>NC_138177.1:141793240-144193240 GCF_964165515.1 Mesoplodon bidens
TGTGGGCTCACGGTGAGGGTAAGTTCCCTCCAGTTTCCCTGGCCGGCCTCTGGACCCGCTCCGTTTGCTGGCGTGCTCCACACAACCAGAGCACTGTGGCTCCCATGGGCCTAAAGCCCCTTTTACTCCACACCTTAGGATGACAACTCCATGAACTGTTGGGCCCACTGGCTCCCTTCGGCCTCTGCCAAGCTCAGCATGTTCTGTGGCTTCCTGAGAGCTGTCTGGGCCCCAGCCCCAGGCCCATTGCTCTAGTTCTTGGCTGGCCAGGAGGCAGCTGCCAGCCAACTGTTTACCTTGGGAACGTGGTGTCCTCTCCGGCAGCATTTGCCAGCCATGGAGCGAGGGCAGATTTATGAAGTTGGTCGCACAGAAACTATTTAAGGCCCTGGTTGGCCAACAGTAATGTAAAGTTATACAGTGCCTGTTTGCAAAAGATTGCATTTAGGTGCCCACACTTTGGTCTGATGTACAGCATAGGCCAAGGCTCCAATTAGCAGTCATAGCCATCTTTTAGCCAAAACCTAGCGCCTTTCAGGATTATGCAGACTTTCCAGGGCCTGGCCTATGATGAAATTATAGCTAGAGGCTTGTAAATTCATGCACCATTTATAAATGCAGTATATTCTTAATTGCCCTGCTGCTCAGCTTACCTGCAAGGCCCGGGCCCCCGTGGCCTAGCTGCTTGTTAAAGTGGCCCTAGGAGATTATTGGAAAGTGGGACCTGGTTTCAATCCTGGCTCTCTATTCCTTGCTGCGTGACCTTGGAAAGTGGTTTAGTCTCTCTGATCCTGAATTTCTTCATCTACAACTTGACTAGTGTGACAGGATGGGACTTGGGAAAAGTAATAGACACTCAGCTTTGTGGGGATCAAACAAACTGGGTAACAGCTATAGAGAACCCATCACAGTTTCTGGCACATAGTAGGTGCTCAGTGATGGCGTGTATGTTAGAGTTCCTAAAAGGGACAACAATCCAAGATGGGGCTGGCCTCTTCTCTGGTACTCTGCCTAGCTGCCTGGCAGCGGTGGGGGCAGGAGTGGGGACAGGCAGCAGAGTGTTATCTATTGCCTGTGGTCCTTCAGGCAACAAGGCCTGGAGTCCTGAGGGCAGGGTGGGTGGTCCACCCTGGAGTGAGTCCAAAGACTCATCAGCATCACAGGCTGCATTTGAGCAGTCTACTGAGCAGGATGTGGCCAAGGCCTTCTTAAAGCACTTACTGCATGCACTACTGCCCCAGTGCCTAGCCCCATGCTGGACTCATAGCAGGCCATCAACAGTACTTGCCGAAGGCTTGGTAAAGCCAGGTATGCTGATGTGCCCTTAGGCCAGCTATATGCTGTCTCCAGTCTCCCCTGCGCCCCACCCCATCATCCTCCCTGCAGCTTCTGCCCTCATGGGGAGGGGGAGGGCTGTCTGATGGGTGTCGGAGGGGAAGCTGACGTCAGGTCAGCATGTGGACAAGTTTCTCCTGATAAAAACTGTCCACAGGTAGAAACCCTGCCCTTCAAGCAGGGAGTGAGCTCTCATCCTGGGTAGGCTGAGTGCTGTGAGGGGATTCCATCACGGGGAAGATTAGCAAAAGGAGGGACTGACACAGGGCTGAGGACCAGGCCCTTACGCCACATGAAGGCGATCGGGCTTGACCCTGAGGACAAGGGGAGCCATGGGGTGAGAATGGGTGGGAGGAGTAGGCCTGGCAGCTGCATACCAGTAGAAGCCTGCGGGCCATCATCCCAACCGTCAGTAGCATGGGAGGATCAGGACAGGGGCCAAGCAGATGGAGGGATGTTTAGAAGGACAGTTACCAGGACTGAGGTGTTGACAAGCAGTCAAGGGAGAGGACAGAGCCCTTCTAACTTGGGAAGTCTAAAGTCCTGGGCCAGTTCTGGGATTGAACACATGACAAGGTAGGGCTGTGGCCTTGTGGGCTATGGGGTCTTGAGGTCCTCTCTCCAGTCAGCAGGCCCCAGTGCCTGTCCACTCGGTGCCAGTTCAGTCTCTGAGGGGAGTGGGCACAGTCAAGAAAGACTCGGTCCCTGCCTTCAGAGAAGCCAAAGTCTGAAAAGACAAGGTTTATACAAAATGGCAGAGGCCAACAAAGCCTACTGCATTGTGCGTTACTGTTTCTAAGGAGCCCCAGGTTTCTAAGACCTAGAAAATTTTTCAGGCCCTTCTAGCTCCGGGTCTGATTCTTCTCTCTGCTACAGCAAACCCTCATCAGTTTGGGCTTTGCATCGTTCCTGCTTTTCAGTTTCCAGGATGGCACAGACAAGTCCAAGACTACGCTCCGTTTACCTTCAGGCCGTAAGACACTATGACAGGTTCTAGGTGGCCCAGAAGAGCAAAGAAGTACACACTAAGGGTGTCCTGCACATACAGGGTCCTGAATCAAGCAAGGTAAATGGCTCACCCGAGGGGAAGTAGGTGTTCCTTCACTCATTGACTCAGCCTTTACCAAGAGCTCCTCTGGACCAGGCCCTGGGCTGGTGCTGGGCACCATGACACGAATGGGCCGCCCTTCTCAACCCTTGTCCCAAGTCTTGGGGGGAGCCAAACACTGGAGCAAGGGGAGTGAGCATAAGCGTTGGCCCAAGGCAGGGTGGAGTTTATTAGGAGGAGAGGTGGAGGACAATGTCATGTTCTGGGAATGCCTGGGAGTTTGCTGGGGCTGGAGTAGAAGGCCTGGGGTGGAGAGCAGCAGACGGGAAGGTTGACTGGGGCTGGATCCCATAGAGCCACGCATGCAGAGGAACTGGGGCATTATCCTGGAGATCCACTGAGGGCCGCTATCATCCGCGGCTGCTTTCGAAAGATCACTTTGATAATGACAGGTGAGGGACTGAACCCCAGGGGATGGCGCTCAGTATGACCCTGGGCCCGCCTCGAGGGGTCATTAAGCTACCCCGCTAAACTGGACCCTTTGAATGAGTCCCTCTGCCTTCCCGCCCCACCTGCATGCTGTCGCACTTCCCAAGCCCAGGCTCCCATCACATTGCTTACACACCTTATGCGTTTGACCGTGAGCCCTTACAGCCTGACAAGCAGTGCCCACTGCAGGCCTGGTGCTGCCAGCCCCTGCTGGCCTCATCCCATATTATCCGGAGCCCCATTCCCCATCTAATCAGCGGCTCTGTCCTGCTTTGATTTGGGGCTCTCCTAAGGACATTTGATTGGCAGTAACTGGAGTCAACCATAAGCTCATGCAAAAGGGCAGATTATTTATGTGTTTTCTGCTGTTCTGTTAACAGTGACTTCAGAAGGGCATATGGAATGGATAAGGGATTATTTAGAAATCAGAAATTTGCAGGAGACTGGAAAGAACTTGATAAAAACCATTTAGGTACTATAATGTGCTTCACTTAAAAAAAGGTATATATTTACCTCGTCTGTCTGATTATACAGGAAGTGAATTAGGAGAGGCATTCAGAAATGTTGTTGGAGTGACAAGATGTTTCATGGAAGCTGCTGCACAGCACCATGTGAGCATGTGCTCTGCCACGTGTCTGTTTCAAGGCAGACCTGATGGGCTCAGAGGGTCGGTTCCTCCCCAGCCGGCCTCAGCCATGGGATGTGGTTGCTCTGCATCTGGATACCTGCTGCTGCCCCCACCCCCTTCCTCCACAACCCCAAGAGGCTTTCTGGATGCTTTCTCACCTCCCTATGTTTCGCTGGTTACCAAGTGCTGATGACTCGGACTCCTAAACCCCTCTGTCCAGCCAGACTGCCTGAGTCAAATCCTACCTGCTACTCCAGTCATCTCTGTAGTAGGGACTCCCCAGCTAACCCACACAGATACCAAAATCTGCGGATGCTTAAGTTCCTTATATAAAATGGGCTAATACAGTCGACCGTCTGTATCCGTGGGTGCCATGGATGCAAAGTTGGTTGAATCCACAGGTGCGAACTGATGGATGCAGAAGCAGAGTGTATTTTCCATCTGAGGGAACAGCGGCAAGTTCCATAATGCTGTGTGCTTCAGTTTCTCCATCTGTAAAGTAGGGGCCATGATGATATCACCTACCATTGGGGCCATTCTGGGGACTTGATGATATAATGTACAGTGTCCAGGCTGGCACAAGCATGACCGAACAGATACATTTTGTTTCCAGTCCCAGCCTGGGGTTTAGGGAGGTGAGCGGGTCTGGGCCCTGGCCCCGCACCGCTCCTGTGCTGGGCACAAACCACCCTGATCTCCAGGCTGGCTGTGAGTGATGGATGAACATGGTCTGCAGCGTAGTGCCCTCCTCCCACACCTGGGAGTAAATGCTTCTTGTTTTGACTGATTGCAGCTTCCCAAGGTACCTTGTTTCAGAGTTGAGGGGCTTTTGTTGCTCAGGCTCTCCCAAAGCAGGACAGCACAGCCCCAAGCCCACTGGGGCAGGGTAACCCGGTGCCCTCATGTAAGCACGCACTCACCCGCACACCCTCTTCAGGTCCCCTTCAGTCCTGCTCTGTGCCAAGGCCAAGCCACAAATGAGGTCTGAGGCAGAGGATTTTCAGAATGAGGGTGGCCCAAGAGGCCACTGACACACTGCTTTGTAGGGAAGACAGTGACCTGGTCACCTGAGGCAGGGGGAGGGGTGGCCAATCTTTAGACCTGAGAGTCCCCGTGGAACTTTCTGGAACATGCCAGCCTTTCCTATCTGAGCCTAGAGAAGCTACCCCTGCATGGCACTCAAGTCTGCCCAGAGAGACAGCTGCCAGTCCCTCTCAGATCCCCAGGTCCCCTGCCCTCCTTGTGAGGCCTTTTCCATTCTGCACCCCAGAGAATGTTTCCTTCAAGCCTCACAGGCCCTGATGGAGCCTGGGAGGGTGACAGAGTGTCCTTCACTGGTGGCTTCAGCAGGACCAGAGGGGATGTCAGGGGTGGGGAAGCCCTCCTGAGCCCCGTGAGACAGTGGCTCTTGGGATTGTCCCCCAGCTTCTCAGAGCTGGCCAGTAGGGCCTGGTAACAGGTCAGGACTGGTGGGGCCTGTGTCACTGCCTCCCTGATGTGACCCATCCCCACCTACACCCTTCCCCAGTGTCCCTATTGCAACAGACTCAAACCTGAGTCTGGATCGACAGCAGAAGAGGAAACTTGCCTGAACTAATGAGCTGCTTCATTAGTCCCTTGGTGCCAGACTTGAGTCAAGTCCTGGCTCCTTCTCAGATTTGCTGTGTGACCTTAGGCAGTCATTTACCCTCCCTGAGCTTTGGTTCTCTAGTTTTATAAGCTAATATATATAAATAACCTGGCACTTTGCCTGGTCCCTACTGCCTGCCCCTACCTCAGTTATCCAAACGTTACCCCAGAGGGCTGTGGTTGGGTTGGTGGGATCCTCTGGATACCCCAGAAAAGGGCTTGGATTCAAATCCCACTCACTGTCTGACCTCAGATGATAGTTCTGCCTTCTTTGTGCTTCAGTTTCCTCATCTGTCAAAAAGAAGTTGTCCTGACTGTCCCTCCCTTCCTTGTTTTGAGGATGCTCAGATGGGACTGCAAATGTGAAAGTCCCACAAGGGCAGGTAATGGAAGGCGAGATGTTATGTCCAGGAACTCAAGGTAGGGTCTTCTGGCCTTGTGGGTGCCCGAAGGCAGTTCTCTGCACTGACAGGAGTCCTTGAGCCACACTTTGGGGGAGGCCCAGTGTACTGGTTTCTCTTTAGGGACATCCAGGGAGGGTGATGCTGCTCCATCTGCTGGAACACTGGCCAAACCCTCGTCTGGCCAATAAGGCAGGCCCATCCACCTCTCTAGACCCTTCTGGCCATCCTCCCCCTTGCCCTCCCTACTCCACTCACACTGGCCTCCTTGCTCTATCTCTTTTCCTACCCCAGGGCCTTTGCACTGGTGTTTCGTCCTACCTGGGATTCTCTGTCCCTAAAGCTTAGTGTGCCTGGCTCCTTCTCATTCTTGAGGTCTCAAGTCAAATGCCACCTCTTCACAGTACTTCTGTCCCATCATAAGGCCAAGTGCTTTTTCCCATAGCACTCACATGGCCTGACTTTATCTTATTTACTTACTTGGCTGGTGTCTGTGTCACCCCAATAGCATGTTACCTGCACAAGGGCAGAGGTCTTGTGTGTCTTGTTCACCACTGTGTCACCATCAGCTGGAATGGTACCCAGCATCTTGTAGGCACTTAACATTAGATTAGATGGGTGAGTGTGTGGATAGATGGGTCACGGTTGGATGGAGAGGTGGTGGATGGATAGGAAAAGGCTGCCTCAGATCCGGGGTACCATCTCAGCAGGTGTGTAAGCCAAGGGGAATGGTCCCTGGCAGGGGACCATGGAATGGATTCCTATTCTTGGGGAAAGTGGATGAAGTAACCCCACAAGTCCCTCCAGCCTTGGCTGTGCTTTCCTGGTGTACCCCACATCTGAAGGACAACCTGTATTCACCAAGGCTTCCAGGGGTGGGGTTGGCTGCAGCTGCCAGACCAGCCAGTGGGGGAAATGTCTTAAGAAAGGCAGACCTACTAGAGCATGGACGTGAGGATATGGGGAGGGGGAGGGGGAGGCTGTGACGAGGTGAGAGAGTGGCATGGACATATATACACTACCAAGCGTAAAGTGGATAGCTAGTGGGAAGCAGCCACGTAGCACAGGGAGATCAGCTCGGTGCTTTGTGACCACGTAGACGGGGGGGATAGGGAGGGTGGGAGGGAGGGAGACGCAGGAGGGAAGAGATATGGGAACATGTGTATATGTATAACTGACTCACTTTGTTATAAAGCAGAAACTAACATACCATTGTAAAGCAATTATACTCCAATAAAGATGTTTAAAAAAAAAAAAGGCAGAGAAGGTTGGTGGTCCCCTTGCTCGGGCTGTGGAGTCAGCTCGAATACCAGCTTTGTGTTGCCTTGGTTGGGGCCTGACACCAGTTGAGGACTGGAACAAGTTACTTATTACCTCTAAGCTCAGTTTGTTCATATGTAAAATGGAGATAACATAGTACCTACCCGGCCCCCAGGTTGTTAACTGTTTAAGAGGACCCATTAAGCCAACAGGAGTCTTCGGTTCTGTTGCTGAGGAAGTTTGTCTCTGCCTGCCCAACTCCCTCCTCTAGGGTTGATGATAAAAATAAAAATAGAAAACTCTCATAGAGATAGTCTCACGTGGGGCTGCGGCCCAGGGTCCAGTCAGGTCCTCCCTCCGCCCCTTGGCCTCCAGGCGGGAGGGAGGGGACCTGAGGAACCATCCTTGCGAATGAGCTGAGCAGGCTGAGAGGATGGTGAGCAGAGGGGTAATGTTTCCATTAGGCTTTTGGAATGTTTTCTTTTTTTCTCCAAGAACTGGTTGTGGTCATGTAAATCACCCTGGAGGAAAATCAGAGGGTCCCCATACACATCTGTTGGTTTTGGTTTTTATAAAAAAAAAAAAAAAAAAAAAAAGACGAAGACAACAATCTTTGCGGTCTGCTTAAAAGTATTTTAATCATCAATGAACAAGGGAAGAGTAAACCCCTGGAGCAGGCAGGAATGTGGCCAGGGGACCTGAGGAGGCAGGCCCCGTGGGGCTGCCCATCCCCCTGCCACCTGGGTCCCTCTGCACAGAGCCAGCCCACGCACGGGGCTTGTGTGCAGGCTCATGGGGTCCCTGCCTGGTTCCACTCCCATGGGGTCTGCCCTCCACCCATAGAAGTTTGGGGTTGGGGTGTATGGTGAGGCCCGGAGAGCAGGTAGGAGAGAGTCCAGGGGGTTCCATCTTTGGGTGTGGGCAGGGGGTCTGTGAGAGTGTGTGTGTCTGCGCGTGATTGCCTGTACCCAGGTGTGTGTTAAGCACTGGGGGTATTGGGCATACGTGTTTTATGAGTAGGTCTGTGTGGTGTGTGTGTGGGTTGTTCGCAGTGTGATTGAAATGTGTGTGGTTGTAGAGCTCATGTTTGGGATTGGGATTGGGGTGTGGGGGAGGTTTGGTGTGGGATGGGGGTGTCCGTGCAGTTAAGTACATACGTACTGGGGTTATGGTTAGGGAGTGTGTGGCAGAGATAGACATATACCCACTGCACACCCCGTGTATCCCTGTATGTCAGCACCCACAGCATACGCAGACACTCCCAATGCCACACCCGTGCACACATCCAGCACACTCCCAGAGCACACTCTCCAACACCTTCCTCCGGTAGATGTGCATATGTGTGTGTGGTTAGGTGAAGTGAGTGTGAGTGTGCATACGTTTGTGTGGGGTATGAGTTTGAGTTTAAGTTTGGGGGTGGGTGGTCATGGTCTGTGCTTGTGTTGCGGGGAGTAGTTTGAGTGCTTGGGTGAGTGTTATACATTCAGCATGTGTATGTCAGGTGTATGGTGTTGCATTGGGCGTTGACTGTTTTGGGTGTGCACGTGGTCAAGGCACACGTGTGTTTGGAGGAGTGTATTTGAAAATCTGTTTGCAGTACGTGCGTATATATTGGGTATGGGCATGTATGTTGGCCTTGGGTTCGTGTGTGTGTATTTAGGTGTGTGGTAGGACGTTGGATGTGCGTTGGGGGGTGCGTGTGTGTCGGGTGTAGGTTGAGGGAGTAGGGCTCACTCACACTGGCTGGGAGAGATGAGTCTCCTACCCAGCCCAGGCTGTGATTTGAACCTGTACAGGAGCCTGTAGCCCCTACTTCGTCCTCAAGCTGAGGACCATGTGAGGTGCTGAAGGGGGCATCTGGGAGAATCTTGGAGGGAATGAGATTGAACAGGGCCTGGAGTGGTGAAAAGAGCACGGTGTCCAAGGACTTTCAAGGCAGAGGGACCAGGAGGCAGATCAGCCTCCTGGCTGATCAGGAAAGGAAAGGAGTGGAGTGTAGGGGGAGGGAGGGCAGAAGGAAGTGAGGCTTGGGCCATGGCATGGTGAGTCTGAATGTCAAGCCCAGGAGTGGAGACTTGATCCTGTGGGCAGAGGATGGAAGAGATGGAGCAGGCATGACTGCAGAGCTCACAAATGGAAGAGGCCCTAGTAGGGGCAGTCATGCCAACAGCACTCTCTCAGGTACTCATGGGGTCCCTGAGAAAAGCAGCCCCTTCCTGAGGCTTCACCTTGGTCCCCCAGGGCTCTGAGCTGCCCGCAGTAGATCACTGCTTGACCTGGCCTCCTCCCAGCATGCAGTGAGGCAATAGGACAGAGGTTGTTACCCCGTTTGGCAGATGAGAACACCGGACCAGAGGGGAGGGAGGAAGCGGCCTGAGGCTCCTCCCTCCCCACCTGAGCATCTCCCACTAGCTGTGACAGGCCTCCATCCTGGGGACCTGGGGTTTGGGTGCTGAGTGTAGGTGGGCTGCCACAGTTTCCAAAGTGCTACATTGTGACGTCCCAAGGGCTTCCTTGCATCCCCAAGAGGTGGGTGTTTCGGGGGTTCTGAATTTCTCTGAGTGTGACATAATCATTTGCTAGAAATTTTGCAAAACCAAAAAGAACATATGACTCAAATCACCACAGTGGAATGTTTTCTTTGGTCATGAGCCCATCCACGTATGACATGGTGCTTAGCACAATGTCTGGTGCATGGTAAGTGCTCAACAGGGGTGATTTCAGATTCATCACCAGGATTTTAGAGTGAGAAGGGTCCAAGCTATGGACCAGTCCAGGCCTCATCTCAGATGAGGTGCTTCACTTCTCTGTGCCTCAGGTTCTCAATGGGGTTGTTGAGAAGATTATTAACAATAATGAGCGTTGATGAATTCCGCTCTGGGGCTAAGAAATTTCCCATGATTCCAGGTGCGTCATCGCGATCGTTTTTCATAGCCGTCTTCTAGTCCATCATGAGGACTGTGGTGCAGTCTACTCAGCTTTTCTCCCACTGTTGGATATTTAGGTTGTTCCTAATTTTCCACTATTCATATTTGGTAACAAGAATGTTTCATTCACCACCTTCTTGCACAGAGTTTGTCTGATCTTTAGCCTGGGTGGGCGCCCAGAACCCAGCTGTTAAAGAGCAATGGAACCTGGCTCTGTGTGAGCCAGTGTTCGTTCTGTCCACCGTCACATCTAACCCTCCAACCCCTGGGGCAAGGCTTTCCCCCTCTGAGCCCTATGTTCCACCGGCACCACCTCCTTCCTGCCCAGGCCTACTGCAGAGAAAGGCCAGGGAAGCTCGCTTGCTAATGTGTTAATGGGCTGGGCTCCCTCTGGTGCTAATGGCTGAAAACATCACCCATGATTTGCAGTGGGTCAGACTGCAATCTCCACCCAATTTGAGCATGCATGGCTGAAGGAAACTGAACCTTCCTGAATAAAACTGAACCCAGAGTCCCTGAGGCTGGCAGAGGAGACAGAAAACCTTGTGAGGTGGGCTCAGTCTTGTGGCCCTGTCTCCTGTCCCAGAGTTGAGTCCCCTTTTAGGGGTCCCTGGCTGCTCTGCCCTATAGCAGTCCAAGGAGGCGTCACTTCCCAGTTCGTCCCATGGCTCAAGGGTTTGCCATGACCTTCCCTTAGTACCCCAGAACTTCTGCTTTGCCCCTTCCTAGATGGGTGACTTGAAAAGGATGCTGCTCTGTGACTCTCTTTACTCATCTGTAATGTGGGGATGATAACAACAATAAAACCTACCTTGTGGAGTTGTCGTAGGGATTAAAACACTTATTGCATGTAAAGCACTTGAAACAGGGCCCAGCACATGGTAAGCACTCAGTAAATGTTAGCTGTTGTTGTTTTAGCTCAAAAATGACTTTACTTTTGCAGTCACTTTTCTGATAAGGGGCTTGTACCCAGCATATATTAAGAACTCTTACAATTCAATAATGAAAAAGATAAATAACCTAAGTAAAAAATGGGCAAAGGACTTGAATAGACATTTCTCCAAAGAAGATACACAGATGGCCATATGAAGAGATGCTCAACATCATTAGCTGTCAGGGAAATGCAAATCCAAACCATAATGAGATACTACTTCACACCCACTAGAATGGCTATAATGAAAAAGATGGGCAGTAACAGGTGTTGACAAGGACATGGACAAATTGGAACCCTCATACAGTGAGGATGGGAAGGTAGAACAGTGCAGCTGCTTTGGAAAACAGTCTGGCAGTTCCTCAAACAATTAAACATAGAATGACCATGTGATCTAGCAATTCTGCTCCTGGATATATACCTGGATAAAATAAATGAAAACATGGGTCTTCACAAAATTTTGTACATGAATGTTCACAGCAGCATTATTGACAATAACTAAAAAGTGGAAACAACCTAAATATCCATCAACTGATGAATAAAATATGGTGTATCCATAGAATGGAATATTATTTAGCCACAAAAAGCATGAAGCACTGATACACGCAACAACATGAATGAACCTTGAAAACATTATGCTAAGCAAAAGAAGCCAGCCACAAAAGACCACATACTGGATGATTCTAGTTACATGAAATTTCCCAAATAGGCAAATCTATAGAAATAGAGAGTAGATTAGTGGTTGTCAGGGGTTACAGAGAGGGAGGAATGACTGCTAATGGGTGTGGGGTTCCTTTTAGGGATGATGAAAATGTTCTAAAATTGATTGTGGTAATAGTTGCACAACTCTGTGAATATACTTCAAAACACTGAACTGTGTACTTCAAATGGATCGATTTTATGGTTATGCGAATTACATCTTAACAGAGCTGTAAAAAAAAAAAAGAAGAGGAAAAAAAAGACTTTATGAAGGGCTCATGGAAGACCACAGGGAAGCAGACACACAGAACGACATCGCCCAAAAAACCTGGCCCACCCTCAGCATTCCTCCTGGTCTGCTTTCATAGGGCAGAGGCCATCTAATCCTCATCTTGCCATAGCAGGTCAGCAACTTCTGAACTCATGAAATCCTGTCCCCAAAAGCCAGGCCCAGAGTTGTGGTCGCAGTGAAAGACAGTGTAGTCAAGTGGTAGGACCCTGAGCTGGGATTATGTTAACGTGACACCATTGTCATAGGATTAGCAGAAGTCATAGGCGTAAGCGTGTGGCCCAGAGCAGGGGTCCACATATCATGTGTGGCCCTCCTTCCCTGCCCCTTACTGCCATGCGAGTGCCCCCCCACACTCCCACCCATGATGGACATGGCAGTGCCAATGGCAGCATGCTACAGGTCTGGCAGATAAACACCTACTCAGTGCTGCACAGAGACCCCAGTTCTCCAATTAGAGACATGCACAAATAGGGCCTTTTGCTGGAAAGGGCAAAGTCCAATGTTGGTGTGAGTAGGGAGGCCCTCAGAACTCACCCCTGAGCCCTGCCTTCAGGTGCCTGGCGGTGCACACGAGGTGTGGCATGCCAGAGCCAGAAGGGGTCTGTGAGACCATCTTCAGTCTCTTCCCCTTTATTTTATTTTATTTTATTTTTTGGCCACAACATGCATCATGCAGGATCTTAGTTCCCCAACCCAGGGCCAAAACTGTGCCGCTTGCAGTGGAAATGCCAGGGAAGTCCCCCTTTATTTTATAGATGGTTAACTGAGGCCCAGAGAGGTGAGGTGGTACAGCGGAAAAGAGGAAGTGCATTTTTGCATTCAGGTCCCGGTCAGCCAGGGACTCCTGTGGTGGCCTTGGACAGGAGTCATCTTTAAAAGGTGGAGTTGCTGAGAAGGTAAAGCCAGCAGACACAAGGTTCAGTTAGAGCTTGGCAGCTGGAGGGGAGAGATTCAGCCCGTGTTCAGCAGAAACCAACCCCGTACAAAGGAGCAATGAGAGACAGGCCAGCAGGCAGAAGTCGGAGAAGCAGGAGGATTCTGTCCTTGAGTTTTTAAAAATAAATATTCGTAAAAGTTTTTATATGCTTGTTGCAGAAAACATGGAAAACACAATAAGCATAGACTTATAAGAAAACAAAAGTCCTCTCTGCGGCTCCCTCACAAAGGGACTCTCTTTGGGCTGTTCCTGGCTCCTTGAGGAAAATGGAAATGGACTTTATGAAACACATTTTGAATGAGAAATTACTGTCATTCTTCTCTGGTAATCCCCGGCAGCCCGGCTTGGCTTGCACAAAGGGAGAGGCAACAAATAGAATTTGCAAGACCCAGTCTGAGCCCGGATCACTGAGTTTGTGTTCCAAAATGCACAGTCATTCAAAAGACAATGAAAACCCATTGTGTTGCATGCAGTTAGCAAATACGTTTGAGTGGGCCTGCCGGGTCCACTGGAGGGCTCCCTGGTGGTGAAGTTCTGGGAGTTACGTGTGTCAGCGGGACTGCCTGGGTTAGGGCCTGAGAAATGGGACCTTACAGAGATAAGCAACACCTTCCATCCATTAAAGGCAGGAGCGTGAAAGGTGGAGAAGAGCTCGGGACCCAGGAGTCAGGAGCTAGTTCTCTGCGGATGCAGGAGAGGGAGGGGCCACAGATGAGGACCCACTGTTGTTACCACCTTCAGCCCATGTTGAAACTGGAGCTGCTGCCTTTTTTTCTGGGTGGGAGGAGGAGAGTGCCCCGAGGCCAAAGGTCAGGGAGCACTGGGCTGGGAGCCTGGAGTCTGGGCTCCCTGTCTTGGTGTCACCATTGACTTGCTGGGCCGCCTTGAACCGGTTTCTTCTCCTTCCCCAGCCTCAGTCTCCCCAGTATAAAATGGGCAGACTTATTCTAACACCTGTTCCAATCAGACCTGTGATTTTAAAAAGAGCCTTTTTCTCCTTACCCAGGGTGGGATGGGACATGGGTGGCTAACCCCAGTTGAGCAGATTGTTGCAGTAAGCAAACATGCCCTGAGCCCCTGCTGTGAGTACAGTCTATTGCTGGGCCCTGGGTGAGAGGCCAGCTGGTGGGACCAGCACTATTCCATGTCTGAGTCACAGCCCCAGTGATGGGAGCAAGGGACCCAGAGGCAGACAGTTACGATCCTGAGTCCTAGGGTCTGTGATGAGGGAAGGCCAGGGCTGTGGGACCCCAGGGGAGCCTTGCCCTAACAGTAGGGGAATCAAGGAAGGCTCCCTGGAAGAGGTGGCATATGATCTGAAACTTGGAGGATGAGCAGGATTTTGCCAGGTGAAGTGGCAGGAGAAGGGCACCCTGAGTAGCAAGTGGTGGGAGCAGAGGTATATCAGCGCAGGCTGCATGGAGAATGACACCCATGCCTGGCATGCAGTAGTGCTGGGACAGGGGCCTGTCCACGCCCAGAGGTGGAAGGCCCTGCCATCTCCCTCTCTCTTTTTAATGTTTTAAAGTATTATTGAAATATAACTCACAAGATTCATCTTTCTAAAGTATACAGTGTTTTGAGTATATTCACAAAGTTGTGAAACCATTATTACTATCTTAATTCCAGAACATTTTCATCATCCCAAAAAGAAACCCTGTACCTGTTAGCAGTCACTCCCATTCTCCCCTCCACCCAGCCTCTGGCAACCACCAATCTACTTTCTGTCTCTATGGATTTGCCTATTCTGGCATTTCACATAGATGGAATCATACAATATGTGGTGTTTTGTATCTGGCTTCTTTCACTCGCCATAATGTTTTCAAAGTTTATCCATATTGTAGAATGTATCAGTGTTTTACTCCTTTTTATGGCCAAATAATATTCAGTTGTATTGACATACTATTTTTGTTTATCTATTCATCACTTGATGGGTATTTGGGGTTTTTTCTATATGATTTAATAGATTTTAAAAATTAAACGTATTATTACTGATTCACTTGTAGGAGTAAGAAATGATAGATCCCATGCAGTCTCTTATCTCATTTGGCCCTTACAATAAACCTACAAGGAAGGAGTGTTGACTGTTTTCCAGAGGACAGTTCTGGACCAGAGCAGCTAAGTACCACGCCTAAGGGCAGGGGCCAGTCAGCAGCAGGGCTGGGACTTGAACCCAGCTCCGCCTCCTCTAAAGCCTGCAGCCCATCCAGCTGGCTCAGAGATGTGTCCCCAGACATTCAGCTGAGGCTGCAGAGAAGGATGTTGAAGGAGCATTTGCTCCCCACGGCGCTCTGTGGCTCATGGCTGCTGCTGTGGCGTGAAATGCAGCCTTGCCCACCCCCATGCAGTCTTGTGGCTTGGACCTGCCTGTGTGTCCTCTGCCCTAGGAGTGAGCTTGTTTGTGTCCACTGTTTACTTAAGCTGGCCGCTCTGTCTCCTGAGACTCCTCAGTCATCACTGGTCACCACATGTGAAACAGCTTGGCGATGTCACTCTGTGAGGAGGCATCCCTCAGTGCATCCCATGGGGTGGGCCTGGGTTCCCTGATGCAGGCACGCAGCTGTCATCGTCATGGGCTGTGTCACCATCCATGAAAGTTGGTCACCATCCATGTCTTCCTTGATTCTCAGATCCCCTCTGGAGGTCATCATGTTGTTCCCATGTATTTGTGTGGAAACTGAGATCAGAGGGAAGTCCTTCGCCCACATCACATAGGACAGGGGCAAGTGTCGGATCCAGACCTGACTCAGATCTTTCAGGCTCCACATCGAGGGTGGGTTGTGCAGGCCCCGTTATGCAGGACAACTCACCCAAAGCCACGTGCAGAATTAAGAAGGAAGTCTAGTTCTTCTGCAACTAGATCTATCTATGAAAGTATCACACTGGTCACTGTGAATTTTTTTTTAAACTTCAACAAAACAGTAGTATAAAGTATAAAGCAAAAGTATAATGTATCAAGAGGTAGAAAGTAGACAGTAAAGTATAAAGAAAAAAGGAAAAGTTACCTCTAACTATAGTACTCAGAAATAACCACTGTTTAACATTTTGGAGTATTTCTCCAGACTTCTCTGTGTATGTGATAATTATACTCTTTACAGGAATAGAATCATACTAGATATGTTGTTTGGTAATTTGCTTTCTTCAGTGCAGTGTATTTTGGACACCTAGCCATGTGCACTTAGCTGAGTGAATGAATGAGTGAGGAAATGAATGGATGACTTGTCTGCTCTCTTGTGCCACTGGACAAGTCAGGCTTTGTGAACTCTGCCCAGACTACCTTTCCAGAGCAGGGAGCCTTCGTCTCCATCCTGTCATTGATTCCCTGTCCTCTGTAGCCTTGGACCTCGGTTTCTCTATCTTCACAGGGGGTCACTGGTGGTGACCGGTGGTGATAGAGCAGAGCTTGGTGCCGATTCTCCACAGCCCTGGGAGTGGGTAACACTATACCATCATTTCCATCCTTGCAATGCCAACAAAGATGCTGAACCCCAGAGAGATTAGGTGATTTGTGCCGCTCATAGAGTGGAAGGGATTTGGGATTTGAACTTCAGCCTGGATGACTTCAGAGCATCCAGGGGTCCAAAGCTGGGGGCAGGGGCAGCCATGCCCTCTCTGGGCTGTCATGGTGTCCCCACCTATAACACAGGGGCCTCCGAGGGCCAGCCAGTCCTGACATTGTGTGAGTCTCAGGTCCCCACGCAGCCCAGCCCAGCCACCTTGCTGTTACCCCTGAGCCTAGGAGGACCCAGAGAGGAGTCTGGCCCAGGACCTGCCCCCAGAGCCCAGAGCCCCTGCAGAGGAGCCACCATTGGCGCTGAGCCCTGGTGTCTGAGGGAATTCCAGGCTGAGGGAACAGCATATGCAGGAGCACAGAGGTTTAAAGTTCCAAGAGCCCAAGTAGTCAGTGTAAGTGGAGACCAGAGAGGGAGGACGGAGCCTGGGGAGCCAACCACCGCTGGAAGGCCTGCAGGTTCAGATGGTGGGAAGCTGGAAATGCCAGGCTGAGGGCCTGGGCTTGTATCCTGAAGGCAGTAGGGAACCGTCAATGGGTCTGAGCAATGTTGGGGGCAGGTTGCCATTTAGGAATCTCTCTGGCTGCAGGACAGATGATGGATTTGGGGGCAGTGGCCAGGGTGGAGACAGTGAGGAGAGTGGCAGGATTGGCATATAACTGGCACTGCCAGAGGGTGTGAGTGGTCGGAAGACCTCACCTGGGCCCCACCCAGGCTCCCAACTTGATTCCCCCAGGACAGAGCTGGCGACTCCGCTCTCTGTCCTCAGCCCCCGCTAGCAGGGCGCCCCGGCTGGGCCCCAGTGTAAGGCAGTGATTTTTTTTTTTCTGTAAATTATTGGTGCCCAAGTCATAGCTGAGTGGCTCAGCACAATGGCATCCTTCTCTTTTTGTCCTCCTTAATTTCAGAATCCAAAGCTAAATGTTTTAATTTTACATTATTCCTGACATAATGCTAATGAGTTCCAGGTGTCCCCCTGAGTCAGGCTGTGCAGCCAGCCATCTGGGCGGGGCCCTGCTCCCCAGGACGCCCCTCCTGCCACCCTCTCGGTTCTCAGAGAAGTGCCTCGCAGCGTGTTCCTCCTTAAGGACCCCTTCCTGCTTTATCATATGGTTGTAATTTTTTTCAGTTTACTTGGTCGTTCTTTTGTGTGGTGACCACAGGGTGATTCTCCCTTGCTCGAAGGACGGAAGGAGAGTCGGACAGCTTGCCTGGCCCAGCAGAAGGCATGCTTCCTTTTCAGACCCCTGAGGCACCAGGCGCAGGTGAGGGGTGGGATGCCTCTCCCAGACCCTTCCAGCGCTTTCCAACCTGTGTTGGACTGAACATCTGGAGAATCTGTGTTTTAAGGGAAATAAACACTCTCAGGGGATCTGAAAAACAGTGTGGTGGCTATTATCGCTAGTATTGTTATTTTCTGGTGACGTGAAACATTTCATTCTTTGTTTCTAGTCATTTCTTGCCCGTGGCCTAATGTTTCCTAAATCTGCAGACCCGTCTGCTTTTTGTTGAATGAGATGTGAGAACAGGGACAGGGCTTTGGTATCCGACAGCCTTGGGTTCAGTCTGGCTGCTGCTCTTAACCTGGGCGCCCTGAGCACAGGCTCTCTGGGAAAGAGGGTGATAGGGCACCTTCTGTCCAGGGTGCCCCGAAGAGCACAGACGGCAGTGCACAGAAAAGGGGCCACACAGGCCGACTCAGAGGTGCACGCCTCAGCAGCAGTTTTCCTCCCTTCTGCCTTTTCCACATCCTCGTGACAGGGCGGACAGTGGTCTCTATTTTATTTATGTCAGGTCTGAACCTGAAGTCCACAGACATGAGTGTGAGAGAGTGTAACTTGAAAGTCTTCCTTGAACTCCCATCCTGTTCTGAGTCTCCGTAGCTGAGTAGCAAATCTCAGGCAGTTCACAACCCCCTGCGCCAGTTCTGTGGGTGGTGGGGTGGTGCTTGCACTGAACCAAGGGGTACTCAGAGTCATTTCTCACGCTGGCATCTTCTGAGCCGTCCAGCATCCCACCTCGTCTTTGGCCAGAGCCCACCAGTCTCCCATCCATCTGAAAGGCTGCCCTGGGGCCAGCTTGGACTCAACATCTGGGTGTGGGACCTCCTGAGAGATCCAGAGTCCTGCCCACAGGGGGCCTCGGCCCCGCCTGGAAGGAGCCCTGCTTCATTCAGGTCCCACAAGCCTAACTGGGGGTGCTATCAGCACACCAGAGCCTGGCCCCAGGGTGAAAGGGCAGAGCTCTGAGCCTCCCCACTTTGAGGGAGCCCTGCCGTCTCCCCGTGTCTTGCTTTCCCTCCAGCGTCCCTTTCCCAGCCAGACATTTTCCAGGGGTGGGAACACAGGAAGCTTTGCTCTTCCTCCCGCCTAGGCTTCTCCTGGACTCCACTAATTTGGAGTCTCCCTGCCCTGCTCCACACTTCCCTCGAGGTTCGTATGTTTGTTGCTTGCTTCTTTCATTCATTAACAGATATTCTCACACAAGCCCACTGTGTGCCAGGCCTGTGCTGGGCACTCTCAGATGGGTTTATGGCAGAAAATCATTTGAAATATTTACCGTGCGTGACTCATCTCTGTCTCCAGAGTTCTTTCCATTCGGCCCCGAGACCTGAGATTTTGAAACCCAAAAGCCAGGAGTTCACTCCTGTCTGCTCTGCTTTCTGCCAACTTATCTCCTCCAGAAGCACTTGGGTGGAGGCACAATGCTATTACTACATACCCATTTGACAGATGAGAACTGAGGCCTAGCAGGGAAAGGGACGTTCCCAGGACACCTGGCCCAGGGGAGTCCTCTGTGGCTGAACCAGCCAGGTGCACAGCTCACAGCTGGATGTCTCTTGCACAGTGGGCCAGTTGGGGGTTGGGAGGCATGAGCAGTGGCTCCCAACCGCCGAGAAGCCCCAGAGTGAGCCTGTGAGCCTCAGTCCTGCCCCTGGCGGGGTTGCCGTGATACTAGTTAGACCAGGGAAGAGAGATGTCCTGCAGACTGAGGCACTTGGTCGCTGGAAAGGTCTGCCCTGTCTCTTCCTGTCTTCTCGTCCTTCCGTAGGTTGGATTTCATTTGTGTTGTTGTTGTTGTTGTTTGTGTGCTTGGTTCCTAATGGCAACTGACCTTCCTTCATTAGCTCGAGTTTGAAAGCTGGGCTGTCCTCGTTCCTTCCATCCACCATTATTAGTGAGTCCAGGCACTGGGTTCAGTCAGTGGCAGCAGCGAGCAATGTGGAGCCACGTGACCCTGTTCAGTGTATGGCCCTAAGTTGCCATCACAGGGCCTCCCAGAGGACCTGTGGCGGGTGGGAGAGTGGTGACAATGCTGAGGTAGGTCAGCCTGGCCTGTTTATCCCGCTGGGCCCCAGGTGTCAGATCCAACCCAATTTAGAGCCATTGGATATCCCTGAAGGTAACTTACGAACCATCCTGCACCCTCCAAGCAGCCCTGGTGAGCATGCAGTCACCCGACTCTGTTCCTGAGCACCTGGGAATGGGTCACTTATGTCCTCTCCAGTAGGGCTCCCCCTGACTGAGCACCGCCCTCTGTGGCTCCCCACACCCTCACTACGACGTCCACAGGCCCCTGCTACCCCAGAGCTACACACACCAGCGGTCTGGCCCAGCCGTGCCCCTGCCCCCTCCCAAGGGGCCCAGAGCCTCACGGGACATTCCTGGTGGGAACTGAGCCCCAGGTGCACATGGGGCAGGTTGCTCCCACCCATGACCTCAGAAGGGAACTTTGCACGTGTACATTTGTCATGATTCGCACTGACCCGACATGAGGTTTCCTTTCAGGTGATGGGTGGAATGTCTTGGATCTCCTTTCTCCCCGGGCAGCCCCAGGGTGCTGCGGGTTGTACAGGGCTTAATTCATGCAGCCGCCACCTGTGCACTCGCCAATCCCGGGCAGGCGGCCCCGGGTAATTAAGCCCAAGGAAGGCAGGTGACTGGTTTAAGGTCACACAGTAACCTGTGACAGAGCCAGGGCTGGAATCAGGTCTTCAGACCCTAATGTTTTTCACATCATGGACCCATCCTCTGTTGTTTCTTCTTGGAATTCGGGAGAGGAGCCCAAAAGAGGACTGAGAACTTGTCCTGTGCCCAGTACCGGGGCCACACCCTGATGTCCATAATAGGCTCCTGAGGCCAGGAGTGTCTCCCCCTTTGCAGGGAGCACACTGAGGTTCACAGGGGCCAGGAAGAGGAGGAATTGGACCTGAGACCCAGGCTGTGGGCAAGGCTTATTTGGAGGAGGGTTGAGGCTGGAGAGAACCCTTTCATTCATTACAGTCCCTCCCCTCCTCCTCCTGGAGCAGCGCTCACCTGCCTTACCCCCAGCTCTTAGGATCAGATGTTGACGCCCCTGGAAAGGTGTCTCCTCAGCAAATGGGCCAGGTACTTCTGCTTCTTAGTTGGCTGTGGAGATGGAATGGGCTGCCGTGTCGCTTTCCCACCTGTGCCTGCCTCCCCTCTTGTGGGTGAGCTCTAGAGGCCGGGCAGCATCTGGCAAGGCCCAAGGGGTATGCGGCGTCTGCAGAGAGGACGAGCAGTGAGAGACAGGCCGTCCTGGCCTCAGTGCATCAGGGTGGTGTCCAGGCGCTCAGGGCAGGGTGGGAACAGGGACGATTAGGGAAGGCCTGGCACAGGAGGAGGGGAGGGCTGAGGCTTGAGCCAAGCCCAGAAGGGCAGGGAGGACCGGACAGGCGGAGGACACTGCATGGGCAAAGGCCTGCGGCTGGAGCTTAGGAAGGGGGAGTGGGCACTGGGCTAGAGGTCAGTGGGACCAAAGGGTGGCCTGCGGCCCTGTCTTGGAGTTCTCTATGGCCACATGTTCCCTCCCCAAAGCCAAGCCAGTCCAGCTGCTGTGGGAAAATCAGGAGGTACAGTGGGCTCAGCTGGCTCTTCCCACCTGCAGCCTCCTCTCCTGGGCAGCCTGGAGCCATGGAGAGGCACGTGGGAGTGTGATTGTCCATGGGTCTGGCTGTGTTGGGTGTGGAGATGTTGGTTTGAGGACTTGTCTTTATCCACTGGCCTCTTGGAGGAAGCCTTTGCTGGATTTTGTCTCTGGGTGTCTCTCTCTGTGCACACACAGAGCACCATGAGGCCATCTGTGTTCTGATACGTGAGGCAGTTTCTGCTGTGCTGTACATGGGGCTGTGTGTCAGTGCATCTAGAGTCTGCGGAGTTTGTATGTTTGTGCCTGTGGTGGGGTCTGGGCTTGGGTGTCCTTGGGTATATGTATGAGTGTGTGTGTGTGTGTGTGTGTGTGTGTGGCATGAGTCATGATGTGTGTGTGTGTGTGTGTGCACGCACTGTGTGTTGGTGTCCTGGGGTTCTGTGTCTTTGACGTGTGGCTTGGTTGGCAGAAGAGGTGTCAGAGTGTGTGTGTGTCTGCATTTCTGGGTCTGCGGCTGGTGGCTTGCTATGTGTGTGTGGGGGGGTGTCAGCCATTCCGCGCAGTCTCTGAGCCCCGGCCCCTAGCTGAGCCTCTCTCCACACCTCAAGCCATGTGCCAGCACAGGGAGCCCCCTGGATCCCACCTGTCTACTGGGTGAGCAGACTGAACCTCCCCGTGTACCTCCTACTCTGGGGAGCTCTGCGTACCCTGGAAAGGTGGCCTAGCCCTCTTGTCTCTCTCTGGCTGGGAACAGGAACCTGTTTCTTGCCCAGAAAGGGGCTTTCTGCTGGAAAAGGGCCCAGCGCAGAGCCTCCAGCGCAGTCCTGGTGAGGAAGAGATGGGGAATCTCCAGCCCACACCTCGCTAGCTTGAGAAATCTCCTCCCAAGGGCAGGCCCATTCTGACCGGCTCTGGAAAGGAGGCCTGTGGCCCCCTAGCCCAGTCTCCCTCTGCCTTTTGTGTGCCTCCAGCTTCTCTAGGTGGTCATGAAGGCCTAGAGAGCTGAGTGATGCTCGCCTTGGATCTCACGGTGCCCCTCGGTCCTGGCTGCCTAGGACAAGAGTGGGCCCAGGCACAGAAGGACACTGGAGGCAAACCCAGGCTCCGTCCCTCATGAGCTCAGGGTCTCTCTCACATAAACTCTCTGGGCCTCAGTTTCCACCTCTGTAACAAGGGGACCTGTCGTTAATGGGACTAAGGAGACGTGTTTAGGGAGAGTTTGGCCCAGTCCCCCACCTAGTAAATGTGATAGCTGCTGTTACAGTCATGGTCTCCCTCCTGCCCCCATCTGCCCGTTCATTCATTCACTCAGACGGCACTAGGTACCCGAGGCTGGACCAGACCCTCACAGCCTTCACAGGGCACAGTCCAGGCCAGTGCCATCCAGCCTCACCTCCCGGGACTCTCCACTTTCGTCCCTCCCCTTATTGCCTCCACCTACCTCTGAGGACCCTCAAAGCACAAGGCCCTGAGAAGACCCTCGTGGAAAACCCATGAGGTTCAGAGGACAGTAACTGCAGAGCAGCATCCCTCTCCCGGGGTGCAGGGTGAGGCATGGACCTCAGCTCCCGGCTGGCTGGCCTTTCAAGCTGGCCAAACAGAGTTATTTGACATCTTGGAGAAGGATCTGGCACCGTGCAGCTCTCCCATCCAAATCACTGTTGTAAAGTAGGTTAAAAGTTTGTACGAAAATGAAAAGTTGATCCCCGAATGGCCTGCCAGACTGCTGAAACCCAATATATTTTACCCTTAAACCAGAAATGTGTTTGTTTAGAAGCAAGTCATTGGCAAAGGCCAAAACTGGAGGCATTTCCTCTCCTGCCCCCACCCGTGTGCCCTGTTCCCCCAAACCTCCTCCTTGCCCTTTGTGTCCAGATCCTTAGCCAGAGCATGAGAAAAGGGCCTCCCTCCTCCTTGGCCCATGTCAGCCACAGGGAGGAAACTTGACATTCCTCAGGGACCGCTGTGTGCCAGGTCCCGTGCTGGGCATGTCCTTTTATTTACTTTTAGCAGCCGTTTGTGGTGGCCCCATTTTAGAGAGGAGAAAAATGAGGGCAGAGGTGGGACATGACTTGCCCAAGCTCGTGGCGGTCGGTGGTGAGTCCCCGGCACAAACTTCTGTCTGCGAGACCTCGTGGCCTTCGGCCTATGGCACAATGTCCCACACTTCACATGTGACACAGGGCCCTTGATCATCCCCCAAGGCCCAGAGGGAGAGAACAGGCGTGCCCGGCACCAGCTGGCTCCATGCCGGGGCTGCCCTGAATGAACTCGCTCCGCCCTTTCACAGGTGCGAGAAAGGCTCAGAGACGGCAGCTCGCTGAGTGGGGTGAGCCCAGCCCTGCAGATTCTGTTGCCAGACCCAGTGCCCTCTCCTTCCCCCAGCCAGAGTTTGAAGGGTCCTTGGGCTTGGTCTGGAAGGGAAGAGGGTGCCCCCTCCCCAGCTCCCGGGACGGCTCCTCTCAGGCTTTCATCTCCTGCCCTTGGTTCTGTGAGCTGCATGCAGCGGTAACGGATTGCAGTGGACTTTTTTCAATTAGGTTCTGATTTTCCCCTGCCTGTTACTATAAAACTCCAGATGGTCTAGGGCTTCATGGTTCCCGGGGTATTTCCCCCCGTTATTTGAATCTTCTTTTGTAACACGCCCCACATGTGGGAACTGGGCCTTTCAAGACTCTGTGCCTCAGCCGGGCTCGCTCTTCTCTGCTGTGTTGCCCCGGCTTTCCTTTTTGTGTGGTGGCATCTCCTCTCGGAGGCACCGGGAGGAAGGAGGGTGTCCCCTTTGCCCAGCATCAGCTCTGCATCCAGGGCTGGGCCTGATTTTGCCTGGGAAAGGAACCCAGGATGTGAGCCCAGTTGGAAATCATGGTCATAGTTCCCGAGTACCAGCCTGTTTTTGGTGCTTTCTGTAGGGGTCCCTGAGGCGGTAGCCGGAGCAGTTAGGGACACATATATACAGACTTGCACATCAGCCAGACCTGAGATCCAGTCCCAGCTCTGCCACTTACTGGCTGTGTGACATCACCTAGGGCCAGTGATGTCACTTTTCTGAGCCTCAGTTTCCTCATCTGCGGAGTGGCGCTAGAAGGGAGCCTCACCAGAAGAGCATGTTGTCACAATTAAATGAAGTACCACACAAAACACATATGGCTCCCGGCTCCTGATAGGTGACTGAGAGGGTGTCACCCAGTCACTAAGGTCATTCTGAATTCACCCCAGTTTCATCTTAGTACATATTTTAATGTTTATGCCTTCTAAGTAAATAAGAAAAACCTAGCACTCACTCACATTTTTCTAGACTGTCAGATATCTCTTCTCTTCCTTCTCCCCTCTCCGTGTACACCTTACCCACAGTAGCGACCCTCTCTGTTGCCCATGGCATGTGAGCCTTTGCTTCTGGCCAGATAAATCTGTTGTGTTTGGTTATGTGAACTGGTGTGTTGCAAATTCATCCCAAATAAGAGGTGCCTGGGTAATCCTCTGGGTGCACACAGTTGGCATCAGGGCTCTGGCCACAGGATGCTGCATATACCCTGTGGTTCACAGAGAGCCCGCACCCACCATGTGCCCAGGTGTGCCCAAGTGGATGCCCCCATTTACAGATAAGGCACCTGAGCTCTGACAAGTGAAATGAACTTGCCCAGGTCATCCAGTTCGGAAGAGTGGATTTGAACCCAGGCTAATTTGATGCTGAAACGCAGTGGTGGGGGTAGGGGTGGGGGGGCAGACATCACCAAGCTGTTACCAGGGCCAGGTCGCACCAGCCAGAATGCTGGGGTGAGGGTTTGTACTTGCCGAGGCACTGGGGAGCCATGCAGGGTGTGAGCGGGGGTGGCAGGGAAAGGGGGCTCAGACACACCTATAGGCTTCCGTCTTTGTTCTAGATACTGGATACCATGTGGGAATGAATGGGGAGGGGAGGGTGGAGGCAGGATGGCTGGTACAGTCACCTGGGTGAGCAGTGCTGGGGTGTGGACCAGAGTCGTGGGCGGATGTGAAAGATGTTTAAGAGGTGGCGTATCCCTGGCTTAGCAGATGGTTGGATGCAGGGGCCAGGGAGGAGGGAACAGGTTTCTGGCTCAAACATCCAGGTGGAAGGTGGGAGGTCAGTGGCCGGGGAGTCCAACCAGCAGAAGTGGCACCAGAGTTCCCCAGGTGAATAGCCCTGTGCTGCACCGTGGGCTGGGCCATGTGAATGGTTGCACAGGGCAGTTTCTGTGGACAAACAGAGTGGAGGGCATAGGCAGACTTGGAGGGGTGGTGTATATTCTGGAAGCAGCTAAGCATCTGCTGAGCCGAATGAAGGGGAGGAAGAGAAGGAGATCTAGAAAGAAATGGGAGTTTCTGGGGGTCCCTTCATTCAAACCCATGGGGTGGTGATTCATTCTGGAGCAGGTGAGTTTGGGGATGTTTTGATCCCAAGACTCCACACTTGGGGCACACGAGTGACTTTCAGAGCTGTAGGGTTTGTCTGACATTGCTACCTTGTGTTGAAGATGGATGGGTCACTTCTTTCTAGAAGAGACGGCAGTTCTGACTGCAGCCGAGCCCTGGCTTCGCGCCCTCTGGCACAGTGGGGGCAATTACACCTCCTTGCCCCCTTGCAGTGGGAGCAGGGGTGTTCCAGTAGGTGTACTCTGCAGGTTATACACCTGGACATGGACAACAGAGACGAGGGGCCTGTCCAGGGCAAAATCTGCCCTAGAACCTCAGGAGACTGGAGTGTTGGGGAAGGAATGTCAGGAAGGCCCCACCCTAGCGTGTACCCCGTGGGGTGCAGAGCCTACGGAAGCATCATTACACCCTTGGGTCACCATAGCATTGCTTTAAGGCCCATCCTCCACCCCCCTCAAGCAAACTGAGACCCAAAGCCCCGATGTGCCCGTTGACTCCATTTCTGTTCCAATAAGACCCATGTTTCCATTCTGGCAGCATCTGTACCCCATGACACAGCCGTGGTGGGGCACCTCTCCCTGCTGTCCCCCCAGACCCCACACAGTCAGTGCATGGGGCCCCTTCAAGCCATTCCCATCCCAAAAGGCAGCCTCACTCTCTTTGGAGGTGCCCAAAGGGTACTCCACGGGCTTGGCATGGAAAGAGTCTTAGGGCCACACTAATCAATGGCAAACACATCACCCAGGGCCTCCTGTTCTTTACTTCTGGGGTCAGTAAAACCTGCCCCACAGGGGTGTCCTCCCTCAGGGCAAGACACCACCACCACCACCACCACGATAACAGTGACAGCATTGACGTCCTGCGTGACATGCAGATATGCACATTGCCCCACTGCCACAACTCTGTGAGCTGCTTCCTCGCATCTTCACTTTACTGAGAAAGAAACTGAGCCACAGAGAGGGCACTGACTTGCCAAGATTACAGAGCCATCTGCTTGCCAAGTTTGCACCCTTCGCCCCAGGCTCTGACACACCAGACCATGGAGGGCATTGAATGCCAGGCTGAGGGTTTGACCAGATGTCAGAAGGCACAACGAGCCCTGGAGGGTCCTGAGCAGGGGTGACCTGGTTAGATTTACAATTTAAAAATGGACTCATAAAGCATTAGAACTGGAGGGGTCTTGGGGGCTGTCTGGTGAAGCTGCCGCTGTAAGGCAGCAGAGAAGGACTCATGAGAAACTCAGGTGCCCCAGCTCTAGGATTCCAGACCAGGCCCTTCCACCACTGTGTGAGCCCTGCCAGGTCCTGGCTCCCCAGGGTACAGACGAGGGGCTTGGTGGGGGAGCAGACCTGTCCAGGGCACCTGTTCCTTGGAGACGGAGCCAGGACAGCACTGAGATAACTCCCCATCACAGGAGATGCTGGGGCACCTGGCCCTCCAGACTGTTCCCCAGTCCCCAGCCTGCTCCAGGCCCCAGGAGCAGGCTGACACCCCTTTGATATGCCTGAGCCCACGGGCTGGAGAGCCCAGGGTGTGTTGAGAAGGTTAGTCTGGATGTCAGGCTGGAGGAGGAAGATGGGGAGTGAGGTGAGTGAGGGGTTAAGGAGTGAGAAGTAGAAACAGGACTTTGGGGGGACTTGAGAGCCCACCACGCCCAGCGGGACATCACACACACACGCATACACACACACCCTTCCAACTCTGCAGAGGGCCAGCAGGCCCGGGAGTTGCCACCCCAGGCAGAATGCCACTCCACTACTTACCTGCTCTGTGATCCTAAATAGTAGCTACAGTGACGGTATTGAGCAAGAACCTGGTACCAAGGTGAGCACTTACTGTGCAGTCCTCACAGCCACCCTCTGAGGTTGGTAGAACTCACCCAGTTTTACGATGAGGAAACAGGCTCAAAGAATTGAAGGGACTCACTTTGGATCACTCACAAGTGGAGCAGCCAAGACACAAGCCCTGGTCGTCCCACACCAGGGTCCATGTCTGTAACTGTTGTGCTGATTCCCCCGAGCCTCAGCTCCTGACAGTGGGAGAGATACTTGCCCCGAGGGCTGTGGAGAGGATACTCGATCACGCTAAGGACATTACCAGGCCTAGCAGAGTGAGCACACAGGTGCTGAACCCACGAGCATTCCCGTCCTCTTCTCTCTGCCTCTGTTAGCCCATCTCTGGGGTTGTTAAAGGGCGAGGATCATGGGGACCTTGGCAAGCAGCTGCAGGCAGAGCCCATCTCCCCTCAAGGCCCTGGCATGCCTGGGATGCTGGCTCTGCTGGGGGCGTTACTCTGCCATGTGTACCTGCAACATCCTTGTCCCAGACCTGTCCTGATGGGGCAGTTGCTACCCCACCTGCTGCTACCTCTGGTTCTACCTTGAGGGACGGGTCCCCCATCATGGTGCCCTGGCCAGCTGCTTGTTATACCCCAGCCTGGGACTCAGCTCTGGGAAGTTCCAGTGGGGTAGGGGTGGGTAGGACAAGCTGGGCCGACATACGCAGGCATGGCATGGGCACAGCACACATGCGCAGATGTGGGGTACCTTGATGAACACGAGGGAGACGTGTGCACCCCTAGGCTCCAGAACCCCTATTCTTTTTTTTTAATATATAAATTATTTATTTATTTATTTTTGGCTGTGTTGGGTCTTTGTTGCTGCGCACGGGCTTTTCTCTAGTTTTGGTGAGCGGGGGCTACTCTTCATTGTGGTGCGCAGGCTTCTCATTGCGGTGGCTTCTCATTGCGAAGCATGGGCTCTAGGCGCGCAGGCTTTAGTAGCTGTGGCACACAGGCTCAGTAGTTGTGGCTCGTGGGCTTAGTTGCTCCGTGGCATGTGGGAGCTTCCCAGACCAGGGATTGAACCCGTGTCCACTGCATTGGCAGGCGGATTCTTAACCACTGCGCCACCGGGGAAGTGCCCAGAACCCCTGTTCTTAACTACCATTGGATCACATTTCTAACTCACCCTTTGCCCCATAAGTGAGATGCTAGCTAGCTCTGCCCGCAAGGAACTCCCAAACCCTTAGCCTGGAGGCATGGAGAAAGGGCAGAGGATGTGCAGTGAAAACCTCAGCACAAGCTCAGGGTGTGACCGAGGAGGAGCAGGAGGTTGGGAGAGGCTTCTCCAAGGAGGTAGTGCTTGGGCACCATGAGCAGATGTCTGCCAAGTGAGTGAAGGAAGGAAAGGCGTTCCATTCCAAGGGAACAGCTCCAGCAGGCCTGGGGGCATTCAAGTTCCCGACACGTTCGGGGTCTGATCACTCCCGTGTGGCTACAGCATAACGTGTGGGCTGTATGCAGATGGGAGAGGCGTCCAGCCGTGCTGGAAGACCGCGAACACCAAGCTGCAGATCGTGAAAAGTGTCTGAATTGAATTGTCAGCGAATTGGAAGGGAAGGTGTCCCACGAGGGGCACAGCCCGAACAAAGGCATGGGGGTGGGGGCAACGGTGCTGAGACGGACGGCTGGCCAGGTAGGCGCACAGACCGGGTGGGGAGATGATATATGGATCTCCCGGCACGCGGCACGTGAGGGGTTATTGCCCCTCTGCCTCAGATGTCCACGATCCCGGCTCGGGCCAGAGAGGAACAAAGGGACCGGCTGGGAGCCGAGAGGCAGCCTGCTCTTCAGCTGCTGCCCCACCTCACTGTGGGTGAACCTGGCACCGGCCTTGCAGGAGAGCAAGAGGGGGCATGGCTTGTGGCCTGTTTACTCCCCAGATAGGATTTCCTTCTGGTTTTGATGCACGGAAGAGGCATAACATCTGGAAATAGGAAGCGGAACAGCTTCTAAAACCCAGCTGCGGACAGCTTGCCTTGGACCAGCCCCAGCAGAACACAGCCCGCAGTTGTGCCGGGTCTTCAAGGGAGAGGCTCCAGGAGAGCCTGCCCCAGACCGTTGTCTCTGAGTCCTTGTTCTGACGTCTGCCCTGGCCTGAGGGATGGAACCAATGGCTCATGAGAGGAAACCCAGCCTCCTCTGATCTCTTCTTCCTCAAAGGTCACCTCCCCCTGCCCCCCTGCCCTGGGAAGGCAGCAGGCACAGAGTAGCCACCTGGGCTTTGGCCCCAGATGTGGTCTGCCTCTTGTCCCAACACTGTGCTCGCCCCTGGAAGCCTCTGTCTCTGAGGTGGGGACATCGAGGCCGCACACTTCCCGGTTGTCATGTGGTTAAACAGCCAGCGCCACAGCTGGACGGATGGAGCCGGTGTAGCTCCTCCTCCTGCCCACAGCGAGCGCCGTGGGAATGGCAGCCAGTCACACCAGGACTAGGGCGTGCTCCGGCGGGCAGTGTTTGAAGGATTTTGAAGGCTGAAGGGGGTTGGATGCACTGTTATGAGATAGGACATTCTTTGCTGAGTGCCTTTCTAGTACAAAGGCTTGAGATTGCCTGGAGGACCCCTGCTGTTTCAAGCCTCTGGTGGGGAGTCAAGAGGGGCTGGAACGTGTGGCGGGCTGAGTGTTTGAATGCCAGGCCCGCAGGACTTCAGGCGGAAGCAGCAGGGTCCCTTTCCTACACCAGAGGCTCCTGGGGTAGCTGTGTAGAGAGTAGGGAGGGAGGAGTTTGAAGTTAGAGGATTCTGGGGAGAGAGATGGGAGCTGGGCCGAGGCTGCTGGGGTCAGCACTGTATTTGTCGCTGTCTGCTCATCCCCACCCTGCCCAGGGGCATCACATGTCTGTGCTGTACCTACTGAATGCCCACTGCCTGGCATGGGGCCTAGTGCATACTTGGTGGATGTTAAACAGATAAACAGCCAAATGATAAATCAGAGACACTGCGTTTACATGTGTGGTCATTGTTCTGACAGCAATCGGCATGGATGCTGTGTTCCAGGTGGGCAAAGCCCTTTGACAGTCAGTGTCCTACCCCCTGGGACCTTCATATCAGCCCTGAGTGGTGGCCACACAGTCTTAAGTTTGTAGGCAAGGAAATAAGGCACAGGGAGGTCAAGGGCACTGCCCAAAGCCTCACTGGGACAGAGCCCGACCTTGGGTTCCAAATCCAGGGCTGTCTGCAATAGATGTGCACCTACATCCTGTCCATTCAGGGCAGGGCTGCCATTAGAGCAGCACGTCATTTCCAGATGCCGATGGAGGGCAAACCAGTCCAGATCCAGAGTTGGAAAGACCACTTTTTTCTCAAGCCCTAGTGGCCATTTGTAAGTCAGGGGTGTATTTTTTTCTGGACCTACCAGGGCTTCCCAGATAGAGTTTGGGTCCTGAGCACTTCATGGGGAGCTGAACTGGGGCAGCTGGAGGCCTCGGGCAGGGTCAGGGGGTTGGTGGGGGAGAGGATGCTGGGCCCCACTTCCAGGCTGGGCGGTGGGCCTTCCGGGGGCTGCAGAGCACCCCTCACCAGGCTTTCCTGCAGTTTGAGGGCTGCAGCAAGGCCTTCTCGAGGCTGGAGAACCTCAAGATCCACCTGCGGAGCCACACGGGCGAGAAGCCATACCTGTGCCAGCACCCGGGCTGTCAGAAGGCCTTCAGCAACTCCAGTGACCGCGCCAAGCACCAGCGCACCCACCTTGACACGGTAGGCCCGAGGGCAGAGGCCGAGGGTGGGGTTGGAGGACGCGCACTCTGCCCCCACTTGCCTAATGCAGGGCAGCAGGCGGCTCCAGGCAGAAACGCTGCCTTCATCCTTGAGCCCTGTTGACATTTTGAGCAGGACGATTCTTTGCGGGGAGAGGGAAGTACTGTCATTATAGGATGTTTAGCAGTATCCCTGGCCTCTATCCATTAGACAGGAGCGATTTCCTACTTCCCAGTTATGACAACCAAGAATGTCCTTCAACGTTGCCAAAAATCCTGGGGAGGAAGAATTAAACTCTCCCCTAGTTGAGAATCACTGCTTTAGCCCAGGGGTACCGGCCCGGGCACTAGTGTGGGCCCCACTGAGAGGGTGGGCTCACATCCTGCATCCTATCCCCAGGCCTGTCAGTCACCCCCAGAGCAGGTCCTCCCTGCTCTTCCCACCCACTCCCTCCATGGAGACAGGCCAGAGGCTCTCCAGGGCCATTCTGTATCTCCCAGGCAAGGTGGGTGAGGAGTTCAGGTGAGCAGGGCCTAAGACTCAGGCCCCTGGAATAGTGGCCTGGGCCCCAGATGCCCGTGTGTCCACCTCCTTTCCCTTGTTTGTGCCAGTGTGATAACCTGCAGCTCCATCACGGCATCGGTCCAAGCATTCTCTCTTGTGCATACAGACCTCAGCGGTTACCAGAGCACTTCCTAGAACATCGTCTGCCATGATCTCACAATGACCCTGCCAGTCAGGGGGTCACTAGCCCACTTGACAGATGAGGGAAGCGGGGCTCTGGCCACTTCACTACTCAGCTGGAAGGTGGCCGAGCTGACTCAGAACTGGGCCTCACCCCAGTCTCACCTGGGCCTATGTGGTGGGATGCACCCAGCCTGGGAGGCCCCCAGCCCCCATATGCAGCAGGAGACGGGTCCGTAGCCAGATTCCACGTCTGGGCCACTGGCCTGTGTCTCTGCATTTTGTGCAAATGTTTGGGGAACTCTGCTGGTCGGGGGCTGGGAGACCTGTGTGGCCGTCCAGCCCAGCCTGTCCAGTATACAGATATACAGATGAAGAAACAGGGGCCCAGGAGGGCGACTGACCCCTCCGGGGTAAGTTGGAAGCCACATAACAATAGAGGTCAGAGCTAGAGGCCCTCTGGGGTTTTATAGCTGGGAAAACCAAGACCCAAAAAAGATGGGAGAAGTGGGTAGCAGAAAATAGCAGGGAAGTCAGAGTTTGGGGCCAGGCTCAGGCCCTGGGCAGAATGCTCTACATACCTCCCCTCTCCCCTAATATTACACACACTGTCCCCCAGTTTAATCCTAATGACAAACCACAAGGTGTAGGGGGGGCCTATCCCCATCTTGCAAACAAAGAAACTGAAAGTCAGAGATGAAGTCATTGACTGTCACACAGCTGGTAAGTGGCGGAGCTGGGATGCCACCCAGTCTGCCTGACCCCAAGTCTGCTGCCCCTTGCTAGAAAAGGGGAGAAGGGCCGAGGGGAGAGGGTGGGAAGGGAGAGCCCTCCCCCCAACCTGAGCCCGACCACTGTCCCCACCCCTCCCCTCTCAGGCTCACTGTCACGGGGGTTGGGGACATGAAGTGAAGAGGTATCTTCTTCCCAAATCCCTCTGCCTTTGTTACCTCCTCACATGCCCAGCCCTTGGGGCCCTTGGCACCTGTCCCAACCCTGAGAGGCATGGCTTGTGCCCCAGCACCCTGGTTACATCTCCCAGAGGCCACAAGGCAGCCTCAACAGCACCAGGCCTCTCTGTACCCCCCTCCTCCCGGGCGACGTCCCTCCAGGATCTCAGGGTCACCTACCCTGACTCACCCCCTTCCTCCCTTCCCCTTACTGCACTTCCTGGACCCAGCCCCAAAGCAACACGCCTCTGGCCCCAACTTGGTGTGTGAACAGAGCTCCGAGGGCTGGGTCGGGTCAGGCCCAGAATGAGCCCGCAGGGTTGTCTCAGGCCTGCATCTCCCCAGAAAGTCCTGGTCAAGCCCGGGAGGTGCAGCCACCAAGAGCAGCCCCCACGTACTCCAGCCCCATGGAGACATGCAGGCGGACCCCACCCCATGACTAGTTTGCTTTCCCAGCGCCCGAGGCTCAGGCCCATCGGGTCAGCCCCATGTAGGCTGGGCCTTGTTTTCCAGAGAGGACCCAGTCGTGTCCCCAGCTCCCCTCTGGCGCCAGAAAACATGGGATTCTCTCTGTGGGCAGGAAAGCAGCGGGACATCCTGGAGAGAACCAGCCTGGGTTCTAACCCTGGCCCTCCACCTGGTCCCGGAGGTCCCAGGACCGCCACCCATCCTCTCTGGCCTCAGCTTCCTCAAACACCTACCTCACATGAGAGGGATAGGGGATCAACTGAGGTGAAAGATGTGGAGCCCAGACACAGAATCTGCACAGCAAACTTGAGTCCCTCCTTTCTTGACCTATGACTCACTGAATGCTGACTAAACCCTGCCATGTCCCAGGCGCTCCATGTGGGGTTCGTGTCCCGACGGCCACAGACCATCCTGCCCTGGCCTCCATTTCCTTATAGGGAAGAAGGGGGCGATAATCTCTCCTTTGCCCACTTCCCTGGACACTTCAGGGCTGCAGAAGAGAAGGGGGACCCTAGCAGAGTGTCACGGGCACGCCACTCACTGTGAGATCTTGGGCAAAGCATCAGCCTCGGTATCCTCATCGGCAAAGTGCGGGTGCTTCTCACGGGGTGGGTGTGAGACTGAAAGGAGATCGTGGGTGGCCAGCCCCGAGCACGGGGCCTGCACTGTGGGGACTCAGTAGGCGAGGAGCTGTCTTGAGCACAGATCAGGAGGGCTCTGTGAGGTGCTCCACGCTCACAGCACGGCCGTGAGCATCCTGCTATTAACGAGGCTTTGGAGCTGGTGTGGTGACTCCAGGCCCGGGGCTTGGCTTCTGCTTGGGACAGCCACAGGGTTTCCTGAGGGCTCATGAGGGAGCTGGGCCAGAGGAATGTTCTACACACGTCAGGCCCTGGAAAAACAAACACAGAGATGGGCCTTGTGCCCTCTTTCCAGGCGAGGGTGCCTGCACACACGGAGCTCTGTTTGTTTGCTTTTTGACAAAAGCGTGTGGATTTGTATCAGCGTCCCCAGGGGACCGGGCCTGGGGCAGGGCAGGGTAGGGCCCATGAGAGAAAGTGTGTGTGTGTGTGTGTGTGTGTGTGTGTGTGTGTGTGTGTGTGCGCGCGCGCGCACATGCACGCATGCGCGCCTATGTTGGGGTAGGGAGCAGGCCTGTGTGTGAGGGACCCTGTAGCGTGTTGGTCTGTGTCTCTGTGTGGTGGTGTGGGGACAGGTCTGAGGCCTGCCTTCCACCCTCCCGCCCACACCTTCCTTTCAGCAAGGCAAGCCTCTCACTACTCTGTCTCTCTCTTTTTGCTCTCCTCCGTTTCTTTAACCTGGCACCTCTCCGAAGCAGCACCAAGGTATGGCCGTCTCTTTCTGCTTCCCCCTCCCCACGAGGTCCAGCGGGGCTGACTCGCCTTGAGCTTTGGGGGGCAGTTCCAGTGGGCGTGTCTGATGGGGACATAGGCATCACCTCCAAACGTCCCCTCCCCATGACATCCCCTGCAGTCGCTGGAGGCCAGAAGGCCCCGAGAAATCGGAGCCCCTAGATGTGTTCAAAAAGGGCGCCTTAGGGACTTCAAGTAGCAGCTGGAGTCCCCAAGCAAGGTCTTGTGGAGGCCCCTACAGAGAGCTCAGAATCCAGTTAGAGCCACAGGGTCCCTGCCCTGGGTCAGACCCTGGGGCCTGAGATGAATCAGAAGGGAGCCTCCCCTGAGGAAAACTCGCCACTGAACAGACCCAGCAGCGCAGGTGGACAGCGCTGCCCGTGGAAACTCGGGAGGTGGCAGTGGGAAGAAGACTCGAGGAGAGGTTGGAGAGGAGGTGACGAGGGCTGGGCGGTGGGTGTGCAGGGGCAGGGGGAGGGGTGAGGACTCAAGCAGGGCCCAAGTCATAAAGGGCCTTCAGTGCCCGGACATGGGCTGTATCCAAGGGCACCAGGGAGCCAAGGGGGGTTAGGTGGGACCATGGCCAGGCCTGTGAGAAAGGCCCTCTGGCTGTGAGTGTGAGGGGAGGTTGGAGGCACAGAGAGCAGGGTAGGGTCTGGACAGGAACCAGGGGAGGCGGTGGGCATGCATTCGTTCTAGAGGAGGGATGGGGCTCTGAGGGGAAGGGATGCAAAGGGCGCAGATGGAGGCCCAGCCTCCCCAGGGCTGTGTCTGAGATCCAGTTCCCTCTGGTCTCCCATGACTGTTGGGTCAAGGACCTGAGATTCTCGACCCACGGCAAGTTTTGGTCAGTTGCTCCCAGCCCGGGCCCTGCCGTTGTGCAGCTTGGCTCCATGTTTGTGCCCGCCCTGCCCTTTGCTGCCCCCTCTCCCCCATCTCCCTGCCCTCCTCCTCCTCCTCTCCAAGGCAACAGCTTCAGTTTACTCATTGTCCACTTGCTGCTTCTCTGCAGCCACGAGCCCCAAAGGGTATATTTTCTCCGAGCTAGTGTTAGAGCTGAAAGAAAGAATCCTTAGAACTCAGTTGGCCCCATTATGCAGAGGAGAAAAGTGAGACTCAGAGAGGGGAGGCAACTTACCTGAGGTCCCAGCATGAGGCTAGAATGGAGACACAAACCCCCTCCTTCACCGCCAGGCCAGGCACCTTCCCCGCACCCATCGGCAGGCCTGGCTGTGTCAGACCCCTCCTGGCCCAGGACACGGAGGGAGGGACAGGGTGTGAGCCTGCAGCCGCCCCTTGCCCAGTCGTCCTCCCCACTGCAGGCCATGCAGCGGTACCTTGGGCCTGGCAGGTGGACCCTCACTCACCCCACCTCTGCCCTCTGATGTTACAGAAGCCATACGCCTGCCAGATCCCTGGCTGCTCCAAGCGCTACACAGACCCCAGCTCCCTCCGCAAGCACGTGAAGGCCCATTCAGCCAAAGAGCAGCAGGTGCGTAAGAAGGTAAGAGGGCTCCGTTCCAGGCCCATCTCTGCAGATGCCCCCACCCGGCCTCCCAGCCACCCGTCCAGCATCAAGGCAGGTACAAGCCACACTGCTTGCGTGCATTCAGCCTTCCACGTCCAAGGGTGCCACTGTCCCCTGCCCTGCATCTGCCCTCCCACCAGCCCAAGTGTCCAGACAGTCCCTGACTTACGATGGCTTGACTTATGATGGTTCAACTTACAATTGTTCAACTTTATGATGGTACAATGGTACTTTTACAAATTCAGTGAAAGCATACTTCGATTTTTGAATTTTGATCGTTTTCCAGGCCTGCGATGAGCAGTAGATCCTCTCTCGTGATGCTGGGCAGCGGCAGTGGCCACAGCTCCCAGTCAGCTGCACAATCACTAGGGTGAACAGCTGATATGCTAACAGCCATTCTGTTCCCAGACCTCCATTCTGTTTTTCACTTTCAGGACAGGACCCAATATGTTACATGAGCTATTCAACGCTTTATTCTAAGATAGGCTTTGTGTCCGTGTAAGTGTTCTGAGCACATTTAAGGTAGGTGAGGCTAAGCTATGGTGTTTGGTAGGTTAGGTGTATTAAGTGCATTTTTGACTCGTGATATTTTCAACTTACAATGGGTTATTGGGGACGTGGTTCCATTATAAGCTGAGGAAGATCTGTACTTCCTCACCCTCAGCCAGCGGACATTTATCCACCCACAGACTGTCCACCAGCTCCTCTCTCATCCATCTGCCCACTGGCCATGGCTTGTTTATAAATATTTGATGTTAAGCATCAAGGATGCAAAAATACAAAACCATGGTCCCCACCTTCAATGGGGACCTGGCAGTGAGAGACAGACATAAAGAGATATGACAAAGACTGCAATAGACGTGCGCAGAGAACAGTCAGGGCACAGAGAAGGGGCTCTAGCCCGTCAGGGTGGGAATGGGAGGGTCGTGGAAGAAGTGACATGGGGCCAGGGGTGGGGGCAGTGGTGTGCGCTCTGGCCAGCCTGCGGGCTCACCGTTACTAGCCCCATGGCCTCGGGCACGTGTCTTAGCACCTTTGTTCTTCATGTCCTCAGCTGTCAGATGGGGCAAAGAGGACTTGCTTTAAAGGGTTTTCATGAGGATTAAATGAGTAAATCTATGTCAAGGTTTTTGAACAGTACTTGGCCAAAGTAAAAGTTCAGAACAGAAGTCGGTGGGTGTTGTCATTAAGTCTTGAAGAAGGAGTAAGCATTGGGCCGGTGAAGACAGTGTGCAAGAGAGGAACTGAAGGGCTTCCCTGGTGGCGCGGTGGTTGAGAGTCTGCCTGCCGATGCAGGGGACCCGGGTTCGTGCCCCGGTCCGGGAAGATCCCACATGCCACGGAGCGGCTGGGCCCGTGAGCCATGGCCGCTGAGCCTGCGCGTCCGGAGCCTGTGCTCCGCAACGGGAGAGGCCACAGCAGTGAGAGGCCTGCGTACCGCAAAAAAAAAAAAAAAAAAAGAGAGGAACTGAAGCTTAACTCACTATGCGAGGACCAGTGGGCTCCCTACCTGTCTCGGAGCTGAGCAGCAAGCCACACGAAGGGGAGGTGGGGGGGGACAGGGCGACAGGACAGCCCAAAGCCCTGCAGAGGAGTCTGGGCTGGCCTGAGGACAGGGGGTGCCATCGAGGGGTTATAAGCAAAAAAGGGACATGTCACCCTGAAAGATGGCTCTGGGGCCTAGTGGAGAATGAATGGATCGAGGTGGTTGGAGGGAAATTCAAGGCAGGGAGGCCGCTGCCGGGGAGCAGGGGAGACAGTGGGGGCTGACCTGGGGCAAGGTGGGAGGGGATTGGGTTTGGCGACTGCTTGGCTGGGCAGTGGGGGGACTGGCTGAAGGGCATCAGTGTCAGACGTTTGGGGGCAGGACGGACGGATGGATGGTGGTCCCCTTCACCGGGAAAGAGAATCTAAGAAAGAAGCAGGTTTGCAGAAGAAAGCGGCAGGTTCTGTTTTGGACAGGCGGTGTGTGAGCTGCTGGGTTTAACCCACATCTCCTGAGGACCACTGGGGCCATGGGTGCTTGAGTGCCAGGGAGGGTGTGGGGGGAAGAGAAACACCAGGGGCCAATCTGGGGACATGAGCATGACAGAGGAGGACAGAGGGGGAAGAGCCCATTGATTTGTTCAGCAAAGGTTTATGGAGCAGCTCCTGTCCTCCAGGCACTGTTCTCAGAACTGTGGATACGGCGTGAATAAAGCAGAGCAAGGCCTAGAGGCTGGAGAACTAGACTGTTGTAGTCTGTGGGATGGGTGTATACAGAGATGAGGTGCTAGAAGCAAGCAGGCCTCAGTGGCAGAGACAATGAGGAGGGGACAGACAGGCTTGGGAGCCCCTGGAAGCAGTAGAGCGGAGAAGGGACACGTTCACAGCATGGGCCACGAGCTCACCGTGAACACACGTTCACCCTGAGAGAGGAGAGACAAGCCTGGTGCTTCACAGACTGTATCTCATCTAGTTCTCACTATAACCCTCACTATAACTAGGAAGTGGGCAATTTCCCCCCCATTTTAGAGATGTGGAAACTGAGGCTCAGAGAGGTAACAAATCTGCCCAGAGTTGTTCAGTGTGGGAGTGACAGTGCCAGACCCATCTGCTTCCAGGGCCAAGCTCTCTCCAGTGCTCTCAGGTTGAGGTGCTTGGGCAGGGACAGGGAATGGCCCAGGCTCCACGCCAGGGGGGCTTCTGTCCCAAGCGGACTGGTGCCCAAGGACCAGAATCCTGCCCTGGTTTTCCCAGGCCCTGTGCTTGGCTTGCATTGAGCCCCAGGGACCTGGGGCCGCAGATCTGCAAACTTCCCAACAATAAGCATCCATTAAAAGCCATCGGGGATGATGTATCTTTCTGGGTAAAGCGACCCTTGTATTATGACAGCTCTTTGGCAGCCCTGCTGCGTTTCAGAGAGAATTAGAAATGCTTTTCTTCCTTAATTCTCCTCTCCCGCTGCTCCTAATCCGATCGACATTGCGGTCTGTAAGAACATGCCTTGGCCCTCTTTTGCCAGAAACTTAACTTACATGGAAAACAGCTGCTGGGTCAGGGAGCTTAGAGCCCATTGGGAGGCTGGGCATGCCTTCCCCAAGCCTGGGTGCTGGCCTAGCAGGCCTGAGCAGGTAGAAAACCCCTCAGGGCTGACTCCCAGCTGCTGTGTGACATGCGACAAGGCTCTTGCCTTCTCTGGGTCGGTTTTGTCCCAGATAAAATGAGGGTTTGGACAAGTCAATCTTCAGGACTCTGATGGTGGTCAGGTTTAGGATTTCCCTGGGAGAAGGGGCCCTCCCATCCTGGTGCATGCCACCCCCCCTATTGCCCAAGGGCCCCAACCAGCCCCTCCCTGTGCCCATCTGGCCCCATCTTGAGACGTGAAGATGGTCTGAGGTATCGAGCTCAAGTCTTTAGGGACAGCTGAGGGCGGTTGGCCAAAGACTCGCCCGCCCAAGCATACTCTTAGCCAACACCCTCAAGGCCAGGTATCGACCCAGTGAGCCCACTGTCATGTGAGCCTGGGGGACTCTGCCAGTGGAGCCAGCCAGCCCTTGACACAGCACCTTCAACAAACGTTCATGCCCATCCTCTCATCACTCCTCACAGCAGCCTGGCCTGATGGGTATTGTTGCTTATTACGGGCAGGGGAGCAGAGAGCCAGAGAGGAGACACTTACTGCGCGTGCCCCCGTATCTTACTCCATGGCATCAGTCACCCCGGCAGCAGCCCCAAGAATGGGCCTCACAGAGCTCCAGCTACCTGGAAGGCCCCAACTGCTGCACTTTGATGCCCTCTCGGCATCTGTGCCGAGGCCACCCCTCCTGCGGGCGCTCCCAGCCAGAGACTGAGCCCGGCAGGCCCTGTGGGGATGTGAGACCAGACCCCTTCCTGGGAGACCTGGACCCCCCTGACTCCCAGCAGACTTTGGCTCCCTGAGGACTCCCTGGTACCTAGGCTCGCAGTCGAGGAAGCTTCCTCTCCCTCCCTCCTTCCCTTGGTCTGACGGCTCTCCCAGTTTTCTCTCCCTATTAAAACCCTTGCACGTTCAATCTTCCCTTAGCATCTGCTTCTCAGCCCTGAACTAACACAACCTTCACTGTGTACATAATTAGCTCCATTTGACAGATGAGGAAACTGAGGTACAGTGAGGGAGGGGTCGTGCCCTGGGGCCACTGTCCTTCCTGCCCTGTCCCCTAAAGCGAGGGTTGCCGGTGGGCAAGTGGTCTCACGCTAACACTCTCTCTCTCTCTGCTCACTCCCCAGCTGCACATGTGCCCTGATGCTGAGGCCGATGTCCTGACCGAGTGTCTGGCCCTACAGCAGCTCCACGCATCCACACAGCTGGCTGCCAGCAACGGGAAGGGTGGCCGCACCCTGAGCCAGGAGCTGCTCCCAGGTACGCAAGCAGGGAGGCAGGGCTAGGCGCACAGCCCGGAGGGGCCCCTTCCTGGACCCAGCCCTCCAGGAGGACGGCCAGGCTCTCTGGGCAGCAGGGGCCATGTGGGCATGTCCTGCTGGAGGGCACCCACTCCTTGGGGCTTACTGACTCTGCAGCTTATCTGACCAGGCATATGTTCCTTCACACTCCTCTGTGGCTCCCCATTGCCCATGGGATGAAGCTCAGGCTCCTCCCAGCTGGGCCTCTCGGGCCTCACTGGGCCTAGGCACTCCTGGCGGCCTCCTGCCCCAACATTGGCACGTTGGACGCAGTTCCCGAACACCCCATGTTCCCTCTTGACTCTGAACCACTGTACACACCGTGCCAGCCTCCACTCCCCTCCCCTTCACGAAGGCAGCTCCTGCACTTCCTTCAGGACCTGCCTCAGGGCTCAGGCCTGGACCCCAACTTAAAGTCCCATGGACTCCCCACCACGACTCCTTGCTTCAGAGGAGAAAACCGAGGCTCTGAGAGGGTGGGCAGCTTGGCCATAATCAGTTCCAGCTCATCATAAGATAGGGCCCGCCAAACCCCTGGAACCCTGCAGCCTATCCATCCGGACACTCAGAGCCTCTGGTCCAGCCGAGGCAGCCTGTGTGTCCCTCCCAGCTGCCGCGGGCCATGGAGCAGGTCTCAGGCCCTGGCAGGAATTCCTGGATGCTTGGGAATCCAGCCCAGAAAAGGGCAGTGTGGCCTGTGGATTCCAGCTGATAATACTTGTGCTCTACCCGCTCCCCAACCCCCAAAGAAACCACAGTATCAGAGCAGAAAGCTTTTCCCACCCTTCGGGATTTCTTGAATTACCCCAACCATTTTAAACATATTTTGTTTTCTAGTTTTTTTTAATTCTCCCCCCACAGCCTTAGAGTTGCAGCAAATTTAAAACTGTGTCAAAGCACTTTACCAAACAACCTCGGGAAGAGAAGGTGTTTCCCCTTCACAGGGTCTGTGCTCATACAGGTCCACAAAGGTGAGGACACCCCAGGAGGATGGGTCCACGGAGGAGGGACCACACCCACCTCCCTCCAGCTAGGGGGTCCGTCTGCCATGGCTGCTTCTTATAGGGTCAGAGTTGCTAAAATAGGGACCCTAGTAGAGAAGAGACCCTAGGGATGACCTAGTCTAGGGATAAAGGTTTGCATCTCAAGTGCCAGCTGCCTGTGGCTGGAGCTGTGTGTTGAGAAGGATTCTGAGGCTCAGCAGGAAAGAGGGCTGAGACTGATTAATAATGGCTACCCTGGGGTTGAGGTCCTGCAGCTGCATCATTTTTACCCTGGGAGGACTCAGGTCTGGGCAGGAAAAGGACTGACCCAAGGTCATCCAGAAAAGTCAGCAGATTCAATTTGGAAGCCTGTTCTCCCAGATGCTATCCCAGGGCTTGTCCCAGGGAGAGCGGTCGGAACCAGCAACAACCATCTCTTGAGCACCTGCTTGGGCCGGTCACTTTACAAACATCACCTCATCCAGTCACCAGTGAGCCCATGCTGCAGATGAGAAGCGAAGTCACTGTGGTAGCATCGTGGACGGGAAGGGCACGGGGGTGATGCCAAGCCTGCCCAGACCCGCCCCAACAATGAGTGAGGGGTGTTTCCCCTGCCCCGAGCCTCAGTTCCCTGCCCCGTCCCACACCTGCCGTGGCAACAAATGGGACTGTGGATGTGATCCCTTATATGAACCCATGTGACTGAGAATTTTGTCATTATTTTTGTGTCTCATGGTGAAGGAGAAGAGTAACTATTTACTCATCCATCTCCTAATAATGCAACAGCCAACATTTATTGAATATGTGCTGCCAGGAGCCGTTCTAGGGCCTATACATATGTGTGTTCACTAACATAATCCTCACGTCGGCCTCAGAAGTACATGCTAGTATGCTCTTTCTTTTCCAGATGAGGAAACTGAGGCCTTGAGAGCTTAAGTAACTTTTTGCTGAGGTTCCACAACCAGTAAATGGCAGAGGCCAATTTCAACCCAGGCCATCTGACTGCAGTCTGTGCCCTCAACCAGACCGTCTGTTGCCTCCCTGCTGCCAATGCTACACCTCCCCATACTGAGCACCTACTGTGTGCCAGGCTCTGTTCTAGTCCCTGTCCTTGAGCTGCTTCCAGCACAGTGGGGAGAAAAGGACCAGCCAGGCAAACCCAGGAGTCCTGGGTCCCTCTGGGATTCGGCCGTCAGGTTCTTCTGCAGACCCTACAGCAGATAGATGCCTGAGGCACGGTTGGGAACAGATGTTGGGGCCAGAGGTTAAGTGCTCACGGCTGGTGATTGATGATGCTGCTTTACAGCCTGAAGTGGTATGTTCTGGGGAGAGAACAGGCAGGCCCCATGTCCACATACTCAGCCGCCTACCGTGTGTTCATCCTCAGGGGGCTATACAGAGAGGGACCTGGACCAGGCAGGGCAAAGGCAGGGGGAATGGCACAGATTCGATGAGGGTGGACAGAAGAGTCCAGAACAGAGCGGTGAGGTTAGGGAGGGGCTGGGGAGGGCGGCCTCAAATCTTCATTGGTCTGACTATAGGAAGCCCCCTCTAGCTTGTCTCTCATCAGGGAGGACCAGCTCTCTTTACAGGAAACCCTCGGGAGCTCACCTGGCAGGCATCCCTCAGCTGACCCTGGTAACACGATGGGCAGTGAGGACATGAGAAGCATGAGGTCAGCACGGCTGAGGGAGAGGGAACAGGATTTATCAGGATTCTAGGCCTTCCCAGCTGTCAGACTCCCAAATGGGTTCAAGATGGCAGGTGCGGAGGTGCCGTAGAGAGCGGTGAGTGGAGCAGGCCGTGAGCAGTGCTGAGCCAGGCCCCATCCGCAGAAACCCGCTCCTGTGCCTTCCTGACCAAGCTGGGAGGGATGTATGGCCGAAGGAGACGGCTGATGGATGTTGCCCGTGGGAACAGAGGTCCCCGAGACGGAGCGGGAGGGACCGGGGCTGAGAGGCAGAGGCTCCCGAGAGCCCATTCAGAGCCTGGGTCTCACAGGCAGCCCACAGTGAAGCCTGGACCAGAGGCCCCCAGCCAGACATCCAGGCTGCAGCCTGAGCTGGAGCCCCAGGCCGTTTCCCGGGCCTGGCTCTAAATGGACTTTCTCTTGGTATCATTTGGGAGGCCTGATTAGCTAGCTGCCCATTGCATGACTTTTGACAAATCACTGAAGTTCTTAAGACTTAGTTTCTTCATCTTAAAATGAGATCATATTATCTGCCCGATTGACAGCTGCTGAGATGCTTAAACTTGATAGTGTGGAAAAGGAGCTTGACGCATAGTATATTCTTAATTAACTGTTGTTAATAATAGATGAGAATTTCACCTAATGTAACCCTTCCATAGGACGTCTGTTGCTCTAACTCCTGGCCAGGGGTTGCAAACTGTTTGGTCTACAACCTATGTGGTGCCACAGTCCCCTACCGTAAACCCTGCCGGTTCATTTACTTTGCTCCCTGCCGTGCCACCTAAGGCATTGAGTTTGCAATCCCTGCCATAGCCCTGCTCGGTTCCTGGTAGTAGTTCCCTGACTTGCAGGCCTGGGATGGGCTAGGCTTCGAACCACCTAAGAAGGTAAAAGTGCCTCCTTTACTGCATCCATGAAAAGAGTGTGGTGTGTTCTCAGATGGTCCTCATGAGGTGCTAAGAACCTTGGGTCTGGATCCACGATGACCAGAGTGATATTTGAAATGTAGCTGCTGACAGTCAGAGTGGACACTGCATCAGTGCAGCTCGGGGCACAGCCCCCAGGTCCACAGAGTCCTCCGAGGGCGTCAACTTGATGAACTGAGTTCTGGGAAAAGGATGTCAATTTCTATTAATGTTCAAATAAACATGGCCAGATTAAAGAAGGGGTGCAAAATTGGCCTCATTTTTTTTTTCAGATGAAATAGGGAATGTCGAAACTTGCAGCCTTTGCTGTGACCTTCTCAGGCTCTAGTCCCAGAGTTGGGGTTCATTCTCCCCTCTAATTGGGGTTCCTTGGTGAAGGCATTTGGGAAGCAGTGGCCTCAGTAACTACTCTCAGACCCTCAGCTGGGACCCTGGGCTGACTAGTGTCCCCCATTTGATTCATTAGCCCACCTGTCTTCTTAACAAGGGTAAGACCCTTGAGAGTAAACGGTGATAACAGGTGGTACCACCCTGCAGGTGTCTTCTAGCGGTTTAGAATCGGAGACTAGAGCATGGCTGACACGTCTCCTCGGTCGGGACCCTTGTGCAGTGTACAGCCTACACAGCCATCCGTGGTATCCCTTCCCCCAAGTCTCCCGGGCCAGCCTGCCACCCAGCTAGCGTAGTCATCCTCCCTCTAGATCCCCTCACAGCAGACATCCCGGCGCTGCTTTGCACATCTCTGGGGTTGGGTAGTTAATCTTCTCCAAAGGCAGCCTGTGACCCTACAGCAGCTCTGCCTATTAGAAGGAACGGCCAGGCCTGGAGCTAAAGTCTGCTTCTCTCAAACTTCTCTTCATTCCAGGGTCTCTGTCTACTGGGGCTACACAGAGCAAGCCCCTTCTTTCCCGGAAGAGCCCCCGAGGTTTGAGGCAGCCTGCTCCATTCAACACCCCTCTGCCCCAGTAAACACACACGTGTGCACACACACAGCCCGACCACCCCCTGCCTCTGACAGCCCCTGTCAGTCCACCTCTGCTCTCAGCACAGACCTCAGCCCCGCACACAGCCCTTCAGCTACAGCATGAACGGAGCAGAGTGGGGCCATCATCTCCCCCGTTTGGGCCCCTAACCTTCTGTGAATACAACCTCGCTGGTTTCCCTTCTTGTCTTTCTCTCTCCGCAGGCACACAGCTTCTGGGGCATCCACAGCCATCTCTAGGGAGTGGCCGAAGCCCAGTGATATTTGTTTGCTTCCCTGCAGGCATGTATCCTGGCTCCATCACCCCCCATAACGGGCTCGCATCAAGCATCCTGCCCCCTATGCACGATGTCCCTTCCAGGCACCACCCACTGGACGCCACCACCAGTTCCCACCACCATCTGTCCCCTCTGCCCACGGCTGAGAGCACCAGGGATGGGTATGTACAGCAAGCCGGTCCTCCTCCGGGACAGCAGGTGGGCACCTGCACAGGCAGCAGGTGAGGGCAGGCGTCCCGCACACTCAATGGTTGTTACTAATAATGAAAATAGCCAGCGTTTATGCAGCACTTACATGTACTGCGCTCTGTGCACGATTTCATCAGTGCCTCACGGTAACCCTACCAGGTGGCTGATATCAGTACGGGGCTTCTCGGTGCCTCACCTCGTGCCCCTTCCACTCCCTGGGGAGGCGGCCCTGGGAAGATGCTGCATCCCCACCCGACCCTGCATTCTGGGCTTCCACATCCAGGCCTCCTTGGGAGCCTCACCCTGACTTCTCTTTGGCTTGCACCGTGTATTTGGTGAGCAGACTACCCACTGCCCACTGCAGAGAGGCCCGCCTGGTCTCGTCCCCACTTCTGGCCGATGCAGCTGTGACCGTTGGCCGGCCCGCCAGGGCTGTCCAGAAGCCCTTACTGCAGGATCACTGCAGGGAGGGGGCCTCTTGCTGCATTCAGGGTGGTTCCCATTGTGGCCATTTTATTGGCTGGAAACGAGGAATGTGCTAATTGCTGGCCCCTAATGCTTCAGAAATCTGTTTTCCTTGCAAGCGGGCAGAGGGAAGCCTCACAGAAGAGGGAAGCCTCACAGAAGAGGGAAGCCTCACAGCCCTACTGCCTGCCCTCCCTGCCACTTTTGCTTGATCAAAACTTGTCCCCCAAGTTTGACTTGATCAAACTCGTCCCCCAAGGCCTGATCCCATCACCTTCCTCCTCCCCTGCCCTTCCTTCTCAAGGCTGCAACCGTGGCCTGCCTGTGTGTGGGGCCACCAGCCTGAGTTCATTACCAAATTCGCTGTCCAGGGCTCCTCTTGCTACTCCCTCATCCGTTCATTCAGTGTCCAGTTATTGAGCCCCTGATGAGGGCAGCGCCCTGGGCCTGGCGCTGGGGCCACTGATGCCCCAAGCCAGCCCTGCTGAAGCTCCCTGTGATAGACCTACAGGGATTGATGACGCGGGGCAAGTGCCCTCAGGGAAGAAAGCAGAAGGGGCTGTGGAAGCCCAGAGAAGAACCCAGTGTGGTGGGGGAGGATGTCAGGGAAGGCTTCTTGGAGGTGGTGTTAAGCCGGGCCTCCAAGGTTAAGTAGGAGCTGGCCGAGTGGAGAGGTTGGGAGGAAGGAGCAGCCAGAGCGTGGGCAAGTGTGGTGAGAGCTTAGTGAGTTCTCAGAAGCCTGAACCTTCGTGTGGGGTGATAAGCTCAAGAGAGCGGTCACCAGGGCCAGATCACGGGGCCTGTGACAGGACTCTGTCTGAAGTGTGTTGAGCAGTCAGCAGGTCAGGTTTGGGGATGAGAAGGCACAGCCTGCAGTGTGGGGCTGGACTGCATCGTCCAAGGTGGGTGGATGGCAGCCTGAGCCAGCACCTGTGGGAGAGAGGAGGAACGCTCAGAAGGCATGAGTGCCGTGGAATGAGCAGGACTTGAGGACACTCTGGCTGGGTGGGGAGAGGAGGGCTAGTCAGAGATGAACCCTTGGGTGAGCAGGGAGGACTGGCTATGAGTAGGGGAAGAGCCACAAAGAGGCAGCATGATGGAGTAGTGCAAAGGGAGACCCAGAAAACCAAGCCCTCCCCGAGCCTCAGTTTCCTCTTCTGTAAAATGGGCATTAAAATACCCTCCTCTAGGAAGGTGGTGAGGATCAGCTACACATGCCTGACATTGTATGTGTCACCCGGTACAGGTTCCTTGGACACTACCCCCCTGTCCCCCACCCACTGGCTCAGGCCACCTGTTCACCCACAGCCAGCCCCAAAACATCGCCAACCAAAGAAAAATAAACCACAGAGGCCTTGCCCCTCTCAGGCCTGTGCACTCTGCTCCACCTCGTTCATCACCTCCCTGCCGCCTGCATAAGTGCCCATCAAGGATTCCTGCAGCGAGAGGCAGAGTGATGACAGGACGGAGATAGGACCCCAGGCCCGCTCGGCCACCCGTGCCTGCAGGAGCAACGGGCAAGCCATCCCCCCAGCCAGGTGCCCAGGCTCCCCTGGGCTGCCCGAGAGAAGGGCCCTCACACCTGACACCAGGCCCAGGCCCAGCTTGAATGGGTTTCTTTTTTCAGCCCCTGAGAAGAGGCGAGGAAGGGGGGAAGGCCTTCAGCCTCCCCGTCCTGCCAAAGTCAACATGGAAGGCCACTCGCAGCTCCCTGGTGGTTTGCTGGGAAGTTAAATAGCTTGACAGAATTATCTGATTCACTCAAAACTATGCTAAGAGGGCCTGACTTCATGACCAGATTTGTTTACCCTGGCTCAGAGAAGACGCTCAATAGGGTGGTTTTTTCTCCCCGGCCCTGTACGAGGTATGAAGCCCTAGTCTGCCAGGCCAGTGAGGTTTTATATTAATTTTTATAGGTTCCAATTGAAGCAAAAATATTTGACTTAGGGATCATTTGCATGACTCAGAAGAGGAGCTCCAGATGATCTTTTTTCCTTTTAAAGAGTTCAGGTAGAGCAGTATAACCTCAGCCTTCACGTCTGCTGAGGGGAGAGGCGTGTTCTGTTTAATTTCACTGGCTGTGAGGGTGGCAAATGGGAATTTATGGCAGGTTTGAGACAGGAGAAACAAACTTTGAAAATGCATGTTTTTTCCCCTTCGGATCTGGTTCTCCTTAAGTCTGCAGTGCTGTTAATCTCTGGATTTTGTAGCTGAGTGATTCAGAAGCCCATTTGTTAGTATTTATCAGCTGTTTGCTATGTGCCAGGCCCGGTGCTGAGCAGGGAGTAACTGAGAGGACCAGGCCTGGCCCTCCCCGCAGAGGCTCCCAGGGGAGGGGACTGACAGGAAGTCGGGGAAGAACTGGGCTGTGGGTGCCAGGATGGGGTGGGCATAAGACAGGAGGGTACCACCCAGCAGGCTGGAAGGAGGAAGACCCACCCTCCTGGCCACACCTGGACCCAGCCTCAGCCGAGAGAACTGGTTATGAGGACCCATGCCTTGTGCACCGCCCTACACAGTTTATAGAGCACAATTGTAGACCCTCTCGATGGCCCTGTGAGACAGGTCTAAAAATATACATGTTGATGATAATGACAATTAATTCATGGAGTCTTGATGAGGATCAGTTTCTCAACTTATGGAGGCTGACGTGTACCTCCAGGGCCTTAGATGCTAGGCCTGGGGACGAGGGACCCAGCATGGAAGCCCCTTTCTGCTGTCTTCAGCGTACTCACACAGCGGTGGGGGTCCCAGACATGGGAATGATGACAGTGCAGTGTCATCACAGGGGCAGTGACAGCAGGATGCCCAAGTTAGAGCACGTGGGGACCCTGCAGAGCTACAGACGTAAAGCCAACCAACCTTTCCCCAAATCTTTCCTTGTTTTGAGACAGTCCTGCTCCCCTCAGAGAGAGGCACTGATCTGTCTGTTCACACCTCTTCATGTGTTGGAGGGTGGGCCGGGGTAACATGCCTAGCCTGAAAAGGTTACCTGGAGCTTCACCTGGAGCTGTGACATTGAGTTCATAGGCTATTCTAACGTGAATGGTCCAACATAACCCTTAACGCAAACAAGAAAATAAAGACTCTGAGCCCTCACACTCATCCTCTTTCTGCAGTGCACATAAATGCTTCATAGGCTGTGAGCCTTCAGCCAAGTTCCCCTGACCCCAGGGTCACTTGGGTTCCTGTGAGCAGACCTCAGAGGCTTAGGAAGGCGGCAAGAGGAAGGAACCTGGCGTACAGTGACATGAAGCCTAGTTAGACAGCCCACTGGGGCTCAGCTGGGTTCAGGGCGGCTGCACAGCTCTCAGCCGCTGCAGGCTCGTTTCAGAACGTGAGCTTCCAGAGAGTATAGGCTGAGGCCTACACCCCTTCAGGCTGTGTACGAAGGGAGGTGGTGAGTCCCCCATCACAGGATGTGTGCAAGTGGAGGAGAGATGGCCAAAGTTGGAGACAGAAGGTCCCTAAAAGTACACCATGCAGAGGACTAAAGGCCAATTTGGACATCAGATCTAAGTGCTAGTTTCCCTTCCTTTCACCTTGATGATAATGCTGATGATTCACAGTGTGGCTAAGAATGTATCTGACATCATATTGGGTGCTTTGTCTACATTGCTTTACTTAATTTTATCCTCACCATAACCCATGGGGTCAGTGCTGTGTGGCTGGGACTAACTTGGGCAACCTCTCTGAGCCTTGGTTTTCTGATCTGTGAACATCTCTCACAGGGTCTGGAGCAAGGCAGAGGTTCAATGAGTGAACGGTGACTGTTAGTGCCTTGGGATGTTCTCCTGCTGAGAAACTGCCCTGGCTTTCAGTGGGGCTGTTCCTGGACTCATCCTGCCAGTGGCCAGAGCGGCTTGCACAGAGTTAGGGTGTGGGGATCCAGCAGGGGTGGCTGGGTAAAGAGTTGCAGTGGAGTTGCGAGGTGGAGAACACAGCAACCCTGTGAGGAAACCAAGGCTCAGAGACATTAAGCATTTTGCCCAAAGTCACGTGGGCAGTGAGAGCAGATGGGGTTTTAAACAGTTTCGTTGACTCCAGAGGTTGTGGTTATAACCAGTGGTCTTGACTATCAGTCCTAAATACCAAATAGAAGCTTTTCTTTACTGGTTCCTTTGGACTCTAAAGCTTACAGGATTTTAAATTTTAATTCCGGTTTGAACATAATCAGAAATAAAAGCTTCCTCTTCTAACTGCACTGTTGTAAGTTAGAGCAGGTCAGTGAGTGAGCTCACCGTTGCTGGAGGGGAACAAGAAGTGGCAGGCATGCCTGTGGCCCCCAGAGCCCATCCTGCTAAGGGCTGTCTCTTCTCTCCAGGTTGGGACCCGGCCTCCTCTCACCCATGGTCAGCCCACTGAAGGGGCTTGCGCCACCGCCGCTGCCACCGTCCTCCCAGAGCCATTCTCCAGGGGGCCAGTCCTTCCCCACGCTCCCCAGCAAGCCACCCTACCCGCCCTTCCAGAGCCCTCCGCCCCAGCCTCTGCCCAGCCCACAAGGTAAGCTCTGGCCAGGGCGCCCTCTCCATATGTACCCACCGATTCCACTCAGGCTGCCCGAGAGGCAGGAGACACTGGCCTGGGGGTGGCAGGTGGGTACTCGGAATGAGGGTGGGCACTGAGGGCCACACTGGGAAAAGCCGGGAGGCGGGGCTGAGGAAGAGTTTGTTCCATCGACCAGGCATCAAAGGGAACAGCGTTCCCTTTGATGGCTGGGGGTGGGACTGGCCTGCTGCTTGGAGGAACAGTGAGAGATGGGGTATCTCAGAGGGGAAGTCGGGGGAGGGCCCACAGTCCCTTCCCCCGAAGCAGACCACCTCGCCCAACCCTACGCAGGGCAGGACCCCCTGCGCCTCCTCCACCCTGGGGCTCTCTTCACTCATTCACACCCCCCAGGCCCACAGGACAGTGTGGGGGGCTGAGCACTGCAGTGGGGGACCGTCCCCTCCCTCCCTGGGCATTTTCCCTCTGAATGCAGCCCCCGCTGCCTCCCCCTGCAGGCTACCAGGGCAGTTTCCACTCCATCCAGAATTGCTTCCCTTATGGTGACTGCTACCGGTCAGCCGAGCAGGCCGCCAGTGGGGACGGACTGGCCGGGGAGGCCCACGGTTTCAACCCCCTGCGGCCCAATGGCTACCATGGCCTCAGTGCACCTTTACCTGCCACAGGTAAGCCCTGCCTGCATGCCTCCTTTCCATTCCTGCGCTGCGTGCTTCGTGCGTATTGTCCTGCAGCCTTGGGACGGCCCTATGAGGTAGGGTCATCCCCACTTTACAGAGGCGGAGCTAAAGGCGCAGGGAAGTCCCAGGACCCCACAGAGTGGGGATTTGCACGCTGCCTGACCCCAGCCTCAGTGTTCCTTCCACACTCTGACACAGAGAAGAATCAGACTAGGAGCTCCCTGTCTAGCTGATGCTTCCCTTTAAATATTTATTGAGCACCTACTGTGTGCCAGGCACAGTTGTAAACCCTAAGAATACAGCAGGGAATGAGACAAATACTGATCCCCATTTAACAGATGAGGGAACCGAGGCCCACAGAGGCCACACTGTAGGAAGAGACAGAGCCTAGAGGTTGTGCTTGTTCCTTATGCTGCACATGTGTCCCCCTCAGGGCCCTGGGCCTTCCTTGAGTAATGCCCCCAGCTGGGGTAGAGAACCCAGTGAGAGGGGAGGGCTTCGCACAGCCCGAGTGGAGGTCTCAGACCCCAGGGCCAGGCCTGGTCAGAGCAGGGGCATCAGATGGGTGGTACCGCAAGTCCCCAAGCCAAGCCCACCCCAGATCAGCCTCGGGGCTCAGATCTAGCTGGAAGCTGCAAGGCCTGGGCAGGATGGTGGAGCCCCAGACAAAGGGGAGCCTGAGACCCTTCCTGGAGGCCCCTTGGGCAGCTCTGGGAGTGTGCAGCTGGGGGTGGAGGGATAAGGACCAGGGACAAGCACCAAGGCCACAGCCGAGCACACACAAACCTGTGGGTCACCTGCGTGTGCACCCGTGTGTTCCTGCTCACACACACGCTCCGGGTCTGTGCATGTCTTCTTTCTACACGTGTTTGTGGGGCCCGTCTTTGTGGCCATGTGCATGCATGTGCATGCAGGGCCAGCACAGTGGGTTCCCGGTAGTGTGAGCGCCCCATGTGTGTAAGGAGCTCGGTGGCACGGCACGTGTGTTTGTGTCTGCAGACATGTGCTCCACATCGTGCTTGTGCTGATGTTCATGCCGTGTCTGTGCACACACGTGTCCTCCTCCTGTGATTCCCCTCTTGTGTGTACACGTGTGTGTGCATGGTTGTGTATTAGCATGTTTGAGCCATTTCATATGAGCATGCTTGTGTGCAGGTATGTGCCTGTGTGTTCGGGTACGGTGTACATATCTCTGTGAGTGGACATGTGTCACACGCATGCACGAGAGGCAGATGTGAACCTGACCACAGGTCCGCGGGGGGCAGGGGGGCGTGTTCCGTGTTTGTTTGCACGTGGGTTGGTGCGTGATTAGGCACCCACCACCGCCCTCTCCAGCGCTGCCAGCTCTCACCACCCCATCCTCCCCCTGGCCCCATCCAGCTCTAGGTGGGAGTTTCTTGGTTTAGCAGCAAGGTCTGAAATAAATAGCTCTGAGCGGGGGCGAGAGGCAGCTTCCATGCCCCCCACACCTGGGTAGGGGGTTCTTTTGGCCTCCCCTCTCCCTTGCTGTCTGGGTGGCAGCCCAGCATCCAGTGCCCTTGCCCACACCTCCTCTGCCAAGCTGAGAGCAGACTCACAGGATTGAATCCGGACCAACAAGGTAGGGCCATGGGGCCTCAGCATTAGTTTGGTCTGATCCCATTGCATAGACAGGAAGACTGAGACCCATCTGTCTCAGGTTATACAAATTCATGACAGCAGCTCAGGGACAGAGTCCTTAGGGCAGGGACTGGATAAGATGACCTCTCTAGGCCCCTTCTAGGTTTCAGACCCCCACCCCAGAGACAGTGTGTCCAATGGAAGAGCCAGGTGTCTCGGAGCCAGATGCACCTGGGTTCAAATCCCCGCTCCCCTGCTTACTATGACCTGGGGCAAGAAGCTTGCCTTCTCTGAGCCTGTCTTCTCACCTGTAAAATGGGATAATGAATCACACCTCATAGGATTGTTGTGAAGCTTAAGTGAGACAAGATTTAAATGAGCTTTTGGTAAACGCCCAATGAGTGCTGGCCCCCTTCTTCGGGTTTCTTGTGTCTGCTGGGGCATAGGAGCCTGAAAGGGTGGCGGTGGGCTGGGGTCCTTCTGCCAGGAGAAAACCAGCCCTTGAGGACTAGAGCTGTGATGTTCCCACCTTGACCTCCCCTTCCTCCCCACATTCTGCACCACAGTCCAGCACTGGGTGATGGACTGCCCCACGGCAGCTCTTGCCTCTCTCCCCAACTGCCCTGGGCCCCTTGGGGGTACAAGGCCTAGGGAGCCTCCTCCCAAGCCCCCACCCTGCCCACCAGCTCCCCCATCTGGAAGAGCAGAGGTCTCAGAGCACCCTGCTGAGGGGACACCGTGATGAGGGACCCTGGGCAGGAGGGTGGGGTCTGGGAGCTGGGAAAAAATGACACGGCATGGCCCTTGAGTTCTCCAGTCTGGACCCTGTCCCCCTACACCCACAGGCTACGAGGCCCTGGCCGAGGCCCCATGCCCCACAGTGCTGCCACCACAGCCATCAGAAGATGTCGTGTCCGGCGGCCCCGAGGACTGCGGCTTCTTCCCCAACGGGGCCTTTGACCACTGCCTGAGTCATATCCCCTCCATCTACACAGACACCTGAAGGAACGCCTCCCACACCTGCCTGACTTCCACCGCAGACGCTCCCTTGCCCACCCCGCCGTCTGTTCCCACCTTCGGGGCACCCAGCCCGAGCAGCCAGGCCACTGCTCCGCAGAACGCAGGGTGCCTGGTCTGCGGCAGCTGCGCAGCACTGGCCGGGAGTGAGCCTCTGAGCCTGAGCCAGGTGCTCAGAGGTGCCCGTCAGGATCCGTGACCTGTGGCATCCCTTGACTGTGTCTTCCTTTTGTTTCCCCAATGGTTTCAAAATCACAGACCTCGTGTATATAAAATGTACAGAACTTGTTTTCCATTCCCCTGCCAGTTTTATATTTTTGGTTTTACAAGAAAAACATTAAAAACTGGAAATGAGACCTGGGAGCCCGGTTCTGCTTTGTGATTCAGCCTAGAGGCCGAGACCAGGAGAGCAGTGGAGGAGTGTGTAACAGAGCCGAGGTGCGGAGCCCAGCTCGGTCCCCAGGTTCCCTCGGCAGGGACGGGGGCCCGCATCACAGGGCCGCCACCATGTGCTGTGGGCCTTACAGACACCAGCACTGGTCCCAGGACATCAATGAAAGGCAGGCTCATCCCCGTTGGCAGACAAGCAGACCAAGGCTGGGACTGAAATTGGAATCCCTATATGACCCAGACCTTTGCTCTCTGCACTGACTCCTCAGCTGGTGGAAAAACGTGCTTCAATTCTGGCACTGGCTTTGGGTAAACAGGGGAAGCCAGGGGAGGGCAGAGCAGGCCTTCCAGGGACAGAGCCCGAACAGCCTCCAGAGGGCAAGGTGCAGAGGCAGGGCCCCTACAGGCGGGCGGGGGTGCCGAGAACATCCTTTTTACATAGAGCCCCACCCACCCTGAGTGGCCCAGGAGGGAGGGAAGCGGAGGCCAGTTCGGAGGGCACCAAGGCTCCCACAAGGCGGCTGCCCTCCCCACAACCCAGGCCTATGCAGGTGCCCTGGACAAGTGTCCTGTGTCTCACCATGTCATCCTGAGGTCAGCTTGTTAAAAGCAAGTCCTCAGGGAAAATTCCTGCCTCGTTACTGCTGAAGTGAAATAAAGCAAGGGAGGTCATGTTTACTGAGCACCTACTTTGTGCAAGGCTCTCCTCCCACCCCACCCCACCCCGGCTCTGGGAAACGGCCCTGTGGAGGGTCTTTCTATCCCCATTTAGATGAGAGGAGCAACCAGGATTCAAACCCAGGTCAAAGGGACACCTCTTCCTACTGCATGGCTGCGTTAGGCAAAGCAAGATGGAAAGATCCAGCAACCCCTTCTTTATAAAGAAGAGAGGAAACTAGGATTCAGAGAAGCCACGCAACCAAGTGGCGACAGAACCTGTGACGCGTGCCTGGCTTCCCCCCCCGCCCCGCCAACCTATCTCTGGGGCTCCCTTCGTGCTGGCTCCCGGCTGGCTGCAGCCAATGAGGAGCCCAGCATGGCAGGGAGGGCAAGAAGGAGGGTCCCCGGCAGGCTATATCTTCCACTGAAGGTCAGGGGCCCTCTCACACGGCCCCCAGCCTACCTGTTCAGGCAGGGGCTGACACTGGAATTGCTCCCACTCTTAGGGAAGTTAGCACACTGTGCTGTCTCTTGCTTGCCTGACACCCGGCTCACAGCCTTGTGTGTAGTCCCTTCATTGAACCTTCCTCAACTGCCCAAGACTGAGAGGGCCATCTGCTTCCTGCCAGAGCTGGACTGACAGTTCCTCCCATTTTACAGATGCAGAAACTGAGGGACGGTGAAGTTAAGTCACTTGCCCTCACAGCACAGCCAGCAGATGGTGAGCTGGGATCCCAACCTAGGCTTCGGGCTCCAGAGCGTATGCTCTCACCCAGTGCACCTCTGACTGCTTGAAGACTCGGGGTGACCTGGCTCCCACCTCCTCTCCCAGCTCCAGCCTCCCGGAGCAGGCCAGTTCCTCCCCAGTGACATCAGGAGGAACGGGCACGATGTCACTCAGCACATTGGCATTATGGGATGGAGATCCAGGGCTCTTGACTCCCACCCAGGCTCCCCTCGTCCCCTGGTCCCGTCCCCCACTGGTTTTATGGAACTAATTAGGTCGTGGTAAAATTCCTTTAACAGGGATGCTCAGGAATCAATACTGCATGTCATTGTGAGCACTTAATCCACTCCAGATAAGCAGAATTAAGCTGTACAATGAGGACATATTTCTATTAATAATGAAAAGGGCTGAGTCGTGAGCAGGAGAACACACAGGGAGCTGGCAGTTGGATCCTATTTAATTTCAGAGAGCCAGAGAAAGGGAGAAAAGGAGACAAAGGCAGGAGAAGCAAAGGACAAAGAAAGAGAAAAGACAAGTGAGCTGGGGACCAGGCGGGTGCTGAGAGCCAGCACGCAGTAGGGCTCAGTAGGTCATAGCTTTCACGAGCGACCATGAGCTAGAAATGTGATTGCTCCCCTCCCCTGCTGGGATCTCCTCAGAGCCTCCGCTCCTCCTCGTGGCATCCTCAGGGGATCCTCTGCCCTGATGCCCCAAGCCTGCAGGGTCCCTCCAAGTCTAGGGGAGCACAGCAGGCAGGGCCCTCTGGGAGACTGGACCTGAGCGCCTTCCCAGCCAGTGCTGTTTGCATCCCTTATTTAGAAAACACAGAGAACTGTGGCCCCTCCTGAGCTCTGACCCTGTGCCAGGGACTCCGCCGCAGGAGTCACACCATCACAGGGGACATGGGGGTTACCGCCCCTAATGAGGAGGCGTGCCTGCTGCCCACCCTCCCAAGGGAGGACCCGGGTCAGGTGGAGGGCGTGGTGTTTTTCACTTGGAGAGCCCGTCCAGGGTGGCCAAGGCTGGGGGCCCTGTGGGGTCTGTAGGGCAGTGGAGCTGAGTCAGCCCAGGGGCCCTCAAGGAGGACCCAGAGTGCAGACACACAGGCCTGCAGAGACAGTGACCATGCTCCCCTTCCAGCGCAGCCACTCCAGACAGCCCCGCAGCCCTAGCCTTTGTCCAGGCCAGGCTGAGACTGCCTGCCTCCCTTATGCCTGGTCTCTGTCTCCATCGGGGCCCTCTGTCCTCCATCTCCCTGTCTCTCTGCCCTCCGTCTCCCTGTCTGTCCTCTGTCTCCCTGTCTGTCCTCTGTCTCCATCTCCCTGTCCCTCTGTCCTCCGTCTCCCTGTCTTTCTGTCTCCCTGTCTCTCTGCCCTCCGTCTCCCTGTCTGTCTTCTGTCTCCCTGTCTCTCTGCCCTCCGTCTCCCTGTCTGTCTTCTGTCTCCCTGTCCCTCTGTCCTCCGTCTCCCTGTCTGTCTTCTGTCTCCCTGTCTCTCTGCCCTCCGTCTCCCTGTCTGTCTTCTGTCTCCCTGTCCCTCTGTCCTCCGTCTCCCTGTCTTTCTGTCTCCCTGTCTCTCTGCCCTCCGTCTCCCTGTCTGTCCTCTGTCTCCCTGTCCCTCTGTCCTCCGTCTCCCTGTCTGTCTTCTGTCTCCCTGTCCCTCTGTCCTCCGTCTCCCTGTCTGTCTTCTGTCTCCCTGTCCCTCTGTCCTCCGTCTCCCTGTCTGTCTTCTGTCTCCCTGTCCCTCTGTCCTCCGTCTCCCTGTCTGTCTGCTGTCTCCCTGGCCCTCTGTGGCTCTCCTCCCTCCCGTTTCCCTCTCCCCATCTCACCATTTCTCTGCAGCGCCCTTTTCCCCTCCCTCCTCCTCCAATTATCTCCTTCCTCCCTTTCTCAGCTCCTCCCAGCCCATTCCTTTTGTTTCTCTTTTTCCTCCATTTTCTCTTTCCCTTTCTCTTTAAATTGCGAGGTCTGATCCCAGATAAGGAGGCTTCCTTCTCTCTCTCTCCCGACCCTCCCGTGTGTGCTTCCTTCTTTCTCACTCCCGTCTGAGTCTCTGTGGTCCAGGGGCCGAGGGGGTCTTGCCCAAGGCCCCATCGAGCCTTGATGGCCAAGGGGCAGAGGAGGGCTGAGAGGCAAGCCTAGAGGAGGTGGGTGGGAGAGGTTTTTGGGGCAGCGGCCAGTTGGGGTTTTCCCCAGCAATATTTTATGCAGCATTTGTATGTGTTTGGAGTGGGGACGGTAGAGGAGCGTGGTGTCAACTCAGATCATCCTCTGTCGGAAGTGGAATCTCCCAGCCCTGTGCTTCGGTACTTGTTTTCTTCTGTGGTTAAAAACCAGCCCCCGGCCAGTTGTTGTTTCAGTCTCCTCTCAAGTCGCGTGTCCCCGGCCGCCCTACCCACGCAGATGCCCCACAGTGGCAGTGATGGTGAGGGCTTCTCTTGTGACTTCAAAGCTTCTGGATTCCTCTGCCTGCAAGTCCCGCACACCCACATTCAGGCCTCTGCCCATGATTCCTGGTCCATCCATCCCGGCGCCGCCGGCAGCAGGCCCAGAGCAGTGCGAGTTGCAGCCCATTTGGTTGAGTAGGAGGCAGCGGGACTCGGGTGGGCAGGAAGGAGCGCCCCCTGGTGGTGGCGGCGACCCGGCCCGCATCCCTTGGCTGGTCCCTCTGGCTGTCCCCGGGCTCCCGGCGCTTCTAAGCTGTTTCACCTCTGGCTCCCTGAGCCACCGCTGACCCCTGCTGTGCCGCTGCTGCCTCCAGCTGCCCTATTTCTGCCGCCGGGACCGGAGCCCATGACATTGACGCCCTCCTCAGCCTGAATTCCACCTGCCAGGGGTCTCTGGAGTGAATGGGTTTTAGGACCTCCCCTTTTGCCTTCATAGCCAGGCCCAGGGTTCCCCTTGATGCTGGGCACATACCTGGATCTGCCCTCCAGGGACTCCCCTGCCTCCCCATCCTCTGTTCCTGGTGGTCTTTGTGGTCCCCCGTGACCCAGACCATCAGGGCTGAGAGCGCCTGCTGAGGCCACCTGCTCCACCCTCCTCACTTCACAGATGGGGAAAGACCCAGAGAGACTCCATTTCTGCAACCGCTTCCAGCCTCCACCCACACTCCCTAATCCAGCCTAAAGGGCGTGGAGAATGGGGCTCCAGGCAAAGGAGCAGTCAGGAGGGATGTGCCAGGTTTATACCCGAGATGCCACCTCCCCCCTGCGCCCATGGAGGAACGGATTGGGGAAGCTCCCACTAGAACGTTTGCCCTGTGAGGGCAGGTCCTGACCTGTCCTCCTCACTGCTGACTGCCCAGCTTCTAGGACAGCGCCGGGCACACAGAGGTGCTCAACACCTATTTGTTACATACACTGATGGAGCAGAGAGATGGGAGCAAGAAAACAAGGGCCCGTCTGCACAGAACCTCATGCACAGTATGGCCACAACAAATACTTGTTAATTCAACTGCCTGACCAAGCCCTAATTTTCAAAATGAGGAGACAGGCCCAGAGGGGATGTGATGTGTCCAAAGTGACAGAGCAGGTCAGTGACCATCAGGGGAGAACCCTGGCCTCCTGGACCCAGCCTGTGCTCTGTCCACATACCCTGCCGGCCCACCAGAAAAGCTGCTGCAGTCCATGTTTTATGGCTCCTACGGCACTTGCATGACGTTGCTGCGACATGCTGCAAGGTAAGTGGGATGGCCCCATTTTACAGAGGAAAGAACTGAGGCTCAGAGAGGTGGTTCGCCTGAGGCTGCCAAGAGAGTCAGGGCAGACAGAGCTGGCATCCCAGTGCGGGTCCTGGGGGGCAACCAGAAGAGTTCTGGCACATGCCCCTCTGCGCCACCCAGAGGGGACCATTATGCTTTTACAAGTGCCCGTTTATACACTTTCCTGGGTCGTCAGCCCTGCCAGGGATTTATAAGTTTCTAAGTGATTGTGTCTCTGGGGGAAAATGCAAATGGAAAGTGAACCGGGCAGGAGTTGCCGGCCCTCATCAGCCCCAGGGCTGTGGAGCCAGAGCTCTTCTTTGATTTATTCCCAGGGGTCCCGGGGGCTGTGGTGCAGCCGGACCCTGCAGAACATAACATAACAGCCCCTGTGCCAGGCTTCCACCAAGGACATGTGTCCTGTCTGTGCAGGAGCCTGGGGGCTGCCTGAGCTCCCACGGGGCCAGGGCTTGGACTGGGGTCTGGTGGGTGATTTCAGGGCCTAGGAAGAACTGGAGCAGCCAGGTTTCAACGTAACTTGGGGAGGGGGAAGGTGCAGAGGGGATAGAAACAGGCTTCACCTTGAGTTGAAGGCACTGAAGCTGGAGGAGGGTCCACTCCACATTCTCTGGGGGTTCGGTTTACTTCTCTGTACTTTTGGGTATGCTTGAAATTTTCCAGAAAAGAACTGATGTGGTCCTGGTGTGACCAGGCTGGGATTTTTCTCGCTGGCCTGGCAGCCTGGATGGGTCCAGGAGGCAAGTCCAGGCTAGGGCCCTGCTGGGGGAGGGGCTGGAGCCTCAGTTCACCTTCCCTGTATGACTGTCTTGTCACTGCAGGGACCATGTTGGGGCCCTGTGTCCCCAGTGCCCAGTGCAGGACCTGGCCCACAGTTGGGATTTAATAAACGCTTCTTTGTTTGGGTTAATATGCCAGTGACACACATGTGTGTGCAGAACTCGGGCCAGGACAGGGAGAAGTCTGCTCACCTCCTACCTGACAGTGGCCGCACGTGCTGGAGGCATGCTCAGGAGGCCTTGGCCCCAACCCCAAAGCTCTGCGGGGAGCCCTGGAGAGAGGAAGCTGGAGACCCTCAAGCAAGCAAGACTGGGATGCCAGGGAGTGGGGCTGGGGGCAGAGCTCAGATTTCTAAAAGGCAAAGCCCTCGAAAGCAGAACGGACTACTTTGGGATGAAGTGAACTCCCCATCCCTGGGGGTGTACAAGCAAGAGTGTGCAGGAGCCATGAAGCAGTCCTGTCACTCGGTCAAAGGCTGGACTGCACAATCTCGAAAGGCCTCTCAGGCTCACTCAGGACTCTGAGGCAGCCGCTGTCTCACACCCACCCAGGCTGCAGCAGGGCCAGCCACCCAGCATCACTGTCCCTGAGGCTGGACGGAGGGAAGCGCGTGTCCAGGTGAGTAACTGCACACCTGCAGGGAAAACAGGTGGCCGAGGCTTGGGTTACTGCCTCAATATTTCTCAGAGGTTCAGGGCTGTCAGGCCTCAAGCCCAGGACAGCAGCAAGGGGAGACCAGGATGGGACCTCTGCTCTCAGCCACCTCTCGTTCCCCCGCAGGCAGCCAGGCATCAGGAGACTACACCTGGTCTGGAGGCTGCAGGGAAGAGCAGTGGTGATCCAGGGGCTGCACACTGAGCACACGAGCATCTGTCGGCCTTCGGAGCCTTGGGGGCAGCCAGGCCGCAGTTGGGGCAGCATCTTACCAACGCCCTAACTTCCCAGATGGGGAAACTGAGGCTCCGAGGGGTCAGACTGGCCCTGAGGTCGGGAGGTGAGAGATAGGTATTATTGACAAGAGGAAAATTAAGTCCCAGAGAAGGAAAGGCTGTGCCTGAAGCAGCTCAGCAAATCCCTGGCAGTGAGGCCAGAGCCTCCCCCGCCTGGGCACCCAGCAGCTCCCTCAGGAACGAGCCATCTGAGGGCAGCCGAGTCTTGGAGCAGCAGGGACAGGAGCCCAGATCACCTCTGGGTCACCACGCTGCTCAGAAACCAGCTTACTCACCTACCTGATGCCTGATGCTGAGCAGCCTCCTCTGCCGACTGTGCGGCCAGACCATCCGAGAGCCTCCAACAGCTTCAGTGCCCCGGGAGGGAGGGCTGGGGATGCTGGTCCTGAGATTACACTAACGGCCGTCACTTAGCAGGGGCCGCACCGTCAGTGCTTGATGTGTGTAATCTGTTTAATCTCCACGCAGCCCTGCAGCAAAGGTCTATTCTCATCCCCGTTTTATAGATAAGAAATCTAAAAGCCAGAGAGGTGAAGTCAGTTGCCCAGGATCACACACGGCCAAGCCAGATTTTGGACTCATGTCCTTCTGACTGCAAAGCCCTCACCCTTGGTCAACCTCTGAGCCCCAGTACTTTGCTCTCCCCAGACTCCTGGGGTGAATGGCACATGCCAAGTTGAGATGAAATCCCAAGGTTGGGAGTCAACCCCAGTTTATCACCTGCCTCTGCCACTGACTTGTTTCACACTTGGGGTGTCTGTTTCCTCATCTGTAGAATGGGAATGATACTCACAGCCCTCCTGGCTCCTGGAGAATCAAGAGCTCTAATGGAACAGGAGATCTGCTTGGCAAACTGGGAAGGCCTGTGCCAGGGCGAGCTGGCGCTTTCACAGAAGTTTGGCACTTTGCACTCACCCAAGCTTTCCTCCGGGTCAGTTGTGCCTCCACCCCGGACCGGTGAGCAGCCTGAGACAGGGCCCAGGGGAGGTGTGGGGGAGGTGGTGGGTGTCTCCTGCTAGAAAGCAAAGGGGGAGGTGGCGGGTGGCCCCAAGTTGAAGTCATAAGTTCTGCGTGGGGCGGGCTGCCAGGAGCACAGGCTCGTTGTCCCTCCCCAGCAGGCACTGCATGTTGTGCAGCCGTCTCCATGGATCCTGGCTTTACGAGGCGCCTGCATGCCCCAGAGAGGCCTGGAATGCGACTGGCACCGCTGCTCTACTTTTATTGATGGAGAAACTGAGGCTTAGGAAGTCTGTGGCTCCCAAAAGATGGTGAGGCCCAGAGCACTGACAGCAGGGGTTCTTGTGTCCTCAGATCTGCTCAGACTGGGGCCCTGGGCAGGTCTCCTCACTGAGTCTGGGCTCCTATTCTGTAAAATGGGACGATGGCCCTCCCCTAGTAGGCAGATTAAATGGGGTGATATTGTCACATAGTAGGATCTTAAGAAATGTAACTATTTTCTTCCATTTGAGGGCTGCCCATTTAGATAAATGCCCTGAGCATTCTCCTCATAACTCTAAACTCAGGGTCATGATACAAGTGGGAAACTGAGGCCCAGGAATTGGTCTGACTTGGCTGGGGACACATGGTAACTTGGTGGTGGATCTGGTTTCAGGGCTCCAGGGCAGCGCTCTCATCACCCCATGTTGTCTTGGGCAGAAGCCTCGCTGGCCAGAACACGCCAGTCTCTCTACCCAGGGCTTGGGACCTCTATTCAAATTCTGGATGTGCAGCCTTAGACAAGTCACGTGCTCTCTCTGAGCCTTAGTGTCCTCAACTGAACAATGAAAACCATGATTACACATAAGGTTGTGCTGAGGAAGACATAAGAAATCAGAGGCGGCAGTATTTGGTGACCGTGGAAAGCCACAGTGGTGGTGAGGGATGAGAAGGCGTCAGCCTCCATCTATCAATTCAGCAACTGGGTTAATTCACTATACATCACTTTGTTCTAAAAAGAATTTGAAGATGCTCCAAGTACTCTTACACTCATCCAGCAAGGTAGGCTTCTGTAAAGGTGTTTCAAGGACCCACACCCGGAAGCACCCCCAGAGTGACCTACCTTCCCATCGCTTACAAGTCTCTCCTCTCAATTTTTCTCTGTGCATTTAACGTGCTCTTGAAATAGACTTTCCTCCATGGAGCCCTCTTGATGGACACTGGACGTATGCACAGGAACAGGCACTGCTTTTAGCATCTCCCTGAGTAGGTTGATAATTAAGGAGGGAAAATCTTGCTGTTGCCAGAAACAAAGATAGAATGCAACCTTGCCAGCGGGTGGGCCTGGGCTGTCCAAAGGCAAGGCCATCACTCCAAGGTCAAGACATCTTCTACAATCCAGACTGCTTACTCCCTCCCACTGGCCAAAAAAGAGCCTGCCTTAGCCTCCCCAACTTTCAGACCTTGCGTATGACAACAGGAGTTTTTTGAGCCCCCTCCGTGTGTCAACCACATGACATACGTTAACTCGTTCACTCTTCAAACAACCTAGAGAGAAACAATCCAAGCTCAGAGCATCAGACCAGGGCTGCTGGACCCTAAGATTGCTCCTCTTCCTCTGAGTCCCACTTCCTTCAAGTTGGCCTTTTTTTTTTCTTTTTTTTTGCGGTATGCGGGCCTCTCACTGCCACAGCCTCTCCCGTTGCGGAGCACAGCCTCCGGAAGCACAGGCCCAGCGGCCATGGCCCACGGGCCCAGCCGCTCTGCGGCATGTGGGATCCTCCCAGACTGGGGCACAAACCCACGTCCCCTGCATCGGCAGGCGGACTCTCAACCACTGCGCCACCAGGGAAGCCCCTCAAGTTGGTCTTTGTGTTTTGTTCACAATGCAGCTTCCAGCACCAGAGCAGAGTGAATGCTCAACAGCCCACGTGACAGCGTGCAAAGGCTCTAGATGAGCTCACAGGGTCATGGGCTCAAAGCCAGGAGAGACAAAGGGAAGTGGGGCCTGCACAGGTCACTCTACAAGTGGGAGAGTGGCAGAGGCTGGATGCACAGGCTTTCTAACTCCCAGCCAGGGCTCTGGGATACACACAACCCCTCCAAGCTGGTCAGTCTTTCCATGACCTTTTTCTCAGGGCATCTCATCTCCTAATGATGGGAGTTCCTCGAGGCCAGGTCATTCAAGTCTTCCTTTCACACAACGAACACTCAGTATGTCACACAGCATGGATGCCCACAGTTTGGCTGGATATCCCCATGTGGCTGTCAGGCTCCACTCAGGGAGATGGCCCCAACTCTTGCATCCCAAGACCTCCAGGTCTGTCAACAAGACACAGAGTTTCACCCAGGCCTCAGAAGGGCTTGAAGGGAAATCAGTTGAACCCCCATTTTACAGATAGGAAAGGGCAGGGACTTGTCACTGAGTGTAGAACTCAGGGAAGGAAAACAGGAGCCATGTCTCAGGCTTTGTCAGCTGGTCACTCTCCTTTTGCCCTTCTCCGCCAGGCAACAGTTCCAAGACTCTGTTTCCCTACCTGTAAAATGAGAGGATTGGGATTTATAGTTGCTAAGGTTTTCTTTAGCCCTTTTTGGGTTCTAGCACTCTGTAACTAGTATTTACAATGGGTATCACATATTAAATGAAGAAAGAATAGTCTCTTCAACAAATGGTGCTGGGACAACACGCAAAAGAATGAAGTTAGACCCCTACCTCACGTCATATACAAAAATTAACTTCAAATGAATCAAAGACCTAAAGGAAAGAGTTAAAACTATAAAACCTAGAAAAAAATAGGAGTAAATCTTCACAACCTTGAATTAGGCAATATTTTCTTAAATATGACATTAAAAGCACAAGCAGCAAAAACAACAAAGATAAACTGAACTCCACTAAAATGAAAATTTTTTGTGCTTCAAAGGATACCATTTAGAAAGGGAAAAGACCCTCTCAGACCCTCTCCAACCAGGCTTGGCCTAAATCCCACCCACACACCCTCACCCAGGGTCTTACCTCCAAACTCCAGAACTCCACACTCCAGAGCACCCCCTTTGGATGTGCTGCCTCTCCGCTTCCTTACAGGTCCTAAGCAGAGGCTCCGCTCTACGCTTCAGTGTTGCCCTGCCTAGGCCCCACTCCCAAGGCCTTTTCAGCTGCGTGGGTCCTGAGCCTAGGCCCCGCCCCACCCTAAACACCACCCCTGTCTAAAGGTAGTTTAGTTCTACCACCTGCCTAAACTCCACCTCCATAGCCAAGGCCTTTTTTTCTTCTTCTTCTTCTTTCTTCTTTTAGGTTGGAGTTCTGTTTTACCTTGTTGTTGTTGGTTCATTTATATTTTTATTTTTTCTAATAAATCTTTTATTTTTCTACTTTTATGTTGTTCTTTACACTTTGTTATTGTTCTGCTCATTTTGGCTTGTTCCCCTTTTTTTTTCTTTTTCTGTTGTGGTTTTGTTTTACCTTGTTGCAGTTGATTCAATTATATTTTTATTTTTCCTAATATATATATATATATATTTTTTTATTATTATTTTTTTATTTATTTTTTTTTTGCGTTATGTGGCCTCTCACAGTTGTGGCCTCTCCCGTTGTGGAGCACAGGCTCTGGACGCGCAGGCTCAGCGGCCATGGCTCACGGGCCCAGCCACTCCGCAGCATGTGGGATCTTCCTGGACTGGGGCACGAACCCGTGTCCCCTGCATCGGCAGGCGGACTCTCAACCACTGCGCCACCAGGGAAGCCCCTATTTTTCCTAATATATTTTTTATCATTCAAATTTTATTTTATTTTTTTATTCTTTGTTGTACTGCTACTTTTCTTCTTTCTGTTTTTTTTTTTGTGTGTGTGGTACACGGGCCTCTCACTGTTGTGGCCTCTCCCGTTGCGGAGAACAGGCTCCAGACGCGCAGGCTCAGCGGCCATGGCTCACGGTCCCAGCCACTCCGTGGCATGTGGGATCCTTCCAGACCGGGGCACGAACCCGCGTCCCCTGCATCGGCAGGCGGACTCTCAACCACTGCGCCACTGGGGAAGCCCCTTCTTTCTGTTTTTTTGTTTGTTTGTTTTTTGTTTTGTTTTTTGTGTGTTTTTTTTTGCCATGCCATGCAGCTTGCAGGATCTTGCTTCCCAAACCAGAGGTCAGCCCAAGCTCCTGTGCTGCGAGCACTGGGTCCAAACCGCTGTACTAATGGAGAACCTTAGACCCCAGGGAATATTATTGGAGTGAGGCCTCCCAGAGGGCCTCATCTCAGCACAAAGACCTGGCTCTACCCAACTGCCTGCAAACTCCAGCGCTGGATGCCTCAGGCCACACAATTAGTAAGACAGGAATACAGCCCCACCCATCAAAAAAAAAGTGAAACGACAAAATAATATGTTGAAGACAAAGGAGCAAGGTAAAAACCTACAAGATCAAATAAATGAAGATGAAATAGGCAACGTACCTGAGAAATAATTCAGAGTACTGATAGCGAAGATGATCCAAAATCTCGGAAACAGAATGAAGAAAATACAAGAAACGTTTAACAAGGATCTAGAAGAACTAAAGAGCAAATGAACAGTGATGAATAACACAATAATTGAAATTAAAAATACTCTAGGGGCTTCCCTGGTGGCGCAGTGGTTGAGAGTCTGCCTGCTGATTCAGGGGACACGGGTTCGTGCCCTGGCCTGGGAAGATCCCACATGCCACGGAGCGGCTTGGCCTGTGGGCCATGGCCACTGAGCCTGAGCGTCCAGAGCCTGTGCTCTGCAGCTGGAGAGGCCACAACAGTGAGAGGCCCATGTACCGCAAAAAAAAAAAAAAAAAAATACTCTAGAAGGAATCAATAAGAGAATAACTGAGATAGAAAAACGGATAAGTGAGCTGGAAGATAAAATGGTGGAAATAACGGCTGGGGAGCAGAATAAAGAAAAAAGAATGAAAAGAATTGAGGACAGTCCCAGAGACCTCTGGGACAACATTAAATGCACCAACATTCAAATTATAGGGGTCCCAGAAGAAGAGAAAAAGAAAAGGTCTGAGAAAATATTTGAAGAGATTATAGTCAAAGACTTCCTTAACATGGGGAAGGAAATAGTCACCCAAGTCCAGGAAGCACAGAGAGTCCCATACAGGATAAACCCAAAGAGAAACACACAGAGACACATATTAATCAAACTATCAAAAATTAAATACAAAGAAAAAATATTAAAAGCAGCAAGGGAAAAGAAACAAATAACGTACAAGGGAATCCCCATAAGGTTAACAGCTGATCTTTCAGCAGAAACTCTGCATGCTATAAGGGAGTGGCAGGACATATTTAAAATGATGAAAGAGAAAAACCTACAACCAAGATTACTCTACCTGGCAAGGATCTCAGACTCGACAGAGAAATCAATAGCTTTACAGACAAGCAACAGCTACGAGAATTCAGCACCACCAAACCAGCTTTACAACAAATGCTAAAGGAACTTCTCTAAGTGGGAAACACAAGAGAAGAAAAAGACCCACAAAACAAACCCAATTCAATTAAGAAAATGGTAATAGGAACATACATATCAATAATCACCTTGAATGTAAATGGATTAAATGCTCCAACCAAAAGACACAGACTGGCTGAATGAATACAAAAACAAGACACTTATATATGCTGTCTACAAGAAACCCACTTCAGACATAGGGACACATACAGACTGAAAGTGAGGGGATGGAAAAAGATATTCCATGTGAACAGAAATCACAAGAAAACTGAAGTAGCAATACTCATATCAGATAAAATAGACTTTAAAATAAAGACTGTTACAAGAGATACATAATGATCACTACATAATGATCAAGGGATCAATCCAAGAAGAAAACATAACAATTATAAATATTTATGAACCCAACATAGGAGCACCTCAGTACATAAGGTAAATGCTAACAGCCATAAAAGGAGAAATTGACAGTAACACAATAATAGTGGGGGACTTTAACACCCCACTCATACCAATAGACAGATCATACAGACAGCAGATAAATAAGGAAACACAAGCTTTAAATGAAACAATAGACCAGATAGACTTAATTGATATTTTTAGGACATTCCACCACAAAGTGGAAGAATACACTTTCTTCTCAAGTGCACACAGAACGTCCTCCAGAATAAATCACATCTTGGGTCACAAATAAAGCCTTGGAAAATTTAAGAAAATTGAAATTGTATCAAGCATCTTTTCCAACCACAATGCTATGAGATTAGAAATCAATTACAGGAAAAAAAAAACCCAGTAAAAAACACAAACACATGGAGGCTAAACAGTGCACTACTAAATAACCAAGAGATCACTGAAGAAATCAAAAAAGAAATTTTAAAAAATACCTAAAAACAAATGACAGTGAAAACGATGATCCAAAACCTATGGGATGCAGTAAAAGCCATTCTAAGAGGGAAATTCATAGCAATTCAAGCTCAGCTCAAGAAACAAGAAAAACCTCAAATAAACAATCTAACCTTACACCTAAAGTAACTAGAAAAAGAAGAACAAACAAAACCCAAAGTTAGTAGAAGGAAAGAAATCATAAAGATCAGAGCAGAAATAAATGAAAAAGAAATGAAGGAAACAATAGCAAAGATCAATAAAACTAAAAGCTGGTTCTTGGAGAAGATAAACAAAATTGATAAATCCTTAGCCAGACTCATCAAGAAAAAACAGGAGAGGACTCAAGTCAATAAAATTAGAAATGAAAAAGGAGAGATTACAAATAACACTGCAGAAATACAAAAGATCATAAGAGACTACTACAAGCATCTATATGCCAATACAATGGACAACCTGGAAGAAACGGACAAATTCTTGGAAAAGTACAACTTTCCAAGGTTGACCCAGGAAGAATTAGAAGATATAAACAGACAAATCACAGGTAATTAAATTGAAACAGGAATTAAAATCCTTCCAACAAACAACAGTCCAGGACCAGCTGGCTTCACAAGTGAATTCTATCAGACATTTAGAGAAGAATTAATTCCTATCCTTCTCAAACTCTTCCAAAAAATTGCAGAGGGAGGAACACTCCCAAACTCGTTCTACAAGGCCACCATCACCTTGATACAAAAACCAGACAAAAATATCAAAAAGAAATTATAGACCAGTATCACTGATGAACATAGACAAAAAATCCTCAACAAAATACTAACAAACAGAATCCAACAGCATATTAAAAGGATCATACACCATGATCAAGAGGGATTTATCCTAGGGATGCAAGGATTCTTCAATATAAGCAAAACAATCAATGTGATACACCATATTAACAAATTAAAGAATAAAAACCATATGATCATCTCAATAGATGCAGAAAAACCTTTTGACAAAATTCAACACCCATTTATGATAAAAACTCTCCAGAAAGTGGGCATACAGGGAAACTACCTCAACATAATAAAAGCCATATACAACAAACCCATAGCAAACATCATTCTCAATGGTGAAAAACTGAAAGCATTTCCTCTAAGTTCAGGAACAAGACAAGGATGTCCACTCTCATCACTATTATTCAACATAATATTGGAAGTCTTAGCTACAGCAATCAGAGAAGAAAAAATAAATAAAAGGAATACAAATTGGAAAAGAAGTAAAACTGTCACTGTTTGCCGATGACATGATACTATACATAGAAAATCCTAAAGATGTCACCAGAAAACTACTAGAACTAATCAATGAATTTGGTAAAGTTGCAGGATACAAAATTAATGCACAGAAATCTCTTGCATTTCTATACACTAACAATGAAAGATCAGAAAGAGAAATTAAGGAAACAATCCCATTTACCATTGCAACAAAAAGAATAAAATACCTAGGAATAAACCTGAGGAGGCAAAAGACCTGTACTCAGAAAACTGTAAAACACTGAAGAAAGAAATCAAAAATAATGTAAACAGATGGGGAGATATACCATGCTCATGGAATAGAAGAAACAATATTGTGAAAATGACTATACTATTCAAAGCAAGCTACAGATTCAATGCAATCCCTATCAAGCTACCAATGGCATTCTTCACAGAATTAGAACAAAAAATTTTACATTTTGTATGGAAAGACAAAAGACCCGGAATAGCCATAGCAATCTTGAGAAAGAAAAACGGAGTTGGAGGAATCAGGTTCCCTGACTTCAAACTATACCACAAAGCTACAGTAATCAAGATAGTATGGTACTGGCACAAAAACAGAAATAGGTATCAATGTTATAGATTAAGGATAGAATGCCCAGAGATAAACCCACACACATATGGGCACCTAATTTATGACAAAGGAGGCAAGGACATGCAATGGAGAAAAGACAGCGTCTTCAATAAGTGGTGCTGGGAAAACTGGACAGCTACATGTAAAAGAATGAAATTAGAACACACCCTAACACCATACACAAAAATAAACTCCAAATGGATTAATGACCTAAATGTAAGGCCAGACACTATAAAACTCTTAGAGGAAAACGTTGGCAGAACTCTCTTTGACATAAATCACAGCAAGATCTTTTTTGACCCACCTCCTAGAATAAGGGAATAAAAACAAAAATAAACAAATGGGACCTAATGAAACTTAAAAGTTTTTGCACAGCAAAGGAAACCATAAATAAGATGAAAAGACAACCCTCAGACTGGGAGAAAGTATTTGCAAATGAAGCAACTCATAAAGGATTAGTCTCCAAAATATACAAGCAACTCATGCAGCTCATATCACAAAAACAAACAATCCAATCCAAAAAGTGGGCAGAAGACCTAAATAGACATTTCTCTAAAGAAGACATACAGATGGCCAACAAATACATGAAAAGATGCTCAACATCACTAATCATTAGAGAAGTTCAAATCAAAACCACAATGAGGTATCACCTCACACCAGTCAGAATGGCCATCATCAAAAAATCTAGAAACAATAAATGCTGGAAAGGGTGTGGAGAAAAGGGAACCCTCCTGCACTGTTTGTGGGAATGTAAATTGATATAGCCAATATGGAGAACAGTATGGAGGTCCCTTAAAAAACTAAAAATAGAACTACCATATGACCCAGCAATCCCACTACTGGGCATATACCCTGAGAAAACCATAATTCAAAAAGAGTCATGTACCACAATATTCATTGCAGCACTATTTACAATAGTCAGGACATGGAACCAACCTAAATGTCCAACAACAGATGAATGGATAAAGAAGATGTGGCACATATATACAATGGAATATTACTCAGCCATAAAAAGGAATGAAATTGAGTTATTCATAGTGAGGTGGATGGACCTAGAGTCTGTCATACAGAGTGAAGTAAGTCAGAAAGAGAAAAACAAATGCCATATGCTAACACATACATATGGAATTTTAAAAAGCAGTACTGATGAACCTAGTGTCAGGTCAGGAATAAATAGACGTAGAGAATGGACTTGAGGGCACAGTGGGGAAGGGGAAGCTGGGATGAAGTGAGAGAGTAGCATTGACATATATACACTACCAAATGTAAAATAGATAGCTAGTGGGAAGCTGCTGCATAGCACAAGGAGATCAACTCAATGCTTTGTGATGACCTAGAGGGATGGGATAGGGAGGGTGGGAGGGAGGCTCAAGAGGGAGGGGACATGGGGGTATATGTATACATATAGCTGATTCACTCTGTTGTACAGCGGAAACTAACACAACATTGTAAAGCATTTATACTCCAATAAAGATGTGAAAAAATTAAAGAAAAGGAAAAGACAATCCACAGAATGGGAGAAAATATTTGCAAATCATATATCTGATAAGAGACTTATATCTAGAATACATAAAGAACTTTTACAACTCAATTATAAAAAGACAACCTAATTTTAAAATGGGCTAAAGATCTGAATCAACATTGCTCCAAAGAAGATTTACAAATGGCCGAAAAGCACATGAAAAGATGCTCAACATCACTTGCCCCAGAGAAATGCAAGTCAAAACCACAATGGAGGGCCTCCCTGGTGGCGCAGTGGTTGAGAGTCCGCCTGCCAATGCAGGGGATACGGGTTCGTGCCCCGGTCTGGGAGGATCCCACATGCCGCGGAACGGCTGGGCCCGTGAGCCATGGCCGCTGGGCCTGCGCATCCGGAGCCTGTGCTCTGCAACGGGAGAGGCCACAAGAGTGAGAGGCCCGCATACCGCAAAAAGAAAAAAAAAAAAAAAAAAAAAAAAAAAAAACCACAATGGAATACCACTTCACACCCACTAGGATGGCTGTCATCAAAAGTCAGATAATAACATGTGTTGGTGAGGATATAAACAAATCAGAGTCCTCATACAGTGCTGGTAGGAATGTAATAGGGCAGCTGCTGTGGAAAACAGTTTGGCAAGTCCTTGAACAGTTAAACATAGTGTTACCATATGACCTAGCCACTCTACTCTTACATAGAATAAAAACCCAAGAGAAATTAAAAACATGTTCACACAAAATCTTGTACATGAATGTTTACAGCAGCATTATTCATAATAGTCAAAAAAATGGAAACAACCCAAATGTCCACCAAATGGTGAATGGATAAACAAAATGTGGTATATACATACAATGGAATATTATTCAGCCCTAAAAAGGAATAAAATATTAATACTGCCACAACATGGGCGAACCTTGAAAACATTATGTTAAGTGAAAAAAGCCAGTCACAAAAGGCCATATATCGTATGATTCCATTTATATGAAGTGTGTAGAACAGGCAAATTCATAAAGAGAGAAAATATATGAGTGTTCATCCAGGAATGAGAGCTTGTGGGGAATGGGAAGTAACTGTTAATGGTTATAAGGTTTCTTAGCTGGGGTGGTAAAAATGTTCTAGAATTGATTATAATGATGGTTGCACAACTCTGTGAATATGCTAAAAACCATTGAATTGTACACTTTAAATGGGTGAATTGTATGGTATGTAAATTATATCTCAATAAAGCCATTATTTTTGAAAAAGAGAGTCTCTGTGTGGAATCTGTTCTTATAAACCTAGAGAAATGATGGCAGAACCCATGCAATCTAATTAAGGGACATCTTGCCAGCAGCACCAAATGACTAATCTGTTATTTTTCCCACTGGCACTGCATTTCTCATCAGTATGCAGCCCTGTCCCTTGCCTGGTCAGCTGTCTCACCTCAGAGACAGAAAACTAACAGGTCAGGTGCTAATTATAGAAAAAACTCTCCTTGAGCAGAAGAAAGGCACAACAGGGAAACATGCGCATCCCAGGTACATACTGCAGCAAACTTTTTATTTATTTTTTTAATTTTTAAAAAATTATTTTATTTTTAAATTTTTTATTTTATTTTTTGGCTGCGTTGGGCCTTCACTGCAGTGCACGGACTCTTCGTTGTGGGCTCAGTAGTTGCAGCCTGTGGACTTAGTTGTCCTGAGGCATGAGGGATCTTAGTTTTCCGACCAGGGATCGAACCCACGTCCCCTGCATTGGAAGGCAGATTCTTAACCACTGGACCACCAGGGAAGTCCCTACAGCAAACCTCTTATATGAACTAAAAGAATTAAGGTCAAGGGTTGATCTCTAAAGAAACCTCAAAGAAACACCATGGAAAAACATGCTGTTACAGACACAAGGGCTGATAGGAGGTGAGTTGGGTGCTTTTACAGCTGTGCTGGGAGTCTGGGTAGTCTTTGTCCTTACAAGCAAGTTTTCCCACAACTTCTTTTGTTCTTTCTCCAGGGGAACAGCTTGTGCAAAGGTGTAGAAGTGGGAGAGAGACAGTGGGGTGAGCCGAGCACTGAGGTCGTTCAGGCCGATGCAGTGGGCGGGGTGGGGAGGGTGGGAGGCTGGAGAGGTCAGTGCGCCAGGACCACCCAGGGCTCTGATTCCGGCTGACGAGTTTGGGTGGTCTAGCTGGGTGACCTTGGGCAAGTCACCGGCATCTCTGAGCCCAGTTGCACATCTGTAAGTGTCCTCAGAGGGTGGTAGTAAGAATCCCATGAGATAATACATTGTAATAGGATTAAGAATGTTCTTGGAAGGAGCAAGCACTGAGTAAATATTAGCTGTTACAAGGATGATGATGTTTCTCTGGCTTCCCCAGATTGCCTGACACAGGGAAAGTCTAAGTGAAATAAGAGAGGGAGCCTTGATAAGTGTTGATCTCATCTCCTCCTAAAACCCCATTAAGGTGACAGGACAGAAATAAGAAAGACTGTGGGAACAGGAGCGGAGCCAGTGGAAGACGGGGTTGATGGGGCCGTGGAGACTGCACTAATCGGGCAGAAGTAGCTCCCCATCTGCGGAGGGGGCAACTGCTGGACATGAACAGGGTCTCCCACGGAGCCCCAGAAATGCTCAGGACTCAGAGGCACCAGATATTGAAGAAGGTGGGGGCTAGGGGTGAATTAAAAAGAAGGGGGGCGGTGGAAAGTCAGTGTGGGAGAGTTAGACTTCCTGGTACCCCCTTTCCCAACCCTAAAGCCAGGCAACTAGTCCTCTCCCTACCACTCACCTCCCACTCCCAGGAGACCAGGAGATGAAGGTTCATTCTCCAGAGACAAAGAACCAGGGTGGATCCCGACCCAGACACATCCTCAAGCACAGGAGGATGGAGAGTCTTCTCTGGAGTAATTGGTCTCTAGAACCCTCTCCTCGAAAATCTGACTTGCTACCAGATCACCCCAATGGAGCCCACAGTCAACAAGTTGTGCCCCCCGCCATCCTGAAATCAGGTACACAGCTTTTTTTTTCTTTTTCTTTTAGTGCCTGTAAGAATCACCAGGAACAAACAGGGACAAAATAAACCCTGGAGGAAACAGACAATGCAGGCAGCAGAGCAAAACTGAAACAACAAACAAAGGAGAACCGAAATGAAACCCTGGACAGAAGATTTGAAAGGTAACATTAAGGAAATCCTTCAGAGAGTAGGCAAAAAGTATAGAAATAGAGAATAGGAAAAGATAAATAAGAAGGCTTGAAGATCAATCCTGGGAGTAATATCTGACTAATAAAAGTTCCAGAGAGAAAAGAGAAAATGAAGGAAGGGAAGCTATGAAAGAAGCATTATAAGAAAAATTTTCATAATGGAAGGATATGAGGCTCCAACTTGGGAGGCCAGGACAATGGATGAACAAAAGAGCTTCACCGAGACACGTCATTTGAAAACGTCTGAAGACCAGGGATAAAGGAGGGGTCCTAAAAAGAGGAGGAGGAGGAAGTGGAGGCTAAAAGGAGCAAGGAAGCCCCATACAAAGATACAGGGTCAGAACCTCATCGAATTTCTCAGAGTAACACTGGAAGACAGACAACTGTAGAGACAAGTCTTAAAAATTCTGAATGGAAACAATTTTCACCCTAAAATTCTATGCCCAGCTAAACTAGTCATCAAAGGTGAGCATGGAATAAAGATATTTTCAGACGTGAACTACAGAAAAAAGTATTTTCTATGCACCATTTTTCAAAAAGTTACCAGAGGACAAGCTCCACTAAACTAAGGAAATAAAGCAGGAACGAGGAAGGAATTGGATCTTGCAAACAAGGAAGCCAGTGCAGGAGAGGTCAAAGCCAAGGCCAAGTGGACAGCTGCGCAGCAGGGCTAGAGGAGCAGAGGGATGAACTGGAGCCTCTGGCACATGTGGCAGTGTGGACAGTGCTATGGAGAGGTGATATACATGGCTATCAGAGGGTCTGGGAGGGATGAGCAATAGGAACATAGAAAACTAGACAAATGAGAAAACAAGGCAATTATTAATTTCAGAAAACAGTAGAAGTATGAGAAAAAGAAACTAATCAGAGTACAGTACTTGGATTAGTAAATATTTACACAGTCATGATAACAAAACTCCAGAATATCTATTTAATGAAAATTTATGTGCTATAACTACTGGGAGTTTGGGGAAGAGGGAAGTGGTGGGAGCATCAGAAGAACACCAGGTCATCACTGTCCCCCAGGAAGCCAACAGAAAATATCCCAAAGTGAAGGGGCAAGAAATAGCAGTTAACGTATTGTATTGAAGTGTGAAAGTGAATACAGAGGAAAAAGCTTCAGGATTTGACTGTAGCTGCCCCTGGGAAGTGGAACTGGATTTGAGGCTTCTTGAGACTGGGATAATTTGGGGACTCTTGATTTTTCTTCTCAGCCCATAGTATACCACTTGATTTTTTTTAAAAAAGCAATGTATTTATATTATTTTGAGAAAAATTAAAATGAAGGAGCAGTAGGTATAATTAATCCTCTTGGTAGGTGAAGATACTGATGCCCACTAAGTCTAAGGGGCGTGCCCAAGACCGCAGCATGGCCAAGTTAGGACAGGAGCTGGGTCCCCCGCTGCCAGGTGGCTCTCGGGTACCAGTGACTGTAAGCCACCATCACAGGAAAGATGAAAACGGGAACGTTACCATGTTGAACCTCAACCTTCCAACGCCGGAAGGACCATTTGAAAAAAGTTCAATCCATGTATGTTATGGCTGGTGAAGCCAGTTGAGGTCAGGAGAAATGTATGACCAGAATTTGTATTTATTTGATCCAAAAGCTTGACTTTCAAAGAGGGGGAAATATGGGACCATGGGAAATTCTTCTCAGTGACCGTGAATTCCCGGGCCACAAAGCAGAGGAGACAATTTCCATAATATTCCACCTTATTCTGTACACGCTTCCAAGCAGCCTTTGAAGCTGCAGTTTAGAAAGCAACCGAGAGCCTCTTGCTCTAAAAAAAGTCAGCTGTTTCCCTCCTACTCCTCCCCAATGCCCACCCCCTCTACCCCACCCCACTGCCTACTTTTGCAGCCTCAGCTCCCAGCAGCCCCCTCTCAACCTGCATTCCAAATGGGGGCAGCTCAAATATAGGGTGTGGGGTTTGGGGTTGCCAGGGTTGCACTGGGTGTGGTGGCTCTGTGAGCACCCTGGGCACAGGGGGCCTCGCCTGGACTGGAAGCCAGTTAATGTTGACGGAGGGAGGAAAGGAATGAACATGTGAGGGCCGGGCTCGGAGATGCATCCAGCCTGGCGCTCCGGACAAGCTGCCTTCGCCTGCAAAGTGGTGTCTCATAGGGTTGTCTGCGGGTCCCCTGGTTCAGAGCCACTGGGGGCCACTGGTACAGATTCCCGGCTCCCTCTCAAGCCCTCTGAGCTTTGCAGCCCGTGCCCCAGGGCTCAGCGCCCTTCCTCCAGCTGTGGCAGCCTTCTACTGGGCTGAGGAGTCTACTTGTGGCCCCCAACCCTGGTCCCAGGGATTTGTGCCTCCTGGCTACTCACAGAGCAGGGTGAAAACAGAGCCCAAGGCCCTGGCACAGCCTCCCCTGGTGGGGGCATTTTGGGGCAGGTGGCCTCGAAAGCATTCAGTTCCTTGTGCCTCAGTTTCCACACCAGCAGAGTCAGGGCCCTGACTTCCCAGAAGGGTGTGGGGATTGGGCCAGTGTGGAAACATCCTCGGCAAACTTCAAAGCCCTTCAGAGCCGGGAGGCAGCCTCCTGGCCGAGAACGCTAGCGGAGGCTGCGGTGGGCAGTGGGTAGGTGGGTCCAGGCACAAATCACTGCAGGGTGGGGGTCTAGGGAGGCACAGGCGCTACTGGGCCCACCTCCCTGCACTTCCCACACCCACCCAAGCGAAGAAGGCACCACCATTGACCAACAGGAAACAGGCCTGACAGCGCTTGCGGGGACTTTACCCAAGGTCTCTGGCAGAGCTGGGAACCGAGCTGGGCCTCTTGCCTCCTCTCCAGGACGGGAGAAGCCCTACCCCATGACAAACTTTCAAATTCTCATTGCAGCTAATAGCCCCTTCGAAATACAGTTAAGTAGAGACTATGGAGCCCTCTCTGCTGGAACAGCCGGTTGGCTTGGGTCCTGGCGCCCCCTCGTGGCCGTTCCTTCAGCTTTCCCCAAATGCACATTGCAGTCCAGCTGCCTGAATTACTGATGGGAGGAGACCCGGGGGTCCCCACCAGCTGCAGGGGGTTATCCCAGGTGGAGGAAGGGGTCAGAGGCCTGGATGCCTCTTGGATTCACTGTGCAACCTTGGACAAGCTCCTGAACGCAGCCAAACCAAATTGTCAGGGGAGATTAGAGCAGAAGGCACCCTGAAGACTACTAACCTCCCCCAATTCATCTTACAGGGGAGCAAGCGGGCCTAGAGATGCCAGGCAGGTGTGATACGGGAGTGGACACGGGGGTGCTGGGGAGGGTGCACCATCATGCACTGGCTGGCTCTGGAGAGGGGGGCTTCCAGAGCCAGGAGAACGTGCCCTCCCCACTCTCACCCCCAGCCCAGGGCCCAGGGTCTTTGGGTCAGCCACTCCCATCCCCCCTCACTGTCTCCACTGTCCTCCCTCCCCACAGCCTGACTTCTGGCTGCTCCTCCAGCCCCAGACCCTCAGCACTGCCAGGACGGTCACTGGGCAGGCTGGGGGCAAGCTGGAAGTCACGTCCAGCCTCGGTGCCGCCCCAGCCTTGCCCCTGGGGCCCCCTCCCAGCTCCATGCCCCTCCACCCATGCAATGCTCACACTGAGGACCCCACAGGCCACGTCCTGCCCAGGTGCTAGCGGCAGACTCTCCTGGACAGGCAAACCTCCCTTCCCTCCTACCTCCCAGACCCCCAGCCACAGGCCCCCCTCCTGCTCCCCCAGAGTCGGGAGTGCTGATGGCCCTCTGTGACCATCAGAGGGCCCTCTTGTGACAGCTGGCCCCAAATCCCACAAACTACCCCCCATCCTCTGCCTCCTCCATCTGTAGCCTCTTTGCTCTTTCCTCGTCAGCACTTAAAGAAGTTCTCAGCTAATCTTAACACACACACTCACAGCCCCCCTTCCCTCACCAGCTACTTCCTACTTCTTCAGAGTCCAGTTTTCAAAAGAGTAGTTACACTCATTATCTCTCCCTTCCCGCTTCACAATCACTCCAAAGCCTTCTTGTCCTGAAATCCATCTGACACTCTTTAGTCCACTCTTGACCCATTCACTTCAACCAGTTGACCCAGGTCCTCCCACTATGTCTGTCCTCTCGGGTCTCCAGGGCTTTGCATATGCTGTTCCCTCTGCCTGGAACACCCTTCCCTCCCTTCCTCACAATACTAATACCTTCTTATTCTTCAGCACCAAGCCTGAGTGTCACTTCCTTTGGGAAGCCTTCTCTGATGCCCTAGGCTGGTCTGGCACATCGTCTAAAGGCAGCCCATGATTCATGTGACCTGGCCCCTGGTCCTCTCAGACCCAGGGAATTTCTTTCAGTTTCTCAAATATGAAAACCTTTTTCCTACCTCAGAACCTTTACATGTGCTACTTTTCTGCCAGGATCCATATCTGTCCACCCTGTCCCCGATTTACATCTGGAAAACTGGTGTCTCCTCTTCCAGGAAACCCTCTCTGCCTCTTCGGAGGCCTCCCTGGGTTCCTGAGGTCCCAGGCTTCCTCTGTCATAGCACTGACCCCTCTGGGTGTCACGGAATGCATATGTCTTCCTCCTGTAAGCTTAATGGCTCGTCATTCCTGGGCACCGTTCGAAGCACTTTGTATATATTAATCCTATACTGTATAGAATAATCCTATTGCTATCCCTGTTTCACAGGTGGAGAAAGTAAGGCCCTGTGTCCTTCATTAAGGCCAGAGCCAAGCACACAGTCTGCAGCAGGCAGAGCTTCCCAGATCTAGAGCTGAAAACCGACGCCTCCAAATCTGGTTTAAATGGAAACCAGCCTCTGAGCAGCTCCCCACCCTCCCACCAGCCCTGGATGAAGGCTCTGCATCCCCTTTCATGCTGTTTATTCTTTTGAACAAATTGTGAGTTTTATAAGACATTCAAGGCCTGTGGTGGCAAACACATGTTCCCGTGGTGAGAGTCATTGGACCTGCTGGGCAGAGGGCTGTGAGTGCAGACAGCCCAGCCACCTACCCCTGCTCTTCCTGTCCCTACTCTTCTGAGAGCTGTGGACACCCTCAAGCACCTACAGCCCCTTGGACCACTGGAGAGAGAGGCCACAGCTTCATCTCCGCAGCTCCCTGACTCCACCCCCCGCCAGCATCTCCTTCACATCCATGGCTCCCACACTCCAAGGAAGGCCCCCCAACCCCACTCTGCAGCAGCCGGAGCCTCACAACACTGCTATCATCTCCACTCAGCAGGGAAGGAAACCGAGGTTCAGAGAGGGGAGGTGCCTTACCCAAGGTCACACAGCTGGTTAGCCGAAAGGTTTTGTGTCCCTTGCACCTGGCACGTTGTACTCCACGCATGATGTCCTGGAAAATCCTGAAGCTCTAGGAAGCAGGGGCGCTGCAGTCTAGGCCTGACTCTGCACCTTGGGAAGTCACTCACCTCCTCAGGCCTCAGTTTCTCCTTCTGAAGAACAAGGGGGATGGGCCCACGGGGCTCTGCAGACCCCAACACTTCCAAGGAAACAGCTTGGCCATGTGGCCTCAGGCAGCCCTCACAATCATCAGGTCCACCCCTCTGAATGCTGACTCTGTCCGTGAAAAGACTCTCCCTATCTCTTTTTTATCAATTTTACAGGTAACCCTCATATTTGATCATGTACGGTAGCTGTCCCTCCCCAGAGGCCCGGGGGAGCACCCTGGCTGCACTAGGCCTCTTTCAGGGCACCACTGACTCTGTGCTCCAGCCACACCCACAGCAGCCCCTCCCTGAACCCCCTAAGAAGACTTTGGTCTCATGGGGATAGATCCTAGGAGGGGAGGGCTGCAGACCAGGGTGGGCTAGGGCAGATATGTGAGACAGTGACATTGCACCAAAAACAAAATGATGAAGAAGAGCTAGACCAGCAAAAGCATTCTGAGAAGAGGAAACAGCAGGTGCAAAGGCCCTGGGGCAGGAATGAGCTGGGAGTATGTACTAAGGGGCCAGAGTGGCTGGCATGAGGTGGGTGAGGGGAAGAGTGCTAGAAGGTGGGCCAGCAGGGACCTGGGCAGTGAGGTTCATAGCAGCACTGCCCCCCACAGCCAAACCTGCACACCAAGTGCCAGCCAGAGGGACAATGTGAGAAACCTGGGACACCACACAAGAATATCACATAGCAGGTGAAACAAAAGGGCCACAGCAGCCCACAGTGATGTGGATGAGTGTGAAAGATATATTGTAATATTCGGTGAGAAAAGTTCGCCCCAAAGACTACAGCCTAAAATAACTCTAAAAAAACATTTAGGAAAACATATGGATGTGATGAAATAAACAAAGGAAAGCTAGTGAATGAGACACCAGGATTCAGGGTGCTGGCTACAGTGAGTGGGGGAGGTGAGGGTAGAATTGGGGACCAGATGGCTGGATGGATACTGTCAAGGGCCTGGCTTTTGTCTGGAGAAATGGAGTGATGGGTGTTTATCACATTATTAAAAACAAACAAGCAAATGGAAGTAGGCCGTGCATGGACCAATGATGAATTTGTCTCATGTACCAGCCTGGGTGGTGACCATTTGATTCAGAACCTCAGAAACCAGGCCAAGGAGTTGGGGTTTTGCTGGAAGAGCAATGGGAGCCACTGCAGGGTTTGGGGCCGGGAGTGACCTGATTTGATTCATGTTTTATAAGGATCACTCTAGTTGCTTATGGAGAGTGGAGTGGGGAGGGGAGGCAGGGCGTCCAGTTAAAAGGCCACTGCCACCCACCAGGCAGGAGGTAATGCTGGGGACAGGGGTCAGTGGTGGCTGATAAAGCTGCGAGCTCCGTTGTGCCATGTCCAGTTTGAGATGTGGAGCCGGTTACTCTCTCTTTGCATCTCACACACAGATCCCTTCTCCACCCTGTGTCCAGAGGGGCTGACCCCTGTGGACAGCATCTCCTGGGCTCCTTGGCTCTCTGGCTTCCAGTAGGAGACCAGAGGATGGGAAGAGATAGAACTTGGGATATCTCCTCTACAGTGAAAGTATGTGGCTCCGTGTGGTAACAACTACCACTAAATGAGAGGCGTGGTGCTAAAGGGGCCTCTGGGTTTTGGAGGTTGCATACACCACACCTGGGGGTGCAGCTCTGACCTATTGACTGGGGAACTGGTACGCCTGCCAGTTTTGGATGGGCCCAAAGTAAGAGCGGGCTCTGCATTTGGTCCAGACTATAGTGCAAGCTGTCCTGCCACACGGGCCTTATGACCCAAGAGATCCAACGGGACTTGGGGTGACGGGGACCGAATGGCGTTGGGTGGTGTCCCTGGCATGGCCCCCACAGAATCGCAGCACAGACCGCTGAGGTTTGGGAGCCCAGCTTGCTCTCCTCCACTGACAGCTCTTCAGGCTCCGGGAGACACTGGACCCCATGGCCATGGGACACTGAAGGGCTGGGTGACCTGAGCTGCTGGCTGGATGTACTCCAGCTGCCTACCCTCCGCTGCCCCTGTCTTCTCCCCTGCTCTGTGCCCCGGAGCCTGACCTGTGTGGACTGTATCAAGGGGCTCCTTTGTCCTCTGGCTTCTGGCTGAGCTCAGCATTGAGGAGCCCCAGCAGGCGACTGGAGGGGGGAGGGGAGAGGGGTCAGAATGGCGTGTCCCTGGGAGAGGTCCTTGCTCTGTCATAGCAGACTTCTCTCCATGACTCCTTCCACGTCCCACTAGCTGCTCTGTCCCCTCGCCCCTCGGCCACCCCAGGGATGCTTACCAAGCTCTCTAGGTACTGCACTATCCTTGTGGTTTCTTACTCTTCACCAAGCTTTTTTTTTTTTTTTTGCGGTACGCAGGCCTCTCACTGTTGTGGCCTCTGCCATTGTGGAGCACAGGCTCCGGACGCGCAGGCTCAGCGGCCATGGCTCACGGGCCCAGCCGCTCTGCAGCATGTGGGATCCTCCTGGACCGGGGCACGAACCCGCGTCCCCTGCATCGGCGGGTGGACTCTCAACCACTGCGCCATCGGGGAAGCCCTGGCATCTCTTCTTATAAAGACTATTCTTATGGGATCAGGGCCCCAGACTTATGACCTCATTTAACCTTAATTACCTCCTTAGAAGTCCCATCTCCAAATACAGCCACACTGGGAATTAGGGCTTCAACATATGAATTTGGGGAAGACACACTCCGTCCATAACAGCAGAGAGGAAGGCTTTTCATAGGCTCAACAACATGAACTCCCCCTTACCAAAGCTGATCTGGCTGCTGCCGTTGTTGAGTGAGTGCCAAGTCTGCCAATAACAGGCCAGTTGCTGGCCAATGGTGCCCAAATGGCACCACTGCCCAGGAAACTACGATGATGGCAAGTTGATTACCTTGGATGTCTTCCACCATGAGGACTGCATCAATGCATCCTCATGGAATCTGGGTATAGATGTGCCTTCTCTGCTGGAGACTTCTGCCAGCACCACCATCTGTGGTCATACAGAATGCTTTCTCCATCACCGTGGTGTGCTGCACTGTTGCCTTCAACCCAGAAGCGCAACTAATAGGGAGAAAAGTGTTGCAGGGGGCTTGCACCCAGCAGCTAGCCTGAGGGGATGGAGGAATGGCTGCTGAGGGCTCAGTTACAGCACCAGCTGGGGGTCAGCACCCTGTGATGCTGTAGGGGATCCACCGCTTAGGATGGGGCATGTGCCTTAATAAGTGACCGATGTACAGTGCTGTCTCCCACCAGGAGCGTCCCCACTCACTTTTTTTTGTGTGTGTGTGTGTGGTACGCGGGCCTCTCACTGTTGTGGCCTCTCCCGTTGTGGAGCACAGGCTCCGGATGGACACACATGCTCAGCGGCCATGGCTCATGGGCCCAGCCGCTCCGCGGCATGTGGGATCTTCCCGGACCGGGGCACAAACCCATGTCCCCTGCATCGGCAGGCGGACTCTCAACCACTGCACCACCAGGGAAGCCCCCCACTCACTTTTAAAAACAATAACAACTTTATTGTATAGAATGCACATGCCATATTATTCTCTTATTTAAAGTGTACAATTCCATGGGTTTTGGTTTATTCATAGTAGTGCAACCATTACCCCAGCCCACTCACGGTTATCCCTTCATAACCCACTTACGAAGTTTTGGCTTCCCGTCTCTGCAACATAACAGATCATGTTGGAGTTCTGCCCAAATTCCTTCAGATTCCTCTTGTCCATGTTTGGGTCCTTCCTGGGTTCGGCGTGTTTTTGCTTCCAACAGGCACATCTGAGACCTTTTCAGAGAAGATCCCTTGGGCTTCCAGAGCCTGCTTGGCCCACAAGCTCAGACAGCTGGAGGTGCCTGGGCATTTACATCACCCCTGGAGCAGTCCTTAACCAGTGACTGAGGGTGAAGGAGTGTGGCAGCCCAGTTCTCTGGCCTCAGCTCCCGGGCTGAGGCTGAGAGCTTGCCTGAAATGGCATCCTTCCTGGTTTCTCCCCCTTCCCTGTCCTGCTCTCCCCTCTCCCTAACTGGTCTCTCCCAAAAGCACCTCCTTCATAAATCACTTCTACACTAACCTCACCTTGGGGTCTGCTTTGAGGAATCCAAACTACGACAGCGGCCTTGGGCTCAGCAGGCTGGGGGGTGCTAGTTCTCAAGGCTTCCACCAGGAAACACTGCCATGGTTCCACTAAGTTAGAAGCTGGGCCACTTTGGGCTCCGTGTGCTATTGAACTGACAGGCAGAGTTGCCGTGCTGTCCTGAGTGGGTGACTGCAACTACCAAGGGGCCACGGGGCTCTGCTGCACACAAGGAAAAGAAAGCTGGGCCTGGAACCTGCAGAGCCACTGAGGTCGGGGACAGATGCTTCCATATCCTCTAAAACAGTAGGCGGAAAGCTGCAGCAAATGACAACGACGGGCTGACCAAGGACTCGGGCCACGTGAGGAGGAAGAACTGGGTCACCCTCCCAGGCACAGAGCTCCCACCAGCTGAACGGCTGGCAGAGCATGAGGGGAACGTAGAACGGGTGCTAGAAAGAAGCACTAATGATGATTCGCCTCTGCCTCTCAGCCAGCTACAGACATGGCAACTGCCGCCACAAGCTGCGTCTTATGCTGACTAGTCAGTTTCTTTCCCCTTTCCTGCCATCTAGCTGATGCTCTGGTTTAGGTTCCAGGCTGGAGTGTGACTGAAGTGACATCACACCAGGATGATACAGAGGCTGATGGCTTGTGTCCCTCCTCTGATTTTTTTTTGCTGCTCCGCGGCATGTGGGATCTTCCCGGACCAGGGCACGAACCTGTGTCCCCTGCATCGGCAGGAGGACTCTCAACCACTGCGCCACCAGGGAAGCCCACTCCTCTGATTTTGAAGATGAGAGTTTCTTGCTCTGAGAGAAGGGCAAGGACGCTGAGTGGCACGGGGTGGACTGTGGCAGTGACTCTCTGTTTGCCTCCCCCCAACTATTCTCTGCCCTCTTGCCCTAATCTGTGCCCAAGGGGCTAAGCCAGAGCACTGTGAACTGCATCCCAGCCTCACCCCCAACGCCACCGCTGCCCACAGCTCCTTTGCCCTGTGGCTTCCAGTTGGGTTTGGCCAATGGAAAGCACCAGCAGGAGATCAGAGGGTGGGAGGAGAGTGATGTAGGGCTGTTTCTACCCAGTTCCCTCTATGGTCTAAGCTATTTTGGGGGCCAAAGTTATATCCCTCCATGACTGCAGCCCCTGCAGGCAGACCCGCCTCCACAGGCTCCAGCTCACTCTGGGAACACTATTTTCTAGTCTAGTCTTGAACCTTCCAAGTTGACTTCTGTTTCCTGCCAGGACACCTTTTAGACATGCAGGGAGAGAGGTGTGTAGACAAAGCTGACACAAGTGTGGAGCCCGGGCCAGCCCTTACAGTACACTACACTGCATGTAAGGACGTGGATCTGGATGAGGAAGTCCAGAGAAAGAGGATTGTCAAGAGAAAAGGAGGGTCCAGGGCCTGCCTGAGGAATGCCAACATCCAGGAAGCAGGCAGAGGAGGGGGCAGAGCAGCGATGCAGAAGGAGCAGCAGTGAGGCAGGAATCAGGAGAGAATAGCATCCCAGAATCTAGAGAAATGTGTGTAAAATGCATCAGGAGGTCGAGGGAGCAGAGGGCAGAGAACTGACCACTGGATGTGGCCATGAGGCTATCACTGGTGACCTGGATGGGTGAGTCAGATGTCATCCGTACCTGTGACAAACCCACAGGAGAGGCAAGTGAGTGCAGTAATGTCTTGGAGGGAGAGGTACAGGACTCACCTGGCATCAAAGGAGAGCAAGACCGGACTTCCTTGGGAGGCTCAGAGCAGGCTCCATGGAGGTGCTGATGAGGCCCAGGGGAAGGGTGGCCCAGGCAGAGGATGCTGTGTGAGCAAGGCATTTGGGGAAATTCTCATGCAATGGGGGCAAAGAGGCATAGAAGACTCTGAAATGATCAGCTGGACTGTGGGTTGTGAAAGGCCTGTAGGCCAGCCTGAAGAACTGGGCCTTGCAGCAGTGGAGAGCAAGAGGAGGGTTTCAAGTGGGGGAGTGCCCAGGCCAGGGTGTGGGAGGGAAAGAGCCACCTTATCCTAGGAGCCCAGCACAAGGCCTGGCCCATTGCAGGCACCCAATAGATGCATACTGGCACTGCGGACAGAATACGGGCCACTGCTGATGTTAAAGATGGTGGCTGACATCACCCTATGACTAGGTTGGTATACTGTGTTAGCAAAAAATTCATTCCAAATTGGAAAAAAAAAGCCAAAATCCAGCTGTTCAAAAACACTGACAAAGACCGACAGTGAAATGGCCAGGGTTTCCAAACCAGGTGTGTTTCACATTTCGGAACGAGGTGTTATTATCTCTTATTTCCCCAAGTTGGGGGTGGGGGGGAGCAACTCTTCCAGCAAATGGCTGACAACACTGGGAGGCAGCTCAGTGTTTGCTGGGTACCTGGAGTATAGCTGGGAATTAATTGTCCATGAATGTGGAAACGCAGCCAAGTCCACACAGAGTGTTCCATGGACAGCGTCTGCTCCCAGGAAGAAAGGAAGGAAGGGAGGGAGGGAGGAAGGAAAGAAGGAAGGAAGGAAGGTAGAAAGAAAGAAAGAAAGAAAGAAAGAAAGAAAGAAAGAAAGAAAGTCCTGATTCCAATTAAAAGAAGAAAAAAGATGAAGACACCACCCAGCAGCTAATTACTGACAGACCAATGCCTGTGTTAGCTCGAATGCAAGAGCTGACATGATAGAATGTTAGCATCTCGCGATCTGCTGTTAATTAAACGTAGCACAAAGGCACAGAGGAGCCGTACATCTGCTCACAGGATGCCGCATGGCTTGGGGAACACTTGCTGGCTTGCCTACCCGCTCGCTCACCGGGGCTGGCATGGAACCCCCAGCCAGGGCTTGAGGGTAGGGGTGAAGGACTCTACGGTTGGAGGTTGGACGGCCCCAGGAGTGAGAGGTGGACTTGAGCCTGCTCCCCCAGATGCCCTCTGCAGATCGGCTGTGTGTGTGTGCCCAGCCAAGGGTTTCTCTGAAGGCAGGGGGGTCAGTTTGATGGTCCTGCTTGAGAAGAAAATCTTAGCCGGAGAAACCTTTAAAATTTTAAGTTAGCAGTAAGAGCAAAATATTGGAAATAACCTAAAAGTTTCGTAGCAGGGCACTGTTTACATAAATTAAGGTGCATCCATGCAGTGAAGGACTACTTAGCTGCTAACAAGAATGAGGCCAGGAGGACCTCCAAACTCTGATGCGGAAGTTCATAACCAGGGTCTGGAAGAGAATTAAGGGCTCTGTGAACTTGGCTGGGGGAAAATTACATCTTGATTTTCACTAACCTCTAACTATAATTCAGTGTTTCTGTCAATTATGAGTTCAGGCCACCAATCCCAGTAAAATTAGCAGTGACTTGGTCACCAATAGAAATCACAGATTTCCTCATATCACTTTACAATGGTTGCAAATAACTCAAAATATCAATTATATCACTACTTAAAAACGGCTAATAGGGCTTCCCTGGTGGCGCAGTGGTTGAGAGTCTGCCTGCCGATGCAGGGGACACGGGTTTGTGCCCTGGTCCGGGAAGATCCCACATGCCGTGGAGCAGCTGGGCCCGTGAGCCATGGCCGCTGAGCCTGCGCGTCTGGAGCCTGTGCTCTGCAACGGGAGAGGCCACAACAGTGGCCGAAAAAAAAAAAAAAAAAAAAGGCTAATAGTGATTAGAGGCACTGATAGATTTTGTTACTTAATGTGTTAGTAAAGAAGTACATGTATTACTAAACCACAAATGTATTTCTCTATTTTGACAAGTATATTAAACATAATTGGTTTCCTCTGTAACCTTATGTGTTTTATTTTATCCATTTAAAGCACTGCTCTGAGAAGAGGTCATAGGCTTTTCCAGACTGACAAAGGGGTCCATGGCTCAAAAAAAGCTCAGAAAATCTGATCTGGTGTTAATGAAAAGAGAAATGTGCAGAACAGTGTGGATCATACACTACCATTTGTGTGTTTTAAAATATCAGTGGAACAGATTAGAGAACTAAGAAATAGATCCACACAAATATGCTCAATTGATCTTTGACAAAGGTGCAAAAACAATTCGATGGAGGAAAGATAGCCTTTTCAACACATGGTGCTGGAGCAACTGGACATCCACAGGAAAAAAATTGAATCTCAACCTCACACCTCAGACAAAAATTAACTCAGATGTAAAATGTAACACTGAATCTGAAAAACCTGAGTGAGCTGTATCAATATCAATATTCTGGTTATGATATTGCATCATTGAGGGAAACTGGGTAAAGGGCATGTGAGATTTCTCTGTGCTCTTCCTTAGAGCTGCATGTGAATCTATACTTATCTCAAAATCAAAGTTCAGTTAAACAAACAAACAGAAAAGCTTGTACAAATCATCTCTGGAAGGAGACAGAAAAAAGAGGAGATGTCTCTAAGGAAAGAAACGAGAATGGGTAACAGAGGTGGTGAAAAAAAAATCTGCTTCTGGCTTATACTTTTACCATTTTCTTATATTCACAATTAATTAATTAATTTAAAACAAAAAGAAACAAAAAGTTTGGAGAAAACTGAAGAAATGAGCATGAAGAGAAATCATCCTGATGAAAATCAAAACTGTTTCCTAGGTTACATTTGAATTAAAAGCACCATTATTGATAATTTTACTATCTACCTTGCGGAAGGGTATATATTTAAATTTTAATATACCTCAAGTACTCATTTTTTAAAAATCAACTTCACGCTTCTTTGTTCATTTTCAAAATGAAAATTAAAGCTTTTAATTTTTAAAATAATTTTATTCCTTGTATAAGATCTGAGCTAGGTTGTTCTTTGTGTTTAGCCTGTCCATATGCCTTGAAAGCAGCTAGGCTGGGTGGACTACAGTTGGGCAGCAAGTCTCAGGGGACCCATGAGTTCCCCAAGACTCCCAACTCTCCCTTGCTGAGAAGCAGGAGAGGCCAGTATGGTTGGGAACTTAGCTCTGGACTCAGGTGGAACTCAGATTTGATCCTGGCTCTGCCACTTATAGACTGTATGACCAAAAGCAGGAACTTAACTTCTGTGGGCCTCAGTTTTGCCATCTGTAAGATGGAGGAATTACGGTGCCTGCCTGGAGGAGTCGCTGTGAGAATTCACAGAATTAGTGGAAGCACTCATACAGTGCCTAGCACATGGGGAGCATCAGGAAACAAAGAGCCGCAGCTGTTAGCCTTTGTGATTCTTAGCCTCCTGATACAGACTCAAAGAGGATGCTACCTTCAATCATCTGACCACACAAGTACCATATACTGTGCACTGAGAGGTGGCATCGAAGGCGTATTTCTCATGAGAGCTCCCTGCATCCTCAGCACACCCCTGAGCCAGTGCTAAGAGGGCAAAGGGAGGCTCAGAGAGGTTATGTGATGTGCCCAAGCGCACACAGCTAGGAAGAGGTAAGGAGGAAGAGTGGGGCCCTAAGACCTTGGGCTTTGGCTAAGGAGAAGAAGTCACGGCTCATTCTAGGGCCTCTGAGCAGCTCTCTAGTAAGAGGGGCCTAGGTCCAAGCCCACCAAGACCACGGCATCCAGGAGTGGAAGGAGCTGTGATAATCCCCAGGGTGGCAGGAGATGAGGGAGAGGACCTTGTCTCCTGCCCTAGACCCAGAAGTGTATGTTTAGTCTGCAGAGGATCCCCACCCCACTCTCCAGGAAAACTGGGAAGGTCAAGGTGGGAGGGCTTCTCTCCAGTAGGGTTTGGGGGGCCAAAACCTACAGGTGCAGCCTTACAAGACACACCTCTGTCCTCCACTCTGGCCACAAGAACAAGCATTCTGTCAGTCCCAGCTCACACCAGGCCACAGCAGGGGCTCGAGCAACAGGAGGTATTGACTGCCTTCTGGCCCAAAGACCCCAAGGGCCCTTTCCACACTGGTCACAACAATGCCTATTTTAGCATTCTCTCAGGAGGCTTTGGATGCCGGGGTCAGTGAATAGATTGAGCAGTGGTTTTAGGAGGCAAAAGTCCTCAGGCCACTCTCTCTGTGCTGTGCTAGAATCTGCCCAGAAACGAGGGTGCATTCAGGTAGTCTGTGTTAAAAAAAATCTCAAGATGGTAAGTCAGGGCAAAATGGATATTAACAACTCTGTAACTGGTGCCCAGGGATGTATGTCGTCCTCTGTACGCCCTCAGCCACTTATGTGTGACTTTAGGCGAATCACTATCCCTCTCTATGCCTCACTTTCCTTCATGAAACAGGGATGATAACATACCTCTTCCCTGGGCTGCTGTGAGTATTACATGAGGGAGGCGTGCAGGGCTTGGCGCACGGTCGAGTTTCGGTAAAGGCTGACTCCCTGCTCCTCTGCCCCCGTGTGACGCCCGAGCAGATGGAGCACAAGCGCAAGGCAGAAACGCCGAGTGAGGGGCCAGAGGCAGGGTAACTCAACCCTCCACCCAGTAATGCACAAAATGACCCTGAAATTCTGCAACTGGTGCTGGAAAACTGTAGTCCTAACCAATGCTGAGCCCACCTGGGAGTGCAGAGACAAATGAGACCTTGTCATTGCCCCCAGGAAGCTCACGGGCTTGTGGGAGGGACACCTACTCGATGGGATCAGTGTGATAGAGGGCAGCAGAGGGCCTGGGCAGGCCCCATAGATCCTCCTAACCCAGGCTGAGGAGCCCTGGAGGAGGGGTCACCCGGACCAGGTCGGAAAGGGATAAGTAAAAGATGAATTAGTTAGGTGAAGCTGGAAAGTCTAGGAAGAAGGCTTAGCGTGAGCCGAAGTGCAGAAAGGAGAGAAAGGGTGGGGGGATACGTCATGGGACACTGGGATTGGGGCTGGTGTTTGAACACAAAGATAGTAGAGTATCTATTTCAAGAGCAGGGCAGAGCAAAGGTGATTGCTGAGAGGTTGGTGATCATACAGCCCGGGCTAGAGGCTCATCATTTTTATTTCCCAGGGAGGTCCCAGGTCTCCTGGGAGCATTGCACGCCTATTCCTCCAGCTGTGCTTGCGGAGTAGCAGCCATGGACCCTCGTGCTTCTGCGGAGGCCAGTCGCTAAGCAACAGGCCCCGCCCCTGCGGTTGTCTGGCCTCCACGCGCCCTCTCCTGGTGGCCCCTTGCCAGTGCATCCGGCGTCAGGGAATGCCTGCTGCTGCCTTCCAGAATGTTCCCCCAACTCATAGCCAAGCCTTGGTCGTTTGGGTTGAGCAATGCTGCCCCCGCCGACGGTCTCTCTGCTTCCAATCTTTTTCTGCCAGGACCTGGCTGACTCCACCCCTGCAGGACCTGGGCTGGGCCAGCCAGTGAGGGAGGCGGCCAGAGAGGGGGGCAGGCAGGTTGTGCTGAGAACGTTGGTCTCAAAGCAGTAGGGAGCCATGGAAGGTGCATGAGCAGGACAGCAACATGAGCGGATCTGGTGTTTCAATGCTCACGCTGAAGCTGCTGGAGGACAGCCTTGTGGAGCAGGGCATTCAGGGAGCACGATTAAACTGACTGGAAAGGCTACAGGCAGCAGGGGTCAACTGAGCCCACCAGGAAGAAACCATGGTGACGGCACACAGGAAAGGGCAGGCTGGGGCTCTCAGAACTTGGGGTTCACATCAAGGGGAAGGGAGCTAGGCAGGGTTCCACCCTGCCCCACAGCTGGTCTTTTCAGCCCCAGCAGGTACCCTCAAGGCTGCAGGAAAGATGCTGAACAGTCTCTGAGACTCATCAGTTCACAGGTCTGCAGGACAACTGAGCAATCCTCCCCTTCCAGGAGTCCTCTGGACATGGATCCCTAGAGGACAAGGGAACATTGCTCTTCTCCATAGGACAGAGCTTCCCATCTCAACCCTGCAGGCTAATTAAACATTGGTCTGGAATGGTGTGGAGTCCATGTGGTCACAGACTGCCTCTTACTTGTGTGTGTTGATCAGAAATGCAAAAACAGCTTTATGGATTAATGTAGTTTGGTTGAAAAATCTTTCAAAGCATGGGGTCTAAGATAAAGCAAAGTGATGAAAAATTAGGGTCACTGATCCAGCCCCACCTGGCTATACTGTCAGAAGGTCATAGGTCCAGTGAGGGCAGAGTTATGCCAAGTGGAACCAGACGCCGGGTCTTCTCCCCCCCTCCTGGGGTTCCTGCAGCCCTGTGGACCCAGGGGCAGCACCAGCACTGGGGTGGCTGATAGCTTTAGCCTCAAAGCCAGGCTAGTCCAAAATCGCTGCATCATCAGGTCCAGACTGAACCCAGTGTGACCTGCAGGCCTCAGTATGCCTGGTTCTGCTCTGCTGAAAGCACTGTCTGTAAAGCAGTAACTGAAAAATTCCTGACTGTACTTGCTCCAGTACCTTCCAACAGAACAGGCCCAGGCCCTTGAACTCCAGCCACCACACTGATGTTGAGAGAACAGATAGAATATCACTTCTCAGTGTTCTTCCTGCCACCTGTCCTAAGACGCCTGGCCCACAGGCAAGACAGGAGGCAGGTCAGCCTAGTTTCCTGGGTGCCAATCCTTCCCAGACAGAGAACAGGACACCATCCCTCACCCTCAAATCTGTCACTCCAGATCTCCTACCCTTTCTACCTCCCTACTGACAGTGCCTACCCTCACCTAACTCATTCTTGCACTTTAAGATGCAGTCAAAGCCCCAATTTTTCCAGAAGGCTTTCTCTGACCACACATCCCCACCCCCACCAACAGCCGCTTTACCTCTCTCTGTCCCATGGCAACCCCACTGGACTGTCTATTTGTCTGTTTGTCCCACTAGATTCCATGCTCCTCGTGCGCAGAGCTGATTGCCAGGTTCTGAATCCAGCAGAGATGCAGGATGCTTTTTAAATGACAGAGGAAGTGAAAACAAGGGAAGAGAACCAGGACCCTAAAACACAAAAATGGGATCAAGTTCTGTTTTTTAAAACCATGTCACTCGGCAGGGACCATGAAAGGAGCTAGGGAAGAGAAACTAAAAGAAATCTTTACATTTTATGTGTCTGCATCAAATTTCCTTCAAAGGTCTCTACTGCTTAAAATAACAACAATACTGATAGTAAAAAACCTACTAGCCTGGTCCAAGGCTCTCACTTGGTAACTGAAGTAAAGGAAGGGCCTTGCCTAACTACATAGAAAGAGCAGGCCAGCAGGCCACGAACCCCAGCTCCGGACTCCCCTACCCAATGCTGCCTTCCACAAAGATTTAAAGAGATGATAAACTTTCCACAAGGATTTCTACTGCTGATTTTATTTCAATAGTCAACTGTTCCCAGAGAAGAAACTGCTGGTGCCACAGGTGATGTGGAAGAACCGTCCTATTCTCTGAGAACTGCATCAGCGCTTATGAACAGACTACTTTTTAAAGCTGGCAATCACTATAAAAACACCAAATAGTCAAACTTTAATAGATTTTTTTAAACCAGAAATGATGCCTATAAGGGCTTAAACTTCACGGAGGACAAGTGAAGCAGCCCTAGCGGCCAGAATGCTTATAGTAAAGGCCCCTGGAGAAGGGGCGAGGGGCAGTGGCCAGGCTGAACGTGGGGGACACAGCAGCAAGGAAGGATGCTGCAGAACCTGCTGTCAGCACCCTGGTCCTGGCTGCTTGCGCCATCCACCTGGATGTGCTGGATGCCTGATGTCTGTGTGGCCCCCAGCTGGGGACCAGGCAGAGGCAGCGGAATCAGAAGGCTGAAGTAGATGATGCCTCCTGTCCTGGAATGGGACCTGAGGAAATCAAAGGCTGCCTCTGCCTTTGATTTGAGCCTGATAACAGCAGCACAACCCAGAAATGGTGAAATTCGTTCCTTAACGTGAGCTTCCACCAGTCCCCCACTCCTTACAGCCCTGGCTCTGCCCTGGTGACTTCATCCTCCAAGCTCCTTTTCAACCCCCTGTTATCTCAGGACTGAGAGAACTTTAGCAATCACCTTCCTTCCTCCAATCTTGAAATGGGAATTAACTGCCGTCTTACGCCTATCACTATCCTTCCTCCCTACACATCACTTAACAGAGACAAGAAAATCATTGCTGTTAACACCCCCAAGGCCCCACTCTGCTGGCCTGAGGGCCTGGGCCTAGTCGGACTGCTCCTGGGACGAAGGCTGGCTGGGCTCACACGGCCCCTCCGCATCCTGGTCATCTGTGAAGGACAGAGAAGAGGGGCTGGATTTAGCAAGAGGGAGAATTACCTGTTTTCAGATGTAAGTTTTCTCTAAGGCATTCTCATCATTCCCAGTCCCTACGGAGAATTAGTTATTCCCACTGCCACCTTTAATTTGCTAGGAGTCAGGACACTGGAATTCTAGCCCTGGCCACATGATACAGACTCAAGTTCAAACTCCAGCTCTGCTTGTCACAAGCTGGGTGGGAGGAAGCAAGCTACTCCCAGCTGTGAACCTCAGCTTCTCCTTCTCCTCACCTTCTCCTTCTGTCAAAGGAGATGATGCCATACTTTGCAGCATCAGGGGATTAGGTGAAACAGTAAATGAGAACTAACTTTTACTACCGCCTTCATCATTTCAGCCATCTTCAGGATGGCCTCATGAAGTAAGGGACCCTTATTAGTCCGCTTGTGCAGATACTGAAACTGAGGCACGAAGGAGTGAATTAACGTGCCCGAGGTCATACCGTTGGCAAGCGCTGGAGTCAGGACTTATACCCAGGCTGTGTGGCACCAGGGCCAGTGTACTTCAAGCCACACTGCACCATCTCCCCAGCTAACAGATCTAGGTGTTGCACACACAGCAAGTGTACAAGAGGCCTCAGTTTCTTTTCCTGTGGAGCCTCAGGGGAGGATGGAAGGGGTAAAAAAAAAAAAAAAAAAAAAAAAAAAATCCTAGAACCTTTAAAGCTGCAAGGGCCCTCAAAAGAAAACCCAAAGCATTTTCACATCCAGAGTTACAGTTGACCCTCACAGTAACCCTGTGACAGGGCCCATTTTACAGGTGAAAAGACTGAGGTCTAGAGGAGGGTGTGAGTGCCCAAGATCACCAAGTGCACCAGTGGCAGAGCTGTGAAGGGCAGGTTCTCTCCAGAGTGGCCTGGGGGAGAGGAATCATCCCCACCAGCTCCCAAACTGGCTCCAGCTGCTGCTCCAGGCTCAGCACGTGCTGTTTCCCCAACCAGAGAGGCCTGGCACCTCTGGTCTTCTGAACACACCACATGCGTGCCATCCTCCAAGTCTCTGCCCACGGGCACTGCCAAGGTGAGGAAATTAGCATTGGACCTGGAGCCAGGCAGAGAATTCTGTTGAAATCTGAGCTCCGCCACGGACATATAGGAGAACTTCTCAGGGTTCTGTCGGTTTCCTCACCTGAGAATGGGGACCCACCTCCCCTAGATGCTCACGGATGGAATTTAGGGAGGGGTGCAAGGAAGAGCTTACCCAGGACCCAGCACATTTAAAATTCTGTTCGCCATTTCCCTTCTCTGCACGTCCACTTCACAGTAGGGCCCCCTTCCTCCAGAAAGTCTCCCTGGCCCCCCGGCAGCTGGAAGATGGGGGCTCACTCACCAGTGTTCTCCTCGTCCGCGGCAGACACGATGGACAGCGAGGACGACGGGGGTGGCAGGGGCAGGAAGTGGAGCATGGAGAGGTACCGCGGGGGAAACTGGGGTGGCCGCGGCAGCAGGGAGTAGCGGGACTGGACTTCCACTGGCTCCCCCACCTGTGGGGCGCACACAGCAGAGAGCCAGAGGGGAGAGGGTTGGCCAGAAGGGCCGACCCAACGTTCATTCTCCTGAACGGGGGGCTCCCCGTGGGGCAGATTCACCTCCGTGGCCCAGACACCAGGGCACAGGGCGCCCGGAACAGGCTGCTCGGCAAGCACCTGCCAGATGACTGAGGCAAGAAGAAACACAGGCACACCTCAGATAAGCCCGGGAGCAGGCGCACTTGCATAGGTCCACAACCTCCTTCCATCCTTACGACCCTAGGAGGGAGGTTCTATTACTGTCCTCACTCTGGTGACCAAAAACTGCATCAGTGAGATGAAGGTACAGGCCCAGGGCCACAGAGCTGGTGAGTGGCAGAGGCAGAACTGAATCCCAAGTCGGCCTGACCCCACTGCTTTGCCATGGAGAAGGGTCTGCATGCATCCCGACTACGTGTGGTCCTACCTTCTGCACATGTAATGACTCAGACTCCAGGGTCGCTGGGCCTGGGGGGTGTCCCCCTTCTAACCGGACAGTGTCGTGCAGCCGTTACTGAGGCAAGAGCAGCTGGGTGACCTCAGCAAAGTGGCTTCAGCCCTTCTGTATTTCTGTTCAGCCCTTCTGTTATAAGCATTCACACCTTATTGCTGGAATCTATCAATGGCCCTATGAGATAGGACTCTTACCCCCATTGTACAGATTAAGAACCCAAGCAAGGTCCTCAGAGGTTAGGTGACATCCTCAGGCCATGTGGCCAGTAAACAGCGGAGGTAGGATTGGTCTTTAGGTCTGTGCGATTCCAGGCCTGTGCTCTTTTGTGGGAAGAGAAAAGAGGAAGCAAAGAAGTAGCAGGTGGGGCAGGACAGGAAGAGAAGGTGGAAGGTGGCTCGGGGCGTATCTAGGAGGCTGAGCAGGGGCCAGCAGGACAAGGATGAAACAATTTATAGGCTCTTGGGTTCGAAACAGCTTCACAAATAAATGCCTGATCCTCTATCCAGACGTGAAGGGGGTGGGAAGGGGGATTATTAGTGCTTTAATTCCAAGCTGCTCAGCGGAGTCTCTCCCTGGATCACAGCTCCTGCCTGGGGCTTGTGGTGGCAGCTCAGGCCCAGATAAACCAACTGAGATCACACTCCTAACAAAGGCCGTCTGGCAGGCCTGTCAATCAGAGCCCTGCCCCGGATGCCAGGCCCCAGGCTTCTGTGTGAGCAGACGGTGGGTGTGTGCTCCATTTGGCCAAGGTCCCTCTCTTTGTGTGGAGGCTAGAGACGCCCGTGCTCTCCCTGAGCTGCAATGGGGTGGCCGGTACCCCCAAATTTCAGGCAGGGCAGGCGTGGCGAGAGTCAAGGGCCATGTTTTCTCTGCCTCTGTCCTGGCTCTGTCACTGACCAGCTGTGTAATCTGAATCCTAGTCCCTCGCTCCCCAGTCCTGTGACCCTGGACAAACACATAACTTCTTGGAGCCTTCGTCCTCTGCCCTACAATGAAATAACATTCACCTCGAGGGCTGACATAAGGGCCAGTAGGCACTCTGGAAATTATCAAGACCAGGGGTGTTCCAACCTGAACACCCCCTTGAATGAATGGAAAATGATTTCTAAATAAAACTTCAAAAGATCTGGAACAGAGGAGATGCTGCTGAGGTGAAGCAGGAGTGGGGATCCAGGCCCTGCGTGCCTGACCTGCCTGGTCACAGCTGGAATCCCACTGAACTGGCTAATGACCTGTGGCTAATGACCTCATTATGTAAATGCCAAGCTTTTATCCTTTCTCTTACTCACTTCCCACATTAAACCAAAGAAGCCTACTCTCTACTCAATCTTCTCCACCCTCCACCCAAGGGAAACATCTCTGTAACACCCAGCATTAGGCTTGTAGCTCTGAGGGAGAGAATAAAGGTAACAGTGGTCTACATTTCCATGAACTTGAACTGTGTCTGAGCCAGCCTCCCCGACAGGTCCAGCCTTATGGGGTCAAAGTCAGGACTGGTCACCCAGGCCTCTCACTATCCTGCAGTCCTGATGGCCCTCAGTGGTTGCCAAAAGGGAGAAGGGTGGAAGGAGCTGGTAACCAAGGCCACAAAACCTGGTCCCCCCACCCATATCTCACACAACAGCTCTTTTACACATCCAGCACTCAAAACTCCAGGCTCAAAAGCACACCAGTTAGTAGTCAACCACTGATCTTATAAAAGGAGTAAATTTCATCCATTCTTTCAACAAATATCTCCTAAAGTGACAGGTGTTTGGGGAAGGTTTCCATATTTTTCATGACTAAGCTTAAATGCCACTTCCTTCTGAAAGCCCTCTGTCGTCTCCAGTGGGATGTACCTTTGGGGCAGGGGACCTACGTCTGCTCCTGGCTCTACCCTCAAATGTGTGGCTCCAGGAAAGTGATATTTCCTTTCTGGTACCCAGCAAAATGAAGGGCCCTTCTAGCACTGGCATTCCATGGGTCAAGGCTGGTGGTCACTCAGTGTTACTGTGTGGTGGTTCCTCAGGCTCATCTGAAATGTGTCTGTATTCCTTCTTGCCTGAGCTCCCGGAGCCTTTTAACCCACGCCACAGCCCTGACTTGTCTACATGTGTACAGACTTGGCTACACACGTGCATTCCCAGAGGCGCACACAGTACAAGGTCAATGCTGTATCCTTCCAACCAGTGCCCAGGGCCTGGTACAGAGTGGGCACAATGGCTGGCTTCCTGGGACTGAGGGTCCGTAAAAGCAGCCAGGGTAACTGGGGTAAGGAGGGACCTCGAAGAGTCAGGGATGGGACTCACCAAGCCTGCTCCACTGTAGTGGCTGTAGAACACGTGCCACAAGCCCCGCTGCAGGGGGGCCCCCAGGGTAAGGGATGCATCCTGGTAGCCCAGCAGGAACGGGTGGTAGGGGTGCACGCTGGAGCAGCTGAGGTACAGCTTGGAAGGCTCTCTTTCCAGGTACTCAGACCCCACCACACGATCTGAGTTGACATTCAGAGGGGGTCCTGAAAAGGGACACAATGAGGGAAGCGTTAAAAACACACGGAGCTAGGAAACAGGGCATCACGTTACTGTCTGAAGGTAGCAGTACAATAAATACTCATATCCATTTACAGAGAACTCCCACATCCATTATGCTTTTGACCCTCCCTGCTTTTTAAACCCTTCACCCATGTTCTACTCACTGTTCTTAGGAAAAGTCCTTTGGCACAGCCATGAAGCCCCATGTGGGCTGGTTCCTGCCTCCACTCCAGCCTCCTCGTTCCCCAAAATCTAGCAGCTCCTTCTTTGTCCTCCATCTCAGGGCCTCTGCAGATGCTGTTCCCTAAGCTTGGAAGGCTTTTTCTCCTGACCCCACTTTGCCTCCTGAAATCCTCAGTACTCAGCTCCTAATCTTCCTTCTGACCACAGCTAAACCATTGATTATTAGAGCTCTATACACCAATCTGTGCGACTCTTTGATCAGTGGTGTCCCTCTCCCCAGGACAAGATCCTTGAGGGCAAGGAATCTGACTCATCCTTTTCATCATTAGTGTCTGGCACATAGCGCTCAGGGCTCAGTCCCTGTTCTTTGAGAGACGGAACAAAGAAAGGCACTGTGTGGCTTCCCCGGTGGCACAGTGGTTAAGAATCCGCCTGCCAACGCAGGGGACACGAGTTCGAGCCCTGGTCTGGGAAGATCCCACATGACACGGAGCAACTAAGCCCGTGCGCCACAACTACTGAGCCTGCGCTCTAGAGCCCGCATGCCACAACTACTGAGCCCGTGCTCCGCAACAAGAGAAGCCACAGCAATGATAAGCCCACGCACTGCAACGAAGAGCAGCCCCCACTCGCTGCAACTAGAGAAAGCCCGGCCACGGCAACGAAGACCCGATGCAGCCAAAAATAAATAAATGAAAGGAAGGAAGGAAGGAAGGCACTGTGTCCATGGAAAGGTATCCTTCTCCTAGAATTGCTATTTCAGATCTGTCTTCCCCATCTAGTTCTCTGGGGTCCTATATTTTCCTAGAATATCCCAGAAGGCAGAAACGGGCTTCAGAGAGCATCAGGCCAATCCCCTTAGCATACAGAGGGGAGAGACTGCCACAGAAGGAAGGAGCTTGCCTAGGGTTACAGAGTGAGCAGGCCCCCAGCGTCCTGACTCAGACTTGTGCTCTTTCTACCACACTGCCATAGAGAAAACCAAGAAAACACGTGTCTGCACCCAAAAAGAGCCCCTTTAAAAAAGCTTCAAATCTAATGTGACTTGAAATTGTAATAGTGAAAGCCACAAGACCTAGGGAACAATGTAATTTATGCATTTGGAGGGAGGGGAGAAAAAACAGGCGACGACAATCATCTCAATAGACTGTCCTCCTGTAGGGAGCAGAGATCGCATACCCACCCACGCCTGGGAAAGAGCTGGAAGGGCTACACAGATAGACCCATTGGGGCAGGGCATGGCTGAGGGGCGGGGCCTCTAGGGTACAGAAACGGAGGGGAAGGTGCGCAGGCGCAGTCTTGTTGCGCTAGCCCACCCACAGGGACGTCCTGGGGAAGGAGCCTCCAGCCCAAGAAAAGGGCGGGAAGAGGCGCGCAAGCGCAGTATGGTCAGGCGTCCTCGGGCCTCTCCGTGGAGGGGGAGGGGCAGCTAAGTCGACTGGGGCCATCTTTTTCCTTTCAGGATGGAAATGAAAAAAGCTGTAGCTAAATGTTAAAAGCTCTCAGAACCACCCATTCCTTTCTCTCTTTTACCTTCTTGCAAAAAGGCACCGAGCCCAAATGCCTACTCAGAAAAGGGTATCCCAAAGCAAGGTTACCTCTAGAAAGCATCTTCCCCACCCCCACCCCTTCCCCGCGGGATCCGAGCAGGCCTGGGACGCCGGCGTGGAGAGCGGGGAGGCGGCAGCCCGGAGAGGAACCAACAGCAGGGCAAGGCCGCGCAGGGCCCGGGAATCTTACCGAAGTCGGCGAACGGCGGGCTGAGCACCGGCTGAAGCGGCCTGCTTAGCTCCAGGCGGCCGGGGCAGCCCCGGCCAGCGGCCTCCGCCCCGAGCTGGGGCCTCAGAGAACTGGGCATGGCCGCGGCGGCTCGTTTGCTCGGCCCTACGTGGCCGCGGCCGCCCAGAACTGGCTGGAAGGCGCTCAGGCCGGGGCTCGGGCCCCGCGGGGGTCTCTCGAGGAAGCAGGCGGCCGTGCGGCCCTCTGGGCCCGGTTGCGCGTCTCCCGAAGCGGCAGGTGGAGGCAGCGGGTGGAAGCTTGAGCCCGGGACAGCGGCCGCGGCCCCGGAGGCCAGCTGGGGCCCCTGAGCACACAGGGCCACCTCCTGCTCCTCCTCGGAGACCTGCTTCTTGTGCACCTGCTGCTTGGCCATGATCTTATGGCGCTTGGTAATCAGGTAGCACTTCTTGCAGGTGCACTGCTTCCAGCGGCACTTGCCCGCGTGGCCCTTGACGGGCACCAGGAAGCCATGGTTCCGGCACCGGGAGCACCTGCGGGTGCGCAGCATCTTGTCGGCCAGCTTGGCAAGGTCTGCCTTCATAGCACATCCGCTACCTCTGGGAGCTGCAGAGCGAGTGGAGCAGGGATGAGCAGTGCCCCACGAGTCGCTGGTGCTGGGGACTTTTGATACACTTGTAACAAAGCGACTCTCAGTGCGTCCCAGGAACTGCAGCAAGACCCTTGCATTTTCCCTTTTTTGGGTGCAAAATTTGGAGAGTTTCTATCCCTTGGTTAATAAGATGCAAGGGATTGGGTTGAATAAGTTCTTCATGGAATGCTATTGCATATATGTCATCTGGATTATCTGACGTTTTAGGCATTTAATTTCCAAACTCTCTATTCCCGCCATCCCACAGACAGAAGCTATTTCGTAGTTTCAGAAAAAGGCGGAGTGATATTCAACGGTGCACAGATTTAAAGCTCCAGAGGAACATATAAACAAACCCATTCCGGTAGAAAAGCATTCCAAAAGGCAAACCGTGTTTCTCCTTCCAAAAGCTGCTGCTTCTGCTGAATTTAATTTATCTCCCCTGCAGGGAAGCAGCCGTTTACAGTGATGCTTCCAGAATATTCTCAAGAGCTCAGTGCAGTGTGATAGCTGCTCAAGGGTGTGCCCTATAGTAATTCCCATTTTTTAAGAGTCTTATTGGTATAGGAATGCATTTCTGGAAAATGGCATATTGCTGTTGCTGATGCCTTCCAAAGTCAAGCATACTTAGAATGCTTTAAGTAAAATAGACTTAGGATATTTTAGCATGAGCTTGAACCATTGCCTAACTGTGCCATGAATTTAGTTACCTCTGTAAAACAACCCAAATCTCGGGACACCTAAAAAGCTGCCACAAACTTCATAGTTTCCCAAGACTACTAAACTAATTCATTTTTTTGTTTTATAGACATTTGTGACTCCCTGAGGTCTTCCCCCCCGTCCCCGCCTTAGGTCCAAAAAAGAAAGAAAAAAGCTTATGATCATAGGATCAATCATTTTCTTTAAGGAAGTAGTTATGGTTAATACCTGGCGAAAACGTGTATATTTTTAACTGCCCTTTCTCTGAAGTTCTCTCTTTCGGGTAGCAGAATGGTAGAAGCTGAGAGCCAAGGCCTGGTGTCCACCTTGATCTTCCTGAGCCTCTGGTTGCAGCTGTATTTTGCATTTCTCACCAGCTGCCTGACAGTAGGAAGTGGTTGCCAATCTGAGGCTGATTATGTACTGGAAAGCTGAAAAGAGGTTTCTAAAATCTTTTTCTGCTTTAAAGAAATATATTCCTTATCTTAATAAGAGGGCAAAAAGTATATTCTTCCTGTATTATTTGGCCCTTTAGGAATTTCACTGGTAATTTAAATCCATTTAAAGAGATCTAAGTTTGTCTCTGCTTTGCTCTAACACCCTGTATCTTAATTTCTGATTGAAAAAATATGGTCCCATAGATACAAGGACAGGCAAGCTCTTTTTCTGACTCTACTCAATTCAGAATGTCTAACTTTTTCACCAACCTTGTCAATTGAAAATGGTACTTTAAAATCATATTTTCAATACTACTGTCAAAAAATCTGGGACATAAGCTGCAGTGTTTCATTATGCTGTAAATTATAAGGTCATTTTCTGCATTATCAAATTTAAATTTTAACATCAGGTGACATCAGCTGGTAAGGCCTAAACAAGAAAACTACTCTCATTTACATTTCATGCTTGACCACCCAAGCTCTCTTCATTTTCCTATTAATGATTTAAGGGAAAATCCTATTCAAAGACAACTATTTGAATTAACTTCTTTTAGCCTTGTTAAGGACAAAATGCTTCCATATTTATTTCATAACTTTAGGGGCAAAATTTACCCAAGGTGATGTGAATTTGCATAGTGCTTTGAATTAATAAACAACCATATATCTTTTTAATCAGTAGTCACATTATAAGATGCAGAAACCTCAGGGTTTATATAGTAAACAAATAAGAAAAAAAATACTAGTTTATTTCTCTCTTCCCCTCAAAGTCTCAATCTGTGTAGGTAAATTCCAACAGAGCTTTATTTATTTCACTCTTGGAAATTCAGGCAAATTGATAGTTTTGTTTTATTTAGGTTGATGACTGATTACTTCTTAGGCTGCTGCTGCTATATAGAAATAGATATAGATATACTTCTTTAAATTATTATTTAAAAAGATGGTAAGATGTAAAAGTGAAAAACTGGAAGTCAAAGAAGGATGAGAGCAGTAAGTACATAGTAGACCCCTTCCTCCCCCACACCTAAACTTTTGGATGTTATGTTTAAGAAAGTGTGTATCATCGTAAGCAGTAGTTTATAAAATGACAAGTTATAGTTGCTGGGGAATCACCAGTTTGACTAGTTAACCACAAAGGGGCTGGTCGATGGTCATATCTGAGTTCCAACTTTAGATATGACTACTTTTTCCTCGGAGTCCCAAATTTCCTACTTTGAATGATGCCTCTTCTCTTCGGTTAATATGATTGCTATTGGTACTGTTTAATTCATATTCATTTTAAAGAGCCCTGTATTATGCAGTACACAGGGGTATCATTTATAATCATTAAATATTGCATGCACTATAATGTTTCCTCACTGGTAGCACACAAGAGCAAGGAAGGGCTTTTTTGCCTATATCATCTTTCCCCCAGCAGCTATAACCTAGATATCTGCTATCTTCTTCTTCAGGCTCTCTCTAGTGAGCAATGAAAACTTTATTGAAGATTTTGTAGGGGATAGAGGGGAGGATTTACATGACACATCCTACAGCAGATGCTTTAAAATCCTGCCTTAGCGTTTCTTTTCTCTCAAGATCCTCCTCTGCTGTGCCACACCCACTGGAGAGGAACTGGTCTGGTTTCCCCACCCACCCACCCCCATCTCCACCACCTCCCACCCCCACCCCAGTACCCAGCCTCTCTAGCTTTTCTCTCCTTGATTTTTGTGAGTTCTGTAATGGATGTGACTATCTTACTTTTCTTTATGTCTAGTTCAATATAGACATTCAGTAAATATTTGTTGAATGTACAAATGAATCTTACCTCCCTCTCCTGCCAGTGTCAAAGTCATCTCCTTTCTCACCGGCACAGTAAATCAACTTGAATCCACCAACTTTTCCCAAACATCATACAAAACAGAAAGCCCAGAGTGAACAGGACTACTCTCCCGACAAGCAGAATCTGGGGATCAACTTTGGTTCCTTGAGCTTACCCCTTATCCCTGATGGTTTAATAACAGTAATAATACCTACTAGCACTTACTTACTAAGTGTTTGTATGTGCCAGTAATTATTAAGCCCTTTATGTGTATTTATTCATATAATACTCAAAACAACTCTCTAAGGTAGGTACTATTATTTTCAGCCCCATTTTACACATGATGAAACTGAAGCCTACAGAAGTTAGGTATCTTGCCCAAGGTTTTCAGCCATTAAGTGACAGAGCCATGATTCAGAACCAGGAAATTTATCCTCAAAGTCCATGTTCTTAATCATATATCTGCTAGCTCAATATTTCTTGTAAGCAAACACAGTGCTCTCCCCAAGAAAGCATTGGTGATTAATAGAAATGTTTGTCTTGTTACATACCCCATTACAGTTGGGGCAAAGGAGGATGAAGGTGTAGCAACTTGGTGAAAATTCCTAGGATGCCCTGCTTACTTGCTTTTCTTTACCCATAGCCAGTATTCATTGAGTGCCAACTATGTGCTAAGCATAAAGGACACAGAAGTAAATAAAAAGATAGGATCCTTACCTTTATGTATACTTCCTAGCTGGCAAACCAGACAGTAAATAAACAATTCCAGATGAAAGCTGAGGAATGGTGGGGAGACCCAGGATGCTATAGGAACCCATATGAGGGTCCTAATCTGGGTCAAGAAGTCAAGGAAGATTTCCTTGAGGGGCTGATTCCTGAGCTCAGACCTAAAGGATGAGTAGGAATTAGCCAGGTACAGGAGCAGGAGAGGTGTGTCCCAGACAGAACAGCATGTTTAAGGCTGCAGCATGGCTATCGTACAGTGAGATCAGGAGACTGGAGGGAGAGGAGATGGAGAGGTTGAGCAGTAGCCATGTGGAGGGAGTCCTTAGAGGAAACTATAGCAGTCACTTCTGAAACTGAGCAGGACGCTGCAGGGCCCTCCTGCGTACAATAGCCCCTCCATGTCCCCCGTTTCTTATAAAGAAAAGGCGTTATAGTCTCCTAGGCCTTCCCAGAGTTCCAAAGAACAGATGCAATCAGTTACTAATTAGGAAAGTGAGGGAATGCAGAAACAAAGGAAAAGCAGTCAAGAAACAATAGTTCAGCAGTAAAACAGAGTCCTAGTTCCTCCTCAAGGGATATATGCAACAATCTGACATGTATCTTTGAGTTATTCTGTAGGAACTGGAACTAAGACCCCCACCCGAGTGGAGGATGGTGATCACAAGCTGAGCAGGAGCACTAGACCCCAGACTGGTTGGAATCAGAAAGTGAATGGTTAAGATTTCTGAAACACCACCCTGTTACCTCACCACCAACCAATCAGAAGAAAGTCATCCCCCTGCAACCCTCATTCCAAATGTCGCCTCTAAAAGCCCTTCCCTGAAAGCCATCGGGGAGTTCAGGTCTTTTGAGCATGAGCTGCCTGTACTCCTTGCTTGGCGCCCTATAAATAAACAAACACCGTACTTTCCTTCACCAGCAAACTGGCTTTGCTGCACAGCAGGTGAGCAGACCCAAGTTCGGTTCAGAATCACTCTCTAAGACTAAGGAGTGGAAATGACATGGCAGAACCAGGCCAAACTAGAACCCACATATCCAGACATCTAGTCTCTTCCTTGGTTTTTCTTTCAGAAGGTGGAACAGTAAGTAACTAGAACTCACATAGGTATTGCAAGATTAAAATGGAGCTGAGTGGGGTTTTCTTTGGGGCAGTTGTTCCAGGTGGGGCACACACTTGAGGCCAGTCATGGCCCTGGACTAGCACTACGCTAGGCAGGGTTGTTCCTCCTAACCCTGGGTCCCTGACCGATTCATATGACTTCTCCTAGGAATCTTAAACAGATGAAACACAAAGCAGCAGTGATGGAAGACAAAGGAGTGAGAGAAAAGAAAAATGAGATGAAATCAAACAGAAAGCAGTTGAAGAGATTGTGTAGATAAAGACTGGGACAAACAATTCTGTGGAGCGGATAAGAAGTACAACATCTGGGCAGAGAGGGCATGCTCACAGTGGCATTGTTAGCTGAGTCAGACTCAATAGCACTGACATTTGTTTTGTTTTTACTTGCTAATTTGATGGAAAAAAAGTATTTTTACACACACGGAAACTTTCACAGTATATATAACTGATCACCTGTACTTTTGATAGTACTATCCAATTTCCATAAATTTCAAGAATTTTTTTGTCTTAAAGGTGACATATCCCTATAAGTACAGTGTTAAAAGTGGCTAGTAGGGGCTTCCCTGGTGGCGCAGTGGTTGAGAGTCCGCCTGCCGATGTAGGAGACACGGGTTCATGCCCCGGTCCGGGAAGTTCCCAAATGCTGCGGAGCGGCTGGACCCGTGAGCCATGGCCGCTGAGCCTGCACGTCTGGAGCCTGTGCTCCGCAACGGGAGGGGCCACAACAATGAGAGGCCTGCGTACCGCAAAAAAAAAAAAAAAAAAAGTGGCTAGTAGCTTTAATATCTCTGTCCTTTGTTAAAATGCAGATTTGTTTTAACACAACATGCATGAATTTAATGCCAATATACACAGGGTACTGTTCCCTAGTAAAATCAGAGTAAAAAGGAACAAAGGATACACCAGAAACTAGCACAACATTGTAAATCAACTATACTTCAATTTAAAAAAAGAGAAAAAAAGAACAAAGAAAAAGTTAATCTTCCTTTCTCTATGTATGTTCCTTATCTAGTTTCTTAGAACAGTAAATTCCTATTTATCAAAAAAAAAAAAAACACAAAACACCCAGTATTTTCCCCTGAATTCTGCTTCTATGAGAACAGCAAGCAGACATCAGGAATTTATCTTTCAAAAGACCTTTTCATTTTATGTATAACGTCAGTACAAATTCAGTCCATGTTGTAACTGTAAACAGATGGCAAGAAATACTGCTCTAGAGACAGGGAAACTGGGTTGAGAACCTGATCATTACTTATGAGCTGTGTTACTTTGGTTGTCACTTAACTTCTTTGCACGTCAGTAGTAGTAGCGGTAGTAATGTTTGTATAATTGCTGCAAATTCCCACATTTATCCCATTTAATGATATTAAGATTTAATGTATGCTTACAGCTTTGCAGGCAATGCAAAATGTAAAGGGCAAAATGTGGCCTCATTTAAACCACAGAATAACATCTATAAGGGAGGTACATTTATTTTGTCCATTTGACAAATGATAAAACTGAAGCTTAGAGAAATTAAGAAATTTCTTACCCAAGGTATACAGGAAGTGTCAGAAATCTGTATGAATAGTCTCCAAGTCTGTATCTTAGCCACTACACTATAGTACCATCATTTAGTTATTTCATTTACTTAAACTATAAAGTAAGATCTCTGATTCTTGCAGGATTAATGAGATAAGGCGTTTAGAATATCCAGCACAGCAACCAGTATCTGGCACATGGTTAGCATGCATTACGTGATGTCAAGGAAGAGGAAGGGGCAAGGGAATCGAGAATGAGGAGAAAGAAGTAGTACCTCTAGCTTACCCAAGCCTACCTCTAACCAGAAGATTTGATTCAGCTGCACCACCTTTTTGTGGTGTCAGGCTCTCCAAGCATAGATTAAACCCAAGATGTCCAGTACCATAGCTATGACCCCATGTGGTTATTGAGCACTTGAAGTGTGGCTAGTCCAAATTAAGACATGCTGAAAATAAAGTACACACCAGATTTCAAAGACATAGTATGAAAAAAAGAATGTATCATTAATAATTGTTTATAGATTATATATTGAAATAATGATTTTTTGGATGTATTGAGGTAAATTTTTTTAATGTGGTTTTTTACTCTTTTAATGTGGCTACCAGAAACTTTTAAGTTACATACCTGTCTCACATATTTCTATTGGACAGCTCTGAAAGAGAGATTTGCCTGCTCAATCCTCCTTCCACTTCTGAAGACCAGGTTTTCAAGAGCAGCTCAAATTCAAGCTGTTTTGCCATTGTCATGAGGAGTACACTGCTTTCATACATCCCTTCCTCATGTTGGCTACATTACCTTCACTAACTTGAATGTACTCCTTGTCATTTCGGGCCTTTCCAATGGGATCAAAACACTCATGCTTTACAATTGGAAATATTTATCTGACTACTAGAATATGTTAGCTAGAAGAGTCTAATAAAGCTCTAGTTTGTATTTTGAATCTGCAGATGCATTGACATTATTTTCATAGGAATATTTTCATATTTATCTTGTTAGCTATAAATTACCAATAAACTGCTGTGTAAACTTGGAAAGAAAGAAGGGTGTCTTTATATACTAAGGTTACACCATTACTGTGATACATAGTCCATCAGATTCTCCTAAGATTCCAATCAAAGGGCACAGGTAGATTATGTACATGCTGCTTGATCAGTGGAGTTCTTTGGAAATTTAATATTGTTAAGAACTCTGGAAACTTAAAAAGTACTTGATGTATGTCCTTCCCTCTCCAGAACCTACCACAGGTAAACAGTTATTACCACTAGGAGCACTAATGTTGCTTCACACAAGTACTTCCTTAAACAAACAAACAAAAAGGCATGAAGATCTGTTATGAACGATTTTCATCCAAACATATAGGGATTATTACCTCCCACAACATTCTCTTTAAACATGGTTAAACTGAGTTTAATGAGTCTGGAGATTGTTGCTTTTCCCCCTTTAACTTGCCAGATAAGTCAGAAATATTTATTTTAAGAGACAATTTAAAGAACTCCGTAATTCCCAATCTGACGGAGTTTTACAAATAAATCTCAGTTAAATGCCTGTCATTGTTTCCAATCTGGTCAGGCAAAAAAGGGGAAAAAGTATACAATTCATCAGAATAATTAGTTGATTGGGGTTAAATAATTCTAAGAATAAACATTTGACCCCCTGGCACATCACAAACCTCCTGGAGAGAGGAGGATTATAAATTAAATGTACAAGATTTAAAATGGTCCAGATACACCCTGAACATTATTGCAGGCATGTGGGACACATTTAGATAAGTTAAAACCAAGTGTGGGTTTAGAGTTTAGCCATCTTTGATCAGTGGTTTACTAAAGCTTCATTGCTTTGGTGTGAGGATGGGGGGAATGCAGAGCAGCGGGTAGAAAGAGAGGAATAGTGGCACCAGTGCCCCCTGCTGTCCAATGGGCCACCTCCCTTCCTTGAATCAGGGATTTTTAGAGACATGGTACCCCAGGGGATAATGAAACCCTCTTAAGTATGTGGAAGTCAGGAAGGAAAGAACTAACATTCACTGAGGGCCTATAACACTGCAAACACTGTGCTATCATTTAATTTAGTAATAATATGAAGTTCATTACAAATTCAGGAAAGAATAGGATGAAGTTTACAGATATAGAAACTGCGGTTCAAGAAAGATATCTTTTATAAGATTCATAGCTAGAGTTGCAAGAGCCAAGATTTGGGCCCAGGGCTGCCTGGCTCCAAAGCCAGTGATTCTTATGCCACAGCACACTGGTAGTGGCTGGAAGCCACCAGCACAGCTCAGACTCCTATAAGTACAGTGACCAACTGTCCTGATTTGTCTGAGACTGAGAGGGTTCCAGGGACACTGGACTTTCAGTGTTACAACCAGGAAAGTCTGGGACAAACTGGGATGAGGTGGCAGCCCTAGCTAGAATTCAGTTGAATAAGGCACTAGGCTGGAAGAGTCACTTTGGAAAAGGAAAAAGGCAGCCCAGTTGTCTGTCCTGTTCCTCTCTGTGGCCCCCCACTGCTGTGCCACAGGAGAGCAACCTCTGTCCTACTTGTTTTATGCCATGACATGTCCTGGGGCATTGTCAAAGAAGTTCACACTTCTGTCACTTAGGATTTCTTCAGTTCCTGTCCTAAACCGCCTAAGTCAGTTGGAATTTAGTTAACAGAATAAATCATCCACTCAAGTGGAGGGGAAAGAGCAGAGACTATGGCATCACAGAAACATGGCTTCTGAGAGGATTAAGGAGGACCAGAAAAGGGGGACAAGTAACAGAATTGACATTCATGGGATGTTCCTTAATGCACAGGGCACTGGGCTAGATGTTTTGTGTGCATACTCTCTTCTTATAACAACTCTAAAAGGTTATAATTAGTCCTAATTACAGATGTCAAAACTACATAAATAAATTGGAGCTCAGAAAGAGGCTAAATAACTTGTCTAAGGTCACACAGCTAGAAAAAAAGGTGAACTCAGAATTTATTTCTGCCCAAAGCATGTGACTTTTTCCACTATACATAGTGTCTTACACATAGTACTGCTTAGTAAACATTGAATTCTCCTTCCCATTCAGTTCCTAAGAATTTAAATTTATTAATTTCAATGTCCTTCATGTGCTTTTTAAAAAAATGACATACCAAAAATTGTATTCTCTAAATGTTTATGATGGATATAGAGGTTCACGATGGGGGAGGAAGTTACCTGCTTAAGTTCATTGTATATGTTAAAGCTAAGAAAATAACTCAAGCAACTACTCCAGTTCACTCTCACTGATAAGTGAGTTGGCCAATGCCCACAGAGACTGGATAGAACACCGAATCATGACCTGATACATAAACAAAGTAATTTGTGTTCTTACAGTCTCATCTGAAGTATTTCCTTTACAGTTTTCTAAAATGGCAATTTACCAGTCCAGATTAAATACAAATGAATGTCTGGCAAACTAAACTGTAATTACCAGAAAAACACAAAGGAGGTAGGTTAATAAAGGAAAGTTTTCTGACATACATACTTTGCCTCTGATTCTGAAAAATGACATGAACTGGCAGAGGAAAGTGGAAAGACATACACAAACACATGGACATAGGGGTAAGGACATCGTGCATAGATATATACTTGTGTAATTAGAGCAGAGAAACCATCAATGGGCCTAAGTATTTACGGCCGAAAATCAAATACCCTACCTGCAACTTAAAATGTCATGAGAAGAAAGTGAGCAAATATGATGTAGAGATCACAGGATTATCTGCCAGGTACCTGAACAAACAGAGGTTCTGTAGCAAAGAGGAATAGGCAATTGGTTTTTGGGTAGACAACAGTGTCTGCCATTTATATCTATAAAATGGGAAGAATATCTATCTTGTACAGTTGTTGTAAGGATTAGAGATATTTACATCACCTGGAAAAGAGCAGGTACTTGAGAAGTGTTTGCTGTTTTATCTGGGAACTCTGTGATTCTGTTTTAGCGCTCATGAAAATTCTGTTTGAGGACAATGTAGATTATTAGCTCTGCTTTGGTATATTAATTCAAAATATGCCTGACACATAATGGAAGTTTAGTAAAAATCTGTTGAATGAATGAATACATTTTAACTTTCTTCTCTTTAAGTATAACAGATAAGAAAACATAAAAGTCTACATCTGGCCCTGTGGAAAGGCCTACTGTTCAACTCAAGTTAGCAGGGAGAATACAGCAAAAGTGTAATAATGATTTCAAGACAGAAATGTTGCCCTACGTTACATAAGTACCAAGGAGATAAACTTAATAGTGGTGGGTTTTGTGCTCTGTAATGCCAAAATATTTTTATAGGCTACTTCCAGTTGTTTCTGACTTTATGGCTTAGTTATTGAACTAAGAATTGTTTAAGAAAATTCTGGTCCTGAAGATTTCTAGATTGCTTTCTTCAACTTGTACATTTTCTTTAGCAATATCTTAATGGTAAAGAACAAGTATCTCATATGAATGAGATAAGTTGATTTAACCTCAGTTTTCCCAAAATAGCTGGTGACCTGTGTTACATGTTAGCAAAACATACCAGTTGTACCTTTAGGAAACAGAGGCCTAAGTAAATGGTAATTGCTATTATTACTCTGGTCCTCTTTACTCCTTTTTTTTCTCTAAACTTCATTTTTGGATAGAGTTCAGCAGTTCCCCAAATATGCTCCACGGAAGACTACATCTGTGAAATGTGAATAGGTATAATATAAAAAAGGGCTTCTGAGATCCAGTAAGATTAGGGAACCCTAAGTTAACAAAGTGAAGTTCTTTACTATAGAACGTCTCTTTAAGAAGGGAATCTGCAAAAGGAAGCTCTAGTGTTCCTTAATCTTTTATTCATTATTGTCCTTCCCTTCCCACATCCTTTTTAGACTTTCTTTCCCTAATGGCCTTTTTCTATCCCCCTGACCCTCCCTGCTCTCCTCCCCCAACCTGGAAATTAAATAACAAGGAATAAGATTTTGTTGGGTAGAGTTGAGTTTTGGAAGGTCTCAAACCACTGTACTAAGATTTTTTTGCCCCTTAAGAACCAATTTTCACTGCCTTGGGGATAATATCACCTCAGTTGAGAATGAATGCTCTAGTACGAAATGCCCCTCGAACTTGTTGGACCACTGACCTTTTTCAAGTGGACCAATATCCTCAGGAACATACTTTGGGAAACCCTGATTTCGTCAGAATGGGATATTTTAACGCTTCATTGTTCTCTTATGACTCAAGGAGAGAGTCTTCTCTTTAATACTGAAATTCCTGGTGTTAAAAGATAAATTGAGGCATATTAAGTATTCTAAGAGTTTATTTGAGCAAAAGTGGGTCTTTTTTTTTTAACATCTTTATTAGAGTATAATTGCTTTACAACAAAAGTGGATCTTAATCAGCATCGTTTAGCAGCACCAAACAGGAAGTATTTAGAAGTGCTCCGGTGACAGGAACTAGGGGAAAGACTTTATAGAGATGCTGAAGCAAAGCAAGAAAATTATTTGGTTATAGCTTAAGCGTTTGCCTTATTTGGAAAATCAAAACCAATCACAAACAGCCTAGCTGGTTGGTTTCCCTACATAAATTGCCAAAGCATTAAAGTCCTCTCAGTCTAAGGGCCTTGTTTAATTAATTAACGTTGGTATAGGACTACAATAGGGGCTTCCCTGGTGGCACAGGGGTTAAGAATCTGCCTACCGATGCAGGGGACACGGGTTCGAGCCCTGGGCCGGGAAGATCCCACATGCCGTGGAGTAACAAAGCCCGTGAGCCACAACTACTGAAGCCCGTGAGCCTAGAGCCTGTGCACCGCAACAAGAGAAGCCACCGCAATGAGAAGACCATGCATCGCAACGAAGAGTAGCCTCCACTCACCACAACTAGAGAAAGCCCACGGGCAGCAATGAAGACCCAATGCAGCCAAAAATAAATAAATTAATAAATTAATTTTTTTTTAAAGGCTACAATAAGGAAACGAGTTCAATAAGACTTGTTGATTGAGAAGTCTTGTATCTGCCTCTGCTTTCCCTCTGGCCATCATCCCTAGTTTGTGGTTAGAATTTTATACCAGCCAATTTTAAAAAAAATAATTATGATATAACATGTGTAAAGTGTGTAATGAGCACTAATCTTCAACGTACAGCTTGATGAATTTTCAGAGTTGTATACACATCCAGGATATAAGTGTTGAATTACTAATCAGAGAACCTTAAAAAAAAATTCTTGACCTCCCATCATCCACATTCTGTGGCTTTCAAACTTTAGTGAAGTTTAACAAAGAATCCACCCAAGGGAGCTTATTAAAATTGCATAGTCCTACTCTCAGATTCTCATTCAGAGGGCCTAGGGTGTGATCAGGGATTTTAAATAAAATTCTCCAGATGTTTCTGATGCAGGTGGTCTATGGATCACACTTCCGAGAAACACTGGCCTCCCTACATGATAAAAGTCAAAGTCCTGAACAGGTATTAAGGCTTTCCCTAATTTGACCCAATTCTATTTTTTTCAGACTCAGCCCCTGCTGATTTCCACCATGCCAAATTACTCACCTCTCCTCAGTGGGTCATGCACTCATGTTTCCCCTAACCTGGAATTATCTTTCCATTCTTCTTTATATAACCGACTCCTACTCATCCTTCAAGACCTCTGAGAAGTCTTCTTAAATTCATCAGGCAGAATTAGTTGCCCCTCATTGTTCATCCAGAACTTTATTCAAACTCCTGTCATGATACTTATCACACAATACCAATTTTTAATCTCCTTGTTTATACGTAAGCAAGAATATGTCTGGCTCTTTGCTAAACCCGTAATCCTGCATAGGGGCCAGCATACAGTGAGTGAATGAATGAATATATGCTACTTATTTACACGTGGAGTCATTTAGTTCTCATTTTCCAGGCCAATGAGACTGCAAGCTCCCTAAGAGGAGAGAGGATTTCTGACTTTCGTAAACTCCAGAATCATAGCAGGGATTCAGTTGTCAATGAAAAAAATACCTAATGAATGAAAATAATCAGCACCCTCTCTCAATTTAGTGAGAACCTCCATGCTTCCTAAACCTTCACAACTCTTGGAGGGAAACAAGAGTGGAGTGTGGGTGTTGGAGGGAGATATCCTTCCCATCTGCAAAAGAATGTTAGGTAAGGCCGGAAGCTGAGGCACTGGGCCTCCAACGCCAGGTTCCTGGTTCTCTCTGCCCATTCTCTCCGTAGAACACTCTGTGGCCATGGAGATGACCATTACCATAAGCGGGCAGTTGAGTGAGGACTCCAGAAAAGCCTTTCAGGAAGGCAACAGTGCATGGCGACTCTTCGCCCTCTCACTCACCTCCTTATCTATTTACTTGCCTATTCATGTGTTTACCCATGTTTGTACTTGTTGATTTATTTTTTTAGCATCTTTGTATTGGACTAAGCCGCTGAGCCGGACAGAAGCCACTCTAGGCACGGAAAGCCTTACCCACCAGCGAAAGTGAGACCTAGGGGCCACTGACCATTGGCTAAAAAGGGCTGAGGGGCGGGATTCCTGCCGTTACCAGAAGCCCATTCACCCGAAGGCATGAGGGCGGGGCAAAGGGCGGTCCTGGAGGTGAGGGGCGGGGCGATGCCCCCACTTAAAATTTCAGGAGCGGGATTGTAACCCCAAAGCAGCCCAGCCGATGGTAGGGGGTGTGCAGGTGAAGGTAGAGCGCGACTGAAGCCCTGTGGGGGCCGGCCGGCCTGTCCCTCACCCTGACCTTTGGGTTGGCGGGCTCTCGGGGGTAAACTCAGACGCATGCGCAATGCACCGGGGCCCCTGAGGGAGGAAGGAGCGCCGGCTGAGGGGAGTGTGTGACTAGACTGAGCTAACTGCTCGGTGTGACGTGCCACGTATGACTTTGGCAGTTACCGAACCCTGCAGGTGAGAAGCGCGGGCCGACTCAAGGGCAGGCCCTGGGCGGAGGCTGCGGAGGAACCCAGCTATGAGTACAGCTCCACGAAGTACCTGCAGCTGTGTGGCCTGGGTGGGATGCTGAGCTGCGGGCTGACGCACACGGCCATTGTGCCCTTGGACCTGGTAAAGTGCCGCATGCAGGTGGACCCCGGCAAGTACAAGGGCATCCTGAGCGGCTTCGGCGTGACGGTGCGGAACGACGGGCTGCGCGGCCTGGCCCGAGGCTGGGCCCCGACCTTCCTGGGCTACTACTCCCTGCAGGGCTTCTTCAAGTTCGGCCTATACGAAGTCTTCCGTATAGACCCTCTACGCGCAGCTCCTGGGCCAGGAGAAGGGCTACGAGTGGAGAAGCAGCCTGTACCTGGCCGCCTCGGGCCGCGGCCCCCAGGATGTACGGTGAGGAGGGCCGGTGGGCCTTCTACAAAGGCGTGGCGCCGCCCTGGATGCGGCAGATCCCCTACACCATGATGAAGTTCGCCGGCTTCGAGCGCACCGTCGAGGCGCTCTCCAAGTATGTGGTGCCCAAGCCGCAGAGCCAGTACACCAAAGCTGAGCAGCTGGCCGTGACCTTCGCGGCCGGCTACATAGCTGGCGTCTTTGCGCCGTCGTGTCCCACCCGGCCGATTCCGTCATGTCCGTTCTGAACAAGGAGAAAGGCAGCGCGGCCTTTGAGGTTCTCCGCAACCTGGGGTTCGGGGCCATGTGGAAGGGCCTGTTCACCCGGATCATCATGATTGGCATCCTGACCGCGCTGCAGTGGTTCATCTGTGACTCGGTCAAGGTCTGTTTCAAGCTGCCTCGCCCTCCGGTCCCTCAAACATCCGAATCCCTGAAGAAGCGAAGTAGGCGTGGATTGGATGACTCCTGTGGCCACTGTTGGCCAGTATTTCGATTCGGTGTAGGATTGCATTCAAACAATACTAGTGTGTAGGATGTTAACGTTTGTGGAGAGGTGACTTAACACGCAGACCGACTTTTCTTTAAGTGATTGATTCCTTCTTTCTGGCAATCCAAGAGAATTGCAACCATTTCTTTTGGGGGTTTGAACCATTATCTTTGGGGAGTCGGCATGGTTGCTTTAACTCAATAGCTTTTCCACAATCATAAGGAAAAAATTCTTAACAGGAAGTAATGTTAGGTGATTTCGTGCCTCTAGATTGCATCTTCTTTGATCCACCATTCGGTGGAGATTATCCAAGCATCCCTACTGAATAGCCTACTAATGAGGTTTTAAGGTCAGCACAACTATGTGGGACAGAGAGCAAAGTAAAATTCTGCTACATGGTGCTCATCTCAGTAGAAATCGTGCACCTATTGAATAGATAAAGGACCCATTCCATATTTCCTGCTCATGTCCATTACAGGTAAAAATTATTAAACGTTAATGTTTAAACGTTGTGACTTACATTGCCTGATAGCTTAGAAAACATTCACTGTTTTCAAAGAGCATGACATGAAATCTGCATTTTCTCATTTGGCTTTGTCCTATTCTCTTCCTGATGTTGCTGATTAGAACCTAGCTCGCTCCAGGAAGTGCTACAATTGGATCAATGTGGAAAACCAAAATGAGATGAAGGGCAGGCTCTGGGAATAAGTATGTAAAGAAAAGTCTCTGTTCTCTAAAGATTTCTTTTGTACAACTGAGCTTTCAACAGCCATACATCGAAAGAAAATCATACCACCCTGACATTTAAACACACACACACAACCCTACAAATTCCAACAAATTTTGGTTAAATATTAAAGAATGTTTTTTGTAATTTTGAAAGGAAAAAATCTCACTTTTAATGTAACAAATGTCATTCATTTAATGTGGTAGATATTTCATTGATCTTTACAGTGGTTGAGGTTCATAAAATTTATTGAAGTTATAAGGCACGTTTTCAGTTTTCTGTAGCCTTCACATCTCTGACTGGGGAAACTATAAAATTAGTGAAATTCTGTGAATTAGAGATGTTTGTAGAATGTGAATAAGAAATAAACTTCAATATGATATTTGATATGATTTACCAAAATGTTACACAATTGCCCTAACAACTTGTATTAAAAACCACAAACTTAGGATATGTTAATGTTTTAACTATGTAATAGTAAACTGTTTAGTGGTTAACAGAAAAAAAGTGTCTAAGTATGTTTGAACGTCTTGACTGGATAATAAAGAGCTTGGAGGAAAAAAGTCAGAACTTGTGAATGAGATGCAATGAAATTTATATTTAGCGCTCCTATTTTGTTAGGGAGGATGCAGGAGACAGGTCATTATGGGTTGTTTTGTTTTGTTTTGTTTTGTTTTGTTTTTGCGGTACGCGGGCCTCTCACTGTTGTGGCCTCTCCCGTTGCGGAGCACAGGCTCCGGACGCGCAGGCTCAGCAGCCATGGCTCACGGGCCCAGCCGCTCCACAGCATGTCGGATCTTCCCGGACCGAGACAGGAACCCGTGTCCCCTGCATCGGCAGGCGGACTCTCAACCACTGAGCCACCAGGGGAGCCCTCATTATGTATTTTTAAGACACTTTCACTTTCCCTAGGAAGTTAGTGTCCAGGTTTGTGGAAAAGAAAAGTTCTCAAGGAAGGAGAATGATAAATTTTGAGGAAATAAATTGTGCAGTTTCATTTTTGCAAAATTTTAAAACATATTTTTGACTAGTGTTGTAAAATGTTTGTAGGAAGTTTCCTTGGTCAATAATTTATTAAGTAAATTGCTTTCTAATGTAATGTAATTTAAGGAATTGCTACAAAATCTATGGAGTTTCAAGAAAGTGGGAGACCGATTATTCTGGTCTGTGGTATTTCATGATTGTTCTGTTGACAACACCAGATAATTTCTGTAATATACAACGTGTATGTTTAGACAAGTATAATCTAAGGAGAACTGTTTGGCATGATTCTTACTGTGATGGACATGGTTGAGAGGATGGGTTTACTTAGTTTGGGTCAGCAGTTTTCATATTCAGTCCCTAGATTTCTTTTTTTTTTTAATTAATTTTACTTTTGGCTGTGTTGGGTCTTCGGTGCTACGCACGGGCTTTCTCTAGTTGTAGTGAGTGGGGGCTACCCTTTGTTGCGGTGCGCAGGCTTCTCATTGCGGTGGCTTCTCTTGCTGCGCTTGTTGTGGAGCACTGGCTCTAGGCGTGCGGGCTTCAGTAGGTGGCATGCAGGCTCAGTAGTTGTTGCGCATGGGCTTAGCTGCTCCGTGGCATGTGGGATCTTCCCGGACCAGGGCTCGAACCCATGTTCCCTGCATTGGCAGGCAGATTCTTAACCACTGCACCACCAGGGAAGTCCCAGTCCCTAGATTTCTATTTGCCTTTTATCGTTCATGGTAGTTTACAAATGTCTGAATAAATAGGGACCATGGTAGCTAACAATGAAGAATAAAACATAATTTAAGAAAGATAATGTGAGTTCAGAGTCATGAGGTGTTTTTTTCTAGTTACTATTCCTTTGGAACAATTTAAACTTCTATTCAGTGTTTTACCTTGTCTGTAATTACCACTCTGTGAAATCGTGCATATCTGTTAGAATTAGAAAAGCCATAGATTATGTCTGGTATTGTTAGACATTTTATATTCGTTTTCATGCAATCTCAATCTTTGAAGTAGTCCATTTTATATCTAATGAAACAGACTCAGAAGCTAGGTAGCTTGCTCATAAAGCTAATAATTGATACAGTCTGAATCAGAGTCCACATTTTCTTCATCACTCCAGCCCAGCACCTTGACATAACCAATGACTATACTTTTCATAAATTGCTTTTTCTAATACCTCAAAAAATATATTTTTTAAATCTTCTATTTGTATATACTATAAAACTTTACTTATTTTGCACTAATGGAAAGTTTGTAATGTGTCTCAATTGTGAAAAGCCTATTGTGTAATAACTTAGAAGTAATCAAACTGCAAAATACTTAAATACATTTAATTTAATATTTAAATTATTTCCGGCACCAGGTCAGTGCCTCATCCCTAACTTGAAGGGACTGATGATCATAAAAACAGTGATTTTAATTTTTAAAAAATTTGTGGTACTGCAGTTTCAACAAGAGGCTTTACCCTATCACATTCTCTAATTTTTTCCTCTAAGCTTTAGTTCCTACAGCTAAAAAAGCTAGCTTGGGCTATTTATCTTTTCCCCCAGGTGGTGATTAAAAGTAGTTTTTTCAAGTATTTGAGATTAATTTCATGATAGGGAGCTGTAATCTCATCCATTGATCTGTCTTTTGAGAAGTGAATAAAGAGAGTAGGTAAAATCTTGAAAAACAAAGGCCATATTTACATGTTAAACCACACTGATAAAGATTGGAAAGAATCAAAGTATTAATGTTATGAGTATTTTTCCTTGCTGTACAAGTGTGTCTTTAGAAAGTTTTTCTTCAGATCCTTTCAAAGGCAAGAATAATTTTCTGAAGTCAGAAGAACACATTTTGATAGGCAACCATTCAATTAAAGTATGCTTGTTTTATGTGATCTTAAAGATCAATTATTTTTTAAATCATGAGCAAAGAACTATTTGAAAGGAAATTTAAATTTTAGTATTATTTATAAAGCTTTGTCTTATTTTCCTAAATGCTATTATTTGGATGGGTTGGTGAGTAGAGAGGATGCTAACGATGTAATTATAACTAAGATTTGTTTGTATGTGTGTCCATTTTAGTTAGCATATTTTAAGACCTTCAGTTATAGAGTATCCAAAATTTTAGAGACAATTTGCTAATTCTGCCTGTACCCAGTCTGTAACACTGTTGATCAACATCTACCATGTGCCAAGCATTGTTCTAGGCAGAAGAGTTCTCATGAGGAGCACAACACATGGTCTTTGCCCTTGTGGAGCTTAAAGTAGTGGAAAAAAATTTACAATTGTGCAAATGCTGCAAAGAAGTGTAGGGTGTTGTAAGATTGTACATCTAAGTGGCATTTGAGATGATACCTAGAGGATAAGTAGGAGGTAGACCAGCAAAGAGAAGATACACAGCACAGCATGTGCATTTCCCCTGAAGAAAGAGAAGGACTGATGGTTTTGAGAAACTAAGACTTCACTTTGGCTGGAGCCCTTCAGTTGCAGACAGCGTGATGTGAAGTGAAATAGGAAAAGTAGACAGGAAGACATTCACCGCAAGCTCTGTAGTTCTTGTTGAAGATTCTAACTTAGAGTGTTCTTAGAGCCGTTGGAAAACCCCTGAAGGACTATAAGCATGAAATGACCTTCAATTTACTGTCTGGAGAGAAATGGAGCAGAGGGAGAGAGGTTAGTTAAAATGTTCTTGCTGGGGACTTCCCTGGTGGCCCAGTGGGTAGGAGTCCGCCTGCCAGTGCAGGGGACGTGGGTTCGAGCCCTGGTCCGGGAAGATCCCACGTGCCGTGGAGCAACTAAGCCTGTGCACCTCAACTACTGAGCCTGCGCTCTAGAACCCACGAGCCACAACTACTGAGCCTGCGTGCCACAACTACTGAAGCCCACGCGCCTAGAGCCCGCGCTCCACAACAAGAGAAGCCACAGCGATAAGAAGCCTGCGCACCGCAACGAAGAGTAGCACCCGCTCGCCACAACTAGAGAAAGCCCACGCGCAGCAACAAAGACCCAACACAGCCAAAAATAAATTAATTAATTTTAAAAAATGTTCTTGCTGCAATCCAGGTGAGAGAATGGTACCCTGGACTAGGATGATGACAAGTGAAATGTTAAAATACCATGAGAAGCCAAAAGGTGGAAACAACCCAGATGTCCATCAGTGGTTGAAGAGATAAACAGATTATGATATATGCATGCAATGGAACATTATCCAACCATAAAAAGGAATGAAGTACTGATACATGCTACAACTTGGATAAGAAAGAAGCCAGACACCAAAGGTCACATATTGTATGATTCCTTTTATATAATATATCAAAATAGGCAAGTCCATAGAAACAGAAAGCAGATTAGTGATTACCTGGGGTCGGGGTGAAGGGAATGGAAAGTGCTTATTTAATGGATATGAAGTATTTTCCCCTGGGTGATAAAAGAGTTTTGAAAGTGGAGAGAAGTGGTGGTTGGACATTGTGAAAAATTAAATGCCACTTAATTCTATACTTTTAAATGGTTGTGTGTTAAATGAATTTCATCTCCATAAAAAAAGCTATCATGTGATGCTTTATGCATAATAGACCCAAAGTGGAAACAACCCAAATGTCCATCAACTGATGAATGGATAAGAATGTTGTATATCCATACAATGAAATATTTTCACCATAAAAAGAGAATAAAGTACCATTTGCCGTAAAAAGAAGCGAAGGAATAAAGTACATGTTACAACATGGATGAACCTTGAAATCATTATGCTAAAAAGCTAGACACAGCTACACGTTGTATGATTTCATTTATATGAAATGTCCAGATTAGGCAAACCCATAGAAAGTAGATCAGTGGTTGCCAGGGGCTGGAGTGGGAGTTGAGGGATGGAAGGGAGGAATGAGAGTGACTGATGATGGGTATGGGATTTCTTTTTGGAGTGATGCAAGTGTTGTGGAATTAGTGGTGATGGCTGCACTATTTTGTGAGTATAGTAAAAGCTGTTGAGTTACACACTTTAAAAGGGTGGATTTCATGGTATGTGAATTATATCTCAATAAAGCTGTTATAAAAATATCATGAGACTATAACATGCACCTTAAATATCTATTTCTTCCTTAAAGTACAGCCCTTACCTCTATCTTCCTCAATCAAGTTAAGACTACAGCTCCAAATGTAAACTGCTGTCTGTGACGTGTTAAATTCCATATAAATGAGTAGGAAAAAATCCACCATGTTGTGAAGGCTGGAAATTGCCTCTAAGGAATGAAAAATCTCTTCATTTCTAGTGACGCAGAGGTGATTAATTTTGGAGAATCATCTCGCAATGTAAGGTGTTGAGACACCAACAATTTTGCCCTCTATTGTAAGGAAGAAAGGGGAACAGATGGATTTTGTGAAAAGCAGGTGTATGTATAGTGTCCAAGAAAATCTCAGTTAACCAGAAACATTCAGGAATTGGTGGTTTAAAATCCCCTTTTGTTTACAATCCTTGATTAATTTCTCTTTTATAATATGCTGAATATGATTAATAATTTAGAGATTATTTTGTAAATAACTTTTTGTAAAGCCTCTGCACAAAGCTTTGTAAAGCCTCATGGGCCATCAGCTATGAAAATCAATGCTTGTTGAATAACTATAGAAGGCGTAGTAGGGCTTTTGTGGATGGATGTACATAGACTCTAGACATAAATGGATATGGATGTGAGTATGCGTGTGCGTGTGTTTAATCCTCAGTGTTAGTTTGAAATCTTGTCATTTGCCTCTACTAAAACATAGAGTGAAGGAAAATATCTGGTTTACTCTAAGATTATTTATTGAGTATCTACTATATGATATTACCTCTGTTAGCTAGGTACTTTCACATGTTATTTTACTGTATTTTTAGTTTGTGTTCTAGTAGGTTATTTCAAAAATTGGTGATTTCATGTCTAAACTATAGGTAGTCCTGTGAGTTACCACAGTGCTCCAAAATGGTAGGCTATTTCTAAGGAAATGATATTTCTAAATTATTATATTTTTAATATATGTATATCAGTATTTCTTTCCCGCCATAAAGACATAAAACATGTTTTCAGAAAATACTAGTAAAACTTGGTATTCTGGGGCTTCCCTGGTGGTGCAGTGGTTGAGAGCCCGCCTGCTGATGCAGGGGACATGGGTTTGTGCCCCGGTCTGGGAGGATCCCACATGCCGCGGAGCGGCTGGGCCCGTGAGCCATGGCCACTGACCCTGTGCGTCCGGAGCCTGTGCTCTGCAACGGGAGAGGCCACAGCAGTGAGAGGCCTGCGTACCACCAAAAAAAAAAAAAAAAAAAAATTGGTATTCTGGAAAGAGATTCTGTGAGTTGAAAGAACTCTGCCCCTTTGCAAGGCTGGTAATTCACATAATTGTCACAAATACACTTAATTGTCAGGCTTCAGACAGGAATCGGAGCTGCTGACAGGGTGATTGTCCATTTTTAAGAGGATGGATGGAAACCTGGCAAAGAACCACGGTCCCTTCATCCCCAGTAGTGCTCGAATTCTGGCTGTAGTTACATCCTACTGCCAGATATGAGGATTTGTCACTGTAATCATTTTCTCATACCTTAATGTCTCCCCCAACTCTTACCAAGAATATAAAGCTTTTTGGTTGCGCTAAATCAGTTATCATTCACCTTATTCATCTGTGTTGTATTTTGAAACTTTTGCTTTTTTAGATTGTTACCTATATCTGATAAATGCTGTTACTAATATTTATAGCAACCATTTACTGTACCAAGCGTTGTGCTAAGAACTTTACATACAATGTATCATTTATTTACAACCATTTTGTGAGTTTGTTACTTGTATAAGTTAGGTTTTTTTTTTTTTTTGGCTGCAAACAACACAAAATCTATTACACGACAGGTTAAACCATAAAGACATTGATTTTTAACAAGAAATCTGGAGACAGGAGGACCAAGTTTGGTTCAGTAGATCAGTGTTGTCCCCGGGGACCTAGGTGCTCTTGGTCCTTCTTCTCTGCCGTCTGTAGTGTGTCCGTGATGTTTCCCCTTGTGTTCAAGAGATGGCTGCCACCATACCAAGCATCACATCTCAGCAACAGCATCCAGATCAGGAAGCAAGGAAGGCAAAGGCAGATGGGCTTTCTCTTCACATGTCTCTCTTATCAGAGAGAAAAGTCTTTCTCACAAGCTTCTGGCTGATTTCCCCTTTGTCCTCATAGGCCAGAATTAGGTCACATGCTTTCCTGTAGCCCCTATAAACCAATCATTGACAACAAGAACGGAGGACTTAGATCAATGTGACACATCTGCGGGGATTAGGCACGTGGAGTCCTGAGCAAAACCAAGACTTTCTGTTGTTGTTAGCATGGAAGACGAGGTAAATGGCTGTTGGGTAGACAACCAGGGTTTACCCTTATATTCTTTTCCTTTTTTCGCAAACGAGGCAACTGAGGCTCAAAGTAAGGTAAAACCATAGTGAGAAAACCAGGATTCAAACCAGATTTGCCTGCCCCCAAAACAGTTTTGTTGTCGCATTACTTCCTTTAGCTTGGAAATTGCTCTGAGACAGAGCTACTATAGATCATATCACAAGGGATTTATTACTGACAGTGTCAGAAAAACTCCTTTCTAACAGTGACTAATCCATAATGAAGTCTCAAAACCAGAAATCTGGACAATGGCAGTCCATGGATAATGAGAGATGATTAGATCTAAAGTTTGCTATCATGCTCTGTAAAAGAGAAACCAGGTGAGAAGAAACACACAAAGAAACATCTTAAAAGAAAGAAAATGTTTGTAAACCTTTTTTATAGTCACCCTCACTCTTTTCTTTCTGCACTTTTCTCCCCACTGATTTTCCAGAAATGGCCAATTTCTTTCAAATGCTGCGTACCGGAAAAATGCAAAGGATTCATCAGATGAACAAATTTCAAAGAGCCATTACCAGTTTTTTTTCCTTAAGAAATACACCAAGCCAAAAAATTAAAAAAAGTTATGAAGAACCTAGGGGCAGGACAGGAATAAAGATGCAGATGTAGAGAATGGACTTGAGGACACGGGGTGGGGGGAAGGGTAAACTGGGACGACGTGAGAGAGTGGCATTGACATATATACACTACCAAATGTAAAACATATAGCTAGTGGGAAGCAGCTGCATAGCACAGGGAGATCAGCTTGGTGCTCTGTGACCACCTAGAGAGGTGGGATAGGGAGGGTGGGAGGGAGACAACGCAAGAGAGAGGTGATATGGGGATATATGTAATGTATAGCTGATTCACTTTGTTATAAAGCAGAAACTAACACACCACTGTGAAGCAATTATACTCCAATAAAGATGTGAAAAAAAAAAGAAATACACCAAGCATCCGATTTGCTGCTGATAAATTCTCTGTAAGTAGCATTATAATTAAGCACACACAAAACCATTCTGTGTTTCCAAGAATACAGCTGGGCTGGCCCTGAATCGGTGATAGCGCATGGGCACCAAGTGGGAGGGTTCCATTGCATCTCAACTACCATGTACCTTCTTTGTGCAGCGACCAATCTGTCTCTCCCCCCACACATCCTCTGAATCACAGGCCATTGCCCATTCACCCCATGTCTGTCACTGAGCTAGCTTATTGGCCACCTTCACTGAGCCTTGAGACTGGCTGTCCTGCTTCCAGGCTCCAGTCAGAAACAATGCCAGGAAACTGAAGTGGTATACCTTTCCCTGCATGAGTCCCCACCACCTCAGACGCCCGGACTCGGCCCTCGGAAATGGAACAATGGTCTTGGCAAAACTGGGGAAAGAGAGACAGTGGAGGTGGGGGTGGGCAGGAAAGGGTGGAGCAATCAGACCAGGCTTCCAAGCCTGGCTTCACCACTGGCTTTTCATGGCTTTGACAGGTTACCTTACCTCCCCAAGTCATAGTTTCCTCATAAGGAAAATGGGGAACTACAGCACTTACCTTGAAGACTGATTGTGAGAATTAGCAAGAAATCATGTAAAACACATGGTATAAAATAAAAGCTCAGTATATTATAGCACTTATTATTTTACCAGTCCCTTAGTAAAGGAAGGCGGTTAGCATGGAAAGATTTAGCCTGTGTTGTGTTGTATTGTTGTTCTTGGTTATATACAGGATTTATTTGCTTTAATTTTTAATGCATCATAAAGTACATAACCCTTTGTGGGAAATGCAGTGCGTAGGGAAATGAAAAGCAAGTAGCCTAGTCTGCTGTGAGTATAGAAGCCAACCGCGGCAACCCCATGTCTCCCTGGCCCCTAGGCAAACAGTTTCTTTCACAAGTGTGTTTTTGGTATGCAAATCACTCTATGCAGATTTCTGTATGCAAAATACAACATAGAAAATGGCCCTCTTGCCAAGGGAGATAGGAGATGTTGGCTGCCATCAAATGAATTAGCTGCAAAGTTTAGATTTCTTTTCCTACTGCTCTTTCTAACAATGTATGGGGTGAGCATATTTTTGGCACATTAAACCAAATTATTTTGGCTTTAGATTGTGTGTTCTTGTGATAAAAGTGTGTTTATTGAAGCCTGTAACTACGTTTTGAAGGCATAATAATGTTTAGTGGTATTTAATTTAGCATTTCACAACAGTGTGCCACCTCCAGTCAGTAAAAATGCTTGTTCTGAAGTCACAGATGGCTTCCGTCAGAGGTTAGGCTGCTAGTCTCCATGTACTTCCTACTTTTCTGTGAAGATTTGTGCTTATTAACAGATTTAAGTTTATATTTTAGAAAATGTTTTCTCCCTAATTAATGGATGTCTTAGTAAGTGAAAGGAATTCATTTAACATTAAAATCATCTTTTTTTTGGGTGAGCATGGGAATCCAGCACTTCATTCACAAGGTCGTATTTTCTCATCCAGGCAGAATAATATGTCTCTTTTATGGTGTTTCTCACCATTTTCAAAGTCTTTTCCTTTTGGCTCCTCTTGTGAGCTAATGGAAGGAGGTGAAGCAAAGCCTTTGTCTGAGGTCACTTGTTAACAGACAAGCTCAGGGCTGGGTGTTTTGTTTTTCCTGATCATGCTCAGGGAAAACTTTAACTGCAGGCCAGTGGCCCCACCAACTTTCCCCTCTCTCCTCTGCTTTCCTTTCCCTTCCCCCAACCATTTTTTGCTTGGTCTGAATGTTTCAAACTTGCCAATGAGACACTCATTAATTTTACAAAAACAAATTCTAAATTAAAGGCATTTTTCAAAGCAAAGTACCTCATCAGAGAGAGAAAGACAAGTGTAGCTTACTTCTATTGGACATCCGAATGGCTGGAAAAGAGAGAGGAGGTAATTTCTTCACTCACTCATTTACTCATTCATACATTCAGGCATGCGTGCCTGCATTCATTCATTCATTCATTCAACATCGTGCTTAGCGCCTGTCAGACATTGCCCTAGGCACAGGAACACAAAGATGAAAATAGTCCCAACCATGGGCTTCCCTGGTGGCGCAGTGGTTGAGAGTCCGCCTGCCGACTCTGGGGACACGGGTTCGTGCCCTGGTCCGGGAGGATCCCACATGCCGCGGAGCGGCTGGGCCCGTGAGCCATGGCCGCTGAGCCTGCGCGTCCGGAGCCTGTGCTCCGCAACGGGAGAGGCCACAGCAGTGAGAGGCCCAGGTACCGCAAAAAAAAAAAAAAAAAAAAAAAATAGTCCCAACCATTGAGTTCACTGTCTGTCAGGGAAGATAGATATGTGTAAACAAACCGACATTGGCATTGATTCCCCAACAGAATTATGTACAAAGTATGAAGGTGGCACAAAATGGGATCATTAACTCCATCAGTCTTGTAGTAAGGAAACACTTTTTGGAAGAGTTACATCTGAACAAGATTTTGAAGTATGAATAGGTGTTCTCCAGGTCGGTGGGAGTGTGGAGAAGAAAGAGCACTTGAGGTAGAGGGAATACTAAGTATGAAGCACAGAGGCCTGAACCAGCAAAAGATGGGGAAGGGCTTCCCTGGTGGTGCAGTGGTTGAGAGTCCGCCTGCCGATGCAGGGGACACGGGTTCGTGCCCCGGTCCGGGAAGATCCCACACGGCCGCTGAGCCTGCGCGTCTGGAGCCTGTGCTCCGCAACGGGAGGGGCCATGGCAGTGAGAGGCCCGCGTACCGCAAAAAAAAAAAAAAAAAGATGGGGAAGATTTTCAAGAACAGGGAAGGAGAGAGGTATGGAAAATATTCTCAACATCTCATAGATCTGTTTCCCCCTTTTATTTCTACTTCACTACACGTGCAAGGTTACTTTATGGCTTGTCCAAATTATTGCCATAGGCTGGTCTTGTTGCCTCTAGTTTCTTCCTTCCTTAACATAGAAGAATACTTCAAAGGCCCTGCAGTATTCATCCCACCCACTTCTGTTCCACTGGGCAGAAAATAAAGCCCAAGCACCTTACCCCAGAGCATCTGAGGCCTGTTATGACATGGTTCCTCCTGGCCCCTGGCATTGATCGTTTCCACGCCACTGCCCACACCTCACACTGTCTCTCAGGTCCCAGGGTCCAAGCCTGGCCTGCCTGCTTCTACTTCCCTTCCTTTGCCCGTGTCAGTCCCACTGACCGGGCTGTCCATCCCTCACTGATCTTCACGTTAGTCCTTCAAGAGTTAGCTCAGGGACACTTTGGCTGGCTGGAATTGGCTCCATCCTCTGTCTGCCAATATTGTGTCAGAGACTAAACAGGTTTTGGAGTCCCAAGATGTGGGTTCCAATCCTGGCTCTGGCTTTAGACAAGTTTCTGAGACTCAGTTTCTCCGATTGTGAAAGATGATGGTTTACCTTGCACAGTGGTTTTAGGATTAACAGAGCACACTGTTTGAGTGACTGACACACAGTCAGTCCTCAGACATTAGAGCTATTATTACTGTTATTATTTAACCTCTTTGTGAAATTCAAACAATTGTTACTACCTTTCTTTTTTTTCTTTTTTAAAATATTTATTTATTTGGCTGCACTGGGTCTTACTTGCGGCACTTGGGATCTAGTTCCCTGACCAGGGATCAACCCCTGGTCCCCTGCATTGGGAGCGTGGAATCTTAACCACTAGACCACCAGGGAAGTCCCATAACTACCTTTCTAATTTGCCACAAGGATCATATAAGCTCATGAGTCTGAAATTTCTGTAAACTGAAAAGCCCTTAGATAAAGCTAATTACTATTTTTATCTCCTATTAGTGGATTTTTGTCTACTATTTGTGTCTCCATTTATGTACTCATTCATCTTTTAATTCATTCATCCATTTACTCATTTAACAATAAGTAAATTCCCAATATTTGGTACATTGTAAGCTCACCATGGAGGATATAAAGATGAATTTGAAATGCCCCCAAAGAGTACAGGCCTTATGAGAGAATCAGACAGGAAGGCAGTCACATCTAAAACCAGGTGGGGAGCCCAGGGACCAATATGACTATGGAATATGGGAAGGCTGAGAGCTCAGGGATGAGTCCCAGATGAGCAGCCCTGTGCTTGGGTCTGGATGGATGTTACGAGGTGGGGAAGGGCGTGGCAAGCTGAGGGAACTGGTCAACCTGGGCCGGGAGTGTGAGACCACTTAGGGTGTCGGGGAACTGCGGTGAAGGCAGGCATGGCTTTCAGTCATCCCTATCCCCCCGCAGTCCCTGAAGCACACAGGGCCCAGAGCTGCGCAGTAAGTCATGATGGGACGTTCCCCAGTGCAGTGAGAAAAGCTGCCCCGGCCACCATGCCAGCTGTGCCCCCAGGTCCCCCAGAACTCTCCCTCACAGCCCTGAGGGTGGAGGTGGCGTGTTTTTGCCAAGGAGCTGCAACATCCATCATGTAATAATATGAGTCAACGGGAAAATAGCGTTTGTGTTACAGAATTTTGCTTTGAGTCAATTTTGCTGCAATGTATATAGTTACAAACTGAGGGACAGTCTGCCCTTTAAAGTCTGTGGGACAAGGGTGACACCATGGAGGTGTGAAAATAAGCATTAAGTTCAAGATCAAAAAATGGGCTATAGGGCGCTGACTATAAATTGTCAGAGGTTGAGGATTAATGACCTTTTCTGCCCCATATGTGGAGAAATAAATGCTTAGAGCAGAAACATGCAGAATTCAGAAAGGCCTGGTACTATGTTACCACCACCCTCTGAAATAAGGTTTTGAAAATAAACACTTGAAAGTCTGCCCAGATTGTTGTAATCTTATTAATCTAACAAAGAGACTCAGTAGGTGCCTCAACCAGGGGGATGGTGTTTACCATGTAATTTGCAACAAGCTGATAAACACACCCTTGCCCCACTTGCAGAAAACTCTGATGTTCCCTGCAAAGAAGCAGTTGGCAGGAACACAGTAATAAAGGATTAGAGACCCAAAAGCCACGGTTTAGGTCCTGAGTAAATGTTTGTTCATCTCCCCTACACCCCAGCCTCCCAGCCCCCTGCCATTTCCAGGTTCAGAGGTACAGTGTGTGGTTCATCCCAGTCTTGCCCCCCTAAAGGTTCTGCCACAATGCTTCGGCCCTTCAGAGCAGTCTGCCAAGATCTCCCTATGTGGGATTTCTGCCCTGGGGTCTTGCTGGGCAACTCTGAGGTCATCTTTGGTTCTTTGGTGGATTTGGGGGCTGGCTTCTTTCCACAGTCTGAGGGGATTGCAGAGGGCAGTGCTCCCTCCCCCAATCTGTAGGGGCAGTGGTGTTTGACAATACTGGTGAGCATGGCTCCTCATAGAGTTATTGGTTGCGAATCACAGGACGACCTCTGGCTAACTCAGCAGAAAAGAAGAATAGTAGGCCAGAGCTAGGCAGGCTAGGCAGCCGGGGTCATGCCAACTTACCACAGGCAAAGTCTGGCTGCCCCATCACACAGCCCAGCCACCCCTTCCTCAAGGCCACCAGCTCTGCAAATCATCTCTAAGCACAGTCAGAACCTTTGTCTGGCTCCCTCAGGACTAAGCTTCCAGGAGGGGGCATGCATTTGGCTGCCCCCAGGCCCAGCTTCCGCCTTCTTTGTGCAGGGTAAGCCCTGACTGCCACCAGGACCCACACAAAAGGAAGAGATTTGGAGGGTGGATGGTCAAACAATGAAAAATACCCACTCACTCCTCTGAATAATAATGGCTAACACTTTCTGAACACTGTGTCAGGCCCTTTAGATCAGCGGTCCCCAGCCTTTTTGGCACCAGGGACTGGTTTCGTGGAAGACCATTTTTCCACGGCCGGTTTGGGCGTGGGGTTTGTTCAAGCTGTAAGGCGAGCGATGGTGGTTCAGGCCGTAACGCGAGCGATGGGGAGGGCAGATGATACTTCGCTCGCTCACCCGCTGCCCACCTCCTACTGTGCGGCCTGGTTCCTAACAGGCGCCGACTGGTCGCGGTCCGTGGCCCGGGGCGTTGGGGACCCCTGGTCTAGATGGATGAACCCACTGAGTCCTCAGAACAGGCCCATAAGAAAGGGCTCCATTTTACAGATGAGAAACTGAGACATGAAAAACTGAGTTAACATGCCAAAGGCCACGCAGCTAGTAGGCCACGGAACTGTGAGTCAAGCCTCACCGTGGGGTTTGAACAGAAGTCAGTCACTGTCCGCAGAGGCTCTGGAAAGCTACGTGTAACCCTCACCTAAGATGAGCCTCTCTCATACGAGCTGGCTCACCCAGTTTGCTCCTCTAACCTGCTCTCCTTCCTGTGTTTTGCTCTGCTTCCAGGCCCACCTGCTCCCTCATCCCCCTTGTCTATCCAGGCTCTCGCCCCCATCTGTTTATGCAGGACCCCTCTCTTATTTAACACTTCTTCGAAAGAGTGTGTGGCCCACTCTGGAAATGCACTAGGACATCAAATTCTACGTGTTGAATGTTTCCACTATATTTTAAAAACGGTTTGTCCTTATGAGGGTCTATTCCAGGATCTGAATCACTGAGTAAAAAAGCATATTAACCTTTACAAATCTAATAGTCGTAATTAAAAAAACAATGTGTCTTATCAATGAGTGATTGTTACATGTAAAGCAATAGAATCTGACATTTAGGGATTTCTATTATTTTTCAAAATTGGCATGCTTTGAATCTTGTACATGGTGGCACGTGATCAATATTTGCTGTATTAAGGAATGAGAACCAGAGGACTGTCACTCTGGTAATTGCAGCCTTTATTGAAAGATTGACATTCTCTTTATGAGTATGTTACAAACAAAGCCTCGTTTTCAGTCTTAAAATACCCTAAAATTTTAGTCCTTTATTTCCCCACTTGTTACCGCCTTTTAGATTACTGATTACCTCCACTTGCACTGTTGGGAAAGGGTTTTTTCTTTAGAAGTACTTTTAGTGACACCCCCCACCCCCAAACCCACACACACACAGCATGAGAGAATTTGTCACGCTTCACGCCATGACTGAAATCTAAATACGACTATTTAGATTCTGAAGCTACCAGGCAAGAACGTGTGTGTCAGTTTGTCTTCTTCTGCAGAGCCCGTATCCCACTGTGATTTCTCAGCAAGACATCATAATTATCCATAATTGTAGTGGGCACAGCAGTCAGATAGTGTCTGAATATTAAAGCCATCCTTCTAAAAGCAAAATATCAATACAGTGGGGCACAGTACACCATGTCTTCGCAGGCCCAAGTTGTGGTTAGAAGGTACCCGACCAGCTCCTTCAACTCCACTCTGAATAAAATTTCTCAAATGACAATGGGCCAACGCTTTAGAAATAAATTTGTTTTGAATAAAAAGCACTTGAAGATGTAAGACCCCAGGAGTGACCCAAAAAGGAAGGGAAAGGCCTCAAGACGCGTTTCCCTAAATCGGAATGACTGAATTCGTTTCCACCAGCTTGATCCTTTCCTGAAGGCAGTGAACTAGAGCGCGTGCAGTCCCCCTCGAACAGCTCATCAATCTCCTGCCACAAAAATGAGTCAGGGCTGCAGCCAGATCCTCATCCCGCTTCCCCTCGGCAAAGCACCTGCCAGGCTGCATTAGGAGTGAGCGATGCCCGCACAGAGGGAGGTCCACACCTGGCGCTGGGGGCCTCAGGAGGAGAGGGGGAGCCCTCACAGCACACGCTGCTCTCCCCCCGGACCCGCCGCTCACACGCCCTCGGGCTGGTTTGTCACATCCTGTTGTCAGCAGCAGAGCAGCAGGCAGATGTGTGGTGCTCAGCCCGCAGAGACGCTGTCACAACGGAGCTGCTCCCGGGTCGTGTTCCTGTGAGAGGGCACCAGTGTCTCAGCAGCTGCAAGCCTGGCCCTGCCGCTGGTTGTTTAGGGGGCTTGCCTCTCCCAGGGGTCTAAACCCCATAAAATCAGTCTCCCTAAAACTTCTCTAAGGTTGCTGTTCACATTGCAAATTCCTTGGGGGTACCTACCTGGACCTTCGGGGTGAATTAAACATCTCGTGTTGTCCACGGAAAACTCTGTGGCCCGATAGCAGTGATCCTTTTTTCTGCCTGGACAGACTGAAGGTCCCTGGGCCTCCCTGCGGGCAGATAGACCGGGGGTCAGCAGCTGTGCGTTCACATTCCAGCACAGCCACCGGGCGGGTTCCCTAACCCATCCAAGCCTCGATTTCCTCATAGGAAAAGTGGGGATAATAGTACTCACCTCCAGAGGTGGTTTTGAAGCTGAGAAGTGCACACGTACAGCACCTAGCATGGCACCTGGCACACTCCAGGTGTCCTATTTACTGGACTTGTCTATTGCCAAGATCTTTAAAAAGGTGGCCAGTGTGACACATTTGAGACACTGCCCTGAGAACAGAAACAGAGATGGTCATCAGGGAGAGAGGCCTCCCCTCCTCCCAAGTGCATGGGGAATTCTCCTTTCCCTGAGCTCTCCAACACTATTTAAACTCCCAACCAGGCCCTGGCACTTGGACCTAAACTCCATCATGGGTGAGTTTCACTTGCCCTGTGAGAGAGTTTGCAATCTGCCCTATGACCACTTCTCTTAAAATTTCTCTCCTTTGGGGGCTTCCCTGGTGGCACAGTGGTTGAGAGTCTGCCTGCTGATGCAGGGGACATGGCTTCGTGCCCCGGTCCGGGAGGATCCCACATGCCGCGGAGTGGCTGGGCCCGTGAGCCATGGCCGCTGAGCCTGCGCGTCTGGAGCCTGTGCCCCGCAATGGGAGAGGCCACAGCAGTGAGAGGCCCGCGTACCGCAAAAAAAAAAAAAAATTTCTCTCCTTTGGTGCGTTCTCCTTTCATAGTTGGCATTAATGGCTTCAAAGAGCTGGAAGGGACCTTGGTGCTCACCTGGGTCATGGGCAGAGTAACAAGGGCAGTGGCAGAGCTGCGGGTGATATCCCTGCGCTCCTGGTCCAGCACTCCTGCTGTCCACTCGGTCCTGGGCCTGCGTGTCCTGAAGTGCGGTCGCCCAGGGAGACACTTGCTTGGATGAGCTGCTCCTGCTGATCCAGCAACACAGCCAGCCTCTTGCAGGAAGGAAGAGGGGCAGCAAACGCTGTGCTTAAAGCAGCTGTTTGGGGGTCTGGCCCTTGTTAACTGTGGAGCCACCTAAGGTTGAACACGGGTCATCCTGGCACCAGCAGTTACTGTCTGGAGAAGTTCATGACATGAGCCTCGTCTGTGGCTTCCTTCAGATCCTGGAAATTTTATAGTCTGTGAATGTGTCCTGGCCCCATGCTCCCTCCTCACCAGGCCCAGACTCCAGCCGCACACCTGTGCCCCAGTCCTTCCCTGCACCCTCCTGGCAAACCAGACCCAGGGACAGTCCAAGGGTCTCCCTCTTCCATGCCTACCCGGGTGACTGAGCACTGCTGGCTTCTCAGCACTTCTGGATGTTCAGAACTGTCATTCTCCCCATTCCACCCAACCTCCAGTTCAACCCCTCACTCCTCTCCTGAACCTTCTGTCCACAGCCCTGTCCCCTGGCTCCGGCTCTCCCTGGGAAATTTCAACCCCTCACTCCTCTCCTGAACCTTCTGTCCACAGCCCTCTCCCCTGGCTCCGGCTCTCCCTGGGAAATTTCAACCTCTCTGTTCCAGGGCTGAACTGCTGGCACCACCAGCAACTCCCCGGGAATCCCTTCCCACAGGCTATCCATTCTCTCTTCTGAACAGGTCTTGATGGGCTACCTTCTCTATCACGCTTGTTCAGGTCACGGTCACCTTTGGTCTTGGTTCCTACACTACCCTCCCAGGCACCCTGCTCCCAGCCTCGTCCCCTCCTCTAGTTCTCCCTCTTCTCTGAATGGGTTATCTCTGCAAGTCAGACCTCCTTCCCCCATCCATGACCTTCAGGGCTCGCCTAGCCCCCTGGGGGGAATCTACCCCTGGATTTGGCAATACATCATGACCCCTTGTGATCTGGTCTCTGCCAACCACTCTAGCCTAGGTCTTCCCTTTCTACCCCTCTGACTTCCTGGGTCCCTCCTCCTGCAGGTTCTCTGCCTGGCAGGCCTACCTCCCCTCCCAGCCTCCTTCTTCAACTGGCTGACTCCTCACCATCCTTCCAGACCCAGCTCCTACATTGCCATCTCCGGGGCCAACCTCAACCTCTAGGGTTAAGGTCACAGCCCCTAACTGTCCTTCTTTCTAGCCTGGATCTTAAGGCGCTGTTGCTGTCTGTCTACACATGTCTCCCAGACAGCTAGAGTGTTGTTCCAAGATAGGGCCACGGCGCTTCACCTCTGGGTCCCCTGAGCCTAAGAGATGGGCAGTCAGTGGCTAACTTGCAATGGAGCTCAGGCTAGGATGTGAATACCCAACGCCCATGCCTCTGGCTTGGGCAGACAGAATGATGTGCCCTGCTCATGTGAAAGGACCCTATCTCCAACTTCATCTCCTACTCCTCTTCAACTCTGGTGACAAGAGCAGGGCTGCAGGGTCATCTAGCTTCAAATACTGACTCAGTGACTTACTAGTTTTGGGACTTTGGGCAAGTCACTTAAACTCTCTGAGCCTCAGTTATCTCATGTGTAGAGTTGATGATGCCTGCCTCGTAAGGTTCTGATAACAATTAAATAAGGTGATGCAAATAAAGACTTAGTAAGGCCCTGCACATAGCAGATACTTTAAAGTGGGAGATATTATCCCAGTGGCTTTTTTGGTAAATACTTTAAAATTAAATGCAATAAGACTGATGTATTATTGCATTAGCTATAGAAACATACCAGGGGGTGATGGAGTGAGCACAGGGATAGGAACAAAAAGATCCCAGTTCTACCTCTGTCACCAAACCAATGTCCTCCATGGCTTAAAAAAAGGGGGGAAGATTTGATTAGACTGGTAACTAGGTGCACTCCCAGCTCACAGATCAGCTGATTCTAAGATTCTTTGATTTGACAATTTTATGAATTACCATGTGTAGCCTGAGGCTCTATTGGGGTTCTTAAGGGGAAATGCATTCAAAACTTAATTCTATTGAAGGGCAAAAGACCAGCATTGGAAGGCCAAGTCAGGTAGCAAGTCCTTACCTACAAATATTTCCCACCCACATGAGAAGGTGACTTTCCTTCTGAGAGGTTCAGAGGCAGTAATGCTCTGAACAAAATAGCTATTTGTGAATCCCAACAAAGCTCAGCATTCCAGCAGTCCTTGTGAAGGGCTGGCAGAAGCTGATGTCTGCAAAATACAGCCTTCTAGACAAAATGTGCAGGGAAATAAAGCCTCCAGACATTACAGTGTTTTCAAATATCATTATTACTACTCTATAAATATCACACGCCCACAGTGTATCAGGTGCCACATGGGAAATATTGGATTCGGTTGGAGGTTTTCTTAAAAGACACATAACAGTACTGTATGCCAGTCATCTTAGTTAGTATTTATGTACATGCTGCAGAAGCAAAGATTAGCTGTGTCAATATGTATAGAAAACCCTCACAAAAGAGAGTCTGTGGGATGTGTATTATCTGCACTTATGATCAAAAGCATTTGCCTAATTTTTTTACTTCTTTAAGAGCTATTTCACCCATAAATTACAGAAAGGTTGGAGGAGTGAGGAATTATTACAGCAATAATCAGGGGGAAATTATCAGAGATCCCTGGGGTCTCCTACTGGGAGTCGTTCAGAGCCTCTGCAGCTAAAAAGAGCAGTTCCAGACCTGTGAACAGCAATTAACCCTTCCATTTGCTTTTAACTAATGGGATTCAAACATAGTTCATTCCTTTTCAATTATCCTCACCAGCATACCAAAAGGGAAATTGCTTGGAGGAAAAAACATTTTTGATGAGAGACATGCAAGAGAAAGAACTACTCTCACTAATATGATTCCAAGTGCAAATTTACACATGAGCACTATGCATATAACCAGTCAGCTGTTTTAGTATCTGGGAATATGGACTGAATTGTTTCCCTCCTAAATTCATATGTTGAAGCCCTATCCCACAGTGTGATGGTATTTGGAGATGGGGCCTTTGGGAGGTATTTAGGTTTAGATGAGGTCATGAGGGTGGATCCCTCATGAAGGGATTAGTGCCCTTATAAAAAGAGACAGAGAAATTGCTTCCTCTCTCTCTGCCATGTGAGGGCACAATGAGAAAGTGGCTGTCTACAAGTCAGAAAGAGAGGCCTCTCCAGAAACTGACCTCCTAGCATGATGATCTCAAAATTATAGCCTCCAAAACTGTGAGAAAATAAGAAGCATCTGTTGTTTAAGCCACCCAGTCTACAGTATTTTGTTATGGCAGCCTTAGCAGACTAATACAATGTAGTTCTAACACTCTCACTTTCATCTTAGACAGTGATGAGATAAAAATTCAGGATTACATTAAGCAAAGAGCCACATTCAGTGACTATGTAGGCAGTGAGGTTATTGCCTTTGACAGGCTGGTAGGGGTGGGTACCGCCATCTCCCTATTTTCTTGATAGAGCTGGTTGTTACAGACTGAAAGGATGTCTGACTATCTGTTGGGGACTCAATCCGGAGCTAAAAATATGAAATTGTCCAATTATTTGGAGAACAGGGAAGTACTAAACAGCCTAATGCCAGCAAATGGTTTGAAATTGGGAAACAATATTGTGGAGCCCCGGCGGGTGGAGGGCAGGGAGAGGGAACAACTTAGTGTATTGTGAACTGCATTTCTCTTTACTGCAGTTTTATTTTTAATTGCAAAATGTCTGGTTGAGCAGTTATTAAAAGCTCTCTGTTAAATCACAGTTTTATTAACAGTGATGTGAACTGCATTTTGCTGTAATATATAAGATGCTGAAGTGCTTTTAAATTTTGGAAAAAAATAAAAACTACAGCCCACCCCAAATCTTAATATGACTGTTAGGCAGGAAAAACAGTGACCTAATTGGATTGTCTGAGAACTCATGTGGTACCTTCGTTGAGCATGCTGAAGGCTTGGTTGGCTTCAGGAGCCTGGTGTTCTGGTCAATTCAACCCCAAATAGCTATGTGCCCTGGGACAAGTCCCTTCCCCTCTCTGGGTCTTAGTTTCCTCATGTGTTCAAAACAAAACACAAGGAAGCTGAATCTTTCTGCTCGTACATTCTCCTCAGGAACGCTGTCCACTCAAATAGCAGGCAGCTCTGAAAGATGAATCCCCAGACCTGGCAGAAAATGAAGGGTTAGGGACAGAATTGAAACGTCAAAACCATTTACCCAGGTGTGGAGGCCCGTTTGTCTCCAGGTCACAGGAGGATGAAGGGCCCAGACTGAGCTACTGCAGGGAGCCTGACACAGAGGTGCCCCCTGGACCGGTCACTTGGGCACTAGATGAGGACTCTGTGCTCCTGGAAGGGCTGGGCAGGTGCCAGGGAAGCCCACGGCACAGCGTGGCTCCTCTTACCCCAGCCTGAGCCACTCACGGCAGCCACTGAGGCCGGCCTGAGAAGCAGCCGGGAAAAGCTCCAGCTGCCCTCCCTCCAGCGGGGCTGGTGAACGTCGGGGTTTGCGGGTGTATCCTTTCGCTAGGGCTGCCATGACAAGGTGCCACAGATGGGATGCCTTCAACAACAGAAGTGTATTTCTCACGGTTCTGGGGGCTGGAAGTCTGAGATCAAGGTCGGCAGGGTTGGTTTCTTCTGTCGCCTTCTCCTTCTGTCTTCACGTGGTTTGCCCTCCGTATGTCTGTATCCAAATATCCTCCTCTTAGAAGGTAGATTAGGGCTCACCCTAACGACCTCATTTAGTGTAACCACTTCTTTAAAGACTTTATCGCCAGATACAGTCATACCCTGAGGTATTGAGGGTTAGGACTTCAACTTATAAATTTGTGGTGGGAAACATGATTCAGCCCATGACGGGGCACTGCTGATACTTTAGTTTGATAGGGACCCTGTATTAGTTTCCCAGGGCTGCCGGAACAAATTACCACAGACTGAGTGGCTTAAGACAACCAAAATTGATTTTCTCTGGAGGCTTGAAGTCTGAAATTAAGGTGTTGGCAGGGCCATACTCTCTCTCCGAAGGCTCTCATAGAGGTTCCTTCTTTGTCTCTTCCGGCTTCTGGTGTTTTCTGCCCATGCTTGGCAGTCCTTGGCTTGTAGACACATCACTCCGATCTCTGTCTCCATCTTCACGTGACATTCTCTCTCTGTGTGTCTGTGTCTAAACTTCCCTCTTCTTCTAAGGCTTACCCTAATCAAGTCTGACCACACTTAACTTGATTATACCTGCAAAGATCCTATTTCTAGGGAATTTACTGGCGGTCCAGTTGTTAGGATTCGGTGCTTCCATTGCCGGGGCTCAGTTTCAATCCCTGATTGGGGAGCTAAGATCCCGCAAGCTGCGCAGTGCAGCAAAAAAAAAAAAAAAAAAAAAAAAAGCCCTATTTCCAGATAAGGTCACATTCACAGGTCCTGGGAGGTAGGACTTGAACATATCTTCTTTAGAGGACACAGTTCAACCCACAATGAACCCCGTCTCCTTATGCCCCTGCCCTCCTGCCCTCAGAGCTGCTCAGGTACCATTACTTTGTTTGAAGGATCAGGAAGGATGCTAACTGGCTCCCCTTGTCCAATGCTTTTTTAAATGCCCAGTATCTTTCTCTTTCCCTGGTACCTTTCCTCTCCCTCTCTTTGTCTCTTTTCTCTTTTCTCCCTCTCCCCTCTCTCTTGTCCTCCCAGGTTTTTGTCTCTCTGCTCTTCCTCTCTCTCCCCTCACTTTCCACTCTCCTCATCCCAGCCCCTCTCCCACCCCACCCTCCTTGCTCAAGTATCTGCCCAGAGGACACCATTTTTTCTCAGATGTGATGAGCAGGAAGAATATTCTCAGTTGTTATAAAAATCCTAAGTCTCTGCTTTGCTTTAGTGTCCACACATTGGCTTTCTTTCCCAAACTTGTCATGGATTGGGTCTGCTTTTTGCAAGCATTTTATAATAATTATTTGGCTTTTTCACCCTTCTGAATTCTCTAGGGAATTAAGAAAACAAAACTTAAAAAACCCACTGGTTGTTTCCTCCTTCTAAAAGGAAGTCCCAAATGGAGATGGGTCAGTTAATTCAGCAGGAGTCCACTCTGTGCCCAGTGAGGGGACAACCGTGGGTTTCTCGTTAATATACAGGAGCCCGTCGTGGGCCCCGTGTGGGTTTGCACACGGATACAAGCTGGTGCCATCCCATTGCTTCCTAAAGTCTTGTTGCTGGAGCCCTGAAGCTTCTACCAGAGTTTTTCTAGGTTGCTCTTGGCTATCTGGTCAGTCTATCCTGGGTCCAAATCTTGGTTCACCACCCTCACTAAGGAACACAGATGCTTAAGTCCTAAGTAAACGATTAGCAAACCAAGAGTATTCAAAGAATAATAGGCCATAACCGTATAGGGCTTATTACAGGAATTCAAGGAAGATTCCAAGAAATGAACCATCAATACGTGGTTCATGTATTGATCTCAGAAATCATTATTCTGAGTGAAAGAAGCCGGACAAAACATGAGTGCATAGGAAACTCTAGAAGGTGCAAACTAATCAACAGTGACAGAAAACAGACTGGTGGCTACTTGGAGGAGAGGGTTACCGGGAAGGGGCCGGGAGGAAGCAATTTCAACGGGGCACGAGGAAAACTTTTGGTGGTGACAGATAAATTCACTCTTGTGATGGGAGATGGTTTCACAGAGGGTATGCATATGCCAAAACATCAAATTGCATACAAAAAGAGATCAATGATTCTACATTTAAGAAATCTTTTAATGCAGCCAAGTGTACAAGACTTGGTACAAGGCGTCGAGACATAAAATGGAAAGGCACATGGCAGATGGGCAGGTACAGTGATCACCCTTTCAGTCATTCCCACGCAGGTTTGTTCAAGGACAGTGGATCCTGAGTCCAAAGTTCCCCTGAGTTCTCACGCTACCTCTGCCTGCGGTCGTAACTTGGCCACTTGTGCTTGGGCTTTGATTCTGTCTTCTGCAAAATAAGAATAATAACTGTGGAATGAGGATAGTCACAACCAGACTTGGAGTTGTCAGGGTAAGAGGTAATAAGAGTGAGGTGCTTGTGACAAAATAGAGCCTCCATAGCTGGTAACGATGAGAAAAGGATTATTCCTCACACTTTCTCCAGGAACCTTCTGTGTGCTCAGTATTACCTGGCAACCCGGATCCTGTGAGGAGAGACATGGTTCCTGCAAGAGTGTATGTGCAGGAAAAAACAAGACATCCGCTGGACACAGAGACCAGCCCACCTCAGTCCCCAGCACACTGATTTTTCAGGGTCTCTTTTATTCATTCATGAGTCCAGCCCAAGATCCATCCTCACCAGCTTCCCAGAAATTGTTTTGGAATCCCCCAGGGGAAGGAGGCCTTTTCTCACAAGCAAACAAATTTTAACTGTTTGAAAAGTGTTTTGAACATGCATTTTGAAAGCAGGGTGTAACAATAAACACAGGATAATAAAACACATATTTGAAAGGAAATTCACCTAAGCACTTGATAAGAAAGTAAGTTAGTATTAATCCAGAGCAAAGGAGAGCATGACATTGAGGGAGCAAAACATTAAAAACATGTTTTGTTAGTTGAGTTTTTAACTTTTAGGATACATACTAATGTCCTTGTGATTTTGGAGGGCTTGAGGCCCTCATCAACACCACCATCCCTTGTGGAGGCAGAGACCAGCTGTCTGGTGCGAGGAGGTGCCCTCAGAGGCTGCACTGGGGCAGCGACAGGTAGAGGTATAGTTGCATGGTGGCTGGTGGCCAGTCCTTCCAGCCTCACGCAGTAGCCCACGTGTAAGTAGTTGCATGAAGGAGTAGACCCCGTCTTGCGTCTGGTCAGGTTGCAGAAGGAAAACCCCCTCCCCCCCCATCATCATCATCATCATCATCACCACAGCAGCAAGTTTATATTGAGTGCTCACCTTGTCCTAGGCAATGTTTGAAACACTTTCCATCTTTCATGATTGTCTTGTTGAATCCTCACAACAGTTCTATGAAGGTTAGTACCATTATTATCCCTATTTTACAGATGAGAAAACTGAGGCATAAAGAGGTTAAGTCACTTGCTCAAAGTCTTGCATGCAGGGTCGGGGAGAGGCGGGGAGTTGAGATGCCAGCAAGAAGAATTAATAGGGGCGTATTCTTGTTAATGGACCAGTCATCTAAAATTTTGATTTTAAGGGTATAGACTCCCTAATCCCTAAAAGGATACAGGCCTGGGGACACTAAACTGGTGTGTGTGGGAGATGCCTATTATCCCCATTTAAATGATGTTCAGGAGAGGAGTAAGGGCAGGGCCAAGCAGGAGGCATGGGGTGATTCCTCCGTTTGTCTGCTCACAGAACTTCTGAGTGACCTCACACTTGACGGATGAGGAAACTATGAGTCCAGAGGAGCTAAACAACTTGGCCAGGGCCCCACAGTGAGTACAAGCTGGGACTTGAACTTGGGTCTTCCAGGTGCTAGCTTCGCCTACAGCTAAGAACTGTGAGAGTCCCCTCCTACTCAGGCCCCCAGGACTGAGGCCCCCAGGACTGAGGCCCCGGGAGGCGAAGGCTCTTGTTGAGGGCCCAGCTGGCCAGAGACAGGGCTCCGTGTCTCTCTGTCTCTCTCATCCTGTCCTTTTGTCTCCTCCACATGGGCCTGGCTCCCCCAAGCCCAGGCACTGTCACTATGGGTGGAGGGTCTTTCCCACCACGGTCAGCAACACCAGGAAGAGAAGTGCAGACCCTTGCAGCTGCCACCCATTTGGGCAAGCAGGGGTCCTCACGTGTCAGCTGGCCCAGCTGAGGCCCCGCTTTCTCTGCTCTGCTCAGCAAGGGCAGGCATAAGCCAGGAGAGTGCATGCAGCTTTTTCATAACCTTTAATACCTGCACATTGGAAAAAAGAACATCCACACAGAGAAAATTAAATGAATGCTCTGTTCAAAAGACTTCGGTTGGAGAAAGCTCTTGATCAGATCTGGGAATGCAGCCAGGAAAAAATCATTTCCACAGCCTCGCTGGGAATGGCAACAATGACCCAGTTAGAGAAGCCCTTGGGAAGGGCCTGTCCTGACTCTCCCCTCTGGAACCGGCCTTGCCACCCCTTCTCTCCCAGAACCACATCCACACAGTTCTTTAGGACCTTTAATCCTTCTCCCTTAAAATGGAAGAGGGTTGGGTGGTCCTCCCACTGGGGCCTGGGCTGAACTAACTGTGGCACATCTTCATCAAGGAATACTACTCAGCATAAATAGTAGTGACCCATGAACACATGCAACAACAGTGATGAATCTCAAAAACAATATCCTAAGTGAAAGAAGCCAATCTCAGAAGAATACATGCTGTATGATTCCATTTCTATGATATTCTGGAAAAGGAAAAGCTACAGGGATAGAGAGTTAGAGGGGGGGACCAGTGTGGCCAGGGCTGGGGGTGGGTAGAGCATGAACTGCAAAGGGTCCCCAAGGAACTTCGGGGGATAACGGAAATGCCCTATGTTTTGTGGGGTGTGGCTACACTTTGTCAAAACGTCTCAGACTGTGTTAAATAGGTAAACTGTATTGTATGTGAATTTTATCTCTACACAGCTGACAGATCACTGAAAAATGAGGGAGTGAATGAATGAAGGGTAGCAGCCACTGGCTGTTTCTGGGTCCCAGTCTCTGCCTTCATGCAGGTGGGAGGGGTGCCTTCAGCATCCCTCTGGGGAGGCGCAGCCCTGTGGGGAGCCCTCACCAGGCCCTGCGCCCACTGGCCCTCGCACACGTGTGAATGAATGAGTCCAGAGACAGCTCCACCAGGAGGGGCACCTCCGACCACAGCTCTCACAGATAAGGTGGGAGGCCGGTCCCTGGCCTCTGCCCAGCAGTCTGCCTGGTAGACGCTGTCCTGGCTGGGTTCCCGAGGACAGCCTGCTTCTCTCACCCACCCCGCACTGAGCCTGTCTTCGGTGCCAGACCCTTCCCTGGAGGGGCTCACACTCTGGTGGGGGGGGTGGCAGGGCCAGCTGCAGACAACTATGACAGGCAGGTCAGAGGAAATCCCTGGATTGCAGAATCCGAGGAGGGACCGGCCCTGATGGAAGGCCAGAGGGGCTTCCTGGCAGAGGTGACAGTCAGGCTAAGCTGGGCCAAGGGTGAGGAGCGGGTAGCGGGTGAGAGGCCTGGGGAACGCCCTGAGCCAGGGCAGGCATGAGGCACCTTGGCCTTGGGGAGGAAGGCTGGGGGGTGGCAGCAATCGGTTCTTCCTGGAGAATAAGGAATGAGGCAGTTGGTAAGGGCCCTCCCACGTCTTGATGGCTCGGGAGCCTCTTGGACTTTGGACTCTCCTGAGGCAATGGTGAGGCCCCTAGGGAGCAAAGTCATCAGACTTTCATGACAGAAAAGTCCCTGTGGCAAGGGGACTTTACTTTACATGAGCCACACCAACAGGTTTAGGGTGTGTGTGGCTCTTACAGGATGCTTATGTGAGTGCCGTCTCAAGCAACATCTACAGAGGCACTTTGTGAATTTATGTACAACTGTCATGGCCCCCTGTGAACCCACGAGTGTGTGAACCCCACCTCATTGGTGGGCAGATAATGTAGAGAGTCCCAGTCATCCTGTGGCGGGTCCAGGCTGGAGCCTGGCACGTTCCTCGCCACCCTGCCCGCTGAAGAGGGAGAGGAGGAAATGTCATTCACGCATTTCTGTGTTCAGCAGTTGGGTGCCATCTCCCCTGGGGTGCTACCTGCCCACACCCAAGAGGACTGCCTGGCAGGACTGGAAGGCCTCAGGCCTGAAGAGCAGAGCAGTTCTACGATACATCTGCCCCCTGAGCCTCTGTCCACATAGTGGAGGCCTGAGCTGGGCTGGACGCCATTCACGACTATGGCCAGCAGGGGGCGCCCCAGGACAGATGACTTTGGACTCGACCGCAAGGATCACCCAGGAACGAAGTCCTTCATACGCTCAAAACCAGTGTGCCTGCTCTTCCTCTTTTTCCTAAAGCCCAGAGGGTCAGATGTCTTCAGTAAATCATGTTCAGACAAGCCCTTTTGCACCTGACACACTAGACCAAGCCCAGTCTTTTGGAGTGAGGGATCCTTGAAAAGCCCCCGCCAGGAGAAGCTTTTCCCAAGATAACTAGTCAGTCCTATTTATGGAGGAAGGGGGATAAATAATCTCAGGGTGAGGGCTGGGGGTTGCTGATTGGAAGAGGTTCCCAGGGCATTCGGCAGAGCCATTTCTCAGAGCCCACTCAACGCGTTCCCTCATTAGGCCCCTCCCTCCCAGGGGCTCTGCGTGCCGGGAGGGGTGTCAGGATCGGGAGACCCACTCCCAGTACACCTGCACTGGCAGGTTTGGCTCTGACCGAGCTCAAGGGCTCAGGTTGGTTCACCCTGAAGTCAGTTCCAAGGTTACCTCAGAACCGCCCTGGGTGGGGCACAGGGTGCTGTGAGGCTGCGGGGAGACCTTCTCTGGTTATTTTAGGGTGAAAGCAGGCAGCCTTGCTCAGGAGTGCACAATGCGCTGTGCAGATAAGCGTCATATGAGCAGAGTTCAGCACTGTAATTAAATACTACATACAACAAAGTTAATCCCACACCTACTTAAAGACATGTGTGAAGGCGATTGTGTAGCAGGATTAATTGGGCAGAAATAGAACATATGTCACGTAAATGACTATAATTAACACTGCTTTTGCTCAGCAAAAGGACAGCTTCCTGTCCTTCGCCAGTGCTTTCCTGTCTAAGGCAGGGTTGACATCAGTTTCATGTCCATCTTACCCACACTGACAGAGAGTGTGATTTTCCTGGAGGAACTTTCCTTCCCCTACTTGCAGTCCATGTGATTTTGATAGTGCTTGACCCTACACCTAACTTCAGGGGTGAGCTTGTGAACCAAACATGCCCAGGTAGAACACTGCCCACACCTGTGCCCCAGTGACTAGTTTAGGAATGGGCGTGTGACCCAGTCACAGTCAATGGACTCTTAGATCTGCAGGGAAGAAAAAAAATCTCTTTCTGTGGGCCCTGATGCAGGGAAAGTGAGGCCATCCCAAATTTATACTGGTTGATGAAAATAAACAAAGCAGAGAGACCAGGTCCTATTGACATCATTTGATCTCCTAGATTCAGCCAGGCCTGAAGCCACTGCTGAAGCTTTTAGTTATGTGAGCCAATAAATTCATTTTTTTGCTCAAGCCAATTTCAGTTAGCTTTATGTCACTTGCAATTAAAAATCTCCTCTCTGCTACACATTAGGGAAGGTTAAGGCCAAAGGAAGATAGGTGGGGAATGGGAAGGAACCTGAAGTTGGACAGGTGCTAGGGAGAGAAAATTGGACAGATCCAAGAAGAACTTAGCAGGCATCAACTATAGGACTCCCTGAGTGACTGGATTTGCTGGGAGAGGGAGAGAGAGAGGAGTGAGGATGAGCCAGGGGGCCAGGGTCATGCTGTTCACCGAGCCAGAGAGTACGAGGAAGAAGAGAGGGTGCACGGACAGACACCAGCTTCCACTGTGCAAATGATCCGTTTGGGTGCCCGTGGCATCCGGGCACTTATCCAGCGGGCTGCTGGCTGTGTGGGTCTGAGCAGGCACCTCGATGGTCAGCAGAGGGAGAGTCTGGGAGCCTTGAGAGTGGAGCCGTTGCCCAGGGAGGGGGAGAGGAGGACAAAGGAGCTGGGCCGGGTGCCGAGGGGCACCCACATAAGGGGAGGATGAAACGCTGGAAACAGAGAAGGAAAGGGTTAGGAGATGACAACTCTGGAGAGCCCCACCAGAGTCATTGCCAGTCCCCTCATTAACATGGCTGCCACCAGCCTGTCTAAGGGCAGGGACCGTGTCCGATTCAGTCCCCAGTGTGTCCTCAGCACCAGCCTATGCCTGGCATGAGATGGTAGCTCAGTATCCCCATCACATTTGCTGGATGAATGAGTGAATGAAAAAGAAAACAGCAGAAGGGCTGATGGACTACAGAGAGGAATTTGGTCCAACTTTTTACAAAAAAAAAAAAAAAAAATCAGGTCGGAACATTAGGACACCAGGTTGTCTTGTTCCTTGGGGTGGGCACTTTGTCTGGCACCTCTGAGAAGGCCTATAATTTCGGGGCCAGAGTCCTCCCCCACTCCTCTTCTCTCCCTTATGCCATCTCAAGTCCCAGCCAGGAAGGAGCTGGCAGGGAAACAGGCCACTGGCTTTCCTTTTCCTTTTCAAGAACCTGGTCTTCCCTTACCATAGGTGCCCCTCGGCGCCTGCAACTGGCTCCCCGTCCTCCTCTCCCCCTCCCTGGGTAACAGCTCCACTCTCAAGGCTCCCAGACTCTCCCTCTGCTGACCATCGAGGTGCCTGCTCAGACCCACACAGCCAGCAGCCCACTGGATAAGTGCCCGGATGCCCCGGGCACCCAAATGGATCATTTGCACAGTGGAAGCTGGTGTCTGTCTGTGTACCCTCTCTTCCTCCTCGTGCTCTCTGGCTCAGTGAACAGCATGACTCTGGCTCCCTGGCTCATCCTCACTCATCTCTCTTTGTTCCCCGCCCCAATCCAATTTCTCATCCAGTGCCTTTGATGCCACCTGCTAAGTTCTCAGATCTGCTCACTTCACTTTTCTTCAGTCCCTTCCAACTTCAGCCCCTTGAATCTGGCTCATTCTTTACCCAACTTCCTCTGGCTGCCAAGCTCCTCTGTTGGAACTGCAGGTGGGAGCAGGAACCAGCCTTGCCCCTGTGCCTGGACCCCCTGGATCGCAGGGAGCTGACAAAACAGAACTCCCAGTGGGCGTGGAGCCTTCTAATTTGCATGTCCCTAATGACCTTAAAGATCTTAAGCATCCTTGCATGTACAGTACTCATTTGCCTTTCTTATATCTTCAGTGAAGTCTCTGTTCAAATCTTTCCTCAGTTTTTAAAATTAAGTTTTTATCATCTTATTGAGTTGCAAGAGCTCTTTATATATTCTAGATACAAGCCCTTTGTCAGATATATGTTTTTTTTACAGTTTTTTGGAGATACAATTCATGTAACATAAAGTTCACCCTTTTAAAATGTATAATTCAGCAGCTTTTAGTATATTCACAAGGTTATGCACTGATCACTATGTCAGATATATGTTTGCAAATATTTTCTCCCAGTCTGTGGTTTGCTTTTTCATTTTCTTAACATGTCCTTCTGAAGAACAAACCTTTATCATTTTGATGAAGTCCAACTTACAGATTTATTTCCTCTGTAATTTGTAGTTTTTGTGTTGTATTTAAGAAATCTTTGTGAAACCCAAGGTCATGAAGATTTTCTATGTTTTCTTCTAAAAGTTTTATAGTTTTGGCTCTCATCTTTAGGTCTATGATCTTCTTCAGGTTAATTTTTGTATATGGTGTGAGATAAGAGCCAAAATTTATTTTTTGGTCATTTTGATCATATAATTGTTCCAGAACTGTTTGTGGAAAAGAGCATCCTTTCACCTTTGTTGAAAATCAAGTGACCATATATGTATGAATATTTTTCTGAACTTTCTAGTCTGTCTCATTGGTTTGTCTATTTTTATACCAGTACCACACTATCTTGATTACTGTAGCCTTATAAGTCTTGAAACCATGTAGTGTGTGTCCTCCAAGTTTATCCTTCTTTTTCAAAGTTGTTTTGGTTATTCTAGGTCTTTTGTATTTACATATAACTTTTGGACTCAGCTTGTTAATTTCCACACACTTGCAAAAAAAAAAAGTCTGCTGGGTTTGACTGGGATTGCATTGACTCTATAGACCAGTTTGGGAAGAACTGACATCTTAACAACATAGAGGCTTATGATTCATTAACATGGTCTATTTCTCATCTTATTTAGGTCTTAATTTCTCTGAGCAATGTTTTGTAATTTTCAATGTTTAGGTCTTGAATATCTTTTTAACACATTTATCCTTAAGTATTTTATATTTTTGATGCTATAGTATGATATTACTTTAAAAATATCAATTTCCAATATTTTATTTCTAGTATATAGAAATACAGTTGATTCTTGTATATTGGCCTTGTATCCTGAAACCTTGTTAAACTCTCATTATTTCTGGTAGCTTTTTTGTAGGAGGTATAAGATTTTCTACATAAATAATCATGTCATCTGTGAATAAAGAAGTTTTACTTCTTCCTTTCCAATCTGAAAGCATTTTATTGCATTTTCTTGCCTTGTTGCACTGGCTAAAGCCTCCAGCATTATAGAAGTGAATAGAAGTGATAGGACATCCTTGCCTTGTTCCTGATCTTAGAAGGCATTCAGCTTTCTCCTAGAAAGCATTTGGTCTTTTGTAGATGCCTTTTATCAGGTTGAGAAAATTCCCTTCTATCCTTAGTTTGCTGAGAGCAATTTTTATCATGAATGGAGACCATATTTTGTCAAAACTCTTTCTTTTATTAAAATGATCATATGCTTTTCTTTTTTACTCTGTTAATATGGTGAATTACATTGATTACAGTTTTTGAATATTAAACTAATCTTACATTCTCAGGATAAACTCCACTTAGTCATGATATATTGTCCTTTTTATATATTGTTGGATTCCATTTGGTAAAATTTTGCTAAGAATTTTGCACCTACGGCTGGTAGGAACACAAATGATTCCCTATGTTGTGTGAGCTCTGGATGTTGTGTCCCCTGGTCCTTTGGGACAGCTCTTCCCCAGACTCACATAGTCTCCTCACATACACGCCCTGATCAGTTCTCAGCTGAAGGCATGAGTGAGGCACATCTTTCTCTCTGGCGGCCCCCTCTCCTCTGGTACTCTGCCCTGAGAACTCTGCTTGTCTCGGCTCCATAGACTTTCGTTCTGTCTCTTTAGCTCAGGGGGACCAGGTGCCACCTGGGTTCCTCTTCCTGCACCGAAGCCAGAAAACTCTCCAGACAGGAAGTTGGGACAATCAAAGACTCACTCGTCGGGGTGTCTCCTCTCTCAGGGTGACTGTCCTGCACTGCCTCTTGTTCAATGTCTGGAATCCATTGTTTCATATATTTTGTATAGTGTTTTAGCTCTCTTGGGTGGGAGGGTGTCTAGTTCCTGATACTCCAGCTTGGATGGAAGTGAAGTTCCAGTCTTTTTTTATGTGAGAAATTTTGTCAGTTTTTAGGAAGTCAGCATCATCTTTTTTTCTCACTCAATATTTTAACATCAGCATTTTTCACGGGACTTTAAACATTCCATAGATGTCACTGTGAGAGCGGTAAAATATTCTGTCAAGAGTGTGGCCAAGTTTCGTTGACCCTGCCCGTGAGTCTGGACAATGCCCATCCCAGCCAAGTAAAAGGAGGTGCAGCTCTTCCCACACCAGGGGCTCCACCTTCCTTCCCAGACTTTTCCCATCGCTCTGATGCACTTCCTCAACTGAAGACATTCTGTACCACAAACTTCAATGAGGTGGTGATTAAGGAGTGCAGAAGAAGCAGTTTTCAAATTAAACCTATTTTTTTCTTGAATGGAGCAGGTGTCGGTAAGTCACAGTTACAGGAATGAAAAGGATCACATTATTCACAAATTTCCTGTAATTAAACTCATCGACTCTCTGAACAAAACCCTGTGCCCAAAATAATAACTATAGCTCTCATTTGGGGAGATCTGTCCGTGCACCAGGCACATTCCTGGGCACCAGAGCCAGGCAGTGGTTTGCTCCAAATACTGGTGAACACCAAGAAGGCCTCGGCCTGGGAGCCTAGAGCAAGCCAAGGTCTGTTGTTAGCTGAACTTCTGCTCTGACCAATCTTTCTTCCCTCTGGTGCTGGTAGAGACCTGGGGTAGCAGATAAAGGGAACCTGTTAGGTGATTGATAAGATAAACTCAGCAACAATGTAATACTAATTACCACAATTTATTAAGACTCAGTGCTAGGGGCTTCCCTGGTGGCGCAGTGGTTGAGTCCACCTGCCGATGCAGGGGACACGGGTTCGTGCCCCGGTCCGGGAGGATCCCATATGCCGCGGAGCGGCTGGGCCCGTGAGCCATGGCTGCTGAGCCTGCACGTCTGGAGCCTGTGCTCCGCGGCGGGAGAGGCCACAACAGTGAGAGGCCCACGTACAGCAAAAAAAAAAAGACTCAGTGCTAAATACTTACTCTTCCCCCAAACCCTGTGAGCACTAGATTGGGAAATTACAGCTCAGAGCAGTGAATTAACTTGCTCAAAGTCACACAGCAAGTTGGTAGTATTGCTGGGATTCTAACCTGGACATTCTAACGACAAAAACCTTTCTGTTAACCGCTATGATTTGTTTAGCTAACAGAAGCCCTCCTCCCAATACCTATCCACCTTTCTCTCCACAAAAATCTAGGGGAGCTTGGGTGGCTGGGGTAGCCTGAGAATTGCTGAGCCCCTAAGAGAATGCAGTCCTGGGAACTGACTGCAAGGGACCTGAGGACTCCTAAAGCCAAGAGCCACACAGAGGCCATGCTTCCATCCTGGAGGGAGCCTACTGGGCCCTCTGCCCAGTGCAGGTCTCTCCCGCCCCCATGCCCACACCCTGCCCCCAAGTCCCAGAGCTCTTCCCCTGCCCTGAGGCCTGAAAGAACCAGAAAATTCTTTTTTTTTTGTAAGTCTTCTTCCAATTTAATCTAATACTTTGCAGTTGTTACATAATCGAATCCATGTTTACCATAGCATAAGAGTGTGTAAGTCCCTGATTAAAAAAAAGAAAGGGGGGCATATTTTTGGTTTCTGGGGTTGCCTTCCCAGAATGCTGTTTAGGGTTTTGTTCTATCTTTTAACAAGAAAAAAGATGCGATGCACTGTTAAGAGTTTTTTTTACTATTATCACATATTTTTGTTCTCAAATTTTTTATTGAGGTATAGTGGTTTTATAATATTATATTAGTTTCAGGTGTACAACATAGTGATTCAAAATTTTTATAGGTTATACTCCATTTATAGTTATTATAAAACAATGGCTATATTCCCTGTGCTGTACAATATATCCTTATAGCTTATTTATTTCATACTTAGTATTAAAAAAAAGTAAAAAATATAGTAGTTTGTACCTCTTAATCCCCTACCCCTATCTTGCCCTACCCCCCAGAAAATTCTTTAACAAAGTCTGCCATTGTCTTGCCAACCAACACTCTCATTGTGGTGCATTACAGTATTCTCTTTTGGACTTTTCTGGGTGTTATTCTTCCAATTTTACTGATGAAGAAACCAAGGCTAGGGGGTGGGGGATGATATGTCCAAAGAAAGCAAAAGAAATAAGATTTGAACTGGGGTGTGCTGCAGATCCTGCCATACCCTGCTGAAATATGAACCACTGGTGGTGAAATTCTTCCTCATTTATCACGAGCCTTCATATCCCTTATCTCTTTGGTGAATCTACAAGTACTTATGTAGCAAGTGGAAAACAGAAGGCACTCTGTCCCTCCCAGGGGGCGTGTGGAGGATTAGACAGATAACAGATATTACACTCTTAATCTGAGGCAACCCTGACCACACAAATGGATTTTGAAGCTTCCTCTAAACCATTCTGTGGATTAATTATGGCGTGACCCCTCAGGGTCTTGGTTAAGGACAACAAAAATAGACTTAAGCAACTTGAGCAGAAAGGAGGCTTGTTGAAAGGATATTGCTTTGAGCCAAGGGGGCCAGGCCACAGAGGACCCAGCCACAGCCATGCCTGGCATCAGTGTGCTTAGGGTAGCTGTGCAGCATGACTGGGGATCCCATGGAAGACATGCCTCCATTGGCAGGAATTTGCCATCACCACCATCACAAATAGCAGCATCAGCTAACCTTCACTGAGCGCTCACCAGGTGCGGGCACGTGCCAAATTCTTTACCTGTACTTACTCATTTTACAGATGAGGAAACCGAGGCATAGAAAGGAGAAGCAGGTTGCCCAAGATTAACAGCCAGTAAATGGAAGAGCCAGGATTCCACCATGCTGGCAATTTCCAGACCCCACACTCTTAACCACCATGGTTTGCTTTCTTGCTACCATCCTTGTTGGTTCCTTCTGCTTTGTGTCACTCCTTCAGCATCCAAGGTCTCAGCATAGTTCTGAGCTAAGCCCATGGCCCAGCTTTCAGGGAGAGGAGAGGAGACCGTCTCTCTGCTTCAATTGCCAAAATGAAAGGTATGGCCCTGCATCTCAACTGTCTTGAGATTCCCCCACATGTGGGAGGGGTTCAGATGCAGGGTGACCCTCAAATGTCAATGACCCCTACAGGCCTGAGATAGCTCCTAATAAGGACTGTCTGCCATGTGTGGTCCTCAAAACCTTTGGACCCCTAGCTGGGGGTTGAGTTACACAGACTTTGGGCTCCTTAGCAAGTAGGGTCTTCCCAGGTTCCAGGGAAGAATGGGCAACTTGCAGCATGGGATAGTGGTCCTTCATGGGGACCGCTGGGCTGGGGTTCCCCAGATGCTTGCGGGCCTTTTTCCACACAGGATGGGAAGCCAGGACGGTGTCGTCATCCCTCACTCAATTTTCCCGAGAGATGCGGCGGCTGCCTGCCCATCCCTGGAGGCACATCTCAAGGAGAGCAGGGCTGCTATCTTTGGCATTTTTCAATGTCAGCAGCAGAGAAGCAAAATCAGCCCAAAGGGCTGTTTAATTGCAGTATAAAAAATCATGCTTTTCCAAGGGAAAAAAGGAGAGTTCTCCACCCCCTCAGTTTCCAGTGCAATACTGTATCTGCTGATTCGGTCTCATTCAAATCCAAACAAGCACGCTCATCACTGCGAAAAGTGCCATTCAAGTGAACACTCTCCACAGACCTGTATTTCGCCTCAAATGTTCCCAAGCCCAACTAAGCCCGGTGCAAACTACTGAACCCCAGCAGAGGGGGTGTGGAGGGGAGATGCTACAATGCCTTCTGAAACACACTGAGGCAGAAGGAAGTCACCAGGAGCCTTGGACTGAGTCTAATGGTCTGGCTCAAATGCCAGCTAAGACCCAGGGCATGTCCTTTCCCCGCTCTGGGGCTTAGTCCCCTTTCTGTAAAATCAGAAGATCGGGCTGGATCAGGGGTGACAAGTACGTGAACCTTGCACCCCCATTCTTCCTTCCCTTGCCCATGCTGACAGCTCTAATTACTCAAGGCTTTATTTACTGAGCCCAGATTTGGTCTCAGAATCCTTCTCAAAACAACACTTCAGGCAGCTGGCACTGAGATGAAGTGTGCTGCCATCCCTGGGCTAGAAGAGTCTCCTGGGTCCCTTCCAGGTCACACACTTCAACTTTGAGAGTAGTAACAGCAACCGACAGACCCTTGCTGTGTACTTCCTGTGGGCCAGACAGTGTTCTGAGCACTTGGCCCATGTGAGTACTTATTTGGCCCACTCAACAAACTGGTGCATGTTCCAATGGCCTCATCTTATGGAGGAGCCAGACTGGATAGATAACTTGCCCAAGGTTACACAGCTGTAAGTAGAGAAGTCGGGATTCAGACTCAGGCCACAAGTTTCTAGACTCAGAGCTCTTAACCCCTCACTGCAGTGTAGGTTCGTCAACAAAGGGCCAGCCTCTGGGGAGAAAGGAGGGCCACACCTGGGTCATCTTCATGTCCCTAGCACTCTGCACTCAATATGTGTTTGTAGACGAAGCAACTGAATGGATGAATAAAGTGAAAACAAGAAAAATGCTGGGAACTACACAATAATAATGTAATAATGCCATTTATTAAGCACTTACTGTGTACTGGACTTGATTCCCTCCCGCCCCTTGGGATGAGCTCAGTAAATACTGGTTGAAAATGGGCACAGTAATACATGTCTCATCCAGTACTTTACCCTTTTCAGGTAAGACCCCCACGGCCTCATTGCATGAAGGCGAGAATGTTCCCTAGTTTCCTCTGTTAGTAATGGGCAGAGCTGGGCTCTGTGTCCAAGTCTGACTCTAAATCCTGTCCCTCTGGACTCTGCCTACGTGCTCTGGGAGGACCAGGGAGAGGGCAGCTGAGAACTTGAAGGGGGTGTGTCCCCGTCCATCCTGCCCAGGGAACCCCCTCAAGCTGCTGAGACAGTGGAGGTTAGGAGGCCAGCCCAGTGCAGCCTCCATGTTTCTGCCATCCACGTCCTGGGCTTGCTCTGCCTGGCAGCTCAATGACAGGAGGCGGGGGCCTGGGGGAAAGCACACAGGGTGTAGCGGTGCCCTTGGCATCCCCCCACCTCTGCTCTTGCCCCATCAACACTGGCCGGCCTCCAGGGAAGAAACAGCCTGACCTCGCTCAGGCAGAGGCTCTCCAGTCCTTTTGACTGTGACCCACAGAAAGAAATTGGTTTTACACACACACTTTAAAACAAGTACTACAAGACAATATTTACCCTTTCTAATTGTGAGTATTGTGATAACTTTCTGTTCTATCAAAAGAAAACGCTAGTGGTGACGCACTAAGTTGATTCCACGGCCTGTGAGTGGGTTGTATGATGTGAAACGCCTCACTCTAAGGTCACACATTAATAACAACTAATGTTAAGGGAATGCTCACTACCAACTCTGCAGCTAGGAGCCGATCTCACTCACACAACAGCCCTACTAGGTAAATCATCACTATCCCTGTTTTTCAGATGAGGGAACTGGGACCCAAGGCTGGGGTAAATCAGCACTGTATCCCTGATGTGTTGGTCAACCACAGCTGCAGAACAAGCAACCTCAAAACCGCAGTGGTGCCAGACAATAGGCCTTTATTTCTCACTCACTCACACGTTTGTGGGTTGGCTAGAGTGGCTCTGCCCCATAGCTCTCACTCCATCCTCATCCTCATCCTCATCCCAGGCCAGCAGCCCAGCTGGGACACCTTTTCCTAGCAGTGGCAGGGACACGCAAACCTCACCCATGCACCCCCCGCTCCCTGCCAAGCATATTTCAAGCCCCTTTTTGCACCACACCTGCCAACTCCCAAGCCACAGCGATGCACTGTTGCACTTTAAATTAAGGCTTCTGGCTTTTCAGAAGAAGAGAAAAGACACAGGCCTACATAATCAGCACAGCCGCTCTGCACGTTCCATGCAGACTGCTTTTTGGGTTTAGAGTCAAATGAAAACGTCATTTAAATATCATCCATTCACATACTCCATGGTAAGACATAATTCTTTGTTTCCGTGCTTCCAGTGAATTAGTTCCTTTAAGAAGGAAGGAAGAAAGGAAGGGAGGAAGGAGAGAAGGAAACAAGGCAGGCAGAGAGAGAACCCCAAGTGTGGACATGTGGGCAAATGGGCTCACATCTCTGAAATTTCTTCACCTTTAAAATGGTGACACAGGGGCTTCCCTGGTGGCGCAGTGGTTGAGAGTCTGCCTGCCAAAGCAGGGGACACGGGTTCGGGCCCTGGTCTGGGAGGATCCCACATGCCGTGGAGCGACTAAGCCCGTGTGCCACAACTACTGAGCCTGCGCATCTGGAGCCTGCGCTCCGCAACAGGAGAGGCCGCGACAGTGAGAGGCCCGCGCACCGCGATGAAGAGTGGCCCCCGCTCGCCGCAACTAGAGAAAGCCCTCGCACAGAAACGAAGACCCAACACAGCCATAAATAAATAAATAAATAAATAATAAAATGGTGACACAGATGAATACATTCCAACATGCTGTGAGCGACAAAATTAGGTTATGGCACAGCATGTAGTGTTTCATTTTGCAGCTTTGTATTCATATTTAATATATATGCATGTGCATATGTATTTAGGTGCACAGATGCCTGAAAAAGGTTCATCTAAATCTTGCAGTGGTAGAATTTGGAGTGATTTTTTTTTACACGGGCCTCTCACTGTTGTGGCCTCTCCCATTATGGAGCACAGGCTCCGGACGCGCAGGCTCAGCGGCCATGGCTCATGGGCCCAGCCGCTCCGCAGCATGTGGGATCCTCCTGGACCAGGGCACGAACCCGTGTCCCCTGCATCGGCAGGCGGGCTCTCAACCACTGCGCCACCAGGGAAGCCCCTGGAGCGATTTTTAATTTTCTCTGTTTACTCTGTGTTCTGAGTGAATGTTTTTACCAGGAGAATGTATTGCGTAGAGCATCAGAGAAAGCAACAAGGGCAATCCCATTTGCTCACCAAAACCAGAAGCACCAGTGCCTGTGTTCTGGCCCAGTGCACTCAGATAGAGGCAACGGCCACCCCCTAGCTGGCCCTCTTCTGGAGCCCAGTCCTGCTTATCGCCCAGACGGGTTCCAGCTCCCACACACTCCTTCCTCATTCGGCTGTGTCCTTGTTCTTCATGCTCACCACCCTGGACACTCTGGACATTTTATCTTTCATGTTCCATTTCCCTTCCCTGTTCCCATGACCCTAACGACGTGGAGTTAATCTTCACTAACACTCTATGAGGTTGGAATGCATTTGTGCATTCATTCATTCACTTTCCACACAGGCACTCATCTTTCCATCCCTTCATCAAACATTCACTGGTGCCTGCCCTGTACCAAGCTCTGTACTGGCTGCCAGGGACCCAGAGATAAATCAGATGCCAGCCCTCAAAGTATCCCAGTCTAGCATGTGACACGTACTGGCTAACAGTAGCCTTTACAAAATGCTACAGGAGCACAGAGGAAGACTTTGAGTCTCCTGGCCAAACCCTCCAGTCTACAAATAGAGAAATATTATCCCTCCAATATACAGAGAAGCACAATAAAGGCCCCAATGTCAGAGCTAGAAGGCCCTTAGAAGCAGCTATTAGGAACTGTAAATACGTGGCATATGTAGCATCACCAATCAAATTGACCATGGCAAACGTTACTGATCAGACAGGCATTTTTCCCTGTGAACCTGGGGCACCTTTGAGTCAGTGACTGTGCTCTGTGCTGGGCAGCCCTACCGGGGAACTAGAGCTGGCATGTGTGTTACCAGGTCCAACCCGGGTGGGGAATGGAGACTCAGAGAAACCCAGAGGCGCTGAAGGTCACTCAGCAAGTTCATCTCTGGACCCCTTGCTCTTAGACACAGAGGGAACTGCCCATAGAGAGCTTGTGTCAGAGTTTACTGTGTGCTGCTCCCCCTGCAGCCCTGCACTGCTGGCGTCGACTCTCGGCTTCCTCTGTTTTCTGTCCCGTGTCAGGCAGGGAGGAGGGATGATCCTCAGCTGAAAAAAACTAGGAGGTGTTGTGGCAGGCGGCCTTTTAGTGGGCCTGTAAACTGCCAAGTGGATTAGGAGGGATAGATAAGCCGGAAGACTCCAGGCCCACACATGGTAACGGGCACAGCTTGCCCGGATTTCATTTCTGATCACACCGGAACGGAGCAAGAATTGCGGACAAAGTGCATGAACCTAAGCAGCCGTGCCTGATAATTTACACTCCTCACTGTCATTTTTAATGCACCGTGTCTGCCTCCCTCCAACCTGGGAAACGCTAAATCTGGCTGCTTGAAGAACCACTTCACGCTACAATATGCCAAGAGTCTTTCTCAAGACTTGGCTTGGTTCCCATGGGAGCTTCCACACTGCACCCCACACACACCGTGGCCCTGCTCTGGGGACTGAACAAGAGAACGAGTCTGGCAGAGGGGGCGCTTGACACGCGGTCTGTGTTAGGCACAGGCCCACAAGCCCATACCCACACCCTCCTCTCCAAAGCCCCATCACACGTTAGGCATTAGAGCAAGTTGGGCGCACAGGCTCTGGGGTCACATGGACTTGGATTTCAGTCCTAACCCCAACATCTATGAACGACGGGACTTCGGATAAGGCACTTAATCTCTTGCAGCCTCAGGGCCCACATTTGCAAATGGGCTAATGAGATCTACTTCGTGGGGTGGTGTGGGCAGGCCATGCTGAGAATATGTGTCTGACACTTTGCACAGTTCATGGTATCCAGTTAATACTTTGAGTATGAGAGTTAACATCATGGTTAATGTCCAGACAGGATGTTGGACCTTTCCCCCCACCCTGGGGCCCATCTGAGATGCCCTACAAGCCAAGGTTCACAGAGCCCCCCTGCCAGACACAGAGGATGGACTCTGTATGTACTGGATGGATGGATAGATAGATGGATGGAGGGGTGGATGGAGAGGTGTGTGGATAGGTGGGTGGATAGGTGGATGGATGGACAGGTGAATAGCTAGACGGAAGGGTGTCCGAATAGGTTCTGTTTCTGGCACAGAGACCATCAAAGCAGGGATTTGAGAAGGCCCAAGTTTGGCCTCCTTGATGGCTATCTCAAAGTTAACATGTCCTGCTCCCCTCAGTAGCCCATCACTCAGCCACCATTAGAGAATTTCCCTAAGCTCTTCCCAAACCTACCCAGATCCTCAGCAGAACTACAGAGACTCCACCCTGCCCCTGCCTTGCTCCGCCTCATTCGGTCCAAAATCCTTAACTTAGCACTTGAGACCACTGTGGCCAAGCCAGTCCATCCAGCCCCTGAGCTAGGCACAGCAAGGTGCTCCATGGAGGGAGGGCTGGCCCTGGGAGGTGTCGGGAGCTCTGCTCTGGGCTCAGCAGTTAGAGCTGAAGCATCTGGGGAGGATGCCCAGCAGGCAAGTGTGAGTGGGATGAGACTCTGGGCCTCTTCGGATCAGCTCAGCTGGGCCCATGGGCATCATTCCTTCCCAGCTCTAATCAAAGGCTTGCTGGGCAGCCTACTGTCTCACTCAGACGCCCAAGGCGGCACAGGGCGGGGCCTTCTTTGTATCTGCTGCGGTCACTTGACACACAGTAAATTGTTTCTCATGAACTCAGGCAGGATGCAATCCAAGGGGAGCCACTGCCTCATGATGAGTGACATTCGTAAGGTGCAACCTTCATTCCAGGCACGCAGGGTTAGGGCTGCCTGGCATGGAGAACCCACAGCAGTGGGGGGCTGCTGTATCCTGGCACTGGCCTGGGGCTAAGTGCATCAGCCAGTGGGGCTCCACTGAGGAGATGTCAGTAGAGACACAGGTGGAGCTGGGTGGGGTGCCCTGAAAAGACCGGTGCCAACTGCCCGCTGCTTGTTCCAAGCCTTGGCTTCCTCCTCTTTAAAATGAGTGCAATGGCTTCTCCCACTTTACTGGGTTATTCTGAGGATCAGACAGAAGTCACAGCAATCATAACGATGCTTGCATTTGTACAGCACGCTACAGTCAACAAAGGCCCTTCCCTTGCCAGGAATACAATTTGGTGAATATTCTCCCCTCACCTGTGAACTGCTGCCTAAAATTCGACCATGAGACTGGAGTTCCTTGATCCTAATCCATTATTGCTCCCCTCCTGCCCCTTCCCAGAGAGCAGCGCTTTGAGTGCTCCAGGATGGACTGTTCGAGAAGGAGAAGCAGCAGCCGCTGGCTTCCGGCTAGGGTGCTCGCCTCTGCGCCCTGCCGTCTCCTTCCATCCTTGCTGTGGCAGGTTTAGTGAGGAGCAGGAAGGTGCTGGAGGCCTCCCCGTCGGGGGGAGGGCCAGGGCAGGGGGTCTGGGATGCCACAGAGAAGGCTGGCTCCTCTACCTGGGGGAGGATGGGAGGAAGGGAAACGATCCCCACAAGGGCCAGCTGTTCCCAGATGTACACTGGGTGTTTCACAACGTGTTGTGTGATGCTCCCACAACCACTGCTAGGTAGGTAGGGATTAATATCCCTGTTTTACAGGGATGGAAACCGAGACCCAGACAGGGCAGGGAGCACGTCCCAGCCACAAGGCTAGGAGGTGGCTAAGCCAGTACTCAGTTCCGTTCTGTCTGAGGTGGGGGTGGTGAATGAAGGAACGAGGACAATTACATGGTCTTGGACATGTCGACAGACAGACGAGTAAGTAGTGGGTGGAAGGGTGGTGGATGGTAAGGGATGGAATTAGGAGGATGCAGGTTAAGCCATAAGTTACCAGCAAAAGATGGAGTCAGGCTTCATCCCTGTAGCTAGCTCATTGTTCTAGATTCTCTAGTCTGGGCCTCTCTGGGCCCCTAGTCATAGGCAGGAGAGGCTTTTACCTGGACAGGGTCTCCAGGAAGCCTGGGTGGGCCTCCGGGGTGGGGGTGGGGGGCAAGAACAGTAGAGAAGGCTGACTTCCTTCCACTCCGACCATGGAAGGGCTCTCCCTCTGCCTGCGACCCCGCCAACCCCAGCCCCCGCTGCCCAGGGACAGAGGGACCATCTGGCAGGAAGTCCTGCCCTTGTGGAAGTCGTGTTGAGAGGCTCCGGGCTTCTAGGATAGTCACAGCATCACTTCTGCCGGAACAGAAGAAATCCACCCTGGGGAAGGGGTCCCCTGGGAGTCCCAGAGTGGCCAACACAGAACTGGTTCCCACCCTGGCTTCCAGCAGCCTCTCCTCATCAAAGGCTCAGCCTCCTCCATTATTCACCAGGCCCGGGCTGCTCCCGCAGATCCACGGGCACTGGGGTCCACTCCTCCCCCGGCTCCTTTCACCTGGGAGCCTTGCACAGCAAAAGCTTCTCTCTCTCTGCGTTCGGTTTTATTTTTAAATATACTTATTTCTTTCCTCATCTCCTAATTCATCTGCAGGGACAGCTTTCCCTTCCGGTTGCCCAGGCCAGAAACCTTGGGATCATCCTGGAAGACTCTCTGTCTCTCCCACCCACATCCAGTGGGTGTGTTTACCACTTGAACACAGCTTGTCATTAATGTTTTGGGATAATGTCTTCTAGTCCCTTTTGTTAAAGTTTTTATAGCAAGAACCATGAATTGCTTGTCTACTCCAGACCCTGTCCTAGAACATTTCCAAATATCGTCTTATGCTTTTTCGCAACAAGCCATGTGGTAGGTATTGTACGTAATTTTCAGATGAGGAAACAGAGGCCCAGAGGGATGAAGAAATTTTCTCAAGTTTAAACAATTATCATAACAATTGTGTTAGTACTGGACATGGCAATTTTTATACTGCCTTTTTCACTGAACTATATTATTATCATGTCCCCATGTCATTAAAACTATTTGTAAACATAATTTTTAATTGGCTACAGAATATTCTTGCCAGAGAGCATGCTCTTATTTCCCTAACTAATCTCTTATCATTTAGAATTTTGGATATTTCTAAATTTTTATTATCATAAATAATAAATGATATTCTTAAACATAAAGCTTTCCCATATTTTTGATTATTTCCTTCAGCTAGATGTCAAGAAAGGAAAACCCAGGGGTAAAGTTGTACAGACTTTTAAAGAAAAGTCTCTGGATGCCTGTTACCAAATGCCATGTTGACGTCTGCAGCTGGACTGGTTCCGAGTGTGTGTGGGGGGGGGCAGGGGGGCTCATCTCAGATATTTTCCTGTGGTGTCTTTGTCCTATTCACAGCCAGAATGGCTCACGTTTCTCCAGGCAAAGCCCTCCTTCATTATTGAAGGCCCAGCCTCGGCATGGCTACAGCCATGGCCTCTGGTTCACCACATTAATATTGCAGGCAGGGCTCCTGAGGACCTAAATATTTGATCAGATTGTGTGCTGGGCTGTCAGTGAGCCATATTCAGAGCAAATGAGACCATCCTTCCCTTCCGCACCTCCCAAAGTGGCGTGAGGCCTGGCCACCCTCAGACAACTTGGTCAGTTGTCTGTGGAGAGCTAATCACTATGGGGAAGACAGGGTAAAACAATAATGACATGTATTAATTACCGCAGCCTCAGAATTCACTCTTTTTTTTTTTAAAATAAATTTATTTATTTATTTTTGGCTGCGTTGGGTCTTTGTTGATGCTCATGGGCTTTCTCTAGTTGCAGTGAGCCGGGGCTACTCTCTGTTGTGGTGTGTGGGCTTTTCACTGCGGTGGCTTCTCTTGTTGTGGAGCATGGGCTCTAGGCATGTGGACTTCAGTAGTTGTGGCATATGGGCTCAGTAGTTGTGGCTCGCGGGCTCTAGAGCACAGGCTCAAGTAGTTGTGGCACACGGGCTTAGTTGCTCCGTGGCATGTGGGATCTTCCCGGACCAGGGCTTGAACCTGTGTCCCCTGCACTGGCAGGTGGATTCTTAACCACTGCGCCACCAAGGAAGCCCAGAATTCACTCTTTATGTCTCATTCTGACAGCCTGCAATAGCATTCTGCAATCTGGATGGGAGGAAAAGGCAGGGTCCACGACCCCCAGCCAAGGCCTGGTGCACACTAGGTCCCTGTGCATGTTTGTCTGTGAGTGGGTGACTTGTCCTTGGAAACTAGGAAGGTTCATTCAGTTCATTCACTCACCACTTATTAAGCACCTACTGAGTACCAGGTTCCATGCTATGTACTTTGTAGTGATTATTTTAATTGCACTTAGTACCGTGCCTAGCCATAGCGATTTTATTTTATTATTTATTTATTTTTATTTATTTATTTATTTATTTATTTGGCTGCGTCGGGTCTTAGTTGCAGCATGTGGGATCTAGTCCTCTGACTAGGAATCGAACCTTGGCCCCCTGCATTGGGAGCGCAGAGTCTTAACAGCTGGACCACCAGGGAAGTCCCTAGCCATAGTGTTTTTAAAGGGTTAGCTATTATAATAATAACAAAAATGCTATTACTTATTTGTTATTATTATTTATTATCTCAATTGTGTGAAGGAGGCATGATCACTATTCTCATTTTACAGATGAGAAAACAGAGCCCAGAGACTCAGCTAAGGAGCCAGGAGGTTGACCACAGACCTTGACCATTCATTCTAGATCTAGAACTGGACCTGGATGCCATGGCTCTAGCTCAGGCTCCGGGGCTGCCTGGGACTCCACGCTTGTCTATCCAGGTTCCTCCCGCCCTGGCTTCAGCCCCAGGTCTCCGGCACCTGCTCCTTGCCCAGCTTGGCTACAGGTGGAGAGGGACAGACAAACTCCTTGGGCTAGTGGACAGGCATGGCCCTGAGGGGAGAAGAGAGTGGTATTCATGGCCCTCCTCTCAAGCTGACATCTAGCTTCTCACTCATAATGGAGCTCCAAGGCCTGGGTGACAAGGCCCTGGAAAGAGAACAGAAGCGAGCTGCGGGGGTGACTGGGGGATGATATAGCACAGAGGATGGTGATGGAGGAGGAGGCCCAAGGCAGACTGCTGGCCCTCAGGAACACTCTTGGCCATGTGACACTAATACAGAGCTGGCACCTTGAGATAAGGCCACCTGGAGCAGCCTCACCTGTCAGGTCTAAGGGTCACCACCTCATTGGTCTGGGCAGCCTTCTGACAGATGTGTCCTGCTTCCCACGTTCTCCCAGTTTTCTCTGTAACACCGAGTAGCATATCCCAAGAATACTATTATTCTGTGAAAATAATCAAGGGGGTGCGTAAACTTAGTCACACTGGTGTTCATCATGGTGGTGATAACAATAATGCTATATCCGTATGACTAGACCCATTCACGCACACAATCACTGATTCTCTCATTCATTCATTCACCAGACATGCTAAGAGGGGCAGAGTATCACTGTTCTACCTTAGATCCTCCACTGACTTCCCATCACACTTAGAATAGAAATCAAACTCCTCACCTGGCCTACAAGGCCCTGAGTCATACACACTCCGGTCCACCTCTCCCACGTCCTTCTCTTTCTCCATTAGCATCTGCCGTTCCCTTTGTCTGAAACATCTTCCCATCATCTTTCAGTCTCAGCTCAACACCCCCTCCCTGGCAGGCCTGGCACCTGAAGGTGGCCTACCTACAAGGGGTCCCTCTACTCTATCACCCTGTTTTCGTTTCTCAATAAATTATTTCATTTAGTAATTTACTTGTTTGCTGTTCACTCCGATTTTCAAAGCCCATGAAAACAGGGCCTTGTCTTGTTTACTGGCTGTACCCTGAGTGTTCACACTCATGCCTGCCATTGATGAAGAAAGAAAGGAGTGGGGGAGGGAGACCAGGCAGGTCCTCAGTGCCGGCTCTGAGCCTAGAAAGCAGAGATGGGGGGCGGGGGGGAGACGGGGGGGGGAGGGGGACGGGGGGGAGGGAAGGACGCTGCAGGTACCAGGACCCACTGGGCTCTGCGGGGTCTCTTTATCTCAAGAGATGAACAGGGCAGGTGTGTCTTTGCCCTTGTTACACGTGAGCCTCTTTAAAGACAGGCCCGCTCCTCCCCTCCCCCAACATTCTGGGCCGGCCCCTCCTCTCAGTCAGGTGCCCGGCTCCCACTTCGGGAGCCCGCCTGCCCTGCTTGTCATTCCGGCCGCGGCTTCCTTTGCTCACGCGCTTCCCACTGCGCCAGGAGTGGGTTTCTGATAACGTCCGAATAGATTATTTAAGAGACTTTCCGCAAGGCGGGGATGAAACTCCAGGCTGATAAGCGGGTGGGGGCGGGAGGGGAGGTTCAGGGCTCCTGCGCGGGCCGTGGCGGTTCATCCCGCGCCCCCTGCAGGTGGGTCCCTGCAGGTGGTTCCGCGCCCGCGGTAGCGTGTTAATTACACCCGCGGGCGCGGCGGGGGATGGGGACGGTCTCACTCTCGAGCTCAAAGAACCATCGAAGAACCACAGGGCAGGGAGAACAGGCCGGGGTCACAGGCTGAGAGGACTGGAGAGAGCCCCTCAGAAGCCCCCCAAACGGGAGAGGGTTCCCGACACAGGCAGGAAAGCGGGATGGGGCGCCCCTGCGGAAATGGCGGGAATGGCGGGCAGGGAGGCGTGGGGTAGGGATGCCCTGTGAGAGCGGAAGACCTCAGACAGGGATGTGGTTGTTGCCTGAGAAAGCACCTCTGATTTAGGGGCAGAAATAGAGGCTGGACCGTTCAGGGGCCTATGTTGTCACTATGGGGACCCAGGTGTGCCTGTGGGATGCCAGCCCTCTTCCACATGACTGGACAGGGGTCCTAACCAGGGCAGGGGGCTGCAGGCAGGTCGCTTGCTTTCCCTCCGCGGAGGATAAGAGCACAGCCCCCCTCAGGGCACCCAGTGTGGGGAGGTGAGGTAAAGCATGGTCTGGTGACCATTGAGTGGAAGCAGGGGTCAAGCCCACATGCCCAGGTGTGTAATACCTTCCCGTTTTTTCCAGGAAAACTTAATCTGCCCCAGGTGGTGAGAAGAAGGGGCTTGTGGCTTAGGCTAAAGCACAGATTGGTCCCCACCAGTCACTGTCCAGTTGTACTGTCCTCAGCCCCTGGTGCTGGCAGGCCTCTGGCTCTGAGGCCTCACTCGGGTGTCTGGAGGGGCTGGAATCATGTGTCCAGTCCTGCCTGAGGTCCTGTTATTTCAGGCCCTGTGTGTCCCCCTCAGTGAGGGCTGCTGTCTTTTCCCTCTGGGGAAATTCCTTCCTTCCCTCTCCCCAAGCTTCCCTCAGAGGGCCCCTCACAAGCATAATTTCCTGAATGAGCTTTTGAAATCCAAACCATGAAGAGAAGAGCCCTTGCTTGAAAGAGGGAAGAGAGGGGAGAAATACCAGGAGAAAAACATAAATTGGTATCTCACATGATATTCGTGCCTTCTGTAATCCTAAGTAGCAGCAGCGTTCTTGGGGACTGCCAAGATTCTTCTTCTGCTCTAAGGTGGGTGACAGAGTGGGCTGGTGGCTGCAAGGGGCGGGGCAGGGCAGGGCCCAGGAGTAATGGTGGGAGGAGGGGGTTCTTGGCTGGGGAATGAGTACTTGAGCCTTGGGTTTCTTTCTAAGTCTGAGGAAAAGTGGGTGCCTAGGTTCATGGGCTCTGTTCAGGGTATCCCTGAAAAGCTTTGTTTGGGAGATGATTTGGGGCAAAGTACTCAAGCCAAGTGGGTTCAAGACTTGGCTGCCATGTGCCAGCTGTGACCCTGGACCAGTGTTCTGAGCCCTCTGAGCCTCCACCATCTCATCTGTTAACTTTTTTTTTTTTTTTTTTGCGGTATGCGGGCCTCTCACTGTCGTGGCCTCTCCCGTTGCGGAGCACAGGCTCTGGACATGCAGGCTCAGCGGCCATGGCTCACGGGCCCAGCCGTTCCGCGGCATGTGGGCTCTTCCCGGACCGGGGCACGAACCCGTGTCCCTTGCATCGGCAGGCGGACTCTCAACCACTGCGCCACCAGGGAAGCCCTCATCTGTAACTTTAATGTAGAGTACCCTCAAGCTCCATCTCCCGTGGCCCTACACTGGCTGGGGCGAGTCCCTCCAGCGCTCAGCACACAGGATGTGTTTTGAGTCCCAGAGGACTGGGAGGTAGAGAGCTGGTGTGGTGGTTGAGGTGCTAGTCTGGGGAATGAGGTGGTCAGGACTGAGGCCTGGCTACAGTGCATGGTGCTGTGTGATACTAGGAAGCTGTGGCCCCTTCCTGGGCCTCAGTTTCCCACCTATGGGTGGGAATCATAGTCCTTGCCCTACCCACTCACAGGACACAGATAAATAATAACAACCCATTGTTATCGAGTGCTTCCTGGGGGCTCTGCTGCCCTAAGAGCCATTCATGTATATCTCAGCCCACACAATAGTCCTGAAAGGTAGGTACTATTATCCCACTTTACAGATGAGGTCACAGAGGCACAGAGGGTTAAATAACTTTCCCAAAGACACAGCCAATAGTGGCTAAAACTGTCTTCGGAGTCAACACTGTTAACCATCACACCGTGTATTGGTACGGATGGGGAGGATTTGCTTTCCAAGTTCTTGGGTTGTCAAAGCTGACCCTTGCCACCACCCAGACCCAGACACTGGCAGGACCTGCCAAGGCCCCAGATCCTGGTGGTGAGCTCTGCTCTTTCCCCTCAAAGTGGACCTGGAGGAGGCTGAACCCAAGGACTCAGGCTGCTGGAGTTGTGGGTGGAACTGTGGGAGAAGGAAGGAGGGGAGGTCTGGGGGCGGCGTGGAGAGGACAGACTGTCGGCAGCGGCAGCAGCCTCGCCCCCACCCCCACTCAAGGAGCAGATCTGCGTCACCAGCACTGGGGCCGCCTCCCACCCCCTGCCAAAACCCAGCAATTGCTCCCAGGTGAAGAGCAGCTGCTGCCCTGGGAGGGATGCCTGCCACTGATGCCACGTGGGAGGCTGAGCCATCAGGGCCCACCTGGCTCCCAGTTGGAAGGGTGAAAAGAAGGAAGCAGCACTCCCCCCCAAAACTTCGGCTGGGCCGGCCCCAGAAAGCACTGCCTTGTTTTCATTTCATCCTCACAACAACCTGCAGCGTGCAACTGTATGACAGCCCAGTTAACACCAGAGAAACTGAGGGCTAGAGAGCGTGGGAAGAAAATATGCAATTGAAAGCAAAGGGGACAGCTGAGCATGGAGAGTTCTCAGGCGCTGCAGGTGATGCACAGTTGCACACAGGCTAAGGGCTCAGAGCCAGCATTTGCTGAGCACCTATTTTGTGCCTGGGGCCATTAGCTCCATTTTATAGACAGGCAAACTGAGGTTCAGAAAAAAGGAAGTGGCCAGCCCTGGGTCACGCAGCAGGCTGTGTCAGAGCTAACAGCAGTTCTCTGCCCTCCTGGCAGTTTTAGTCTGGTGAGGGAAACAGATTCATACCAGACCAAAAGCAACTGAGCTGTGATTGAGATATAAACTCCCCTGGGAGACAGAGACAGGAGGAAGAGTGCCAATCAAAAGTACTTAGTGAAGAAGGAGAGGGAAGTGTCTGAGTGGGACATCTGGGCTGCTGAGCACCGGTTTAAATGGCAAGATGGGAGAGGGCATTCCAGGCATGGGAGGAGCAGGAGGAAAGTCCTGGAGGCAGAGTGGGTCAGGACGGCTTGGAGAACTGTGGGGTGTCCTGGGAGGCTGGAGCACTGGCCAAGAGAGTAGGGAGGGGAGGAAGGCAAGGTGGCCCTCTGGTGGGGTCCCCTGAGGAATGGAAGTCTCTCTGAGGTTTGGAGAAGTGAAGGCCTGTGGGAAATGGCTGGGAGGAAAAGAAACAGGGCACAGGTCACAGAGAAGCAAGAGGGGAAGAGCTGGAAGTGGAGGGAGACACTGTGGGTAGGGCTCCTGGGTTCAGCTGGGCCAGTTGTCTTGGGCTTAGGCTCTGGCATCAGGCACACGTGGGTTTGAGTCCTGGCTCTGCCCTTACTTGCTGTGTGGCCTTGGAAGTTGCTTGCCTTCTCTGAACTTTGACTTCCCCCAATATAAAGAACTGCCTCCTGGGGTTGTTGTAGATGGCAGCTGTGAGCCCAGGGCTTTTCATTTCTCCCTTCCAACCTAGGAGGTAGGAGCTGTCATTTCCCCCATTTCACAGAAGGGCAAACTGGTGACTGATCATGGCTAGGATGTAAGGGTCCAGACAATTCTGTCCACCACGGAAAATTAGATGGGTCGTATTGGCTCCAGGGGTGGCTGAAGCTCTGTTGGACCAGCATCACCCTTTAGCTTCTCTACCTAATCCTGCTTCCGCCTCCTCCCTTCCCCAGGTGTTGATCCCTAGTAAATATCCTCCACATCAGACTCCATCTCGGGCTCTGCTCCTGGACATCCCCACCTGCAACAGGTACATTTATGTTCCAGCCGGGGTGGCTGAGTCCTGGCTGTGCCCACAGACCCCTTTGTGAGCAGCATGGCTCCGGTGGCCAGTTCTTGAGCCCCACCCCCCAAAAAACTCTAGGAGGAGCAAGGATGAACCCATGAAAATGAGGAACCTGTGTGCAAGGTGAGGCAGGAAGATGCCTGTGGAGCCAGCCACACTGGGCCCTGTAGTGGGCTGAATGGTAGCCCCCAAAGATACTGCCATGTCCTAATCTCCAGGACCTGTAAGTCTTGTCTTATTTGGAGAGACTGTCTTTGTAGATATTTAAGTTAAGGATTTGGGGATAAGGAGATCAACCTGGATTATTCAGGTGGACCCTAAATCCAATGATGTGTCCTTGAACAAGTGAGACAAAGGAGAGAGACATGCATAGACAAGAAGGTGATTTGAAGATGGAAGTGATGTGGCCACAAGCCAAAGAAGCTGGTGGCCACCAGAAGAGCCAGAGAAGGAACCCCATCAGATCCCCTGGAGGGAGTGTAGTCCTACCTTAATTGTGGACTTCTGGCCTCTACACTGGGAAAGAATATGTTTCTGTGGTTTTATGCCACTCAATTTGTGGTAAGTTGGTACCACAGTTGCTGAAAAGGAGTACAGACCTCATATCCAGTTGGAAGCTTGGGGAAACTTTCCAGGAGATCCCTGGAGGTCCCCGAGGTTGAGCACTCCCAGCCTGGGCTGGGGGTCAGAAGAGAGGAGGCCGGCTCTTCAGAGGAAGTCTTACCTATCCTGGATTTTGACCTTGAGTAGGAAGTACTCCTCAGGAAGGGAGGGGAGAAGACAAGCCAGGGAGAGAAACACGGTTTGCAACAGCCCAGAGAACTGAAAATCATAGTGCGTTCCAGAAAATTCAACTTGTAGATATCATGGGAGTAGAAAATTCCCAGAGGAGAGAAGAGAGAGACACAACTCAACAGGAGGCAAGGGCCCCATCTCAGAGGTCTCTGGGTGCCCACGTGAAGCTTGTTTTTCTAAATGTTATATTTTAAAACAGTTCTAAATTTCTGGAAAAATTGCAAAGGTAGCACAGAGAGTTCCCATACACCCAGATTTCCCTTTTATTAACATCTTACATTAGTATGGTACGTTTGTTACAATTAATTATTCAGTACATTAAGTCAAGTCCATACTTTATTCAGGTTTCCTTAGTTTTTACCTAATATCCTTTTTCTGTTCCAGGAGCGCATCCAGGATCCCACATTACATTTAGTCGCATGCCTTCTTAGGCTCCTCTTGGCAGTGACAGTTTCTTCTTCTTCCCATGTTTTTGATGACCTTGGCAGCTTTGAAGAGAAGTGGTCAGGTATTTTGTAAGACTGCCCCTCTGTTGGAATTTGTCTAGTGCTTTTCTCATGATTAGACTGGGGTTGTGGGTTTTGGGGAGGAAGAGCCCAGAGATAAAGGGCCACTTTCATGACATAACAACTGTACTTGCTGCCAGCAGGACTTACCACTGTTGTTGTTGACCTTGATCCCCTGGCTGAGATAGTGTTTGTCAGGCTTCTCCACTATAGCTGTGAAGTTACTCCTTTCCCCCCCTTTCCATAATATCTTCCTTAGCAGCAGGTCATTCTGTACAGCCCACCCACCTTACAGGGTGAGAGGATAATGTTCCATCTCCTTGAAGACGAGGGGTTTTAAGCAGGAAATTCACATAGTCAGGTTTTCTTCTTAAAGCCCAGTTTTGACAAAAATGTGGGGAAACAGACACCCTGATATTCTGTCGGCGGACCTGGAGATCAGAACAGTGTTTTGGAGGCACAATTTGACACATCCATCCACGTTAGATGCACATACCTTTAGGCCTAGCAAGTCAACACCGCGGACGTGCCTGATCACGGGTGCAGTGATGCCTGGACAGGAGTGTCTATGGCAGCGCTATTGGTAGCCATCAGAAACGTGAAACAACCGAGCGCCCACTGACAGGGCAATGGATGAGAGAATGAGGTAGATCCATCTCACAAAATACCAAACAGCCATCAGAAAGAAAGAGGTAAATCCCTGCATGTGGACCCGTGAAATTCTCCAAGATATATTACAAGTGAAAGGAGTATTCGCAGGCTCCTATGCATGAATGAAGCCATTTGCATGAATAAAAAAGATGTACATTTATATATGCACATAGGAATGGAAAATGTGTGGCAGGACCCATAAGGAACCATCACCCATGGTGACTCTGAGGAAGGCATAGAGGACGAGGGGCTGTTACTTCTCACTTTAGACCTCTCCTCTCTGACATTTTGCACAATAAGCAAGTATGGCTTTCATGATAAAATGTTTTTAATATTAAAAATATTTCTTTGGGGCTTCCCTGGTGGCGCAGTGGTTGAGAGTCCGCCTGCTGATGCCGGGGACACGGGTTCATGACCCTGTCCGGGAAGACCCCACATGCCGCGGAGCGGCTGGGCCTGTGAGCAATGGCCGCTGAGCCTGCGCGTCCAGAGCCTGTGCTCTGCAACGGGAGAGGCCACAACAGTGAGAGGCCTGCGTACCGCAAAAAAAAAAAAAAAAAAAAAAAAAAATTCTTTGGAGATTTGCATTGTAAGGAGTCCACTGTGGTTTCTTGTGAAGGATGAGTTTGGGGAACCAGGGTGGAGTGGAGAGACCAGTTCAGAGCTCTCGGGGCATTTAGATGACAACTCGAGGAAGGGCAGGAGAAGAGGGTGGATTTGGGGGTTACTTACGAGGTACAGATGAGAGGACTTGGTGACTTTTTGGTGGAGGGGTGGGAGAGGGGAGAGGGTGTTTCATGCAGGATGCTGGCAGCAAGCTGATGGTGCCCTCAAAGTGGGTTATGGAGGAGGGTGTAACAAAGGAACTGCTTACAAGTCCAGGCAGGATAAGGGAAGCAAGCGAGGGGTGGTGCCACACCCGGGCTAGGCACATCTGAGAGCCATCACCACACCCAGGCCTACGGCAGAGGGAGGGCAGGGTCCCTAGAACTGGGCAGGGCAGCTGAGGGGGAGGGTGCCTGATGGGAACTGAGGCTCAGAGAGACCAGCCTGCCTGTAACCTGGCAGAGAGAGAGCCTGGGGAGCAAATACCCCAACCTCACTCCTGCCTCTCCCAACTGCCATTGCAGATGGTACCTCCCACTGGCTAAACCCACCTGGAAGCCAGAAGGCAAGTTCAGAGCAGGGTAGAGGAGGGCGGGAGGGGGCCCAGCGAGCAGGGTGTGGGGTCTAGGTTGATGTCCAGGCTCCTGGTTTGGGTGCCTGGTCGATGGATATGCCCCTTGGAGATGGGGAACACAGAAGGAGGAGCAGGTTTTTAGGAGGATGCAGAGCTCCATTTATGGTCTCTTTCAGCCAGCCTAGGCTGCTTGCATGACAAACAACCCCAAATATGTTGGGGGGTGGGGTGGAATATTGGGTTGGAGCTTAGATCCCAAATGGTCTAGCTTCCTGTGATGGTCCCCCTGGCACCCTTTGAGGTCACCCACCTTCCCCCCTACCTGCCTGGAGCTCTGCCCAGGCACATAGGCTCCTGCCTGAATGTGAAGGGTGGACTCTGGAGGACTTCTGTTGGGGGGCACACAGCAGGGGTGTTGGGCCTCCCGCAGCTCTGCAGGGTCACCAAGACGGCTGCTGGGTGATCCGTGGGGTCTGTGGGTGTGGCCAGACCCTAGGAAGGCAGCCTGGGGATCCAGGGCCTTGGGGCTGGTTTGAGCTTGGTGGAGGGGGGAGGGGGTTACCCAAGGCTTGCTCAGACCAGCCTCGGGCTGGGAGGTCTTGGGCCACCCTACTGTCCCCAGGTAGGGGGAGATCTGTAAAGAGGGTTTGGTTTTTTGTGGAGAGGTCCGCTGTGGGAGACGTGTGGTGGTGGGGGGGCATCATCCCACCAGCCTGTAGGGGACTGGAGATCCTCCAGGATGGCAACCAAATCCTCATAGGAATGAAGACCCCGGAACAGCGCAAACAGGGTGTTTGCAGGGAAAATGAGGCACCATTTGGCACTATCAGCACATTCCATCCACAGGATTCTATAATCAGATTAGCTCCCAGGAGGCATGAGAAGATGGGGTGGGGAGAGAAAGTGGGCGAGGAAAAGGCCTCCACTCTGAGCTCTCCTATTCCCACCTGGCACTGTTCTAAATCTTTCATGTTTCACCATCTAATTGCCCTCCTCGCTGTTCATATGGGGAAGCTGAGACACAGAGAGGGAAAGGGACTTGTCGGGGTCCACAGTGTCAGGGATAAGTCACGCCCCAATCCTGCCCTTCCTCTGCAGTGTGCTGTTTCCCTGTCCCCTTTGGTGACAGTCTCATCCTCCCCCATAGGAACGGTACATAATTTGCACGACCCAGTGCAAAATAAAAATGTAGGGGCCCTCATTCGAACATTATTAAGAATTTCAAGATGATGGTGACTGCAGAGCTTGAAAGCCGTCTGATTGCAGTTTCCTGCTGATGGAAGTTCACAATACTACTTATGAATTATTTTTTCTAGAAAATGAGCATGAATACAATAAAGTCTCTAGATCTAACCACCAATTTACAGGAAATACAGGGGACAGAGGAACATGTTAAATTATGTCACTAGTAAGCAAATAAGAAAAATCCAGATGGTGAAAAAAAAGGGGCGAGAACCTTTAGATCAAGAGACTTACATAGTAGATCTCAGGATCAAATGCACTGTGTGGACCTTATTTGGATCTTCATTCAAACCAACTGTTAAACAAAATCATGAGATGATTAGAATTGGATATTTGACAATATTAAGTATTTCTGTTTAATATTTTAGGTGTTATAATAATATTACACCTAAATAAATAAATATAGCTCTGTCTTCCCTAGTTTGCTCAGGCTGCCACAACAAAGTCCTACAGACTGGTTGGTTTAAGCAAACAGAATTTTATTTTCTCACAGTCCCGGAGGCTGGACGTTCAAGATCAAGGTGTCGACAGGATTGGTTTCTTATGAGGACTCTCCTTGGTTTGTAGCTGGCCCTTTTTCCCCTGTGTCTTCATATCTTCTTCCCTTTCTATGTGTCTGTGTCCTAATCTCCTCTTCTTATAAGGACACCAGTCATTTTGTATTAGAGTCACTCTAATGACCTCATGTTAATGTAATTACCTCTTTAAAGACCCTATTGCCAATACAGTCCATATTCTGAAGCACTGGGAGTTAGGACTTCAACATATGAATTTTGAGGGGACATAGTTCAACCCATAACAGTTGTGATTATATTTTTTTAAGAATCCGTATCTTTTAATATTTTATTCTGAAATGTTAATGCATTAAATGATATGCTATCTGGGGTTTGCTTGTAAATAGTCCAGTTTGTGGGGGAGGGTGGTGGTGGAAGTAAAAATGAAACAAACTTGGCCATGAGCAGATAATTGTTGAAGTTTAAAGACAGGTACGTGGGGGTGAATTATTCTATTCTCTTTACTTGTATACAGATTTGAAATTGTCTACAATAAAACTTTTTTTTTTTTTTTAAATGCTAACCTTCAGTGGCCTTCCATCATTTACGGAGTAACCTCCAAGTTCCAAGCCTGGGACTCTTTCATTCCACCTGTCTGCTTCCTAACCGCTTTTCAGCCTACAGCTTCCACCAAACTCTCTGCAGTTCCCCAGACATAGCAGGCTGGTCCTCATCCCTCCATCTTACCTCCTGTTCTTCCCTTCGCTTATCATGCCCTTCCCCTGCTTTTCTTCTCCTCCTCCAGGGTGCCCACCTCCAATAAGTCTTCCCTGATCTCCAGGCTGGGAAGGTTACCTCCTTTGTGATTCCTCACCCCCATGGTCCCTGGTGCCGATCGACCTATGCAGCCACCATCGGCTTCTTTCCTCCCTCTTCTCCTTCTCTACTCCCTGACCACGCATACACACACATGCAAGCCTGTGAACTCCTTGAGGACTGTGACTCATCTGATCAGGTTTCTGGGTCCCAGTGAGGTGAGCATGTGGCCAAGGGGAGCAGCGATGACTGGGAGATGCAAGCCTTCATGTGGCGGTTGTCACTCTTGTGATAACACAAGAAGGTTTCACTGCAGCCCATGGGCAGCCACTGAGGGCGGGGGTGACATTTAAGGAGCGCTGGTGTATATGGGGGGAAGAGGTTGCTCCCTGCCTCTTCCCCAGGGAGATTCTGGCCTGGTGTCGGGACCTGGTATCACTGGAACCCTGGCTTTCAGGAGCTGCTTCTCATGGACAAGTGTTGAGAGGTTCCTAAGCCCCTCCCCTGCTCCTTGGGACCCTCTCCTAGCTTGATACCCCCCTTGCACAGATGAGGAAACTGAGGCTTGGCAAAGAAGTCACCTGCCCACTTTCTAGCTGTGTGCCCTTGGGGCTTTAGCCTCTCTGAGCTTGGATGTCACCCTAAATAGTCAAGATGTGTGACATGTGCCTGCGCACGATGACTGTTCCTCTCCCCGGAGAGAATTGAAAGACCCATCGTAGATCAATGTTCCCGGCCTGCCAATCCCTTTATTAGTTACATAGCATGGGGTAAGTCCCTTCCCACTGCCAGTCTCAGTGTTCCCATCTGCCAAATGGACATGCCTTGGGGCTTGCTGGTCACTGTCTCCCTCATTATCCTGGGGCCGGGGCAGTGTGAGGCACCCAAGCAAGAGATGACAGATCCGAGGGCTTCTGGGTCCGCTCCCACCTGAAACAGTGGGGCTGCCTGCTGGAAGTGAGATTTCTGCAGACCCAAGTGTCCTATCCAGAAGAAATGTGCTCAGTCACTTACAAATACCCACAGGCCTGGGGTATGGGGTAGACCCCTCCGGAAGCTCACAGACTAGAGATGATGCACCCCACCCCATACCAATGAGGGATACCCAGTGGCTGCAGTCTCAGAGGAGCCCCTGACCCACCTGGAGCTGAGGAAGGCTGGGACCTACCAATGATGAATGATGGGAGGGGGCGATTCACCAGGTAGAGGGAGAGGGTAACAGCACCAGGGAGCCCTGAGCAGGGCTGGGTCAGGGCGGGCTTCCTGCAATCTGTGCACTCATTTTGTGCTATTAGTGGTCATCGATGAGCACTGACTAGAGCCATCAGTTCATTAAGGTTTGCAAAATGAAGATATTCTGATTCTATTATCCCATTATCATCTTTCAGCTAGACTATTTCTCCAAAGAGAAACTTCCCTTTATTAAATATTAGGTTACCTTTAGGAACAGTCACTGCAGGTGACTAAGCAAGTGTGTGATAGGGTTAAATTTGCCTTTTCTGAAAGAAAATTTTAAAAGGCCAAATAGCAGAGAATAAACAAAGGACATTGTTAAAGACTTATTCTCTAAAACCACCATACTCTAAAGGTTTTACAGAGGCTTCTTCTAAGCCTTCAAGGGACAGATAAGTTCTATTGAAGTACAGTGTTCCAGAGCAGAGAGGAAGGAAAGCTTCCCATTATTACCATGAAGACTGTTTAACACGGATAACAAAACACAACAAAGCACAACATAGAAGCAATAAATCAATCTCACATAAATATTGGGGGAGTGACTATCCTAAGTAAAATAATAATTATAGGAATTGTGATGGTTAATTTTATGTGTCAACTTGATTGGGCCACGGGGTGTCCAGATATTTGGTCAAATATTATTCTGGGTGTTTCTGGATGAGACTAACGTTGGAATTGGTGGACTGAATAAAGCAGACTGTCCTTAATGTGGGTAGGTCTCATCCAATCTGTTGAGAACCTGAGTAGAACAAAAGGCTGAGGAAGGGGGAATTCTTTTTCTCTGCCTGACTGTCTTCCATGTAGGACACTGACCTTCTCCTGCCTTCAGATTTGGGCTAGAACTGGAACTTAAACTATCAGCTCTCCTATTCTCAGACCTTCGGACTCAGACTAGACCTATACCATCTGCTCTCCTGGTTCTGGACTTCTCTGTTTCCATAACTGCATGGGCCAATTCCTTATAATAAATCTCTCCTTCTCTCCATATATATATATATGTATATATAGATATATACACATACACACACACACACACACACACACACACACACAGAGAGACAGGCACACATATCCCATTTGTTCTGTTTCTCTGGAGAACCCTGCTTAATCAGAAATATCATTCAGTATCCAGAAGCACATTAAGAAGATAGCACACATCTCGAACTAATCTTTGCATGGTTCAATTTTAGAACGCCTAGTAATGTATATTAATATCAATAATGTAATATTATAAAATGTCATCATTAATAGATCAAAAGAGGGAGAAAATTGTTATCTTCTGTATAGATGCTGAAAGGGCATTTGATAAAATTCAAGATTAATTCCTGATTTTTAAAAAGTTCTTGATAAAATTGAAATAGATGGATACTTCCTTAATGGGATCATGTATATCAAGGCAAAATCCATCGGCATGTGTAATGGTGAACAACTTGAAGCATTCCCAATAAATTAATGAGCGAGACAAAGATGTCCCCTCTCACCAGTCTTGTTTAACATTACTCTAGAGATATTAACCACTATAATTTCACAAGAAATGAGGAGGATACATATTGGAAAGACAGAGACAAAAGTATTGTTATTGGTATATGATATGATTACACACTTGAAAAGCCCGATAAAATAGAACAATTATTACAAATAATATAACTTGGTAAGATAACTGGGTACAAAATTAAAACATAAAAATTAATAACTTTCCTATACATGTACAGTGAGTTATAGAAGATACTTAAAGGAAAAATCCCATCTATGAAAATAGCAAAGAAGACAAAGTACAAAAGATAAAATGTCTAGCAACACATTTAATAAGAAAAATGCAAGATATACATGAAAAAAATTTAAATGCTACTAGATACCTAAAACAAAACAGGAATAAATGGAAGGCATAATTTGTTCTGTGTAGGAAGATAGTAAAAAGAAATCAGTTTTCCCTATATTATTATATACATTTAGAATGTTTCCAATAAAAATAAAAATAGGGTTCTTAGGAGTGTATATTAATTAGAGTAGGCTAATTGCTTTAACAAACAAACCCTGAGTATATAATGGCTAGAACATGATGGATGTTTATTTCTAACTTACATAAATCCCCAAATGGATGTTCCTGATTGGTGGGCATCTATGTGTGTGTCTTTCTCAATCAGAATTCTTTAATCTTTGGCTCTGCTATTTTCAACACATGGTTTCCAAGGTGACTATGCTCATCTGCCTGAAGCTGGCAGAGGAATATGAATGATTAAGCATGGCAAGTTTTCATGAGCCAGTCTGAGAAGTAATACACATCACTTCTACTTGCATTCCATTGGCTAGAACTCTATCACATAATTACATTTAATTACAAGAGGCTATGCTATGTTGTCCGAGTGCTCAGGAAATAGAGGAACTGAGTTTAAAGCACTCTTTGTCATGGGAAAATTGACAGATTCTTAAGTTCACATGAAAAATGTACATGGGGAACATTATAAACAATGTTATGCAAAATTTGACAATTTAGATGCAGTGGACAACATCCCTAAAAATGCAACTCTAGCAAAACTGACAAAAGAAGTTATAGAGAACCTAAATAGCCCCATATCTATTTTAAAAATGGAATTTGTAATAAAAATCCCTCTCACAAAGAAAACTCCAGGCCCAGATGGGCTTCACTGGTAAGTTTTCTCAAACATTTAAGGAAGAAATAATAGTGATTCTACACAAGTTCTTTCAGGAAATAGTGCTTTTAAAATTCAGCAATGAGGGACTTCCCTGGTGGCACAATGGTTAAGACTCCACGCTCCCAATGCAGGGGGCCCAGGTTGGATCCCTGGTCAGGAAGCTAGATCCCACATGCATGCCACAGCTGGGACTTCACATGCCACAACTAAGGAGCATGCAAGCCGCAACTAAGGAGGCTGCCTCCCACAACTAAGACCTGGCACAACCAAATAAATAAATAAATAAATATTTTTAAAAATCAGCAATGAATGTTGAATTTTATTATCTATGGAGAAAAATAATATGAGCACTTCCCAACTTGCTTTAATTTCAGTTTTCTTAAATTTACCAAGGCCTGGGTGGTCCAGTGGTTAAGACTCCGCGCTCCCAATGCAGGGTTCCGCGTTCAATCCCTGGTCAAGGAACTAGATCCTGCATGCATGCCACAGCTAAGAGTGTGCATGTTGCAACTAAAAATCCTGCACATAACAATGAAGATCCCACATGCCGCAACTAAGACCCGGTGCAGCCAAATAAAAAATTTTAAAAAATACCAGATAACGTCAATTAAATTTTTAAAAAATTTACCAAGGTTTGCTTTGTGACCCAGCATGTGATCTATCCTGAAGAATGTTCCATGTGCACTTGAAAAAAACGTGTATTCTGCTGCCTCTGGGATGGTAGGGGTGGAAGTTGACTGGGAAGGTGCATGAAGGAATCTCTGGAATGATGGAAATGTTCTGTCTTCTCTTGAGTGGTAGTTATACATTGTATGCAACTGCCAAAATTTAGTGAACTGAACACATAAGATCTGTGTATTATATGTAAGTGGTATCACAAAAAACCCAAAAAGAATAGCTGGGAAGATGATAAAGAAAAGAATCCAAAATTAGACACAAACACATATTAGACTTTAATTTGATACAGGTGTCGTTTCAAGTGAGTGGGTAAAAATGGATTATTTAACAAATGATACTGAGATAACTGGAAAAAAGTAGTTTGGAACCACATATTACTGTTCACACCAACATTAATTTTGGATGGATCAAAGATTTAAAGGTAAATAAATGAAACGATGAAAGTACTGAAGCAAACATTGATGATTCTTTTGTGGTTCTGAGTTTGAGAAAGGGAAAGACTTTCTCAAAATAATTCAAACCTGAAGCCACAGAAGAAAATATGAATATGACCGCTAAAATTGAACATGTCTGATTTGAAAAAAACCCACAAATAAAATTTAAAGAAAACGAATAAACTATCATATAAACATGAGAGACCACACGTCAATTTTTTTTAAAGATCAAACATCTAAAAGAAAAATGGTCACAGGACATGGACAGATGGTTCACAGAATGTGTATACGAATGGCTTCTAAACATATGAAAAGATGTCCATGCTCAGTTACAGTAAGAGAAGTGCCAACAAAAATTGCATCAAGTTACCACTTCCCCCTAATAGACGGCATAGACCCAAATTTTTGATAATGTGCTGTGCTGGTGACAGTGTAGGGCAGCAAGCTCTCTCATGCATTGTTGATGGGAGTAAAAATTGTTACAATTCTTGAGAAGACAATCTAGAGATATCTATCAAATATAGAACTGCATATACCCTGTGACCCAGACATTCAACTTCTAGGAATGAATTCAACAGATACACTTCCAAATGTCCAGAAAGATGAATGATGGAGATAACCAGTGCAGCCTTGTTCACAGTGGCAAATAATGGCCATCAAGAGGAGTCTGGTTAAATAAATGACCATGTCTGGATGTAATGGGATTCCATGACACTGCTTGAAGTAGATTAATGTGGTCCCTCAGAACATGGGCTCTAGAGCCACAATGCCTGAGTCCTAACCCCAGCTTTCCCACTTACCGGCTGTGGGACTGACCTTGGGCCACTTACCTAACCTAACCTCTCCGTGCCTCAGTTTTCTAATCTCTAAAATGGGATAAGTAGCAGTAATAATAATGTCACCTACCTCAAAATGTGCTGAAGAGTAAATGAGTAAAACTGGTCTTACGGCATTTAGACCAGGGTGTGGCACGTGGTAAGTACCAGGTACGGATAGACTAGAATTATAACTGATCTGAAACCATCTCCAGAACATATTAAGTACAAAAAAACAAAATGCGGTTCCAGTGGTATGAAACCAGGGTGTGCAGGATAGTTCTACATATTTATGCTTGCATATGTATAAAATATCTCAGAAGGAGGCACTAGAAACTAGAGATAGCATCTGGGGAGTGATTGGGGTGGGAGAGAGTTCTCAACGAATAACTTGTATACTTTTAAATGTATTTTTTACAAAGTATGTGTATTATCTATTCCCAAATTTTAAAATAAAAAAGGTATATTTTGAAAAGAAAGTCCCTTGAGGTGATGTAACTGTCTGTGTCCTGATTACGGTGGTGGTTACACAAATCTATGCATGTGTTAAAATTCATAGAACTGTACATAAAAAGATAAAAGTAAATTTTTCTGTGTGGCAATTAAAAAATAAAAATTGAAAAAAAAAATGTCCCTTTGGCTCTAATGCATAATACAGAGCAAGCCTGGTCCTCCAGGAGACCAGTGAGGAGATGATTGCATTTTAGGGGAAGAGAAATTCTTAGAACCTGGGGAAGGAGCATCAGCGGTGGGGACAGAGAGGAAAGAATTCAGAAGTGTAGACGAAAAAGGCTTGTGCTCCATTCTTTTACGGAATACACCCCGACTTAGCACACACTGTTTGCTGGGCACTGTGCGCTTTCTCCTCATAACAATCCCAGAGGATGATGGTTATTTTTTGTCATCCCAATTTTCCAGATGAGGTAAAAGTGATTTGCCCAAGGTATAAGTGGCAGAGCCTTTGAACCAGGTCTGACTCCAAAACCGGTTCTTTTTGAAACCGCACTCCTTCTCAGGTGGGACTCGAACCCAGCTGCACCTCAGATTGGGACTTGAACCCACAATCCCTGACTTAGAAGGGGACATGAACCCACTGTCTTTTAATTGAAACCATTCACCTGGTGTCAGGACTTACTGAAGCTCAGGTTCTTTTGTCTCATGGCAGAAAGAATTCAGTGTGAGGCAAAGCGATGGGCAGAGTGGGTTTATTAGCAAAGGATGCTAGTGAGAGATACAAGTGAGCTGGCAAAGGAGTGCAGCCCTGAGAACAAGGAGGGGTACATTTTTATAATCAAAGAAAAAATGGAGAGAGGAGAAGACCACCTTCTTTCTCGTTCTTGGGCAGATGTCAAGACTCACATCATTAACTCCTCCTTGGACCCTGCATGGTCTAAACGGGACTGTCATGGCACTATTTCAATAATATGTATTTTAGCAAAAAGTGTTGCAACATGTACTAAAATATGGTCATTTATCTCAGGTTTTGGTATAATGTTCCCTTTCCCTTACTTTTTTTTTTTTTTTTTTTTTTTTTACCTTTCACCTATATTCCTGTTTTGGTTACATGCAGAAATGCTACTCTTCAAGGACTATTACCTCTCTGACTTCATGTAACAAGATTCAGACCCCGTATCTATTGTCTTGTGTTTTAACTATCAGGGTTTGTGGCTTGAGTGTGCCTGGTGCTTGGATGCACCTGGTCTTCCTACAAGGTAGTGTAGATTGTTGCTAGGTTACTGGATTCTTTTCTTGAGTGGTCATTAGCTTACAACAGTCTCTCAAACTACCTTAAAATTTCCTTTCTGTCTTTAATCCCCTAGTGGGATTTCTAAACTAATTATTTAATTAGCCTACTCTATCCCTATCATTTTCAGCTCAAAAGACTACGTTTCCCTAGTAAACTAGATCTGGGGAAGTCTGGGAAGGCTTCACGGAGGAGGTGACATTTGAACTGGGGCCTTGAGGTTTCTCCAGGGTTCTATCCCGTACAATTTCAAGTGCTGCCATTCACAAGGTAGTCTCTGGCTCCCCCTGCAGTTGTGCAGGGCAACTCTGAGTTCTTCACACAGAAATGGAGAAGGTGCACCAGTTAGACTTGGCTGTCTAACAAATCACCTCCCAAATTCAGCAGTTGGTTTAAAACCATAAGCATTTACAGGTCAGCTGGCTAGTTCTGATCTCAAGCAGGCTTATTCCTGCACCTGAGTCAGCTACTGAGTCAGCTGTAGGGTGATCGACCATCCTGGTTTGCCTGGGACTGTCCCAGTTATAGCACTAAAGGACCCGCCTCCCCGGTGACCCCTCAATCCTGGACAAACTGAAACAGTTGGTCACCCTAGTTGACTGGGGCTGTCGGGTCTAGGTGGGCCTGGGTGAGGATGGCTGGCGCCTCTCTCTGTGGTGTCTTTCATCCTCCAGTGGGCTAGCCCAGGTTGTTCTCATGGCAGCAATGACAGGGGTCCAAGAGAGCAAGTGGACACATGCAAGTCCTGTTAAGGCCAAAGCTCAGAACTGGCGCATGTCACTTCTGCCACATTCTGTTGATCAAAACAAGTCTTAAGACCAGGGGTAGGAGAATAGCCTCCCCCTCTTTATGAGAGAGGCACATTGCTAGGGGCATGGATATGGGAACAAGTGTGGGAAACAGGCCAATTTCATAATCAGTCTGTCACATAAGGGAAATCCTGACTCAGGTGTAGCAATAAGCCCGGCTGACCTGTAAATGGTTATTGTTTGAAACCAGCTACTGAATTTAGGAGGTGGTTTGTTACACAGCAAAATCTAACTGATATACCCCCAACTCATGGAGTACATCTGGGGAAGGGCAGGAAGTTCAGTGTGGCTAGAGCCTAGTGGGCTGTCAGAAGATGGGAGAGAGATAAGAATGGCTGGGTCTGTGTGTTTTCTCATCTCCTGGACTGTCAAATGGGGACAACAGGAGAGGGACCATGATTCCTTTTTACAGATGAGAAAGACAGGCACACACCCAAGGCCACACAGCATGGGTAGGGACTGGAACCAGGGCTTTCCCTGCTGGGCCAAGGGAGGCCATGGGAGGAAGGGGGGCTTGATGGTGCTTTTGCAATCTCTTACTTAAGACCAAGAGGCCATCAGGTATTCGTAAAAGAATGGGGAGGGGTGGCTTGATGGAGATGGGTGGGTGTTGAAATCACCAAAACCCACTGGCACCTATACTTCTGCAGGACTGTGCTTATTTATTCCCTCAATTTGAATGACCGGATTTTTCCCCTCCAGATATTCTCTGGGGCTCCCTCTCTATCAGTAGTAGCAAATGGAGTTACAGGTGTTTAATTAGGCTGGAAAATTATAGACAGCCGGAAGCCTTGACCATGTTTCTCCCACCTCCTGGGGAGGCGCCCCTAGGCCAGGAAATCAGCCCAGTTCCAGTGAAAGGGCCTTCCTGCTGATGAACCGGCCAACCAGGCCCCTGTAAATCCACTGACCTGCCACTAACTTATTGTGTGTCTTTGAACGAGCTGCTCTTCTCTCTGGGCCTCGGGCTCCTGGTCTCTACCGTGAAGGAGGGGACAAGGGGAGACACAGTGTGGGGGGATTTGAGAAAGCAAGGAGACCTGGAGGTGGCAGGGACAACCATGAGCTGTGCAGAGGACATTACGGGCCCCAGAGTGGCTGTGAGGAGCGGGGTGGCCCGTGAAGCGGGGAGGAGATGGGAGAGGCTCTGTCCTCTGTTGGAAAGGGTAGATGACATTCTTCTTTGACCAGCAAGCCCACTGTGTGCCCAATTGCACGTAGTCTGCAAAGACTCACTTCAGCTTCTCCACACTCCTGGAGTGGGTGTTTGCTACCGTGATGGACCGACGGGGGAAGCAACTGCCCTATATCACACAGTAGGTGTGAAGCACGCACCGTCTGACTCAGATTCCTGGCTTTCTCCGCAAATCTGCTGAATGTCTGCAGCCACCCTCCCACCTCCACCTGCCCGGGATTAAACCGGATGTGCTCCACTGGCCCTGCAGACACACCCTCTGCCTTGCCCTCTGTTCCACCAACTGCATCACATGAGCTCCCTTGCCTCCGACTTCCGGTTCCTTCAGCCCCCGGGGAAGCAGCAGCAGGAGCTCGGAGGGTGGAGGGTGGAGGTGAGAGAGACTGGGGATTTGTTCCCCGGGCCCCTCCCTGCCGTGCCAGGCTGCCTCCTCCGTCAGGTGGCACTCCCCAGAGCCTCAGCCCTCAGGGCCCTGGGCAGGGCTGCCTTCACAGCCTTACAGGCGCTGACTGCTCCCCACTCTTGCTAGGCTCAGGGTGTTTCACCACCTCTAAACCTGTCATTGGACTCATTTCCATCCTGACTCTGAGAAGGACCCTGGCAGACACCCCCGCAAGGCTGTTCCTGCCCCCAAAGTGTCCTGGGCTCTGTCACCCATAATTCCTCCTTTCCCCTCTCCCTGCCCCACAAGGCCTTCCCCTGTGGACACAGGGTTGGGAGGAAAACAGACTGATCAAGCTGGTTCCCAGCAAAGAAGTGTTTCCCACCCATCGGTCCCTGCAAATCTCCAAAGCCAGTCTTTAATATTTCACTTTAATCAACTCTCTTTTCTGTAAAAACTTAAAAAAAAAATTGAATCTGAGTTTTTAGAATAAATTTTAAATTTCAGAACAGTTTTAGATTTACAGGAATATTGTGAAGATAGTTCAGAGACCGACCAACTCTCTTAAACTGTATTTTAAAAGGAAACTTTTCATTATTCCTGCAAATGAAACCAGCATGATGTGCCTCAAATAGACTTTAATCTTAAAAATGAACAATGAAAACAAAACAATGTTATTAAATTTTAAAAGTTAAAATAAAAAATTAACAGCCCAATAGAAGTATTAATAAATCTGATTGATTTATATAATGCATTTTGCATGCAGAATTGGCTGGGATCTGGGCGTCTGTGTCATGAAGCGCTCCCCAGTGCAGGACCATCACCAGGCACCAGGCTGTTTTCCACCATGACCCACGTCAGTGCCCTGCCAAGAGTCCTCTGAGGAATGGACCAGCTATAGCACAGCCAGTGTTTATGGGGTCCCACCTCTGGTGGGACACTGTTCCGATGCCTTACATCTATTAACTTGTCAGAGCCTCAGAATAACCTGATGAGGTACTAGCTACTATTATGACCTCAATTTTTAGATGGAGACACTGAGGCAGGTTAAGGAACTTGTTCAAGGCCACAGGCCAGAGCCACACGGGGGTAGTCAGGCTCCCAAGTCTGCATATGGCTGTGCTCTTACTGAGAGCAGAGAAAACAGGCATTTTCCCCATCCCACTGCAGCCTCCCCGGACCACGGCAGCAGCACCGAACTCACCTCTGTTCTCTCCCGCCTGTCCATTCTCCGCTCTGCAGCCGTGCGCTCTCAGACACGTGGAGCTCTGTCCTACCCTTGCTCAGCACTGCACAGTGACATCAACCACTCCTCAGTTTTATTCTCCCCCAACCAACTTTGTACTCTGAAATTCCTCTATTACGTAGAAGAGGTGAAAGACTAGAAAATGAACACCCTATATCCTTATCCAAACTTCAACAATCACTAACATTCTCTCTCTACCTGTGTGTATTCTTCTATTTTGAATTGAAACAAAGCCTTTCTTCATGTGTCCTTGGCAATAATACCAGCTTTGATGTGCTTGTTATTTTTTTCTAAATACACTTGAAAATAAATACATTACTGTGAAAAGAAGATATCTGGCCATGTACCTCCTAAAATCACCCTGTGCATCCCTCTTGATATGACCTCCACACACTGGGGAAATCAGTGCCTGAAGTGGGATGGATCTCCATGGACCTCCATGGCTGTTTTCAGCAAGGATGCCACCTAAACTCACCAGTTCCCTCTGGCGGCAGGGCTGGGAGCTGTGTAGGGAGATTCTGTGGGGTCTAGGTGGGGAAGGTAGAGGCATCCTGGGGGTCTTCCACCTAGGCTGGGAAGGGAGGTAGGACAGTGCAGTCATGGCTTTGCACTGGCTGTTCCCTGTATTCTCCCTGTGTATTTGGAAGCAACCTCCCTCCCTTTAAGTGGGTGTCCGCTCAGATGTCCCTCTCAGAGAGGCCTCGCTAACCACCTGGCTACAGTTCCCCCACCCCACTCAACCTGCTTAATTTTTCTTCAGACAAGCACTTCAGACCACGACACTGTTTTCTACACTAGTCTGTCAGCTCCATAAGGGCAGGGACACAGCTCTCTTTACTCAGCACTACATTCCCATGCCTGGCACAGAGACTGACACTAGCACATGCTAAATAAATGAGGGTTGAATGAGCAGATGAATGAATGAATCAGTGGCCTGGGGTTCAGATTCAGACTCTAGGCCTGGTGCTGTCACTAGGGGAAATCCAGCCTCTGCTCGCATGCCCTCAGTGATGGGGATCTCAGTCCCTACATTCCTGAAAGATGACCACATTCGAAGAGTTACTTTCTAAGTTTTTCCCACAGATATGATTTCGTATGTTGCCCCCCAAACTGAGACTTATGTTTATTTCAAACAGTAATGTAACTCCCCGAGGAAATGAGAGGGAGTTCGTGCCTGCCAGGGACTCAGGGACGGCAAGGACCCTCTGCTTCCTCCTGACCCCCATTTACGCATATTTCTGAGTAAGAGCCCAGTTTCCCATCAGGCTCTGGGTCCATGGGGTCCTCACTGCCCCCACACTTCCCTACTGGTGGAAAGATGGGAACATCATCCTCTCACCTGAGAAGACTTGTTGACAAAATCCTGAACTGGATGAGGCAATGGAAAGTGCTCCAGCTGGGACGCAGCAGGCCTGGGTTCTCTGCCACAGACGCACTGTGTAAACATGAGCCTTACCTTCCATACCTGTAAAATGGGGACAGTGAGTCTTCTATGAGCCCAGGGATAAGAAACTATACTAGGTCAGATTTCTAAGCCCCAGGGGCCTTCTGCAAATAGCAATGGAACCACCCCATCCCCAGAGGCTCCGGACACAAATCAGCAGCAGAGAAGCACCATGGGGCCCACTTTACCTAAGCACAGGCAGAATTGTAGAACAAGGCAAGTGGCTCCCGCGGCGGCCTGATTCTGAGCTGTTGGCATGCTGTATGGGACAAATTAAGTTCATAAATAAAGTCAGAGTGGGCTGTGGCAACTTGGCCACAAACTGTGCTCCTTGGCCACCTTGGCTGGGGACCTGGCACGGTTGCCCCTCGGAAGGCCCAGCCCATTGTCCACCATGTCCACCTGCCCTCCCCACAGGCCACACTGAGTCTGGGCACCAGGCATTTGCTCAGGCCGTGTTCCTGCCTGATGTGCTCTCCCTGACTGGCTCAGCCCCACAGTTCCTGATCCAGAGAACAGGGTCTGGTGGGAGTTGAGGTGCTCCTGGGGGTGAAGTACCTGGGCCAGTAGTCGAGGTTCAAGGCCCAGTTTTAGGGTGAGGGCTGCCCCCTCCCTGGCATCCAACGGGTTAGGAGTGAATCAACTCCCAGTTTCCATCAGGAATCCCTCCTATTGGGATTCTCACACCCTGTGTACTAACCTCCCATGCTTCAAGTTCAACATCAGGATGCCTCCTCCAGGAAGCCCTGCTGGAATGGCTCAGATTCAGCCCCCTAACTCCCAGGCACATAGGCTTCTCCCAAGGTGGGAAGGTCCTGGGCTGGGCCCAGCAAGATCATCCCTGGCCACCCTGTGTAAGATGCCAGCATCCTCCTTGCCTTAACATTTCCAGTCCCCTTTCTCTGCTTTAACCTTTGAGCATGGTCCTTATCTGATGCACTTTAAATTTGCTGATTTGTGAATTCTCTGGCTCTCCCACTAGCATGTAAGCTCTCTGAGGGGAGGGCCTTTGTTGTTTTCGTTTGCTTTTATATTTCTGTGCCTAAGCAGTGCCCCTGTGCAGTAGCCTCAAGTATTAGTTAAACAAAGAATGAATAAAAGAAGGATGCACAGCACATGCAGAGACTCAGGGGTGTGAAAGGGCGTGGGAAGTAAGAAGGCGCCACCAAATGCAGGATTCCTAGAGCATGGTCTCGAGGTGAGGTGGGAAAAGGTAGTAAGACCCAAACTGAGAAGGGCCTTGAATGCCAGGCCAAAGGTTAGGGGGGGGTGGGAGCTACGGCAGGACGTTAGATGGAGGAGCAACAGCGTCACATCGGGGTTTAGAAAGACCCTTCTGGCTGGGTGGGAGGAAGGACTGTGGGGCAGAGAAGAGTGGGAGTGGAGAGAACAGTGAGGAGGCCATGGAAGTAGTCAGGCGAGAGAGGGTGGGCACCTGGGGGAGGGTCATGGTGGGACCTGGAGGGTGAGCAGGAGGCCTGGGCTGGGCAGGGACTGACCGGCAGAGGGGAGCATCCTCTGCGACCGGCTCTGTCTGGCTAATCTCACCCCCCAGGGCTGCCCCACGAGGGGCAGGGAGCCAGGGGACCCAGTCTGGCCCTGCCTCTTGGGACTCCAGGGATGCACGGTGCCTTCTGTTTATGGCAGGAAACTGCAGCCAGCATTGCCCACCTGGTGTCTGCCATGCAGAGTGTGGAACAGGGAAATTAAACCAGTGTGGGGAGCTCAGCTGACACCACGTACCTGGCTCCTGAGGCTTCGGGTGTGCAACCCTGTGGGAGAAGGGAGCTGTCACTGACTGAGCACCTACTCTGTGCCAGGCATGAGATGGATGCTCTATATGCATTTGACCCTTACAAACAGCAAGGCGGATACTATTACCCCCATTTTACAGATAGGGAAACTGAGACCCAGAGAAGCTAAGTAATTTTTGGGATCACACAGTGGCAGAGCTCTTTCTACTCCACCATGCTGCCTTCTGAAAGGAAGCCAGGCAGAAGGCACACAGAAAAGGAATTTATGATCAACACAGCAGCCCAGCAATGGAGGGGTTGCTTAGGGAGGGGTAGGTGACCCGTCCTAAGATGTGCAATTAGTGTTCAAGTGAATGCTTGGCGGTGTCTGCGTGGAGGGGAGGGGAGGGGAGGGCGAGCTGTCTTCTGGGTTCCCCTCTAGCTGGGCACCTCATGGGGTTGGAAGGCCTGAGCTGAGGGACAGCTTTGCCTCTGCCCCAGGCCCCCACAGATCCCCTTCCCAGGAGAAAATGCCCCCTTCCTCAGGCTAGACCTGATACTCTGCAGAGCCACGGACCTGCCACTTTTGCTTGCTCTCTATCACATAGCCCTGGAACCATCAACCCTGCAACAGAGGCCCAGAGAGGAAATGGGGCTGGCCCAAGTCACATTTATGCCCCTGGAGGATTGGACCGAGCATGTTGCTCAGTGGTGTCCAAGGGCTCTGGCCACCGTCTAGTCGGCTGGGCTCAGCCCTGTCCTGGCCACCATGATCGTCCCAGCTGCTGGACACACGCCTGCTGGTCAGAGCTTCTCAGAAGAACCAGGAAGCTGGAATTGCTGTGATTCCCAGCCCTGTCCCCAGTACGACCTTTGGGGACTCTGCATGCGCCTGCACAGGTGTGCAAGCTGAAAGTGTGGGTGGGGCCAGAGCATTTTATTTCTTAACATGCCTTGAGGGCTGGGCTGCCTAGGGTTCTGTCCATTAAAGCAGCTTCTCTTTTAGTCCCAGGGGCATCTCTCAGGTGGCCAGTCCCCACTGGAGGGCTAATGACCTGAGTCCACTCCACCAATTCTACATGTTCCAGACCTGATAAAGGGGATGCAGTCTCAAGAGTCCTGGGGCTGAATCCCAGCTCTCCCCGCAGCTGTGTGACCTTGGGCAGGTTCCCTCACATCCCTGGGCCTCAATTTCCCAGAGGGTTCAAACATTCCAAGGGCAGGACACAGCCTGTACTGTAGTTTGTTTGTTGGTTTGTTTTAATCAAATTGGTTGCCAACATTTAAAACATAAAGGATCAGGAAATTTCACACACAAAAATCTAGATTTTCAGGTTTCATTGAAAAATCAGAAGATCTGGGCTCACTGGGTTCCCACTCCTGTCAGGTAATAACCCACTAGAGTAAGTCACTTTCTCCAGTCCTCACAGGCCAGGCAGCCCCTGGAAGCTGGTGGGTTTTCTACCCCTGAGTCAAGCTGGGAGCCCCCAGCCTCTTGCTTCAGCGACCCCAGAGCTCCTGGCCCAGGCCTGGTCATTGGATATGTGCTGGGTTGATGAATGAATGAATAAATAAATGAACACAGCAAAAATGATAATAATAATGCCTGCTCCCTGCCCCCCACTTTCCCAGAGGAGCACAAGGAGGTCCTGGCATTTTATAAACCTTGAAGTCCCAGGAATAACAATAACAAATATGTAGGTAGCACTTACCAGGTGCCTAGCTCTGTCCAAAGCAATTTTCTTCCATTATCTCATTTGTCCCTCACCATGCCCCTGTGAGGTGGGACCTTCTCCATCCTGGGGAGGAGAGGGTAACAGGGAATAGTATGCCACTTACAGGGTTGGTGGGAGGATTAACTGAATTAATAAAGGTAAAGTGCCTGGAAAAGAGCCTGGCGCACGGCAGGTGCTCAGTAAGCGCGGGCCATTGACACACAAGCCAGGCACTTTCACAGCAGTGATCTCGTGTGGTGGACAGATGAGCCCCCCCAAGCTGGGAGGGGTTGAGACTTGCCCAAGGTCACAGGGCAAGTGGCTTGGAGAGGATTCTCAGATGGGGAGACGCGTGACTTCCTGCAGTGGGGGCCGCTGCTATGGAGCGGGTCCTGAGGGGGCTGGCTTCAGGAGAGGGTCTCTGGGTAGGGAAGGTAGGAGGCAGGAGAGCAGAGGTCTGGAGCCTCAGCAATATAATTCCAGCCCTGGCTTGGCTTTGGCACTCTGGGCTTCCTCCCGCCCCCCCCAGGTTTGCAGCTGGTGTCTGGAGGCTGCCGCCCTGCAGCCTGAACCCAGTGCCCTCCCTCCGGCTGACTCACCCACCCACCCTCTCGGCCCAGCTCCTCACCCTCCAAACAGGGGAACCAAGGCCTGGGGACAGGCAGCCTGGCAGGGTGGAGGTGCCTGGGTTTCACTCCTCCCAGCCCTGCCACTTACCGGCTCTGTGACCCTGGCCAGCCCTCTTAACCTCTCTGATTCTCCTTTCCTCATCTTTTATGACTCGTCAAAAGTGTTTGCCTAGGGCTTCCCTGGTGGCACAGTGGTTGGGAGTCTGCCTGCCGATGCAGGGGACACGGGTTCGTGCCCTGGTCCGGGAGGATCCCACATGCCGCGGAGCGGCTGGGCCCGTGAGCCATGGCTGCTGAGCCTGCGCGTCCGGAGCCTGTGCTCCACAATGGGAGAGGCCACAACAGTGAGAGGTCCGCGTACCACAAAAAAGAAAAATAATAATAAATAAATAAAATAAAATAGTAGTTAAAGCTTCCATAGCCTTTAATTACCGTGCCAGTGGCTGTTCTAAATTTTTTACATTCTTTTTTTAATATTCTTTTCCATTATGGTTTATCACAGGATATTAAATATAGTTCCCCATGCTATACATTAAGACCTTGTTGTTTATCCATTCTAAATGTAACAGTTTGCATCGGCCAACCCCAAATTCCCAGTTCGTCCCTCTCCCTGTCCCCCTCCCCCTTGGCAACCACAAGTCTCTTCTGTGTCTATGAGTCTGTTTCTGTTTTGTAGATAGGTTTATTTGTGCCATATTTTAGATTCCACATATAAGTGATATCATATGGTATTTGTCTTTCTCTTTCTGACTTACTTCAGTTAGTATGATAATCTCTAGTTGCATCCATGTTGCTGCAAATGGCATTATTTTGTTCTTTTTATGGCTGAGTAGTATTCCACTGTATATATGTACCACATCTTCTTTATCCATTCATCTGTTGATGGACATTTAGGTTGTTTCCATGTTTTGGCTATTGTGAATGGTGCTGCTATGAACATAAGGGTGCATGTATCTTTCTGAATTATAGCTTTGTCTGGATATATTCCCAGGAGTGGGACTGTTGGATGATATGGTAATTCTATTTTTAATGTTCTGAGGACCCTCCATACTGTTCTCCATAGTGGCTGCACCAAAGTTTCATTTCCACCAACAGTGCAAGAGGGTTCCCTTTTCTCCACACCCTCTCCAGCATTTGTTATTTGTAGACTTTTTAATGATGGCCATTCTGACCGGTGTGAGGTGGTACCTCATTGTAGTTGTGATTTCCATTTCTCTAATAATTAGTGATGTTGAGCATCTTTTCAGGTGCCTACTAGCCATCTGTATGTCTCTGGAGAAATGCCTATTAAGGTCTTCTGCCCATTCTTTGACTGGGTTGTTTGTTTTCTTGTTGTTGAGTTGTATGAGCTGTTTGTATATTTTGGAGATTAAGCCCTTGTCTGTTGCATCATTTGCAAATATTTTCTCCTATTCCATAGGTTGTCTTTTTGTTTTGGGTTGTTTTTTTTTTTATGGTTTCCTTTACTGTGAAAAAGCTTGTAAGTTTGATTAGGTCCCATTTGTTTATTTTTGTTTTTATTTCTATCGCCTTGGGAGACTGACCTAAGAAAACATTGGTACCATTGTTCTAAGTATTTTACACATGTTAAGTGGTTTCACCCACACATTAACGGTATCAGCAGGCATCAGTGCTCCTATTATCATCTCCCTGTTATAGATCCAGAAACTGAGGCACAGAGAAGTTAACATGCCCAAGGTCACAAACTAGTGAGTGGTAGAATCAGAATTTGAATTCAAGCCTTCCAGCTCCAGAGTCCTTGTTTTCACCCACTATGCTGTGAACATAGAGCACCATGCATGAGGCATGTGCTGAACCCCAAACCCACAGGAGCTCTCCGCATCAGCTCCGTCATCAGTATGTCAGCTGCAGAGCCAGTCATGAGGATGCAGGCCTCAGGGATTCCTGCCCCAGACTGCTCCCCACCCCCATCACTCCAGCCCCACCCCAGGATCTGGTCGGGTACACAGGCCACAACGACCAGGACAAAGAATCAACAACCTGAGAACAATGCAGGAGCCGCACCATCCATCTCCCTAGAAACCCAAGACAGGGCTGGCCCAGCTGATGCAGGGAGGGATGAGGTGTTTGCCTCCTGTTCTCTATCCTCACCCGGACCTCCCCCTCTCAGTTCCCTGAGCCTAGACAGGGAACTCTACAGCAGGCACCACAATCTGGGAGCCGTGAGCGTACTCTCGGCTTTCTTCTGTCCTGTGTCCCACCCCTCCAGGTCCTCCTAAGTGAGGACACTTATGACGCTGTCTCGTTATGCCCTTTCCAATTTCTGGGCCTTTGCTTGGACTACTCCTTCTGCCTGAAGGTTCTCTCACACCCCTTCGGAAAGACCTCCTTTTCCCTGTAAGCAGAGTTTGTCCCGCATTCCTCTGATACCGTACGTCCCCCATGGCCCCTTTCATGTCCCATCACACACCATTGTGATTGTGTGTGTGTGCTATGTTTCTACACACATAGCAACAAACTCAGAAACATCTAAGCACATAGATATATACCACTCTCTTCTCATAGGGTACACTCCCACACCCAAAGGCCCATGTATGCACTATGACCTTCTAACCAAGACACCCATGTACGTGCTTACACTCAAGCAAGTATTAAGGTCACATCTGTGACTTTACATATGTACACACACACACACATGCACATACACACTCACAGCACACAATCCAAGCACACAGGGCCAAGCTACCCACAGAGAATCACATACTGCAGAAATAGTCAGGCTTCTACACTCTTGAACACAGATGTTCAGTCATGGAGAAACATGCAACAACACCCACGAGTGCGGTCACATGTGGGGATGCCGAACTGCGTACATTCCGGAGTCATTCCCTGGGTAGGCTGGCCCGAGGCTGGGAGGATGTCTCCTCGGAGACAGTCTGAAGCCTGGGTAGCAGGGCCTGGGAAACCAGGCTACCACCTCCCACTGGAGCTCGCGCCTGGAGGGGAAGATAAACGATGTGTCTATTGGGCTCCTGGGTGGAGGGTCCTGTGCGGGAGGGGGGCTCTTGGGCTGATTCCTGGCTCCTGTTTCCTACTTGCCCCTTGTGCTTTCAGACCAGCAAGCCCCTGCCCTCAGGCCAGGCCTAAGCTGTTCCTCTAGGCGCCCTTGGCAGCCTTGTCCTTAAATAATAGGCACCAGCTTTTACCAGCATTCACTGAGCACAGGGCCGGACTGGGAGAACACCACCCCAGTGGCCTTACAGGGCGCATGCTGGTGTCTACCCTGACAGCACTGACACCATCTGGAGGGTTCCTCTTGACACCTGACATGTAGGATTATTCTGCCCATTTTAAAGGAGTGGAAATGGAGGCTCAGAGAGGTAAAGGGCCTTCCCCAAAATAACACAGCCAAGGGGTGGTGGGGCAGAAATGGACCAGCCTTCTCAAGGTAGCTCCTGGTCCCTGGGCTCCCAGAACAGCACTGGGTCACCCTCACCTACTCCCGAGGGAAGCAGCAGGAGCAGAGAGACCCCAGGGTGAGGTGGAGTCTTTTCTGGGGTCTGGGGAGGCAATGAGGTAGACTTTGCTGTGGTGCAGCCTGGACTTTCTGCCTCTGGGAGGTCAACTCCTTGACAAATCAGGAGAGGGACTCCAGGCCTGAAAGCCATAGACATTGGTGGAACAACAGTGGCTGCTGTTACCTCTGCTCCCAGCCCCATTTCTGGGTCCTAACAGGCTGTGACCCAGTTACCAGGTAGAGGCAGCGTCCCTCGAAGATTCCTGTGGGACCCCAGGCTCCTGAAGTCCCTGACCGAAAGAGATTGAGTGTCTCAGTTTATTGTGGGCACTGCAAGGGAATGGCTGGATCTGGCACCAAGGGTTTCAGAAATTACCACAGGAAAAGCTTATAGCTAAGAAACCTCCATGCCAGGCTGATTGCCTTTAAAAATTAGGCAAGACAGCCATGAGCAGACAGAGCTCAGATCTAGAGGAAGCATGAAACTGCTCTAGGCCTGGGCCTCCCCAACCGCTGGACTCCAGCAGAGATTTTCAAACTATGTACCCCACTTGGGGAGGGGGCCTGGGTGGAGGACTGCCAGATTTGGGGCTCTAGGATTCCTCTCCACCCTTCAGCAGGAGCACTCAGTGTGACTACAGTCTCGCCAGTCTTATTTCTTCTTCCTGGGCCCACAGGAAGACTGTATTCCTCACCTAACTTGCCAAGGTGACAAAGGCCAGTCACTGGGTTCTTTGGAAAGAGTGTGAGCAGAAGTGATGTACGTTGTTTCCAGGCCCAGCTTTAAACCCCCTAATGTGACACTCTTTGCTCTTTTGTTTGCTTCTCATAGTGACAATGTATTGAACTTACATCATAGATAGGGACACTAAGATGGAAGCAACTTGTATCCCTGAGTCATCATGTAGAGAAGAGATGCTCAGGAGAGCCACTAACCCATATTGTATTTGTGTGGGTGAGAAACAAACTTTTATTGTGTTACCCCACTGAGATTTCAGGGTTTATTTGTCATCTCAGCAGAGCCCAGACTAGCATGGCTAATATATTCCTCTTGGATGGAGTTTATATCTTGAGGTTGCACAAAGATTTTTATTGAAGAAAGAACTCCATGACTAAAATCCCACATCCAAAGTGTCCTCTCTCAGGGTCGCCCAGCTCTGATGTCCTGACATTCTGTATTTAGACAGCTGTGGGCAGTGGAAGTCAGGTGGCTTGAACTTGGTCATATACCCTGACTATGTGGCCTTGGGCAAGCTTCACACTTTTCTGAGCCTCGGTGTCCTCACCTATAAAGTAGAGGTGAAGATGCTTCACCTACAGGGCTGCTGTTAAGATCAGTGAGAAACTGTAAACTGTAAAGGGGGGAGATTTGCTTCAGGGAATGCACTGACAGTTTGTCATCATGCTCATCCCACCCACCACACCCACCACAGGCAAGGTCAGGGGAAAGAGACTTCAAATAGGCATGAAATTTCATTCATTCAGCTGGGGGACACTTCCAGCCCTGTGTGGGGCCCTGGGCCACAAGGCAAGGTTCTGCAGAGAGACCGTCTCTCTTCTCAGCTGTATCTTCTCTGTCTTGGAGGAGGGGGTGGTATCTGACCTAATCACGTGATGGCTCATTAAGAGGTTGCTATGTTCCTGGCCCTTAATGATTCAATTAAGCCTCACTGAGGCAGGTACTTTCCTCATCCTCCTTTTACAGAGTAGGAAACTGGAGGCACAGAGAGACTGAGCCTCTTGTCCAAGGTTACACAGGTAGGATGTGGGCAATGCTGGGATTTGAACCCAGGAAGTCCTACAGCAGAGCCTGGACACAAGACCTCTGGGCTATTCAGATCTCTTAGCATGTGTAGCATCGGTGTCTGGGTGGCGGATGCAGGACGGAGGAGGGGAGGCTGTCCGGGGAGTGGGCTTCCAAGATTAAGCCGAATAGTAAAATTTCTCTGCTGCTTTGCCCCCTTCTGTCTCTCTGACTCTCTCTCCCCAGTTTCCTTCTTAACCTCATTTGATACCACTCTTCCCGACTTCATAGTTTTCCTTGCCTCACTTTAATTCTTTCAGAGCCTCCTCGCTGCCCTCAGGATAGAGCCCAAGATCTGAGGCTTGGCATTCAAGGCCCCAGGAGGTGCCCTTTCCAGTCTTGCTTCCTGCTGCTGCACTGTCCTGTTGTTCTGTGCCCTGTGCTCTACTTAGATTGAACTGTGTGAACTGCCTTCCCCGAGCCCAGCCTTCTCTTTCCCACCCCACGTCTCGCTCCATGTTGTCTCTGCCTGGAGCTCTCTCCCCACCTTTCCCACCAGCTCACTCAGCTCCAGGCAGCTGTCCCGGGGTCTCCAGGTTTGGCCATGTTTTCTGCAGTGCTGTAGCCCAGGGCTGTGTCTCTCCTCTGATCCTCTGGGTTGCCACAGTCTCCATCTCCGTCTGAACCTTAACAGCTCCTCTAGGGCAGGACCTGGGCTGGGACCCCAACATTGCCCAGCACAGGGCCTGGCACAGAGGGGACATCAGTGACCTTGGGTTGTAGGCGAGGTCTCAGGAACTCTGGAGGATGGTCCCACACAGAGTGACAGGTGGAGAGGAGTCGGGGGTAAGACCCAGGGTGGGGGAGGGTGTGAGGACTAGGGCATAGGGAGATCAGAGTGGCTGGAGGGGGTCATTTGAGGCCTTGAGGACAGATACCCAGACTGATTCAGAAGGATGCCAGGGCCAAACCACAAACATCCCTTTGGACCGTGGCCAGCCCTGGCATTAAAAATTACACGTATTATCTAATAATAGATATATATAAAATAGACGTGTGTTGCATTTTTATAAGAAATAAACAGACTAGTCATATGCTTTATTAACCAAACCAGAACTTTCTGAGAAAGAAAGGGATTGCAGTGAATAATTTTGTGGGACAACAGGTATAAATCAGGAATGTCCTGGAAACCCCGGATGTATGGCCACCCTGGGTATAAAGCATAATAATGAACACCTTTGAACCCAACTTAAACGTGAGAGCATGACTAATGCTATGGGCTTCTTCCTTATCCCATTTCCCTGCCTTCCCTACAGAAGCAACCATTATCTCGAATTTTGTTGAATCATTTCCTCGGTTAAGCTTGTATCACATATGTATGAAAACCTAAACAATATAGTTTATTTTTGCTTGTTTTTGAGCCCTCTAAATGTTGGATTTTGTCCTATGAAGTCTTCTGCAACAAGCTGTTCTCCCTCAGCGTTGTTTCTAAGATTTCCTTGCATAGTTGTCTGCAGCTATATTTGATTCATTTCCACTGCTGTATAGGATTTCATTATATGGAAATGGCATAATTTATTAATTCATTTTCCTTCTAAGGACATTAGCTTAGTTTCCAGGTTTTTGCTATTATAAATGGCACTACTATGAACATTTTTGTGTGGGTCTCCTGATGCTTGTACGCATGAGTTTCTCTAGGGTTTACGCTTAGTAATGAAATCACAAGTTCAAAGTGGTTGCAGCAATTTTCACTGCATTAGGAGTGTAGGAAAATTCTGTGGCTTCGCATCCTCACCAATACTTGTCACTTTCAGATTCTTTTTGGGTGGAAAATCTCATTGTGGTATAAATTTGCTTTTTCCTGATTACTATAAGGTTGAGCATCTTTTCTTCAGGTTTATTTTCCATTCATATTGCCTCTGCTGTGAATGCTTGTTCATAACTTTTGCTATTTTTTTGAGTTGTTTGTCTTCTTAGCATTGGTTTGTAAGAGTTCTTTATGTATTCTGGGTAGAATGCTTTGTTCATTATTTGTGCTGTAATGTATTCTCCCAATCTGTGGCTAGTCTTTTAGACAATGAGAAAAAAATTAACTTGGAGGAAGCAGAGACTATACATGGTGATAAATACTCACAGGAAGCAACAACAAAACATTATTAACATCCTGAAAGAAATAAGAGAAAATATTGCATCATGAAAAAAGAACAAGGTACTATAAAAAAGGAATAGACATTGAAAAAGCAAAGAGCTCTTGAAAATATGATCAGAGGAAAAATAAAAACCTCTGTAGAAGGTTGAAAAAATTTTCTAGATAGAAAACAAAAAGAGGTGAAAATATATATATAAGAAATGTAGAAGACCAGTTCAGGAGGGCCAATATTGGAATAATTAAGGAGATCCAGAAAGTAAAAAACAGAGAAAATGGAGGCGAGGAAATCGTTCTGTTATAGAGGTAGCTCTAGAAAATTTTCTCCAAACTGAAGATGAGTTTCCAGAATAAGAGGACCCACTGGGTACCCAGCACAGTGAATGGAAACAGATTTACTCAAAGACACACTGAGGACACAGGTGCCTAAACACTTCCAGGGAGAAAGAACAGGGTTCTGTAAACAGGAAACAAAATGGCATTGGACTTTTCAACAGGAACTAGAAGACAATGGAGCAAGCCTTCAAGATTCAGAAGGAAAATTATTTCCAGCTTAGAACTCTATATCTCATCAAACCACCAATTAAACGAGAAGCACTTTTAGAAATGCAAGGTCTCAAAAAGTTTCCCTTAGACACCTCCTCTCAGAAAGCTATGAACATAAGTTTGTTTTCTATGTCTGTGAGTCTGTTTGCTTTGTAAATAAGTTCATTTGTATCATATTTTAGATTCCACATATAAGTGATATCATATGATATTTGTCTTCCTCTGTCTGACTTACTTCACTTAATATGATAATCTCTAGGTCCATCCCTGTTGCTGCAAATGGCAATATTTCATTCTTTTTTATGGCTGAGTAATATTCCATTATATATAGTCTTCTTAAACCAAGTGTCTATTGATGGGCACTTGGGTTGTTTCCATGTCCTGAGAGTACCAAAGGGAAAAGGGAAAGGGGGAGGGATAAATTAGGTATATGAGATTGACAAACTATTATACATAAAATAGATAAGCAACAAGGATTGACTGTACAGCATAGGGAACTACGTTCAATATTTTATTGTAACCTGTAATGGAAAATAATCTGAAAAATATGCATATATATATAACTGAGTCACTTTGCTGTACACCTGAAACTAACACGATATTGTAAGTCAACTATACTTCATTTTACCCTTTTTTTTTTTTGACTATATGGTGCGGCTTGTGGGATCTTAGTTCCCTAACCAAGGATCGAACCCACGCCCCCTGCAGTGGGAACATGGAGTCTTAACCAGTGGACTGCATTACAAAAAAAAAAAAAAAAGCTATGAGCAGATGTTGCCCCAAATAAGGTAGTGAGGAATACACGGTATGTCGGAAGCAGGAGATTCAACACAGGAGAAAAGTTCAGAGAAGCCTCCAGATGATGGGGAAGGGAAAGCCCACAAGGAGAGCTGAGCAGCTGGTCTTGCTATCAACCAGTCCAGGATGGAGAGTCAGAAATCTGCAGCGACTTCCCAGTCAAGTGAATTGGTAGAGTACTAATATGGGTGATTGTATTAATAGAAGTTTACACAAATGAGGGAGAGTTTGGGGATAAGGGATGAACACTTAGAAATGAAGCGAAAAATAAAATGATAAATAAATAAATATCCATTACTAACTCCAGGAAAAACACAGTTATGCAGGAAAAGACGCTAAGCATGGCACACTATGAATAGCATTTATTTTGTTATGATCACACAAAAATCCTTTCAATATATGACACTAAAGCTCAGGCAACAAAAGAAACACTAGATAAATTGGACAACATAAATAAAAAATAAAAACTGTGTATCAAAAGGCACAATCGACAGAGTGAATAGGCTACCCACAGAATGGAAGAAAATATTTGCAAGTCATGTATCCAGTAAGGGATTAACATCCAGAATACATAAAGAACTTCTACAACCCAACAACAACAACAAAAAACAGACAACTTAATTTAAAAATGGGCAAAGGACTAGAATAGACATTTCTTCTAAGAAGATATATAAATGGCCAAGAAGCACATGAAATGATGTGCAATATCACGATCAAGGAAACGCAAATCAAAACCACAATGAGGGGACTTCCCTGGCGGTCCAGCGGTTAATACTCAGCGCTTCTACTGCAGGGGCATGGGTTCAATCCCTGGTTGGGGAAGATTCCGCATGCTGGCAGAGCGACCAAAAAAAAACACACCAAAATGAGATACCACCTCATACCTGTCAGGATAGCTACTATAAAAAACAAAACAAAAAAGAAAATAACAAGTGTTGACAAAGATGTGATCCCTTGTGCACCGTTGGTAAAATGTAAAATGGTGCAACTACTATGGAAAATAGTATGGCAATTCCTCAAAAAATAAAAATGGAATTACTATATGATCCAGCAATTCCACTTCTGGGTGTATTACCCCAAAGAACTGAAAGCAGAGACTTGAAGAGATATTTGTACACCCATGTTCATAGCAGCATTATTCACAATAGCCAAGAGGTGGAAGCAACATATGTGTCCATTGACAGATGAATGGATAAACACAATGTGGAATATACATATAATGGAATATTATTCATCCTTAAAAGGAAGGAAATTCTGCAATACGCTACAACGTGGATGAGCATTGAGGACATTGTGCCAGTGAAATAAACCAATCATAAAAGGGCAAATACTGTACAAGTCCACTTACATGAGGTACCTAGAGTAGTCAAATTCATAGAGACAGAAGTTAGAACGTGGTTGCCAGGGGTTGGGGACAAAGGAGAATGGGGAGTTACTTAATGAGTACAGAGTTGCCATTTGCAAGATGAAAAGAGTTCTGGAGATGGGTGGTGGTGATGGTTATGCAACAATATGAATGTACTTAATGCCACTGAATTGTACACTTAAAAATGGTTAGGTAAATTTTATGTTATGCATATCTTACCACAACTAAAAATAATTTTAAAATTTTTAAAACTTTTTAAAATCAAAGAATCACAACCATATTGGAAGGATGGGTGATGGTTGACTCAGAGAGTGAGTGTGTGAGAGTCCGTGTGTGTATGTGTCTGGGGGTGCAGGGGGGGTGGTGAGAGAGCTAAATCATTGTCTTCATGGTGAGAAGTCAAAAGATAGTGCCTGAAACCGAAAGATCAAGAAATAGAAATGTGGGACTTCCCTGGTGGCACAGTGGTTAAGAATCTGCCTGGCAATGCAGGGGACACAGGTTCGAGCTCTGGTCCGGAAGATCCCACATGTCGCGGAGCAACTAAGCCCGTGCACCACAACTACTGAGCCCACGTGCCACAACTACTGAAGCCCACATGCCTAGAGCCCGTGCTCTGCAACGAGAGAAGCTACTGCAATGAGAAGCCCGTGCACCGCAACGGAAGTGTAGCCCCTGCTCACCACAACTAGAGAAAGCCCGCGTGCAGCAACGAAGACCCAATGCAGCCAAAAAGAAAACAAATAAAATAAATAAATTTATAAAATAATAAAAAAAGAAATAGAAATGTGTGTTATTTAACTATAGCGAGGTAAAAACCAAAAGAATCAGCTAAAAGATTTGAAAATGTTTGCCTCTGGGGAGAAGAAGATGGAGGTGGGGGGTGAACGACTAAAGTTTCTCATAACAAAGTGTACAGAACTATTTGATTCTTTAAACTCTGTGAAGTAAAACTCTGATAAGAAAAAATAAAATAAAAACTAAACCAAAACAAAAGCAAACAGAAAATTGCTGAGCCTCCCCTAGAAGGCCCTGTGATTCAGGCGATGGGTATCCAGGGCCTGACGACGTCTGAGTCACCTTGAGGAGCCTGTTGTCACGGGCAGAGTGGCCAGGGCTTCTGCTCTCTATCCTTTTTCCCAGATTAAATGGGGGACGCAGAGCTGGCGGCCCTGAGAGAAGCGAGACACATCTGGATGGACGGAGAAGCGTTGTTTATTTGAATAAGCACACATTTATTTTAATGTGTATTGGAAAATATGACTAGCATATCAAACCTGTGATTTCATGGAGATTATTGCTTAGGATGAAGCGAAGTTTATTAAGTGAAAGGATTTAAAGGGAAATACTAGGATGACAGTAGAGCAGGTAAGGGGAAATGGAGAAAGTCATTCCCCGGCGATAAGAATGACTGATTGGTCATGGGAAATACTGACCTAGTCCAACCCTCATGTTAGGGATGGGGAGCCCAGCCCAGAGAGGAAAAAGGACTTGCCCGGTGTCCTCTAGCAAGGCAGTGAAGGAGACAGATGTGACTCTCCTGAGAGCACACAGCCAGGAGGCAGGAAACCAACACTGGGTCTGTCTTGCTCTGCTCTGGTCAGCTCTGAAACCTTGAAACGCCTTCATCCTCTCAGTTCCTGGGTGTATTCCTCTGTATGAGGTTCTGCAGCTAATAGCAGTAATGTTCACGATAATTGTAGATAGTCCTTAGGAAGTGTTTACTGTGTACCAGAAAAAGCAGCAACAATTATAAGAGCAAACACATATATAAGGTATACTATGTACAGAAAACTCTTCTAAATACTTTACTTATATTCACTTATTTCCTCCTCACTAACCCTATGAGATAGTGTGGCAGCCAGTCTCCGAGATGGCCCACAGTGATTTTTGCCTCCTGGCTGTTTCTCTCCTATATAGTCCTTCCCACATGGAATAGGGCTGACCTGTGAAACCAATAGGATATTGCCAAAATGATGGAGTGTGACCTCCCTAGTTAGGTTATACAAGACACTGTGACTTCCTCCTTGCTTTTTCTCTCTCCCTCTTGGATGGGGAAAGCTGGCTGCCATGTCATAAGGACACTCAAGCAGTCCTGTGGAGAAATCTGTGTGGTGAAAAACGGAGTCATCCTGCCAACAGCCAATATGAACGTGCCAGACATGTGAGTGAGCCAACTCAAACCCTCCAGCTGCAGTTAAACCTTCAGAAGACTACAGCCTGGCCAGCATCGTGACCCAACTAAGTTGCTCCCAAATCCCTAACTCACAGACAATGTAGGGGATAATAAATATTTGTTGCTGTTTTGAGTTGTTGTTTTGAATTTGGGGGTATTTTGTTATGCAGCAATAGGTAATTAATACTCTTAGGTAACATTGTCATCCCCATTTTATAGATGAGGAAACTGAGGCACAGAGAGTTCAAGTAACTTGTCCCAGATCACACAGTTAACAAGTGATTTAAACCATGGCAGTTTGGATCTGTATAAAGTTCATGTGATAAATTAGAATCCCTTTTACAGGAATGAAGACACTGCTGGGAAAGAGAGAGACAGAGAGAGAGAGAGGGAAACACAGGGACAGCGGCAAAGAGAAGTTGGCAATTGGTTCCCAGTACAGCATAACAGACTTAGGCTAGACTTCTGAAAAGTGATGATAGTGGACAGTGGGAGAGCTCTGCTGCCCTTGCAGCTCAGCTGTGATTAGCTTGGGGCCACTGGTCTCTGTCCCTGGCTGCGTGGTTGACACAGCCTTGGATACCTCGGGGTGGGGATGTGATGCCTGTGGGCACCCCCTCTCTGGGGATCTTATCACCCTGCACTGACACTGTCTGCCCCCAGACCAGAGATCCTCAAGGGCAGGGATGGAGTCTTGCTCATCTGTGCCCCTTGCCTGGTGCAAGGCCAGCCAGAGCAGGCTGGGGGAGGTGTATATGCAGAAAGCTCTCTGGCCCTGGCCCTGGAGAGAATTCATATGGTCACACTACCCTTTAACAAATTATCACTGGGGACACAGAAGGGACCAGGATGACCCAGTTTCTGACTTGAGCAGCTCCTTATTGGATGGAGGATACAACAATGATAGCCTAGTGCGATCAGAGAGATTGGGACACGGCTGTTGTGGGAGGCCAGAGGGGTAGGGAGGAGCTCTCTAGAGGAGGCCGGAAGACTTGCCAGAGGAGGAGGAATGTGAGCTGAGGCCCAAAGGATGCACAGAAGTCAGCCAGCGCAAGAGTGTTCTCAGCAGAGGGTACAGCCTGGCAGAGGCCTGAGGTTCTCTTGGAGGACAGGGTGAGGGAGTAGAATGTGCAAGGGGTGGTGGGCCACTGGCCCCTGGTGACTCTGAAGGCAGGACACAGAGACTTGAGATGGGCAGGGTGACATGCTGACTGCAGGTGGAATGTCACCTGTTTCTGTCTCTTGGGGAATTCATTGCACTTGGGGTTGGGCTTGAGGGTTTTCTTTGGAAACCCAGGACTGGGCGAGGCCTGTATGCTTGAGTCAGCCCAGGGTGGAGAAAGAGGACAGGTGAGGACAAGAAGTCACTTGGGAACAAGTTATACAAGGACCTCAGTGTCCATTTGGTGTATGGTGTGTGTCAAATCTTTCTTCATTTGCCCTTCACTAGATTAACCAACTTAGGTGCCCTGAAAAATTCCCATTTCTGCCCTCTGGGTTCAAATGCTAGGCCTGCCATTTACTAGCTGTATGACCTCCCCACCCCTTAGTTTGCTCATCCGTAAAATGGGATCAACATAAAACCTGCCTCATGGAGATGCTGTAAGGACTAAATGAGTTAAAGCGTTTAAAACACCTAGATGGTGCTTGACCCCCTCCCCACCTCCAGCAAGTGTACAATAAGTATTAGCTATTATTATTACTTGATATGGTTTTCCTTTTAACCTTTTCAAAGATTTAAACATCATTTATCTAATGCCTGTTATATGCCAAGCCTTGTATCTATCCTCTGAAAGTAGGGATGAATAAGACATAATCCTCCTAGGCATACAGAAACCATGGTAAAGGCAACAACAAACAAACGTTGATCAAACATGCCCTGTAGGAACCCAGAAATGCAGGAGAGCTGGTTCCTGTCCTCAGGAAGGTCACAGGCTGACTAGGGAGAGAGAGAAGTGGTCCAAATTGGGTGGGCGCTGAGAGGAGCCTGGAGAACCTCCAATGAGGGGGTTTTCAAGAGACAAGGAGTTGCCCACTTTGGCAGCTGGATGTGTGTTGGACAGTATGAGCAAAGACCCCCTTGGAGGGGAGGTGAAGGAAGGCTCAGTCTTTATTCTTTGAGTGTTAGGAGGTTATCAGGGGTTTTTGACAGGGAATTATGTTTGAGTAACAGTAACATAACTAATAGCTATTATGCACCTACAGTACAGTGCATGCTGTGCATCTCCTCTAATGTAATCCTCACAACTTTGTGAGGTACTGTCACCATTCCCATTTTACAGATTTAAAAAACTGAGCCACAGAGGTTAAGTGAGTTGTCCAAGGTCATGTAGCTAGGAAGGGAAGGAACAGACTTAAACTCAGGTGGTCTAACCCAGAGCCCATGCGCTTAATCTCTCTACCCTGCTGCCTCCGAACTTTAAGCTACACAATCTTAAAACTAGAATAGACCTTTGAATTCTCCATCTCTATTTTGCAGATGAGAAACTGAAGCTCAGAGGCGGGAACTGACTCTCCTTGAGACCACAGAGTGAAGGAGGGGATGAGATGAAGCAGTCAGTCTCGGCTGCAGGAGGGGCTCCAGAGTCCCAGGCATCCTGCTGTCACAGCGGTCATCGTTGTGCTTGGAACAAAATCCAAACCTCCTGCTGGGGCCTACAAAGCCCTCATGTGATCAGAACCTTGCTGACTCTGACCTCACCCGGTCACCCAACTTCTCATCACCAAGCTCCAGCCCACCTCAAGGCCTCTGTCCTGCTGGTCCCTTTGCCAGGAATGCCCTTACAGCCAATCTTCCTATGGCTGGGCTCTGTCTTAGTCCATATGGGCTGCCATAACAAAATATCATAGATTGGGTGGCTTAAAAACAACAGAAATTTGTTAGGAGCCTGAGCAGTCCAAGATCAAGGCACTGAAATATCAAGATGCCAGCAGATTTGGTGTCTGGTGAGAGCCCACTTCCTGTTTCATTGATGACTCTCTTCTCGATGTGTCCTCACATGGTAGAAGGGGCCAGAGATCTTTCTGGGGCCTCTTTTATAAGGGCACTAATCCCATTTATGTCCTAATTGACTCCCAAAGACCCCACTTTCAAATACCCTCACATTTGGGATTAGGTTTTAACATATGAATTCTGCGAGGACACAAACATTCAGTCTACAGCAGGCTCCTTCTTGCCGTTCAGCAAAATGTCACCTCCTCAGAGAGGCCTTCCCTGATCACCTCTCTAAAGTTACCTCCCATCACGCTCACATCACCCTACTTTATTTTTTCCATAGCAGTTATGATGATCTGAAATTATTATCATTTCTTGTTTGTTTGTTTTCTTGCTTTTGTGTCTGTCTCTCCCAACTAAGATGTAAGGTGTAGGAGAGCAAAGAGGGACGTCATCTATGTCTACACTGTATCCCTGGGCAATGCCTGGCACATAGGAGGTGCTCCATAAGTTTTTGTTGAAAGCATGCTTGCATTTCATTGTCTGTCCGTTGATGCTCTGTCTCCCCACCAATCAAGCTGGTACCATGTCTGATTCACCTTGGCACTCCTAGGCCCAGGGTTGGCACAGAGCAGAGCTGGGATGTGCTTGTTGGGTGACCGAATTCCTAAGGGGCTGCCCTCTGTGGGAAGAAACAAGGCTCAGTAACAGGACTGCTGATGAGACAGAGTGGCTTCCAGGCCTGAGACTAACAGCTCCTGAAGCCCCTTCTTCTGCCCCTCTGCCATGGAGGTGAGGCAGCAAGAGAGGAGGGGAGGGGGGACCTACACTGGGCCTAGCCACCTTCCAGTCTGTCTCTTTTAGTGGCCAGTGCCCTCAAAACTCATTGTCCAAAAAGGCTGGGCTGGTTGGGCCTTGCTTACCAGCAGGTAGCTAAAATCTAGTCACCTGTACCCTGGCATGGATGAGATGGGGCTGAGACCTTCCAGGGGAGAGGTCTTATTCACGCCAGCAGAAGCAGACAGCAGCCCTGGGTGTGCGTCCCCTATTAGCAGGGATGAGGCGTCCCTTCTGTGGGGTCCCACAGTCTCTGCCCTTCTCCATCACAGCAAGGACTACCCTGTCGCCCCTGCAGTTCCCCCTGCTTGTCTGCCCCTCTGCCTGGCCCAACAGAACACTGAATGAGAATGAATGGATCAAGTTTGTGCACCAGGCCCAAGCCACCTGCCTCACATCCTTGGCCGTGGGAATTCTCACATGAGAATGCAACATAGGCACGTTAACCAGCTACACAGACGTGTAATATCCGGGTTGGAGTCTTGGAGGGGTGCAGAGGTCCATTCCTGCTCCCCCAGCTTCTCTCTGATCACACGAATTCTGGCACCCCAATCCCTGTCCACTACCATCCCTGCTCCGTGTGCACATGCCCAGGCCTGTGCACCCGGGAACATCATCTCCCCTCCCGCCCAGGTTCACTCCTAGGCCTCCCTCAGCCGCCTATCAGCATGTCACCTCCTCCAGGCAGCCTGTGCTACTTCCCTTGGGCCCTCTGCCACCTCTGGGGGTAGGGGCCTCGCCTGGCTCATCCCAGCGTCTGCAGAGCCCAGCACGCGGGGGGGGGGGGGCCTTGAGCAGGGTCACTGAGCGCGGGCCTAGGGAGAAGTGGACCAAGGGCATGAGGGAGGAGGGAAAGGAGGCGGCAGCGGGAGGAGCGTGGAGCGGAGGCGGCAGCGGGGTTGCGGGGGGGGGGCGCGCGCAGGCTGAGGCAGCCCAGGCCTGGGGCCGCGCGCCCAGCCTGAGCCCGCCCCGCCGCCGAGCGTCACGGAACCTGCTTGAAATGCAGCCGAGGAGCCGGGGCGGGCGGCAGCGGCGGCGGCGGCGGCGGCGGGGGCAGCGGCAGCCCCGGCGCCGCGGCAAGGACTCGGAGGGCTGAGGCGCGGCGGCGGCACGGGGTGCGCGGGGAGCGGCGGCCGGAGCCCGGGGCCCGCCATGGGCCGCCCCGAACGGGGCGCGCTCCGGCCGCTGGCTCTACTGCTGCTGCTGCTGCTGCTGCAGCTCCAGCATCTCGAGGCGGCGGCGGATCCACTGCGCGGCGGCCAAGGTGCGTGCGGCCGGTCCCCGGCCCGGCTTTGCGCCGCCGGAGCGGCCAACAAAGCACGGCCCGGCGGCCGGGGGGCGGGTTGCGCCGCGGCCCCCGAGCCCGGGCCTGGCAGGGAGGCGCCCGGGTGGGATATGCTCCTCGGGACCCAGCTCTCCCTTAATTTGCCCTAGACCCCCGCCCCCGCGGCTCCCTGTGTGGTGGGCTCTGCCCTCCGGCACCTGCTCTTGGGGGATGGGCTCCGTGGGGGCCGTGGGGGCCGTGAACTTTAATGGGGGTGATCACTGATGCTTTCGGGAGGGCTGTGTGATTCTCGCCGTTGGCGTTAATTTGACACGCGCGCTCCGCGGCGGCGATAAGCGGAGCCCGGAGACTACCCCGCCTGACAATGCGTTTCCGGCGACCCCTGCGTGTGGCAGAGAAAGAGGGGCAGCGTGCGAGGGGGATGTGCCCGCAGCGCCCAGTGCGCGTGTCGAGGCGTGTTCAGGGGCTCCCTGTGGGCTGTGTCTGCGTGGATCTCTCACTAAGGGCCGTGTGTGCGGGTGCGTGTTCTGAATGGGGGGCATACCTAAGTGGTGGGACACCGACTGTGTGTGCCTGCCACAGAGCAGCCCGTTACCCCAGGAACCCTTACCATCCTGCCCTCCTTCCTGATCGAGGGTGCCAGAGGCCTCCAGGTCGTTGGCTTCAGCATCGGGCCCTCCCCTTCACTCAGTAGACCCCTCCCCGCGGCCGGGATCGCTTGTTCCGGGGATCCGGCTCACGCCCCCTCTCCCCCGCGCAGGGTCGGTCAAGGAGTGCGAAAAGGACCAGTTCCGGTGTCGGAACGAGCGCTGCATCCCCTCTGTGTGGAGATGCGACGAGGACGACGACTGCTCGGACAACAGCGACGAGGATGACTGCCGTGAGTGGCCGGCCGGGGAGGGAGGGAAAGGTGGGGGACGCCGTGCTCAGCGTCCACGTGGCTGCAGCCGCCACCGGGCCACCTGCCTGGACCTTTACTGCCGGAGCCTGCAGCCGGGAGCCCTCCCGGGAGCCCCTTCCCTCCAGGCACTTAGGGACCCAGCGGGTTCTGGGCGGCCGGCAGGTCCTGATGGAGCCGGGGGCAAAGCCCGGCGCAGCACGGCCCGGGAGGAGGGCACGCCACGCCCGGGTTGCTGGGCCGGAACTGTGGGGCGGCGACGCGACGGTCCCTGCAAGCGTCTAGCTTTCGGCGATCAGGCCCTCCGGGACTCTTGCCTAGGCCCCACGGAACGCGCGCGTGTCTCAAAGTTCCAGGCAACTCTGGGCCTAGCCTCACTCCTTTTCCTGCTGGGTTTTGTGAATGAATGGGCTCCCCGGGGCCCCTGATTGGCTGTTCGAGGACCACCCCATAGGTCCCTGTGGCCGGAGCAGGCCAATCGTGGAACGGCCGGGTGTGCAGTTTTCTGGGGCCCTTGGCGTTGGGGCCCTGCCCTGGCCCCGCCTTGGCCACACCCCCGCACCTCCCCTGGGTAGTAGGTGCAGGCGGGGCGCTGGCGCCCGCCGCTTTTCTGCCTAGTCATGGTGAAGACCTTTCTTGTGCCACCCTGGTTGGCCGACTGCGCTCTCCTGCCAGCCAGACTGAGGCAGGAGTCATGGGGCAGAGCAGGAAGGAGGGGGCCAGAAGGATGAGTTTGTTTCCTGGAAGGGCCGTGAGGATCCCAAGGCCGCGCGCGAACCCATGGTCACGTGCGAAGCCATGGTCACGTGCAGGTGGCCGGCCGCCTTTGCTGAGTGTGGTGTTTGTACACCTGGGCACGACTGCTTTGGAAGTTGTTTCGTGAGGTGCACGTGGTTTCTGATGTCGGTGGGACCTGAGGCGAGTTAGCAAGCAGTTGCCACAAGTGGAAGGAGTATAGTTCCAGGAACAGATAAACAGGACTCTATAAAAACACAGACACGGGCATTCATTCATCGTTACTGAGCACCTGCTGTATGCCAGGCACTGGGACACTTTGGAGAACAGGCCCACCCCGCAGGCCAGGGAGTGCCCGTTCTGTGGGAGGAGGGCAACAGGTGGACAGGCCCACAGCACCACGCAGTGGCAGGAGGGGTAGAGGGACCACCTGGACAGGCATTGTCTGTTGAGTTATAGTGGGTTTTTTTAGGGGTTTGCCAGTCAGCCTCCAGGTTCATTCACAGACCAACCCAGATTTGGCTGTGTGACATGGGTGCATCTTTCCCTCCTGTCTCAGTTTCCTCTCCTGACCACTTGGGCTAATGATTCCTGCCCTGGTTTTGAAGACCAGTTCTAGAAATGTAATTGAAAGTGATGCGACTAACATGTGCCGACTGTTAGCTGTGTGCCAGCCACTGTGTAAGTGCTTATCTTATATAAACTCCTGTAACCTTCAGAGCAGTCCTATTTTATACACCAAAACAAACCAAAAAACACAAAACAAAAAAACCCCAGGGCACTGAGAGATCAAGTTTGTTATTCCACAGCTGTTGAGCTGCTAAGTAGGAGCTTAAACTTAAGCATCTGACTCCAGAGTTCTTAGCCTAATTAGGACCCTAACCATTTCCCAATGCTATTGAAATTCGAAAATGCCTGAGCCAGGGTAAAAGGTGATAGTGAGTCTCCTCGCCTGGAGTTGTTCTTCTGTGGTTCCCTTACAGTGGGAGTGCTGAGGATGAGGCGAGGAAGTGGAAACTGTGCATTTCTGGGCCGGTTTTACCTTATCTCCCTGGCTCTGTATAACAACAGTTTTGTGGGGGGTGGCCGTGAAGAGCAGAAGTGTTTCTTGTCATCCCCCTTTGTAGATAAGGACTCTGGCTCAGAGAAGTTGAGTGATTTGCCTAAGGTCACACAGCTGAGAGAGACAGAACTTGGTCAGGGTGTCCACCTGCCTCCTAGCTCAGGGGCACTGTCTGCTCCAATGGGAGTGTGGTGCAGAAGAACCCAGGAGGGTGATCCGGGTTCTTTTCATCTCCATCGAGGCTCTGGGCAAATGGAGGAGTGAAGTTGCGGGTGGCTGGGCGACCCCAGATAGGACCAGGGCCAATCTGATGGCCACTCTGGGCTCCTGCTTTTATTCTGAGATGGATGGGGTGAAGTCACAGGCAGAGGGTTAGTGAACAAAAGCAACCGACGTTGAGGGCTTTGCTGTTGGTGTCAAGTATCCATCCCCCACACTGGACTTTCCTGGGCTTGTCTCCTCATCTGCCAAATGGGGGTTAGCTGTTCCTCTACCATCGGTTATACCCGTAGAAAGTCTTCACATGGGGCTGGTGAAGAGAAGGGAATGGATGAGTGTTCACACCACCAAGGTCTTTAGAAAGGGACCCCTAGGGGCCACAAAGAGAAATCTTGAAGAAAGTGGTGGGAGCTTTGGGTGGCTGTATGAGGCGCGGTGTTGGAAAATGGTCTTTTGTCACCCCTTCCTTCCCCATCTGGGGAGTTTTCTCCATTCCGGGCCACCTGCCTGAGCTGCATTTCTTGGAACCATCCTCCCTGCATTATATTTGACCACTCCAACCATTCCACCCTGTGAGAGGGCCTGAATCACCCCATCTCTATACCTCTTGGCCTGCAAAATGGGGATTGCCATTTGTAAGTGAAGTCTGTGTGGGGAAAAATGATTCAGGCTCCCAAAGGGGCCAGAATGCAGACCATGAATTCCCAGAGCTGATGGAGATTGGAGGGAAGGAGCTTGTATGTGGAGGAAACCAAGGAAGGCTTCCTGGAGGAAGAGACAGCTAAGGCAGGCCTTGAAAGATAGTAACTAATGCCATTCCCTCAGAGCTTACCATTTAAAAATAGGTGATGCAGTCTCCACATTATAGAGGAAGAACTGGGGTTCAGACAAGTGAAGTGACTCCCCCAAATTCACACAGCTCCTCAGGGTTGGAGCTGGAACTCAAATTAAGACCTTCTAAGTGCGGAAACTTACCCGCAGCGGATGGGACTCGGCCTTTTGGAGACACAGATAGAGCTGACTGGGATGGGGAAGGGAAAGGCTCATGGGGTTTCAGTTCCCAGCTCAAAGGGCCTTCAAAGTGGAGGAAGGGGCTGGAAGCCCAGGGGCGGCCCGGCCAGGGGAAGGGGTGGGGTTCCTGGCTGCACCTGGGTCACGTAGGCCAGCTGGCGCCTTGGCCTCAGTTTCCTGTTGCTGCTTAGTGTCTGGGAGCAGAGACAGGGGTTCTGGTCTCCAGCCAACCCTTTGCCCCCAGAGTAGCAACAGTAACAACAATGAACACTTACTGAGTACTTGCTGTGGACCAGGAGTTGTGCTGGGATTCTACACGTATCACCTCGTGCACTCGAGTCTATAAAATGGGGTGACTCTTGGAAGTACCCGCATTTTCCTCATTTTACAAAGGCACAGAGGGGTTAAGTAACAGGCCCAAGGGTGTATGATTTTTAAGTGAAACTGAAACTGCTGGGGTGTGAATGCAGTTGGGTGTGAATGCACCCAACTAATGGAACTTGTGCTGCATCAAGCACTAGCTGACGACCTCAGGCAAGTCCTCCCAGGACTCTGTTTCCCCTTCTTGAGGGGACATCAACCCCCGCCACTCTACTTCCAGCTCTGGGAAGAACTCTGCGCTTCTCCGTGTGGATGGACTGCTTAGACAGGTGGACCGGTCATATGCTCAGTTTCCTCTACCTGTTCAGGCTTCTTTAGGCTGCCCTGTTCTCCCAGCCCCCATCACCACTCCGTTCCAGTTTTAATAAAGAGTGGCCGCAGCAAGGTCTCCCATGGCCGAGAGTTCATTAGCTGGCAAGGCCAGGCTGTAGGAGTGCTGAGGCCTGCTGGGAAGTAGCCTTGTAAATAATTAAAGCTCGGCCACAGCTCCCAGCTGGGGCTGCAAGCCCGCATCTGGTCTTCAGTGTGCCTCCTGGCCTAGGCCATTCTCACACCCCTGACACGAGGCCCAGCTTCATGTCCTTTACTGGATGGAGTCATCTGACAGATAGTGCTACTCTCTGAACCTCGGTTTCCTCATCTGACCCACCAGCTCCCCATTCGGAGTCCTCCGGAAGCTCCCATGTACCCATAGGATAGGGTCAGCTTAGACTCCTCTGCATCTGGCCCTCTGTGACCGGCTTCCACTGCCCCACTGCCCTCCAGCCCCTTCCTGCTCTTCCTATGAACCTGTGACACCAAACTTCTGTCACATTCTGGCCTTTCTACTGCTTCTAACTGCTAGGCCTTTGCACGTGCTATTCCATCTGTGTGGACCACTTTCTGCTCCCTCACCTGCCTACCTTCTTTTTGTCATCTTAGAATCATCAGTGCAGGTTTCACCTCCAGAAAGCCCTCCCTGCTACCCTCTTTCCCCAGGGCTGAGATACAGGAGTCGAAAGAGGGGACTTAGAGATGTGTGTTGGAATAACTCAGTGTGGCCTTGAATCAGATACTCCTGGTTTTCTATCCCAACTGTGACCTCTGGCTGAATGGCCTTGGAGGTGATAATAGTCTCTCCCTCCCAGTGATGAGGATTAAGTGAGATAATGTGCCTGGTAAGCAGTAGGTGTTCAATGAATGGCAGTGGGTCTGTCCGTTCCTGGAGGAGGAGTTTCACTGAGGTCTCTAGATACCTGTCTGCCAGGACCCCCCTGGTTCTCCTGCCCGCATTTGCTTAGCCCGAGATCCAAAGGCTCCCGCAGCTGAGGCATGCCTCAGCCAGAGGGTTCCCCAGCCACAGTGGAGGTGGTCCCAAGGCCATTCAGCCCTGAGATGGACCTGGGAGTGGAGGAAGGTACCCAAGGAGGACCTGAGGGAAGAAATGAATCAAACAGGCCTGGTTGGTCTCAGTGAATGAGTGGCCGGGGCCCTGGGAGGGGCAGAGGAAGACTTCCCTCAGGCCGTATGCCTGTCCCAAGGCTGGTTTCCAGACCTGTCTGTGCCTGGGACGGGGAAGAAGCCCTACAGCCCCCATGGCTCTGCCCCACAGGGCCTAAGCTTCTCCCTTCCCTAGGGCCAGGTCAGTGTCTCCCTGGCTGGCCCCAGCAGGCCTTGGGAGTGTTTGCTGAAGACTCTCCCATGGGCCTTTCCCGAGGGGGCTCTCCTGGGACGGAGTTCCCCTCTGGGAACCCCCTGGGCTTTCTCAGGCCTGCTGGGGGTTCTGAGTGCAATAGGCCTCAGGGCCGGTTGGCTTAGTCCTCTCCGTTGTCTGCAGGCAGCTGACTTGACAGTTTTCCCCCCTTGGGGAAATAGCAACAGCAGGTGAAACCAGAGAGGTGCCCCCAGGGAGAGGGTGAGGAGTGAGAGGACCCAGAGGGCTGATGGAGCAGGAGGGTATAGGCTTATTTGTGCCACCGCTCAGGGCTGTTACCAAGTGGAAGTCTCCTGGCCCAGGGTCTGTGGTCAGACCCCCAGGCCAGTGCCATCCCCATTAACCCAGTCCTGGGCCTAGGAGATGGTGTGGGGCCCTGCTCTGGGGGCTGGGCAGCCAGGCCTCAGGGCCCTGGATCTCAGCAGCACTGGTAACACCTGCTCTGCAAATGCCCGCATGCCCAGATCACCCAGTCTTTGAAGGCCTGGTGGAGATGCCACCTCCCCCAGGTGGCCTTCCCTGACCTCTTGTCCTCTTGCTCCCTAGTCCCTGAGCTCCCACAACATGTCCCTGTTCTCCCCTCGGTCTCAGATCTGTCTTCTCCACATTGTCTGCTCTGCTATCCTTGTGCTGAGCACGAGGGATTCCAAAATAAATAGCTCCCTTGAGGCAATTGCTACTAACAGATACTGGTTACTTACCCCCATGCCCGGCACCATGTTGGACAATCTGCATTCATTAACATTACTACTCACAACGCTGTGAGGGCTGTTTTCTTATTATTCCCATTTTAAAGATGATGAAACTGAGGCTCAAAGAGAAGTGACTTGGCCAATGTCATGATGTTTGAGTGCTAGAGCCAGGATTTGGCCCAGGCCTGTCCACTCTGGAGCCTGGACTCTTCCTTAGCGTCTTCCTCTCTGAGCTTTGTCTACCCAGTTGGGGTCAGAGGGCCTGGGGCTCAGAGGGCATGGAAGAAGAAGGTGAGGGGCTGCAGTGTCCAGTGATGCCTCCCTGCGCTACAGGTTTCTGTCTAGGAGGGACCGTCTTTTCTGGAGACTGCATGGAGCCCCAACATAAGGCCCCCTTGTCCAGCAACCCCCATGAGTGTGACCCTCCACAGTTTCCAAGGGCCTTCCTTGGCCATTGCCTGTGGGGTGGTGAGTACGGTTTCCATTGTACAGATAGGAAACTGAGGACCCAGTGATATGTCTCTGACGCAGATGACTTCAAGGAGTGTCATTTCCAATATTACCATCCTTCCTCAGAAAAGGCCAAGAGCCCAAGTCATCCAAAATGTGGACTTCGGTTCTCTGACCACCATGCAATTCGCTGACTGTAGGTCTCATACATACATACTTTTCTTCTGCTTGGATTGTCCTTCCCTGGTTTCTACCCATCCTTCAAAACCCAGCTCATTACCACGTCCATGAAGCCTTCCCTGTCTTCCTAGTGTGATCTAACCTCTCCTATGTCTGGATGACCATGGCTTTGTGCACGCTTGTAATAGCCCATCGTAGGAGCTCGTGGTGGCTGGGAGTGTCTGTGGTGGGGGACCACAGGGCCTGGCCCAGAGCCGAGATATTTGAGGGATGGTGTGTGCATGAATGAATGGACTGAGGAAATGTCACCCACTTTTGAGGATGAGAAGCTGATATCAGTCAGGTGTAGGGGAGCCAGGGGCCTCTGAGAAGGCCCTGAGGGGTCCTTGAAGCTGGAGAAGGGAGCTGGGCATCCTTTAGGGACCATAGTCAGGCCCCCTCTTGTGAGCTGGGTCACCTGAAGCCCCGAGGGCACCAGTGACATCCACAGTCACACAGGGCCTGGGCACGCAGGTCTCTCAGTGCTCACCCTGCAAACTTGGGAGCTTCCCAGCTCCAGGCTTCAGAAGGTGAAACCGAGGCCCTGGTGGCTGGACATCAGCTCCAGGTGTCAGCAGGGACCCATTCTCAGAACTAGGGTGTCCTCAGTTCCTGGGTGGGACTGAGTCAGAACAGTACGTTCCCAACTCCCACCTGCTGCCACCCGCCCCCTCTCTCCTTTCCCTGCTGGACCAGGGAGCAAGGCGTTCTCAGGCTGCAGGCGGGCACTGGCTCCTGCACACAGAAAGGGCTTGGGACTTCCCCACGGGGACCACAGGTGCATACTGCCCCTGGCTGGGGCCTGCTGCCCACCCCCAGATCGCTGGGAACTCATCTAAAATAATATTGTTTATAGTAAGAGTTCATGAGCATGCTCACTGCTGAGGGCTTTCTTATGCAATACGTCCCTCAGCCGGTGCCTGGAAGCATCATCACTGCACTTCACAGAGAAAGAGCTGAGGCTCTGAGAGGTGAAGTCACTTGCCCCAGGCAGGTCAGCGGGTCAGCGGCAGGACTGGGCCATGCCTGTCCGGCTGCACTGTGACACAGGTGAAAGGAAGAGATACACGTTCACACATCCCAGTCACAGCTGCAGTGGGAGTGGCCTGGGGTGGCCCTTCCTTTCTAGGTACCCCAGGCATCCGTCCTTGCCAGCCCCTGCCAGTGGGCGTACCAGCTCCCTCCTGAGCAGCCCTGGCCCCTGGGTGCACCCAAGCATGAGCGTGGCCCCAGGTGGCGTTTTGATCGTCAGTCGTGCTCGCCATGGCCCCTCTTACAAGCCGGTGTATGTCACAGGCCCTAGGAATAGCCCCTCGGCTGCAGTGGCTCAGGAGCGGGCCCTGCCTGTGAGCTCTCCCATCCCCCTGCACCTGGTTTGACCTCCCTGACCCTGGCAGGGCCCAGGCCAGGTGCCCACAAGCCGGCTGCTTTGTGGGCAAGGAACCCAGCTTTTTATCAGGCCCCTTGGAACACCCTCTAGTGACTAGGAGAGTCACCCAGAGAGGCAGGGCCGTGGGGCTCCTAGGTCCACACAGTTCCCATGACCCCTCACGGCCTCCACGCACCTGCCCCTTGGATATGGCAGCCCAAAGCCTCTCTGAGGTCTGCCAGTCTGGGAGTACATGGGGATGGTCAACGTGACCACCGCCCTCCCTTGGTCACTGGCTTTGAGATGCCACAAGGGACTTTACCCCAGCCGCTCTGGAGACTGTTTCAGTTTCTGGCCCTCTCAGCCTATTCGAATCACAGTATGGCCTTTTCCAGTTTGTGCCTCACAGCTGCTCTGAGAGGAAGGTGGTGCAGGAGTTCATCATCGTCCCTATTTTCCTGATGAGGAAAGTGAGGCTCAGCAAGGGCGTGGGGCTCGCCTGGGGCCACACAGCCTGTTACTGGTAGTGCTGAAGCTGAAACTCACTTCAATTGATTTCCTTTGATTTTCCAACGGAAGTAAGTTTTTCTGATTATATAAAGGTAATTTCATACTTGTAATTTAAAGAAAAGAAAACACACAGACAATTCAGAAAAGGGAAAAGAGGAAGGTAGGAGTCCCCCTTGGTTATACCACCGTGGGAGCTGCCTGTCCACCCAGAGGTGTTCTTGCATTCTCTGCATGTGAGCTGGTGTGCATGAACATGTGTGTTTCTGGGGTTTTTTTTTTTTGGTTTTTGGGTGTTTTTGAAAAACGAGCCTGTGTTATGTCAGTTGTTTTCTCCCCACATCATGCACATCTTTCAGTGTCACTAACAGTAGATACGTATTATCGTTTTAAAGGGCTAGATAGTAGTCTACTGCATGAATCTTCCCTAATTTAATGACACAGTCTCCTATTGATAGACATGTGTTTAGTTGGTTATATATATATATATATATATATATATTTTTTTTTTTTCCTGTTCTACACAGTGCTGGGGTGAATATCAGTACTCACCTTTGTGCATTTGTCTGGTTCTTCCCTTAAGAGAAAGTCCTAGGAAAGGCATGGCTGAGCATGTGCGTTTTCATCCTCACCTTGTCGCTCTCCCTCAAGGAGATGTTTTCCTATCTCACAACACCCCCTGACTCCCCATGGCCCTTCCCAGCCAGGCTGGCGGCCCGCAGGACCTCCCTCTTCCTTGAGCACAGGGCCACCTCACCCTGGCCCTGTGGGGCAGACAAAGTAGCCAGATCCAGACCTCACAAAACAAAGCAAAGAGAAGGGACAACTGTGATCTGGCCCCAAGGACTCCCCACCTCCACCAAAGAAAACAGAAGGGAGTATAACTGGTCTTCATTTTTCTCAAGATACTTGTAGAATCTGTCTCCTCCACAGCTTTATAAACATTGTTCTGCTCTTGCCCCTAACTTGCCGTGTGACCCTGCACGAGGGGCTCTCCCTCTTTGAACTTCATCTCCCCTTTACCCATTGGTCCTTGCTCCACCTGCACTGTAACCAGCACTCTGAGCAGATTTCTTCTCCCTGGAGCTGGGCTTAGGACCAGTCCTGGCCTGGGGGAGGGGGACCTGTGGCCCTCGAGCTCCTTAATGCCTGGTGCGGGTTGGTGGGAGTGTACCTGGCTTTGTGGGTAGATTCCAGGCAGGAGATGGAGGATAGCTGGACTTTTTAGCGTCCACTTCCAGAACTCAGCCCTAAGACCCAGGTTCCTTGGACCACTTTCCCTTTTGTCTTCTTCCTGTGCCTGTGACTGCATTGGATGCAGTGGAGTGATGGAGAAAAATGGAGTCAGGCCACCAGCCCTGTGACCCACTAGCCAGGGTCCCTGGTATGGGTCTTATGTTCTGAGCTTTAGATCCTTGGTCTCTGAAATGGGGATGATGAGCCCACCTCTCAGAGGTGTGCAGGCTGATATAAAGTGTTCTGCCCAGACCTGGCCCTGAAATGAGCATCCCCTTTCCCCTTCCCGAGCCCGTGATCCCTGCCAAGTAGAAGCGACCGTCAACAGCTTCCCTTCTCCTCCTCCAAGGACATAACAAGAGGGCAGTTGCTGAAATAGCAGCAGGAGAGATGTAGGTCAGCTGGCCAGTTGGGAGGACTTGGCTGCCTGGGAGAACAGCAGTTTCTCGGGCTGGGAGGGACTGTAGGAATCATCTCAGCCACTGCCATCTGCACCGGGGGCCCCAGGGTGGCTGCTTCCTGGGTGGCCTCGGGGAGCTGGTTATGCAGAGAGAACCAAGGAGAGCTGGTTAACCATCAGGGCCTGGCATAGTTAGTTATCTAGGAGGGGGCCTTGGTTCACCAGTGGGTCCAGTTTAACATCAGAGAGTTGGCAGCTGATGAGAGGCAGGAAGGGCCCTTTGGCCCAGGTTAAGCTGCTGGTATGAATAGCTGGAGGCCAAGGGTGGGCTTTCCTGGTGGCGTGAATCCAGGGATATTCACGCCAGTGCTCTTCTCGCCCTCCCTCCCTCTCCACTTCCTGGACCCCGAGCTGCCATCTGCTGCCCCCATCACCCTCAGAGCCGCACTCAGCCACGTGCACCAGCACACGTGCATGTGCATGGAGTGTGCGTGCTCAGAGAGCAGGTGTGCACCAGGAGGGAGGTGACCGTTCTGGACGCACAGAGGCTGCAGGGACAAGGTGACGCTCTTGCTCCCATGCTGGCCAAGGCCGCCCAGCCAAGGCAAAGCCAGAGCCCCCCACTGGGCTGTTTGTGACGGGGAATTATTTGTAGCTGGAGAGGTACCAGCAGTCTCTGTTCCCAGCCTGCCCCCTGCCATGGCAGCCTCTCCCCTCCAAGCCTCAGCCTATAGCCCACTGTCTGCACCCACCCACGCCCCACCCAGAGGGCTGAGGTCGATATAAACACCATGGCCTGGAGACCAGGCCCACCTCAGCTCCACCCCTGCTCCCACCTTACCTAATGGCCATCAGCAGGTCTCTGCCCCTCTTGGGTCTCTGCTCATTGGGAGCGGGGCATCTCCAGGCCCCTCTCAGCCCCAATTCCCTGGGATTCTTTTGTTTTCCCCTGAGAACCACGGAGTTCACAGGAGCTCCGCCATGGCCAGGACCCAGATGTGGCAGTCCAAGGAGCTGCCCCCGTTCCCTGAGGCCCAGAAGGCCCAGAGCAAGGAGCAAGGGCTGTGAAATCCAACGCATCGCACAGGGGATGTGGCCTAAACTGTATGTGCAAAGCTGGAACCAACTGTTAATTAGCAGCACCTATATCTGCTCGGGGGTTTCCGCCTGTTTATTTTTTTGCTGAGTCTGACCAGGCCAATTCTGTAATACCTGTAGCCCCAGGCTTTAAACATGCTGCATATGTAATGCTCTCATGCCTCCCCCTCTTTTCGTCCCCCATCTGCACAACTGCCTGCTTCTTGGAGGTGCACAGACAAGGCACACGCATGGTCTCCCAGTGTCAGCTGGACTGGGGTTTCCACTGCAGTCCTTCCACGTCCTAGTTGGAGGCCTGGGACAAGTACCTCGAATCTGAACCCCAGACTCCTGCTCTGTGCACGCGGGTAATGAGCAATTCCTGGTCTGCGTACAGTACCTGAAGCCTCACTGGGTCTCACAGAGCCAGTCGGTTCTTCCTACACCGGGAACTGGGCCATACCAGGACACAGAGGTCTGCCAGCCATGTGGTTGGAGTCCCTCTTCTCTCTGCCACCCGTTCTCCCAGACTCCTCGCCCTCCCTCTCCCTGGCCTTTGGCCTCTCCCACACTTGCACATTCTGCACTGAGTTCTCCCCCTGGAAGCAGAGGCCTGAGCCCTTGTTGCTGTTGATCCGTTACGAGCGAGTCACCCCCCGCCCCGCCCAGGCTCTCACCCTCACCACGCCAGGAGCCAGGTAGCCTCACCTTGTCGCTGACTTGCTGAGGGACTTGGGCAAGTCTCTGCTCCTCCCTGGGCCTCAGTTTTCCCACCTGTGAGGATTGGATCAGGACTTTGAGTCACTTTGGACACCTTTTGAAATTCAGATTCCCTGACCCCTGTCTAGGTCTGACTCCAAACCTCTGCTTGTCGTGCGGCCAGGTGGGAGCCATAGACATGGGGGTGGGAAGGCCCCCAGTTCCCCTACGTCTGACTGCTTCTGCATTGCCTCATCCATGAGCAACTCCACTGTGATTCAGATAACAGCAGGGCCTCTAACTAGGCTGCCTGGGATCGAGTCCATACTTCACTGCTTCCTAGCTGTGGGACCCTAGGCGAGTTACTTCACCTCTTTGAGCACTTGTCTCCTCTCTAAAATGGAGCCATCAACACCTAACCCTCTAGGTGGTTGGACGATTATATGAGTTTGTTTAGGAAAAGCACCAAGAATAGTGTCTGGACGTGATCAGTGCTCAGTTCAAGATTTGCTCCGCTTATTTTGACCTCTTTTTCTGAACCTCCATCTCCCATCTGTCCTTTAGGAATCCCCTCCCATGCCAGGCTGCTGCACTGCTGGGTGGGCTGGGAGGAGCTGGGGAGCACCCCCAGAAGTCACCTTTGTCCCTGCTTCTTCCGCCGCGGCCCCAGGCCATAACTTACTGTCCTAATTTAATTAGGAAGAGTCCTTACAGGGACCTCATTAGGAAATGAGCCCAGAGCCTTGGGGACCTCCAGGAGGGGTGGGGTGCAGGAGGAGGTTGCATTGTGTCTGATCCTGCCCAGCCCTTGGCCCCGTGCCCCAAATGTGCCCAGAAAGATAAGGGAGCCCAGCCCCTTAGACCTGTGACATGGAGTGTGGGCAGCCAGGGCTCCATCCTCTGCCCCCTGCCCAGCTTTGGCCTCACCCCCCTGGATGGGGGTGGGGAAGATTGAGAGATGAAGTTTCTCTTGTTCTGCTCCACCTGCCCCTGGTGCCCAGTGTCTCTGGCCTGGCACAGAGCAAGCCTTGGTGAATGTGTGTTGAGTGAATGAATGAGTGAGCTGTGGCTCTTGGGGCTGGAGCAGCATCTTCATTTGGCCAAAGCAGGCTCCCCACCCCCATCCCAATGCTGGAATCCCCTCGGCAGCCCCAGGGGCTGGAGATGGGGAGGGAGCGATTGTCTGCTTAAATACCTCCAGGGACAGGGAGCTCACTAAGCAACCTGATAGCTTTTTCTGTCCCTGGATAGCCCTTCCTGTTACAGAATCTGTCTTCCTTTCCATCTCAAATCTGTCTCCTGTGACGCTTCTGCCCTACCCAGGTCCCAGCTCTGTTTCTGGGACCTCTGCTCGCAAACACTGCGCCCTACCTTCACTCCAAGCCTGCTCAGTGTCCCTTCCTGGCCTGTGATAGCTGACATGCTGTGTGGCCTTGGGTAAGGCCTATCCCCTCTCTGGCCACTGCTACTTGGAGCCTGGTGGGCTGCACACTCTGGGCTCTATAAACATTGGCTGCTTTCTGTAACCGTGACCTACCTCCCAAGGAAGTGGGGGGCTGAAGACAGATGTGCCATGTCCAGCAGTAAAGGTGACACCTCTGCAGACAGCTTGTCTCTGGCTCAGCAAGGTGGTAGTGCCCAGACCCTGAGATGACCTGTGGCCAGGCACACAGGCACTGGGGGCTGTGCATGGACCTCTTCTGCCCTGAGACCAGTCCACAGCATGGACACTGCCCTCGCCTTGGTTAGGAACCTGGGAGTCATCACAGCCCCCGTCTCCCTTACCTCTAACGGCCACCAAGGCCTGACCCTCCCCTCCTACTTGCCAGCCCAGGCCCTTTCCCCATCCCACGTCAGCCTCCCCGGACCGCGGCAGCAGCACCAACCTCGTCTCTGTTCCCTCCCTCCTGTCCGTTCTCCGCTCTGACACCGAGCGCTCTCAAACACGCGGATCTTTGTCCTGCCCTTGCTCAGCGTCCTACAGGGACGTCCCCCACTCACAGGATAGTCTGCTTGCTAACATTCAGGGCCCTTCAACGCCCAAACACATACCTGGCATCTCTCCTGCTGCAGACCTCACCATCCACTTGTCCCCCCAAACCCCATGGCTCTGTGCTCCAGCCATACCCCACATGTGTTTGATGTCACAGAGGCATCATCACACTCTCACATGTGGGTCCCTCTGCCTGGAAGGCCCTTCCTCTGCTTGTCCAACCCCACTTTGCTTCAAGAGTCTCCGTTTCCAGGGAGCCTTCACACCCCAGCTGAGTCAGGGCCTCCTCTGGGCTCCCCCGTCCCTGTGTTTCCTTCCATCCCCATCCTTGCCACTCTGCATCAGGATGGTCCGCTTAAGAGTCTGTGGTTCACACCAGACCACGGGCCTCAGGAGGATGGGGCAGGGGGACCTGGCTAGGGCCTGCGGAGAAGCAGGGAAGGGAGGAGAGCGGGTGGGGCTCTTTGGCTTTTCACACGCCCAGCGCCCCTCCCACCCCAGGCTGTGTTTCTGCTCCTCGTGCTGCATCCTCCAGCGCCACGTGCCCGCTCGCACGTGGTGTTTCTGTGAGCCCCCGAGAAGTACCTGGTGTGGACTGGAGCCTTCGAGCCTGAGCTCCAGCATCCACTGCAGGCCTCCTCCGTGCCAGTGCCCTGCTGGGACCTGGGGAGGATCTGCAGATGGAAAAGCAGGCCTTGGCCGCCCAATTCAATATGTGACCTTGGGCAGTTGGCTTCTCTGAACCTCAAGCTTCCTTGGCAGTGAAAGGGGTGGAGGACCCATGTCTCCTTCCCCTTTTCCTTGGGCACATCTGTGCTGCAGTTGGGGGCAGATGTGGCTTCACAGGACCCTGAGACGGCAGATAGACCAGAACTTCCTCCCCGCTGGGGCCTGTGGGTCCTTGAGCTAAGCTTCGCCGGAATGAAGGGGGAAAGGGGTTATGCTCTCTGTTCAGTGCAAAGACCTACCCCCATGTTTGCCTGCACTTTGGCATTACCAAGCCCCTGCTCCACACAGGGTGCCCGGCTTGGAACCGCCCCCATTTTAAAATGAAAAGTCTCATGTCCAATGGGACACTTGGCCCGCCGTCCTGCACCCTGCCCACCCCCGTTGCTGCTCCCCTGGCTCTGCAACGGGTCTTCCCCCGTTACCTGTGGGTTCTGCTGCTGGTTGGGCAGGGCTCACTCTAAAAAAAGGAAAAAGCTGGTTTCTTCCCCACGTTTTGGGAGAATTCAAAGAGACATAGACCCCCTTGGAAGGTCTGGAGGAGCCAGGGCTGAGCATCCCTGTTGGGGTGCTGGTGTGGACATGGCCAGGAGACCTGGCCTTTGTTCTGACCTTGTCTCTGACACAGCTAGCTGTGTGATGGCTCCCTCTGGGCCTCAGTTTCCCCAGCTCTGCCCTGCTTACCTCACATCAATACAGTGAGGATCATTACCTCGACAGCCCTGCCTTTGCGTTCCTGCTGTCCTTTATATTCTTCAAGGCATTTTTCTGTCTGTTCATGTCCCGTTCTGGCCTCGCTACTCCCAGGAGGAGGGCGGCACTAGGATCTTTATTCCCACATCAGATAGAAAGAAGCTGGGGACACAGGCCATTTGCCTTGTACAAGGCTCTGTGGTTTACAGAGCCCTTTCTGTGTATTGCCTCTGGGCCCCTAGTATCCCTTGGGAGGCGGGCTCAGCAGGATTTGCTGTACCAGTTGTACAGAGGGGGACACTGAGCCCACAGTCGCACAGGATTTCGACTCCTTAATGGTTTGGGAGAACGTAAAGGATGAAGACTGATGGGTGGGTGGCCGTGCTGTGGCTGTGGTGTGTGGTGATTCCCAGTAAGTGGGGGTCACTGGCTGGCTGGTCCTCTTCCCCTCCCTGCTCCCAACTTTGTCAATGGCTTCATCAGTAGGAGACAGATGCAAGGGAAAGGAAGACACAGAGAGGAGTGGGGAGAGAGAGGACATGGGGTGTGGGGGAGAGCGCTGGGGAGGTAGGGGGGAGGGGTGGGGTCCAAGCAGCATCGCTACTTCCTCTTGTGGTTCTCACAGTCTGTCTGCACCGATTCCTGACAGATGGAGGGAAGGGGAGAGCTGGTGCCAAGAGGCTGTCACCGCAGGCGGGCAGAGCTGGGGGAGGGTGCTTTGTGGCTAGTGTTTGTACGGGGAGGGGGCAGCAGCTGGTGGTCTGGCTGCTGGGCCTCCTTGGAGCCTGCTCCCCGGGAACCGTGGTTGGCAGGGATGTAGATGCTGGGAGGGGGGCAGGAAAGTGGGCAAGGGGTGAGCCTGCCACCTGCCTGGGACTGGCCGTGCCCTTGCCTCTGTCCAGGCAGACAGCCACCCGTCTCTCCTCTCCTCCCTGCTGCCAACAGGGCCCTCCCTCCAAGGACACCTCCTACCCCCCCGACTGGGTTTCGGGGTGGGTGGGGGCTCTGGAGGCTGATGCTGAGCTGTGGTCAAGGTAGACCAGGGCAAGGAGGGCATAGGCACCCGGAGGCCGTCGGGATCACAGGGCCACGAGGGGCTCAGAGCAGGTGGGGCCTGACCTCATGTCTGCAGGGCCAGAGCGCATTCACTGAGCCGCCCTGGCTGTTCCCCAAGCCCTCTTCATGCCAAAGGGCCTCTTGCTTTTTCTCCAGGCTCTGACACGTGTACAGGGGTGGGCAGCCCTGGCCCGGGGTCAGTTCGGCAACTTCAGTAGCTCTTGCTTTTTTAGATCGTGGGTTTCTCCAGGCAGGGTTGTGTCTCATGCTCTCTTTCCCAACTCCTGTTGGCCAACACAGGGCCCAGCACAGCGGAGGGGCCCAGTGAATGCTTGTTGAATGAATGGATGGATCTCTTGCTTGCATACCTCCTGGGACGGAGACCTCACTTCTTTATAAAGCAGTTCTTTTTATTTCCAAAAACAGAGTTCTTTCTGATTTGGTCCTGAGAGGCCCTGTGGGTCCCAGGCCTGTCACAGGGGCTGTACAGAGCCCCCTGGCTAATTCTGCTGCCTTGGAGCTGCCCTGTAGAGACCAGAGAACCCCCGAGCCCACCTGGGTCCTCAGTGGCACCTGACAGGGCTGGTCTCCACTAACCGGGGAGGTGGGGGGTGTGTGTCAGTAATCATAGCCGTTTATTGAGCTGCCACTCAGTGCCAGGTGGTACCTCACTCAACCCTTAGGTCAGCCCGATAAGATAGGTACTGTTTTTAGGTTTTTTTGTTTGTTTGTTTTTTTCTGCGGTACGCGGGCCTCTCACTGTCGTAGCCTCTCCCGTTGCGGACGGAGCACAGGCTCTGGACGCGCAGGCTCAGCGGCCATGGCTCACGGGCCCAGCCGCTCCGCGGCATGTGGGATCTTCCCGGGCGGGGGCACGAACCCGTGTCCCCTGCATCGGCAGGCGGACTCTCAACCACTGCACCACCAGGGAAGCCCGATAGGTACTGTCTTTATCCTTCATCGTGCAGAGGAGAGAAATGAGGCAGAGGTAATGAGAAGTTCCCCCAAGGTCATGGGGCTAGTGTCTGAGTCAGGAAGTTGGGGAGGGAGCTGGGGGGAGGGGAAGGCCTCCTGGGGCAGGACTTGGTCGGGGGGTGGGGGGGCTTGACAGGGCTGAGGAGGTTTATACTCTGGAGGTAGATCTGACCCTGCACCACACACTGTCCACTCCCTCCTCCCTACACTGTTCCCAGACACATCCTTGACACCAAGACTCCAACTGGGTGTCCCTCAGGTGAGCCCTGGGGGACCTGGGGCCCAGAGCCCCTCCTGTTCCCCTGGTTGTGCTCCAGGGGGAGCCCCAGGACCTTAACATGGCCTGTCCTGTTGGGTGATCTAAGGTGTGCAGGGTGATGGCTGGGGGCCCGAGGGGTTGGGATGGGCAGGTGGGAGCTGGGCCTCCTTCCTGCTACTCCTTAAAGTTGATTCTGGTCAGAGGTGTCCTCCACATTAATATTAATAATGGCAATCGGGCTTCCCTGGTGGTGCAGTGGTTGAGAGTCTGCCTGCCGATGCAGGGGACACGGGTTCGTGGCCCGGTCCGGGAGGATCCCACATGCCGCGGAGCGGCTGGGCCCGTGAGCCATGGCCGCTGAGCCTGCGCGTCCAGAGCCTGTGCTCCGCAACGGGAGAGGCCACAACAGTGAGAGGCCCGCGTACCGCAAAATAAATAAATAAATGAATGAATGAATGAATGAATGAATGAATGAATGCAATCATTAATGATAAATTATGGTGTTCCTGCCCCATGCCAGGGCTGGGCTGGGTGCCCTGGGGGAAAGCTGAGGGGAGTAGAAGGAGGGGACAAACCCTGAGAGCAGCGGGTGCACCTTCCACTGCATTTTTCTCTTCCCCAGAGCCTGACACAGGCAGGGCCCTCAGGGGTCAACTTAATAAAGTCTTAGTGGTTGAAAAACAGATACCTCTCTGATGGGACACCTACTGCCCAAGGGCCTGCTTCTCCCCTTCCTCCATCATTCACAGATTGATTCCACTAACATTACTGCCAGGCCCCGTGCCCACCCCAGCATGGCCCCCACTGCCTGACCTCACCCCTTGCCTTGGCTCTGAGATCCTTGCAGGGGCTCTCAGTGAGCGTCATGGGTGACTGTGGTCCCCTCACCCCCCGACTGTGTGACCTTGGGCAAATTAGCTCCCCTCTGAGTGCCTTGGTTTTCTCATCTGTACAATGGGGTTATGGTAGTTTCTTCCTCAGAGGACTATGAGGAGGATTAAATGAGATGGATGATGAGCACAGCGCACGGTAATCACTCAATAATGTTTGTTCTTATGCTCATGATGGGGCGGGGGGAGGAAATGAAGAGCTCGGAGCACCTTTGCTCTCCACGCATGACCTCAGAAATCCTCTGACAACTCTGTGAGGGGAGATTTGTCTTGTTCCTTTGCTGACGGGGATGGTGAGTCACAGAGAGGTAGGGTGACTCACCCAAGGCCTCTCAGCCTGTGAGTGGCAGATCCGAACGCTGATCTCTCAGGCTCTGAGGCTCATGCATTTGTCACTGAGCCAGGTAGGGACGAAGGGCTTAGCCTGAAAACTCCTTTGGAATTGGTGTGGCAAAGGCTCCCGCTTCCTGTGCTGATCTGCAAACCTCCATCCCCCAGATCCCAAATCCATCCTAATCCTGGGAAAGAGGCAGCCCCGGGTCACATCCATCAGCGGCTCTGAGTGCTCTCCCTGGGCCTCTCATCTCCCGCGTGAGCTGGGAGGTGGCAGGCGAGGGCCTGGACTTCGAGGATGGGGGATTTCCTGACTCGGTTGAAATCTGTCACAACATGCATGTTAATTAAGCCTTGTTAATTCAGCCCTCTGCTTACGCAGAGCTCCTGACAGCAAATTACTCATAAGTGAGGCGGTAAATTTATTGCTGCGTTTTCCCAAACACTCAACAGCAAAGAACGTGCCCCTGGGAAAGGCAGAGGAAAGGCCTGGAGGGCAACTGCTGCATGGTTCCTGCCAGCCTGGACCACTAGGGACCGTGACCCAGAGAACAGCCGGGGTTCACCAGGGGACCTGGGTGAGGATAGGCTCTGGTCCATTCAGAGCAAGCTGCCAGGAGACAGAGTGAGCTTCCCCTCACTGGAGGCATGTAAGTGGGAAGGCAGGGAGCATTGCAAGTCCCCCCGGGCTGGCCCATCATCTTCCCGCCTCATCCATCTCACCCGGCAGACTGCGCTGGCTCTGTGCATTGTTTCCTCTGACAGTGCCTTGGAGTCACACAGTAGGGCTCGTAAAGGGTGAGTTGGGATCTGGACGTGAGCCCCAGAGCCCACTCTGGTGTCTGTAAACACCTTCCTCTGCAGTGAAGTCTGAGGAACAGAAGTGTGCAGGCAGGACCAGACAACCCGGCCAGGGGTGCTGCGAGGGGTCTCTCCCTGTCCTGGGTTATAGGGTGCTCTTGGAACCAGGATCAGGACCACATCTGGGCAGATGACCCTTGAGTCCAGACCCCCCTTACTAGGCTAGGTATCAGACCTCCAGGTGAGGATTCAGGCTCTCTCGGGCAGTGGGAGCCCCTCTCCCTCCCCGGCCCCACAGTCCTTCCCCCTAAGGTCTGCTTCCTTCCTTGGTTTCGAACTGGGCCATGCCTGGGACATTTGGAACAAACCCAGGCTCTGGGTACATAGAACTTTAAAAAAATTAATTAGAGCATTAAATGGTAGCCCTCTGGGAGAATCCCACCATCTGGCTGACACAGAAGAGGCAGGAAAATCTATGCATATCTGTCTGTAGCATGTGAGCATCATATGAAGCCACCTGTGTATGTGTGAGTGTGCGGCCTGTGTGCTGCGGTGTGTGCACAGCATGGCGTGTGTGTCTGTGTTTGGCATGTGGTGCACATCTGAGTGTGCAAGTGGGCAGTGTGTTTGTGTGCATGTGTGCCCATCTGCATGTGCTGTGTGCATGTGCCCGAGGGTCTGCATGTCTGCCTGAGCACTTCTGTGCCCAGGCCTGCTTTTGGGGGCAGTGAGTCAAACTGAGCTGTGTGCAGAGAGGGGGCAGCCTCTCCACCCCTCCTGGCTGAGGTGATGCTCACAGAAGGGCAGGTGGGCCGTGCACAGGTGGGACAGGGGTAGGTTTGGCAAGTGCACAGCAGGCCTGCAGGGAGCGGGCAGGGTGGGATTCTCATCCCTTGTTTGATAGATGGGGAAACCCAGGCCTGCCCAAGCACTGAGCCAGTGTGTGGAGAGGCCAGGACTGGGGCCCTGGCTCTGGGGCCCCCTGTGCAGTGCTCTTTTCACACCTTTGGCTTCTTTTATGCTGTTGGATTTTCATGGAGGCTCAGAGAGGTTCTTGAGAGGGTACCACTCACATTTCTCAGGGTTGCTCAGGGGGCAAGGTCAGGACTTGCACTGCAAATCCTGCATCCTTCTTACTGTGTGGAGGAGGGTGGAGTCAGGGCAGAACACTGGGCCGATGGATGGTCACTGACTTGCTGTGTGGCCTGGGCCCATCCTGTCCCTTTCTTTTTTCTTTTTTATCAATTAGTTTATTAATTTTTGGCTGCGTTGGGTCTTCGTTGCTGCGCGTGGGCTTTCTCTAGTTGCGGCGAGCGGGGGCTACTCTTCGTTGTGGTGCACAGGCTTCTCATTGCAGTGGATTCTTGTTGCGGAGCACGGGCTCTAGGCACGTGGGCTTCAGTAGTTGTGGCACGTGGGCTCAGTAGTTGTGGCGCACGGGCTTAGTCGCTCCACGGTATGTGGGATCTTCCCGGATCAGGGCTCGAACCCGTGTGCCCTGAATTGGCAGGCAGATTCTTAACCACTGAGCCACGAGGGAAGCCCCATCCTGTCCCTTTCTGAGCCTCATGGGTGTTGTAAGAACTAAATAAGGAGATGCATGCAAAGGGCTTTGTAAACCTCAAGGTGTGGTAGATAGACAAGGGCCTGGCCCAGGGGCGGCTGTCACACTAGGATCAGGGCCACGTGTCTCCAGGGTTCCCTGAGGAGCAGGTAGGAGGTGGGGCCCTGGATGGAGGCTGGTGCCCTCCCCAGCCTTGCAGACTGTGAACCTTTCCCCAGAACTATCTGCCTGGGTGCTGAGTGCTGGCACTTACTGTCTTCCAGCTCCAGTCTCCCACATGTGGCTTGTGATGATGAACTAGAGCAGGAACAGGGCTCAGAGAGCAGTGGGACCCACCTCTTCTCCAACAGGTGGTGACACTAAGGTCCAAAGAGGGTGAGTGGCTTGCTCAAGGCCACATAGCAGCTCAGGAGTACAGCTGGGACCGGAATGCAGGCCTCCTGGCCCCTGGCTCTGTTCTCCTTGGTACTGTGTCTTTGGAAAGGGAGAAGGAGAACAGAGAGGTGGTTCCTGTACCTGCGGGGAGGGAGGTGGGGGTACCAGCCAGCTGGAGAGAACTTGGGATCCCCTGAAGCTCCAGTTCATTATGCATGAATGAAGGATTTTTAAAGCATTGTTTCAATGATTATTGTTTTTACTGTGTATGCAGAATGCTGGGTGGAAAAGATGGTTTGTATCTTGGGCTGTAAGTTCTGTATAGATAGAAAAGACCCAGGCCTCAAGATTGCACATGTTCTTTCATTTATTCATTCATCGTTCATTCATCCAGCATCCATTTCCTAAGCATCCCCTTGGTGCTCACCATGTAGATCTCATCCTGCCTCCAATGAGCTGCTGGTCTGGTGGGGAAGGGTAGTTGAGTGACAGGAACACGGGGTGATGAGGCTGTGGCCAGGACAGGCCTCAGATTCCATGTGGGGTCATGGAAGACTTTTCAGTAGAATGGGAAAACCCCAAAGAAGGAGGAAGAGGTGCCCACCAGACACCCTGGCCTCACATGGGCTTGACCTTGGACAGGCTAACCATTCACCCAGAAACGGGCCGCTGGGCACCTTCCAGCTCCACTCCACTCCCCTCCCCCATGCAGCTCTCCCTGGGCTCGGGCCCACACCCAAGAATGGAGGAGAGACCCCCTTAGAGGACCCTGGCTGCCTGTGGGTCCATGGGTGGAGATGGCAGGGCGTGCTGGTGGCTGGAGCTCGCCGCCTGTGTGCCTGGGTGGGCCAGTCTTGACTCTGCCCCACTCAGGGTTATGATCACGGGGGGATTAGTGGCAACACCACTTCTGAAATAGCTTGTCCTTTGAGCCCAGCTGGCTGCCCGGCCATGATTCCACCTGAACCTTTTTCTCCAAGGAACAGCCCTTCTTTCTACTTTATATACGGAGAAAGCATGTTAGGAAGAACCAGGAGGCCCAGGGTGACAATGGCCAGGCCTCCTGATGCCCTTTAATAATTGTAACAAAAACTTCCTGAGGACCTACTAGGTACAGAGCCCGGGGGTGGGAGAGCGAAAAAGAAAAGTTGAGAGGAACTTGCATCACTACGTCGGGCACTGCTGTGTTATCTTACAAGCAACTACCCTGCAAGTCAGGATGCAGCATCACAATTTTAGATGAGGGAAACAGAGGCTCCGAGAGGTCAAGTAACCTGCCTGAGGTCACACAGCTAGTAAGGGGCCAAGCCAGGATGTGAGGTCTGCTTCCTTAACCTGCCCCTCGTGGGAGGAGGGCCACAGAGGGCTGCAGACGAGCATCTTCCAAATCTCTGTACTGGGAGAAAACGTCCACTTGAAGAAAAGGCCGAGGAGGATGGACTTGTCACGGGTGGTGGGCGTGCTCACGGAGCAGGCTGTTTCAGAGGCAGCTTCCCTATCAGCCAGGCTGTGGTGGGACCTATCTTGTTGGAGGAATCATGCTGGCTCAGAGCCCGAGTGACGGCCCCCTGTCAGAGGGCCTCTGAGAAGTGGCCAGGGTCTAGGCCAGGATGCCAGTGAGGCGTGAGGCTCTGCTGGGCACCTGCCCCACTCCCTCTCTCAGCTCACTTCCCACGGCCGCAACTGTCTCCTCCTGCCCAGCTCTGGCCGGGAACCCTCACAGAAGTCCTGCTGGGGCCCTGGCCATAGGCACCGAGCTGCGGCCCTTGGCCATTAACTCTGCCCACGCTGCCTGTCCCTTGGCTGGCTGCAGAGAGGTGGGCGGTGCAGGCCAGAGCCCTGGGCGCCAGCCCAGCAGGACCAGCACCTGAGACATAGCCACCTCTGAAGATCTTGCCTAATGGCAGGGCTTACCAGCACCTAGCAGGGTACTTGGCGCACAGCAGGCCCCCTACTTGATTCTTTCAGCTTCCAGAAGCAGAGACTAGAGACTTTTCAGTGGGAACAGGGGTCACCAGAAGCTTGGCCCTCCCAGGGTCCCTCCCAGAGTGCAGGACTAAGGGTGTGTGCTGGACCCCGACTGTACCAAACTCTTCCTGAAGTGGGCCGGGACCCCCTCCGCCATGAGCACTCGCCAAGCGGTCCAGTGGCAACACGTGGGCCTGCCTTTTCTCCCCCACTCTGGCAGAGCCATCTCCCAGGAAACGTGGAATTTTCCCTCATTCCCATTATTAGGGTGCCAGGGCAAACAAACAGCCTAATCCAGATGAGCGCTAGGCCACAATCATATTCTCTTTGGGGGTTTTCTCTCTATTTCCAGCAATGTTGAGAAGCCTCAGTAACTGGTATTCCACACAGGTGAGTAGAACTGCTGTCTCCTCTGTAGTATGCCTTAATTTCCTTTATCACATAGCAAGTTGGAATTAATCGCCCCTCTCCTTCCTTTTTCCCACCGAAACACATTACCAGCCTGTCTGCTGCTTAAAGTCATTTTGTGGCAGCTCTTGGCTCCTTTCCACTTCCCTGGGAATCTTTCTGACCAGAGCCAAAGAACAAGGAGGGGTGAAAAATCCATTTGTACCAAGTGGGGATCTCCTGTTGAGAACTTATTTCCCTCCCTGTTCAAGAGGAAGGAACGTGTCCAGCCTCCAGCCGGCACAGCTGACTGAGTCCCCTGTCGCTGAGAGCATTCAAGAGGGCAGAATGGCCATATGTCAGCGGTGGGAACAGAGGATTCCTGCACTGTTGCGGGGGAAGGGACAGGCCTTTGCCACTCCTGGCGCTTGGATTAGATTCTGCGAGTTGAAGCCTCTAGGCTTCTGTTGTTTGTAAGTTTAAAATTTTCTCTGTGATTTCCAAGTTGAAAAGAAGCTGTGAATCCATGATCCTACCATTGAGCCATTTGGGTCTAAGTACTTTTAAATCGTGTGCTTTAAGATTCTAAGATACTCTCGTGGAATTGGAGATTCTGTTCTGTGATTCTAGGCTATTTTATGATTCCATGAGCCTCTTAAGCTGCAGTTCTGCTTCATGACTGGGTCTCAGGAGGGAGTGTAATTGCTTTGCCGAGGCTGCTTTGGGAGTGTGAAAAGCCCAAGCCTTCTCTGACCTCAGTTGCCCCATTTATGAAATTCGAGGGTTGGACCAGAGGGCCTCCAGGTCCTGCCTCGCAGGCGTGTTCTGCCTGCAGCTCTTTTAGCTACTTCCGAGCTTCGTCCACACAGTGCCCCATCAGCGCTGGCCACCCCACGGCACCTCTGGGAACCCAGAAGCTTTTCCCATCTGAGCCACACCCCTTGCCCACTTGCCCCCAGCCCTCTCGCATTCCAGCAGGAAGGCGACCCAGCTCTCCTCCAGAGAGCTCTCCTCCCAATTCACTCTACAATTTCAACATCTACAATCTCCTTTAAATCTTGCCCCCCAAGGGGTGTAGTTACTGATTGTTAGCCCCATTTTATAGGTGGGGAAACTGAGGCTCTGAGGGCTTAACCCACCTGTACTGGTGAGTTCCAGGACCCTGAGTCGCTTGCTGCTTGCACAGCTGCCAGCCACATGCAGGCTGGATTGAATGAGACATGAGCAGCCCGAGGTGGTCAGTGTGATGAGGGAGCCCAGTGGCATCTCTCCCTAGAATCTGCTGCAGGGCGGGGTTGCCACCCACACACTCATGCTTCTCCCCTGGAACCACCCCTGGGATGTTCAAGGGCTTCAGAGAATGGACCTTGTTTCCTTCCCAATGCACCAAGAAACCAGGAAAGAAACTGCCTTCTTCATCTGCTTTTAGAATCTACCTTTTCCATCTGGATCAAATGGCATTTCTCAGGGCGGGCTTCCTCAGCCCCCACTTCTTCCCCATTGGTGCAAAATCACCCCTTCTTTGAGGTCCAATTCAAAAGGCTCCTAGCTCACTGCCCCTGTCCCCCAAGCACCCCTCACCCCCAGAGACGAGAGGCACTGGTGAGAGCTCCCCAGGGCTGAGTTCAGCATCCTTGTTTTCAGCTGGGGCACTGAGGCCCAGAGAGGGAGATGCCTGTCTGAGGCCACACAGCAACCTCGCCACCCTCGATTCTGATCAGGACTATCTTATCTTGTTCTGGGTTGCGGCCGTTATATCTGAGTTCTTGTCTCCTCAGCTTGGCTGTAATATCTGTGAGGGAAGGTCCACCTCTCATCCTTTGCTTTCCTTGTCAAGCATTAGGGATAAGATGCCCTGGGTTGTGGTCCTGCCTTGAGCTCTGTGACCTTGGGACAGTCCGTTGCCTTTCAAGGGCTTTTGCTTCCTCATCTCTCAAAGGGGGTGATGCCCCCTGCCTCACAGAGTTGCTGTAAGGAGCCAGACTGAGGGGCGGGGGGCTGGGGTCGTGAATCTGCCGCTCAGCACCGCATTCATTCAGGATCCCAGTTCTGCCAGATTTCCTTTGGCCTTCGCTGAGTTTCCAGCCAGAGACTCTCCTTGTCCCCAGAACAGCCCCGCGGTTCCCCACGTCTGAGCTGCTGCTGCTTTGTGGCCCCTGCTGTAGGGCCCTTGCCCCCCTCCATGGAGCACCCACCTTGAGCCATGCACGTGCTCTGCTGTCCTCACTACCCAGCTGCACCCCTGCCTCCCCTTCTAGACGCGGGTGCTGACTGCGCCGGCTCAGGGCATGTAGCCCTGCCCGCATGCCGGGAGTGCCCTCTGTCTGTCCCTTCCACTCTCCACCTGGAGGGGTACCAAGGCAGGCCTGTGAATGGTGCACATGGAAAACCTGACTCCTTTCTCCTCCGACGTCTAGATGAGGAGACCAAAGCACGGGGAGGGCAAGGGACTTGTCCAAGGTCACCCCAGCAGTCAGGGGCAACCTGGAGTAAGTGCCCAGGGCTCTGAGACCCAGACCACTCAGTGGCTCCTCCCCAGCTCCCCACCGCCACAACCCAGGCCTGGGTTTGCAGAATGCCCCCGGAATAGCCCTGTGAAGGGCAGGCCCACAGCCAAGGGCCCAGCTACAGTGGGAGGGGAAGGTTTGCATCTCCCTGAGGCCAGCTCCACAGGCTGGCTGAACCTTGGGATGACTCACTGAGCCCACTCTGGTCTGGTGGAGCCTCCCGGGGCCTCCCAGGCTGTCAACAGGGAGATGAGTGATGTCCAGCCAAGCTGCAGAGCTTCACCTCGGCACTGACGGCCAGGGTGGGCACAGCCTGGAAGGCTTGCTGCGGGCACTGTCCAGGTAGGTCTGACCTGCCAAAAATATGGCAGCAAAATAAGCACCCTGTGGTGACTCGAGCTTGCTAGTGTCTGGGCCCTGGCAGGCCCCAGGCAGGAACTCCACACCTTTGGGCCTTGTTGGAGGTAGAGGGCGTTGTCAGACGCCATCAATAACTGATGCTTGAACTGGCCTTGAGGAGTGGGGAGAGTTTTGCCAGGTAGAGATGAAGAAGCACCTCCTGCAGGTGGAGCTGCATGAGTAGGGACACCAGGTAGGCAAGCCCACGGTTTGTCCATGACCGTTGGGTGGATGTGGAGGCGTTGGAAGTTAAGGGTGGGTGAAAGCAGTTAGCGGGGCAGCCTGAAGTGTCCCTGAGCACCTGCTAAGACACTTGGTCAGATTCTAGGGGAGATGGGAACCCAGCAGGACCAGGAAAGGTGGCTTTCTGATGATGGAGAGGCCTTCAGCGGGACAGTGGCTACTGGCTATGGATTTCCAGCCCCCTACCTGGAGCCACAGGGGTGGATTGGGAGGGCCTGGGGACTGAGCCACAGATCCCTTCCTTTGCCAGCCTCACTCTGGACCTCTTTTTAGCACCATAACTAAAAAGAAAAGGAACTTAGAGGTCATCTTGTCCAACCCAGTCCCGTCGTGGAGGAAGAGAGCCAGGCACAGGGAAGGCAGAGGACTTATACAAGGTCACACAGTAGAGCCAGGTCCCCAGGCCAGTGGTGGGAGAGAGCCCAGTGCCAACCCTGTTTGCAGTGAAATGGTCTTAACCTCTTTCCAAATAAAAGCCAGCAGCCTCCCAGACACAGGCCTCAACTACTTTGCAGAGCAGTGCCCTAACCCTCAGGCCTCCTGTTGGGCACCCAGTGGGCCAAGGATCCCTGGATGGCCGGCAAGGGGCTGAAGGTGGCAGGGAGCCCATACCAGCCTCCTGGGCAAGAAGCCCAGGGTCAGCACAGAGGGGGTGCCCCAGAGACGGTGCCCCAGAGAGGCCGCAGCCCAGCCAGCCCCAGGGGATGGATTTCCCAATAACAGGGTGTCGCTGCCCGTTTATCACCAGGATAGCCCAGTGGGGCTCCTCTCAAAACGCTTCTCCTACCAGCCTAATTGGTGAAAGCGTTTGCATTTTCCACTCAGGTGGGGCTGCTTCCCAGCTGCTGCCTTGTGGTCAGAGGGTGCGGCATCCATTACTGCCTGTGGGTGGGGGGTGGGGGTGAGGAGGGACTGCCCCTCCCCCAGACACGTGGGGGTCATCACTCTGTCATTCACTGCTTCGTGCCACCTGGCTGCTTGGGTAGGAGCGACTGGCCACCCGGCTTCTACTCCCTTAGCGAACCCGACGCAGGCTGCTGACTGAGGCAGCTTCTCAGGCCCCTGTGGCCTGACCTCCTCACCCACCGCTGCAGAGTTTTGTCCAGGGAGCCCTGGGTTTCCCACTCGAAGTCAGCGGGGTGGAAGCACCAGAGCCCAGAGAGGCCTGGCGGTGTTACCCAGCTTGTTGGTGGCAGAGCCCGGCTGGAATGAGACCTGGAGCCTTTCCCTCAGCTGCAGAAGAGCGGTCCCTCTTCCCGCTGGGGCTGGTGATGGGAGAACGAGGCCTGGAAGCTGGAGTCCTTGGCAGCCTCTGAGGTCTGCTCGTGGGAGGCGGAGCCGTGACCGACTGGGGTTAGACAGGAAGGTCCCCAAGGTCAGAGGAGGCTGAGTCCCCACTGGGGCCAGCCAAGTGCTCTCACCTGAACGGAGGGACAGTGTGTGTCTGGGAACCAGGCAGGGCTCTGGCTGGAGGTCGTGGAGGGTTTCCTAGCCACGCCTTCTGCCTTCTGGGGGCTCCTACCCTGAGGATGCTGTGAGTTTCCCTCTAGCTGTTTCCTTGCAACCTCAAATCCCAGCGCCAAGTGGGTGTCCCATATCCGGAGTGGGCAGTCCTGAGCCTGGAAGTTGGTCAGGGAGTGGCCGTCCTCTCCATGCTGCCTGCTCCTCTGAGCAGCACCCCTTGCATGGCACTTGGTCCTTGTGCAGGCGCCCGCTGGGGACCCCTGCTGACCCCATCCACCTCTCCCCCACACCCATTCCCCCCGAGCCCCTCACAGCTGTCACTGGCTTAATACCCCTTTGTCCACAAATCACTGCGACAAGAAGACCCTTTGTCGTCTGTCCCTCGGAGACGCGCATCTTCCCTGTGGAGACAGGGAGTCCCACATATCCCAGTGATGGCTTGGACCTCCCTTGGTGACAGCGGGGCTGGGGTCGGGCAGTGTCCGAGAGCAGCTGGGATGTGCCAGGGCCTGGAAGAGGGACTTGGCTGTGGGAAGCCCCAAGTGGTCCCCTGGAGCGGCACCGTGAAGCACAACCCACCTGTGTCATAGAGTCACAGACCCAGAATGTCAGCTGGAGGGGGTCCTTAAAGATATGTTCACCTGAGGAAACTGAGGCCAAGGGGGAAGAGGTCACACGGTCTGTCAGAGGTATGGGACCATAGGTATTCTTTGAGCACCTGCTTGGCATCAGACTCTGTGTGAGGGGGACGCTGAGATGAAGGAAATGTTGGCAGGCACTGGTGTGTGGAGTCAGGTGGACACCTGGCTGAGAACACTGTTCAATTTTTTTTTTTTTTTTTTTTTTTTTGCGGTACGCGGGCCTCTCACTGTTGTGGCCTCTCCCGTTGCGGAGCACAGGCTCCGGACGCGCAGGCTCAGCGGCCATGGCTCACGGGCCCAGCCGCTCCACGGCATGTGGGATCCTCCCGGACCGGGGCACGAACCCGTGTCCCCTGCATCGGCAGGTGGACTCTCAACCACTGCGCCACCAGGGAAGCCCACACTGTCCAATTGAAAAGTAAAGGCGCCTTCCCCAAAGAGTGATCCTCCCACCCCCCCTTCATTCTTTCATCTTCTGCCTCAAGCCCTTCACATGCCCACCCCTCCCCGCCAGCATCTGCTGCTACGTTTCCTCTTACTCCCCAGGTGGGATGCGAGGGTGGAGGAGAAAGCGGACTCAGATGTCACCTGCTGATGGATGGTGGTGGCCTGAGCCCTGGAGCCCTCTGGGCAGCACAAGCTGAGCCCCTCCCACCGTGCTCCGTGGGTGTCGGGACACTGTGGGAACGGGTTGCCTTTCTGGCACCACCCAGAGCCTCGAGTGTGACTGTCAGCGTGGACTCGGGGACACAGTCCCTTGCAGGATGGGATCGGGGGGTGTCCACAACTTGTCGACATGTGTGTGTCATGCAGTAACTCCTGGAGTCCCGTCATGAGGCTGAGGGTGTGTGGATCAGGGTGGTGCAGTCTTAAAAACTTGGGTCCTTAGAGAGTGAGAACCGTAAACCCACAAAATCTATTCTAAATGTTGTATTAGACTCACGGGATCTTTAAACTGAGGGTTTTTAGGAACATCTTGTGTCGGGGGCGGTTTGAACCCAGTGCTGCTGGACCCCAGAGCTGCTGCTGCTGCTGGACTGTTCATGGCCCCACCAGGGCTGCTAAGGGGGTGACGGGGTCCCCTCTCGCCCTGCTTCCAGTAGTGCAGCTCCATTTTACTCTATTTTATATGCTGGGGTTTCACTTAGGAAAAGCAACCCTCTGCTTAAAACTAAAGTTTTCCAGGCCCTGTGCTGTGCTACAGCTCTGGGCCGGGACCCGCCTCAGCCTGAGAGGGTGGCTCTGGCTGGCGGGTGAACAGGCAGACAGACGGGGCTTCCCGGGAGGGGATGCAGGTTGCTCTGGGCCACTGTCTCCTCCCCCTCTCACTCCTGCTGTGTTGTTGCTGCAGCCAGAGAACACTCCGGGTCTGTTGTGCCTGTTGTGCCGTTGACTGGGGTGACAGTTTAATAGTAGCTTCCTGGGCTGTCATTTAAATCTGCCTGCCAGGTTAGTAGGCCGGGGCCGGCTGGCACGCCCCCTGCCCCCACCCCGGATCTTCGTTCTGCTGGCAGTGGTCGTCTTGGCAACGCCAGGGCCTGGCGAGCTCTGCAGAAGGGTAACCGTGGGGGGAGCAGCTCTTTCATCTCCCCGACCCGGGTACAAGTGGCCCAGCTGCCTTAGGGCTGGGCGGCAGAGCCAGAGCCAGGCCACTCGGTGCTGGTCCGAGCCTGAGAGAGGAAGTGGGAACAGACGAGTCCCTTCTGTGCACAGGGCTCCAAGGTGAGGGTTTACATCTTTGCTCTTCCAGACTCTCAACTGCCCTGGGAAGGAAGGGACCTGGCCCAGGTGGCTCCGCAACAATGTTGAGCTGGAATCACCTGTCTGTGGGTCTCTGCTCTGCCCTCAAAGAATGTTCCCTGGGGCCCATGACCTGTCTGCAGGCAGATGCCTGCATCTCTCGCATCTCCCTGTCCCCTGTGGCCTGGTATCAATTCCCCCCAACCCCATCCTGGGCTTGCCTCTAGACATGTCCCTGCTCTTAAGACTGGGGTCTCCCCAGTGGAGTCCCCTCAGCTTCACTTTGCTCCAAGTACTCCGGGAATGCCTTCTCCTGTTTTTCATGGCTTGGTGGAGCTGGCCCAGAGACAGAAGATTGGGTACCAGCCTCTGCTGTGTGACCATAGGCCAGTCCTTCCCCTCTCTGGGCCTCATCTTCTGATCTGAGGGGCTGGCACTACAGCAGTGTTTCGTCAAGTGTGGTTCATTGGACACTTGTTTCTTGGGAAATTAATAGACGTGGCATCCAACAAAGACATTCCTTGGCTAAGCAAGTTTGGGAAGTGCTGGAGGAAACAAAATCAATCTGATATCTTTACTGTAGGCCTCTCAGGGCCCTTAGTAAGCCAGTGGGCCTCATGAATCTCCAAGGGGAAGATAATAAATCTTCACCCAAACATCTGGGTGGATGGTCCTGCAGCTCTCTGTCCTGCCTTCTGCCTCTCTCTTCCTCTGCCAGGGCCTGATGGTCCGTGTGCACGGACACACCAAATCCTGAAGGAGGCCCAGGCAGCTTGGAGCCGTGGGTTTTGTTGGCTGCCCTGTGCTTAGCAGGGGCAGGGTGAGTCCCTAGGTGAGCTCAGGGAAAGCCAGGTCCCTGCACTGGGCCTCTGAGGGGCAGCCTGGTGCCAGGCGGGGCGAGTTGGCCCCTGGCCTAGTGGAGCTCCCAGGTCCCTTGCCACTTGCCTCCTCCCCAACCCCAAACGGCCATTCTGCTGGCTCCTCCACACACCATGGCCTGTTATCCCTCTCCCTGGAACACCCTTCTCTGCTCTCCTCACTCCCACGGCTTGGATGACCTCTCTTCCTTGAACACAGTCCCCTCTTCCAGGAAGCCTTCCCTGACCCCTGGGATGGTTGGGTAGCCCTCGCCTGGCTTCCTGGCCACACAGTGGGACTGAGGGTCAGAATACCTGGGCTCAGGTACAGCCCTCCCAGAGACACGTGCTGTGCCTTGGAGCAGCCCCTTCTCCCTGGGCCTGGCTTCAGCTTCTAGAACAGGAGAGCCGCAGAGGGGACTTCAAAGCCCTCAGCTCTGACAGGACAGAGCATTGTGATTGCCAAGACGAAGCCACACCGAGCAGCTCCACCTGGCAGTCCTGGCTAATCTTTGTTTTGAAGCTTCCTGTCTGCACTGGGGCTGCAGGACGAGCATGGGTGGGGAATAACAGCATGAAGGATGCACATTGTCTCAGGGCAGGACGCTTCTGGGGGCGGGGAAGCTGGGAGGTGATGAGTGATCATAACAATTTCACAAGATCATAGACTCTGGGCACAGAGGGCTGAAGATTCAGTCAGCTCCACACTTCCATATCCAGATGAGGAGGCAGGCCCATGTGGCTGAGGAGCCCAGTGTCACACACATAGCAGCTGGAGCTGCTGACTTCACATGCCGCAAACTTGCACCTTTCTACTTTTCAGTTCATAAGGTCCTGGCACCATCCTTAGCCCGTTTGCTTCTCACAACAACCCTGTGTGGTGAAGCAGAGATTTTATCCCTGAATGTAGGTGAAGAAAGTGAGGCTCAGAGAAGTTGTGTAACTTGCAAAAGGTCACACAGCCCACAATTGGCAGAACAGAGTTCCATCAACCGTGAGCAGTCTGATGCTTTCCTTGGCCTGCATTCTTGTTATAATTAGCAGCTCCCCCTTCTTTTGTCCTGGATTTCCCATTCTCTCCCCCTCTGCCCTGGGGTTGCCCCCTCCCCACTGCCCTTAGGAATCCCAAGTCCTTTGTGGCGGCCCATCTGTTGCCACGGCACCAGATTATGATGTTGCAGATCCTGGATGACTGTGTACTGCTCCTGGGCTGTGGAGTACAGGGATTCACAGAGGTGGGAATTGTCCAAGGGGTGACTGGCATGGAGGGACATAAATCCCTGGAAATAGAGAGCCACGGCCTTGAGCCCAGCTTGGGAATCACCCTGGAAGCTGGAGCCAAGGCTGCCAAGGCCAGGAGAGTGGGGGCTGGCATGGTTTGCTCTGACAACTTCAAAAGACTGCCCTGCCCTCATCTCTTGGCGGGGCGGATGTAGCCTCTTGACAAGGGGCTGTTGGGCTCTTTACACTGCACAACCTGACACTGGGATGCTTGCTCAGATCCCTTTTTGCCTTTTGACCTTGTGTGGCAGTGCTGCCTGGGAAAGCCACCATCCTTACTTGCCCAGAGAGAGAAGGAACTTGCCCAGGGTCACCCAGAGAGGAGGTGGCCGTGCCAGGGTTCAGGCTCAGCTCTGCTTCCAAATCCTTCCACGTGGTTACACTTCATACAGGGTCCGCCAAGGTGGTTTAGTCTAGTCCCCAGCCTGACACGGACCATGCTGCCTCAGTTTCCCCAGGGTGGTCCATTAGCAAAGCATAAGTTGTCACAGGCCCAGGTTTATTCTACCGCACATTTCTGGGCACATTCCAGGGGAGCCCTTCATGCAGGTGCCTCTGGTCTGTGGTGGATCCGCCACATTGCCTTGTCCTGCAGCCCCTGGGATCTAGTCCAACTGCATTTGCCTCTCTGGGGTCCTCATTCTTTGCCCCATAATGCTGAGGTGGCTAAGGGACTTAGTATAAAGAGTCCAAGCTTTGGAAGCTGCCACATGGCCTTGAAATCCCACTTCTGCCACCTACCACCCTCACCTCTTTGAGCCTCAGTTTCCTCTTCTGTAAAATGGGATTAACAACAGCTGCCAGGATAGCTACGAGGAATCACTGGGATATTGAGTGAAAGGTTCCAGGGCAGAGCAAGGGTGGAAAATGTCCAAACTGGTCATGACAGTGAAACAGGTCTGTTCCCCAAAACACCACCATGGGACATGCACCCGAGCCTGCCATTTCCTGGCCTCAGTGCTGCCCTTCAGGACTGTGATGTGGCTTGTGGCTGCTCTGGCCTCTTTACCTAGTGCCTGTCAGGACTTGGCACACTGTGGGAGGCCAAGCTGACTCCCAGGCTCCCAGGATGCCAGGGAGGGAAGGGTCCATGGCGAGCATCTGGCTGGCCGAGGCCCAGCGATGGAGCCCCTCCATCCCCTTCTTTGTCAAGCCTGCCTTGCTCTCCTGGGGTTTGCTGGTCATGCACTCGTGCTGAGAGGCTGGGCGGACTTCTCCTCAGTGTGCTCAGGGCACAGACACAAGCTCACTGAGCGCTGAGCTGAAGCTTCCATGGACTTCCCACCTATTCTTGGGCTTTTCTTCCGTATCTGATGCCCCTGGGCATTTTGTGTGGGGAAGAGGGACGTCTGACTGTGAGGTCCAGCTGTGGCTCTGCTCCCACCGGGGTGTGACCTTAGGCTGAATGTCCCCACAGGTCAAGTGAGGACAGAACAGGCCCTTTGTCATGGGGTTTCCTGGTAAAGTGCCTATAGCACAGAGACTGGCACACAGGCTGCCCTTGGAGAATGTTAGAACAGGAAAAAGAAAGCACTGGAATATATGTTTCTTTTTTGGATGCTGAGCTTCCTGTGGAAGGAGCACTCTGGTGTTCATATTAGGAAATGCCCTGGGTGCCGTGGTTCATAACTATACTTCCTTTCTGATGCACTATAAGCCGTGATTTACCAAAAGACAGTACCACATTGGTATTTATCACCCATGTCGACCCCTCAGTGCAGGGCTCAGGAAGGGCTTTTTGGGGGTCCTGGACTGGGAGGCAAGTGAGCTCGTTCTGGTTGCTGCCTTCCTGTGTTTCCCTGGGCCAGCCCTTTTCTCTCTCTGGGTCTCAGGCCCCCATCTGTAGGTAGACTCTGATTCCTCTGGTTTCTTCCAGCCCTGCACAGGCAGAGATGTTCTTCTAGGGAAAGTGTGAAGAAAGCTCAGCTTAGAATGCAGATGTACTGCAAGGATTTCACTGAAAAGAAAGGCAGAAATGGAATGGATTCAGGAGGCCTAGCATCTGTCCCCAAATCCCTGTTAAGTTGCTCAAGGGGGAGCAGTCATGTGGCTCCAGAGGGGGCCAGAGGGCCTGTGGGAGGATTTACATAACCCAAGGCTGGTCACTGGGAAGGAGCTTCCCGGGGAGAGGGAGAGCCTGGCCCTGGAGGTGTGGGTGGGAGCAGAGGCTGGACAGCTACGTTTCCGATGGGTTCAGTGCCCTGCACTGAAATCTGCCCTGAGTTGGGTCCTGTGCTGAATCTGATGCAATACCTGCACTGGGGGAGTGTCAGGCCAGTGGAGGGACAGGGAGGGAGAAAAGTAAACCCTGTTGGTCCCTGTGTTCTTGTCCCAGTTCTTCTCCCAGCTGTGAGAGTCCAACCTGCTGTGTACATCCCCTATGAGGGCACAGAACACCCCATTTCCTTTGCTTCTAATTAAGACTCAGACCATAAAAACAGCAATAGCTGCTACTTACTGAGCATCTGCTGTGTGCCAGGGTCTCTGCTGCCTGATCTTCATACATTATAACTTCTTGTTACTTCTCCTTGGAGCCCTTTGTTTCTTTCTCCCCATTATATAGATAAGAAAACAGAGGCTCAGAGCTTAAGTAACATCCCCAAAGTCACACAGATAGAAAGGGGCAGAGCTGGGATTCCAACCCCCTGTGTGGCCATAAGCGCCTTGGGAGCAGAGACGGATTTGGATGTCTTGCCCACAGATTCTCTTTCCCTCTCTCTGAACAAAACACACCTCATCAATCTTGCTACAAGGCGATCATTTACTTTTATGATTTATTAGCACCAGCTCCCTGGTGCTTGCAGAAGGAGCCTCGACTTCAATCTGGTTGTGGGGAGCAGGAAAGGCAGGTAAAGGGACTGAGAACCGGCTGAAGGGGCTAAGGCAGCTACCGTATGTGATCAGGGAAGGCTTCCTGGAGGCTGTGACAGTGGGCCTGGACTTGGGGGGAAGAGAGAGGTGTGATGGGAATGGGCATTCCCTTGATGGATGGATCCTGTCACCCTTGTTGAACTTAGAGAGCAAGGCCAGGGATTGCCCGTCTCCTCCTGGTGTGGAATGAATAAGCCTTTCTCTCCTGTCCTCTCCTCTTGGTCAGGGAGGCACTTGTGGCCTCCTGGGGCCATGGGAGGTCACGTGGTCCAGCTTGCAGACCAGCACATTCTGGTCACCCCATAGCCACCTGAGTGTATGTCCTAGAAAAGCCTCCTGTGCCCACCAGGCCCCTCACGCTCTTCTCCTTGCCCCGCAGCCAAGAAGACCTGTGCGGACAGCGACTTCACCTGTGACGACGGCCACTGCATCCGAGAGCGGTGGAAGTGCGATGGCGAGGAGGAGTGTCCGGACGGCTCGGACGAGTCCGAGGCCACTTGCAGTGAGTGTTGCCCCTAGGCTGGGGGAGGGGACCTGGCTCTGGGCTTCAGTTTCCTCATCAGGTCTTCCCGGTTGGGAGGTTGGGAGGCTCGGGTGAGGTGATCTGTCATGCACAGCCTCAGACTCACTTTGTGCTGAGCCCTTGCAAGCTCCGGGCTGACAGTCCGGTGCCTCTAGTTGCTGGTGTCTGGGGACCTGTTTCTGGACTTTCTTCCCAGCCCTCTGGCAGGTTGGGCCCTGCTCCTGTAGTTCCAGGAGCTAGAAACAGCCCCTTTGTGCCCTGCTACCCAGAAGTAGCCAGATCACATCCTCCAGGCCTCCCCTCAGCCTCCCCCACTATTTTTTTTTTTTGAGGACTCTAATCATAATTCTAATAGTGCTAATGGCAGCTGGTGCTTATCAAGCATTCACTGTGTAGCGGGCACTGTGCTAAGCACTGTGTATGCTTTCATTCATCTAATTCCCACAGCGGCCTCATGAGGCAGGTACTGTCACTTTCTAACTTTTGCAGAGGCGGACACTGAGGCTCAGAGAGGTTGAGTGACTTGCCCAAGGCCACTCAGCTGGGACTTTGAGGCCCCAGCTCTGTCCTCTGCTCTGGGCAGGCTGATGGCAGTGAAGACAACGGGCGAGGTGAGGGCCAGAGCAGAGCCCCAGGCCCGCCTCCCATACTCAGGCTTTGTCTCTCTTTCTTTTCCAGGCCCTAATCCTCAAAGCAAACTTACACCCGCCAGGTCATTCCGTGACATTTGTTAAATTAAAAAGAAGATGAGACGGGGGGCAGGGAAGGACCGGGTGGTCCCGGAGGCAGAGCTTCAGCAGAATATGAGCCTGAGATAAAAGGCTGGGGTGGGGGCCGCACGTGGAGGACAGGGTGTGGGGCGGGGGGGACCTGGTTGGGGGGCGTGGCTGGCAGGGACCTGCGAGTCACAGTCCTGGATCTTCCTTAAGGGTCACAGTCACCCCAGAGGCAGAGGTGGGGACAATGGAGGCCAGCGTCCCATCTAGGGCTGCGGCTGGTGATAACTGGGTTTCCGTCTCCTAGCAACAGAGCTACCAGTCTCCGTGGGAGAGAAAGAGAAAGGGAGAGCAGGAGCCGTCCCCGGCCGAGACAGGGCACCCCCTCGTTTCCATGCACAGCTGCCCTGCCTTCCCCGGACTTGCTGCAGGCCCTATTCTTCCCTCACCCCACCAAGTAGCCAAAGCTGGTGCAGTCCCAGGTGTCTGGGCCCAAGGACAGCCCAGTGCTTTGTCCTGAGCTTGGCTTGGGAGGAACAAAGCCCAGCCACGCCCACTTGTGACTCATCCTCCTGGCAACCTTGGGAGGGGGGCTGGATCTGTTTAGACAGAAAGAAACTGAGGCTGGGACAGGTTCAGCCACTTGCCCAAGGCTGCCCAGCTAATATAGGGCAGAGCTCTGTGCAGCCCAGAGTGTGTGTTTGGGCAGGGGGCTGTGGCCACCATGGCAATCAGCTCGGTCATCCAGACCCCATGCCTGCGGTTTCCCTGGACACTGGAGGTGGGAGGGGAGGGGGAGCATCATCAGGGTGATTCCCGGGATCTGTCCTGCTGCCTGAGCACTGTGCTCCCCCTCCTCCCCAGGTCTCTGTCTCTTTGCACTGATGCTCCTTTTCATCTCCCTCCTGCCCAGCCCTGCACTGTCGGGCTGCCTCCCTTCCCTGCGTGCCCCTCCTCTCCCTCCCTCTTGCCGGCTCTCTCTCTGCTGCCCTGCCCACGTTTCCCTCTGTCTTCCTCCGTCTCGCCATCCCAGCACTTTCTGCTGTGCGGGTGCCCTCGGGCCTCACGCCTCCTGCCTCCCAGGCCTGATTCGTGTTCAGCTGTAGAGCATGGTTATCTGACCATGGAAAAACTGGAGGCTTAGGGAAGCTGAGGGCCTGCTTCCAAGACACACAGGTGGTTCATGGCTGGTCTGCCTTCCAGGACAAAAGGCAGGCTCCGCAGTGTCTCTGAGGCTTGACAGGGGGCTCCGTGGGAGCTGCCACCAAGCCCACACCCTGGGGGTCGGCGGCCCGGCTCTCTTCTGGGCTCTCCCAGTGATTCACTGTGAGGTCCTGCATACTTTCCCGCCCCTCTCTGGGCCCTAGTTTCTAACAGTCCAGAATTCCAAAGACTGTGATTCTAAGACTCCTGGACTCTTAGGATTCTGAGGCCCTCTTTCTCCCTTGCCTGTACCCAGCTGGGGCACAAGGCCCAGGATCCCACTTGCCATGCACAGTTACATTGGTCACAGGTGGGCAAGGTCTTTGGGTGGGGAGGGCTGCCTGGAGGAGGGCAGCCAGAGGGGGTCCTTGAGGGTCAGGCAGAATTTGAGGGAGCAGGACCTGGTAACAGGCTTGCTCGCAGCCTCAGGACCTGGTAACAGGCTTGCTCACAGCCTCCTGACCAAGTGAGAACCCGGCAGCCAATTCACTGCCCATTTAATTGGCGTTGTCATAGCAACCTCCACAGCCTACCAGGTTCCTGAGGACTGTGCCAGCTTCCAGGATAGAGCCCCCTGCCCACCTGCAAAGAAAGATTATAGGCAGTAGTAAAGGGTAGTGGGTTTGATGTCTGATATATTTGGGTTTAGGTCCTTTAACCTGTGAGACCTCAGGCAAGTTGTCCAATCTCCCTGAGCCTCAGTTCATTTGTCTGCAAAAGGGGTTAATGGTACCTACCTTACAGGGGGTTATGAGGATCAAATGAAAAAAATGCACACAAAATGTCGGTGCTGGAGCAAATGGCAGTGTTATTTTATGATTACGTTTTGACTGTAGGCCCTCTCCCCAATTTAAAGCCTTAGAATAGTCTAAGTGAGGGGGGTTTGCATGGAAGGGAAAGGAATTTGGGAGCAGGTCCCCCTTCTTGTGTTCCCCCATTATGTCATCTGCCCCTAGCTGCCTGGGGTTTCTCCCAGCTCTGTTTCCTTCTGGTTCTGGATTCTGTGTCTATCAAATTGAGCCAGGAGTCACAGTGGGAAAGCGGGGACATTTGCCTAATGAAAGTAGCATTTCAGCTCTAATTATAGCTCACTTGACTGGGGCCATTTGTGATCTACCTTCAGGCATCTGTTGGGAGGGGCGTGGGATGGGGGTGGGGAGGTTAGTTCAAGGTGAATGAGTTACAATTCTGGGTGCTGCTTATTGAAAATGAGGTTTTATTCATGCATCTTAGAGCCTTCCCATCTGAAAGGGGGACCTCACAGATTAACCAAGAGTACCTTCCTATCAGAGACCAGAGATTTTATGAGATCCCAGCAAGGTTAGAGGCCAACCCAGCTGACCCTGTGAGAAGAAGCTTGGTGTAACTGCCCCCTTCTGCACAGTGGGACGTCCCATGTCATGCTTCCTGGGGCAGCAGCTAGACCCTGTAGTTCCCACTGCCTGAGCCTCTGGTCCCCTCGGAGCTGGCAGTCCCCATGTGGAGGTTGTCTGCCCCTATGCCTCTCGTGACCTGACACTGCAGATGTGCTTGCTCAATAAGTAGCTGTCAAGCACTTTCATTCTTTTATTCAACAGACATTTCCCTTTTTGTTAATTTGTGAACTTATGAATTAGAGAAAGTACCATTGGATTTGGATTTCTGGTGCGGGCTTCTCTGGGAATTTATAAATGCCTCTGGCCACTCCGGGGTGCAGTTGCAGGCCCTTGGTGACTTGGAGGATTCCTGATGTCTGAGAGACAGTGGGGCTTGTCACTCCTGCCTCGGAGAACCTGGGGTTACTTGGACAGCAGGCCAGAGGCATCCCTCGCAGCATCTGTTTCTGAGAGAGAGAGAGAGAGAGAGAGAGAAGGAGGGAGGGAGAGAGAGAGGGCAGGAGAGGACAAGAGGTGGAGAGAGGGAGAGGTGTTCAGTTCAGGGGTGGAGGCTGCGTCGTGGCAGGCCATGTGGACTCTAATAATGTGTAATGTGCATCCCCAGAGGTGAGACCAGGGCCCTCCCAGCCCTTTGTATCTGCACTTCTTGAAATAAAACTAGGGCAACTGTTTGCTGAGTTCCAAGTTTGCTCCAGGCCCTGAGTGAAGGGATTTCCATGTTTCCTCATTTAAACCACCCACCAACTCTGGGAGATTATGTAACCCCTTTTTCAGGTGAGGGGAGCCAGGGTGTAGAGAGGTTAAGTGGCTTGTTGAAGGACCTTCATGTTAGTAAATGAGATTTGGACCCAGGCCTGTCCGACTCCAAACCCATGTTCTGTCTCCTGCGTCGTGCTGCCTGGGGCCTTTAGCTTTAGTTATCCTGCAAGTGGACGTCAGACGGCCATCTGCCATCTTGCAGCCTCTGCCTGAGCAAAGGTCCAGTGAGCCTCCTCCCTCCAGTGACCCCTCTGCAGCCCAGGGTTGCCGGGAGACCGGTGGGGCCTACTTGTCTCACGTGCAGTGTCCAGTGCCATAAGTTAAGCAGTGCACTTGGAGTTGAGGGACCTGGGGAGGAAGCCCAGCTCTGCCCTTCACCACAAGACTTCGAGCAAATGACTTTCGCTCTCTGGGCTTTGCTCTCCCCATCCTAAAATAGAGGTAATAATAGCACCCACCTCGTGAGGAGATACTGCACATCAACACTCCCCAGACTCACTTCCCAGGGCTGGGTGGTGAGAAGCCTCACCCGGGAGCCCGCGGGGCAAGGTCTGTGTCCTGCTTTGGGGAACAGCTGCATCCCAACAGAGACGGCAAGGTTCTAAGAGAGCCAGCAGTCGGAGCACCCAGCATCTAGTAGCCGGGCAGGTCACCTCCCCTCTCTGGGCCTCTGCCTCCTGTCACTCCAGTGGCTGCTCCTCAGTGTGACCTCCAAGGCCTCTTGTGTCCCGGCGTTCCAAGAAGGTGCCTTGGCTCTTTGAGGGTAGGAGGGCTGGTGTCAGGCACTGCTGAATCCTCGAGAGCCTGTAATTAGAGCTGTCTATTTAGGGACACAGCAAATGTCTTATTCATTATGAAGAAAGGAAGCAGACGGATTGTTTAATCATTGTCCTTGCTGAAAGGTTATGCAATTAACTGTATAAATATTCATTCAGAATTCAAGCAGCTGCCTGCTGCACTGGGGTATGCAGAACCAGGCCCCCAGAGATGGTGTGGACAGGTCAAGGGCCATTTCAGTCACCTGGGCTTTTGGGGGGAGAGTTTGGGGCTGGTTCTGGGCCACTTCTCTACCCACGGGAGCAGGAGGGGTATGATGGAAAAGGGCAGGGTTTTTAGTCCAAGGAACCGGGACTCTACCCCTCACTGCTGTGCATTTTGGGCCAGTTACTTGGTCTCTCTGAGCCTCAGTTTCCTTATCTGTAAAATGGAGTGCTTACCTGCAGGACCACTGCCCTACTCCATTCCAGGGGTGCCACTGACATGATGATCTTTGTGAATGGTGCCCCTGGAGTTTGCACTCACAGCCTTCAGGGCCCGCTTACCTGGCAGGGTGAGGGTCAGGATGACATGGGAAAATATCAGCTCCTCAGAATGGAGCAGCCTGACCCACTGTAGGTGCTCAGTAAATGTGGCTCCCTGCCAACTCCTCTGTTTCCTAAGGCCTGGCGCAGGGATATGTGGCTGCCTTGTCCCTCCATCCCATGGTTCCCTCAGGGGCTTGCAAACATACAGAACCTCCTCTATCACTTTTCTGGGAGTGAATTTAAGAGATGAAATATCCTATATCTTTTAGACTTGTAGAATGATAACTCAGGGGTTCTCAAATAGGGTGCACGAGAATCACCAGGGGAGGTGAAGCGGGGGGAGTTGGCTAAAATGCCTGGGCTCTGCCCTCGAAGTTTGGATTCAGTCTAGAGTGAGCTGGGGCCAAAGAACCTGCACTTCTAACAGCCCTCACACACCCACCCCTTAGTCAGGACTCCAGGACATGCTGGTCGCTGCAGCCCCCTCGTGTTCTGCTGGGCCCAGAGCGGGAAGTGCTTTCTCGGGTCCTGCAGTGTGTGGGTGATGGAGGTGCTCTGGGCCCCTCTCCTGACTCCCAGGCCCCTCACCACCCTGCAGTACCGCCCCGAGGAAGCTGTTGTAAAGAGTCTTTGAGTGTCAGTGCTTTCCAGGGCTCTACACGACAGTATTTGTAAAGGGAAATTTCTGTAAAATGAATCCCATGAATCCTGTATTCCCAACAGGTCGCCTTATATTTGTGAAATGTATTCCTAGGGATAACTTTGGGGTCCACAGTTAGGGGTCCGAGGTCCTCCTCTCCCACAGCGTAGTAGTGTCTGGGGGCCTTGACTCAGATACCTGCTCCCAACCCCACCTTGTCTGTGCCCTTTTCTCCATCTCTTGTGGCCTCTCACCCCAGCTATGGAAGTAAGAGGAAGAAAAACTGGTCTGAGATCAGAGAGAAAAACTGAGGGTAAGGCACCAGTAACCTGCCACCTGCAGGGTGCAGTGGACTGTGCCCAGTCTCTGGCATCAGACACAGCTGACTGCATCCTCACTCGGCTCTTTACAGCTGTGTGACTAGTACCTGGTGATGGGTGCCATGTCTGCTACACAGCAGTGCTCAATAGCTACTCACTGAGGGAACAAACAAGTCCTCAGCTGCTGCACGTGGAGAGTAATAGTAGGTATCATCAGTGAGCACTGGCTGGGCGTTCTAAGTGCTTTACAGACATTAACGTAGGTGTTCGTAACAATCCTGTGGTTCCTAACAATCCTGTGGGATAGGGAATAGTACTGTCCCCACTTTATGGGCACAGAGATAAGGACTGCTGGCCAAGGTAGATAGCCAGTGAGTGACCGACCTGAACCCAGGCAGCCAAGCCCCAGAGCCCATGGCCTCAACCTTCGTGCTGGAGGCCCCAACATAATCTTCACCCTGCTGGGTTGTTGTAAAGATGAAATGGAAGCGTCTAGCTCTGTGCCTGGCACATCCTGGAGACCACTGAGTTCGGCCTCGTGTACCCCCTGAAAGGCAGAGGGAGCCAGCCACGGAGGCCTGAGATGTATCTGCCTCAGCTGGGTCTGTCACGTGGGCCATTCTGGGACGCTCAAGATGAGAGCCATCCCCAGGCCTGATCAGGGTTCTCATTCTTTCTTCCAAATTGAGAATCAACCCCGGGGCTTCGAGCCCCTGATTGAGTCAGCCTCTGATTGCAGCTGCAGTAATTATAGCTATGTGGTCCCGCTGGGCCTTGCCACTCGGCGGCTGATCTCTGCAGCGGGCTCAGCACCATCACCAGGGGAGGGGGCTTGGAGGGAGCTGTTGGGGCCTTGGTGAGCCCTTCACATCTGCAGTCATGGAGTCACTGATCTGGAAGGCAAACTGAGGCCCACATGGGGCATATCTCACCCAAGGGCACACAGCTGGAAATGGCAGAGACTCATGCAGCAAAAGGCGGCTCCACATTGCTGGAGCCTAAAGGGAAGGCTTGGAAGGGTGGAAGGTCGGGCCGGTGAGGCAGGCAGGGGTTGGCGGGATCAAGGAGGGCCTTGAGGGCCAGGGGCCAGGGGGCCGTGAAAGGGTGTTAGGCAGGGCAGTGGGTCAGTTATAGGATTCAGGAAGTCTTAGGGGAAGACAGGGGCTTCTTCTCAGATGAAGAAACTGAGACATGGGGCAGGAAGGCCCTGGTGGATTCCCAGGGCCTCAGGCCAGGTGGCTGGAGCCAGGCAGTAGGACCGGTTGGCACCATGCCCTGTGTCCCCCGTGGCTAAGCCATGCACGTGTGTCTGTCTCCACAGCCAAGCAGGTGTGTCCCGCAGAGAAGCTGAGCTGTGGACCCACCAGCCACAAGTGTGTGCCTGCTTCGTGGCGCTGTGATGGGGAGAAGGACTGCGAGAGTGGAGTGGACGAGGCCGGCTGTGCCACCTGTGAGTCCGGGGTCAGGTCCCCAGGGTTTGCCAAGCACAGTCAGGCAGCCTCGGGGAGCAGTGGCCGCTTGTGGGGAGGGGCCAGGTTCTCCAGGGGGCTTGGCAGGTGGAGAGGAAAAGGTATCGGTCAGGACACTAGTAATGGCCGGGCACTTCGCAGAGACATTCTTTTTCATCCTCACAAACACCTCACGAACAGCCATTATCATCCCCATTTGTGGGTGAGGAAACTGAGGCTCAGACAAGTGAGGAAAAGTGCCCATGGCTGAATGATGGAACTGAGATTCAAATTCAGGTCTGGACAGCAAAATCCATGCGCTCTTAAACCATGCCTACCTGACATCTGCTCATCCATTCCATACGTCTGTACTGATCTCTGAGCAAGGGCAGGGAGACCAGGGTGGGGACCGTAGTGAGAGATGGTGGTGGCCTGGGCCAGGGCACTGGCAGTGTCAGGGGTAGGGAGGGGGACTGTTGCTAAAATCTCAAATTTGAGCCCCGGTGCCATAGGGCAGGAAGACATTCCCAGCAGCCTCGGCAGGGACAGATGGAAGAGGTCACTGGGGCAGTTCCACATCACTGAGCTTCAAACACAGGGATTATCTCCTTCCCAGGGAGCGGGCCAGCAGGGCCTGGGCCAGTGGGGAGCACAACCCGACCGTGCATGTTTCATATTTGATGGGCACCTACTGTGTGCCAGGCCCGGAGCCAGGCTCCGAAAGGGCCGATAAGGTGACTGCTACACAGTCCTCCCTCTGGGAGCTCATGATTAACGGGGTAGACAGACTGGTTATCATTACTGGACTGTGAGGCTGGGCTGAGATCTGGGCGATCCCTTGGGAGCTTTTGCCAAGCACTTGCCCACCACTGTTTCCCACCCCCTCCCTTCATCAGCTTCTGTATTTCATCCTATCCATCCTTCCTGGCCCAGGGGAATACCATCTCCTCTGGGGGCTTCTGAGTCACAGCACTCTAGGATTCTGAGTCTGGAGTTATGATATGTCTGAAGCCGGAAGCATCTGGTTATGGGGGCAGATCCTGGCTGGGGCCAGCAGTTTCAAAGCCCCATTGGTGGCATTGGCTCATTTCTTCAGCTGTGATAATTTTGTGGGGCCTCACTGGCCAGTGAGAATCCTCTTCCCTCCCCTACCCGCTGAAAATCAGATGTTTCCTCAGTCATCAAGGCCATCAGCCACTACTGCAGGGGGTAGGAATAGCTCTAACAAGGGCATGTTGTGGCAGGACTGTTTCCTGTCAATTATAGGAGATAGGGGTGTTTGAAGGGCCTATGGGGCTTCTCTGCTTCAGCTCCCAACCACCGGGGGAAACAAAAAGAATTCTCCCTTCTCTCATCCCTCAGAGCTTCTTCCATTCGTGAATGCTGGGCGAGGGGGGTCCCTGGGCACAGGCCTGAGGATGTAGATCTTCAAGGTGCTGTCAGCTTTGAAACCTTGGAGCGAACTCAGGATAAAGATAGCGCTTCTTCTCAGAACTCTGATCGTAATGAGTCCTCCCTCCCTGTCTGGACAGGAAGGAGGGGAGCTGATCTAGGCATCAGCTTATTAATCTTGAGGGGCAGACATCACAGGGTAGGGTGTGCTTTTCCCACCAATGCCCCAACATCCCAAAAGCCCAGAAAGGGGGAAAAAAATGCATCTGTCAGAAACTTGGTAGCGCTGTCAGCAACACATGACACGAGCTGCCCTACATGGTGAAACTGAAGACATCATCGTTCTCTTTTATGTTCCCTAACTGAAGAGAAAGGACTTTTTCCCACCGGAAAATAAAAACACAGACTCTTTGCGCCCCCACGTGGAAAGATCTGGTGCTGCCACCACCGAGTTACCTGTGGCCACAGCTCCTGCATCCACACCCTGCCTGGGCCCCCAGGCCTGTTCTTGGCCTCTGTGTAAGGAATGAAGGAGGGAAGGAGGCGAGGTCGCTGCTCTAGGAACAGCCTACACTCCAGGATGGGAGGAAAACCAGAAAGCCGAGATGAGTCAGAGTAAGAAGAGCCCCAAACCTGAGTTCTGGTTCCATCACCATGGACTGCCTGTGTGACCCTGGGCAAATTGCTCCTCTCTCTGGGCCTCAGTTTCCCCATCTGTAAACTGGTAGTTGGGCTGGTGGTCACTAAGGCTCTCCCAGCCTCTGAGCTCAGAGCAGCCCACCAGAGAGGGGAAGCCCAGGGCCCCAGGCAGGGCCAGTGACCTGTGCCCTTAACTACTGCACACCCCTAAATTACTCCTCACACCAGGGCCGTTCCAGCCTCCATCCATACCACACCCACTCACTGCAGGGAGCTCCTCTGTGCCGGGCCTTCAGAACAAAAGTGGATCAGTCTCAGAGCTCACCCCCATGCAGTTTGTGGTCCTGGGGCAGACAGAGAAGGACACAAGACCCAGACACCTGAGCAGGCTGTGAAGGGCACCAGAAAGGAGAGTGGAGGTGGGTGGAAACTTGCCAAGCAGGGGAGCATGAAGTGTGTTATGAAAGAGGTAGAATTTGGGCCCTTGAAGGATGCAAACTCATCATTGTGATATACAGAGACAGTGGTGGGCAAGAGATGGGCGCCCAGCAGATGGAACAGCTTGGGCAAAGGCCGGGAGGTGGGAAAGTGTACAAATGGTCCAGTGTGTGACGTGAAGCCGGAGCATGTGCGGGAGTGAGGTGATGGGGCAGAGCAGTAGCTCCGTGCCAGTGGCCTTGGATGCTAAGCCAAGGGACTTCGGATAGTTCTGGGCAAACTGGGGAGGGGGAGGGACCTGAGCTGTGCTGTAAAGAAGCAGGTTCAGACCTTGTTCCCTGGAAGGGTCAGTGTCATGTTACATATCATTTCCTGAGAACATCACAAAGCCCTTCAAGACAGGGCGTGTTCTGCAGCTTCAGAGACTCTCCTAGTCCCACCATCCTGCTGGGAGCAGCACAGGAGTTCCTACTCCCAATGAGACTGGGGAGGTTCAGGGTGGCAAGTGTGCTGCCCCAGGTCGCCCAGCATGACCCTGGCAGGACCCGGATTGGAGGCCCCCTTTGCTGTCCCCTGTTCGGCCCCCCAGCCGGGCTCATTCTGGCCCGTGGGTGAGGGTCAGGGCCCCTGTAGCGGGACCAGCGGGCCGGGGCGCCGGGGATGGGGTCCGGCGGGCCGACCGGCTCTCTGTCCTGCGCAGTGTGCGCCCCGCACGAGTTCCAGTGCAGCAACCGTTCTTGCCTGGCCGCCGTGTTCGTGTGCGACGGCGACGACGACTGTGGCGACGGCAGCGACGAGCGTGGCTGCGCCGACCCGGCTTGCGGGCCCCGCGAGTTCCGCTGCGGCGGCGACGGCGGCGCCTGCATCCCCGAGCGCTGGGTCTGTGACCGCCAGTTCGACTGCGAGGACCGCTCGGACGAGGCGGACGAGCTCTGCGGCCGCGCGGGCCCCAGGGCCACGTCCACACCCGCCGCCTGCGCCGCCGCCGCCCAGTTCGCCTGCCGCAGCGGCGAGTGCGTGCACCTGGGCTGGCGCTGCGACGGCGACCGCGACTGCAAGGACAAGTCGGACGAGGCCGACTGCCGTAAGCCACTTCCCCTCCGTATCGCCCAGAGCCGCGGGTGCGCGACTGTCCGCCGAGGGGCCGCGTCTCCTCGCCCTACTGTGATCCTAGTAATGTTTTAACGGTGGCAACAGGACTTGGGAAAAGTGAAGTGACTTGTGTGAGGTCACGTGGCTGCTAAGCTGCGGAGCTCAGGGTCTTCACAGGTACCTGTGACCTTCAGTAATGCTCCCCCCACCCCCATACCTCCCATCTCTGCCCTTCCCTGCCCCGAGCAGTCACCCAGTAGTTCCAATGCCAGACACCTTGGTACACTCAGGAGGCCCCCCACCCTGCCTACCTGCTGGGCTTGCTCATCCTTCAAGGCCTTGCCCAGGTTCCTCTGATGGACCCAGCTGGGCTGCGTCTCTCCCCTGAGCTGCGGCAGGTCCCTGGCGCCCTCTCTTACAGCACATCCACACTGTGATGCCCTCGTTGCTCGCCCCGCAGCCCCACTGTGCACCCCTGAGCTCCTAGAGGATGGGGAGGCTCTTAGTAAGCTCTGTGTTCCCCACCCCTGCACAGCACTGCACACACAGTGGGCGCTCAGGAGGGGTTTGCTGAAGGGATGAGGTCGTTAAGTCATGAGCACGGAGACTCCAAAGAAGACCACGTGTCTGTTTGGAGGGGTGGCCCTGGCGAGAGACGGTGGAGTGGGAAACAGGAGACCCGAGTTGTAGTCCTGCCTTTGCCAGCCAGAGTGCTGTGTGACCCTGGGTGAGGCCTTCCCCCTCTCTGAGCTTCAGTCTCCCCATTTTGTGCCTTGGCCAGGTGTCCTCCGAAGACTCCCAAGCTCAGCGACCGGTTCTGTTTTTGCCAGGGGTGGATATGGAGTGGGGGTGAGGGTGGAGGTTGGGGGAGGAGAGCTGTCCCAGCACCACAATGGCCCTGACTCTCTCCCCTTCCCCTCTCCTGGCAGCGCTGGGCACCTGCCGTGGAGACGAGTTCCAGTGTGGGGATGGGACTTGTGTCCCTGCCATCAAGCGCTGCAACCAGGAACAGGACTGTCCAGACAGGAGTGATGAAGCTGGCTGCCTGCAGGGTGCGTGTGGTCAGCAGCAGAGGGGTAGCATCCTCTGAGGCGAATGCCTGAGCTCCTCCCTCCTGGCTCCGTAGAGAGCAGCAAGGGGGACATCACCCCTTGGTCCCTAAGGTGCATCTTCCCTCAGAGCATTACTTGCCCCTAAACCACCCAGATCCCCTTCCTGGGGTCCTAGTGGCACTAGACCTGGATTTTTAAGGACTTTGCAAAAGCTGAAAGAGGACCAGGGGGAGGGGACATGAAGGCACTGCAGGAAGTCCAGCCCCCACCATCTGTCCACATCTACGCCTCCAAGCAGCCTCCCGCACTGGTTCCCAGACTGAGCAGAGGCTGAGTCCTGCTTCCCAGGAGGCCCACTTAATTCTCAGATGGCTCTGTGGTCATCACCCTGCAGCAGCAGCAGGGACCCTGACCCACTGGTCATCTGGAGAAATGGATCAGTGATTGGGCAGTGACGTGGCCTCCTCTGTCTAGGGCACTTGGAGCATAGGTCCCCCTCAGGAGATGGTCAGGGCATCCTCCAGGGTCTCTGTAGAGCTGCTGCTTTTCCCTCCAAGTTCCCTAATACTGACAGATCAGACACAGACCCCCGTGCCCTGCCCACCTAGATGATGCTTGGGTATCCCGATTATCCCTGGGGTCCTGTCCTTCTGTGAGCAGAGCTCCCACTGGCCCTGTATTCAGCTGTTTGTCCTGGGTCACCTTCTGGAGACCAGCAGGGACTGGGGCTGGAGCTCTTCTCACCTCCCATGGGCCCAGCCCACCCCAGCCCTCCCTCAGGGTCTCACAGGTGCTTTCCACTCTCTTGTCCGGCCCGACAGAGTCAACATGTGAGGGTCCCCGCAGATTTCAGTGTAAGAGTGGAGAGTGCGTGGACGGCGGGAAAGTGTGTGATGCTCAGAGGGACTGCCGGGACTGGTCAGATGAGCCTCTGAAAGAGTGTGGTACAGTACCTGTCTCCGTCCCACTGCTGGACTAACCCTCCCTGCCACGCCCCCTCCTGGCCCTCGGCCCTCAGCCCTCGCCTGCCCCTCTGCACACATTCTGATCTGACCCTCTCTCTGGACTCGTGTGCTGTCCCATGGTCTCAGACGGGGCTCTTTGCCTTTGGGGCCTCTTGTTCTGCTACTCAGCAAATCAAAGGGCCTTTCCTTTCCAGACGCTCAGAAATTATGCTTCCTCTCACAAATGCAGCCTCTCCTCACTTCTTCCAGATTCAGACCTCTGAGTGTGTGCTCACTCTGGAACTTTCTCTCTTCCTCATTATTTTTGCCCTGCCGACCTAGCCAGGACGCTGGCCTCCGAGGCCTTCCAGCCCCCTGCAGGAGACCCTGCAGAGGAAGAGGTGGGGAACAGCAGGCGGGTGGGCAGACAAGGCACATCTGAAGGCCACTGGGCTCAGGCCAGGCCCGGATGAGCATAGGGCGGACCCAGCAGCAGAGGGTGGCACCATCCTGAGCCCTGAGAAGCTTTCTGGGAGACCAGACTCACAGGCTGGACATGAGTTAGGAGTGGAAAGAGGCGGCTGTCCTGATGGCCAGAGCTGTAGGGGTGGGTTCCAGGCTAAAAAGAACAGGAGACTCTGGACTGTAGGTGGGTGGGCATCCTAGAGAGCACGCAGGAAACCCAGCTTGGGCTCCAGGAAGGTTCATTTCTGAGGTCAGGGGACAGAGAATTTCTTGGGGGACAGAGCCTACGTCAGACCTTCCCTCCCCTACCCTCCTGGCAGACCCTTTTCCACCCAGTACCTCCCCTCCTGGGCCCTCAGAGGAGCTTCATCCCCTGGAGCTCCCCGGAATAGCACGTTTCTGCCCCTATTGAGGATAAAGAAATTGATTTCGGAAGGAAGAGTAGCTGGGTGAAGGTCACTCGGCCTCCACCTGAGCTTGCAGGTGACAGACTCCCCTCCAGGCCCTGCCATGGAAAGTCCCAGAAGAAGGAAGTTATGGACAAGAGGATAAGGAAGCAGGAGCAGCTGAGCCTAGCCACCGCCCCCCGCCCCCCACCCACAGACTACTAACCTGCTAAACTCTCTTCTCTCTCGTCTTTTGCATGACACACCAAAGAGACGTATGTACGCATGTGTTTGTGTCTCTGTGCTGGTGAGAGGCCAGTGTCTGTACCCATGGCTCCTTCTCTGAGGAAGGCAAGGGAATTGCATCACGTATCTCTGTGCAGCTCCCACGTCTGTGTGAATGTGCCTGCCTGTGCACGTAAGCGGTGTGTGTGTGCATGCGTGTGTGTGCATGCAGGTGTGGGCATGCAGGTGGACGTGCGTGCTGGGAGAGGGGCACACTGCCCCTTCCTTCAACAGGGGACCTCAAATGCTCCTCAGGCCTCTCTGGGCCACCTTCCCCTCTCCCCACCCTGCAGGCCCCCCAGCAGAATCACCTCCAGGGTAGGTAGAATTGGGAAGGCCCGGAGACTCCCCTCAGCCTCTGCCTCAGCGCTGGTCTTCCAGAGAAGGTTTGACGGAGATAGACAGCTCGGGACCCGCTCCCCATTCTCTGACCCCGACTCACCTCAGTCCTGGAGGACTCAGTTCCTTGGTCTTTCATCGAAGCCTGAGTCACGTGGAGCTCTCTCCTTTCCCCTTTCAGAGCCATCCTACACATGCCCCTCCACCCAGTAAATACAATGGTTGAGCTGCTGCTCCTGCAGAAGGTGGGGTAGGAAGTGAGTGAGCGGGTGAACAAATGAACGGACGGGAGGGAATAGTGTGGTGTGGGAGAGGTCAAGGAGGGCTTGGAGTGACAGAAAGAGTCCTGGAGGTGGTGCCCTACAGAGACCACCGCAAAGCTACCACAGCTCAGCCCACCCCGAGGGGCTGGGGCTTCCCAGGACTGGGCCTGGCTGAGTCACCCCCCGGCCCCCGAGTCATGGGGTTGCTATGGTCTTCTTCTTTCAGTTCTGCCAACATCCCAGAGAAACAGGAGGCGGCCCAGGGGTAAAGAGGAGCATTCCCTAAGCATGGCTCAGGAGGCTGGAGGTGGGGCACCACAGCTACGCATGGCCTGGGGTGGGCAGCTCAGACCAGCTGTGTGCATGGCCCTGGCTGGCCTGGCACAGCTCTGCCTGGCTTGGCTGGAGTGGTGGGACGTGGGCCTGATGGGCAGAGGGTGGCACGGCACCTTCCCTGGCTGGCAGAATTAACCCTCTGTGGTTCTAAAGCTCAGAAGATGCTGTAAGAACTTGGTGAGCCTTGGTCCTGGCCTCCCTGACCTCCGCTAGGACCTTGCCAGGAGGTGGTAAGGGAGTGGAGGACGGGGGAACCAGATGACCTCCTGGCATCCCTTCATCCCTTGCTGCAGTTGGTAATATTGGGACCAGGCCTGTGACTAAGTGTAGGAATAGGGGCAGGTGCTGAAATGAGAGGAGGTGAAAAAAATCCACCATAGTTCACCGTGGGAGAGAACTGACTTAGCAACAGCTCCGTGGAGAAAGAGGCCTGGCAGTCTTAGATAACCAGAAGCTCAGTAGCGGGCAGCCCTTGTTGTTCAGACTCCTCTGGGTGGCAGACTAGCTCTGGGCCCTGCGGGAGAAGGACACAAACAGATGGAGTGCATGCAGAGAAAGGCACTTGAATGGCGGGGGACCAGGAATCGGCGCTTTAAGGAGATTCTCAGGGAGCCATTGGACTCTGGCCAACCCCACACAGAGCCAGCTGCCTCAGGAGGGAAGCAGGCTTCCCGAGGCTGGAGGTGTTTAAGCAAGGGCATTTCGGAAGGGATTCTTGGGGTACCTGAGGGTTGGACGTGGTACCTGCAGGCACCTTCAACTCTGAGGTCACAAGGAAGGAGGAGCCATAAGAAACGTGTTTGTGAAAGGAAAGACCTCAGGCAGCCTAGCTGCCTTCAGCCTGGTGGTGGGCAGAGCCCTGGCCTGGGAGGCAAAGGACCCGAGTTCTGGTTCCACTCTGTCCTGTCTATGTGACCTGGCCCTCTCTGAGCCTCCTCTTGCCCAGTCGCCTGGCTAATGAGGCTGAGGCTCAGTGAGGCTCTGGGGGGAAGCTCGCTGCCCTGAGTCTCTGCTTCAGCTCTAGGCCCATCCCTGTCCTGCCCCCTCCCCAGTCTGAGCTCCGGGACCCTCAGGAGCCCACGTCCCTCCCCAGGGCTGAACGAGTGTCTGCACAACAATGGCGGCTGTTCCCACATCTGCACTGACCTCAAGATCGGCTTTGAGTGCACGTGCCCATCGGGCTACCGGCTCCTGGACCAGAAGACCTGTGGTGGTGAGCCCCTCCCCGAGCCCCTCCAGGAGGCGGCTCCTCCGGCCAGTTCTGACCTTGCTCCCCCCCCACAGACATTGACGAGTGTGAGGACCCAGATGCCTGCAGCCAGATCTGTGTCAATTACAAGGGCTACTTTAAGTGCGAGTGCCACCCTGGCTACGAGATGGACACCCTGACCAAGAACTGCAAGGCCGTCGGTATGGACACCGCAAGGTGGCGGGGGGGTGGGCAGGGGAGCAGCTCTGAGGGAGTCCAGGAAGCAGTGTGCTTCACATACGTGAGGTGCAGGTGTGCACACCTGCGTATACACACACAGATGGCAGGTTGCACACACGGTGCTCAGAGTGTAAATATTCAGCACGCACATGATGCACTGTGCATGAACACCCACGCAGACGCTGCACAGCGCCACCCGGTACAGCCCACAGAGTCTGCACTCGCATGACACACAGTGCCAGACACAGGCTGGACCGTGCTGGCTACGTACGGCACGGGCAGCCCATACAAAGAGCAGGCCACGTGCAGACCTAACGTTGATCGTCACGTCAGCCAACGGAATTCACTTGTTTTATTCAGTTCTTTACACTGAACACCTAACATTGTTGTAGGCACTAGGGATTCGGCAGTAAGCAAAACAGACATGAATCCCTGTCTATCCTCATGGGACTTACACTCCAGTTGGTGAGACAGACAAGAAATCAGAAAAATAAGTACAGTGCATGGCAGATGGTGATGAGGGTTCAGAAGAAATATAAAGTAGAGAAGTTATAGTTTTCGATAGAGTGGTCAGGAAAGCCCTCACTGAGAAGGTGACATTTGAATAAAGACCAGAAGGAGATGAAGGAGTGAGCCATGCATTACCTGCAGGAACCAAAGGCAGCAGCATGCCTGCTGTGTTCAGATAAGAACGAGGAAGCCAGGGCAGCCAGGGCAAGGGGCATAGGAGGAGATGAAGTCCAAGAGGTGACTTGGGGGCAGATCACAAAGGCCTTCGAGACCATTCTAAGGGCTGACTCTTGGTTTCACTGTCAGTCAGGGGGAAGGAAGCCTTTGTGGGTTCAGAGTAGAGGGACAGGGTGTGCCTTACATTTTAACCGACTTCCTCTGGCGGCTCTGTTGGGAATAGACTGTCGGGGCCAAGGGAGGAAGCGGGGGAACTGCTGCAGAGGTCCTTGCCGTCAGCCAGGAGAGAGGTGATGGTGGCTTGGATCAGGGCCTTGCGTGGGAATAATGAGAAGTGGACAGTATGAAAGTATGAATATATTTTGAAGGTCAGGATTTATTTTGAAGCAGCAGGATTTGCTTATGAATTAAATGTAGGATGTGAAAGAAAAAAAAGGAGTCAAAGATGACCCCAAGGTTTTTGACGAACTAACTGGAAAAATAGGATCGCTATTTATGGAGTTAGGAAAGACGGTGAGAAAAGCAGGTTTGGGAGAATATTAGATTGATTTGGACATGTTAAGTTTAACAAAACTGTTTAGACATCTAAGCAAAGTATTGTGTAGGCTGTTGGATATATGAACCTGGAATTCAGATGCATGAATACCCATTCTATAGGTTATAACAACACAGCAGCTACAATAATTGAGAAGTAACCCGTAAACCCAAAACATATACCACCCAAACTGCACAATGTACCACACATACATTAGCCCATCACATGTAACATGCAACCTGTTCTTACCCCCACATGGGACAGGTGTGACACAGAACCGGGATTACATACGTTCAGTGGAGACAACATACAATGGCCCATGAATACACAAACCCCTACGTGTGAATATCTAAAGTGCAGTTACACAAAAACTCAAATCATAAACACACAGGGTTCCTGTCACAGTCACAGCTCTCAGTAGAAATCACCTCAAGGTACCCTGTAACCCAGCTCCTGCCCTCAGGAAGATGAAGTGTCTTTGCTCTCATTTTGAGGTGAGGAAAATCACAGTTTGTCAGTGGCAGAGCTGGGCCTTGAATCCAGCTTTCCTCCTTTCTCCTTGTGCTTAGACCTCTATTTTTCCATGGTATCTGTTTGTCCCACACCTTCCCTGTCACCCCAACCCTGCTTTGAAATAATCTCCATCACTACACACAGGTCACACACCCAGCCCCAGGCCCCACCTGGCTCTATGCTGGTCCTACCCTGTCCCCAGAGAGCACATTAGCCTGGCACAGATGGACAGTGACAGGAACCAGGTGGCCTGCAGAAGTGTCAGCTGGAAAACAAGAGGGGGAGAAGGTACAGGCAGCTCCAGGGGCAGGTGTTGCCATTCAGTATTGCAGGTGCCTGAGAGTGGCCCGTTCCACCTGAAAACAGGCTGGAGGAGTGGCGGCCTGTGCGAAGTGCTAGGCCCTCATAGGCCTGGGGGACAGTGACCCTCCCCATGGAGTAGCCAGGAATGTCTAGCTCACTGAAGATCTTCCTAAAATCTAATCCTAAATCTAAAAATGGGTTTGTGTATACACGGGAGGTTGTGTGTTGTCCCTTTGCACGTATATAGTCTGTGTCATATTATACACATCCCACCCCTGCTATTGGCTCAGAATAAAGTGCAAACTCTTCCCCTGGACCACAGGATCCTTTGTGATCTGGTCCCTGCCAGCATCTGCAGATTCATCTCATGCCAATACACTCTGTATAAACTAAAGACTCACAACGACCTCCTTGAATCTCCTCCCTCGAGTCTCACCCCTAGCCCTGAGGTCCGTGCTCCATTCTGCAGCCTCAGTCATCTTTCTAAATCATTTAACGCTCATGTTGCCCCTTCTTGAACACTGCAGTGGGGCCCAGGCAGAGGAGGTGGCAGCTGCTGGGGAGAAATGCATTCTAGGTAGAGGAACAGCTTGAGCAAAGGCCCCAAGGCAGCAAAGCTCTGCCGTGGCGAGGTGATGACAGGTAGTCTGGTGGCCGGAATCAAGGTGTTAGGGGGGTGAGTGATGAGGCTGGACAGGGAGCTGGGGTCATGCTGCAGAAGGCCTTCCGTGCAGGCCAGAGGAAATGGGGAGTCATCAAAGATTTGGGGGGAGTTTGAGTGCGATAAAAAGAATAAAAACCCCTCTGTTACGCGTGGTGCTTTGCATCTTATGCTTTTTGTACCCATCATTTCACCTGCTTCTTTAACCTGTGAGGTAGGAGTCGTCACCACTTTTTACAGGAAATGAGGAGTCCCCCAGCAAACCAGTGGCAGAGCCTTGGTCTCCAGATCCCCCGCCTCTTGCACTGACCCTTTTCCTCTCAACCCCCCCTGCATGGCAGCTGGCAGAAGCCCATCCCTAATCTTCACCAACCGGCACGAAGTGCGGAGGATAGACCTGGTGAAGCGGGACTACTCGCGTCTCATCCCCATGCTCAAGAACGTCGTGGCGCTGGACGTCGAAGTTGCCACCAATCGCATCTACTGGTGTGACCTCTCCTACCGCAAGATCTACAGGTGAGTCGAGGCCTGGGTCCTGCAACCAGGCCTGGGGGGCGGGGCTGGGACCAACAAAGAAGGAGAGGAAGGGTGGCCTCTGCACCCCTTCTGCCTCTATATTTCCCCAGGACAGAGATGGGGCTTAGGAAGGCATGGGGGATCACAGCGGTTGTGGAACTGCCAGGACTTCTCCACCTGCGGGGCCTTCTGGGACTGAGGACTTGGATGGGCGAGCAGCTTTGAGCCCCACACATGGGGGCTTTGACTGACCTCTAGCGGCCTGATGGGGCAGTGCGAGACACAGGAAATGTTCAGCCAGGGCGGAAAGGAAGAAGCCTCTGTCTGGGCTTTGGTTGGGATTTTCAGAGCAGCTCACGTATGTGTGTGTTGGATGCTGGGGACTCAAAGATGACTCAGACCTGGTCCTGCCTGGAGGGTCCCACTCAGAGCATAGATAAATCCATTGTGATGATCGTGAGGGAAAAGTATAGAGGAGGCCTCTGACCCAAACTGGCGGTCAAGGAAGTCTTCCTGGGTGGCACTACCGGCAATCCAGCCCTTCACACCACAGTCAGTGGACTCTGGCGCTTGGGAAGGCTCCTCGCACACACAAGGAGGTTCTCTCCTGGGAGCCTCTGCATGCCCAGGCCCCCTTTCTTTGTCCTGAGATGCACTTGGCAGGACTGCTGATGACCAGGCACTGGGCGGACTGTTGAACGAATGGTGGATGGATGGATGGAAGCAGTGCGAGTGCTGCTCCCTGACAGCTCGATGCCTGTCACACCCCAGCACACACAGACACACTCACTCACGCTCGCACACCCAGAACCAGCTTGAGCAGCGCCTGTCCGATGGTTGTGACGGAAAGAGGCAGGATTTGAGGATGCCCTGGGTATGGAGCTGTGGGAGGAGGAGTCAAAATGAATTCCCAGGTTCACTTTGGGAGTTTCAGTTTCCGGCTTGGGAGGTTTCGTGGACGGTGGTACCGTTCTCTGAGATGGGAGCAGGGGAGGAGCTTCGGGTGGGGGGTAGGCAGTCTGTCTGTGTGGCTGAGAGGAGGGGAATGGGGATGAACAGTCTGGGATGTGTTGAGTTCAAGGTGTCCATGGGACGTCCGACGGGGGCCAGTTGGCTTTATAGTCTGGAACTTAGACAGTTGTCAGGATCAGAGGGTCAGAGCTGTGGATGGCCGTGGGCACTGTGGAACTAATCACCCAAAGAGAGGGTATGTGGAGAAGAAAACCTTGGGAAATAAGGCATTTGGGAGAGAGAAAGCCCTGCTCATTTTGCCTCCTGAGTGTCAGCTGTACTGTGGCCCCTTCTGTCCATTCTTACTGCCTCAGCCCTTCTGCACACCCTCTTCGTCTCTCACCTGGATGCGGTCACAGCCTCCTAACTGGTCTCCCTGCCTTCATTCCCTCCTCCTCCAACTCCTCGCATATTCTGCAGGTGCCACAGTGATCTAACATGCCTATCTGGCCATGTCCTCCGACCTGTTTAGTTACCCCTCCACAGTGAAATCCTGAGCCTTTAGCGTGGCATGCAGAGCCCATCAGGATGTGGCCCCTGCCTACACTTACTTCCTGTCTTACACCCCACCTGCCCCACTCCACCCCCACCGGATCCTTCACTGTTCCAGAACACACGCCTCGGCATCTGCACATGCTGTTCCCTCTGCCTTCTGTTCTTTGTGTTCCTGACAAACTGGTCCTTCAGGGCTCAGCTACAAGGCTTTCTCCAGCCCTCCAGGATGATGTAGTCTCCATTTCTCTGCTGCTATAGCCTCTGATACTTTCCGTAATCACAGTGTATTGGTGTAATTATCTGGCTGTAAATTTCTGTCCCTACTAAACTGAGCTCCTCCAGGCCAGAGACTGTGGCTGACTTGAGCCTGTATCCTTACCCTGGTGGCCCAGGGAATGTGTTGAATGGAAATTAGCCAAGTTCCTCTCCAATGCGCTGCTGTGGCCCAGAGGGAAGAGAGAGGGGAAGGGCGGCTCCAGATGGGCCCGGGGTGGGGGGGGTGGCACACCTGCCCATGCCAGCCCTGGTTGCTCCTAGCGCCTACATGGACAAAGCCAGCGACCCGGCAGAGCAGGAGGTCCTCATTGATGAGCAGCTGCACTCTCCAGAGGGCCTGGCAGTGGACTGGGTCCACAAGCACATCTACTGGACCGACTCGGGCAACAAGACCATCTCAGTGGCCACAGTTGATGGCGGACGCCGCTGCACTCTCTTCAGCCGTGACCTCAGTGAACCCCGGGCCATTGCCGTCGACCCCCTGCAAGGGTGAGTGTTCCCACCCCAAATTGCCCTAGGCGCTCAGTCTTCATGTGTCTGTCACAAGAGCTACCTTGAGGGCTTTGGAGGGCCCTGGGCCACCCAGACACAAGCCACAGGGAAGAAAGTCCATGCGGGCCCCTCAGCCTGTGAACCCCTGACCAAGGGTCCCTTGCGCATTGGTCGCCAGGGTGCTCCCAGGACTCTGCTACTCTCTCACCATATCATAGAACCAGAGCATCTCAGAGCCGAGTAGGGCGCTAGAAATTGCCTGGTAGACGCTCCTGGGGCAGGAAGTCTTCCCTCAGGCTGCTGCGCGCTGCAGGTGGGCACCTGGCGACTGCTCACACTTCCAGAGACAGGAGCTTGTTACTTGTCATACGGCCTGTTTCATTTTGGGGCAGCTCTGCCCGTTAGAAAGTATTCTTTTGTTTGTTTCTTTCTCATATTCCCATATCTGCCTCTCTTCGACTTCCTCCATTGGCCTAGGAGTTACCTCTAGCATGTCTACTCCCTGCCCTGCAGGACAGCCAGCAAGATCTGAGGACTGAGGTTACTGGGTCAGCTCTGCTCCAGCCTGCCCACCTCCATCCCCATCCCTGTGGCCCACAGCCTCTGGGCCCCTCACCCCCCAGGCTGCCCTGCTCTGCCCTGCTCTGCCCAGGCCTCCATATCAGGGGTAGGGATTCTGAACAGAGCAGGACTCCCTCCCTCCCTCCCTCCCTCCGTGGGGATGTCCTGAGAGGGCGTGGTTTTTAAGCAGCTGCATCATATTATGTTTACCAGGAACACCAGCTTCTTCCTACTGCTGTTTCCTTAATTGTTAAGCAGGGATAAGAAAACCCTCTTCTTCCAGTGAGGGCAGCCGGGGGTGAGGCTGGCCACCTGAGAGGGTGTGCGTGGCCTTGGGAGGTGACTGACAGCTGCTGCTTAATAGGCACGCACAGGTGCATCCAGGCACTCTGCAGACAACTGAGTCATCTCATTTAACCCCCACCTCAACCCTGTTCTCTGTCTGCTATCACACAGACCTGGGGCTGCACCTGCCATGTCCCCCAAACCATATAGTTACCCCCAGCCCATTCCTGGTCCATTGTGGCTTGGTCAGGGTCTTGCCAGGAAACCCACTGCACACTCATTTTAAGATAATTTAAGGCCGGTTAATAAAGGGACTATTTACAAAGGAGCGGGTAAGGTCTAATGCACTATCCTGGACTAGTAACAGGTAACAGGCCTGAGGGGCAGGAGCAGGGAGGGTTACCCGAGTTGGGAAGGAAAGAGCAGGGTAGAGAGGGTCACCTTTAGGGCATTAGCCAGCTGGAGGCACCTTTGTAGGGGGCAGTTAGGGGAATAGACATCCTGACCTCAGTCTCTCCCCTTCCCCTCCGATATTTTGCTGAATACAACTGGGAGCCAGACGGCTAGGGAGCCCAGCCCATTGATGTGGTTCCCACATGCGCCAGCCTTTTGGTATACAGAGCAGAATGGCGATGGGATCCAAAGTGGCAAATGGAAGGGATCCACAACAACCACGCAGCCCCCTAGCCTGGAGCAGGCCTTGGCTTGACACCAGGTTTCAGCAGAGGCATTTTGGGAGGGATTAAGCACGTGGGCTTTAGAGTCCAACTTAATTTGAACTTGAATTTGAAGCCTGGCCTTACTACTTATTCACAACGTGATCTTAGGGAAGTCAGCCTCTCTGAGCCACAGTTTACTCCTCTGTAAAATGGGACTAATAATTATACCCTCCTGGGGTAATTGTGAGGCTACTTCGTTCAACAAATAGTAAATAAGGCCTATATGCCACACACGAGCTACCTGCCAGGTACAAAATGAGGAGTAAGGCAGATGAGGAGCCTTCCCTCAGTGGAGCATATAGACTAGTGGGGAAAACAGACAGTAAACAAATACGCCACATACTGAATGCATACGTAAATAACTGATGGTGTGAGCACTCTGGAAGGAAAAAACAGGGTGTTTTAAGAGTCAATAACAGGGAGAACCTATTTACATTGAGGGTCAGAGGAAGGTTCTCTACTGAAAAGATGTTCTGAATGGCAAACAAGTTGGGGCAAAGGCTCTGTGAAGGTCTTGGTGCCCTGAAGGATCTAAGAGAAGCCCTGGGGGCGGGTGTGGAGTTTGTAAGGGAAGTGGGCAGTGGTGGCAGGAGAGACAGCCAGAGAGGTAGGCAGGGACCTAGTCATGCAGAGCCCTATCGGATGTGGTAAGGATTTGGGATCTGATTTTAAGGTCAATAGGAGAAACGATCATAAAGTTTAAAAACTGGAGAGTAATAGATCTTAAAAGTTATCATAAGAAAAAAAAATTGTAGCTATGTGTGGTGCTGGATGTTAACTAGCTTCTTGTGGTGCTCATTTTGCAATATCAAATCATTATGTTGTACACCTGCAACTAGTGTTATATGTCAATTATATCTCAATTTAAAAAAACAGGATAATGACAACTTATTTCCATTTTTAGAAGCTCATTTTGCCTGCTCTGTAGGGATTGGATTAGAGGGGCAGTGATTACTGCATTTGTAAGTACATGAGATGAGGCCACTCACCTAGTAAATACTCAATAAATGTTCAAGAAAAAAGAGAGAGAAGCCCTGGACAGAGTTCTAGCTGTGTGACCCTGGCTAGGTCATCGGCTTTCTCCTCTGTCAACCAGGAAAGTAAGAGGGTTGACAGGGCCCTTCCCTTCCTGCTCTGGCATGCTAAGGCTGGAGCTGGAGCTGCTGAAGTGGGACAGGTGGGCTGACAGGCTGTTCCGCCGAGGTCAGGTGGACTCGGGGAATACAGGCTTCTCCAGGCACTCAGATAAGGCGAAGACCAACACGCCTGCCAATGCTAAGGTTTGATGGCTTCCATGAACTTCAGAGGTCTTTCCAGTCCTCACTAAGCATAATCTTCAATATTCAGAGGGCCACTGAGCCCTTGTGACCCACACCACCCCAATCATGTCCCCTGACAAGAAGCCCATTGGGTTCTTCTCTCTTCTAGGTTCGTGTATTGGTCTGACTGGGGGTACGAGGCTAAGATCGAGAAGTCTGGGCTCAACGGTATGCACCGGCAGACACTGGTGTCAGACGGTATTGAGTGGCCCAACGGAATCACCCTGGGTGAGCCCTGCCTTCCCCGGCTGGGGGGCCTGTTCTAGTGCCTGGTGCTGACCACTGCCTGGGGCTCCATGGGTCTTGTTGCTGTGTCCCCTTATAGTGCCACTGCCTGTGTTTCCTGATAGTTGCCCTGGGCTGGCCTCCTTCTGAGGCCCGGCCTGGAGATGTGGGCAGGGAAGGGGCACAGAGGAGCAGAAATCCAGGCTGTGGTCCCAGGCTCACAACCCGATCCCTTTGTCCCTTTTTCCTCCTCAAGATTTGCTGAACCAGCGCTTGTACTGGGTGGACTCCAAACTGCACCAGCTGTCCAGCATTGACTTCAGTGGAGGCAACAGGAAGATGCTGATTTCCTCCCCTGACTTCCTGAGCCACCCTTTCGGGATAGCTGTGTTTGAGGTGAGCTCCGTGAGGGGAGGCATGGCCCCATCAGGAAGCTGAAGCCTAGGAAAGGCTGTTCAAATAGGATGACTCCCTGAGACTCGTCCAAGTGGAAACAAAGGGACAGGGAAGCTGACTGGCTTGTTTGTCCACAATATGTGAGCTGTCTGAAAACAGAGGCTATGCAGCCCCTTGTCCACCTGGCAGCCTTTCCTGTGCTTCCTCCCCAAGGCCCCTCCCTCAGAGCACTTCTCACAGGTAAGTTGCCAGACCAGGTACCCTCAGCACCCAGCACTGTACCCACGTATACAGAAGGTACCCAATAAAGAAAGGGAAAAGGAATACACATTTCCTTAGTATTATTTACTACTGGAAATGGCCTGAGAGATGCTATTCAATTCAGCACACTCTCACTGACCTTTGCTGGACCCTAGGGTCATAGAAGTGAATCAGACATCATCCCAGTCCTCAAGAAGCTCACAGGAGGGTGAAGAGTCAAGACCCTCCTGTGTTCTGACCCTAACAACCTTTCTCCTTGGGGAATGAGGAAGCCAGAAGCGACCAAGTTCTCACACACCCATACCTCTTCCCCAAATCTAACTCTGCCACCAAGGGGAGGGAAAGCAAGGGGACAGTGGCCTGTGGTGGGCATTGGCAATATTTGCTTGGAGTGACATCACCTAGCACAGCTCTGAAATTGTGGGCAAAGCTCCAGCTCCCAAGTCCAGCCTCTGCTTCAAAAGACAGGTGTGTTCAGACACGTGTTTGTGCTTGTGCGTATATGTGGCATGTATGTGTATGTGCCTGTGTATACATAAATGCGTCTGTTTAAAAATGTGCATTCCTGTATGTGCTAGTGCTTGTGAGTGTAAATATGCATACCAGTACTTAGACAAGTTCATTTTAGGTACAAGTGTGCCTTTGGGTGTGTAGATGAGCATGTGGGTATGTGTCTAGATCTGTACATGAGGCTGCACGGTTGTACCTATAAATGTGAATTTGCCTACAGGTACACATTTAGGCTTGTATGGACCAACCATTGGATGTGTATGCGTGTATACCCGGAGGCTGTAGGAGGCCCCATAGGGGTAGTGCTCACCAGATCATACATCCTCTCCAATCTTGGTCCCAGGCCCTAGTAATGGTAACAGCTACAGAGACCCAACCTTGGTTTCTGCTGAACTCCAGGAAGCAGGCCTAGCTCAGCCTTAATGAGCAGCCTTCAGGCCAAAACACTGAATAACCCTCTGAGACGGAAGGGAACCAGAGCGTATGCCACAGATCAGAGCTGAGAGTCCCACTATGAATCTGTGGACAAGAGAGTTCAGAGGAGAGGCCAGAGCAGTTCTTGTGACTATGGTTTGAGGCCGAGCCCTCAGGCTGAGGTCATGGGTTTAAGCTCTAGGCTTCCCATCCTCTGTATGTGTACCCCACAGGACAAGGTATTCTGGACAGACCTGGAGAATGAGGCCATTTTCAGTGCAAATCGGCTCAGTGGCCTGGAAATCTCCGTCCTGGCTGAGAACCTCAATAACCCACATGATATTGTCATCTTCCATGAGCTGAAGCAGCCAAGAGGTGAGCCTTCCCCAGTCCCAGGTCCCCTGCCCACATCCCCTCCCTCTAGTAGGCAGGCTGTATCCACATTCATGTCATGTCTCAGCATCCCCAGAAGTAGTGGCAGCTGTCCCTGTCATTGGTGGACTGCCTTGCTGTCACATATTTTACTTCATTTTGCCTCCAGCTCTTGGTGGACTAAGGCTGGGTAGAAATAAATAAATATACAAATGTCCCATTTTTGCCAGTCTTACAAAGTATGGATATTACTGTTCTCATTTAACAGCGGAGGAAACAGTAGCTCGTAGAGGTAAAATAACATTAGCGGGTGGTAGAGCTGAAGCCTAAACTTAGGCCTGTCGGATTCCAGAGCTCCTTCTGCCATAAAGGAGCACATTGCTTCTCATTTGCTATTTGTTCGTACTTTGCAGTGGTGCAAAGTAATGTATCCTAGGGCCATCAGTAAGTCAGCTTGCTGGTTGGCAACAGACGCCAGGAATCCTACAGTTAGGTTGTCCCTTCCTCTGTCACTAGGATATACTCATTCTAACTGTAATGGGAAGGGTGAAGGTGGGAAAGCAAAAAGGGGTAAGGAGATAAGGTTGGTGCCTGATTCTAGATTAGAAATTTAAATAAGAAAGAGATATGGCATGTGGCATAGGGAGAAAAAAACATGGACTTTGGAGTCCAACAGACCTCAATTTAAATTGTCTCCAAAATTACTAGAGGTATAACTTTGACAAGTTTATTCTCTTTGAGCCACAGTCTTTTATCTGTTAACCTGGGCATAACACACACCCTCCCCTCCGAGTTGTCATCAGCATTAAATGAAAGTGTGGGAATGGACTTGAGGACATGGGGAGGGGGAAGGGTAAGCTGGGACGAAGGGAGAGAGTGGCATGGACATATATACACTACCAAACGTAAAATAGACAGCTAGTGGGAAGCAGCTGCATAGCACAGGGAGATCAGCTCGGTGCTTTGTGACCACCTAGAGGGATGGGATAGGGTGGGAGGGAGGGAGACGCAAGAGGGAAGAGATATGGGGACATATGTATATGTATAGCTGATTCACTTTGTTATAAAGCAGAAACTAACACACCGTTGTAAAGCAATTATACTCCAATAAAGATGTTAAAAAAAAGAAAAGGAAGAAAGAGTGGGGATAAAACAGCAGGTACAGTGACGGAAGGTGCCCAGTAAAAGTAGTAGAGAAAGCGTTTTGATTTAGCTGACTAGGAAGGGCCTCGTACGTGGGGGAGGGAGAACCTGGCACATCCTGTCTGTGCCCCAGTACTCTCTCCCCATCTCTCTCTGTGCCATTAGCTGCAGATGCCTGCGAGCTGAGTGCCCAGCCCAATGGAGGCTGTGAGTACCTGTGCCTTCCTGCTCCTCAGATGTCCAGCCACTCTCCCAAGTACACTTGTGCCTGTCCTGACACAATGCGACTGGGCCCTGACATGAAGAGGTGCTACCGAGGTGAGCAGAGCTACTGGGAGGGATGGCTCCTGGCAATGCCAGACCCCTTCTGCTGAAATTTTCCTTGACTTCTGGAAAACCATGAGCGCCTGGTCTTCCTCCATCTTCTCTGGCTACTTGTTGCCTTTGCAGGCTCCTCTTCTGTACCGACCTTGAATGCTGGTGTCCCATAGGGTCCCTCCAAGGCTTTCTCTTCTCACTCCCAAGAAAAATGCACATACACATACAACATCTTAAATTCAGTTTCAGGGGGATCAGGAATCCCCTGAAGACCTCAAATTAAGAAACCTTGATCCCCATGGCTTTGATTACTATGTATATGCAGGTGACTATGATCTTGCCTGTTTCTCACCCAGAACTTAACACACTGTCTAGCAGCCCTTTTGTGATATGATTGGGACGAACAGTCAGTTAATACTTCAACCATATAAATTTATATCCATCCTCCAGTCTTGATGAAGGCACGAGGCCTTTTGTTTGAGCATAAGTCTGCTGCAGCATTCATGATTTCCAGGTTCAATTGTTTAAAGTGGAGTGAGAATTTGAACTTAATAGTGTACCAGTATACATGCAAACTGCTTCTAGATTTATATAATTTCCACTCCTCCCAGTCTTTTATCGTGGTCTTACCCACACCTAATTCTACAGCATTGTCCTAATGACTCATCTTTATCAAATTGAAATGCAGTATAAACACAGACAAGATGCTTGGCATTCAGCTAAAGTAAAAATCATAGCCCATTCAGTAGGATTAGGGAAGGAGTTTGAGCTGAGCCATGAGGATGAGTTCATAAGTATACTTCATTGAGACAATAATTTAGGCACTAAAACAGCAAAATTCTTTGTCCAGTAACCTTCATGATATTTCCCCTGCAGCACCTCAGTCTACCTCAACTACGACATTAGCCTCCACCACAACGAGGACAGTAGCCGACACCACCAGAGCCCCTGGGACCACCGTCCACAGCCCCGCCTACCAGAACCACAGCACAGAGACACCGAGCCTGGCAGCAGCGGTCCCAAGCTCAGTTAGTGTCCCCAGGGCTCCCAGCATCAGCCCGTCTACCCCAAGCCCTGCAACCAGCAACCACTCCCAGCACTGTAAGGAAATGAGTTCTGCCTTCTTTCATGTCACGGGAGGGTCCTAGGGAAGCCAGGATCGGGGGGTCTGTGGGAAGAAGTGGTCATACCAGAGCTAAATATTGACTGTCTTCAAGGAGGAAGCAGCGGGAGGAAGAGTGCCAGCACGCAATTTAGGAGTCATAGGTGCTCCTACCTTATAGAGGGTCTTGAGGGAAGCTACTTCCTACCTCTGAGCCTCAGTTTCCTCACCTACAAAGTGGGATAATAATAACCCTTCCCCTACCTGCTTCACAAGGTCGCCATGAGAGACAGAGGCATCCGTGTAAACAGAAGTGCTCACGCACACAGCCTCTGCTGACTCTGATAGTGTGTCTGTATCACACGTTACTGACGTGTATGAGGGAGCATCCCTCAGATTTGGAAGCTTCAGATGCCCTGGTCTCAGTTCTCAGCACTCTCGGTAGGTTCCCCATATAGTAATATCCATAACTATGGTCTGTTAGTGCCTCTCTGCAAACCCTGGGATGAAAATAATTAAGTTCACCGCTTATTAAATCATCGGGAGCAATAATTGTCACTGCTAGAAATGTTCTGTCTTATTAGCCAGCAGGTACCTTTTAAATTGAGTTACCTGCTAGGGGGAGTTCATTTAAGAGGATAAACTGTCTTTTAAAGTTTTTCCCATATGTGCATGGCCCAGAAACTAAGCAGCATGGTAGCACCTTAATAATCAGGCCCATCTTGCCAGCAGGAGCTAGATTTTCAGAGTTGAGCGCTTACCCTGAAGTTCGGAGAGGCAGGTGGGTCGTGTGTGAAGTCCAGTCCCTTTCACTTGGGCCGAGCCTCCGACCAGGGGAGACTCCCCACTGGCTTCATCATGCTCTGGGCTTTAATATCACTGTCTTGTGTTTGCTTGGGACCCGGAGGGAGAGGAGACTGGCATTTCCACAGTAAACTTTGTAAGCAGTGCAGCTCTTTTCTCCCCTTAATAATTAGGTTCCCTTGGAGTAACTTGGAGAAACAGACACACTGAGAGGATAGCATCTGGGCCGTTGCCAGGAGACAATCGTCTCCTCTCTTGGAGCAAATGATAGCTCCTCTTCACCCCTCAGAGGGCTGTCATGAGGATCCAAGGGAAAACTGCTTTTTAAACTAAAAAGTTCTGTACAGATGTTATAATGAAGATGAGTGTAAGAGAGTGAAAAAGATGGCACAACCTACTTTTAAAAATATATAGTACAGGGCCTCCCTGGTGGCGCAGTGGTTGAGAGTCCGCCTGCCGATGCAGGGGATACGGGTTCGTGCCCCGGTCTGGGAGGATCCCATATGCCGCGGAGCGGCTGGGCCCGTGAGCCACGGCCACTGGGCCTGCGCATCCGGAGCCTGTGCTCCGCAACGGGAGAGGCCACAGCAGTGAGAGGCCCGCATACCGCAAAAAGAAAAAAAAAAAAAAAAAAAAATATATATATATATATATATATATATAGTACAATTTCCAAGCACTTTTCAGTTTAGAAAGTGCTTTTATCTACCCTATTCAGGCCTCACAACAACCCCTACCCCACTCACTAGCCTGTCTGAACTAGGCAAGGCTGTGCCGGGCACTGTGCTAAGTAAGCATTTTACATGAATTATCTCATTTAATCTTCACAATATCCCTAGGAAGTAGGTGTATAATTATCCCCATTTTAAAGATAAAGAAATATAATATTTATAATATATAACAACTTGCCCAAGGTCACAGAAGTAGTAAGTAGTAGAGCCAGGATTTGAACCCTAGAAGTCTGACCCAGGAGCCTGTGCTCTTGATTCCACTATGCTATAACGTGTCTCATTTTAATTACTTATTAAAAATAAACGGATGGGGGCTTCCCTGGTGGCGCAGTGGTTGAGAATCTGCCTGCCAATGCAGGGGACACGGGTTTGAGCCCTGGTCTGGGAAGATCCCACATGCCGCCGAGCAACTGAGCCCGTGAGCCACACCTACTGGGCCTGCGCGTCTGGAGCCTGTTCTCCACAACAAGAGAGGCCGCGATAGTGAGAGGCCCGCGCACTGCGATGAAGAGTGGCCCCCGCTCGCCGCAACTAGAGAAAGCCCTCACACAGAAACGAAGACCCAACACAGCCAAAACTAAAAATAAATAAATAAATAAATTTATTAAAAAAAAAAAAAACTGATGATGCAGATGGACAGACAGACCACCAGAAATAAGAGAGACAAAACAACAGATACTGGCTGAAAAAGGCAATTGCCCCAGGTAGTCAGCAACATAAAGACCTAAGGGCTCAGCCCCGAGCTTCCTACCACTCAAATACTGTGGAAAGGGTAAGGGATTTAGGTCACAAATCCTGGGTTTGAATCCCGGCTCTGCCACTTCTCTGTGGGTCCCCAAAACCCCAAGAAGACTCAATTTCCTCATCTGTGGACTGGAGATGACCTCTGTCCTGATAAGATCTGGAAAGACTAAATTATTAAGCAGTAGCCGGGATCATCATTCTGGAACGGGGGCAAGAAGCAGTTGGGTAGTTTTTACTGCTTGAGGCCGGCAAGGACTTGGGACTCACAGTGATGGAGCATCCTTCTGCCAATGTTTGTGTTTTGCAGATGGGAATGAAAGTGACAAGATGGGCTCAACAGTCACTGCTGCTGTCATTGGGATCATTGTGCCTATGGGTGAGTGTGGCCACAAGTCACTGGTGAGAAAAGAGAGACCCTGCCCAGGGTCTGGGTAAAAGCACTAGAAGAATAGAGCATTTAGCACATGGACCTCTCTCATTGACTTTTTCTGCCCTGGCCGCCTTCCTGCTCACCTCCCAGTCCTGATTTAGTTTGGTTTCTTAGCTTGGCACACGAGGCTCTGCAGGACCTGGCCCCAGACAACTATCCACATATTTCCCCCACTACCCCTCACTGATACTCTACACACCAGCCATGTGAAGCCAAACTGTAGGCTCCACGGGGACAGGTCTGGTGTCTCTCTTGCTCACCACTCTCCCCAGCTCTTAGCAGTGTCTGGCTCATGGGAGGAAATCAAGTATTTGTTGAATTAACGAGTAGAAAAAACAATACATTAAAAAAAATTCATAGAGCTGCTTGCCATTCCTTTAATAGATCGTGCTATCTTGCTTTCTTTCTGTTTCGTTTTCAACAAACATTTATCAAGCAGCTATGATGTACCAGATTCTGTGATAAGGGGAGGGAAGGTGATTAAAAATAAGTAAGACATGGTTCTTGTCCTCCAAAAGTTTATAGACTTGTTGGAGAGACACACATAACACAGATAATTTGATTCTGACATGGTAAGTCCTAAAAGGAAGCCATATGCAGTTCAGTAGAAGTGCTGAGGAGGCACTTATCTTGGAATTGGGAGAGGAAGGAAGCGGACAGGGGAGGGTTCCTAGTGGAAAAGTTATTTGAGCCAAATCAGCCAAGTGAAGAAGGATCAAGAGCAACCCAAGCAAGTGAAGACAGCGTGGGCAAAGCCAGGAATGGGAGATGGCATGGGAGGGCGGGAGTGGGGTGGGTTTGGAATATGGCCAGAATATAACATTTGGTTAAACCTCACAGAGAGCCATGTGGGCTGATTCAGTCTCTCTTACCCTGATATTCACTTAGTGTCCTGCACATCCTATCTCTCATACCAGTCTCTTCTCTTGGTCGGATCTTTGAATTGCGATTGTCCATCCATCGTTTTATCTCCCTTACTTGCCCATGTGTAGTACCTCAAGGATAAGGACTTGGCCCTTTTATCCTAAGAATCCCCAATATGGTGGTGAGTTAGCGAGGGAATGTTTTAAAAACTTCAACACCATCCAAAGGACTGTGCGAGGCGCCAAGGATCCAGGGAAGGAAAAGAGAAAAGACCTTGAGAGCTTTCAGTTTTTAGTCAGACTTAATCATAAAAAAGGTGATACAAGAGAGGTGTTACTACATATTATAAGGTGCTATAATAGAGACCCGATGCTCTGTGGAGGAGAGGGAGTGGCACTTCTAAAGAAGGTGGCATTTGAATTGGCCTTGAAAGGCTTTATTAGTAAAGATGATGGTGAGACTATTCCAGGCTCATTTTGAGTAGAGTGGAAAATACTCAGCATTGTTTAGTGAAAGAGAAATCAACTCCTCTCCTGCCATACTCTGCTCCACAGAAGGGCATGTGTATGCTGTTTCCCTGATGTAACCTGCCCTAATAGAATCATTATTTTAAATTTCTGCTTATCTGAGGGCTGAAAGATGAATATTCTTTCCCTGATATTCCCCTGGGAGGCAGAGTATCTTTTCACAAGCGTATTGGCCATTTACATTTCATCCTTTATGAATTGCCTATTCACAGTCTTTTCTTATTTCTTTTATTGGTTCCTTGTCTTATTCTTACTTATTTGTAGAAATATTTATACATAATTCATGTTAAACCTTTGTAATATATGTTACAAATCATTTCTCCCATCCTGCCACTTGATTTTTAAAATTTGTTTATGATCTCTTTTGCCATGCATAAATTAAACATCTTTAAGCATCAGATCTGTTAATCTCCTACATTATGACTTCTGGGCTTTGTGTCTTGCTTAGGAAGGCCTGCCTCATTCTAAATTATTAAAATATCTCTCTATATATTTTTCTACTATTTTAAGCATTTTTTAGTATTCAATTATTAATCCATTTGGAATTTAGAATGCAGCAAGAGGTAGAGATTTAAGTACTTTTTTCTACATGCTTGTCTAGTTTTCACAAGACCATTATTGAATAGTCCATCTTTTCCTTCTGACTTGAATTGTCATCTTTATTGTAAACTATGTGCCTATACATACTTTGATCTGCTTTTAGGCTGTTTATTCTCCACTAATTCCTATATACTATTCCTATATACTCGAAACACAACTTTATGATATGTTTTAATGTCTAATAGGGTATTATTGTTCTTGGAACATTTTCTTAGCTGTTTTTATTCAATTTCTCTTCTAAGTGAACTTTAGAATCATCTTGTTAATTCTATAAAACTTATGATGGAATCTTATGCCTTGGGTATATAAATTGACGTGGGGAGAATTTACATTTTTACAACATTGAACCTTCCCATCGAGGAACATGACATATCTCTCTACTTATTTGAGCCTTCTTTTATGGCCTTCAGTAGAATTGTATAGGTCACATAGGACTTGCACATTCCTTATTGGGTTATCCCAAGTATTTTATAGTTTTTTGTTGGGCTATTACGAATGTGTTCTTATTCTATCCATTTTCTAATTGGTTATTGCTGATTAATAAGAAAGCTATTGATTTTTTATGTTGATTCTTGATGAACTAAAATCATTTCTAATGTTTTTCATCCGCTTTTCTAAGATTTTCCAAGCATACAATATCTGTTAATGACAGTTTGATTTCTCCCTTTCCCATGTGTGCCCTTCAATTCTTTATTCGGTCTCACTGCATAGCTAGATCTCTGGGACAACAAATACTAGCAGCGATAACAGGCATCCTTGCCCTGTTCTTATCTTTATGTATATCAGTTATTATTGATTACTATAATCTTATCAAAGTATTGTAGAAACCCCCTCTATAGCATCCTAGATAGCTATCACCCATCCTCCACGTGAATGCTCAGGGTGACTGCTTACTATCTTGTGAAGCTGCTTGCCCCATTTTCTCCCGGCTCTATCTGAGAACTTCCTCCTTTACTCATTAATATATCCATTTATTTTAACTCAGAGCCTGTGTTTCCCTGCTGTGTTCCCTTGTAGAGATGCTCCTCTTCTTGCAGAGCCCCAGCTTTGGAAAGAAGCACCCCACCCCACCCTCCACCCTCCAATTTTGGGAGAGAATGGTTTCTTAGAGAAATCCAGGGAAGTAGCAGTATTAGGGCAAGAGTGTGGTGAAGAAATTCACTCACTCACTCAGCATGTTACTGAGCACCTACTCGCTACTGGGCACTGGGCACAGTGAGAGAAAGAAGGCACGGTCCCTGCCTTCAAAGAGCTCAGTCTATTTGGGGGTACACATATATAAAGTACAACACTGTGGTCTGGGAACACACGTGAGGGAACAACTGACTGTACCATGAGAGGTTGAGACGGACTTCACATTTGAGCTGGATCTTGAAGGATGAGTAGTTAATGAACGAAGAGCTAGGAGAAGGGCTTCCCAGCAGCAGAAAAAGAATATGCAGAAACAGAGCCTGGGAACAAGGGGCAGTCAAGCTGGAGAGGTGGCGAGAAATGCACTGATGTCTGGGCAACGGGCTGGAGCCTGCTGGAGATCCACTGTAACGTGTCTCTTCCTCCAGTGGTTATAGCCCTGCTGTGCATGAGTGGTTACCTGATCTGGAGAAACTGGAAGCGGAAGAACACCAAAAGCATGAATTTCGACAACCCTGTATACAGGAAAACGACAGAAGAAGAGGATGAGGATGAGCTCCACATAGGGAGGGCTGCTCAGATTGGCCATGTCTATCCAGCAGTAAGTGTTCCTTGCTGGAAGAATTCCTTCCTTCCTTTCCTCCCTTCTTCCTTCCCTCCCTTCCTCCCTTCTTTCCCTCCTTCCCTCCCTTCCTTCCTTCTTTCCCTCCCTCCCTCCCTCCTTCCCTCCTTCAGACATTTATCAAGAACCTACCATGTGCCAGGCACTGTTCTAGGCCCTGGGGACACAGGAATGCTGGGGTAGGTGGTTGGGATAGAAGGGTATCAGGACGGCCTTGTACCTAGAGGCTCTTCCTGGAGTAAAGAGGCCTGTCTTTGTGCTGAATACGTTTTCAGAACCTTTGGCCTAGAAAGGCAACTGTGGCCATTCAGTCCAAATGCATTCATTTCAGTGAACAATGTATACCAGTTATGTGCCAAGTACCACATAAGATACCAAGTGTTGTACTTGCTCCCAGGGAGCTGGTGGGGGAGTTAGAGAGTCACTGGCTATTGAACAGCTGTGTGCTGAGTGCCATGGTGGAAGCTCAAGGGTCCCCTCTTCTAGGAAGCTTTCCCTGGTTTCTCTGTTCTCTCACCACCTCTCTCCATCACAGCACCTGTCACACTATAGTCTACTTGTCTTTTTACTCATTGGTCTCCCCGCTAGACCGTGAGCTCCTTGAGGGCAGGATTGTCTGATGAATGTTTCCCTGGTGCCTAGCACAGCATATTTGGCTCCCAGTAAGTATTTGTTGAACCAATGCTAGGGAAACATCAACAAAGGTGACAGAAGAACTGTGTCCTTGGAAGATTCATAGCAGTCTTCCACGTAGAGAAGGAGGAAAGTGGCATTCCAGAAAGAAGCATGTGCAAAGGCTGAGAGGCACGACAGGGCATGGCTTGTTGGGGGATCAAGGACCACAAAGTGGCTGGAGCAGATGTCATGGTTGTATAGCAGAGTCGGGGCTGAGTGTGACCTCATAGGTCATCCAGTCCATCCCCCTGTCAGGCAATCAGCAGCTTTGATCACCCACTGTGGGCAGAGCCCTGTCTTGGGGAGACCAGAGAAATGGAAGACCCATCCCCTGCCCTCAAGGAGCTTTTTGTCTTGCCGGGGGAACCAAGGTCACAGCTGCACCAACTCCCGAAGAACCCTCTTTCCGAGCTGCCTGTCGTCAAGTGCAAGGTAGGGCCGTGCCACTCTGAGTCTGAGGGGCTGATGAGCAAGGGCATGAACCAGGCAGGTGCAGTCAATCCTAGAAGGCTTTCTGGTTCTAGAAGGCTGCAAACTGTGAGCTGGGTGTCGGGGCAAAGAGGAAAGATGGGTTAGCTGCAGACCAAGGAAATGGCATGTGGAAGAAATGACTGAGTACGGGGCAGGACAGACAGAATTGCTGCTGAAGCTAATTGTTCGTGAACGGGAGACGTGGGAAATGAGGTCGAGCAAGTGAGGAGGGTTAGCAGATGGCCTTGAGGATCCTTAACCTTGGCCAATCCAAGCAGACAGTTGCTTAACCAATTTTTAAAGATCACAGGGGGCACAGTGGAAGAAATGTTGAGCTTGGAGTGGAGATGACTCCCAGTTTCACTATTCCACAGCTCTGTGATCTCAGTCTCTTCTTTCTGATTACTTTTATTTGTAAAATGGGAATAATAACCCCCATTCTCTCTGCTGCCTAAGTTTATAAAGTTCAAGTGAGATAACACATGTGAGAGTGCTTTGTGAGTTATAAAGCGCTCTGCACATGTAAAGTGTCATTGATTCCACAGAAGGAAACAACCACTCAGGAGGAGCTATTCCTGATGAATCTAAGGCCTGAAGAATAAGCTCCTGCCAACTGCAGAGAAATAGAGTAGAAGAGTGAGGAAATTGACATTTAGTAAGAACCTACTGTGTATCAGACACTACTCAGTGTTTTACATGTATTTTCTTGTTTAGTCTTTACAGGAACCTATATACTTGATATTATTAGCCCCATTTTGAAGATGAGGAAACTGAGACTCAGAGAAGTTGAATAACTTACCTAGGATCACAACTAGAAAGTGGTAGAACCAGGATTCAAACTCCTGTCTGTATGTACACAAAAGCCCATGCTCTTTCCACTATTTCTTGGGGTATATAGCCTTGAAGCTGTGGAAATCAGTATTCTCAACAACCTGTTCTCTCCCCTGACCCCTTCTCAGGTAGCTCCACCATCACTGCTGGTACCTGACTTTGGCCTAGAGGTCTATCTTGAGGAGAGTGGGAGGGTCACAGACTAGAAAAAGATAGTCTAGTGGAGCAAGGCCGTGACATTCATGCAAAACCACAAATAATCCAAAGATGATTTGAAAGGCAGTGGAGTTACTTTTTATTGTTTATAGAATGTTCAGAGATGGAAAATGCTAGTCTGGTTCTCTCTTATGCTGGTTAGGTTGATTTAGAATACTCTGGACCCCATGTGTGTTAGGTGCTACATTAAGCACTCTACATACATAATCCCATTTGATTTCCCAGCAACCCTATGAGGTAGGTCCTATTATTACTCCCATTTAACATGATGAAACTGAGGCTCAGAGAGGTGAAGTGGTTAACTCAAATTCATATAGCTAGGAGAAAGGTCTTGAAACAATGGGGTCTATCCAAAGGAGGGTATCCAGGAAATGGAAGAGTGGGACACAGCATTATATCAGGACCAGGTGGGGGAAGCTAGATGTGTAGCCTGGAGAAGAAAACACTCAGAAGGAAGGGAAGGGAACACCAACACTGAAAATTTCAAGGGTTGTCTGTGTAGAACTCTCTGAGTCTAAGAGAGAGAATCAGGGAACATCGGAAGATATAAAGAAGCAGATTTCATGACAATATAGGAAAGAATTTAAGTCCACTGTCCACAATGGAATAGACTGGCTCAAGGGTTAGTGGGTGGTCAGCCATTTGTGGCAGAGGGAAGTCTAGTATCTAATGACTAGAAAGTTGGGGTGAGGGAAAGAGGGATTAAACTTCATTGATCTCCACTGCCTTCCAATTCTGTATAATTAGTTGGGAGGGGTGCAGCCAGTTACCTTCCTGATTGTGATTAGCATGCTAGAGACAAGTAGCTAATGGCCTGGGATTAAACATTTGCCAAAGCTAACCCACTGGAGTTGAGCAAACCTAAAATCCTGTAAGGGAGGATGGAGAAAGTTTAGATCTCTGCAGCCCTCCTCTTTACAGAGGCAGAACAGAATAATGAAAAAAGCTATAGCTCTGGATTCATACAGATCTGGGTTCAAACTGAGTTCACCCACTTGCTCTATGATCCAGGACAAATGCCGTCTAAGCTCGTTGAGTCTCAGTTTTCTCATCTGTAAAATAAATATGACAAACCTGTCTTCTGAGGTACCTTGAAGAGTATGTGAGCTACTGCCTATAAAGTAATAGAATTTCTGGTACCTTGTGATCCAATAAATAGCTGCAATGGGTCTAATGATGATCTCTTTGCTCTGTCTCCCCCAGCGAGTGGCATTAAGCCTTGAAGATGATGGACTGCCCTGAGGACGGGACCACTCCCTTGGTGCCTCACGGAATTCAGTCCCATGCACTACACCCTGGATGGTGTATGCCTGGATGGAAGGGTTTCTGTACATGAGTCTGTGTGTCTGTGTGTGTGTGTGTGCGTGCGTAATTTTTTTTAATTTATATTGCGGAAAGGTAACCACAAAGTTATGATGAACTGCAAACATCCAAAGGATGTGAGAGTTTTTATATGTATAATGTTTTATACACTTTTTAACTGGTTGCACTACCCATGAGGAATTCATGGAATAGCTACTGCTGAGTGACTAACGTGATGTACATAACCAAATGGGGCCGATGGCACAGTAGCTTACTCATCATTTAAAAATTATATTTACAGAGGGTATTTGGTTTTGGGGGGCTTTTTTAGGTTTCAGAGTTGTTGTTTTTGTAAATAGAATGATTATGCTTTGTGGCTATCCATCAACATAAGTAAAAAAAAAAAAAGAAAACACTTCAACTCCCTCTCCCATTTAGATTATTTATTAACATATTTCAAAGATAAGATTAGTTCTATAAGTAATTTAGAGAGGTGAGAGTATTTATTTTTGGTATGATTGGCCTACCACCCGGACTCTGTGTGCATTTATGTTTATGTGTGTATGTGAGTGAGAAAGAAAAGTCTGTAGAGAAGAGGCACACCTATGGCTGTTGTTCAGATACATAAAGATAAATATATTTTAAAACAGTCCACAAGAAGGGTTATCTGTAGTTTTCAGAGAAGCCTTTGGAAATTTGGATCAGAGAAGAGATACCATGGTTTGTGCAAACATGCAGTGGGGAGAGGTAGATCTTTTCTGCCTCTGGCTGTTCTTGGGATTCCAATCAGTCAGCAAAAGCCCCTCAGCTCACCCATGGCTACTGTGGTTCTCACCTGGGCTTTCTCTTCTGTGGCTAAAGCCAGTGTACAGACTTCACACAGTACCCAAAGTTCCCGCGAGCTCAGGTGAGAACATGCCTGAACCTCGGCTACTCCTTGTTTTAAAGTTCAGCATTTCAAGTAACTTCATTTTCCTTTAGGACACTTGGGTTGAATTCACTGTTTCCTCTGAAGCACACTGAGGGTGCCATCCTTACTTATAGAGAGTTAAATGGAGATGTTTCTTGAACAGCCCAAGTTTACTGTTGGGACTGGCTCAGGCACTGACCTCTGAGTATGCTATGGGTTGAGGATAAGGATGGAGGAATAGGTTATGTTACATCTCTATTTCTCCCTTCCCCTTTCTCTCTACCATTTCCTTTAGGTGGAGAAAACAATTTAAAGTGATACATAGGTTTGTTACCATCATGTGTTCACATAGATGAAACTAATATTTGGCTTAAATCAGAAAAAGTGGCCAAACCTGAAGCCCTGTTTGAGGGGGAAACGGCGTACACAGTACTACAGTATATTGGATATATATGTTCACACAGGGATTTGGTTTACTGCTTTGTAAATAAAAGGAGAAACTCTGGGTATATGTACAGATTTTTTTTTCATTGTAGACACTTTGCTTTTCCTGGGCCTTGGGGGAGGCAGGGAGAAGTGCACTTTTCTTTTTGTGAGGTCTACCATTGAAAAGATAATCCTACAGTCCCAGAAGGAATTCAGTCCCCGTTGGCTCTTATCCAAGGTGTGGTCTTAACTCTGCTGTTCTGCCACTTCACTCCCACTGGACAACCAGGGACAAGGTGTGACATGGAAGTGTTTGGTTTAGTAGGAGCAGAGGACATGTATCTAACCTTAACATACCTGGAACCTGACACTTTTAAGAGAATTCCTCCCCTTCTACTCCCCAGCTGCCCCCAACTCTGTGAAGCTTGGATGTCTCACCAGCTTGATACCCTCTGAATTTCCAGGCAGACATTCTGGGGTTCTGTCACCCTGTTCCTAGGACCTTTCTCTACATCACTCATGGTCTCCTGTCTTCTGAGAAAATAACTGTATTCTGGACCCTGGCCACTAAGCTTTGCATAAGCAAGCAGTTTCTTCATGATATACATGTGCTGATAGTCCTGAAACATTCATTGAGAGGGTATATGCAATTGACCTAGAATGACCAAAACCAAACAGAATTTTAAGAACAGGTGGCCAACTCCCATAGAGCTTAATCACTTACTACTATTCTTTCAAGAACGGAAAGTAAAATTATTTTTGACTGAAGAAAAATCATGAAAGTGAAAAACACTGAAATTTACACAAAACAAGCAACTATTTCTGTAACCTGCCTCCAAAGAAATAGAATTTCCTGGGGAAATGATAATAGTGACTAATGCGTAGTTTCTAAACTTTTAGTCAGATCCTGTCCTTCACAGAAAAAAATAATGAATAGGGTCAGGATGATTCAGCCTGAGATCTCAAAATGATGATGAAACACAACTTTCTGAGAGACATCCATGTTTCCTGACTATGCTACAACTGCAGTTTGGAAGAGGCAGTTACGGAAGCAACCTACAAAAAACTGTGGAATACTCGTGTTGGATGGCAGTAAATAAGATGAAATCTGAGGAGTCAGGTTCATCCTTCTCTATTCTTGGATGCATTTTGAGGTACAGTTGTACTTCTGTTGCCTTTTGCCCCTGCGTCATCATATACCTACAGCCAATAATGGATCACAGAGTCATTGGACTACAGAGCTGGAAGGAAGCTTAGAGATAAGGCCTGAAGGGCAGAAATTTTATCAGACATTTTTTTTTTTTTTTTTTTTTTTCTTTTTGCGGTATGCGGGCCTCTCACTCTTGTGGCCTCTCCCGTTGCGGAGCACAGGCTCCGGATGCGCAGGCCCAGCAGCCATGGCTCACGGGCCCAGCCGCTCCGCGGCATATGGGATCCTCCCAGACCGGGGCACGAACCCGTATCCCCTGCATCGGCAGGCGGACTCTCAACCACTGCGCCACCAGGGAGGCCCTTCCAGACATTTTTTTATATGTGTGAAAGAAACTAGTCCCAGCCCTTTTCCTCGCTTTCCTTTTCCAGGAGACTACTTTGGGCTGCCCAAACATTGTATCAAACCTGCTACCTATCTTATGGCCTATCTTTCTGGTGGAATTTTGAAAGCACTGGCAGAAATATCCTTCCAGAAATGAGGAAAACTAAAATTTTATTTATTTACTGTTGATAGCATGATTACGTATAAAACAGATTGAGGTAAACTGTAACCTCAGAATGAGATCGTATTTAAATGTATAGCAATAAGTACTTTTCATCCCTTCAGTTCTGTGTGATTGCAATACATATATTCATCCACTGAAACTATTTGCTACGTACCAACTAAGTGCCAGGTACTGCAGATGTACAGGTCAGTCAAACGCTTTCTGTCCTGACAGAACTCCCAGTAGGAATTAGAGGAAGACATGTGGAAACAAACAAAAAAAAGGAATAGATATTTTTGGGGGTACTATTAGTTTACAAAGTTGTAAGAAGGGGGTCAAGAAAGGCATTGTAGGAATAGTGGCTCTAAGCTAAGTCTTAGAATTTAAGTAGGGGTGTCCAAGCTGCTTCAGGCAGAGGACACACTGAGCTAAGACACAGAAGCATGAAACAGCATGGGCATCTTAAGGAACTGCATGTAATTCATTGTAATGAGCAAAAGGCTCAAGGGAGACTTAGCAAGAAATGAGGCTGGATGGGAAGACAGGTTCAATGTAAGCACTTTACAGAATACTTCTATTTAGTTTCTGATTCAATTAATGAAACATTTCTTGGTCATTTACTGTGTATAAGGCACCAAGTGCATCATGGAAAATTGATCAGAATGTGTTGCCAGCACTTTGCAGACATGACAGTCTTCGCTCTCAAGCTTTCCTGTGGCCAAAGGGAAACAGTGACTGCTTTTCATAAATTTGAGTTGAAGTTTTTTGGTACGGTCAATGAAGACTGATAGAAGGGCAGCAGGATTTTCACAGAAGGATTCCATGTTGTCAAGAGCCTCTGGGATTTTCTCAACGGTGTCTGCAGAGGGGACCCCAAGCACTGTCCAGTCGGGTACTAGGGGGAATGGGGAGAGAGCACAGGAATGTGAGCCTCTCTACCCCACTCCCTCACCCCTGCTATACACTCATCATTTCACAAAATATAAATGAGTTATCAGTTAAATGCTTCAGAGTAAATAATTTCTTTTCCTGGCAATGCATGAAGATAGAGTATCAGAATCTTCTCACACTACTTTTAGGGTATTGGGGATTTTCAGGATATGGAGAACTTAGAGGTGGAGGAATTACAGCTTCAAATTTTCAGTTAATATAAGAAATCAGGAAGCTTTGTTCATTCAGGCTATGCACCATGTGCATAGTCAAGAATCAGCAGAGATCCTCTGCATTTGCAAACACTTTGTGCTATAAAGAGTAATTTTAAAAAGCCACCTGTATATGTATATATATATTTAAAGACGTGAAGGTTTTGATACTTTTTTACAAAAATTACAAGAGAAAACAAATATCTGTGCAAACCATGTGTTTTAAAATAGCATTTTGTTCTGTACAAGCTGTTGTTGATGTGGGGTGAGCTACTGGTTTGCAAACTCCATCACGTTGTACACAAATGAACTTTCCTTGTTTGTCTTCCTCTGAACACCCCCAAGTGACCATATTTGATGTAACAGGCATGTTAGAATGTTGGGTCACACTAACCATTTATGCTTTTTTGTCTTGTCCTTCTGAGTTCCGTTAGCTTCTGTACTCAGTCCCCTTTGCAGTCTGGTTTCTCTTCCAGAGGCAAAGGGTGGTGTGCTGCATCTCACTAATTGTACCAACATCATCTTGGTGAACTAAAAACCAAATGTGGACATTTGTAAAATCAGTGCACTGTTTCTAGAGAGAGATTAAATTCATTTTTTTAAAATATGAAAGTACTGTGATGCTTTTATGAGGGGGGGAGTGAATGATATTGTGAGATAAAGACTATCAATATTATCATTCCCATTTTAGAGATGAGAAATATGAGTGAAGAAACTTCCCAGAGTCAATAGTTATGTTTAGTGCCCCCAAAGTAAGTGTAGCACATGTGGTGTTCTCTGCCTCGATTTTCCTTTTCTGCCTCTTCATCTGGCTAACTCCTATTTGTCCTTGAGTACTTTCCTTAGGAAGCCTTCTCTATTCTCTCAGACTCAGACCTAACTCATAGGGTTAGGTAATTCTGTGCTTCCACAACAAAGTTTTCCATTTGTATCCCAATATTTCTGCTCTAAATCCCATGCCAATGAGGTTGCTTTTACCAAGGTCACCCAGGACTTCCTTGATTATAAACCTCGTAAATATTTTCAGTCCTTATCTTCCTTGACCTGGAAGCAGGATGTAACACTGTTGGCACTCCTGTCTTGAAAGACTCTTATTTTGGCTTACATTGACACCATACTCCTGGTTTTTCCCCTACCTCTCTGGCTACATCTTAATCTCCTTGCCTACGAGTTTCATACTTCTAATCTTTCCATTTTCCAATCCAGTCTACAACCAGCCAGAGTGATCCTTCTAGAATGCAATAGGTCATGTCACCACCACCTCTTTCCACTTTCCTGCCTAAAGCCCTTCATCCATTTTCCTTCCATTTAAATCCAGTAGCCTTGGGTTTTAGCCCAAACTCCTTAATATGGGTTGTAAGGCCCTTCATGATTAGTCTTCTAACCCTTCTCCAACCTCATTATTATATTCACAACCTTATTCTGTATTCTAACCACAGTTCTGGGCCTTCTGTCTGGAACATTTTCTTCAGGAAGACTTCCCTTAGACCCCCTAGACTGGATTAGGAGCCACTCCATGTGCTTCCATAGTATTCTGTGCTTCCCCTATATGTAAATTTTATCCCTACATTATAATTGCTTGTATGTTCCTTGATTGCCTCCTCTGTAAGCTCTATAAAGGTATGTCTTGTTCACCACTGTATTCCCAGCACATGACACATAGTAGATGCTCAGTAAATTATGCTAACTTCAGGCACATCAGACACATAGACCATGCTTTTTCAGCTATACTATGTGGCCTCATACCCCAAAACCTGAAATCACCTTATAGCCTGATTGGAGTCGGGTGTCCTTTAAATTTCCTCAGCACTTTTGATATTTGCCATATCTGCAGATGCCCAGATTCATCAATTACGTTATAATTTTTTATAATTTCATTCTTGGAAAATAACCTTGTGGTAATTACCCAATGTCTCTAAATACTTAACTCCAACTACCACCTCAAGATTGTCATGAGGATTCAAAGAACAAGCACTTGTAAACAGACTCAGCCTAGGGGTTGACATTTATTAGGTGCCTAATACACGGTGGATCCCTTCTCTTTTTTATACAAGTCCCTTGTTATCACCCACATCCACTGTTTTTTTTTTAAGATGCCTTATAGTAATTTACAGTTTACAAAGTATTTTCCAATTTCCAAGACGTTTCTTATCCTTGCAACAGTTCTGCCAGATGTATAACATTATTATGCTCATTTTAAAGATACGAAACCTGAGGTCCAAAAAATTCAGTCAGTTCACCTTTGGTCACAGTGAATCACTGTCACACAAGGGATTATTTTAATACACATCTCCAGTGACTTTTTCCCCCCATCACACCCACTCTACACTCTGCTACCAATTCTTTTTCACGGAGAAAAGTAGTAATGGCAAGACTGGGAATGAGAAGAGACCACTAGCCCAAATACGGAACAGTGTAGTTACAGGCGCCAAGAATGATGCCATTTCGGCATTGTCTCTAGATCCAACTCCATTTTCCCCTCTGGCCGGAAGTTAGATGAACTACAGCAGGCTTCTACTAATTAGGAGTTTTGTTGCCCTTGGCGTAAGCAAGGAGGAAAACTTTTCCATAGCCAGAAAGCCTTCACAGAGGTCAACCACTTTGGCCTGAAAAGACAAGAGCCTCTTGGGCAATAATTCTCAATCCTGACTCAACTGGGGAGCTCTGCAAAACAAAAGAAAACAAAACAACGATACCGACACACAGGTCCACTGTAGGAGATTTTGGTTGAATTGGCTTGGGGTAGGGCCCAAGCACCAGTATTTTTTTAGGTGCTCCAAGGCGATCCGATTGCGCAGGCCGGGCCGAGAATCACTGCTGGGTAAAGCTGTGCTGGGGAGTGGGAGATCAAATATTCAACTTAAGTCCTATTCACAACACCTCATCTAGAGGCCCGTGAGGTAGAAAGGGAAAGGAAGAAATAAAAGGTAGAAAGAGATAAAATGGGGGATAAGTGTGGCCGAGTTAGCTGCAGGGGAATGAAAAGCTCCACTGCGGGTTCAGGGAAAGCGTCGCTGAGAAGGATTTCTAGAAGTGATCCTTAAACAGGCAGAGTTCAGTCGGAGCCTACGTTAGACGCATTCACCGTGGTGCGCTGCGTTCTCCCTTTAACCCTATTTTACTGATGAGACGACCTAGGTCCAGAGACGGTGAAGGGCCTTTTCGGACCCACACAGTCGGGTGTCCCAAATGGAGGTGGAGCCTGGGGGGACGCAGGATTCCGGGTGTTAAGCCCGAGGTCAGGCAACGCAGCCTCCAGACCCCCGGCCCTCGCCGCCGGGCCCAGAAGTCCACGGACAGCTTCCGGCCTCAAGCCCAGGAGAAGGCAGGTTGACCAGCCTCAGGGCCTTCACGCCTCGGGCTGAGACCCCGCCTCCCGGCGAATGGAGATTCGTTCGGCCGGGAGGGGCGCAGCCGCCTTGTCCCACCTCCAGGTGGACGTGGTAGGGAGGAGGTCTCTCCGGTACCGGCCGTGCCGTTGCCTGACGTCACTTCCGCGCGCCGCCGTAAACGTCAGTGTCGGGCGCGTACGGCGTCAGTGAGGTTCGCTATTAAAGTTTGGTCTTTGTTGCCTTTTGCCAGCTATGGAGAGTGATTTCTATCTGCGTTACTATGTGGGTCACAAGGGCAAATTCGGCCACGAATTCCTGGAGTTTGAGTTCCGGCCGGACGGTGAGAGAAGCCTCCCGCTCCCCGGGAGCGAGGACTAGACCTGGGGGCGGGCTAGTGGGGAGGCCGGGGGTCCGGAATGTACGAGGAACTGGAGGAGGAAGGGACAGATGGCTGTGAGGCGCTGATTTGGAAGGAACGATCCTATGTCCGCCCCACTGGTTCTTTCTGTATGTGTGCAGGGACTTCTGTTTAGTGACGTTTTTGACCATAATGCTTCATTCAACAAACATTACTTGAGCGCCTATCTTGTGCCAGGTTCTGTTCCACATTCTGGGGTGCAGGAGTGAACGATGGACAGGCTTCCTCTTTCATGGAACTTGTATCCTCGTGCTGGGAGATCGTTAAAAAAAAAAGATTCCAGATAGTGATGAGTGGTCAGAAAATAAAACAAAATGATGAAATAATTGCTGGTTGGCCGCTTTTAGAAAGGGTGGCCATTGGAGAACTCTCTGAAGAGCAGATGTTTGAAATGAGATCTAATTGCCAAGAAGGAGCCAGCCTTGTGAAGCTCAGGAAGAAGAGCATTCTAGGCAGAGGGAGAAGCAAGTGTCAAGGCCGTGGGGCAGAGATGAGCTAGGCATGTTTCAGGTGCCCAGTGTGGCTGAAGAGTACTGAACTCAGGAGAATAGTAGGAGATGATGTCGGATAAGTATGCAGGGTTCACACCATGTAGTCTTTATAGTTCATGGTAGAGTTTAGATTTTTTTCTAAGTGCAGCAGGAAGCAATTGGAAAGTTTCAAGCAGAGATGTAATCTGTTCTTGAAAAAGTATTGTAACTATTAGGTGCAGAATGGGCAAGAATGGCAACTACTTAATGGGAGACGGTTACAGTTGTTAAGACAAAAAGGATGTTGGTTGGGACTAGAGTGATAGTAAAAGTAGAGGGAAGGATTTAGGATACTGTTGGAGGCAGAACCAAAAAGGACTTTGCCAATTGATAGGATTTGGGGCGTGGCCAGTATGGTGAAGGAAAAGGAGTCAAAGATGACAGAAAACTTCCACTAAATGGGGGCACAAAGATGAACTGACAAGCCCCAATTGTAGGGAAAGTCTTGTTAACAATAGCAAGACAGTGTATTGGGTGTTGTGGTAGAAAGAAACAGAAGATTCTAGGAGCAGAAAGAAGGCACCTAACCTATGCTGAAGGGTCAAAGAAGCCTTCCTGTATAAGATGACACGGGGAAGGGGAGTGTGAGTCTTTAGGAATGTGTAGGAGTTGGTTAGGCAGATGAGTCAAGAAGGCATTTTGGACAGCATTAACAGCAAGGAGGCTGAAAACCCAAAAAGTGCATAGGATGTTTCAGGCAGAAACCAAGACAGTTGACCCTGGAACAACAAAGGTTTGAACTGCATGGGTCCCCTTATATGCAATTTTTTTTCGATAGTAAATACTATGGTACTACATGATCCACAGTTGGTTGAATCTCGGGTAAGGAACCTTAGATACCAAGGAACTGCAGATGCAGAGGGCTGGATGACTTTTAAGTTATACTCGGATTTTCAACTGTGTAGAGGGTGGGCGCCCCTAACCCCCACGTTGTTTAAGGGTCAGCTGTAGTTTGATTAACTCCAGCTCTGTGAGAGAGGACTGTTATAGGAGTGAGGCTGGAAAGGGGCTCAGCTTAACAGTAAGCCACGTTAAGGAATTTGGATTTTATCAAGAAGGCAGTGGGAAGCCATTGTCAGTATCAGAGTGTTAGAGTAACCTAATCAGAGCCACCTGTTACTATATCACTTTATCCACTGTATGGAGAATGACCTGAAAGGAGAGAGACTTGAGGCAGAGAGACAGTGCAGTGAGGCATCAATTAATTTGGCTCATTTTAGTGTGCCTTCTATAGGGAAATAATTATCTCCTCTATTTCCTTTATTTTCTCCTTCATATCTGCCATATATACCCAAATTAGCCTGTTAGATGCACATATGCACAAAGGGCCTTGTATACCAAATATGCTCAATAATAAATCCACAGCTTTTCCATCATAAGGATAGATGAGAGTTTTTCACAGTCACATGTTAATATATGTAAAAAGCATTTTACAGTTTTCAGAAGTTTTCACCACTCTTTTGAGCCTTAGAAGGCCCTGGGTGCAGGTGAGTTATCAATTACTCCTATTTTCAGCTGAGGACATTAACCTGCAGAGACCTGATTTGCCAGTCACAAAAGAGCCTGTTCTTTTATCACACCTGAGCTGGCTTTTGCAAGAATTGTAATTCATTGTCAGCTGTATTTTTGGCTAGGAGGCTATTTAATAGTGTCGACTGAAAAAAAAAAAAAAACCCCACAACCTAAAGATTGAGAATTGTGTTTTATTCGGCAGAAATACTGAGGACTTAAGCCTGGGAGACAGGCTCTCAGATAGCTTTGAGGGACTGTTCCAAAGAGGTTAGGGATGAGCCAGGATATATAGGAGTTTGTGCAAAACAAACAAACAAACAAAAACCCAAAGACAAAAAATAACAGGTAGTCAGAACATCAAAATATTACTATTAACTATTAATTAAAGAAATACCAGATAGCTCAAGTTAAAGAAGTTAGCACTTTCCTATGTAGAGGAAGATGCTTGGCTCCTTGAGATCATTTCTTTGATATGCACCTTAACTATCTAGGGCCAGTATCCTATTTCCCCCACCCTGAATCCCCTCAGGGTGCACCTGTGGGCAGGGAGCTGGGAGTGGTGTGGCTGGTGGCTTGATGGCGGCAACATCCTTTGTTTACTGCCAAGGCAGGCTTTATTTATATGTTTTTATTATATATTGAATTTGTTTTTTGCCCCTCACAGGGAAATTGAGATACGCCAACAACAGCAATTACAAAAATGACGTCATGATCAGAAAAGAGGTAATGAATCCTCTGAGAGCCGTTTAGCCTTTTGTCCTGTTTTTGTTCTTTCTGTGAGTAGTATTGAAAGATAAAGAATAGGAAAGTGTAGACACGTCTGTAGATAGCTTCTAAAGTTTTTCTCAAATCTTTTAGTTTATATTTTCTTTAACAATGCTGAATCGGTAACGGGAAATCATTTGAAGTCTTGCAAATCTTGGTTTGAACCCCGAATCTGCTACTTACTAACCTTGTGACCTTGGGCACACTCCTGGTTGAACTTGATAAGTTTCAGTTGCTTCATCTGCAAAAACAGAAAACCTACCCCCCCACTAACTTAGTGTTTGATATATTCCCTGGTACCTAGCACTCAATAGGGCTCTTTTAATTTGCATTTGAATGGGGAAAGGGAGCATGGGAAAGCAGTTAACATCACTGAATGCATGTTAGATGCCAGGCATGACACTAGGTATTACATCTGTGATCTTATTTTAACCCTTATTGTCAGCCTCTGTGATGGGTGGTATTATATACCCTTTACAGATAAGACAGTGAAGGCCCAGATATTAATTATGGGGCTTGTACAAAGTTAGCCCTCCTAGTAAGAGATTGAGCAGGAATTCAGACCTATGCCTGCCTTTGTCAAGTCCGTGTGCTCCATTTTGGCATGATTTCTACCACACCATTAAGGTTTCATCAAAGTTATTCTTTCCTTTTAACCACTGTGTCACATTTGAAAATGTCTTAACAGTCAGTATATTCTCATGCTATTGTATTTAATTAGCAATCAGTATTATGCTTACCCACACATGTCAGCATCCTCACAATTTTTTTTAATGTGGACTAATATGTAAAATGTAAAAGACATATCTCTGCTCTTCAGAAGCATGTCATTTAGTTAAAATTAACCAGAGTTACTCACAGATCTTTTGATTGGGGCTCAAGTGTGAGTTTAGTAGGTAGGCAAGGAGTAGGTCCATATGAACAGGATGTACCAAGAAATAGAAACAACTAGTTGGGGTACTGAGGTGTAGTCATTGGGCACTTCTGACCCTGCCGGAATGTCTTCCCACTTACAGAGGTGCCAGAAATAAGTTTTCATGAGTAGTCTTTTATTTGTCATTGCTATCTGAGTCAGAATGCTGCTTAGCGATACAATTTAAATTCTGTTTTTTAACTTGCTTTCAGGCTTATGTACATAGAAGTGTGATGGAGGAACTGAAGAGAATAATTGATGACAGTGAAATTACCAAAGAGGATGATGCTCTGTGGCCTCCTCCTGACCGAGTGGGCCGGCAGGTAGGTGTTTCAGCAACTATCCACAGTGCAAAAATCTTACAAATAAGATGAGGTTTACTGCTCTGCATATGACACTGAATATACTTATGTATGTATGTGCGATATGGAGCCCTACACGGAGCAGGTTACCAGCACGTTGGTCTAAGGAAGCACTAATCCCACACAGAGGATTGGGGAGAGCAAGTGGTGCTGCTCACCACCCAGAGCCCAGCCCTGAATTTCCTCTTGTGATCCCTCCCTTGCTTCTCAGAGCATTTGCTGCCCATATTATTTACTGAGTAACGACTATGGACAAAACGTTGTGAGGATACAAAGATAAATAAAACATAGTTATTTCAACAATCTAATGGAAAATCATGCAAGCAACTATATATCTGTTTAAATTCGTGGCTTAGATATTCTGAAAACATTGTGGCAATTAAAAAATAAAAGCCACTGTCATATTTGACTGAATTAATAGGAAAGGTTCTTCTTTCCACTTTAATGCTGCTTTCCTAATCCAGACTTCTAATTGATTTCACTGTTTCTTCTTTTGTCCTGTATAGCCCATTTTTTCCTTCCTGAAGCCAGAGTAATCTTTTAAAATGTAAATTTGTTTATTCCACTAATTTTAAACTCTCCAGTGGCTTCCCACTGCATTTAAAATAAAGTCCAAACTCCCACCTTACCTTCTACTCTTCTCACCATCTCTCACTGTGTTCAGACCTCACCGGTCTTATTTCTGTTACTCAGATACACCTAGGTGGTTCTTAGTTTAGGACACTTTGCATTTCCTACATGCTGCCCGGAACATTCTATCCAAGACTGTCTTTATTATTGAGGTCTTCACATGTCACTTCCTCAGTGATGTCTTGCCTGTCCATCCAATCTAAAATGCCTTTCCCCACCACTTAAAAAAAAAAATCTGGTTTTTGTCTTTGTAGCATTTATCTTTGTCTGAAATTGCCTTGTTTGATTTTCCTTATGCATCCCTCTTCCTCCTCCACTGCAACAGATGTACACATACACATGCATACTCCTTCAGTACAAGGACTTTACCTATTTTTTTCCACTGCTATATCTCTAGTGACTGAAATAGTGCCAGTGTATAGTAAAAGCTCAATAATAGTTATATTTATTAAATTAATATGAAAACTCGTATAAGCTTATTCTAATTAACCTCAGAATGACGGGCCAGCTCTTGAGGAAGAGTGAAAAAAATCTCATCCTCAGTACTTACTCAAGTTAACTTTTTAATTAACATTCATGAGATCTTAGTAATACTATATATATGTATTTTGCTTTAGGATTGATAAAATTTTCAGCTCCATTAGCTCATTCAGCATTCACAATAGTCCTGTGAAGTGGACAAGGCATACTCCTATATACCAGCAACAACCTACTGGATAGTGTAATTAAAAACAAAATCCCATTCATAACAGCAACAAAAGCTATACAGAACTTGGAGTGAATTTAACAAGATATATAAAACTTACAGGAAAGGGCTTTATAGAAGGACATAAAAATATGTATCATTTTTATGGATGGGAAGACTCAATATTATATCGATTTTCACCAAAATAATTTATAAATTCATTCCAATTCAGATCAAAATCACAACAGGATTTTTCCTAAAACCTGATGGAGCCTCAAATTCATGGAAGATCAAAGGGGCAAGAGTAGCCAAGATAATTTTGAAGATTTCTTATAAAACTATAGTCATTTGTATGGTGACATTGCCTCAGGAATTGACCACTAAACCAATGGGACAGAATAGAGAACCCAGAAACATTAACCCATGAGTATACGGGAACTTGGAACAGTATATGACAGAGGTGGGCTTTCAAATTAGTAGAAAAAGGATGGACTGTTTAACAAAGTATACCAAGTTGATTGGCAATATATTTACAGAGTATTTTTTAATTAGACGATTTATAGAAATAAAGCAAAATTTTAAAACATAAAAGAAAATATAGACTATCTTATTATTTCCGGATAGAGAAGTTTTTTAAACTCCTCAAGGAAAAAGGTTAGTAAATTTGGCTTCTTTAAATTTAGAACTTTTTTTTATCTAAAGATATCAAGATAAAATAGAAAGATAAGCCACAGGTTAGAGGAAGGTATTTGCAAAACATAACTGGCAAAGCATTTCAATCCAGAATATATAAAGAACTACAAATTAATAATAAAAAGGTGGGCTTCCCTAGTGGCGCAGTGGTTGAGAGTCCGCCTGCCGATGCAGGGGACACGGGTTCGTGCCCCGGTCCGGGAAGATCCCACATGCCATGGAGCGGCTGGGCCCGTGCACCGTGGCTGCTGAGCCTGCGCGTCCGGAGCCTGTGCTCCGCAACGGGAGAGGCCACAACAGTGAGAGGCCCGCGTACCGCAAAAAAAAAATAACAATAATAATAATAAAAAGGTAAACTAGTGGCAGAATCTGTAAAGGTTATGAATAGACAATTACAGAACTGGAAAATCAAGTGGGCAATAAATTTATGAAAACATTTACAGTTTTATTTGAAAAGTGAAAATGAGGACAACAGTGAAATACCATGTCAGACCCATTAGAATGGTCAAAAAAAAAAAGCACCAAGTTTTAAAAAGGATATGAGAAAGAAAAGGGGGATTCATATATACTGGTGGAAACAACATTGGTACAACCATTTAGGGAACGATTTGTTAGTGTCTAGCAGAGCTGAAAATATGTTTACCTTCTAGGAATTTCCTAGAAAGATTTTCACATATATACACAAGATGCATAGAAGGATATCTTTGCCACATTGTTTATAGAAACAAAAACTGGGAACTTAAGTCTGCTTCAATAGGGAGATGAATATTCTAAAGCATTTAAAACTAATGGACTTGATCTACCTACAAAAACTTTGTTGGAAACAAAAAACAAAATAAATGAACAAGCCAAACAAAACCACATAGACAGAGAAATCAGAGTAGTGGTTACCAGAGGGAAGGAGCTGGGGGAGGTGGGGAGGGGGTGTTGCAAAATGGGTAAAGGGGATCAACTGTATGGTGACAGATGGAAACTAAATTTTGGGTAGTGGGCACACTGTAGTATTTACAGAAATAGAAATATAATATTGTACACATGAAACTCTTAAACCAATTTTAACCCAATATGGGAATTCCCTGGTGGTCCAGTGGTTAGGACTCGTTGCTTTCACTGCCGTGGGCCCAGGTTCAATCCCTGGTCATAGAACTAAGATCCCACAAGCTGCATGGTGTGGCCAAAAACAACAACAGCAACAAAAAAACAATGTTAACTCCATAAAAAACAAATTTAAAAAAAAAAGCCCTTGTTGAATGAAAAAAGCAAAAAGATATAGTATGATCATTTACGTAAAATTTTAAAAATATACTACCTAATATAAAACCATGATTGGAAAGAATACACCCCAACTTCTGGGGAGACAGGAAGGAGAACAGAGTGGGAGGTGGGTCTAAACTCTAATATTTCTTAAAAAAGAAATCTGACACAGATATGATAAAATATTAACATTTTCAAATCTGAGTGTTAAGAAGTAGAGCTCAATAGATTGTAAGTTTGGGACTTCCCTGGTGGTCCAGTGGTAAAGAATCCTCCTTCCAGTGCAGGGCATGCGGGTTCGATCCCCGGTCGGGGGAACTAAGATCCCACATGCCGTGGGGCAGCTAACGCCACTATTAGAGAGAAGCCCATGTGCCTCAACGAAGGAAGAGCTTGAGCGCTGCAGCAACAGATCCTGCATGCCTCAATGAAGATCCTACATGCTGCAACTAAGACCCAATTCAGCCTAAATAAATAAATAAATATTTAAAAAATAGATTGTAAGTTCCACAAGGGCAGAGATGTTTCTTTGGTTTTGCTGATCTGTCCCATAGGCACCCCCCTCCAGTTCCCCACCCAATTGATTTTTGTTTTTTTTTTTAAGATTATAGTACTTGTTTCACTCTTTAGAAATTCAGACCCAAGGGCATACAGCTAGTAAGTGACAAAGCTGGGATCTGCTCAGGGTCTGGAATTCTTTTACTTGTCCCATGTTGCCTAGAAAAGTTAGATTCTTGGTATTCGTAAAACAGATTTATACATGTTACTCCACATTGTTAACAATGAAAACTCCTATACAAAGCACGATGTAAATTCTTCTAAATGGTGGAGCCTCACACACACAACTTCCTCTTAGAGTATAAGCTACTCAAGGGCTAAACCAGTATTTATCTCATACCAGTTATTTATCTCTTTGTTTCCAGTGCCCAGTACAGTTTAGGGCTCAGATTGAACTGGTCTTGGTAATGTGGCCAACTGTATTATAGTTTGTGTGATTTGGCAGATGATGAACCCTTCTCCTGTGTGACTGATGAAAAATCCAATTCAGCTTGACATTTCATGTTTCTAGGAGCTTGAAATTGTCATTGGAGATGAACATATTTCTTTCACAACATCAAAAATTGGTTCCCTTATTGATGTCAATCAATCCAAGTAAGTATCCATGATCCTTATATCAAGATGTGTCTGTTTTAGAGCAGGCTGATATGAAACCCTTAACCAAATTGGGACCATTATGGTAAGATCTGGTACAAATGTAAGACAGAATTGGTCAGCTTTGTCCCCCTCAATAGAGAGACTCCAAATTATATATTTTCAAGGGCTTGCTCCTTTTGCTTTTGGTGTTTTAGTCAGTCATTGCTATAAGAGCTTCTCAGTGACACACACACAGAGTAATGCCATAAGAGCAGCCAAAGTGGGTAAGAATCTGGCCAGAACAGAAATGAAACACGAAAAAACAAGTGCTGGAAATAAACTGTAGAATCAATGAGTCTGAACACCTTCCTCAGTGTTGGCTATTCCGATAGCACATCTTAAAGCCTGACTTTAGTGAAACTTGAAATTATTCAGAATATAAATTTAAAAATTCATTTTGTCAGTAGGGTAAATTATAAAGTCGAGACATGAATCTACATGCCACAAAGAATCCTTAGAATTTGGCAACCTCTTTGGCTCTTGTGCTTTGAGGATTTGGGGTTAGATATGGCTCACTTTTAGTACATGTTAGGCATAACTGTCTTCCTGTGAACAGTCTTGTTCTTACCCAGTTATGCTGTAGTAATCTTCAGCCTCTTGGTTCTGCTTAGTACTACTTCTTAAAAAATAAGTTTTCCTAATTCTGAAAGTAATACATGCTCATTGTTGAAAATACAGGAAATACAGAAAAGTAGAAAGGTGAAAATAGCCTGTAAACTTATCAGTTAGATAACCATTAATCTTAAAGTATTTCTTGCCTTTTTCCTGTGCTTTAAAAAATATATATAGTCTTTTAACGCACAAAAAATGTAATTGAGATCAACAGTCTGTTACTTTAATCATGATTTTTTCCCACTTAATGTAAGCATTTCCTCATTAAGAAGAAACCTTAACATTTTAAATTACCTCATAATATTACATTTTAATATATATCATATAGGCTTTTTCTTCTTTTTGGACACTGGGTTGTTTTTAAAGTTTTAATTCTGTAAATACCTCTATGAGGAATATCCTGGTACCTAAATAATCTGGGTTAGTAAATGGTATTTTTTTGCTGAGTTTTCTCAGCTTTTTAAACATTTTTTTCTTCTTGCATTTTAGGGATCCAGAAGGCTTACGAGTATTTTATTATCTTGTCCAGGACCTGAAGTGTTTGGTCTTCAGTCTTATTGGATTACACTTCAAGATTAAGCCAATCTAGATTGAATATTGGTGTGGACACAAGGGGGGTGGGAGTGCCGCTTCTAATTACCATTATCAAGACATTTTTGTGTATATCAGGGCAGTATTTTTTTATAAACTATAAATGATTGTCTTTAATAAATACATAACAAAATGCAATTTTTATTATTTTATAAAGACCCGAACATGTGCACTCTTCTCAATTACTTTTTAACACTAACATCCTATGTGAAGTATTGCCAAAAATCTAATCAACTCTATACATATACCTACCAGTTTGCAGGAAGTAAAAGAATAGAGAAACATGCTAAAAAATACAGTGGAAATCCAGTCAATATCCTTGTCCTGGGAAACTCTAGGACAAGAGATCCGATTTCTTCAAAAAATAAGCTGCAAACATAAAATAAATGGAGATGGAGTGAGAACCTATATATTAAAGGAGATTTGAGAGACACAATCAATACAACATTTGAACCCTATTTGGATCATGATTCAGGAAATGTAAAATTGACATCATTAAGGAAATTTGAACATGATATTTGGTATTAATGAAGTTAATTTTTTAGATGTGAAGTAGTATTGTTGGTATTTTGGGTTTTGTTTTTTTCATCCAGCTTAATAACTGAGGTTGGGTTTTTTTAAATCACCTTTATAGATATATCTGAAGCTACTTCAGTATGGGGGAAATATTTGGTTTAATACATTATAAGGGGTAAAGTGCCTGGTCTCAGAAAATTTTTCCAATAATTCATTTTAAAATCAGAATACCAGCGGCCATTAAGAAGCAACCTAGTTGTAGATAGTGTGGGGATTTGTTCAGCAGGTAAATCTGTAGGAACTTTTTCTTGCTGCTAAATTGCATGGCTTCCTTAATGAGGCAAATTGCTGACTGAACAGACAGTGGGCGCTGAAAGGAACTAGGTCTTGATAAATCTCATTTGACTGAGGGGAGGTGATTAGGCTGAGCTCAACATCCCTCAAGACAGGCCAACTTGGGACAGGTCCCAAGTCTGGTGACTCCTAGGCAAGTGTTCCTCCACAACACACACACATTCTACTTTGCCTCCTTCAAAGATTACAGGGCAGCAAGTTAGGTGCAGATCTGGGACCTGAGATGTCAGGCTTCCTGGCTATAGTGCACCCTCTGCTACAGAAGGGTACCTGGCAATCAGGTAAATTCGTGGCAAAGTAGACATCCGAAAGAGTCACTCTAAATTTTAAAGAAACTAGACCTCAGGAAGCTGTAAAAGCCTCAAACAGGCTTTTGCTTACAATGCTCACAGCTTCTGTATGGTCTCAGCTGTGCCCTGCAAAAGAGCACAGGTTCAGTAAATGTGTGATAGAAAATAAACCAGGAATTCAGAGAAGAGCCAGCTGAAAGGGTGTGTCCAGTCTTGCCTACCACAATGAGAAGGACATGTACACGAGCCAACCCTCTGAAAGGTCCCCTGGGGGAAGGAGGAAGGAGCAGTTTAAAGATGAAAAAGGTCCCATCTCTCAAACCTACGAAGCCGGCCCTGGGCTGGGTGAACGGACGTGATCTAAGAAGCCTCCAAGGGCAGGCAGGGACCAAGCGCGAGGTTGGGTGAGGGAAGGCAGAGTCTGAAGGGCAGGAAGCGGACCCCGCAGAGGTTTCGGGCAGGACTGTCTTGTTTGCTGCGGTATCCCTCAGACTAGCATGGCGTTCAGTAAATATCTGGAATTACCGATTGCTGGAGGCAGCCTTCCGCGGGTCTGAGCACCGGCTAGTTGCGGACTCAGCCTACCTCCACAGGATCACTTTGCCTAGGAGGAAAAGCCAGGTGTGCGGGTGTAGCCCCGGCGCGCTGAGACCCGCGCCGCGCCTCCGCGCCCCGCCCCGCCCAGAGCCGCAGCGAGGGTGCGCAAGCGGCGCCCGCCGTTTACGACGGGCCGGAAAGCAGTGGCCGAAGCCAGCGCCAGCTAAGCCGGGTCGCTATGGGGGTAAGCGGAGGCGAGCCGCCGCCGGGGCAGAGGCCGGGAGGTGGCGAGAACCTGGGAGGCAGGAGCTCGCGCCAGGAGGGAAGGAGGGGAGTGGGCTCACGCTGAGAAGGAGGCGGGAGGCACAGCTCGTGCCGGGAGAGGAGGAGAGGGGCGGGGTTGGGCAGGGGCTAGGCGCAGGGCTGCCGGGGCGCTGTTGACGCCGTTGCCCTGGCGCTCCTCCTCCTTGTGCTCCTTCTCTCAGAAAATTGCGCTGCAGCTCAAAGCCACGCTGGAGAATGTCACCAACCTCCGGCCAGTGGGCGAGGACTTCCGGTGGTACCTGAAGGTAAGGCTCTGGTGGGGGTGCCAGGGCCGGGGCCGCGTAAAGGTTTCCCACCCTGATCTCAGTGGTGAACGGGAGCTTTCTCTCCGGCTAGATGAGAAATGCTTATTAAATGTTCTCTTTTCTTCTGGGTAGAATTTTATGTTTGCTTTTTTAAGTTTATTGGTCAATTCTTTTTTTAAATTTATTTATTTATTTATTTATTGGCTGCGCTGGGTCTTCGTTACAGTGCTCAGGCTTCTCATTGCGGTGGCTTCTCTTGTTGCAGAGCACGGGCTCTAGGCGTGTGGGCTCAGTAGCTGTGGCTCGCGGGCTCTAGAGCGCATGCTCAGTAGTTGTGGCGTACGGGCTTAGTTGCTCCGTGGCGTGTGGGATCTTCCCGGACCAGGGCTCGAACCCGTGTTCCCTGCATTGGCAGGAGGATTCTTAACCACTGCGCCACCAGGGAAGCCCTACTGGTTAATTCTTAATTGGCAGTATCTTGAAATATCTTTTGTAATTTTTCCTCCGTAACATATTTCATGGTATGTAAACAAACACTAAACGAAAGGCTACTTGAAGGGATCTTGTGATTATTCAGTAAGAATAATTTCACCTTCTCTTTTGTTGATTAGGTTTTATTTACTGTGAAATCGTTTAATTTTGTGCATGGCTCCATTCTTAATTCCCCATCCTGTATTGGTAAATCTGGTACTCTAGTGGGATGGTATACAGAGGTCCTCTTCTTAACTGAGCAGTTTGAGGCCCTTTACTCTCCCAGATACCGGAGCTTCTGATCTGTTTTCCTTTTAGTCTAAATCCCAGAATCCTTCAGTACCTGGCAAAAGCCCTATCTTTCAGGAAGCTTTCTGCCCACCTTTATTTCCAAATACTTTGAAGCCCGAGTGCCAGGGCTTATTTGAGGAGTTGATGTTTCCTGGCTTCAAAAAGCAGAGTCTAGAGAAGGAGACAAAGAAGGAGTAGCAAGAGTGATAAATACTTTTACCAGGAACCTACAGGGCCTGTAAGGACACACAGGAAGCTCCTAACTCATTTCTGTACTACTTGAGCCTTGAATCCCTAGCCAGACTGGGGACTCCTTAGAGGAGGATGAGCAAGCCAGCACGAGAAACACTTTGCCCAGAGAGAAGTCTGGTTATGTCCTTAGTGGGGCTGGTCATAAGGATGAAGTAAGATTGCTGAATTGCTGACAAGATGATGAGCCTGCCCACCTCACACTGTTCTTACCCTTCCCTCAGCATCTGCCCAACTGAGCCAACTTCTTTACTAATACTCTTTTTCCCCCTCCCCAAGATGAAATGTGGCAACTGTGGTGAGATTTCAGAGAAGTGGCAGTACATTCGGCTGATGGTAACTGCTCCCCCCACCACTATACCCATATACAGACACACACAGGCCTCTGGGCAGGGATATGTGGCCCTCACCTCCCCGGTCTTTGGGCCCCACTTTTTGTGGTTTGGGAGGGCAGGCAGAGTGTGATCAACTGGGAACAATGGGCTTTGGGATGTGAGGCAGAGTTCAGAATCAAGGGGAAGTCCTTTGCTCACTCTCAAGAAGCCTCCCCAGGATTCTTGTCCTAGCAAGTTGCTCACCCTGTCTGGGTCTTGGTAGATATAGATGATGTGTATTTAAATATTGTTATAATATTAATTGATAATAAGTGATAGGACTGGGTCTCCTGGGGACCCTTACATCTGACTGATCTGTGACTAGAGGTTCTGTTTACTGCTTGCCAGGACAACGTGGCACTGAAGGGAGGCCGTGGCAGTGCCTCCATGGTCCAGAAGTGCAAGCTGTGTTCAAGGGAAAACTCCATTGGTAGGTAGGCCATGGATATTGACCTCTGCCACGCTGGCCCACGGCTTTGTGGTACGAGACCGAAAGCATGCTCATGTGGGTGGACCCAGGCCTGAGGTATCCAAGCTTCTGCCGTAGACTCTTGCCCAGAGCCACATCTGGGTACCTGGGTGGGGCCGGGATATGGACTTAAGTCGACTTTGTCTTCTCTTTTACATTTCAGAGATTTTGAGCAGCACCATCAAACCTTACAATGTAAGTTTCCTGCTGCAGTGGCAGGCATGGTGGGATTAGATCCAAGCCAGGAACTAGGAGGCCTGGGTTCTCGAGTTATATCTGCACCAGAGTGACCCACCATGGAACTGAGTGACTTCATGTGCTTATTTGTTCGTTCATTCACTCAGTCATTCATTCACTGTCAGTCATCTATTCACCTTACCCTGACCGAGTGCTCGGTAGGAAAAAGACTCATAACTAGGCTATTGTACTGCCTTCTTATAAGTGTTGGGCTGTGGGAGCTTAGGGGACCTCTGACCCAACCTGGCCACTCAGTTTCCATCACTGGGAACACTTGCCTTGTCTACATCTTGGAGGGCTAGTGAGCCTTCTCTGAATCCATGGATGAGACAGTGCATCCATCCTTGATATCTGATTTTATTAGGTATTTATACATTACTGCATTAACAGATTAGTCCAAAGGTGAGGGAGGGAGTGTGTGCTTTGGGTCTGTGTCTTCATCCATTCCTTATTTGGTATTTTTGAAAAATGTCTGATTTATGCTAAAATCTCAGCTTTGTCCTGAAGTTAAAGGGAAAAATCACATAAGGACTTGCACTCAAGTAAATCATAATCTAGTGGAAGAGACAGACCAGCAAACAAAAACCAATCCAGGGGCCAGGCACATGGTTGGTGTGCAGGAAGCATTTCTACAGTAAATGACAGAATAAGAATGAATGTGTGGGTGTGTCCTTGGGGTCTGTGGGCCCAGGGGTCAGGGAGGCATGAATTTCCTGGCTGTACCACCCCCTCAGTGTGCCTCCTCCACATGCATATCCCACTTCAAAGGCTTTAAGTCAGCCCCTGCCTTGACAGCATGGCAGATGGTTAGCAAAAGGCCACAGCAAAGTATACTGGGGCCTTTTGGATGACCTGGAAACCTTACAGCTTAACATTCTTCTTCATAGTTTTTATTTTGATAATTTTATCTACCATTCATTGAGCATAGTGTCGGGTCCTATACTGGGCAATTTATACCTAGTTCAGGTTCTCACAATAAACCTGTAGTGGTTTCCTCAGCTCCAGCTGACAATCTTAGGCCCAGAGGAGAAGAGAGGCAGAACTGTGTCTGAGCTCACATCCAGGCACCCTGACCCCAGAGTCCACATCCAAGAAGATCTCGTGGCAAGCAGGTGTCAAGGCAGTCTTCTTCCAGAACGGGATGAGTTGCCCCTGAGTCCCATTCTGGGCTCTCAGGGGCTGTGGAGTCATCCTGAAGGCACAGTTGGACCTACCTCCTCAACACACTTCCTTTCTAGGCCGAAGACAATGAGAAGTTCAAGACGATAGTGGAGTTTGAGTGCCGAGGACTTGAACCAGTCGATTTCCAGCCCCAGGTGCATGTCTTCCTGGGGAACCTGTATCTTTGGGGAGGGCATATAGAAAATGACAGTAGAACTGTGCTTCCTACAGAGACCGTGGACTAGGAATTCTCATTCCTAAGAATAACAGTTATTATTTATTAAGCATCTAATGTATGTTGGGCATCAGGCTTGTCACTTTTAATGTTACCTCACTTCACAGTAACCCTGTGAAGTTATACATCCTATTTTTCAGATGAGAAAAGAACTTCAGAGATTTTGCCACTTGCCCAGGGTGATGCAGTTAGTAAGCAATGGAGCTGTAATTTGAACCCACATCTATCCGACTCCAGAGCCAGTGCTCAGGCCACTTTATTTGTGTAGCATTTTCACCTCACAACCCTGTGAGGTAGGCAGAAGAGAGAGTATTGTCATCCCCATTTCATAAGTAAGAAAACTGAGGTCCAGAGAGGGACGTGACACACCCAGGGTGTTTCAGAAAAATCAAGGGTAATGGAAGGGTTTACCCCACACCTCCTGCCTTCTGGGGCCAGGGCTCTAATTTGGAGAAACCACTCTAGTCCCAGGGCAGCTGCCAGGGCATGGAAGCTCAGTAGTTATTCCAGAACAGTAGCCCACACTGTATTTCTGGTCTTCCCATGCCAGAGGTGTTGTGAGAAAGGCCAGTTCCCTGACCCGGCCCCATAGGCCAGACCAGTGCCTCCTTTCCCCCAGGTAAACTGCTGCCTTCCTGTCACCTGCAGGCTGGGTTTGCTGCTGAGGGTCTGGAATCCGGGACAGTCTTCAGTGACATTAATCTGCAGGAAAAGGTATGGGACTTGGGGGCCTTGCGGGGAGCTCTAGGGCACCTGGCGGGAATAACCCTTTTGGTGAACAAGGCTCTTCAGTGGGAAGCCGACTCCACACTTTTCGTGCTTTTTGTTGGTGATTTTGGTGTTTACGATAGCCCCAAGTGTAGTGCTGAAGCGCTGCCTAGTGTGTTCACACGCAGGAAAGCTGGATGTGCCTTACAGAGAAAATACGTGTTAGACAAGCTTGTTCAGGTGTGAGATACAGCACAGTTGGCTGTGAGTTCAGTATTAGTGAATCAGCCATATACATATATATATATATATGTTAAATAAGGTGTTTTTAAACAGAATCAGATGCTCCCAGGAACCTAACCCTGTATTTCCCCGGGGAGCAGTGATTCCATACTCACTAACACAGTGTTTGTGGGGACTTTGTAGAACGTAACTACTGTGAATACCAAGAATCAACCGGACATGTTACTGCCTTGCAGATAAGGAAGGCTTGTGGTCAGGCCTCAGAGGAATAGTTTGCATAGCACCTAGTAACAGTAACTGGACTTACTGAGCTCTCATATGTGCCTGGCCCTAGGCTAAATACTTTTACATGTGTTAACTCTTGAGTCTTTCAACATTCAGTGTAAAATCTACTGCTGTCCTCTTTTTTTTTTAAATAGAGGACAGAACCAAGGCTCAGAGAAGTTAGTGACTTGCCCTAAATCACAAAGCTAGAAGAGTAGGAATTCAGGCCTGAGCAGTCTGGCTCTGTCCTGGGGCTGACATGTTCCTGAAGATCTGAGCCGGAGCCTCAGCTGGGCCTTTTAAGTCCTAGTCCTCCACTCCCCATGCTTTCCAGGCTGCCTCGTGAGGCCAACACTGCCATTTTTTCCCACAGGACTGGACTGACTATGACGAAAAGGCTCGGGAGTCTGTGGGAATCTACGAGGTCACCCACCAGTTTGTGAAGTCCTGAACCCTCTTCCTGCACACTTGCCTCTAAGAACTGAGAAGGGACGACGTGCCCCAGGCAGCACAGCACAGAGGCTGGTGCCCTCGTGTCTCGTCTCCCGGCAGCTGTCCAGGCCCTCACAGCCTGCGTGCTGGGCTGTCCCAGCTTCCCGAGCCCCACCAATAAAGCCCCCGTTTGTGCTACACTGGTGGATGAACCACCACTCTGCTCCCTCCACTCCCCTTCATGGTGGAGGGCTTTGATGGCTTCTTGGCACCTTCCCACAGTACAGAATCTTAGCCGGATCCAATTTGCAAAACAGGAACACAGAGCTCTTAAGGGCTCTCAAGCTCCTGGGGAGAGCACAGGCCACCCCAGGGGACCAGAAGTGTCAAACGCATTGGTACAGAGGGCAGCGGAGCCTGCGGAATGATGTCATGAGCCAAAACGTCACATTGACCACCTTGGCTCTTGGGTAAACCCAGGCAACTCTGTTCACTGGTGTCACTGCATATTCCAGGCCCAGAAGGGAATTTGGAGGTCAGCAGTTCCATCCTGGCACGAATCATCTCTCTATAATCCCTGCCAGATGGTCCTCAGGTCTTTGCTCACTTGCTGTGATGGGGCAATCCCTCCCACCAAGGGAAACCCTATGAAAGTTCTTCCTTATGCTGAGTCAGCCTCTACGCTTCCTTTAGCTCCTCCTGATGGTCCTGGTTTGTCCCCTTTGTGGTCACACTTCTGTGTTCTTCTGCCCCTGGACAGCCCTATGGAGGTGTGAAGACAGCAGTCCCGGCCTCTGTGTCTCGTGGGCCTGGTTCCCTGGGTCTAAAGATCCTCTTACAGTGGATAGAGTTGTTCAGTGCACAGTTCAGTCATGAGGGCAAGCTCACGTCTTCATGCCGGTGACTGCACCATTCGGAAAACCTGTCACGAGAGACCTTACTCCTCTCCAGTGTTCTGCTGGAGCCTGGGATTCTTTGCAAGAATTACTACCTTCATTTTCTGAGTGGTCCTCTGGGAAAGAGTCTGCCCACTTCAAGGCTGGTTGTGGAGCTCAAGGAAGGGGATCCTCAGAGGCAGGTAAAGCTGGCCATGGCCAAGGGTGGGGAAGAGATGCCTGCCCTGTCCCCTCTCCAGTCTGGCAGCTGTCACGTGTCTTCTAGGTCCCCCATGTTCCCGGCCCCTGGGCCTGTGCCTTCTGCACCTGACACAGCAGGGCTTCTTTGGCCTCCCTCGGCCAGCAGCTCCACCAGCCCCCACCGACTAGAACGGTCCATTGCCTGGCCTGAAAGCAAACAAGGGAGCATTGGGCTGGATAAACAAACAGGCTTTCTGGGTTTTAGTCTCCGTACTAGCCAGTATGTGTTATAAAGGCAAGCACTAAAAGGATCTCAAGGTTTTCCTTATATTGTAAATTATTTTCTCATCTTGTAGGGAGTAGGGGAACCCAAATAATCAGTAACAGATGGAAAATAGATGATGTCAATAGATGCAGAAGAAGTATTCGGTAAAATTCAGCAACAAACCACAGACACGCTTGTCAAACTAGGAGCAGAAAGGAACTACCCTTACCTCACAAAGGATAGCTACAGGAAACCTGGAGCAAATGAAATGTTTGAAGTATTCCATTCACGACTGGGGTGAGATGAGGATATCCTGGATCACTCACTGTCCCTACACCGCCCCTGCCGCAGCACTTAGACTGAAAAGAAAGTAAGGTACAAGACTAAAAAGGAAGAAATAACTCACGTTTCACAGATTTTGATTTTCCACTTAGCGAATCCAAAAGCATTATCAGGTGCTGGATTTAAGATCAATATACAGAAATCAAATGCATTTCAGTACACTGGCAACTTGTAAAACACAATTCAAGAGAAAATACCATTTACAATAGGAACAGCAACCAAAAAAATACCCCCAAAGGTAACTGGGAATTAAATCTATCAATCAAAGATGTTTCATGACTGATAAATTGGTCAAAATGGCAGAGTAGAAAGACCCTTAGCTCACCTCCCCTCACGAGCACACAAAGATCACAACTGTTTGTAGAACAACCGTCAATGAAAAATATGGGAACCTCCTGGAAAAGATCTACAACTAAAGATATAAAGAAGGAACCACACGAGATGGGTAGGAGAGGCAGGCTTATGATACAGTCAAGTCCTGTACCCCCAGCTGGATGACCCACAAATGAGGGTAATTATATTGCAGAGGATCCTCCCACAGGAGTTCCTGTACTGGGAAGAAGATCCCACAGAGCAATTGGCCTTGAAGGCCAGAGGGGCTTGGTTTCAGGAGTCCCACAAAACTGGGGAAAGAAGAAACTTAAAGGGCACACAAAACCTCACATGCTCTGGGACCCAGGGCAAAAGCACTAATTTGATAGAAGCCTGGGCCAGACCTACCTGCTGGTCTTGGGAGAGTCTCCTGGTGGGGGTGGGGGGGCGACTGTGGCTCCGCTGGGGACATAGACACTGGTGGTAGCCACTCTTGGGAGCTGCTTCTACCGCATGGCCCCTGGCGCTGGTGGGCACCACTGTGGGTCCTGTCCTCTGGCTCATTAGCACCAAGACCTGGCCCCATACAACAGCCTCTAGGCACTGGGGCTGGGACACCTCAGGCCAAGCAACTAACTGGGTGGGGACACAGTCCCTCCTGTCAGCACACAAGCTAAAGACCTCATGAGCCCAGAGCCACCTCTGGACATTGCCCTGCCCACCAGAGGGCCCAGGGCCCAGCTCCACCCACCAGTGGGTAGGCACCAGTCCCAGAACCCCCTGGGCCCCAACCCTGCCCTCCATGAAGTCTGCTCTAACCTTTGGACCAGCCTCACCCACAAGGCGACAGACACCAGAGGGAAGAAATCCACAATCCCACAGCCTGCTGACCCAGTCGGCCCACAGCAGGCTGCCCTGGGACCAGCTGGGCCCTGGCCGTGCCCACCTGCAGGCCAACAAAGCTTTGGGACACCCCACACTCCACCCATGTCAGGAATCTCCCTTCCCCCACCCCAGAAGTGATACAACAGCAGCTCTGGGATCCTGGTGCCCTGCAAACATACTCCAGAACGCAGCTCTGCCTGCCAGTAGTCTGACACCTCAGGACCTGGCTTCGCCCACCAGTGGGCAGACTACAATCCTGGAGTCTTCTGGATCATGGCTCCACCCACTAGTGAGCCAGTACTAGCCCCAGGGCTGCCTGGGGTTGTGCAGTCAGCTGCCTCGTGACAGCCCTGCCAACCAACAGCCAGCAGCCTCTGCGTAAGGTGGGGCCTGGCAACCAATTGGACTGGGGGCTACCCAAGCCTACCAGACTGCCCACATAGCCTGCCAAACAGAAAGACCCATGCAGCCCTCATAGGGGGAAACCCTAGAGCATATAGCTTGGGGACAAGAGGGGAGTGGGGTGCTGGGACACAAAGGACGTCTATAGAAGGCCACTTCTCCAAGGTCAGGAAACAACTAACCTACCCGATACATAAAAATACAAACAGCAATTTAAGCAAAGTAAGGCAACAGAAGAACATGTTCCAGATGAAGGACCAAGGTAAAAGCTAAGAAGAAGAACTAAGTGAAGTGGAGAGCACCAATCTACCCAAGAAAGAGTTCAGGATAGTCATCGTAAATATGATCAAAGAACTCGGGAGAAGAATGGATGCACAGAGCAAAAGTTAGAAGTTTTTAACAAAGAGTTAGAAAATATAAAGAACCAAACAGAGATGAAAAATACAATAACTGAAATGAAACATACACCAGGGGGAATCAAAAGTATACCAAATGATGCAGAGGAACAGATCAGTGAGCTGGAAGACAGGGTAGTGGAAATCACTGATGCTAAAAGGAAAAAGAAAACAGAATGAAAAGAAATGAGCACGGGTTTAAGAGACCTCTGGGACAACATCAAGCATACTAACAAACATTCACATTATAGGAGTCCCAGAAGGAGAAGACAGAAAGGGGGCAGAGAACACATTTGAAGAGATAATAGCTGAAAACTTCCCTAATCTGGGAAAGGAAACAGTCATCCAAGTCCAGGAGGCACAGAGAGACCCATACAGGATTGACCCAAAGAGGAACAACCAAGACACACTGTAATTAAAATGGCAAAAATTAAAGATAAAGAGAGACTATTAAAAGCAGAAAGGGGAAAGCAAAAAGAAAGGAATAACATACATGGGAATTCCCATAAGTCTATCAGCTGACTTTTCAGCAGAAACTCTGCAAGCCAGAAGGGAGCAACATGATACATTTAAAGTGATGAAAGGGAAAAATCCTGCAACCAAGAATACTGTACCCAGCAAGGCTCTCATTCAGATTTTATGGAGAGATCAAAAGCAAAAGTTCAGAACCACCAAACCAGCTTTACAAGAAATGTTATAGGAACTCTAAGTGAAAAAGAGAAGGCCACAAATAGAAACATGAAAATTATGAAGGGAAAAAGCTCACCAGTAAAGGCAAATATACTATAAAGGTAGGAAATCATCCACACACAAAGCCAGTAGGCAGGTTAAAAGAAAAAAGTGGTAAAATCATCTATATCCACAATAAGTAGTTAAGGGATACACAAAACAATTAGATGTAAAATATGATGTCAAAGACAGTCATCGTGATAGGAGGAGAGTACAAATGCAGGGGTGTTAAAATTCATTTGAAATTAAGAGATCAGCAACTAAAAACGATCATGTATACATAAAGATTGCTATGTATAAACCTCATGGTAACCACAAACCAAAAATCTATAACAGATACACACACAAAAAAGAACAAGGAAAAAAATGAAATTTTGCCGTTTGCAACAACATGGATGGACTTGGGTATTGTGCTTAGTGAAGTAAGTCAAAGAGAGAAAGACAAGTACTGTATGATATCACTTATACGAGGAATTTAAAAAATAAAACAAACTAGTGAATGTAACAAAAAAGAAACAGATTCACAGATACAGAAAACAAACTAATTGGTTACCAGCGGGGAGAGGGAAAGAGGGAGGGACAAGATAGGGGTAGGGGATTAAGATGTACAAACTAGTATGTATAAAATAAGCTACAAGGGCGTATCGTACAGCACAGGGAATATAGCCACAATCTAGTAATGGAGACAGTTGCAGAAACTGAAAAGCACTGCGATAAAGGTTAGATTGTCAGGATGCTCTGGGCATACACAGGAGGGGCACCAACTAACTCAGCCTCAGAGGGGTGGGGTGAGAGGAGGTGCAGTCTATCTGAAACCTGAAGGTTGAGCAGAAGATAGCTGAAAGGGTGGAGAGGGGCTTATGCTCCAAGCAGAGGCAACTTCCTCAGGGTAAGCTGTTAAGAGAGGTGGGGCTGAAAAGATGAGCAGGGCCAGCTCCATCAAGGCCACAACTGTCACACTGAGGAGTATGGACTGTTTTCCAAGTTAATGGAAAACCACTGAGGAATTTTAAGCAGGGATATGATCAGACTTGTACATGAAAAAAATCACTGGCTACAGTGAGGAGAATGGACTGGAGGGAATGAGTGGAGTCTAGAGGCAGGAGGAGGGCCAGTTAGGAGGGGAGAAATAGGCTCCGCCTCTTGACAGGAGACGCTACAAAGTCACCTTGCAAAGGTGCGGGTGCCGGGAGGGAACAATGCAGTCTCCAGAAATAACACATTATGTGTCAGGCCCCTCGCTGGCCAAAACAGAAGCCAAAGCTGGGAGTAGCGGAATATGGAGGAAGGGATGACGCATTCTTCCGGGGAGACCCCATGAGCGTGGCTTCATGGGAGGGGACATTTGAGCTGGGCTAAAAAGAACAAGGACCAATTTGGCAGAGGATGTGCTGGAGAGCCAAGGGCATTCTGAGGATGGAGGATGGCATTTGCAAGGTACAGAGTCACAGTAAAGCTCAGACATGTCTGAGACCAATGGGAGGCTTAGTGTGGCTGAAGCATGAGGCATGAGGAGGGCTGGTAAGAAGTGAGGGGCTGCTAACGTGAATTTTTTTTGGTTCCTGCCCAACAACTTGGTATTGCACAAACAGTATGATATCAATAAAGGAAAAAAGAAAAAGAAATAAACATTTTCTTAAACCCCACCATCCTAGCTCCCTAACAGAAGTGTGTTTATTTTCCCCTGTTCTCTTTCAGGGCCTATCTACACACAGACATGTTTTTATATGGCTATAATCCTAGCAGCATTAAGATTATATTTAACTGTTTTCCACTTAATATCATAAATACCAAATGTGATTCTGCGTATTCAGTGGCCCTGTCTTCTTTGCAATGGAAGACTCCCAGAAAGAAGATATACTTGTAACCAATTCCGCTCAAGCAGTCCCCCGAGCTCTATTCTCTGCTGGAGGCTCCCTTCATCTCTTTGTTTATCAAGCCCCCGTTGTGTCTCCTGAAACACCCTGAACTCTCTCCCTTTCAGCACCTACCCCACTGTCTCATGTCCACCTCCTCCAATCCTAGCTCCCATTCCTTTTTTGTCAGTTATTCTGTCACATGAAGATAATTGGATAGGTGTCACTAGATTTGGAAAATACGTTCGAGGTGGTCTAATTTAAAACATAAGCTAATAAAACCCACAATGAGATACCACTTCACACTCACCAGAATGGCTATAATCCAAATAGATGAAAACAAGTGCTGGTGAGGATGTGGAGAAGCTGGAACATTCACATTCTGCTGGTGGGAATGTAAAATGGTGCAACCACTTTGGAGAATATCCTGTCAGTTTCTTAAATGATTAAACACAGAGTTACTACATGACCCAGCAATTCCACTCCTAGGTAAATACCCCAGAGAAATGAAAACATATGTCAACACGAAGACTTATACACAAATGTTCATAGCAGCATTATTCATAATAGCTAAAAAGTGGAAAAAACCCAATTGACTATCAACTGATTGATGAATAAATAAAATGTGATCCATCTATATACTGGAATAGTATTCAGCAATAAAAAGAAGTACTGACAGGTTCTGGAACATGGATAAATCTTGAAAACATTATGCTAAGCAAAAGGCCACATATTATATGATTCCATTTATATGAAATGTCCAGAATAGAAAAATCTATAGAGACAGAAAGTAGATTATGGTTTTGTCTAGGATTTGGGGGAAGTTAAGGGGTTGAGGGAAAAGGGGAGTGACTGTTAATCGGTACAGCCTTTCTACTGGAGATGAAAATGTTCTAAAATTGATTGTAGTGATGGTTGTACAACTCTGTGAATATGCTAAAAATGACAGAATGATATACTTTAAATAAGTGAAATGCATGGTATGGAAAGTATAGCTCCTAATAAAGCTGTCTTTTAAAAAATGTAACGTACATAGTATCCACAAAACTCACTCTGGGGATCCTGGAGGCACCTCAAAGAGTAAGCAGATAACTTCCAGAGAGGCTGGTGTGACTGTGGATCTGGAGATGTGCCATACTTGTTCAGGAGTCATGGACAAGAGCCACCAGGACAGAGCTTGCTGGCTTCCCAAAGCACCGTGGGAAACTCCACATGGGATCTGCTTTAGGGTCAGGAGCAACAGGTATTAATTTAACAAAACTCATCCTCCTGAGTTGGGAGGCCAGCTGATTTAAGATCTAATTACCGGAAGCCTAGACAAACAAATATAGGAAAAAAAGCACTGGACAAGGAATCAAGAGAACTGGTCCTAATCCTACATGTTATCAAGCTCCCCCAACCTGTCCATCTTTTGTATGGAAAATGGGGATAACTTCTGTCCATTTCAGAGCTGAGGGGATCAAATCGGCTGATGCTTTACAAATAGTTGAGTTCTGTACAAATGTGCAAGACCTGTGTGTGAGCTCTAACTGGATTGAGACTTAATAACTGTTTTTGCCATCCTAGCTACCTCGTAGAACCCTTCATAGCATGAATCCAAGATCAGAGGGAGGGGTGGAGGAAGTTGTAAATAGGAATGCCGAACACTGGGACAGGCCGGCAGTTCCCCTTAAGGGACTGCTCGCACCCAAGATGTACTGTCCAAGGGTACATCCACCTGAACATAAGCATGAAATATACTTTTCCACCGAGCTTCAATTGATGCTTCGGCCTTAAGAGCTCCTGCTATGGGGAACTTGCTATCCAAGAGGGGTCAGCACTTCAATAAGGAATGGAACAGTGGCAGCAAGACATCGCAGAACAAGAGGGCACAGGCTCAGCCTCAGCTGTATGCCAGGTGCTTTACCTATATCGTTACAGCTAATTCTCATGACATCCCCATGCTATAGGAATTATCCCCATTTTACAAAGGAACTCACAGACCAGAAAGGCAAAAGAACTTGCCTATAGTCATAAAGTGAGGACATGGTGGAACCAAGATACCAGAGTTCAGGTATTCCTGATCATGGGTCCTGAATGAGAGCAGCATATGTTTATGTACATTGGCAGCCACAAATGCCTCTCTCTTATCAAACCATGGAGTATGGAGGACCTGGGACCTGTTGGGTATTCACTAAATGGTTAATGAGCAAAGGATGGACAGGGTCAGCTAAGAAAACCTGCAGGAGTGTTTACATGAACTGTAAGGAGGATTAAATGAGATAATACATTGGAAGAGCTTTGTGACTGGTTCATACCAGAATTCAACCCAGCTGTCCAGTAACTTGCTGGGCAAGCCACTAGAAATGCAGGTAAAATTAAACACAAACAAAAACCCTTCCTTTTCAAAACCAAAAGAGAACACGCTTCCTTTTCACATTACAGCAGTATTCTAACAATAAATTGTTAGAGCAGTAATGTTCTAACAATAAATTCTGTGCTCACTCAATGGAGACGTTTCAAGTGCAAAATGTACAGAGCAACAATTCTACCTTATTCCATAATTAGCACACAAGATTCAACTGGTAAAAATACATACACACCAGTTATTAATCTTCATTTGGCTGGAAGAACAGTCATATAGAACTCCCTAAATCCATGGGTATAACCCTTTATTGCAGCAGGACTATCAGAATCGAGCAGTAGTGGTTTACTCCTTAGAAAAATGAAGAGGGTTTTTAAACAAAGGATTTCCCAGGAGAGAGAAGCAAGTATACAGGAAAGATAAAAGAGCATTTCCTACCATCACCCAAAGAGCCAGGAGCCAATACAAACTTACTATCACCTGAACTTACTACTGGAAAGTTCTTTGTGGGGATTAGGCAACGAGGTTAAACAATCAAAAACAAAAAAACCTAAAACCTAAGAGGAGCCACCTGTAAGCATGAATTGCATTTTATTTCTGCTTCAACAGTAAATACACCTGAGTTATTTTCTAAGTCTTACCTCCTGATCAAATGTCCTTAAAATTGAAATCTCATATTATCTTTAGTTGTGATCTAGTTCCACTTGGAAATTACATGTTTAGCTTTAAAACCACGGTTTTAAAGCTCAAACCTTATAGCACTGGTGCTCAGGCACCTCACAATTAGTTTCATTAGTCACAGAACAGTGGCTACTGGCTACAGAGGCCCCAATTTTCATGTTGATGAAGCAAGAGAGGCTTTTCACCCACCCAGAAGTTAAGATTTGATGGCTTTGCCTTCTAAGGCATCAAACATGCCTTCTAAGGCCTTCTCCACACACTGGAGAAACTCGTGGGCATTGCGGCCTTGGTAGGCAGAGACGTTGCAGCCTATCCAGTTGTCATGAACAGCATACGCAATGCCAAAACCATCAGGGACCACGGGGGCAAAGCCGCCGATGTTCACTGCTGGGCTGCTCAATGTGCTCGTGGACAGGATGTTGTGGTTTATCTGCCTATACGCAGGGTCCAGGTATAGCTCAGGCAGGTCAATCCCTTTGGCTGCTCCCAGGTACCGCAGAGCAAACAAGTGTCGATCAAAGCCCTGGCCTGTCAGAGACAAAATGGAAAACCAGAGTCTAAGAATCTCAGAACTGAAAGGGACCTCACTTGGTAAAACCTCTGACCCATGGTAGGAGCACCTTCACAGCATCCTTGAGAGTGGAAGAAGGGTTTATCTCTGCATGCACACCTCCGGCTTGCTAACCTCTGGCTCAGTTCATTCCTTTTTAAAAAGCCGTGAACAGCTGAGCTAAAAATCAGCCTAAAATGCACATGATTTTTAAAATTTTGAAATTGAATCAGTTTAGTCAAACAGTCAAGAAAAGTACGTGGAGAGCACACTATGGACTCAAAAACTAAGGTAAAAGCCAAAGTCCAAATCAAGTGTAAAAGACAAGATTGAGTCAGTGGAACAAAATGGAAGGGGTATTTGACCAGGGTTCTAATCTCCGCTTTCCTGATAATTTGCTGCGTGACCCTGAGCCAGTGGTCTCAGTTTCATACTTATAAAATAGAGAAGGATGAGACTAGAACGTCTTGGAGGTCCCTTTCAGTTCCAGGACTTTGGCTACATGAAAGGACTGGACTGTGTGATCCTCCAGGTCCTTTCTAGGTCTCCAATTTTACTATGAAGAGGCAAAGAAGGATGACACTTAGGTTGGGAAGAGCTTCTGAGATGGCCTATTTACAGGCAGCCAATACACTTCAACTGAAGTGAAGTAAGAGGGGCCGTGGGCTTAGAAATCCTTCGTTGTCAAAAGTGAGTCTGATGACCAATAAATAACAGGAAGAGAGTATGTAACACAGCTGAAAGTGACCTTAAATGAGGACGAAGTTAGATGCATTTCCCTATCCTTGCTTAGGAGGAGAGAATATTCTGAACCCTAATGGCTAGTCTGGCTGTTTGGACTGCTAAGGTAGGAAAAAATAATAATCAGTTGGCAGGTGGATTAAACCTAGTGAAGAGGTGGAAATCAGATGTGGGGTAGAATAGTGCTGAGGCTTACCCCAGTGCTGAGGGCAACAAGACCTAAGGGCATGCTCCCCAAACCCTGTCTCACCCATTGCTGCTTCTTTGGTCAGCTGGTTGTGGTACGTGGAGCACTTGGCCATCATCTGCTGAAGCTCTCCAGCGCTGTGCTTGGAGGGCTCCCTGACAAAGGCCTCAGAGCACCTCTTTGTGAAGATGGAGGCCGGGCGGATGGTCTCGGTGCGGCCGTGCTTGAATGCTGCAGTGCTACAGGACTCATAGGTGGCCACTGTCTGCCCGTACTGTTGCAGGAGGGCCATCTGGAAGGCCAGCTGAGCCACCGAGTCAGGGCTCAGCTTCTGCTTCTTCAGGAATTCTTTGCCTCCTCTCTGAAAATGGATGTAGTCAATGGTGAGGGTTTTCACGGTGGCATCAAATTTTTCCTTAGCAGCGCTAATGCCAGTCTTTAAAGCATCGTTCAGCTTGAAGTTGAGTTTTCGTACGGCGACAGAGGAGTCAGTGTTAGCTGGCTGGCTCCGTGGAGTGATAGCAGGGGCCTGAGTGCTGTCTTTAAACACTTCATTAAAAAACCTGAGCACTGCAACACCATCGCCCCAAGCATGCTCAAAGTGGACAGCAGCAGTGCCATCCTTGGCTATAATGAGGTTAAAGGATTTATCAAACCAGCGGTTTGTGCCGTCACCGTGCAGCATGTTGTGGGACAAGTGGACAAGGTCCTTAATGGGGAAGTCATCTAGGCAGAGACAGAATACAGCAGAGTCCACTTTCCTCAGGGTCTCCTCGTTGCCACCACTCACCAGCTTCTGTCTGAGCTCTGCCCAGATGTCCCGGTTCTCACTGGTCAGATATGACAGCGGAAACTCGGGGGCCAGGCTATTGTCTGAGAGAATGTACTTCAGATGAGCCTGGATTTCTGAGGCACTCACAATGTTCCCATCTTGATCCAGGACATCAAAGACATAGAAATGTCCTTTTCTTAGGACCAGGAGGTGTCTGGCCTTGTCATCAGTGAAGAGTTCATCTCGACTGGGTTTGGGTAAACGAGTGGAATTGAAAAGCCGAAAATACTGGGACATATCCAGGGGATATGCATTGACCAAGTAGGCGCCATACCAGGACAGAGAGGAAGGCACAAAGCGTATGAGTCTCTTGAAGGTATCAGTGTCACTTTTGGCAGGGTTCAAGTGGAACACTTCTGGTTCCAGAAGATCAGCCCGAAGTGTCTTCAGAAACCGGACGGCAGAGACAGTCATGTTGGTTGCTCGGGTGAGCTGGTCGTTGTACTCGGACTTTGGGTCAGGGTTGAATGACACAAATGGATTAAAGTTCAGGACAATGGGGTCTCGAGCAGTTAAGTACATATCAAACCAGGGACCTAAAAAATAAAAATTTAAAAAGAACAATAAAGAGTTAATGCAGTTCCTAAAGATAAAATTTGAGAAAGAAAAAAGGAAAATCAAGCATATTCAGAAGTGACATTAACCTCCAGAGGATGGAATTTTCTGAGTATTTTTTTGCTCTGCAATAATTCATAAATGGTAAATGGGATCATATAATATGTGGTCTTTTGCATCTGACTTCTATCACTTACAATAATGTTTTGGAGGTTCATCCATGCTATAGCATTATCAGTCTTCATTTCTTTTTATTGCTAAATAATGTTCCAATAATGTACCACATTTTGTTTATCCATTCATTTGTAGATGGACATTTGGGTTGTTTCCACTTACTGGTTATTTTGAATAATGCTGGTACGTACAAATTTTCATGTGGACGTATGTTCTCAGTTCTCTTGGGGGATATAGCTAGGAGTGGAATTGCTAGGTCATATGGTAAGTCTATGTTTAACCCCCCTTTTTTTTGACTGAAATTGTTTGATTTTTTTATTAATTTTTTCTTTTTTTATTGAAGTACAGTTGATTTACAATGTTGTGTTAGTTTCAGGTGTACAGCAAAGTGATTCAGTTATACATATACATATACCTAGCCTTTTTCAGATTCTTTTCTATTATAGATTATTACAAGATACTGAATATAGTTCCCTGTGCTATACAGTAGGTCCTTGTTGTTTATCTATTTTAGATATATTAGTGTGTCTCTGTTAATTCCAAACTCCTAATTTATCCCTCCCCCACACCAACCTTTCCCCCTTTGGCAACCTTAAGTTTGTTTTCTATGTCTGTGAGTCTGTTTCAAACATGTTTTGGAAATAAGTTCATCTGTATCATATTTTAGATTCCACACGTAAGTAATATATGATGGTTGTCTTTGTCTCACTTACTTCAGTTTATATGATAACCTCTAGGTCCATCCATGTTGCTGCAAATGGCATTATTTCATTTTTTAATGGCTGAGTAATATTCCATTGTATATATATACCACAGCTTCTTTATCCATTCATCTGTCTATGGACATTTAGGTTGCTTCCATGTCTTGGCTACTGTAAATAGTGCGGCTATGAACATTGGGGAGCATGTATCTTTTCGAATTAGAGTTTTCTCCGGATACATGCCCAGGAGTGGGATTTCTGGATCATTTGGTAACTCTATTTTTAGTTTTTTAAGGAACCTCCATACTGTTCTCCATATTGCACCTGTTTACATTCCCACCAACAGTCCCTATTCTCCACACTATCTCCAGCATTTATTATTTGTCGAATTTTTGATGATGACCATTTTGACTGGTGTGAGGTAATACCTCATTGTAGTTTTGATTTGTATTTTTCTAATAATTAGCAATGTTGAGCATCTTTTCATGTCTGTTGGCCATCTGTATATCTTCTTTGGAGAAATGTCTATTTAGGTCTTCTGCCCATTTTTTTTTTAAGATATACAATTTATTTATTTATTTATTTATAAATTTATTTTTGGCTGCATTGGGTCTTCGCTGCTGCGCGCAGGCTTTCTCTAGTTGCGTCGAGCAGGGCTACTCTTCGTTGCGGTGTGCGGGCTTCTCATTGCGGTGGCTTCTCTTGTTGCAGAGCACGGGCTCTAGGCACGTGGGCTTCAGTACTTGTGGCACACGGGCCCAGCTGCTCCACGGCATGTAGGATCTTCCCAGACCAGGGATCGAACCCGTGTCCCCTGCATTGGCAGGCAGATTCTTAACCACTGTGCCACCAGGGAAGTCCCATTCTGACCATTTTTCGATTGGGTTGTTTTTTGATATTGAACTGTATGAACTCTTTGTAAATTTTGGAGACTAATCCCTTGTTGGTCACATCATTTGCAAAAATTTTCTCCCATTCCGCAGGTTATCTTCTCATTTTGTTTATGGTTTCCTTTGCTGTGCAAAAGCTTTTAAGTTTAATTAGGTCCCAATCATTTATTTTTGCTTTTATTTCCATTACTCTAGGAGACAGATCTAAAAAAATATTGCTGTGGTTTATGTCAAAGAATGTTCTTCCTATGTTTTCCTCTAGGAATTTTATAGTATCTGGTCTTACATTTAAGTCTTTAATCCATTTTGAGCTTATTTTTGTATAAGGTGTTAGAATGTTCTAATTTCATTCTTTTACATGTAGCTGTCCAGTTTTCCCAGCACCAGTTATTAAAGAGACTGTCTTTTCTCCATTGTATATTCTTGCCTACTCTGTTGTAGATTAATTGACCGTAGGTGTGTGGATTTATTTCTGGGCTCTCTAATCTGTTCCACTGATCCATATGTCTGTTTTTGTGCCAATACCATGCGGTTTACATTACTGTAAGTCTGGGAAGGTTATGCCTCTAGCAGTGTTCTTTTTCCTCAGGATTACTTTGGCAATTCTGGGTCTTTTGTGGTTCCATGTAAATTTTAGGATTATTTGTTCTAGTTCTGTGAAATTATGTCATGGGTAATCTGATACAGATCATGTTAAATCTGTAGATTGCTTTGGGTAGTATGGCCATTTTAACTATATTAATTCTTCTAATCCAAGAGCATGGTACTTCTTTTCATTTCTTTGAATCACCTTCAATTTCCTTTATCAATGTTTTTATAGTTCTCAGCATATAAGTCTTTCATCTCTTCGGTCAGGTTTATTCCTAGGTATTTCACTTTTTTTGGACACAATTTTAAAAGGGATTGTTTTTTTACTTTGTCTTCCTGATACTTCATTGTTAGTGTAAAGAAATGCAACTGATTTCTCTATGTTAATCTTGTATCCTTCTACCTTACTGAATTCGTTTATCAGTTCTAATAGTTTCTGTGTTCGGGAGTCTTCAGGGTTTTCTATATAGAGTATCATATGATCTACATATAATGACAATTTTACCTCTTCCCTTCCAATTTAGATACCTTTTATTTCTTTTTCTTGTCTGATTGCTGTGGCTAGGACTTCCAATACTATGTTGAATAGAAGTGGTGAGAGTGGGCACCCTTGTCTTGTTCCAGAATTAGTGGGAAGGCTTTTAGCGTTTCACTGTTGAGTATTAAATTGGCTGTGGGTTTGCCATAAATAGCTTTTATTATATTGCAATATGTTCCCTCTATACCCACTTTGGTTAAGAGTTTTTATCATGAATGAATGTTGCATTTTATCAAATGTTTTTTTCTGCATCTACTGAGATGATCATATGGTCTTTGTCTTTTCTTTTGTTGATGTGGTGTATCACATGATTGACTTGCATATCGGAACCACCCTTGTGACCCTGGGATGCATCCAACTTGATGATGGTGTATGATCTTTTTTATGCGTTGTTGGCTTTGGTTTGCTCATATTTTGTTGGAGCCATTCTGGTGGGTAACCATCATTGTGGTTTTGATTTACATTTCCCTAATGTGTATTAATTGCTTTTTCCTCCTCATTCTGTTTCCTTTTTTGACACTTACAGAAATAAAAAACAATAATACCTCACTGGCATTCATGATGAAATAGAGTAATTGTTAATTCCCACCCCATCAGCTTAGGTTTCTCGTGCTTCATCTCCTTTCAGGGACAACATTCACACCTGACTGTCTCCCTAAAATGGCAAAAAGTCTTCACCATCATTCTGTGTACTATGTACATTACTGCACTCCCTCTTTTAGGAAATGCTTGAAAAGCAATTAGAAATAACTATCAATGCGAGTGAACCACTCCAACTAGCCCTCTGTATTCCTGTGGATGTTTTGCTTGTAAAAATTCCAGAGGCAGTATCTTATCAGAAAATGTGTTTTCAAGGGAAGTTCCTGGTGGGATTAGGAACTTCCTAATCAAATATAGTCTATCTTTGATTCAAGGAAATAGTTTTTACATATAAAGTATTGGGAAAGGATTAATGGACATGAATTTATCTATTATTCATTTGTTGGTCCCTTCATTCCATTTCATTCCTTGCAAATCAGTACTGTGCCAGGCCCTGGCCCAGGGGATATAGAGAGGAATAGGGCATGGACTTTAATTCAGAAGAACTCTGATGAAGGAGACAAATAGAATTAAAACATAATGCAATGCATTAAAATGGGGGCAAGACATATTTGACAAAAGAAGACATGAATTTATGCCTCTGATCCGTTCAGTAAAAGAATTTTAAAGAGACGGAAACCAATAAGGCAAAGAGAATGAGAGAGGAGAAAAGAGCAAATATTAGAAATTGGAAAGCTCTCTAGCCAATTCAAGGAAGCCAACCCTAACCTGGCAGCAGAGAAAGCCAAGAAACAGTACGATTTACACAGCAGAACCCCCAGAGGGCTCAGGAAGTAGCAGCCTAGATATATCTGGTTGAAGGGCTGTTTAATTAGACCCCCACCCCACACCCCAGATTCCCTCCCCACTCCAATAGGAGACTTAAGTTTTACTCACTGGAGAAAGTAAAATTGGGGGACATAAGTTACATATGAGAGCTCAAGCCTTCTTCCCTTATGCCACTCCTACAACAGCAGCAAACAGGAAAACACCTTTTGGCAGTTTACTGGAAAAGCCTTCCCCGGGAGTCTAACCCAAAGACACCAACATTAGGGGCACCCCGAGGAAATGGTTTAGCTGATCACATTACAGTGAAGCTGTGACTGACAAGCACACCCTCATCTACAGAGCTTCCCACAACTTTTAAATATCTCATTCAGATCTAAGACAACAGAGAAGGATTATGAAACATCTGAAGAAAGAAAAGAGGGTAAAACAAACTAGCAAAAAGCAAATTCGAGACAGACTATGAAGGAAGATGAGAATTAAAAAAAAAAAAATCCCAGGTAAATTATTAAGCACGTAGAAAGCAAAACAAAGTATAATTATTAACTTCAGAGAAAACAAAGTTCATATGGGAAAGGAAAAACAATTCCAATGTGCTACACAATTCAGCTGACAATAGTGTTTACATGATTATAATAGTGTAAACACTAGGTATTGAGCAAACGAAAATTACAAATAACTATACTGTGACAATGAGGGGATGGAAATGTGGTGAGGATATAAGAGACTGCTAAATCCTAATCTTTTACAGTGAGACATCAATAGATAATGCCTAAAACTACAAAAGATGCATTAATATGAGTAAGTAATTTAGAGAATGGGGGAAAATGAGAAGTGAGAAATTAGGGCAAGGTCAGGAAATTTCTGTTTCTCCTAACAAGCCTGAGAAAACTATTTGATTCTTTAAACTATATGTATGTATAACCTTATTAAAAATATAAACTGAGTTAAAAGAAGTGCTGTGGGAACAGAGGTGGAAGCAACCAACTCTGAATGGGAAGAAGGGCTGAAAGGTTTCATAGAAAAATCATCCTACCCGATCTTTTTTTTTTTTTTCCCAATTGAGATGTAATTGACATATAACATTATATTAGTTTCAAGTGTACAACATAATGATTTGATATTTGTATATACTGTAAAATGCTCAGCACAATAAGTCTAGCTGACATCCATTACCATACATACTTACAAAATTGTTTTTCTTATGAGAAGCTTTAAAATCTATACTCACAGCAACTTTCAAATATACAATACAGAATTAGTAACTATAGTCACCAGGTTATATACATTACATCCCCAGGACTTACTTATTTTATAACTGGAAGTTTGTACCTTTTGATCCCCATCTCCCATTTTGCCTAGCCCCTGTCCTGAGCCTCTGATAACCACCCTAACTGGGTCTTAAAGGAAGAATTTGCCAGGTAAAAAATGGTGGGGCAAACAACATGGATAAAGGCACAGAAGAATGAAAGACTAACGAGTTGAGGGAAGGAGTTGTTCAGTTTTGCTGAAGCATGGGTGTGTCAGGGAGGATGGTAAGAGATGAGGCTGGAGCAGGCAGTTGGGCCAGACCGTGAAGGACCTAGAATGATACACACAGGACACAGGACTAAATCCTGCATCCTTTACAGACAGAACCAGTGATGAGGTTCTATCTTGATCCCACCTACAGAGCAGGCAAGCTACTGCTCTTGAGCATGGACTCCAGGCAGCTCCTCAGTGGAGGATGAACTCACTCAACCTTAATGTTTACCTCAGGAAGAGAGGATGAGATAACACTTCAGTGCTGGTCTCACCAAAAATATCTGTGAGATTAAAACAGGAGAGAAGATGACTTGCTTTCCATTACGGAGGGCTCTGGAAATATCAAGCCCACAGCCCTGCCTACCCACCTGAAATGTAGCTCGTATGTTTATTCTGCTTGTCCTGAGCGACCAGCTGCTTGTGCAGTTCTTTTCCAATCCCATTTTCAAAACTCTTACACAATTGTTCCGTTTTCCTTAAATGTTCAAGAAAAGATAGAATCAAACCATGGCAAGGAATAGATGATTTTTATTTATTTATTTATTATTATTTTTTAACATCTTCATTGGAGTATAATTACTTTACAATGGTGTGTTAGTTTCTGCTTTTATAACAAAGTGAATCAGCTATACATATACATATATCCCCATATCTTCTCCCTCTTGCATCTCCCTCCCACCCTCCCTAACCCACCCATCTAGGTGGTCACAAAGCACTGAGCTGATCTCCCTGTGCTATGCGGCTGGGGAATAGATGATTTTTATTCATGGCCAAGAACTCATCACAGAACTTTGGGTCCCCAATAGCATATCCCTAGAACCAGGGACTGAGATCAGAAAGTACCTCTGGTCAGAAGAACAGGAATCAATCTAAACAGATAAATCTAGGATATCTTAAAATGATTGATTAGGAAGGTGAATCCACATCTCATAAGATAATGTGTAATCTAGGAGGCATGGAGAAAATGATATAAGCTTTGGAGCCAAGAAGAGCTAAGTTTGAATTCTAGCTCTGTTACTTTCAAACTGTATAACCGTGGACAAGTTACTTGATCTCTCTCAGTCTCAGTTTCTCTATATGTAAAATAGAGATAATATACCACCTTCCATGATTTTAAAAATATTTATAGAGCTAAGGATTTAGGATAGTTTGAAACATAATACTTAGTAACAGGTAGCTATTACATCATTACCATGTCAATAGAAGCTTCAAGTGACTAATGTGGAATATTTAAAAGCAGAGGACTACATTATGAATGGTTCATCTTTTTTTTCCAGCACTGTCCATTGAAGGACTCCATGATTCTAATGAGAAGGCCAGTTATTTGCACAACAAATTCCCATTGTGGAAAAAGAGTACTATACCAGGATACAAGAGCTTGATGGAATACGCTTTTTAACAATATCCAATATTATTTTCCAATTCCATACTGAATTAGTTTCCTAGGGCTGCCATAACAAAGTACCACAGACTGGATGGCTTAAGACAACAGAAACTTATTCTCTCACAGTTCTGGAGGCTAGAAGTACAGAATCAAGGTGCTGACAAGACCATATTCTCTCTGAAGACTCCAGTGGAGAATCTGTTCCAGGACTTTCTCTTAGCTTCTGGTGTTACCAGGTACCCTTGGCATTCCTTGGCTTGTTAATCCACTCTAATCTGCCTCGTCCTCACATGGCTGTCTCTGTGTCTCTCCTCTTCTTCTAAGTATACCAATCATATTGGATTAAGGACTCAGCTCTCTCCAGTATGACCTCATCTTAATTAATTACATCTGCAACTACCCTATTTCCAAATAAGGTCACATAATGAGGTTCTCAAAAGGGAATGAATTTGGAGGGCACACTATCCAACCCAGTACATATGCTCACCAAGCAAACTTCTGGTCTGCCACATGCTCTCCTTAATGAACCTCCCTACCAAGAGCACATGCCCCCTGTAAATGGTACCAGCTAGCCGACCAGGTAACACCCACCAAGATAGCACAAATTTGGCATTCTGGCTTATAAACCATTGCCAGTTGAGTCTAGTTAAAGAGACTCTCACCTCAGGGCTTGGTCAGCCCTTCATGAGTGAAAATCTATTTCCTGAATTCGCAAATGTAAAGACTAGGTCCTAGGTGCCTGGTGACCCAATCAAATCACAGACACTCCCTGAAACTTGGTTCACCAGCACTTGCCAGCCTCCCCTGAGCCACCCATCCATGGCCATTCAGGGTTCTCAGCTTTTACCTGAACTGGCCATCATCCAAGAGAGGCTTCTGCGCACTGAGGTATCTCCTCATGGTGTCTTCAAGTTTGGGAATAGGCAGCCTGGGAAGAAAGTAATGTCAAGTGTAAGGGTGACAATCTGTGGAAGAGGTTAACTAGCTTCCCAACCCAAACTAACCAATAATTACTGGATAATTAACTTCTTTCCAAAAAAACAAACAACAAAAGGAAGCCACTTACAAATGAGAATAGATGAATTTAAGTATAATTGGTAGCTCTTTTTTTTAAGTAAAATAATAACTTTTTAATGTATTAATGATGAATTTCATAAGCTGAATTAGTAAACATACTAACAGATTCAAAATGGGGAAGCAGAAGCTGCCCAAAAATTCCTGTTTCCTGTCACAGTTATAATACCTGTGTTAACCCTATACTGGCACTGATTTTATTTCTATCCTTAGTTTGAACGACTGTCTTTTTCTCTCCCAAGATGAAAAAAAACTTCTATTTTTAAATTTTCTAGTGTATTTTATGACAGAGAATCATACAAAAGGGAAACACAGGTCTGTCCAATGGGCCAGCCAACCATGGGATCGACCATCAAGCCATGCCCAGCTCACCAGGAGTCCTGTGAGGAAGAACCAAATCTTCCTCCGTGCTTACCTACTCATCATTCTCTACCAGTGGATTCCCAATGACAGCTATGGCAATGAAGTTACAGGTCCACAGTGAAATGAAAACACCAGGGGTATGTCGTGAGGCATACTTTTTTTTTTCATGTTAATAATTTTATTGAAAGATATATCCCCTAATACCAAAACTTAATCCAAGTTTGTTAGGTTACCTCTGCCAACTCAAAATTAACACTGATACACTCAAAATATCTAAATATAGCAGCCATTTAGGAAAACTGAAAAGTTATCCATAAAACACAGTTTAAGACCTTACTAATAAGATACACTGTAGTTCTTCAGTTTATTTTTCAATGCATGTTTATCCAAAATACAATGTCAAAAAATAAATCTGAATTTACAGCCATCATGGACTTAGGCTGCACTGAGTAACCATTCACAACACTGTAACACTGTAGGTCCCCTTACATGGACTTATGCAGAAAATCCCTAAAACTAGCTCAGCTATCTCATAAGTACAAAGTTACCTACTTACCTTTCTCAAGACTTTGTTTTGATACAGTAGGGACATTAAGGAAATTTTACCTTCTTTTTAAACAATTCTAAATTAGAGGCAATGGCAGTTTTGTAAAAGCAGTCCTTATCCAAAAGATTCTGGAGTGTTAACTCTAGCTTGGACTTACTTTAGTGGGGTAAAGTCAGTTTTCAGAGTGATGATTTATTTTGGAGTTATTAGTACAACAAACTGAATTTTCTCAATGGAACTAAATTACAGCAGTATTGGGGGCTTCCCTGGTGGCGCAGTGGTTGAGAGTCCGCCTGCCGATGCAGGGGACACGGGTTCGTGCCCCGGTCCGGGAGGATCCCGCGTGCCGCGGAGCGGCTGGGCCTGTGAGCCGTGGCCGCTGAGCCTGTGCGTCCGGAGCCTGTGCTCCGCCACGGGAGAGGCCACAAAAAAAAAAAAAAATTACAGCAGTATAGATTCTACAAAAAAATTTTTATCATGGATACAAAGTCACCTGTTTTCTATAAAAATTATCAAAGATCACTTAATGAATATGCTAAACTTACCAAGTCTATATTTTTGCCTTCTATAAAATACCCTCATTGTAAATGTCAAATAACAACATAGTCCATATCACTGGATTATCTGATACTTGCAGAAGATGGCCATAGTTGTGAAGTTACTGGTTCACAAGGAAATAAAACAAACATGGATAGTACAGTGAGCTTTTCACAAAGCTAAATTTGCTTACATGAAAAGTCTGTTCTTAATTCTGAGATTGTCCCACCTCCCCCTTTTTGGGTGAGAGTCATTAAAGGTCTTTTTTTTTTTTAAGAAATAATGTTGATAACAGTATTTTCCCCTATAATTTTACTGATCTGTGAAATCTAAAAGTATAAGAACTACTGATGGTGAAAAGACAAGGACTTTTGGAATCGGACCTAGGCTTAAGTCCCAGCTCTGTCACTTAATCTGTCTGATATGGTTATAGGTGGCAAATTACTCCATGTCCCTCAGACTCCATTTCCTGCCTCACAGGAAGCTGGAGAGAAGAACTGCCTCACAGAGAGATCTGAAATCCTGTCAAGTTCCAGCCCCACCCAGCACAAGTCTATCACCAGCACAGCTGGTATATGGAGAGGTTAGGTTCACAGTCTTTGGACTCTCACAGATAACTCAGAGTTTGCATCCAGGATTCTGTCACTTACTATCTAGGTGATTTTGGGCAAATTCTTACCTCTCCAGCCCTTCTTCCTCCATGTGTTAAATATTAGCTCACTGGACCATTATGAGGATTAAATGAAATAAATATATAAAGAACTTAATAAGGTACCTGACATATAGTAGGCACTAAACATATAGCACATATGGAATGTGTATTTGTAGAACCCAGATACCTATTGATATCTATAGACAGGTCCTTCCATCTCCTTTTCATTTCCCTCCTGGCTTTCTGCTTCCCTCCTCTTTTGACACCTCCCACCTTAGGCACAAACCCTGTCCCCAGCCATTCCCTTCCACCCACTCGGCAACATCCAGTTTAATAACATAGCTATTATTCTTCACAAGCCACCTCCACTCTATCTTGCAGAACCCCCATTCCATTCTGAATAAACTACCCTACATTCTATAACTTCTTCTCCAGAACTTCTTCTACCTCCTCACCTTTCTCAAAATCTGACTATTCTGTAAATACCACTTGTCTTCAGATTTCTCCTCAAAGAAAGCCACTCCCCAACTTCTAGGAAGGACCAACACCCCCCTAACCTCCACAATCTGCCATCAACATCAAACACGTTTCTTTTCTCTCAAATCTAATTGTACCACCTTCTCCCCATCCTCATCTGTTATCCACTCCAAGGAATGCTGGGTTAGTAAACCAGCTCTCTGGTGGGTAGGGGGTGAAGCCCTGATTTGTAGCATTTACCAATTTCTGTAAATCTCCCACCATGGCCAAGTTCAAGATACCAACATGATGTCACCGAATGTGGAGCTGGGAAGAAATGCACAGAGTTGGCTCGCATGATTAGGGTGATGTATAGAGAGGGGAGCTCACCACTCATTAGGATTCTTCCTCTGAATCCCCTTTTCTCACCTCCACTGGCACATGGGCTGGCACAGAATAGGTACTCAATGTGTGTTAAATGAATTAGTTGATTACCTTCCTTTACCCCCCTACGCACCCCAGGACCCTATATTCTTCTCTATCATTTTTAGTGGCATTTATGTATTTATGTCTCTTTTCCCCATCAGACTGCAGACCATGAGATCCTTTAAGGATGCAGACGATGGAGTTAGAGATTCTCTTCTCCCATCCTGTTGGTTTTGACATCTTCTTCTGATTCTCTTTTCCTCCATTACGTCCTCTTGCCCTAAAAGTGCCAGTTTTCTCAAGACTGGCTCCTCTGTCCTCTTCTGACTGGATACTCCATCGGTGATCCCCCCTGCTTTGACAGAATCAACTCTGACACTTACACAGGCTCTTCCAAGCAGGCAACGAGGAAGAAAACTGAAGGTATGCAAAGGAGCATAATCCTGTCAACTGTGGATTTGTTCTTTGTTTAGGGACAGTGTGCTATGCTGGAAAAGCCTAAGCTTTGAAGCCAAACAAACCCGAGTTCAAATTTTAAACAAGTCACTTTTCAGAAAGTAGACTGATGGTTACCAAGGGTGTTGGGGGGATGGGGAATGACTGCAATGACGGGGAGAGGTGATGAATTAGATAGTGGTGATAGCTGCACAACGCTGTGATTATATAACCCTCCCCCATGGAACTGTACACTTTAAAAGCAGGAATTTTGGGCTTCCCTGGTGGTGCAGTGGTTGAGAGTCTGCCTGCCAGTGCGGGGGACATGGGTTCGAGCCCTGGTCTGGGAGGATCCCGCATGCCGCGGAGCGGCTGGCCCCGTGAGCCACAATTACTGAGCCTGCGCGTCTGGAGCCTGTGCTCCGCAACAGGAGAGGCCGCGATAGTGAGAGGCCCGCGCACCGCGGTGAGGAGTGGACCCCACTTGCCGCAACTAGAGAAAGCCCTCGCGCAGAAACAAAGACCCAACACAGCCATAAATAAATAAATAAAATTAAAAAAAATAATAAAAAATAAATAAATAAAAGCAGGAATTTTACCAGTGCACAGGCACTAGACCCAGGACCCCCAGGGCCCTGCAGCCAGAGACCACAGGACCCAGATGTACCCACCAGTGAGTAGGCACCAGCCCTCAAATCCCTGACCTGCCCACCAGTAAGCCTGCTCTAGCCTCAGGACCAGCCTACCCACTTAGCTGGTGGACACCAGCCCCAGGGCAACAACAGCCCCTCAGCTGGAGGACCCAGCTCAGACTCCAGCAGGCCAGCAGCACCTGCCCTGGGACTAGTTGGGCCCTGGCCTCATCCACCAGCAGGCCAACACAAACTTCGGGACACCCTTGACCCCGCAGCCAGCTGTGTCAGGAGCCAGCCCCATCCACCAGCTGTCCAACACCAGATCTGGAACCTCTGGGCCCCCTGGGCCCTGCAGCCAGGCCCCAGGAATTGATTCTGCCCACCAGTGAGCCAGAACTAGCCCTGGGACTCCCGGAGCTCTGCAGCCAACCACCTTGTGACCCGGCCCAGCCAACCGGCAGCCGGCAGCCTCTGCACACAGCAGGGCCTGGCAACCAACCAGACCAGGGGACAACCAAGCCTATCAGACTGCCCATGGTAGTTAGCCTACCACAGGAGAAGGACCCACGCAGTCCACGTTAGGGGAACCCCTAGAGCATACAACTCTGGTGACAAAAGAGGAGTGCAATACTGGGATGCATAGGACATCTCTTACAAAAGGCCACTTCTCCAAGACTGGGAAACATAACCAACCTACCAGATATACAGAGATAAAAACAGCAAGATAGGCAAAATGAAGTGATGAAGGAACATGTTCCAAATGAAGGAACAACATAAAACCCCAGAAGAAGAATTAAGTGAAGTGGAGACAGGCAATCTACCTGAGAAAGAGTTCAGGGTAATGACTGTAAAGACGATCATAGAACTCAGGAGAAGAATGGATACACAGAGCAAGAAGTTAGAAGTTTTTAACAAAGACTTAGAAAATATGAAGAACAATCAAACAGAGATGAAGAATACACTAACTGAAATGAAAAATACACTAGAAGGAATCAACAGTAGACTAAATGATACAGAGGAACAGATCAAATGAGCTAGAAGACAGGGTAGTGGAAATCACTCATGCTGAACAAAAAAAAGAAAACAGAATGAAAAGAAATGAGGATGGTTTAAGGGACCTCTGGGACAATATCAACTGTACTAATATTCACATTATAGGGGTCCCAGAAGGAGAAGAGAGAAAGGAGCAGAGAACATATTTGAAAACATAATAGCTGAAAATGTCCCTGACATGTGAAAGAAAACAGACATCCAAGTCCAGGAAGCACAGAGAATCCCATATGGGATGAACCCAAAGAGGAACACATCAAGGCACATTTCAATTAAATGGTAAAAATTAAGCATAAAGAGAAAATATTAAAAGCAGCAAGGGAAAAGCAACAAGTTACTTACAAGGGAACTCCCATGAGGTTATCAGCTGACTTTTCAGCAGACTCTGCAGGCCAGAAAGGAGTGGCATGATATATTTAAAGTGATATAAAAGAAAAACCTACAACCAAGAATACTCTACCCAGCAAGGCTCTCATTCAGATTTGATGGAGAGATCAAAAGTTTTTCAAACAAGCAAACCTAAAAGAGTTCAGCACCACCAAACCAGCTTTGCAAGAAATGTTAAAGGGACTTCTCTAAGCAGAAAAGAAAAGGTCATAACTAGAAACATGAAGATTAGAAAAGGAAAAAGCTCACCAGTAAAGGCAAATATACAAAAAAGTTAGATCATCAACCACATACAAAGCTAGTAGGAAGGTTAAAAGAAAAAAAGTGGTAAACTCATCTATAGCCACAATAAGCAGTTAAGGGATACACAAAACAATTAGCTCTAAAATATGATGTCAAAAACCATCATCATAGGGCTTCCCTGGTGGCGCAGTGGTTGAGAGTCCGCCTGCCGATGCAGGGGACACGGGTTCGTGCCCCAGTCTGGGAAGATCCCACATGCCGCAGAGTGGCTAGGCCCGTGAGCCATGGCTGCTGAGCCTGCGCATCCGGAGCCTGTGCTCTGCAAGGGGAGAGGCCACAACAGTGAGAGGCCCGCCTACCGCAAAAAAAAAAAAAAAAAAAAAAAAAAAAAAAAAACCATCATCATGATATGGAAGGACAGTATAAATGCAGGGTTGTTAAAATGCATTTGAAATTAAGAAACCAGCAACTAAAAACAATCATGTATATACACAGATGGCTATATTTAAATCTCACGGTAACCACAAACCAAAAATCTATAATTGATAACACGCAGAAAAAAGAGAAAGGAACCCAAAGGTAAGACTAAAGACTGTCACCAAATCACAAGAGAAGAGGACAAAGGACTAATAAAGGAACAAAAAAGAACTACAAAAACAATCTCAAAACAATGAACAAAATGGCAATAAGAATATACGTATCAGGACTTCCCTGGTGGCTCAGTGGTTAGGAATCTGCCTGCCAATGCAGGGGACACGGGTTTGAGCCCTGGTCCGGGAAGATCCCACATGCCATGGAACAACTAAGCCCATGCGCCACAACTACTGAGCCTGCACTCTAGAGTCCGCGAGCCACAACTACTGAGCTGGCACGCCACAACTACTGAAGCCCGTGTGCCTAGAGGCCGTGCTCCACAAGAGAAGCCACCGCAATGAGAAGCCCACGAACCACAACAAAGAGTAGCCCTCACTTGACACAACTAGAGAAAGCCCGTGCACAGCAACGAAGACCCAACACAGCCAAAAATAAATAAATAAATAAATAAATATTTTAAAAAAGAATATACGTATCAATAATTACTTTAAGTGTAAATGGACTAAATGCTCCATTCAAAGACACAGAGTGGCTGAATGGATACAAAAACAAGACCCATATATAAGCTGCCTACAAGAGATTCATTTCAGATCTAAAGACACACACTGATTTGAGGGGATGGAAAAAGATACCGTATACTAATGGAAATCAAAAGAAAGCTGGGGTAGCAATACTTATATTAGACAAAATAGACTTTAAGACAAAGATGGTTACAAGAGACAAAGAAGGACACTACATAATGATCAAAGGATCAATCCAAGAAGGTATAATAATTTTAAATATATATGCACCCAACATAGGAGCACCTAAATACATAAAGCAAATATTAACAGACCTAAATGGAGAAATTGACAGTAACACAGTAATAGTAGGGGAGTTTAACACCCCACTTACATCAATGTACAGATCATCAAGACAAAAAATCAATAAGGAAACACTGGCCTTAAAATACACGTTAGACCAGAGAACCTAACAGATACATAAAAAACATTCTACCCCAAAACAGTAGAATACACTGTTCCAAGTACACATGGAACACTGTTCAGGACAGGTCACAAAACAAGCCTCAAAACAAGCCAGGCCATGAAACAAGCCTCAGAAAATTTAAGAAAACTGAAATCATATCAAGCATCTTTTCCAGCCACAATGCTGTGAGACTAGAAATCAACTACAAGAAATAAACTGAAAAAAACACAAACATGTGGAGGCTAAACAATATGTTACTAAACAACCAATGGATCACTGAAGAAATCAAAAAGGAAACAAAACATACCTGGAGACAAATGGAAAAAAACCCACAATGACTCAAACTTCATGGGATGCAGCAAAAGCAGTTCTAAGAGGGAAGTTTATAATGCTATAAGCTTACCTAAGGAAACAAGAAAAATCTCAAATAACCAATGTAAACTTACACCTAAAGGAACTAGTGAAAGAAGAACAAAACACTAAGTTAGTAGAAGGAAAGAAATCATAAGGAACAGAACAGAAGTAAATGAAATAGACTAAAAAAAATAGAAAAGATCAATGAAAATAAGAGCTGGTTCTTTGAAAAGATAAACAAAATTGATAAACTTTAAGCTAGACTCATCAAATAAAAAAGAGAGAGGGCCCAAGTTAATAAAATCAGAAATGAAAAAGGAGAAGTTATAACTGATGCCACAGAAATACAAAGGACCGTAAGAGATTACTGTGAACGACTATATTCCAATAAAATGGACAACCCAGAAGGAATGGACAAATTCCTAGAAATGTACAATCTCCCAAGACTGAACCAGGAAGAAACAGAAAATATGAATAGACCAATTAACAGTAATGAAATTTAATCAGTAATTTAAAAACTCCCAACAAACAAAAGTCCTGGACCAGATGGCTTCACAGGTGAAATCTACAAAACACGTAGAGAACAGTTAACACCCATCCATCTCAAACTATGCCAAAAAAACTGCAGAGGATGTAATGCTTCCAAACTTATTATAAGAGGCCAGCATCATCGTGATACAAAAAACAAAGATACCACACCAAAAAGAAAATTACAGGCCAATATCACCAATGAACATAGATGCAAAGATCCTCAATAAAATATTAGCAAACCAAATCCAACAATACAATAAAAAGATCATGCAGCCTGATCAAGTGGCATTTATCACAGGGACGCAAGGATGGTTCAATATCCACAAATCAATGTAATACATCACAATAGCCAATTGAAGAATAAAAGCCTTACGATCATCTCAATAAATGCAGAAAAAGCTTTTGACAAAATTCAACATCTATTTATGACAATACTCTCCACAAAGTAAGTACAGAGGAAACACACATCAGCATAATAAAGGTCACATATGATAACTCCAGAGCTAACACATACTCAATGATGAAAAGCTGATAGCATTTCCTCTAAGATTAGGAACCAGACAAGGAATTCCGCTCTTGCCCCTTTAATCAGCATGCTATTGGAAATCCTAGCCACAACAATCAGACAAGAAAAAGAAATAAAAGGAATCCAAATTGAAAAGGAAGAAGCAAAACTGTCAGAGTTTGCAGATGACATGATACTATGTCATAGAAAACCCTAAAGACACTATTAAAAAACTACTAGAGCTCATCAATGAATTCAGTAAAGTTACAGGACACAAAATTGATATGCAGAAATCTGTTGCATTCTACATGCTAACAATGAACTATCAGGAGGAGAAACTAAGGAAATAAGCCCATTTACAATCGCATCAAAATGAATACCTAGGAATAAATCTAACTAAAGAGGTAGAAGACCTATAAGACACTGAAGAAAGAAATCGAAGATGACACAAACAGATGGAAAGATATACCTTGTTAATGGATTGGAAGAATTAATATTATTAAAATGACCATACTACCCAAAGCAGTCTACAGATTCAATGCAATCCCTATCAAAATACCAATGTCATTTTTCACAGAACTAGAACAAATAATTTTAAAATTTGTATGGAAACACAAAAGACCCCCAAATAGCCAAAACAATCTTGAGAAAGAAGAAAAGAGCTGGAGATATCACATTCTCTGACTTCAAACCATACTACAAAGCTAGCATAATCAAAACACTACGGTACTGGCACAAAAACAGATGCATAGATCAATGGAACATAAGAGAGAGACCAGAAATAAAACCACACACTTAATGGTCAATTAATCTATGACCAAGGAGGCAAGAATATACAATAGAGAAAAAACAGTCTCTTCATTAAGTGGTGCTGAGAAAATGGAACAGCTATGGGTAAAAGAGTGAAATTAGGGCTCCCCTGGTGGCGCAGTGGTTGAGAATCCGCCTGCCGATGCAGGGCACACGGGTTCGTGCCCCGGTCTGGGAAGATCCCACATGCCGCAGAGCGGCTGGGCCCGTGAGCCATGGCTGCTGAGCCTGCATGTCCAGAGCCTGTGCTCCGCAACAGGAGAGGCCACAACAGTGAGAGGCCCATGTACCACAAAAAAAAAAAAAAAAAAAAAAGAGTGAAATTAGAATATTTTATCAAACCATACACAAAAATAAACTCAAAATGGATTAAAGAGCTAAATGTAAGACTGGAAACCACAAAACTCCTAAAAGAAAACATCAGCAGAACATTCTTTGACATGAATCACAGCAATATTTTTTTTGATCTGTCTCCTAAAGGCAAAGGAAACAAAAGCAAAAACAAAACAAAACAAAACAAAAACAAATGGGACCTAATCAATTTAAAAGATTTTGCACAGCAAAGGAAATCATCAAAAAAAAATAATAATAACCTACTGAACAGGAGAAAATATTTGCAAATGATATGACTAATAAGAGCCTAATGTCCAAAATATATAAACAGCTCATACAATTCAACATCAAATAGGGCTTCCCTGGTGGCGCAGTGGTTGAGAGTCCGCCTGCCGATGCAGGGGACACGGGTTCGTGCCCCGGTCCGGGAAGATCCCACATGCCGCAGAGCGGCTAGGCCCGTGAGCCATGGCCGCTGAGCCTGCGCGTCCGGAGCCTGTGCTCCGCAACGGGAGAGGCCACAACAGTGAGAGGCCCGCGTACAGCAAAAAAAAAAAAGAATCAAATAAACAACCTGATTTAAAAAATGGGCAGAGGGACTTCCCTGGCAGTCCAGTGGTTAAGACTCCATGCTTCGGGACTTCCCTGGCGGTGCAGTGGTTAAGAATCCACCTGCCAATACAGGGGACATGGGTTCGAGCCCTGGTCCGGGAAGATCCCACAAGCTGCAGAGCAACTAAGCCCGTGCGACACAACTACTGAGCCTGAGCTCTAGAGCCCGCGAGCCACAACTACTGAGGCCACGTGCCACAACTACTGAAGCCCGTATGCCTAGAACCTGTGCTCCGCAACAAGAGAAGCCACTGCAATGAGAAGCCCGTGCACCACAACGAAGAGTAGCCCCCGCTCGCCACAACTAGAGAAAGCCCGCATGCAGCAACGAAGACCCAACACAGCCAAAAATAAATTAATTAAAAAAAAATCAAATCTGACTCCTATCTCATGACTGTAACCACCATGAGATGCTGCTTGCCACTTATCCATTATATCATAACTGTTTATCTGTTAAATCTCCCCCACTATACAGTAAGCTCCTCACCATGACTGACTGGTCTCCAAGCCCTATTAATAAATGTTTATCAAATTAATAATGTGAATGTGTAGGTCAGGTTGTTCCACCCTTTCTCTCCTTCAGACTTGCAGTTTTATATTGAGATTAACGGCTCAGTGTGTATAAATAGAACCCTAAAAAAAACACCTAACTGAACTGTACACCTAAAAATAGTTAAAATGGTAAATTTTATGTTTTGTATATTTGACTACACTGAAAAAGAGCAAAGAAAAAAACATAACACCTAAAAACCAAGCAAATGATAGTGCAAAGCTTCCTAGAGGAAAGCAAGTCCAAAACCACTTGAGTAAAAGGCAGTGATATAATAGGAAAAGGAAGAGGTAAGGAGGAAGGGAGATCCAATTGGACCACTTAATACTAAGGGACTAGTCCTTCCTATGCCAACTAATAAGGACAGTTCCCTATTTTGGCATCTTATCTCACTCTAGCCTCACAATAGCCCTATGAATTGTGTGTTCTGTTCCTACCTTACAGGTAAGAACTAGGGCTCAAAGAGGTTGACTGAATTGCCTGAAGCTATACAGAAAGAGTATGAGATCCGGAATCTGAAACTTAAGTTCTACCAGACTTCAAAGCCAGGGCTTTTCACCAAGTGTGACATCAAAACGAGTGTGAGGGCTTCCCTGGTGGCGCAGTGGTTGAGAGTCCGCCTGCCGATGCAGGGGACACGAGTTCGTGCCCCGGTCCGGGAAGATCCCACATGCCGCGGAGCGGCTGGGTCCGTGAGCCATGGCCGCTGAGCCTGCGCGTCCGGAGCCTGTGCTCCGCAATAGGAGAGGCCACAACAGTGAGAGGCCCGCGTACCGCAAAAAAAAAAAAAAAAAAAGAGTGTGAAAGACAATTCATTTTACCTCTCCAGAATCTCAGATAAAAGGAATCTCATCTTATCTAACTTCCAACTTACAGGTGAGGTGGTGGAGGCCTCGGGAGGGAGTCATCATTTAAAGTTATACACAGGTGATGAGCGCTACTGTTTGTAGCTCCAAGATATCTGTGCTGTGGATTGGAGGAAATGATCTTGATATTCCTTGATATCTTAATATTCTTCCCAGCTTTCCAATTCTAAAATGGAGAAAACCCCTCTGATCTTACACCTGGGTGGGGCCCGGGACTGTCTGAAAGTTAAAAGCCATCTGCTGCTGGGCTTGGCAAGGGAAGACAGGCTGTGTCATTCCTCACCTTTCCCCCACATACTGGCTCAGCTCATAGTCAGGAAGTCAAGGCTTATCTCACAGGCACAGAGAGTTTTTCTTTCTCTTCCCCATCCTCCTGCCAAATTTAAACAGTGGGATTGGGGCTAGATAATCTCATTTTAACTTGTTTTAGATGTTTGCACACTGTAATTTGACAAGAATCCCTCAGATGATACTCCTGAGAGGATGGGGGTGGGCAGTGATGACAATGGGTTAAGGGGTTCCCGGCTGTAGAGAAAAACAGCAACCTAGTGGTTGGGGTTAATGCCTGTGACAATCTTTGTTCTGTTCATGGGGTAGGGCCTCCAGCCCCTGGACTGGGAGGGAGATCCCTAATGGCAGCTTGGGGAGAAAGGAAGTAAAAAGGCTCTCTGAAACAAACTTGGAACTTGGCACCAGGAACTAACTGGTGAGTAGGTAGAGAAGTTAAAGTTTGGTTTTCGGGGGTGAAGGAATTTAGGGACATTTCTAATATTGGAGGAGACCTGGCAGCTTAGAGTAAGGCTGGGAGTTCAAAGACTGAGCAAACTGGAAGCTGAATTAAAGAAAATACCGGATGAGGGAAGGAGAAGGAAGATGTATGGGAGCTGTGTATCACAGGGGAAGTAGATTCTGGGAGAAGTGTTTTAGAAGGGGGCGGGGGCGTAGCTATGGTGAGGAGGCACAGAATTTGGGTGGGCTCTGTATTTAATGTGAATAAGATAAAATTTGGGGAGGGGTACTGAGGGTGCTGCCTAGAATTCTGTGAGGGTGGGCTGAAGTTGCAGGGAGTAATGTGGGTTAGGGAGGAGGGTGGGGGGAGTGTTGAGGAAGGTTTGGTAGGGGTGAAAGGTTTCCAGGTGAAGACTGGATTTAGAATGCTGAGGACTTGGAGGGTAAGATGAATACTTGAATCTGCTTGGGGGAGGATAGCGTGCTAAAATACAAGAGGAATGGAGGCATGGGGAGTGGGGCTGAGGGTTATGAGTAACAGGTGTGAAAAAGGTGCCGTGCTGGGAGAAATTGAGGGAGAGTACCTATTATGTTTCAGGAACTGACCGATCCATATTCTGTGCAGGAATGCGGGGAGACAATCTAGTTGGAGGGCTAAGGGTAGTGTTGGCGATATGCAGGTTGGACGTTTTTCAGGGAGAAATGTGAGGGACAATTAGATATTTGATTGGAAGTCGGTTTTTTGTAGGAGTTGGAGAAGAGTTCAAGAGAGAAAATCTGAGAGAACAATGGCTGGGGGGAGCGGGGGATTCTGGAAGAGAATTTGGGCATTCTGATGTTCCAGTGCCCTGAGATCCTGAAAGTCACAGGATTTTCAGATTGGAGGATGCGGCAGCGTCCCAGGTAAAACTTTAGAGGCGGAAGAGGGTTCAGCAGAATAGGCGTGAGTGATTGGAGAGAGGCTGGGGCCGAACCCCAGCTCGTGTGGACGGCGGGGACCGGGAGGCCGGGCTCACCTGGGCAGACTGTCCTGGTAGTGCATAGTGGGCACGATGCTCAGCTGCAGGTACTGGCCCGGGTCGAAGCCTGTGCTCAGGAGCCGACTGGGGGCTCCCGGGCCAAAGGCAAGGCCCCGGGGCCAGGCGCGCAGCAGCAGGCCGGCCACCATCGTCCCGGGAGGCGGCAGCATCGAGAACGCGGAGAACGCGGAGCCCTGGTTACAGAGACCAGGCCGCCGCCCTCAATGCCCTAGGACGCAGCGTCAGGGATTCGCGTTCAGTTTGTGCTGGTCCGCGGAACAACTTCCGGCCTTTTGGCCCCGCCCACGGAAGGCCCCGCCCATAGGCCCACCGAGGCTCAGAGGGTCCAGCCCACTGCGGGTCTGGGACAGCAGTCGCTTCCCGGCGCTGTTGGTCTCTCTTGTGCTCTCTAGGCGGCAGGAAACCGAGCTCCGAAGCCACACCCTTCTCCTGTTTTGGAACAAGATGGAAACTGAACTGGAGAAAAAGAAGCCGAAAAAAACTTTTGGAATCTGATAAATTTGGTCCAGACTCTGTCCCTGGGAGATCGTGGGAAAAAATTTAAACCTCTGTATCCTCATCTGAGAAGTAGAGGTATGATCATTCAACCCAGCCCCCACGTTCCTAGATGTGAAATGAAACAACTTGGTGTGTACGGTGCCTGGCGCTGTAAGCAGTAAATGGTGGCTGCTGTCGTTACTAGTCACCCGTCACGTTTGCCCAGCAGAAGGTTTTTAACACACCGTGATTAGCCCCGCCGAGCTGCCCTTCGAGCTCACTTGAGCCGGTATTAGAGAAAATGTGTGCAGGAGTTCCCTGGCGGCCCAGTGGTTAGGACCTCCGCGCTTTCACTGTCGTGGGCCGGGTTCAGTCGCTGGTGGGGGAACTAAAATCCCGCAAGATATTCATCGCGGCAAAAAAATAAATAAATAATAATAATAGAGAAAATGTGTGCAGAAGCCGGAAACCACGGAGTCTCCCATCCAGCCACCACTTCTGTGCAGAAAACCCTTTTTAGAGCAGGATCCCTTCTGCTAGAACATCCTTTCTCAGCTTGAACATTTCCAAAGACAGGAAGCTCTGCCTGTGGTCCTAGGAAGCCTTCTATGCTCAGTGGACCCCATGAGGCTGCCTGTCCCCACAGATCACCTCCAAGTTTCCTTCCAACTCTGACTCTAAGATTATACAACTCGAATAGAGACCTATCAGCCCTTACCCATCACAAAGCAACCCCACCACACTCCCATTCTTGCTTTCAGCTGCAGTTTAGGATTAAGCAGGCTCTGCTCCCATTTTACAGAAGAAAAGGAGGTATCAAAAGACACAAAATCAGGGCTTCCCTGGTGGCGCAGTGGTTGAGAGTCCGCCTGCTAGTGCGGGGGACGCGGGTTCGTGCCCCGGTCCGGGAGGATCCCGCGTGCCGCGGAGCGGCTTGGCCCGTGGGCCATGGCCGCTGGGCCCGCGCGTCCGGGGCCTGTGCTCCGCAACGGGAGAGGCCACAGCAGTGGGAGGCCCGCCTACCACAAAAAAAAAAAAAAAAAGACACAAAATCGTGCTGTCTGGCTTGGAGTACAGAATTCCATTCCGGGAACAGGACCTTCCCTTAGCTTCAGCTCTCACTCGTGGCCCTGTGGGTTTGAGGTAGCCCAGTACATCTGCTCTGTCCCATAACTGACTAAGCAGTGCCAGAAGCTGGAGCACACTGAAAAGAGCACTAGACTGGGAGTCAGGAGACCTGAGTTTTGGTCTCAACTCTATCCTTATCTAGTTAGGTAACCCCTGGTTGAACTGGAAGATCACTAATGAGCCCACACTCGTTCAGTGGTGACTACAAATCCCTAAGAACTGAACATGAAACTTAAAAATACCGAATGTCTAATCCTCCTCCCTTGAGGGAAGAACAGATAACACTGTTTAGACCCAAGTCTAAAACATCAGTGCCATTTGCCTGTAGCGTATAGGACCAGAGGGAGAATATCAAATCCTTTCTGAAAAAGCTTACTCCAAATTCAGACAGTTTTCAAAGCCTTGAAACCTGAGGCAAACATCAGGAGCTGTGTAGAGCTAAGGGGTTCAGAGAACCCGGAAGAAACAGTGAACCTAATAGAAGAGCAGTGGCTCAATTCTAGAGACAGAGGGCCAGGGAATGTGCCCATCAAGTCTAATAGCTGAAGAGGGCCCAAAAGACTTCTGGAGGTGCATGGCCAATAGGAGCAAATCTAACCCCTCAGACGGGTGTCCAAGGCCTTTTTCTGGCACCCACCTGGTTCTCCACTTCCCATGATGTCACCCCAAGAACCCTGTGCTGTAGTAACACTGAACTGTTCACCATTCCCAGAACCTGTCCTCACTCCATGCTTTTTCTTTTTTAAGCTGTGCCTACTGTCTGAAATATTTTTTCCATGCATCTCTTCCTAGTACACTCTAACATCCTTCAAATCCCATTTCAAAACTCACAACCTCTATGAAGTCTTCCTCAATCCTCATCCTTCCTCCTTCCCACAAGAACAAGTTTCTCCCTCTGATTCCACAGCACTTTTCACGATGTTTTACTGTTATATATGGAAAACAGAACTATATTATGATTCATTATGCAAGGCAGAGATCTTGTTTTCGTTTATGTACCCAGATTTCTAGCACAGGGCCTATCATGGGTAGGCGCTTGCCTTCTTTCTTCTTGATATGGCCCTGGTGTATCACATTAAGGATAAACATGAACTGGAGGACCAGAAACACCATATTTTGCTGTGTGAGGGTCAAGAAAGTTCCTCTACTTAGAGAAAAATTCTGAAGAATAAATTGTATCAAAGTAATCCCAGAGTTCGGCTCTGTTTCGAATTAACTATGAAAAAGCAGAACATGGTGGACAGGTTTAAGTAATATTCTTATTCAAAACAAAAGTTCTTAAAAACAATAAACATTTTTATTGAGGTGTAACTGATATATAACATTAAGTTAGTTTCTGGGGGACAATGTAATGATTTGATATTTGTATACACTATGAAATGAATACCACAATAAGTCTAGTTACCATTAGTCACCATACATAGTCACAAAAATCTTTTTTTCTTGTGATGAAGACTTTTAAGATTTATTCTCTTAGCAACTTCAAATGTGCAATACAGTATTATTAAGTATAGTCATCATGCTGGATATTACATCCCCATGACTCATTTATTTTATAACTGGAAGATTGTAGCTATTGACCCCCTTCACCCATTTTGCCCACCCCCCAACCCCCTGCCCTCTGGCAACCGTCAATCTGTTCTCTGTATCTATGAGCTTGATTTTTTGTTTTGTTTGTTTGTTTAGTTTTTTCAATTCCACATATGAATGAGATCATATGGTATTTGTCTTTCTCTCTCTGACTTATTTCACTTAGAATAATACCTTCCAGGTCCATCCATGTTGTCTCAAATGGCAAGATTTCATTCTTTTTTTTATAGCTGAGTACTATTGCATTGTGTGTGTGTGTGTGTGTGTGTGTGTGTATGCCACATCTTCTTTATCCATTCATCCATCTATGGACACTTAGGTTGTTTCCATATCTTGGCTATTGTAAATAGTGCTGCAATGAACATAGGGGTGCATATACCGTTTCAAATTACTGTTTTCATTTCCTCTGGATATATACAAAGAAGTGGAATTGCTTGATCAAATGGTAGTTCTATTTTTAATATTTTGAGAAACCTCCATACTGTTTTCCATAGTGGCTGCACCAGTTTACATTCTCTTCAAAAGTGCATGAGAGTTCTTTATTTTCCTCACAACCTTTCTTGAGAATATGGCAGGATTGAGATGGGGAGACACTTTAAAGATGGGCAAGACTGGAGCAAATTTGAAGGCTGAGAGGGAGGAGCCAATGGGAAGACAGAGGTTAAATACAGGTAGAAATTAACTGATGGAGAATGTCCTAGAGGAAATGAGAGGGAATGGATTGGAGGAAGGGGCATGTCTTTAATAGAGAGAAGACAAGAGGACTTCCCTGTGGTCCAGTGGTTAAGACTCCGGGCTTCCAATGCAGGAGGTGAGGTTTGATCCCTGGTCAGGGAACTAAAATCCCACACGGCACAGCCAAAACAAAACCCAAAAACTGAGAAAGAAGAGAAGGATGGGTCAAGATAACTTCACCACTCACCTCTGCCATCTGCTCCAATATCTGTACTTTTGCTATTGCTGCTTTGCTTCCATTATCCCATCAGCTTCAAGACCATGTTGGGAAAAGTTGGAAGCCACATCTGGGTACCTCTCAAAACTGTCTGAGAATCCTAGTGTTGGGAGCTCCAGTTTCCCACAATTTCCGTAATTGGGAATATGGAGCTAACGGCAGCAAGGACTGAACCCTGGGTCCCTTCGAGGCCAGGCCAATCAACACACCAACTAAGAGGAATGAACCTAACCTTCCTAGTGTTCTTATAGGGTTTCTGCCTGCTGCACCTTGTGGGCAGCAGAAGGGAAGTCAGATAGACCAGGTGCTCCCATGTACTTGTCATGTGACCTTAAACAAGTCAGTTTATTTCAGATCCTCAGCTTCCTTTATTAATAAAACTGGACTAATCTTTACATTGACTTCTTCTCAAGTTTGTAAGTGAAAGGAATTTGCAACAGTTCATGAAGGGATGAGTTTTTAAATTATTGCAGGAACCAAGTCCTTCACTGCTTTACTGTAATAGTTTGTGACTACCTGTCCTGTTTCCAGTTTAGGTCCCCTCCAGTCCTCTCCATCATGCTGTCAGTGTAATCTTTCTAAGCCACAAACTGACATTAATAATAATAATAATAAAATAATGCTAATGATGAGGGCTAACATTTATTGTGTGTTTGCTATTTGCCAGATACTTCTTAAAACCCTAGACATCATAACGAAGGTCAAACTCTTTAGCCTAGCACCCCTTTACGATCTTGTTCCTAATTTCTTCTCTAACTTAGCTACTTACCCCTCCCATGGGTAAACCCAAGTCTTTCCTAGCATGTTACGTCTTCTTGTTGTTCTTACTCGGTCCCATTCATCTTTTAAACTTAGTCCTAACTTCCCCTCCCACGGAGAAGCCGTCCTTGCCCTTGACTGAACAGTCTGGCTGAACCCTCACACCCCCTGTCCCATATAAAGCACTCAGTGTCCAGGATTTATCATATGTTTTGTTGCTGCTGTTCTTTGGTTTGTCCTCCTCACCAAGTTCAATGCATGGCACAGAGTAGAAGCTCAACAAATATCAGCTGATTAAATGAATCAGAATTGTCTGGAGAGGAGATTTAAGAAGATTTTGAGCACCAGCATCACTTGGGTCACTTATTAAAACTATAAATGCCTGAACCCCACCCTTGGAAATTCTGATTCAGTAGATCTAGTGTTGGGGCTGAGAGTCCACACTTTACAAGTAGGTAATTCTAATGTACAGTCTGTTCTATACCTTTGGTATTCAAGTGCAGCTGGTGGACTGGAATCACCTGAGAGCTGTTAGAAATGGAGACTCTCAGGCTCCATCCCAGATCTACTGAACCAGAAACTGCATTTTAACAAGATCTTCAGGTGATTCTCAGGTATATTAGCATTTAAGAAACACTGGTCTCTTCCACTGGACCAGTTCCACCTACATCATACAAACAAGTATTTGTCAATGACATTTGTCACTTTGTAATTTACAAAGCATATTTCAAATAGTAAAAGGAAAAGCAACCAAAAATTATTGACTGCCACCCTCTGCTGTGTGCTGTACCAATGTTATGCCATTTAATCCTCACAACAATCCTTTGACATAGGCATAGGTCATAAGACCCAGAACTTTAAGAGTTTAACCAATGAAATCTATCCAGGATGGGTTCTCAAATCAGATATATGTAAAGACACCCTACTGAGCCAAAGCAAGCTTGTGACTGTGACTAAATTCACACGATTAACATGACCTTCCCGAAGGGTCACCATATTGTCGTTCATATTCTTCTGGCCCAGAAAGCCCAAGGTTATTTGGTTCAATTTCAGAGTGCCATTTAAAGTCGATCTGTCACCATATTTTTGAGGACTTGCCAGATAGGGTGCAACCAAGACCCCTCTATGATGTGCCTAATGTTAGGTTATCAGAATTTCCACCTACTACACATGGCTTTAATCAACTGAAAGTGCAGGAGGAGGAGTCTTGAACCATGATCTATAGGTCACCCACACTGTACTTTAGAGGCTCCCTGATAACTTGAAACGGTGTGATATGAGATGCTAATAAAGCCTGACTTTATGTGTACAACTTTAAAATAATGCAACTCTCCTGAATTAAAAACAATCAGGACCCACAACTTCAAGACTGGCGATCCAAGTCAATTGTGGACGGTGTTCACATTCTTGCCACATAGTGGCGCCACCTTAGCCGGTAAACAGAAATCCTTGCCGGGTCCCGTCAAAATTGTGTGAACCAGCAACGCTCCAGTTCACGCGCTCCAGAATTTCTTCGAGTAACCGTGGTAGCTTGTATTTACTTTTTGTGTTCTAAAATCTCTTTAAATATCTTATAATAATGTTATCCAAACATTCCATAAACAGTGGTGGTGCTGAGAGTTCTGAAAAACATTGCTGGAAATCAGTTACGACGGAAGGAAGGTTAGATGTGATAAAACCCCTGCTGTTCAATTCGCACAGAGCACGCCATAAAATATTAGCGGTGAAACTGAGAATACAGAAAGCAAAAGTATGCTTCAGGGGCTATAGACTGATGTTTTCCCGGAATGCACGTCCTAAAAAATAGAAGGGAAAATGAGCACTGAATGATGGGCACTTGGATTCCTGCCCTGAGTGGAAAGGATTTGTTTATCTCGTGTTCTCAGCCATTTGCTGGGAGATCCCTAATGACCAGACTATGGCTTAGCTGCTGTTTGGTTTAGCAGTTAGGGCCATGGACTCTGCTGTGAGACAATCTGGGTTCCAATCCTGTGATCCTGGGCAAGCCATAAGTCTGCATCTTATCTCCTCATCTATAAAATGGTCACATGACAGTGCCCAGCTCATGGGGTTGCTGTGTGAGATCTCAGTGGAGATAATCTAGCAGGGGCTTAGCACAGTGCCTGGGGCAGAGAGAGTGCTTATTAAATGTTAGCCATCCTGCTTCTCCTCAGCATCGCCATTATCCCAGCTCAGGGCTGTGCCGAACTCCCAGGAGATAGAGAGTTCCCATGCCCGAGAGAATTCTTTCCCCTTCATCTCTCTTTTTATCTGACATGTAACTCATCATGCTTGTCCTGGAAAGTCAGTATGTTATTCCATTTTTTCCCAATCTCATTTTGAAATCTGTGGGAAAACTTTTGAGTTTTTCTAAAATTGTAGAAAAAGGCTATTATAGCCCTGTAAATCAAGGCTGGCAAGATGTTGGCAGAGTCTTCAGGGACTGGTCCTTCCCCTTTACCATGTCTACCCCTCCTCCTCTGGGCCTCTCTGACCACCTCCTCACTTTCCTGGAGCTTCACAAGGACTTGCTGCCCGAGACACAGCACCCCATGTGAGTGGGGTGAGCCAGCCCAGGGTTCTCCCCATCCCCTCCATCAAATCTCAGAGACCGGAGCTCCATCAGAGACTTCCTTACTCCTCTGGAGGACCTGTCACCTGGGGGGAAATAGGATATTTTAGGGATGAGTAAAAGGATAATAAAGGTTAGAAGGGGAATATAGGGACCCTTCTCCCTCTCCTTGGAGTAGCATTTGGGTGGGAAGATTTGAGGGCCAACTTTGAGGGCTGGGGGTCGAGGTTGCTTCTGACTGGAAGCCTCTGACCTAGGGTCACTCAAGCAGCTGGACAAGCCCAGAAGAGGAAGAGCAGGAGGCTGATTCCTTAGAGCTTCAGCTCTGTCTCCTGAGGGTTTTAGCTACCAAACTACATTTTAAAAACACTCTGTTGACTCCCTTCTCCATTAAACACACACACACACACACACACACACACACACACACACAGAGCTGGGTGTTTAAACAAGGGAGGGGCCTCAGGGAGGACTGTTGGGGTAAAAGGTGTGACAAGCCTCACAGTGGTCTAGGATTCAGAGGTGCTGGCTTGGCTAATGCTCTGGAAAGGGCCCTGGAGACCTGGAGAGCTGCCCTGAACTCCATCAGTAATTTGCTGTGTGACCTTGAACAAGTCACTTCTTTCAGCGTCAATTTGGAAAGTGAAGGGGTCTGGCAGCATGATCTCTGCTATATCCCAGCTGAGGGCTCCCTCCTCCGGCTGCCATCACATCCCCTCTGCCATCTCAAGCCCCCGAGAGACACACAGTCTGTCTCTTCCATAGCTCCTTGTACTATGTCCAGCACAAAGTAGATACTTGGTACATTTTGTGTTCAATGAGTGAAAGACAAAAAGCTGATGGAACATCCACCATGTGCCAAGCACTGTGCCAGGGGTGCTTATGAACAACGTGTATAATTCTGACAACACCTTGAGGGAAGGATATTTTTTAACTTTTGATGCAGGAAATCAAGTTGATCATACCTCTTGGTTAATGGCCCATTACTGTCATTGGTCTGTGCAATGCTCTTTTCTGGTTTCGATTTCCTCCCTCGTCACTAATCTCCACTCATAGGCATCCATTCTAGTGCATTTGATGTAGCTCTGTAAATATGCATGTATCCTTGTAAAATATATTCTCTTGTTTCGTGTGTGCTTCTGGTTTTTATTCATGTCTGTGGTATCATGGTACACGTCCTGCCTCTTATGTTTTTACCCAAGTCAGTTTTGAAGAATCATCCCTGTTGCTGTATGTGCGTCTAGTCCATTGCTTGCACCTGCTCTCAGAATCCTATCACTGCACCCACCACAGTTTACTTATCCTTTCCTCTGGCAGTGAAAACCTTCACTCCCTTTGCTGTCTACCACCACAGACACCACCATGATGAATATCCTCCAACATGTCCCCTTATTTATACACCTGTAAGAGAACTTCTCTTGGCTATAATCCAAGAGCAGGATTGCTGGGTCACAGGGCACATACAAAGTAGAGATTTTAGTCCCAATTTCAGAGCTGAGAAAACAACGCTTAGCCCACACAAAGAGAAATTGGGAATCTAGGATTCATTTCCAGAATGTCTGCTTCCAGATCCTGGGCTAGTTCCAAAGGGCCTCGATAAATAACCAAATCTGGTCCAATCAGCTCAACGAGTAACTTCCCTGTTGTGTGGCTCTCAATAATAAACTCAGATAAACCGACTGGGTTGTCTAGACATCTTGGCATTTGCTAGTAAGGGTGTACGCACCATGCTGGGTACATCATCCTGAGACTGCGGCTTGAGGAACCCTTGCTTCCTTGAGTTACTAACAATCTCTCGCATGTTACAGCAACAGGCAGTTAAAAACACGTCCTATGTGTAATGTCTTACTTCTCATAACAACCCTGTGAGGGAGGAACAATCATCATTTACATTTTACAGCAAAGGAAACTGAGGTTCAGTGTCATTTTGCTGCAAAGTGGCAGGGCTGAGAACCAGACCCAGGCCTCAGAGCCCAAGTCTGGTGTAATTTCCACCACCCCAGAGCTGACAGCCTAGGAGAAAAAGCCCACGCCCCACAGCCAGGCATTCGGGTGAGATCACAAAAGCTCAGAACTTTGTAAATCCTGTCTGCAAATGTTTGGCCTTCAGCAGGGCCACCTCCAGCCAGGAGAGACCCCAGCTGGCACACAGAAGGGAGAGGGATATGGCACCAGGGAGAGCTTCCCAAATGGCCATTACAGAGCTGCAGCGTTCCATGCCATGTCGGCTGGTGGCAGCAAGTTGCTGTGACCTGTACCAACGAGGGAGACCATCTGGCTTCCCTCCCTGGCCCTCTCCCCGAACAGTGAGAATCGGCAGTGGTGGTGAAAGAGAAACAAAATCTCTCTGCTTTTGACGACTTCCCTGACAAATACCTCTAGTTTATTTTATTCCATTCCAGCCAGTGAGCTTGCAAAGCTGCACAACTTTTTAAAATGTCGTTCCATTTAAAATTTACTAACTACTCTTCGCCAGGCAGGATGCTCAGCACTGGGATTTTAAATGATTAAGCTCGTGAGCCATGAGATGCTGAGCAGGTACTTAACCCCTCTGAGCCAATGGTGATAGATACCACGCAGGGTAGTTGCAGGGCGAGCACATGCCCAGCACAGAGTAAACACTCAACAAGTGGTATTTGGAGGTATTACTCAATGTGATGAATGAGGAAAGCGGTAAATATGAAATGTTAGGGAGCCCTGGAGAGGGAACAGTGAATGGTCTCTGGAGAGAGCAGTGGAGACTACAGTAGCTCTACTGAGTAGAGAGATGATATTTAGCTGGGCTGACATGATACTGAGCTGCCACGTAAGTTCACTGGGGAATAAGTACAAGGAATAGGAATAGGAATTTTTTTTTTGCACTGTTGGTGGGAATGTAAATTGATACAGCCACTGTGGAGAATAGTATGGATGTTCCTTAAAAAACTAAAAATAGAACTACCATATGACCCAGCAATCCCACTACTGGGCATATACCCTGAAAAAAAATAATTCAAAAAGAGTCATGTACCAAAATGTTCATTGCAGCTCTATTTACAATAGCCAGGACATGGGACATGGAAGCAACCTAAGTGTCCATCAACAAATGAATGGATAAAGAAGATGTGGCACATATATACAGTGGAATATTACTCAGCCATAAAAAGGAATGAAACTGAGTTATTTGTAGTGAGGTGGATGGACCTAGAGACTGTCATACAGAGTGAAGTAAGTCAGAAAGAGAAAAACAAATACCGTATGCTAACACATATATATGGAATCTAAAAAAAGAAAAAAAAATGGTCAGAAGAACCTAGGGGCAAGACGGCAATAAAGATGCAGACCTACTAGAGAATGGACTTGAGGACATGGGGAGGGGGAAGGGTAAGCTGGGACAAAGTGATAGAGTGGCATGGACATATATACACTACCAAATGTAAAATAGATAGCTAGTGGGAAGCAGCCACATAGCACAGGGAGATCAGCTCGGTGGTTTCTGACCACCTAGAGGGGTGGGATAGGGAGGGTGGGAGGGAGGGAGATGCAAGAAGGAAGAGATATGGGGACATGTATATGTATAACTGATTCACTTTGTTATAAAGCAGAAACTAACACACCATTGTAAAGCAATTATACTCTAATAAAGATGTTTAAAAAAAATGAAAAAAATGAAGGGGGAAGGGGACCAGCCTTTTAAATTCCCTGGAAGTCACTTCGGCTGGATGGGTAGGGGCTTTCAACAATAGGGGAGGTACAGCAACAATGCTGGGCCACCTCTTTGTCTGTGCCTCTGTGATCAGAAACAGCAATTGGCGATCAGAGCACAGACCCCTGACATGTGGAGGACAGGACCCATTTTGCTCACTGCAGCTCCAGCAAGCTACTCCAGGAACATATGCACAGCTGCCTACCACATGGCTGCGATGGAGGGTGGGTAGCTGCTCCTGTGCAAAGAACTGAAATTGACCAAAATAAACTGCAATTTACTATCCAAGCCTTCCTCTGGAAGTTGCAAGACTGGAACAGACTCCAGAGTACCAAAATAGGTACATCAGACAGATTCTGCCAAAGCAATTGTCGTCTAGGTGTGAAGATAGATCCCTGGTGTTTCTTAGTGTGCCCTGTTCCCAGAATCCCCTCTTGTATTTAGTCTTAAAAGACTGTTTGTTACACTAGATGGACTGAGAGGAGAGAGCATTCCAGGTAGTGGGAACAGAGTGTGCAAGACTCAGACAAGGAAGGGTATGGGTATGCTGGGGAAATTATAGGAATTTCAGTATGGGTGGGGCAAGGGGAAGGAGAAGAGAAGGGAAAGTAAAGAGACATGCAGACAAGGAGAACAGCCTTTGGCCTTTGTGGTAAATAAATTTTCATGGCACAATTCTTGCTGATGTGCAAACTCAACATTTTATTCAAGCATAGAATATGCAGTGACTAGCCAAAGGCCTTGCACTTGAAATGTTAAGTAAATTTTATTTATTCAATTTGTCTAAACACAGTTATGAAAAGAGCTAAATAGCTTGAAGAGGATATTTTGAATTTTAAAGGGCAGGGGGTGGGGCAGAGTCAGAAGAACCTCTTGCTGTTTTGAGGGAAATTGTCTTCTCTGGGCCTTGGAACTGGTGACTGTCACCTTGCATAATTAACAGAAGTGAAAGATCCTGTGGTCCCAGTGTCTCACGGGCACAGCAACCTCTCAGGAGCCTCTTCTGAGACTTCTTTCTACAGGCCCACTGCTTTCCTCATCTCTGCTGCCTCCAGACTTTCTCCCCAGTAACCAAGCAACAGCCTGTTTATCCACAATCTAAACAACCAAGAGAATCAAGGAATGCTACAGTGGTGATGGTATATGAGAGCAGTTTGTATTCCATTCTATGAGCAAGAAATAATAAGAAAACATGCTCCTGTTAGGCACTTAGTTCAAAAATAGCCCCCTGGGTTGGTGTAGCCCCTCAGGTGGCACCATCCAACTTCTACTCATTTTGTGTGGCACTCAAGACTTTTCACAGCAACATTTGTGAAATTACAACATGCCATTTGCATCTTTAAGAACCATTAAGGTCTGTTAAGTGAGGGCCATATTTGAGGGCATTCAGACCCTTTGATTGAGTCAACCAGAAAGTTCAGTTAACTAGAAAGCTCCATTTTCCAAAGAATTCAGAATAACCAAGAATTCATTGGAGTCTCCCTAAAAGTAAATATCCTGGACTTACTCCCCAGAATTTAATTTAAGAACTTGGAGCTGCAGCAACCCACTTCACCTTAACCTAGAATGGTTCAACTTTCTAGGAATAGCCAAGGGGTAGGGGCCTAAGTGAGCTCAACTGAGCAGAAGGAATAGACTACACTGTGGAAATGAAGACCACCCAAATGAGAACAAACAGGGGCTGATTCCAAGCTTGCTATATAGCAAGGGAGACGGCCACCATCACTTGCATTTGGCAGGCAAGGGAGCAGGAAAGCTTTATAGTGGAAAAAAAGTGAAGGCTTCAAGGGTACTCTGATTGGAGGTTGTTGGCAAAGAAGAGTGGAAACAGCTGACTAGAAGAGGGACATCTTTGTGTAATTGGTTTGGGGAGCAAATTTGGTTTTCTCTGGCTAGTCCTGAGTTGGAAGTGAGGGCAAAGATTCAAAAAACTGACCATTGTTGACTCAGTCCTGATTGTTTTGGGCTGATTACTTCCGAGGTTATGGTTTTGCTTCCCAAGCTGGTTGCTGCAGAGTTTGTGGGTCAGAATTCAATTGTCAAATATGATCTGACAATTGTCTGTTTATATATTTGATCTCTCAGTACACACACACACCCATGATTTTCATTTTCATTTTCAGATTGAGACATTTAGCAAATAGGAACAAGCTAGAGGCAAAGCTGGGTTAAGAGGTGAGGAGGAGAGTTCAGCACAGTGATGAGTGGACAGCAGACATTTAATAAGTCCATGGTTTATTATTGAGGCTGGGAGATAAATCTGGGACTTCAGGCTTCTATTATAGCTCATCCTCAATTCCCTTTAATTCATTCCATCCATTCAATAAACATTTTTATTTGTTATTGTTGTGTTAAAGTTGTCTTCCTTTTCTTCCACTAGTTCTTCCCCCAATAAGCATCATCTGTTCTGATGTTTCAGCTTGGTTTCCCTCCCCCAAGTTGCTGAATTTCCCCCCCACCCTCCCCAGTTTCTGAATTCTCTTAAATGGCTTAAATGATGGCTCGTCAAAAAGATATGGCCACATCCTCCCTGGGATCTGTGAATGTGACCTTATTTGGTAAAAGGATCTTTGCAGATGTAATTAAATTAAGGATTTTAAGATAAGTAGATTATTCTTGATTATATGGGTGGACCCTAAATCCAATGGCAAGTGTCCTTATAAGACCGAGTCAGAGGGGGACCACACAGACACAGAGGAGAAGCAATGTGAAGACAGAGACTGGAGAGATGCAGGCACAAACCAAGGAACGCCAAGGATTGCTGGAAGCCCCCAGAAGCTTGGAGAGAGGCATGATTCTCCAATGAATGGATTCTCCCCCAGAGGCTCTGGGGTGGAATGGCCCTGCTGACACCATTTTTTTTTTTTTTTTTCCTGTCACCAGGGAGCTGGGATTTTCTTTCTTTTTTTTTTTAAATTGGGGGTATAGTTGTTTTACAATGTTGTGTTAGTTTCTGCTGTACAGCAAAGTGAATCAAGTAAACATATACATATATCCCCACATTTTTGGATTTCCTGCCCATTTAGGTCACCATAGAGCATTAAGTAGAGTCTCCTATGCTATACAGCAGGTTCTCATTAGTTATCTGTTTTATACTTATCAGTGTATATATGTCTATCCCAATCTCCCAATTCATCCACCCCTCCTTTCCCCCCTTGGTGTCCATACGTTTGTTCTCTACATCTGTGTCTCTGTTTCTGCCTCGCAAACAGGTTCATCTGTACCATTTTTCTATATTCCACATATATGCGTTAATATACGACATTTGTTTTCCTCTTTCTGACTTACTTCACTCCGTATGACAGTCTCTAGGTCCATCCACGTATCTACAAATGACCCAATTTCGTCCCTTTTCATGGCTGAGTAATATTCCATTGTGTATATGTACCACATCTTCTTTATCCATTCATCTGTCAGTGGACATTAAGGTTGCTTCCATGACCTGGCTATTGTAAATAGTGCCACAATGAACATTGGGGTGCATGTGTCTTTTTTTTTTAAATAAAATTATTTATTTATTTTTGGCTGCATTGGGTCTTTGTTGCTGCACATGGTCTTTCTCTAGTTGTGGTGAGAGGGGGCCACTCTTCATTGCAGTGCGTGGGCTTCTCATTGCGGTGGCTTCTCTTGTTGCAGAGCACAGGCTCTAGGCACATGGGCTTCAGTATTTGTGGCACGTGGGCTCAGTAGTTGTGGCTCACGGGCTTAGTTGCTCTGCGGCATGTGGGATCTTCCTGGACCAGGGCTCGAGCCTGTGTCCCCTGCAATGGGGGGCAGATTCTTAACCACTGCGCCACCAGGGAAGTCCTGCATGTGTCTTTTTGAATTACGGTTTTCTCTGGGTATATGCCCAGTAGTGGGATTGCTGGGTCATATGGTAATTCTACTGTTAGTTTTTTAAGGAACCTCCATACTGTTCTCCACAGTGGCTGTATCAATTTACATTCCCACCAACAGAGCAAGAGGGTTCCCTTTTCTCCACACCCTCTCCAGCATTTATTTTTTGTAGATTTTCTGATGTTGGCCATTCTGACCAGTGTGAGGTGATACGTCATTGTAGGTTTTTTTTTTAATTTTATTTATTTATTTATTTGGTTATGCTGGGTCTTAGTTGTGGCAGGAGGGCTCCTTAGTTGTGGCTCAAGGGCTCCTTAGTTGCATCATGCGAACCTTAGTTGCAGCATGCATCTGGGATCTAGTTCTTTGACCAGGGATTGAACCCAGGCCCCCTGCATTGGGAGCACAGAGTCCCAACCACTGCACCACCAAGGAAGTCCCCTCATTGTAGTTTTGATTTGCATTTCTATAATAATTAGTGATGTTGAGCAGGTTTTCATGTGCCTCTTGGCCATCTGTATGTCTTCTTTGAAGAAATGTCTGTTTAGGTCTTCCACCCATTTTTTCATGGAGTTGTTTTTTTTTTGATATTGAGCTGGATAAGCTGTTTGTATATTTTGGAGATTAATCCTTTGTCCATTGATTCGTTTGCAAATATTTTCTCCCATTCTGAGTGTTGTCTTTTTGTCTTGCTTATGGTTTCCTTTGCTGTGCAAAAACTTTTAAGTTTCATTAGGTCCCATTTGTTCATTTTTGTTTTAATTTTCATTACTCTAGGAGGTGGGTCAAAAAAGATGTTGCTGTGATTTATGTCAAAGAGTGTTCTTCCTCTAAGGGTTTTATAGTGTCCAGTCTTACATCTAGGTCTTTAATTCATTTTGAGTTTATTTTTATGTGTGGTGTTAGGGAGTGTTCTAATTTCAGTTTTTTACATGTAGCTGTCCAGTTTTCCCAGCACCACTTATTGAAGAGGATGTCTCTTCTCCATTGTATATTTTTGCCTCCTTTATCATAGATTAGTTGACCATAGGTGTGTGGGTTTATCTCTGGGCTTTCTATCCTGTTCCACTGATCTATATTTCTGTTTTTGTGCCAGTACCATACTGTTTTGATGACTGTACCTTTGTAGTATAGTCTGAAGTCAGGGAGTCTGATTCCTCCAGCTCTGTTTTTTTCCCTCAAGATTGTTTTGGCTATTTGGGGTCTTTTGTTTCTCCATACAGATTTTAAGATTTTTTGTTCTAGTTCAGTGAAAAATGCCCTTGGTAATTTGATAGGGATTGCATTGAATATGTAGATTGCTTTGGGTAGTTTGGTCATTTTCATGATGTTGATTCTTCCAATCCAAGAACATGGTATACCTCTCCATCTGTTTGTGTCATCTTTGATTTCTTTCATCAGTATCTTGTGGTTTTCTGAGTACAGGGCTTTTACCTGCTTAGGTATGTTTATTCCTAGGTATTTTATTCTTTCTGTTGCAGTGGTGAATGGAATTGTTTCCTTAATTTCTCTTTCTGATCTTTCATTGTTAGTGTATAGGACTGCAAGAGATTTCTGTGCATTAATTTTGTATCTGGCAACTTTACAAAATTCACTGATTAGCTCTAGTAGTTTTCTGGTGGCAACTTTAGGATTCTCTATGTATAGTATCATGTCATCTGCAAACAGTGACAGTTTTACTTCTTCTTTTCAATTTGTATTCCTTTTATTTCTTTTTCTTCTCTGATTGCCATGGCTAGGACTTCCAAAACTATGTGGAATAAGAGTGGCAAGAGTGGACAGCCTTGTCTTGTTCCTGATGTTTGCTGTGGGTTTGTCATATATGGCCTTTATTATATTGAGGTAGTTTCCCTCTATGCCCACTTTCTGGAGAGTTTTTATAATAAATGGGTGTTGAATTTTGTCAAAAGCTTTTCCTGCATCTATTGAGATGATCATATGGTTTTTATTCTTCAATTTATTAGTATGGCTGACACCTTGATTTAGGACTTCTGACCTCCAGAACAGTGAAAGAAAAAATTTCTGTTGTTTTAAGCCACTGAGTTTGTGGTAATTTGTTACAGCAGCCGTAGGAAAAGAATATAGTCACCCATAAGAAGAAATTTCTTTTGCTCAGGTCAAATAATTGTGTGATTTTGAAAACTATGTTTATAGAAACACTGTTAAAACCACCTAAAAGTTTTTTCAAAAGAAACAAAAAAAATACCCATGATCCTCACCAGGCATATTGATTATTTCTATATCTTCATATTCTCTTCCATTCATTATACTTATGAATATTATAAAACTAGTATTTGCAATTCTTTATTTTCATTCAACTTCAGAATGGAGACATTATCCCATGTGGCCCCATTGTCTTCACCATTGTGTTCATGCTTATATTTCATAGAGTGAAGCTGCAGGCATGAATTACTTAATCATATCCCTATTGTTACATATCTAGGCTATTTCCAAACTTTTTGTTACAGATAATGTTGCAGTGAAAAATAATAGTAATAATACCACCATTTATGCTGCGCCTATGATACCACATATCCAGACACTTCCCTCTGTGTGGTTTTATCTAAGCCTCACAATCAATAATTCTTTGAAGCAAAAAAGAGCTTGAAGGGGGAGATGGGTATTACAGATGAAGAAAATGGGGCTCTAAGAGGTAAATCAACATGTCCCCAAAGATTCATAAAGTTAGGAAGCAGGGGAGCCTGGAGTGGAATTTGGTCAGTCTGTCTTCAAAACCCACACTTTGTCATTAAGCCATACTTCTTCTCAAAAGTTAGTACAAATGAAATTTTTAATTGGCATCATATCCTCAAACTACATTCCCAGGAGTGAGATGATAAAAGTCAGGGATTGAATGCTTAGCATGTCTTAAAAACATCTTGTCAAACCACTTGAGCAAAAACTTTGAAATGAACCAAATTTTTAACTAACGGGGATTTGTCAACTAAATTGTGGAACAGCCACATAATGTGCTATAAAGAAGGCCTTGGGGAAATTTGGTTATTCATATGAAAAGATGTTCATAATATATCAAGAAGGAATATATACAATAGTTAAAAGGTAGAAGCAACCCACGTGTCCATTGAGATATGAATGGATAAGCAATATTATTCAGCCACAAAAAAGGGAGGAAATTCTACAATATTCTACAACATAGATGAACCTTGAAGACATTATATTAAGTGAAATGAGGCAGTCACAAAAAGACAAATACCATATGATTCCACTTATATGAGGTTCCTAGAATAGTCAGATTCATAGAGATAGAAAGTAGAATGGTGGTTGCTGAGAGCTGGGGGTTGGGGAGAATGGGGAGTCACTGTTTAAGGGGCACAGAGTTTCAATTTTACAAGATAAAAAGAGCGCTGGAGATGGACGGTAGCGATAATTGCCCACGAAAATGAATGTACTTAATACTACTAAACTGTACACTTAAAAATGGTTAATTCCCTGGTGGTCCAGTGGTTAGGACTCCGTGCTCTCACTGCCGAGGGCTCGGGTTCAATCCCTGCTCAGGAACTAAGATCCCACAAGCCACACAGCCAAAAAAACAAAAATGGTTAAAATGATAAATTATATTTTACGTGTATTTTACTACAATTTTTAAAAACTAGAAAAAGAAAACAGTGTGTATGTGATCCAGCAATTCCACTTTGGGATATATACCCAAAAGAATTGAAAGCAGAGATTCAAACAGATATTTGTACACCCATGTTCATAACAGCGTTATTCACAAGAGCCAAAATGTGGAAGCCACCGAAGTGTCCATGGATGGATGAGTGGATAAACAAAATGTGGTATATGCATACAATGGGATATTATTCAGCCTTAAAAAGGAAGGGAATTCTGACACATGCTACAACATGGATGAACCTTGAGGACATTGTGCTACGTGAAATAAGCCAGTCACAAAAAGACAAATAGTATATGTTCCACTTATTCGAGGTACTTAGAGTGGTCAAATTCACAGAGACAGAAAGTAAAATGATGGTTGCCAGGGGCTGGGGAAGAGAGGAATGGAGAGTTGGTTTTTAAAGGGTACAGAGTTTCAGTTGGGAAAGATGAATGGAAAAGTTCTGGAAATGGAAGGTGGTGATGGATGTACAACACTGTACATGTACTTAATGCCACAGAACCATACACCTAAAAATGGTTAAAAGAGTAAATTTTGTGTTATGCATATTTTAGCACAAGGGAAAAAGAAACAAGCAATATGAAAGCTTTTGCAAAAAATAATTAAACATAGAAAAATGTATGTTATTGAGCTGCATGAGCTGTTTGTATATTTTGGAGATTAATCCTTTATCAGTTGCTTCATTTGCAAGTATTTTCTCCCATTCTGAGGGTTGTCTTTTGGTCTTGTTTATGGTTTCCTTTGCTGTGCAAAAGCTTTTAAGTTTCATTAGGCCCCATTTGTTTATTTTTGTTTTTATTTCCATTTCTCTAGGAGGTGGGTCAAAAAGGATCTTGCTGTGATTTATGTCATAGAGTGGTCTGCCTATGTTTTCCTCTAAGAGTTTGATAGTGTCTGGCCTTACATTTAGGTCTTTAATCCATTTTGAGTTTATTTTTGCGTATGGTGTTAGGGAATGTTCTAATTTCATACTTTTTTATGTACCTGTCCAGTTTCCCCAGCACCACTTAAAAAAAAAAAAAAGTCATGAAGAACCTAGGAGTAAGACGGGAATAAAGACACAGACCTACTAGCGAATGGACTTGAGGATATGGGGAGGGGGAAGGGTAAGCTGTGACAAAGTGAGAGAGTGGCATGGACATATATACACTACCAAATGTAAAATAGCTAGTGGGAAGCAGCCGCATAGCACAGGGAGATCAGCTCGGTTGTTTGTGACCACGTAGAGGGGTGGGATAGGGAGGGTGGGAGGGAGGGAGACGCAAGAGGGAAGAGATATGGGGACATATGTGTATGTATAACTGATTCACTTTGTTATAAAGCAGAAACTAACACACCATTGTAAAGCAATTATACTCCAACAAAGATGTTAAAAAAAAAAAAGAAAAATGTATGGGAGTATAAACTAAAAAGCTATTTCTAGGTGTTAGAATACAGGATATTTTTGTGTTTTTCTTACTTTTCAGCAATGAACATGTATTCTTTGAAGCATTTTCTTTTTTAGCTGAAAAAAGGAAGGAGACGGGCAGTACAGGTACAAACTGACTGGTGGGCGGTGGTGGCAGGGAAGGGTGTACCTCCACTGGCAGGGTCTGTGTGATGTGTGTTTCCCCTCTGCCTCTTCGGCCCAAGACCCTCTTCTGGGCAAGAATTACTTCAGGCATTGATTGATGGAACACAGTTAACTTTAATGGTCTTCATGTAAGTTCCCCCACTGTGGAGCAGGGCAGGGCAATGAGTCTGAATGCTGGGCCCACTGACTCTGCCCGTTGCCCTGGCATTTTACTTCTGCAGTCGAGGGGCCTGTGGATTCAGGTTGTTTCCATGTCTTGGCTATTGTGAATAAAGCTGCTATGGGGAGTGCAGCTATCTCTTCAAGATAGGAATTTCATCTTCTTTGGATATATTTAACTTCTTGAGGCTCTATATTGAATATTTAAATTGTGTAGGTTCTATTTTTCCCACCTGTCTCGGGAAGGCTGCAGTCCTTACCTGGACTTTGCAGAAGCCCTGGTAAGGGAAACAGTGGTAGAAATTAGTTTTATCAAACATGTTAAACTTCAATGTCTCTGCTGGATCCCCATGAGCCTACCCCAGCAACACAGGAATATTTTAGCAGGAAATTCTTTCAAATTGCATTCTTTCAAATTCTTTCAAATTCTTGTGTTTTCATCATAAAACTTTTCCAGACTTCAGGTCTTCCTGTCTCATGGACCCAGTTTCACTACTGAAAATAAAAACTCAGTAAGATAATTATCATTCTAAACTAACTTGATTACACTTTTAGCCTTTACTGAAAACATCACAAGTAGATCATTGATCATTTCTAATGGGAAAAGTAACTTTCTTGGCAAGTGACATGTCCACATATATCTTGTATTTGAATTATATTTCTCAGTATTTCTCACCTGGACTTGAGCTACTCAAGAGCAGGGAACCCATTATATGTCCACATAGTAGGTCCTCTTTATCTTTATGCTAATTAGTTAACCAATTAACTTATTTACAGACACCAGGAATACTAAATGCTGATGATAATGATTAATACCTTTATTACTATATTCTTTTCTTTGCTGTGTTTCTTACGCTTATGCTACAGGCATTGTTCTAGGTGCTGAGAATACAGCAGGAAGTAAATATTACAAAATGTAATCCCACCTGCTCCCCACCAAAAAAAGCCTTACAAAATCTTACCAGAAGCTGGGGCCCATAGATTTGCCTATTTTAAAAAAGAGAAAGGGAGGAAGGCAGGCAAGACTATGTTGCAGTGCAGTAGAATAAGTGCAGATTAGGACTCAGAAGTCTTGGGTTTACTTTGTGCTTTCTAGCTGTCTGACCTTGGGGAAGTTAATTGACCTCTCTCTGCCTCAATCCCCTCTTCTGTAAAATAGGGATAATGAAAACATCTAATAACATTGTGGTGAGGATTAAATTAATCAAGACAATGTAAAGTGCCTAGAATAATGCCTGGCGCATGTTGAATACCCAATAAATGTTAGCTATTTATTGTTGTCGCTGGTATGAACAACCCTGAGTAGGTCACATAACATCTCAGCTTCAGTTTCTTCCCCTGCAAAACGGGGGATAGTAGTAACATCTACCTCATGGGTAAGGTTCAAGTGAGATGAAGTAAGTGAAAGCTCTTTATAAACTGAGGGCTTAATCTAGGACTCAAAGCCTTCAGCAGGTAGCTGTTCAGGGAACCCCGGGAGATGCGGGGTGGTGAGCTGGAAGGTGGAGGAGTCATGGGGACTGCAGGCAGAGCAAGAAGCCAGCACTTCGTTCCAGCGATTATGGTCATGCAGATGTTTCTAATGAAACCACAAATCCAGATTTTTATGTAAGATCTCTAGTTTTTAAATGTTGGCAATTAAGTTGGATTTTTATAAAACACTTTGAAAGCCAATCAAAATAAAGATGCAGGCTGCCAACTTGTGACCTGTTATAAACTTTTACAGCTATTATTTAATAAACCCCAGGGGAGAACAATAAAAGTAGCTGATGCAATAACTAAATTGAAAAGCCAAGAAACAACGAACATTAATTGGGTTCTATGTGTCATGAACATTATAGCATTTGATTCTCCCAGCAACCTCAAGAGATGGGCATTAGCACTCCCATTCTACAGATGAGGAAACTGAGGCCCAGAGATGCCTAAGGTCACACAACTGGTGAGGGGCCAATAGGGTTGAATGCCACCTCTCTGCCTCCGAAACCCAATCTCTTTTCACTCTGATGACTTTGCAAGATTGCAACACAGTATCACCTGAGCCCATAGGCCCCTCGACTTCACAGCAGAAGTACAATGTCATGGCAATGGGCAAAGTCTGTGGGCCCAGCATTCAGACTCATTGCCTTGCTCTGCTTCACAATGGGGGAAACCTACTTGAAGACCATTAAAGTCAACTGTGTTCCATCAATCAATGCCTGAACTAGACCTTGCCCAGAAGAGGGTCTTGGGCATTAGGGTATCTTTTCAGTGAGGCTTCCAGATCTGCCATAGGCAGCCTAAAGAGATAGGAGAGAGAGGACATCAGTCTCCCGATCAAAAAGGGTCTTGGAACCAGTCCCAAAAGCAATGTACAAAAATGCAGCAAGGTCTATATACTAATACATTTTATGTTAAGAATACAAACCATAAGTCTCTAAATTGCTGTGGTTTAGACCAGTGACTCCCATCACCCTCAACCTAATGTTGGGTCCACCTCCCCACATTACATCAAAACCTGGGCATTTAACAGGGACAGTGGTAAGTTTTAAAAGCTCCCCAGGTGATCAACCAAGGATCACTGACTGAGTGTCTATTAAGAGAATTCAGCAGATACTTTATTCATTCAACAGCTGTTTCTTGAGCACCCACTATGTGCCAGATACATAGTATGTTGGAAATTAGTGAGCAATAGAAAGGCAATGTCTTGACTTTAGTCTAGTGGGGGGGGCAGGGAGAAAAGCACGTAAACAAAATAACATCATTTTAGGTATAATAATAAGTGTTATAAAGAAAAATAAAACAGTTCAAGGAATAGAGAGTGACTGAGGAGCAGGTTATTTTATTGGACACACTGGTTTCTTTACATTGAGATTTTTTTTGAGCAGGTAATACATTCATATGTTTAAAAAAATCAAAACGATAAAAAAAGATAAACCTTGAGAAGCCTTACTGCAGCCTCTGACTCTATTCTATTTTTCTGGCCCAGTAGGTCTCAAAATATGATCCCCTGACTGGTAACCTGGGAACTTTAGAAATGCACAGTTTGGGCTCCATCCCAGACCTACTGAAGCAGAAGCTCTGTGGATGGGACTAGTAATCTGTGTTGTAGCAAGCCCTCCAGGTGATGCTGATGCATGCTGGCATTTGAGAACAACTGCTCTAGTCTAATAAACATTTCTCTTCATTTCTGACGTATCCTTCCAGTGTCTCTTTTGTAAATAGCAGTAACGTGAATATTCATTCTTGTTTTTCCCCTTCTTATACAATTACTATTCTGCACCTTAGTTTTATTACTTAACATGTACTAGAGATCTTTCTATTTAAACACAAAGTTCATTATTTTCTGTACGTTCCTATGCTTTCGTAGTGTGGATATACCATGGAGTATTTAACCATCTCCCGCTTAATGATTGTAGGTTATTTCCATCTTTTGCTATTACTATTTGCTATTACCATACTTAATACCCTTGTGCATGTGTCATTTCACATTTATGCAAGTCAGAGGATGAATTCCTAGAAGTGGGGTGTAAGATCAAAGGGCAAATGAATTTGGAAATTTCATAGATGGTGTTTGCTGCTCACAGAGGTTTTTGCTTTCTTGTCTGCAATGATGAGAATGTTTGTTTCACCATAAACTCACTACATACAATCTGTTGGATTTTTGCTAATCTGTCAAGTAAAAAATTGCACCCTCTAGTCATTTTAATCTATATTTCTCTTATTTTGAACGAAGTTGACCATCTTTGCATATGTTTAAGGGCCATCTGTATTTACCTGTGAACTTCTCATGCTTGTCTTTTGCCCATCTCTATTAGATCGGTGCTCTTTTTCTCCTTTATTTCTAGAAGCTTTTTAGATATTAGGGGGATTAATCCTTTGTGACATGAGTTACAAATAATTTTTCCCAGTTTGTTTCTTGCCTTTTGACTTTATGGTGTTTTTTGGTTTTACTTTCATTTTTAATTTTAATAATTGTTTTCTACCTAAAATTTAGTCCTTGAAAATCTGAATTTGGTAACTCATTCAAAATCAATTACAAGGCTTACCAGGACCTATTAGAAGCAAGTGACCAGGTCCTAAGGAAGGCAACTGAGACCAAAAACAAGTTAGTTTTTTTGTCTACAATGTTTTGTAGACAAATATTTTGTCTACAAACATTTATGCAGAATCTACTATGTGTCAGGAACAAACACATAGTTTTTTTTTTTGAGCTGCTTATTTTTCCAACAACTTTTCATTACAAATATATATCACTATATATAATTATATATATCAAATATTTTTCCATGGATGGGGTCAGAAATACAATACATAGTACAGTGTATAATTGTTTTATGCCCCCAAAGTACAACTTATTATGAGAACCAAGCACTGATTGACTAGTGAAATTCTGGAATGCTTATATGTTCACAAGCAGGTTGGTACATTTTATGTCTGCAGCTTAGAGCTAAGCTCTGAAGGCAGAGACCAGGTCCCACACAGCGCTCACTAAATACTTCTGAGAACAACTTACTAATAGATCAGTCATGGAGAAGGTGGCCTAATTGAGTGCATCATGTCTGTAAGTGTCCACACCTGTGTACATGTTATTCTCTTGGTCTGGTGTCTTCCTGTGTACCTCTTCTCTGAAGCTCGGGCCTTAGCCAGCTCCCTGGGGCAGGGCCTTAAGCTGGGGCCCTTGTTACTTCTGGATCACAGCCCTGTGCCCTGGTGGTACTAGGAGGAACTAGGCACAACAGATGAAAGGTAGATGGTTGCTGGCTCTGGCCAGAGCCTGACTACTGGCCTGGGAATCCAGAGTTCATCACAATCTGAGCCAATTCGACCCCTTTGGCTCCGAAGCTCCCTATGACTACGAAACCCCCATGAGCTCAAGGTAATCTTTCTTTCTTTGAAGCTTCTAGAAGGAGACAGAGGAATAAAAGAGAAAATAGACTAATATTTACATTTTACATATTCGATCTCCAAAACCATCCCACTGAGTTTGCGGCTATCGTGGATCCCCACTGGTGGCCTGAGGAAACTGAGGTCCAGAAAGGAAAGGGACTCGTTATGGTTGCATAATAAATCGGAAGCTGGTCTAGAATACTAAAAATAGGGACTTCCCTGGTGGCGCAGTGGTTAAGAATCCGCCTGCCAATGCAGGGGACATGGGTTAGAGCCCTGGTCCGGGAAGATCCCACATGCTGCAGAGCAACTAAGCCCGTGCGCCACAACTACTGAGCCTGCACTCTAGAGCCCGTGAGCCACAACTACTGAAGCGCACAAACCTAGAGCCTGTGCTCTGCAACAAGAGAAGCCACTGCAATGAGAAGGCCACGCACTACAATGAAGAGTAGCCCCCGCTCGCTGCAACTAGAGAAAGCCCATGTGCAGCAATGAACACCCAATGCAGCCAAAAATAAATAAATAAATTTATTTTTTTAAAGTTAAAAAAATAGAATACTAACAATAGTCATAACAGTAATAGCTAACAATTATTGAATGTTTCCCACAGGCCAGAGACTGCCAGGCTCTTGTTAAGAGTGTCCATGTTGGATATGAGATGGTAAAGTCACCATGGCCACAAGAGGAAATGAGAACAAGGATTGAAAGGAAGAAGTTTATTATGCTCACAGATCCCAAAGAGGGGGCTCTGTGCAGCCACAGGGGAAAGCACCAGTGTCATTCAGGAGACAGAAAGGAGTGAGGGAATAGTCTAGGCCAGAGCCTTTGTTGGGGTTTCTGCAGTAAAGACAAGGCAGGGCAAGGTAAACAGGATAATTCTGGTGGGCTTTGGGCAATAGGCATGGTCTCTAGTTGCCTGGTACCTGACCCTGGGATGATTTAGGGCCGGGGAAATATTGGCTTCGAGTGTGAGAGATAAGGAGGTATTTATGGGGGTATAGACCCAGGACTGGCTTGTTTGCACATGATAGACATGCTAAGTCTATGGGCACGTTGTTATTATCTCTTGGAATCTGCCAGTCTTGGGAGGGGCAGTCTCTTCCTGCGTCTGTAAAGCCCCCAAATGCCAGAGCATCAAGAATACAAGAAAATATACTTAATATGAATCTAAGATGCAGTTAGAACACAGGTGTTTTTCATGTGTAACGCTAGTTAATGCTCATAATTGCCCTCGGAACAAGAACTATTAACAGCTCCACTAGTTACTGATGAGGAAACTGGGCTCCTCGGAGGTTAAGTGACTGCCCAATGTTATCCAGCTGGTAGGGTGGTGGAGCAGGATTGACACCTAGGTCCCTGTCACTCCTGGGCCCACTGTGCCTGTTTGATGTCCCCCTGTACGAAGTACCAGGGCTCAGAAGGGAGCAGGAGGGAAGGTGGCCACTCATGCTTTCCCCTCCCCCTGCCTGCTTTCCTGGCTGCTCTGGGTGGATTGAAAACCCTCCTCTACAGAAGCCTGGTTCTCTGGTTTCTCCTTCAAATAGGAAGGTAAGAAGTGCTGGGTTCCAAATCCTGACTTTGCTACTTACTAGCTGCATATCCTTTGGAAAGTCGGTTTATTTAAGCCTAAGTGTTCTCATTTGTAAAATAATAATGACAATACTTCCTCATGGGGTTGTTTTATAGATTAGACAAAATCGTGTTTGCCAAGGACGCAGCACAGAATAAATGCTGAATAAGTGGGTTTTCTTTTGGTATGTTGGATGAGACCAAGGCCTTCATCCACACTGGGGGAGAGAATTTCTCTGCATGAACCAGTGAGGAAGAGGAGGTGCCCTTTCCTTGGGTATGAGGGGATGATGTCTGGATAGGGAGAAAGCCTCACCCCCATTTGTGTGACTGGTCCAACTGCTTCGGAGTCTGTTAAAATATGGCTGTCCACGCCTTTCTGTTGAGTCCAGGTTGGAATGCAGGAGAAGCTGGCAGTGCTTTACACTGCATACATGTAGAGCTATTGTACCTTAAAAAAGAAATCTAGAGCCCAAAACATTTTGCATTCCTCTGGTATGTACATCTGTTTACATATGAAAGTTTCCTAGGTCTGTCTGGCTTTGAAAGGCAGAACCTTCTTTCTCTGTCATATTTTCATTTCCTTGTACCAAACAACACATGATTTGAATAACCTGTTAAAAATTATTGGTGCTCTCTGGCATCCCAAGGAAAAGATGCTGCCTGCTCAATGAAGATGTCCTTAGATTAATATAAAGATGTGAGCCTGGCTATGGGGGAGAGAGAGGAAAAGTGCTGTGTGAACTATATTTTAGGCAGTATTTATCACCCCACCAGATCAAATCTTCCATGTATACAGTCCCTGGACTTTCTCCCTGAAAGATATCAATATCAGACAAAATAGACTTGAAGGCAAAAAATATTGCTAGAGATAAAGAGAGTCCCTACATAATGATAAAATGATCAAATCATAAGGAAAACTTGTAGGAAATTTAACAACACAGCCTTAAAATATATACATTTCAGATTGGTTCAAGATGGCAGAGTAGAAGGATGTGCTCTCACCCCTCTTGCAGGACCACTGGAATCACAGCTAACTGATGAACAATCATCGACAGGAAGATACTGGAACTCACCAAAAAAGATAACCCACATCCAAAGACAAAGGAGAAGCCACACTGAGATGGTAGGAGGGGCACAATCACAATAAAATCAAATCCCATAACTGCTGGGTGGGTGACCCACAAACTGGAGAACACTTATACCACAGAAGTCTACCCACTGGAGTGAAGGTTCTGAGCCCCACATCAGGCTTCCCAACCTGGGGGTCTGGCAATGGGAGGAGGGATTCCTAAAGAATCAGACTTTGAAGGCTAGCAGGATTTGATTGCAGGACTTCGACAGGACCGGGGGAAACAGAGACTCCACTCTTGGACAGTACACACAAAGTAGTGTGCGCATCAGGACCCAGGGGAAGGAGCAGTGACCCCATAGAGGAGGAACCAGACCTACCTGCTAGTGTTGGAGGGTCTCCTGCAGAGGCGGGCGGTGGCCCTGTCTCACGGTGAGAACAAGGACACTGGCAGCAGAAGTTCTGGGAAGTGCTCCTTGGCGTGAGCCCTCCCAGAGTCCGCCATTAGCCCCACCAAAGAGCCTGGGTAGGCTCCAGTGTTGGGTCGCCTCAGGCCAACCAACCAACAGGGAGGGGACCCAGCCCCACCCATCAGCAGGCAAGCAGATTAAAGTTTTACTGAGCTCTGCCCACCAGAGCAACACCCAGCTCTACCCACCACCAGTCCCTCCCATCAGGAAACTTGCACAAGCCTCTTAGGTAGCCTCATCCACCAGAGGGCAGACAGCAGAAGCAAGAAGAACTACAATCCTGCAGCCTGTGGAACAAAAACCACCTTCACAGAAAGATAGACAAGGTGAAAAGGCAGAAGGATATGTACCAGATGAAGGAACAAGATAAAACCCCAGAAAAACAACTAAATGAAGTGGAGATAGGCAACCTTCCAGAAAAAGAATTCAGAATAATGATAGTGAAGATGATCCAGGACCTCGGAAAAAGAATGGAGGCAAAGATCGAGAAGATGCAAGAAATGTTTAACAGAGACCTAGAAGAATTAAAGAACAAACAAACAGAGATGAACAATGCAATAATTGAAATGAAAAATACACTAGAAAGAATCAATAGCAGAATAACTGAGGCAGAAGAACGGATAAGGGACCTGGAAGACAGAATGGTGGAATTCACTGCTGCAGAACAGAATAAAGAAAAAAGAATGAAAAGAAATGAAGACAGCCTAAGAGACCTCTGGGACAACATTAAACACAACAACATTCGCATTATAGGGGTCCCAGAAGGAGAAGAGAGAGAGAAAGGACCTGAGAAAATATTTGAAGAGATTATAGTTGAAAACTTCCCTAACATGGGAAAGGAAATAGCCACCCAGGTCCAGGAAGCACAGAGAGTCCCATACAGGATAAACCCAAGGAGAAACATGCCGAGACACGTAGTAATCAAATTGGCAAAAATTAAAGACAAAGAAAAATTATTGAAAGCAGCAAGGGAAAAACGACAACATACAAGGGAACTCCCATAAGGTTAACAGCTGATTTCTCAGCAGAAACTCTACAAGCCAGAAGGGAGTGGCATAATATACTTAAAGTAATTAAAGGGAAAAACCTACAACCAAGATTACTCTATCCAGCAAGGATCTCATTCAGATTTGATGGATAAATCAAAAGCTTTACAGACAAGCAAAAGCTAAGAGAATTCAGCACCACCAAACCAGCTCTACAACAAATGCCAAAGGAAATTCTCTAAGTGGGAAACAGAAGAGAAGAAAAGGACCTACAAAAACAAACCCAAAACGATTAAGAAAATGGTCATAGGAACATACATATCGATAATTACCTTAAACGTGAATGGATTAAATGCTCCAACCAAAAGACACAGCCTCGCTGAATGGATACAAAAACAAGACCCATATATATGCTGTCTACAAGAGACCCACTTCAGACCTAGGGACACATACAGACTGAAAGTGAGGGGATGGGAAAAGATATTCCATGCAAATGGAAATCAAAAGAAAGCTGGAACAGCAATACTCATATCAGATAAAATAGACTTTAAAATAAAGAATGTTACAAGAGACAAGGAAGGACACTACATGATGATCAATGGATCAATCCAAGAAGAAGATATAACAATTATAAATATATATACACCCAACATAGGAGCACCACAATACATAAGGCAACTGCTAACAGCTATAAAAGAGGAAATTGACAGTGACACAATAATAGTGGGGGACTTTAACACCTCACTTACACTAATGGACAGATCATCCAAAATGAAAATAAATAAGGAAACAGAAGCTTTAAATGACACAATAGACCAGATAGATTTACTTGATATTTATAGGACATTCCATCCAAAAACAGCAGATTACAATTTCTTCTCAAGTGCGCATGGAACGTTCTCCAGGATAGATCACATCTTGGGTCACAAATCAAGCCTCAGTAAATTTAAGAAAATTGAAATCATATCAAGCATCTTTTCTGACCACAACATTATGAGATTAGAAATCAATTACAGGGAAAAAGTGTAAAAAACAGAAACACATGGAGGCTAAACAATACATTACTAAATAACCAAGCGATCACTGAAGAAATCAAAAAATACCTAGAGACAAATGACAATGAAAACACGACAATCCAAAACCTATGGGATGCAGCGAAAGCAGTTCTAAGAGGGAAGTTTATAGCTATACAAGCTTACCTCAAGAAACAAGAAAAATCTCAAACAAACAATCTAACTTTACACCTAAAGGAACTAGAGAAAGAAGAACAAACAAAACCCAAAGTTAGTAGAAGGAAAGAAATCATAATCAGAGCAGAAATAAATGAAATAGAAACAAAGAAAACAATAGCAAAGATCACTAAAACTAAAAGCTGGTTCTTTGAGAAAATAAACAAAATTGATAAACCATTAGCCAGACTCATCAAGAAAAAGAGGGAGAGGACTCAAATCAATCAAATTAGAAATGAAAAAGGAGAAATTACAACAGACACCGCAGAAACACAAAGCATCCTAAGAGACTACTGCAAGCAACTCTATGCCAATAAAATGGACAACCTGGAAGAAATGGACAAACTCTTAGCAAGGTATAACCTCCCAAGACGAACCAGGAAGAAATAGAAAATATGAACAGACCAATCACAAGTAATGAAATTGAAACTGTGATTTAAAATATTCCAACAAACAAAAGTCCAGGACCAGATGGCTTCACAGGTGAATTCTATCAAACATTTAGAGAAAAGCTAACATCCATCCTTCTCAAACTCTTCCAAAAAATTGCAGAGGAAGGAACACTCTCAAACTCATTCTATGAGGCCACCATCACCCTGATACCAAAAGCAGACAAAGATACTACAAAAAAAGAAAATTACAGACCAATATCAGTGATGAATATAGATGCAAAACTCCTCAACAAAATACTAGCAAACAGAATCCAACAACACATTAAAAGGATCATACACCATGATCAAGTGGTATTTATCCCAGGGATGCAAGGATTCTTCAATATACGCAAATAATCAATGTGATACACCATATTAACAAATTAAAAAATAAAAACCATATGATCATCTCAATAGATGCAGAAAAAGCTTTTGACAAAATTCAACACCCACTTATATTAAAAACTCTCCAGAAAGTGAGCAGAGAGGGAAACTACCTCAACATAATAAAGGCCATATATGACAAACCTACAGCAAACATCATTCTTCGGCCCCGGGATTCCATCATTCTTAATGGTGAAAAACTGAAAGCATTTCCTCTAAGATCAGGAATGAGACAAGGATGTCCACTCTCACCACTGTTATTCAACATAGCTTCGGAAGTCCTAGCCATGGCAATCAGAGAAGAAAAAGAAATAAAAGGAATACAAATTGGAAAAGAAGTAAAACTGTCACTGTTTGAAGATGACATGATACTATACATAGAGAATCCTAAAGATGCCACCAGAAAACTACTAGAGCTAATCAATGAATTTGGTAAAGTTACAGGATATAAAATTAATGCACAGAAATCTCTTGCCTTCCTATACACTAATGATGAAAAATCTGAAAGAGAAATTAAGGAAACACTCCCATTTACCAATGCAACAAAAAGAATAAAATACCTAGGAATAAACTTACCTAGGGAGACAAAAGACCTGTATGCAGAAAACTGTAAGACACTGAGGAAAGAAATTAAAGATGATACCAACAGATGGAGAGATATACCATGTTCTTGCATTGGAAGAATCAACATTGTGAAAATGACTATACTGCCCAAAGCAATCTGCAGGTTCAGTGCAATCCCTTTCAAATTATCAATGGCATTTTTTATGGAACTAGAGCAAAAAATCTTAAAATTTGCATGGAGACAATAAGACCCCGAATAGCCAAAGCAGTCTTGAGGAAAAAAAAACGGAGCTGGAGGAATCAGACTCCCTGACTTCAGACTATACTACAAAGCTACACTAATCAAGACAATATGGTACTGGCACAAAAACAGAAACATAGATCAGTGGAACAAGGTAGAAAGCCCAGAGATAAACCCACACACCTATGGTGAACTAATCTATAACAAAGGAGGCAAGGATATACAATGGAGAAAAGTCAGTCTCTTCAATAAGTGGTGCTGGGAAAACTGGATAGCTACATGTAAAAGAATGAAATTAGAACATTCCCTAACACCATACACAAAAATAAACTCAAAATGGATTCGAGACCTAAATGTAAGACTGGACACTATAAAACTCTTAGAGGGAAACATAGGAAGAACACTCTTTGGCATAAATCACAGCAAGATCTTTTTTGATCCACCTACTAGAATAATGGAAATAAAAATAAACAAATGGGACCTAATGAAACCTAAAAGCTTTTGCACAGCAAAGGAAACCATAAACAAGACAAAAAGACAACCCTCAAAATGGGAGAAAATATTTGCAAACGAATCAATGGACAAAGGATTAATCTCCAAATTATATAAACAGCCCATGCAGCTCAATATTAAAGAAAGAAACACCCCAATCCAAAAGTGGATGGAAAACCTAAATAGACATTTCTCCAAGTCGACATACAGATGGCCAAGAAGCACATGAAAAGCTGCTCAACATCACTAATTATTAGAGAATTGCAAATCAAAACTACAATGAGGTATCACCTCACACCAGTTAGAATGGGCATCATCAGAACATCTACAAGCAACAAATGCTGGAGAGGATGTGAGAAAAGGGAACCATCTTGCACTGTTGGTGGGAATGTAAATTGATACAGCCACTATGGAGAACAGTTTGGAGGTTCCTTAAAAAACTAAAAATAGAATTACCATATGACCCAGCAATCCCCCTACTGGGCATATATGCAGAGAAAACCATAATTCAAAAAGACACATGCACCTCAATGTTCTTTGCAGCACTATTTACAATAGCCAGGTCATGGAAGCAACCTAAATTCCCATCGACAGACGAATGGATAAAGAAGTCGTGGTACATATGTACAATGGAATATTAGTCAGCCATAAAAAGGAACGAAATTGGGTCATTTGTTGAGACGTGGATGGATCTACAGACTGTCATACAGAGTGAAATAAGTCAGAAAGAGAAAAACAAATATCGTATATTAACGCATATATGTGGAACCTAGAAAAATGGTACAGATGAACCGGTTTGCAGGACAGAAATTGAGACACAGATGTAGAGAACAAACATATGGACACCAAGGGGAAAGAGGCAGGGGGTGGGTGGTGCTGGTGGGATGAATTGGGCGATTGGGATTGACATGTATACACTGATGTGTATAAAATGGATGACTAGTAAGAACCTGCTGTATAAAAAAATAAGTAAAATAAAATTAAAATATATATATATATACATTTCAAATCAAAAGGACAAGAAGAAAAAGATAAATCTGCTATCATGTTGTTAGATTTTAACACCCATCAGTAATTGATGGATCAAACAGACACAAAAAGTGAGTACAGATATAGAAGATTTGAACTAATGTATTCTCAAGTTTGATTTAATGGATATACATATAACACTGCACCCATCATTTGCAGAATACACATTCTTTATAGGCACAAGCTGAACATTTATAAAAATCAAACATTCACTGGGTCATAAAGCAAATCTCTACAAATCTCAAAGGATTACTCTCATAGATCCTCATTCTCTGTCCACAATAGGGTTATTAGAAACCAAAAACAAGTTTTTTCAACCAACAGTGCTGGAAGAATTGTATATTCACATGCAGAAAGATTATTTATACCTTTAACTCACACCTTACATAAAAATTAATTCAAAATGACCATAAACCAAAATTTAAGAGCTAAAACTATAAAACTTTTAGGAAAAAGCATGGGAGAAAATTTTCTTGACTTTGGATTAGGCAAAGAGTTCTTAGATGTGACACTAAAGTCATGATCCATAAAACAAAAAAATTGATAAATTTGATTTAATTTTTAAAAATTGGGAGAATTCCCTGGCAGTCCAATGGTTGGGACTCTGCTCTTTCACTGCCAAGGGCCTGGGTTCAATCCCCAGTGGAGGAACTAAGATCCCACAAGCCAAACTGCACTGCCAAAAAAAAAAAAAAGAAAAGAAAAAGAAACAGAAAAAGCATAAAATACATAATAAAAAGCTATTTTTTTAAAAAAAATTGTACTTTGAAAGACACTACTAAGAAAATGAAAAGGTAAACCACAGACTGGGAGAAAATATTTGTAAGTCATAATTCTGATAGAGGTCTTATATTCAGAATACAGAGAACTTGCACAACTCAAGAAGAAGACAAACAACCCAATTTTTAAATAGACAAAAGATTTGAATAGACATTTCACCAAAGAAGATATGTGAATAGCTAATAAGTACATTAAAAGATGCTTAACATCATTAGTCATTAGGAAAATGCAAATTAAAACCACAAGGAGATGCCACTTCATACCCACTAGGATGCCTATAATTAAAAAGAGAATAATAACTGTAGGAAGGGATGTGAAGAAATTGGAATCCTTGTAGATTGCTGACAGGAATGTAGAATAGTATATTCACTTTGGAAAATAGCTTGGCAATCTCTTAAAAAGTTAAACATAAATTTATGTTTAACAACCTAGTAATTAGACTCATAGATATGCACTCAAGATAAACAAAAACATGTGTCCACAGAAACACTTGTATAGGAAAGTTCATAGCAACATTATTCATAAAAGCCAAAAAGTGGAAACAATACAAATGTCCATTAACTGATGAGTGGGAAAAACAAAATGTGCTATATCCATACAATATAATACTTTTCATCAATAAGAGGAGTGAATCACTGATACCTGCTACAATCATGGATGAACTTCAAAAATATTATGCTCAGTGAAAAAAGTCAAATAAAAAAAAGACCACATATTTTATGGTTCCATTTATACAATATATCTAGAAAAGGCAAATCTATGGATATGGAAAACAGATTGGTGTTTGCCTAGGGATTGAGGATTGACTAAAATTGGGCATGAGGGGGTCTTTTGGGGATGATGGAAATGTTCTAAAATTGGGTTGTGGTGATGATTGCACACTCAGTACATTTACTAAAAAACATTGAATTCCATGCTTAAAATGAGTGAATCATATGATATGTAAATTATACCTAAATAAAGCTTTTTAAAAAAATAACAAAAAGATAAGTAGGAAAAAGTTATTCTGGGAAGTTCAGAAACATACTTATAAAAAAACCCCAAAACAAAAACTCTTTTAGCAAGTTAGGAATAAGAGAGTACTTCCTTAATCTGATAAAGAGCATCTACCAAAAAACTATAACAATAGCAATACTTACTGATGAAATGTTGAAAGCATTTCTCTTTAAGATCAGGAACAAGACATGGATGCCCCAAATCATGATTTTCATTCAACTTTGTACTGGAGGTTTTAACCATGGCAGTAAGGGGGGAAAAATATAAAATGTGGAAGTATTGAAATGGAAGAAGCAAAGCTATCATTATTTGCTGATAATATGCTTGTCTACATAGAATACCTCAAAGTATATAAGAGAATTTGGTAGTCAACAGGATACAAAACCCAGGAACAAAAATCAGTTGTATTTCTATATACCAGAAACAAACAAAATGCAATAAAACAGGATACTATTTACAATTTCATCAACAAAAGTAAAGTATGTAGTAACAGATCTAAAAAAGGATGTTCAACACATGGAGAAAAATGATAAAACTATTGAAACAAGATCTAAATAAGTGGAAAGATATATCATGTTCATGAATTGGAAGATTCAATATCATAAAGATATCAAATTTATCAGATTGATAAAAATAATTTCCATGCAATTACAATAAAAATCACAATTTTTTCTGGAATTTGACAAGTTGTTTCCCAAATTTTTTGTGCCTTTATTGAAAACTATTACATTCCTAAAAAGGAAGAAAAAGATATTTGCTTGGCAAAGTATCAAGAATTATCATAAACTTATAGTAATTAAGACAGAGTGGCATTATAGATCCAAACACACACAAAACTTAATTTTACTGTAGAGCAAACATTTTAGTTCAAGGTGAAAGGATAGATTTTTCAACATGTGGTACTGGGACAATTAGCTAACCTTAAGGAAAACATGATAGTAGACTCTTAAATTAGTCTTTAACCAGGTTGGTTAGACCCATATGAGAAAAGTAAAAGTACACAATTCTTAGAAATTTACATAAAAGAGTAATTTAATAGAGATGGGAAGATTTTTAAAATAAGACAGACAAATCATAAAGAAAAAGACTGATACATTCAATTACATTAATAGCTATAAATTCTGTTTATCTAAAGATATCATAGATAAGCCATAAACAGGGAAAGGCATATAAATGATAAAGAGTTAATATCCAGATTATATAAAACAGGTAAAAAAGATTATATAAAGAAGATAAATCAATAAGAGAAGATAAACAACCCAATTAAAAATGGGCAAAAGAACAGGAATTTTACTGAAAAGGAAACACAGATGGCTCAAAAACATACTAAAATATATTTAATTTTAGTAATCAGGGCTACAAATAGACACCATAATGTAATACTATTTCACACCTACCAGATTGGCAAGAGTTAAAAATTAATCAGTACCAAATGTTGGTGTGCATGTGGAGCAAGGGAACTTTCATAGACTGTGGTTGAATCTATCAATTGGTAAAAGTAATCTGGAAAAGAGGTGGCATTACCTAGTAAAGTTGAACATTTGCATAACCTATGAGCTAGCAATTTCATTGCAATGTATATAATCTAGAGAGAGTTTTGCACAAATGCAGTTGCAGTTAATGCTTATAGTAGCATTATTCATGATAGTCAAAAACTGGAAAAAACACAAATGTCTATCTACAATATATGATAAATATATAATATTCCAGGGAATTCCCTGGTGGTCCAGTGGTTAGGACTCGGCAACTTCACTGCATGGCCCAGGTTTAGTCCCTGGTTGGGGAACTAAGTTCCCACAAGCCACTCAGCACAGCCAAAAAAAAAAAAAGAAAAAAAAAATATATATGTATATTCCATTCATACCACGGAATATTACGTAACATAGAAAAAAGAAATTATAGCTACATTTGTTGACACTGAATCTCTAGACCATGATATAAAGTGGAGAAAAAATTCAATGGCATCAATTTACGTAAGTTCAAAAACAGGCAAAACTGATACATTCAAATCTATAAAGAAAAGCAGTAGAACGCTAAAACACAAAGTTTGGGAGACTGGTTACTTTGGGAAGAGAAGAGAGACATAAAATAAAATTCCTCTTTTAAATATTCAGCACATGAGATGGTTAAGACTTATGTTCTTAATTATGGCATCCTTAGATTTTACTGATCAGAGCTTGGGGCCAAGGGAAGCACAACAGCCTTCTGCTAGAGTGAACTTGCCCCTTCATAAGAGTTTGGGGCCAAGGAGCTGAGCCAGCCTTCCTGACCCCAACAGGAGCCAACCCCTGACCTTGACCTCTTGACTCGAGCTAAAGGCTAAAAATTCTAAACACCATTGCCCATATTGTTTTCCTCAAGTGCCACATCACAATCATTCAATCAATCAATGCATTAAAGAGTCCTGGACTTAATAAGAAAAGATAAGATTTAATTACAACCCAGAACCAGCTCACTTCTAACATTTTTTAGTCTTTTGAACACATACTCTCTTTGGAAGAACAGAAAAGTTTCATACTCCCCAGAGATTATGATGTGGACCTTCCAGGGGAACATTCTCTCTCCCCTAGCATTTTGGGAATTTTCTTGGCCGGCGGGGTTAGGTAGAAACAGTACCACCAGCCAAGAAGTTTTTGTTGAGCTTTATTCTGTGGCTCATGGAGTAAAAGAAAAGGGGATTTGTGTTTATTTTCCAAAATGAAATTGTGGTATTGGGCATGCTTTTGAAAGCCAAACCTCCTTCAGATGTTGCACCATGCCCCTCAAGGGACTGTGCCGCACCCCTTCCTCCCAGAGAGGAGAATCACTTGATCAGATAACCAGTCTGCAGTTGTGCCCAGGTCTAGTGTCTGGTCTGGCTGTCTGAGAAGGCCCAGGAGGGCAGGTTTGTGAACTGCTTCCCTGAACTCCTCATCGCTGCTCCCATGAAGTCTCATCTCTGGCCTGGAGATTCTCTGTGATCACTGCAGACCCCTCTTTGGCCAGGCTGTGACTGAAGGAGTCCACTGGCCAGCCACCTGAGCCATTTCCTCTCGTAGGACCAGCCCCCGGCTCTACGAAGGGGAAATCCAAACACAGGTATGTGTGATGATGTGGAGAGACCCGTTTATAGTGGACTTTCCTGGCAGCCAGTTCTCAGCAGGATTTTCCTTAGTGTTGCCCAGTTAAGAGTTTTCAGCGGTCACCACCCACATCTACATCTGGGGTGGGGGTGGACTCTGTGAGGGAGAGGGTCTGGAAAAGATCACTGAGGGCTGTAGCCCAGTGCCCTCCTCCCCTCACCCCTATCCCATTAGTTGCTTGAATCCCTTCTGCCATGTGCCCTCCAAGACATCTCCTAGCTTTTTTTGTTTTTCTCTGGGAACAAGGAATTTACTACCTTCAGAGGTAGCCTATTCCATTCTTAGATATATGTGGTTGTCAGGTTCTAAAATGCTGAGCAATTGTGAAATGGGGATGTGGTGGGAAGGAGGGAAAGTTCAAGAGCTTTTGAATAAATTGCTCTTTTAAGTTTAAGTTTTCTTCATTGGGGTCTCTATATCTTGCAACCATTTACTGAGCAGTTAGTACGTGCCAAGCTCTGTATTAATTATTATTCATGTAAGAGTCTATTGAAACTTCCCCAAGCCCTGTGAGTTTTGTATAATTAATATCCTCATTTCATAGATGAGGAAATACAGATTCAGAGCAGTGAGGCAACATGCTAAAAAGTCACAAGGCTAGTTAATGGTGGGGCTGGGTTTACATTCAGGTCTGTCTGACACCAAAGCCCTCTTCCCCACCACTGTGTTTGCCTCTCTCACAGCCCCATTGCAGCCTCATGAAGCAAGGAGTCATCTTTGAGTTGAGAAAGCTAAGGCTCTGAGAGGTCAAATGACTTCCCTGAAAGCATTCCTCAATACTGGAACAGGAACCTAAATCTTTGCCCTTCCCCTGACTTGTTCACCCTCTGTCCTGAGCCTCTGTGCATTGGCCTACTCTCACCGCAGCTTTCATCAGAAACTAAGGCTGAATCCATTCCCTGTTCAATTTCTTAATCTGATTCCCTAAACATCCGTGGTCCCAACTCCCCAAGTCTTTTCCCAGTCACTGACCACTGTGGCTCTGCAGACAGCTGTCCTGTGTCCCCTGCCCTACCTCTCCCATTCAGCAACCACTGACCTCAGCACCTTCCCAAAGGAAAAGAGCATCTGACCGCCAGAGGCAGCGGTAGCAAGAGCCTGGACACAGGTTGTACAGGAATCAGTGGGCAGAGGGAGGGGAGGGGGCTTGTCCCAGAAGAGGGTCCATACAGTTACTGCCATGCAAGTTAGGAGGTGGAAGCAAAGTCTAGACCATAAAGGAGACAGAGGCTGCAAAATAACAGCCAACAGCAGAACAATTCTTTGAGGAGTGTTCCCAGGTTTAGGGAAGATGGAAGAGTAGGGAGAGGAAGACCCCAATTCTGTTCCTGACCTGACACCTAGTTTCCAGTGACCTTGCCCAGGTTCCTTTCTCTCTTTGGGCCTCAGAGGATGTTCCAGAATGTCTAGGGCTCCTTGTGGTCTTTAAGCCTGGGTGTTGAATGCTGGTTCACTAAGTTGGTGGCCTTGTGGGCCCAAACAAGTGAGAAGCAATGCGCTGAGGAGTAAGAAATCACCTGGACCAGACGGTGGCCTGCAGTCTGTTCTGAGCCCACTTGGGTGGGGTCCCAGGTGCCTGCTGCCATAAAGGGGAGAGGTAGGCATCAGAGAAGGCAGAGCAATGATGAAAGATGAGCAGCTGATCCTAAGTTCTGGAGCAGCGTTACAGGGGATAAGATGTTAGGCATTTTATACAAGAAAGAAAAGAAAGCCAAGAGCTGAACGACTAGGATAATGTACTACTTTGCTGTGCCTATTCAGTCCACTTTTCTAATTGCTACCACATACATCTACAGGGTTTCCATGAAAGTAGCAATTTTAAACAATGTGACCCTGCCCCCTGCCCCTACTAGCCACAGATGATTGGTCCAAGCTGGGCCAATCAGAACCTTCCCTGGGAATTTTGGACTTGGAGTGAAAGGGAGCTCTGGTAGCCATGTTTCCTCCACCTGGACCAGAGCAGTAGTGGAAATGCTCCATTTTCTCCATTAGAGAAAGAATAATGTAGCACAAATATCACCACCAAAACGTAAGTCCTATGAGAGCAGAGATTGTTGGCTATTTCTGTTCATTGCCGTATCCCTAGAATATGCCTGGAACATAGTAATAATGCTAATAATAGGAACATATATATAGTGCTTATTATGATCAGACAACTGTCCTAAGTGCTTCACACATGTAATTCATTTAATCCACATAACAACCCTATAAGATAGAATAATATTATCACCATATTCCATATGGGAAAACTGAGACACAGGGTAACTTGCCTAAAGTCACACAGATCATTGGTCTAGGAACCAGGATTCAAATACCAGTCATGTGGTTCCAGAGTCCGTGCTCTTAATCACCATCCTACACCAGGTGTCAGTAAACCTGTGTTGAAGGAAAAATGAATGAATGGATCAGGCAGGCAGAAAGGAGAGCGGGTGAGAGAGAGAATTCTGTAACAATTGAGCACCTAGTTCAGAAGGTCTCTGCAGCTCAGTTCTCCTCTTGCCCTTGGGTTCTTGAAAGCCTCACCAGCCAGTCTTGTAAACAGGACTGGTTTCATAGGCATCAGAAGGGCCCCAGGCTTGGTTTAATGCTCTGCTATCACCACCTCTAAATTCTTTTTTTTTCCTCTTACTGTTCAAGCTGGGTTGTTTATTATTTTTAATTTTTTTTATGTCAGGACATATATTCTCCTTGTTATCGTAACATTTTAATCACATTACAAATTGATTGGTGTTGTTTTCAGTGAAGAAAATTCTACTGAAGCAAGTTTAAGTGTGCGTGCTTGAACAAGTCCCAAGTTTATGTAGGTGTGGCTAGCAGTCCATTTATTTGATTCAATGGCTCAAGTGATGACAACACTGGTTTGGCACAAGCTGTCCTTGTCAAAGTCTACATATACCAGGTGACCAGAAACTTTTTTCAAGGACTGCAATAGTTAATTTTATGTGTCAACTTGACTGGATCAGCGGATGCCCAGATATCTGGTTAAGCATTATTTCTGAGTGTGTCTGTGAGAGTGTTTCTGGCTGAAATTTGCATTTGGGTCAGCAGACAGAGGAAAGTAGATGGCCTTCCCCAGTGTGGGTGGCCCTCCTCCAATCTGTTGAGGGCTGGTATAGAACAAAAGGACAGAGGAAGGAGGAATTTGCCCCTTTTTTCTGCCTTATTGCTTGAGCTGGGACATCTCATCTCAGAGATCTGAATTTTAAACTTTATTTTTCATTAATTTCATTTTAAGTAGTGCTACTGTATTGGACTGAACAGAACCAGAACTTGTGCCATTCCCCTGTACCTCAACACTTGACTGGATTCAGCAGTGTCTATGGAGGGGCTGAATCACTCACTGGTTCCCTCTGGTGCGAGGCTCTTTGGCAGAGCCTGACACATAATAGGTGCTCAACAAACAGCAACTGAGTGGTTTCGTGGGTGCTCGAGGCCATTTCTATAGATGAAGAATCCAGACAGGGGGCTGGAAATGGAAGAAGGAAGGCGACTGTCACAGGAATGTCACTTTACCCCATCCTGAGGCAAACACAGGAAAGGACCAGCCTCAGCGGAGGTAGGACAGCCCCTCGGTGACTAACGCTCACAGGAATCCACACCCAGCTGGGTTAGCTGTCCACAGAAAACCTTCCGAGAAGGGCCCAGCCTACAATGAGCTGGGAGACGTGTCAGGGAGGAGATGAAGGCGCCTCTGGTATGTCTCTGAAAAGCAGCCAACAAACCCAGAGCTGTCAACACCATAAACCCAGCTGGGAGCTCAGAGAGCTCAACCTAAAGTCACTTTGATACATGGTGGAAGAAGTGAGGCCCCAGGCCTGCTGGCCGCTCCAGCCCACTGGGTTGAGGGTTCCCAGAAGCAGCTCTTGTATCTCCAGCCTGGGCCCCTCTTTGGAACAAGCTCTCCTCTTGCCTCCCCCTTGACCAGCGCCTGCCCCCCACCCCCAGGTTAACTCCTGGCTTGTTCAGGTCTCTGACTAAATGACCCCTCCTCCGAGAAGCCTTCCTCCACCCACCTTCCTGGGCTGAGTTGGCCCCTCTGCTGACCCTGGAGAATCATTAATAATTAGCAAATAAACTGACCCTGCAGCTGTCTACCGTGGCACATCCTGCACAGGGTTGCCGTGGTGAGAAACAGCCCGACTGCAAACTCACTCCTGCAGAGTGGGGCAGCTTTGTGATTTGGGGCTCTTTTTTGACAACACTGTTTATCTTCTCTGTCCATAGCATCTTAATCAGTGCAGCTCAAATCTCCCAAGAAGCATCTCCTGGGCTTCCTGCTGCCCATCAGTTTCAGCTGCTCTGGAGGGCAACTCTTTGCCCCTTGGGGCTCCCCCGGGCTCCCCTCTAACTTTGAGGATGATCCATCAAGGTGTTTCCAAATAACACGATAACAGAGACTTAATTTTATTCTCACAGATTTTTACTTCCTTGTCAGAGCCACTTAAAAGGGAACTGGGGGGAGTTTCCTGGTGGCCTAATGGTTAGGACTCCGGGCTTTCACTGCTGTGGCCCGGGTTCAATCCCTGGTCAGGGAACCGAGATCCCACAAGCCATGTGGTGTGGCCAAAAAAAAGGTGGGGGGGAACTGGGGTTAATCCCCAGTGGTGACTGAGGAAGGGCTTGAGTTAGTGGGAGGGGAGGGAGGGAGTGTGTATCTGGGGAGGTCAGCGAAGGTTTCAGGGAAGATGGGGCATTTGACCTGTGACTTTAGAGACAAAAACCTTCCAGGCAGAGGAAATAGCATGCGCATAGGTGTGGAGGCCTGAGAGAAGATGCAGGACTCAAGGAACTCAAAGTTGTTAGGTATTATAGGAACTCAAGGTATGATGCCGAGCAGGAACAGTTGGTGTGCTGGAGAGGTGAGCAAAGCTCCTGAGGACCCCAGAGCCAGGGACTTCATCCTGGGGGCGGCAGTGTTCCAGTATGTATTCCCCAAACACTAGACCCATGGAACTCTCAGCTCCAGAAGAGGGCTGGGTTTCTGTGTCCCCCACGTGACTTCCTCCGACATATGTGAGTTTTGTAAAGGTTTTGCTAAAACTAATAGTAACTACCTGTGAGTGTCTGCAAGGCACCAGGCAGGCATCACCGAATTTGACCCACCTCACAACCCTATGATCTAGGTCCTGTTGTATCATTCCTATTTTATAGAGAGGTTAAGAAATTTTATAGGGGGGTAAAGGTCACACAGCTGGTAAGTGGTAGAGCTAAGATATGAACTTGAGCAGTCTGATTTTGAGCTTCCTGGAGTAAAGAATGGGCTTAACTTTGTTTCATCCAACTTTTCCTGACTTGTTTTTAATTATGGAAAAATTTTTGCACATCTGGTAATATTGCAAGACAATTGATTCTGTGGGCAATGGGGAGCTATTCAAGGGTTCTTATCCAGGAGCTTTCTATTTGATTTGCAAATATCCTTAGTATGCTGTTATCAGGCACTTACACTTTGGTGTGAATTAGTCCTTTCCTAGAGCACATCAATAGTCTTGCTATCTCCCCAGTACCCAGGAGGGATGACATGAGATGGTGCTATAAGAACATTTGCTTGAATGAATTGTAACTTCCCCTGTTGAGGACAGTGGGAGCAACGGAAGGAAAGGCCTGCAGCCGGGGAGGTGGTCATGTCAGAGTGTGAGGGACAGGAGGCAGGTAGGGACAGTTGTGAGGGCACCATGGGGTCCAGAGTCTTGGACTTGAAATGCAAAAGCCAAACTCACTAAAGGCCAGGCGTGAACATTGATCGAAGTGCAAATCCAAATATCTACTCAGAATATTTTCTCTTTTAGACAGCCGCTAACCCACCTGGTCAACCGGAAAATGAGGCATTTGTTGGAGTTGAAGGTGCATCAGTAGATTCTTGCTTTTAAGAGTCAGAGTTGGAGGGAAAAAAATCACTCTCAGAGCCTATATCCATCCCCACACCCACAAAGCTACTGGCAAAGAGCAGGGGATTTGGAAGGTTGGCTCGTTGAACCAAGGGATCCTTAGAAAGCACCTAGGCTGTTTCTCTCATTCTAAGGAGGGCAAGACTGAGGTCCAGAGAGGGCAAGGTCACAGAGCTGGTTGAGACCAGAATCTGAGGGTCCCCTCCCAGTCCGGGGCTCTGCCCATGGCTTCAGGGCCTGCACTGCAGTCCCCTCCACCAAGACCACTGGCACTTTCTTGGCCCTGTCCCCTTTGTCAGGGGAGGCAGCCTTGTGCACACACCGCCCACCACAGACCCACAGACAGAGCTCCCTGCTGTCATCTGACTGCCCCTAATGAGATTACAGACTCCTGGTGAAATAGACGAGAGTTAATTCCCTCTGGCTTTAAAGGGCAGGCCAGGCCACAAGAAATAGCAAAAAACAAAACAAAACAAACAAACAACCGCCCCAAAAACACAAACAAGAGAACACCTTTATCTAAAAACGCTAAATATAGATGGTGACCTAACAGCCATTTCCCTGCTTGGCATGCTGCAGTTCATTCCTGCTTTCACAAATGTCCTCTGGATGGAATGTCGCACCAGCCCTAACAAAGTAGATGCTATTATTATGTCTGCTTGGTTGGGGAAACTGAGGCAGTGTGCTCTTAAATGGCTGGTCCAGGATCACACAGCTAGTAAGTGGCAGAGCTGGGACTTGAATGTAGGTCCCCTGGACACTGTCATCTCTAAAAATAATAAGCCCTGAGAACCTACAGGGTTCCCAGCTTTAGGCTGAAAGCAGCCCTGAAGGACATACCTCACAACGGGTAACACAGCCCAAGTTTGAACTCGGGTCCACTGGACTCAAATCCTACATTCCCCACAATATTGGGAAGCACCTTTGAACCCATCCACCTGTACACGTGATGGGAACCAAACAACGTAGGCCTGATTTCCACTCTGCTACTTGCTAGCTCTGGCCAGAGTCCCATGGCCAAGGGACTCTGGCTCCTGGGGTCTCAATCTCATTTTACTTTCAGTAAAATGAAGGTTGGAACCCTGGGGTTGTTGAGATGATTCCCAATGGTTCACACAGGTCACACAACTGGAACAGGACTCCCACACAACCTGCTCGTTTCCTGACCTCTCTTTACCTCAGTTTCCTCATCTGTAAAATGATACTTATAGTACTTACTTCTTGGGTTTAGTGCTAGGATTAAATGTGCTAATACAAGTAATGTGTGTCTAGAACAGCACGTGGTGTACAGTAAATGCTTAATGCTGACGATTGCTAGCATTGCTAGTTATTTATTATTGCTAGTCTATTGTTATTTATTATTGCCAGTTATTGCCTTGCCTTCAATGCTTTCTGGAATGAAGTGGAGGTAAAAATCAAACCAACCAAACAAATGTTTCTCTTCTTCCTCCCACCAGTCCCCTGTCCCCTCCCCTTTCTAAAAGGAGCACTTGGCTTTGAGGTCTGAGCCCCCAACCACGTGGCCTGCTCTAATTTCCCAGGCTCTAATCTGCTCCCTGGCTCCTAATGATGCAGCTAGTAATAGGATTGTGGCCTCCCTCTGGGGCAACCACACGGGCCATGGCCATGGGGCTGGCAGCTAGCGCTTAGCAACCCTGACCACCTGCCGGCTGAGGAGCCAGAGCCCCCAGCCAGGACCCTGTGCCCGGGCTGGCCTCCCGTGCATGGAATGGTGCTGTGCCCCGGGCCAGCAGGCTGGGCTTGCCATGGTGCTGGGTGCCATCCTGGCACGAGGGCGGGATGTGTGCAGGCGGAATGGACTGCTCATCCTGTCTGTGCTCTCTGTCACCGTGGGCTGCCTCCTCGGCTTCTTCCTGAGGACCCGGCACCTCTCACCACAGGTCAGCCATGAGGGGCATCAAGGGTCCCCATCTCGGAGGGCTGGGTGGGCCTGAGGAATCTGGGGGTCACATTCCCACTCCGTGGCTCCCTGATGACATGACAGTGGGTCACTTTGCCTCTCTGGGACCCAGTTTTCTCCTCTGTAAAATGGGTGTGATAAACGCATTGCAGGACTAGAGTGAGAGAGGAAGTGGCTTCACACCAGCATCTCCAGGTGAAAGATAGGGAAGGATGCCTTGTTGGAATAACCACAGGCTAAGAGCTGTAGGGGAAGGAAGAATGGGATCCTATAAGCATGCAAAGCAGGCATCAGAGAATACCTCCTAAAGCAGCTCATGGGCAGAGAGCCAGAATGGGCATTCTAGGCAGAGGTAACAGCAGAAGCAAGGCAAAGGGGCATGAAAGGTTTGCGGGGGGCTGGGGGGTGCAGGTGGAGCAAGCTGTTCACAGCAGCCGGAACGTACGCTGTGAGGCAGGGGCTAGAGCACAGGGGCCATCAGGCTTCTAGATCCCACCACCGAGCAAGGGCTTGGGGCAACCACGAGAAGCTTTGAGCAGTGATATGGTCAGACCTGAGCTTGGAGACATCCCTCTGGTGCTGAGTGGAGGATGGGGTAGTGGCGGAACGGGCAGGGGGCCAGGTGAGGGGTGAGACATGACAGTGGGGATGAGCAGGGCAGATCTGAGAACTGTTTCCCAAAGAGATAGCTTCAGGATGTGGTGGCTGATTGGATGTGGGGTTGGGGGGACAGGGAGGCAATGCAGGCCCCCAGGGTTCTGGCCTGTGTAACTGCAAGGGTGACGGTGCCTTGCCTGGGGAAGGGCCCTCTTCTCACTTAGCACTCATCTCATGCGGGAGACTGAGGGACACTCATGCTGTCGAAGGCAAAACTTTTCTAACAGGACTTTATTCAGGACTACTGTGATGGGTGTTAAGACTATGGCGACAGGGGAGTGTGACCAGGAGCAACTCAAATACGGCAACTGCAGCTGGGGATTTACTGCCAATGAGCATAGTGAGGAGGTCAGTGACTAGAAAATTACTAAGGGGAGACATCAAGGATGGGGAAGGGGAGTCTTGCTAAACCCACTAAGAAGATCTTTGTTGAAGGCAGAGTTGGGGGGATTCTCACTAAATTGACTTAGCAGGGTTTTTGCTACACATGGGTGAAGCAGGACAAAGAAAGGATGAGGCTTAGTTGAAAAGAGGGCTCAGAATGGCCGGTCTAAAGTTCGGTCAAGGAAAGTTTTTGTCAATGGGCTCCTGGAAGATTCCTTGTTTCATAATATTCCTCTTCCTGCAGTTCAGTGATATCTAATATGTTCTCTACAACTGGGGCTCGAGGTATCAGATTTCATCTTCCATTAAAAGGAAAACACGCCTCTCTGGGAATCGAGCCCGCTATTATTATGGTTACACTGTTAAGGTGCTGTCAGTTATTTAGGGAGAAGCATAGACTCTGGAGTCAGAGGAACCGTGAACTTGGACTCTACTAGTGAATGGCTGTGTGGCCCTAGGCCAACTCTTGTCTCCTTTCTGGGGCTCAGTTTCGTTATCTGTAAAATGGAGGAGGGTGGGACTATATGTCTGCTAGAATTGCTGTGAAGAGTAATCAAGGAGTCATCAGTGCCTGGACACAGCGGGTGCTTAGTGAGTGTTACTTTACTCCTCCCTCCCTTACCCACCTGTCCAAGTCCTACCTACGTCAAGAACCGCCTCATAGATCCCGTATCTTATGAAAATTCTTCCAGACCTGCCCACATCTGCCCACTCTCCTCCCACACTCACCCCATGCTCATCCCTCCACTGGAACCCAGGTGCTGGAGGTCTTGCTTCAGAGCTGTTTGTTCAAAGTCTATTTCTCCCATCAGCCTTTGACTTGCTGACTATCACATGGGCTTTCTTGAACCAAAAGGTGAGCCTAGCTCGGTGTCACAGAGAGAACCCTCAACTAATGCCTGAATTAAATTGGCAACGGCACAAACAATTTGCAAGCCACTTTCTTTAATTTTCCTCAGCAACTAAAATATATTTCTTGCAGGAAGATTATTCTGTGAAAACAAATTGGAATGCCTATTCTTAAAAGCCAAACTCATCTGGCGCCTCCTTTGCCAAAGCTGCCTTCCCCATCTGTTTGGAAGCGCTAACGCGTTCTGGTCTGGATTAACCTGCCAGATAAATTGAAGGAAGGATGTGGAGCCTTAGAACAATTACTTGTCAGGAATTGGCTTTCTCAGCATCTTATTTTGAAATCCAGGAGTTGTTTATTTGATCTCTGCCTGTGACTCAGAAACCAAACCCTTCTTGTTTTGTAAGCTTATGCAACAAGGCAAAAATCATAAACAATATGCAAAATGGTAGAATGTCCTATTTGTGAAAAGAACTTACAAAATCACAAGATTTATCTTTGGAAATGAGTATCTCATTTAAAAATATAGATCATTTTGAGAGTTCCAGTTAAACCATGATGAATTTATAATTGTACCCATTTTTCTTTCCTTCCTGGGATACCACTAAAATTGCAGTAATGGAATTGTTTAAAAATATAAACTCCCAAGAACAAAGACAATACAAATGGAGACAACTGAGAAAAGAAGTCGAGGAATTACAATAATTCCTGGATGGGAAGTGGATAGAGTTGAATGATCTTATTTAGTAGAGCACAGAAAGCTGAAATCTTGTGTCTGTAGAAGCAGAATGACAGCAGATACCACCTGAGTTTGTCTTGGAGAACTCCAGAAGGGCTCTGGACCTGAAAGTGCAAGGCACTGCAGGAGGCAAGGGTTAAGCATGCAGCTGAAATCAGGGATGTTGGTTAGAATTTTGTAACTGGACCAGTTCGACCCCTAGGTCCCTTACAGTTCATGTAATCAGAGGACCCCTCATCCACTATCTCTATCCCCCTGCTTGTCCCAAGGAGCCAGAGAAGCTTGACTTAGGGATGTTAGGCCCACCTGTAAGTGTTGGGGGATGGGAGGTGGTGAGGCACACGCTTCAGGTGAATTAGTGGACATCTGCATCTTGAGCGTGGGGTCCCCCTAAGTCTGCTGTCAGCTGGGCTTAGGCACAGCCCCATCCCCCCACCTCCCACCCCACACACAGCCAGAGGCAGGAAGGGACTTCTTTCACTGAAGCCTCAGAGGAAAGATCTCCAAATTCTGCTGTGAAGGGGAATCCTCCCCATTCCACCCTCCCCCCAGTGAAAAAGCTACATCTTCACCTGTTAGCCTTCCTTGAGGAGCCATCAGTTGACAAGTTCCACTCATGCACACAGAAGTTTAGTGTGTCACACTTATACACAAGCAGAAGCCGAAGTCAAAGCTGCTAATATGGAAGACAGAGACCAAACGAACAGAACACTAGGTCTCTAATGAAGCAGAGGCAATGCAGGGAGTAGAAGAAAACTTTTAAAACCTTTCCTCAAGTTGTTTGAAGATATGAGAGAAGGTACAGTGACCATAAAGTAGAAGAGGGTGCAAAAAGAAGAAACGATTCGAGAAAAAGAAAGAACTTTGGGAAATTAAAAATAGATGAGCCAAGATAAAAATATCAATAGCTGGGATAAAGCTGCAGAAATCTCCCAGAAAGTAAAACAAAATGAGCTAAAAATAGGAAAATTATAAGAAAATTAGGATGTCTAACATTCAACTTACTAATAAAAGTTTTAAAGAGAGCTAACAGAAAAAAATGGAGAGAAAAATTTCACAGAGAAAACAAGAACATTTCTCTGAAGTAAAAGGTATGCACAGCACTATGAATGTTTTAAAAAGAAAGGAGAAAATCTCATACCATGGTACGTCATCATGAAAAGTACAGAAAAACTGTAGATAGATAGGTGAGCCTTAAATGGTTCTGAGGGAATAAACTGGGTCTGATGTAAAGAATAGGAAGTAAGATTGGCTCCCAACATCTTAAGCAACACTGGAATCTAGAAGACAAAGAGGAAACAGCTTTGAAATTTGGAGGGGAAATTCTTTAAACTAAGAGTCTTATATATAGCCAATCTATTATCAGAGTTAAAGCTAGAATAAAAACATTTTTACTATGTAAGACTCAGAAGTTTCTCTCCCATTCATGCTTACTAGGAAGGTACCAAAGGAGATATTCCAGCAAAACAAAGAAGTAAGCCAAGAAGGCAAGGGATCCAGGAAAGAAGGGTTCCGATATGGGAAAAGTCCCAGAATGACAGCGAAGAAGAGACCCATGACAACCACTGGGCCTAGAGAGCAATCTGTCCAACCTGGAACAAGAGGATGGAGAGCTCTTGCACTGTGGTACCAGGGGCCTAGAAACGGACCTATGTGTTTGAGTATATAGAAAATACTATTGTTAGACATTTAAAAAGCAACGTTAAAGCACTTGGAAGAAATTAACGAGTGGCTCACAGAAAACAAGGTAAATGAAAAATCAGTCAGTTCTTAACTTCAGGGAAAAACTGAAGGTTGTACAGAAAGGAGGCATGGTTGGCTCAACAGCGAGCAATATTTTGTGATCAAAATATTTTAAACCTTGACAATTAGTTTAATCAAAAATTGATATAATGGTGAAATGGTAGGAGGAAAAAAGGAGTAGGAACTAAGTCCTCATCTGTCATGGCAGGGAAGTTAATAGATGTCAAAAAGATATATCTGGAAATAGCTTTATAACCATATTATTTACAAATAACAATACTAAAGGAAAAACAGCTGGAGGAGTTGGGGGTCGTCACTCCTAGGAAGTTGGGGTTAAGCATAGAGATGGGTGAGGAACGGCTGCCTTTTTATCATTATAGTGCTATCTAAATTAAAGAATATACACATGGATTAAAATTAATTCAAAAGACAGATGGGTAAATTTTTAAAAGTTGATTTTCTGGTGTGTTGGAAATGGTAGTAGAAGTGGACTAGGAGGCCTGTTTTCTGGTCCTGCACTGTCACTAAATCACTCTGCGGGCAAATCACCTCCCTCTCCTGGCTCAGCTCCCTCATCTATAAAATGAGTTGTCAGCTGAACTAAGAGATCTGTAAAACCCCTTCTCAGCACCAACATTCTATAATTTGTGACTTTTCAAAGCATCAGGCCAGTAACCAAGGGTTATGTTTGGTTTTGTGTTTAAAAAAAAAAAAGTTACAAGTACAAAAATTTAAGTCAGATGGTGTTTGAAAGTCCACGTACTGGCCTCACCCAGAAGCTTACCCTCTGAGGAAAGTGGACTCAAGCTAGCATTGCCAGAAATAGCAAAATTGAACTAAGTTAAATGTAAAAATTTTTAAAGAGCACATCCAGTTAAATTTGCATTTCGCATAAACAAATAATTTTTAGTATAAGTAAAGAACCAATATTTGTTGTTTATCCAAAATTCAAACTTAACTGGGCTTTGGCGTACCTTCCTCTTCTGCTGTTAGGTTCCTGTCATGTGACCGGTTACTCTGGCGACAGCTGACTGCGCAAGGATTTGGCGCACTAATCCAAGGGCCGGCAGATAGGCTGGAACCAGCAGCCTATGAGGAAGCCCGACGCAGGAACTCCGCCCAGTGAGGGCTCTTTAATATTGAGAGTGGTGTCTCACCAACCAATCCGATTCTCTCTCTCTCAGCATTTCAAATGTGAGCCCTGCTTCAAGGGTGGGGTAAGAATTTACGAAAGTGTGGGGCGAGGGAACCCAGTACAGTAGGGAAACTGACTCAAAAATGCTGTTTACGAGTCAGTCTTTTCATAAAGTAGACTGACAATTCCTCCAGTGCAGGAACTGTGCCTAATTCACTCGTGGGTGCCCAGTACAATGCCTGCCAAAGTATGGGCTGAATGAATGTGTGAACAGTAGGCAGCCCTGCCCTCTCGCCACTTATCATCTGTTACATGAGACCGATTTGTAGCAAGGCTAGGCAGGTGAATGGTGAAAAGGTGGGGAAGAGCTGTTATCTACTGTTATTACTGACCATTTACTCTCATCCAGACCCTCTGCCAAGTGCTTTATGTGCATCCTCTCATTTAAGCCTCCCAGTGGCCCTATGAAGTGGTTATTACCCTCATGTTACAGACGAGAAAAACTCAGAGAGGCCGAGGAACTTGCTTAAGGCCACAGATACTTCTAGGGGGCCAAGGTTAGAATCCAAGTCTGCTTGGCTCCAAAGCCAGTGTTTTCTCCATGGACTTTGCTGTCCATGGGCCAGACAGGAGAATACAGATGAAATGGTGCTTTGAAGATTGTAAAGCAACTGTGAAGTCTGCACTACCTGCTATAACCCCAGCTCCTGCTGTGTTTTCAGGAAATTAGTTACTTCCAGTTTCCGGGAGAGCTCTTGATGAGGATGTTGAAGATGCTGATCCTACCACTGGTGGTCTCCAGGTGAGGGGCGGGTGTTTGGCTGGGAGGTCTGGGGTGGGGTTGCAGGAGGAGGATTCTGTACAGATTCTGTAGGTGCCCTCCTCCTGCTGTGGGTGGCTGGACTGCAGGCTCTGGGTGGTGTGACCCTGGGGGCTTCATGGGGCATAGACTGTGGCACAGGCGCTGGAGTCTGGGTCATTCAGTGACACCAGTTGTTTCAGTCCCATTCAGTGGACATTTGAGTGACTTGAGTAAGTGATTTGGAGTCCTAGGACGTGACCTGACTCCAGGGTAGCTCGGGGCCAGGGAGTTCACGCACTGTTCCCAGGGAGAGGCTCTTTGTGGTGAATGCAGCAAGACATGGGGGAAAAGATGACCTTGGAGATGATCACAAGATGATATCCTGGCTCAACTGTGTGCTGTACTGGCTGTGGAACCTTGGACAGGTCAGACTTCTCTGAGCCTCCGTTTCCTCATCTGTAAAATGATAATAGTAACACCTACTCCAAAAGGTTGCTGCGAGGACTGTAGGAGGCTATCTATTTGCTAAACGTTCAGGGACTGATCACAGGGCAGACAGGTGGGAGATGAAGTTGGAGGATGGGTTCTTGCTTGATTATGAAAGACCTTGAATGCCAGGCTAAAGAATTCAGTCTTGGGGCTTCCCTGGTGGCTCAGTGGTTGGGAGTCCGCCTGCCGATGCAGGGGACACGGGTTCGTGCCCCGGTCCGGGGGGATCCAACGTGCCATGGAGCGCCTGGGCCCATGAGCTATGGCCACTGGGCCTGCGCGTCCGGAGCCTGTGCTCCGCAATGGGAGAGGCCACAACAGTGAGAGGCCCGCGTACCACAAAAAAAAAAAAAAAAAAAGAATTCAGTCTTTACCCACTAGAGTGGGACCACAGCAAATCCTTGGAGGTCACCTAGTCTCTACCACTGGTGTGCTGGTGACCTTGGACAAGCCCCTGGTCCTCTCTAGGTCTCAGAATTTCCAGATGTGTAATGAGTCGGCAGCTCCAGATGGTGTCTAAGAGCCCTTTGCTCTGAGACCATGGGTTTGGAATCCTCACTTCCCAGGACTTGTGCGCAGGGAGGGAAGTGGACAAGCCTCTGAGTCCTGGGGGACGTAGTGGGCTCTGTCCCCTGGGACAGTGTCGTCAGCCTTCTCAGCCTCCCTGCTGAGAACCCTAACCCTTTCCCTCTAGGGTGGTGGAGATAATGCTCCCCCCGGCCCGGGAGGCCAGGTAATGGTGCTTTCTGCTGCCCCCAGGGGGCCTTGTTAAGCTCAGTTCGGCTTTGTGCAGGCAGCAGTTGGGTCTCTCAGGACTCAGCCTTCAAGGCTCTGCTGAAAGGCCACCTCCCTCCAGAAGCTTTCCCTGACTCCTCAACCCACTTCTGTAGTTGTCTCCTCTTCATGCATCTTTTGAGTCATTCACTGAGTCAGGGAATCTGTCAAGGTCACCGGTAGGCTCCATATTGCTAGACCGAAAGGACACTCCGAGTTCTTGTTCTGCGTGACCTGTCCACAGCAGTTGATACAGCAGTTGGTCACTCCTTCCCTCTTGAAACACTCCTCCCTATGGCCTTACACTCTCCGGCTTTGTCTGCTCCCTGCCCCACCAGCCGAGTTTCTCTCTCTCTACTCAACCTCTGAACCATTGTAGTTTCTCAGGCCTTTTCTCATCTGTCCTCAGGGCTTTAACATACCACCTACAAGTCCAGCCCTTCCAAATATAGATCTCCCTCCCCAACCTCCCCTCTGAGTGCCACTCAAACTACCTACCTGACATTGCCACTGATGTCTCACAAGGATTTCAGTTTAACGTAACCAACTTGAGATTTTACCCGCAAACCAGTTCCTTCTCCTGTTTTCTGCTTGTCAGTAAGCGGCAGTTCCATCTACCCAGTTACTCAAGCCTCCATATTTATTCTCTTCCCCCACCCCCAGCTCTTCCATCAGCGACTCCAGCTGATTCTTCCCCCCAACTAGAACCCAGCGTCATCCCTACCACTGGGCAGACTCCACAATGACCTCACTGGTCTCCTGGCTCTGGTTTTTGTTCCCCTCCCATCTGTTCTCCACCTGGTGGCCAGAATGATCTTGTGAAAAGCCAAGCGGGCCATGCCATTCATTCACCTAAAACCCTTCAGTGGCTCCCATGGCATTTAGAATAAACCCTTGCATCCTTAACGTCACCTTGGAGGCCCTGCAGGATCCTCCCTGCCTGTGCCTCACTTCATGTCATGCCTCATTCACTCCGGTCCCCTGACCTCTTAGTTTCCTAAGCAGACCAAACCCTTCCCCTGTCTCAGGGTCTCCACACATGCTGTCCCTTCTGCCTGGAGCACGCTTCCTCAATGCTTTACACGTCTTCCCCTTCCTCATCCTTTAGATCTCAACTTCCATGTGACCTCCTTAGAAAGCCCCTCCCAACCTGTCCCCCTTCACCCCCACCTTCACTCTCCCCCACCATGCCCCCTTCCTTTTCCTGCACAGCACTTACTTTTGTACTGTTATTCTATATGGATTCAATTGTTAACTTGTTTATCTTCCACTGGACTGTAAACTCTGTGAAGGCAGATACAGTACTCTGTTAAGGTTCCACTCTGGCCTTCACACCAAATGCCTGGCTCATCATAGGTGCTCATTAATACTTGCCCAGTGGATTCATGAATTCAGCAATCATGCACTGTGCTTTCTGGTACATGACCCTGCCCTGGGAGACTGATGAGAAAATAAATAATTACACGACAGCCAAGTAAGCGTGTCGATGCAGGAAGCACAGGACTCTTTTTTGTTGTTTCCCTTTTTCCCAGTTGTATTGCAATATGGTTAGGCAGCTTGATCATCCTTTATTGTGTTTTTTGTTTATTTATTTATTTATTTTTGGCTGTATTGGGTCTTTGTTGCTGCGCGCGGGCTTTCTCTAATTGCGACGAGCGGGGGCTACTCTTCGTTGCGGTGCGTGGGCTTCTCATTGCCGTGGCTTCTCTTGTTGCGGAGCACGGGCTCTAGGTGTGTGGGCTTCAGTAGTTGTGGCTCGCAGGCTCTAGAGCGCAAGGCTCAGTAGTTGTAGCACACGGGCTTAGTTGCTCCGTGGTATGTGGGATCTTCCCGGCCCAGGGCTCAAACCCATGTGCCCTGCATTGGCAGGCGGATTCTTAACCACTGCACCACCAGGGAAGTCCCAATCATCCTTTATTGTTGACCTTACTTACTGCCAGGGTGTTGCCTCTTACTCAGAACTGAAATGCCTCCAAGGCAGAGGCCCTTGAGTAGACCCTGGAGTCAGACAGACCTGGGTTCCCATCCTGGCCCTGCCATTTCCTTGCTGTGTGACCTTGGGCAAGTTATTTAACTTAAAATCCTGAAGTCAGAGTCAAAGGCCTGGGTCCTAGACCTGCTTCTCCGCAAATCACGTGATCTTGGGGCAGGCACCCTCACCTTGAGTCTCAGTTTACCAAGGTTACCCAGTGGCTTTGGGCCCATTCAGCTCTCTGGGTCCTGGCTCTCAAAGGTTTGGTCTCTCACCACCAAACTCAAGTGCTTTCTCTTGGCTGGAAACGAAATGTGGTATTAACTTGAGAAAAGCCAGTGTGTGCTCATATGTTTCATTTGTTTATTATACAATTTCGGCTGGTTCAAAGCAACCGTGTCACTGAAAAATGGAAGTGCTTTAAAATTTTCCTAAGGGAGAAGTAAACCTTCTTAGGGGAAAATGACACATTTCTGAGTTCCAAACCACTCCACCCCTGAGCCCTCATTCCTTTAGCTTCAACTGGTTTATAATCCATCCGTTAATCCATCCTTCCATCCATCCATCCATCCATCGCTCATGGTCCCCTGATCCCTTGCTCCTGGCCAGCCCAGGGCGGGGCATCCCTATCCTCAAGGAGCAACCACTCTGGTGTGGCGGTTGTCACTCCGGACAGAGCAGAGTCACCAAAGCTACTCTGGAAATTCAGACGTCAGGTCTCATGCCGGGCCTACTGAACCAGAACTGCCGAAGGGCCCAAACAGGTTTTAAAGCCCCACAAGTGTTCTAATGGTTTGAAAAGAAACCCTGATGTCTTGGGATCAGGGCTTCTGGCTGGATAGCTAAAGAGCCTGGCATGAGCACTGCTGCTTTTCAGTCCCCAGGGCCCCCAAGCTGTACCCCCGACCAGGAGACAGAGGTTTCCTGCAGTATAAATTGCTCCAGGGCAGTGGGAGGATATACATCAAGGCACATTTGCTTCAGTTCCAATAACCTGCAAGCCTGGGTCCCAAAGCCTGGCACCCATGACTCTAAATGCTCCCACCTCTTCCAGTAGAACCTGCCACCCTTCCCTATGCCAAGCCTCTGGCATCAGGCCGGTCACCTCCTTGGTCTCTAAGCATGCCACATACCACCTCTGCTCATGCTGCTCCCCTCCCACGAACGCCCTCTTCTCTTAATTAGTTAAGTCCCCCTCTGTGTTCAAGACCTAGATCAAGTTTCTTCCATGAAATCCTCCCAGCTCTTCATTTACTGATAAGTAGTGATGATGACCTGTCTCCATCCCTAATGCAGCTTTTAACCCTGGATGGACACAGTGTTGTTAGTTAAATGAATTCACACTCACAGCTGGCACACCACATTATGGGGTACAGACACCATTTTTTGCAAGTAGTGACATAGAAATAAATTAGCATTCTTATCTGGACTAGCCACTCATGCTGCTGAACAAGAAGTGGCCCTGCCAATGGGCGGAACCAGTCGCCATGACCCCTCTCTGGAGAAGAACCATGTGCACTGCTGTGTTTTTATGTGAGATACTGGGAGGGGGTCAGTTCATTTCCCCCTTGTCATTCACACTAACCTCTTCCTGCTGGTCAGTGTAACAGATTTTTGCAGGAGATGGAAATCTAATAGACAAGCAAAGAGAGAGGATGAGATGTAAAGAAGTATGGGTGGTAATGGTGGGGTTGATGCGAGGGGAGAGAAGACCTGTGCCTGCCTTGGAGGGTCTCACCATCGGCAGGGAGACAGCCACAGAGCCACTTGGTTCCAGAAAACGGAGCCCCAGGGGGAGGGAGGTGGGGCTTGTGGCCTGGGTTAGAGCCCAACTCAGTCATTCTTCCCACAATCTGACATCTTCCAGATCGTGGGCCTCTTTTTTCTAGAATCCACTCCAAACCAGCCCCCAGCCTGACACCCTCCTCAGACAGGCACATGCAGGCAAGCGGAGGGCCACCTACCCTTGGCCAGTCATGGCTTTGTAAGGCATATTGAGGGGGGTGAGCAGGCAGCAGAGGTTCCAGGGGAAGAACAGGGGCTCTGGAGTCACTCACTAGATGTGTGAACTTGACCAAGTCTCTTAGCATCTGAGCCTCAGTGACCTTATCTGTAAAATGGGAAGAACACCTCCGTCCCTTGCAGGGTTATTCTGAGAATGAAACAAGATAATGCCCTTGAAGCACCCAGCATAGCTCCTGATACATCACCAGTCTTCGCCAAGGCCCAGATGAGATGTTTCATGAAAACCTCTACCTCTGTTTCTTCTTTCAGCAGGCAGCCCCTTGGGGTGACCTCTTCCTTCCTCATGCTCCTTTAGCACCTGCAGCTTACTTGTCACTTCCTCTAGAAAGTCTCCCTTGACTCAGGTATGCTTGGGTGCTCCCTCAACATTGATACAGGCACAGTGCATGTAGCACTCCTCCATCTGAGTCCTGCACATCTGTGTTCACAGCAGCCTTTGCAGGGGCATGGACCACACGTCTCCATATAGCACATTGTCACCTTGCCCAGAACCATTCCTCATGCCATGATTGTCAAAGCCTCCTCATTTTCCATGAATTCCTAGTTCTTACTGCCTCTTGATTTTATCTACCCTCACATTCCTACAAGCAGTCATGAGGCACAGCCTTTGCCAGTTTCCCATTCAAGTATATTTCCCTCGCTTCAAGCAGTTCCTAAATTTTTCAACTTCACCAACAGCTGGGAGCAAGATCACAGGTGAGGATCACATCTATAAGTGTAAGCCCTTCAGCTGTCTCTTGGTTCTTTCTTTCTGTCTCTGTATATTACCTATCTATTGCTGTGTAACAAATTACCACAAACTTAGTGACTTAACACCATTTACTATCTACCAATTTCCATGGGTCAGAAACCCAGGCATGGCTTAGTTGGATCCTCTGCTCAGAGTCTCACAAGGCTGCAATCAAAGTGTCATCTGGGCTGTGTTCTCATCTGAAGGCTCAGCCAGGGAAGAATCCACTTCTAAGCCCATTCAGGTTCTTGGCAGAAATTATTTCCTTGTTAAAGGCTATCAACTGGAGGCCACCCTCGGGTCCTAGAGGCTACCTGTAGTACCCTGCCTTCTGGCCATCTCCAAAGGCAGTTCCCAACATGGCTTTTTGCTTTGTCAAGGCCAGGAGGAGGATCCTCTCTCTCCAGTCTTCTAAGACAAAGTCTTATATAACATAATCATGGGTATAGTATCCATCACCTTTGCCATATTCTATTAGAAGCAAGTCACAGATCTCACCCACACAGGGAGGGGGATTACAGAGGGCATGGATCACTGGGGGTCACCTAGGGTGTGTCCACCTCTTTTCTCTCTCCACACCTTCCTTCTCTCTACCCTTCTTCCGAGACCAGCCAGAAATAGTGCCCTCCTTGTCTTTATAAGTCACCTCCACTCGTGCCCCGTTCCTGGAGTGGGGTTAGGTGGATGTGTTGCTCAGATTCTGGTCCAAGTGGCTCATCAAGGAAATTCTTCCGAACGCCCTTACCATAAAAAGAATCCTGAAGAATTTGAATTCACCTCTGTCTCAGGGACATCAAGGGTCTGGTACATAGTAAGTGCCTAAGAACTGCTTATTAAATAAATAAAGAGCAGTGGAAGGAAAGTTGAGTCAGAATTCAGGGAAGTTTTATGACCTTCATTTGAAATGACCCTTGGAGGATGATTAGGAGTTGTCTTTTTTAAAAGGTTGGTACTTTGGGCTTCCCTGGAGGCACAGTGGTTGAGAGTCCACCTGCCGATGCAGGGGACACGGGTTCGTGACCCGGCCCGGGAAGATCCCACATGCCGCGGAGCGGCTGGGCCCGTGAGCCATGGCCGCTGAGCCTGCACGTCCGGAGCCTGTGCTCCGCAACGGGAGAGGCCACAACAGTGAGAGGCCTGCGTACCACAAAAAAAAAAAAAAAAAAAAAAAAAAGTTGGTACTTTAAAAAGTTATATAAGCAAATTACAAACATTGTGGATAACAACAACAAAAAATCCCATCATTCCACAACCCTAATTCTGCCACTGTTCTTCTTCCTATAAATGTTTGTTCTTGTCATTCTTAGTAGCAAATTCACTAGGCCCAGGGTGTGGTCCTTGGCTGACTGGTTCAGAAGCTCAGCCTCATCCGAGTCCCTGAGCTGGTCAGGGCTGTCCTCTGATGCTGACAAGAGGCAACCAAATAAACTAAATGCCAACTTATTCATCCACAGAGATAAATACAGTTGCCAAGGAGGACGGATGCACACAGCCTCTGGCCAGAGCATTTCTCCCTATAGGCTCATCACTTGGGGACCCCACTGGTTAAATCTGTTGCCTGGCAGGACAATTTAATTATTTAATGGTACAACCAGTATGAGTCCAGGTTTGCCATTTTCAGTTAGTTTCTGGGGCCCCAGGTGGTGGAGTTCCATCGTATGTGCATTTAAATTTAGTGAATTCAATTACATATGCTATGAAGAAGAGAGAAAATCATTTAAAGGAGACAAGCAGCTTCCCCCATTCGAAGAGCTATGTCCAGGGTGAGTGCACCGTGGGAGAGCTGGGTCTACCTCACTCTAAGCCAGTCTCAGTTCCCAAGTGCCTTTCAGAGTGAGCATCTCCCCACATCATTATTGTGATTCTAGGCCATGAAGAGAGGGTTGTTTGGTTTCCTTTTTACATCATGGCCTCTAAGTGTATGCTGACTGCGTTAGCTGGTGTTCACCTTAAGAAACAGCAACCCATTCCAAAACTGGGAGGAAACCTGTCTTGAGTGAAATTATATACCTCCTGAACTTAACGAACAACTTAAGGGATCTTCAAGGGCAAATTTAATTATGAGTGGGTTTTGCTTTATATACTGACTTGAGAACTGAATGCGCCGAATATGGTCCTACTTCTCCTCTGTACAAGGAGGAAGCCCAGTGTCTTCCTCTTGAGGCCTGCATCCATTGGCCAAGGTCAGCTTATAAGTAGGTAAAGAGAGAACTGGAACATCCGATCTTGCCACTAGCCTTGTTGCTCTGGTTCCTTCCATATGGTGTCGCTGTTGAACACAGGTCTTGCATGGTTTGGTTCAAGTCTGAACATGGCCCCCTTGCAGTTACATGTCCCTGCTCAAGCCACAGGGATGCTCTGCTCTGGCCCCTAGATCATACCAAAGAGCTCAATTGTTGTTCCTCAAAGCAACCTCAGTCATGCCCTGGGCTTAGCTCCCTGGGCTTGATCCCTGAGTCCATTTTCTACCCTGGTGGGTTAGCCCTGGAGACCTTTAGTGCTGACAGACCTTGGTCATGGGCACTCTAGTATACCCTGATTCTAACTTCAAATTGCAAGGAGCAGGGGTTGGGGGGCTTAGTCTCTTTTTTCTCGGAAGGCTCCTGAGCCTCTCATGCAGATTGGTGCCCCTTTCCATCACTCTACAAATCTTAAGGTCTCAAGGAGACCATCAAACCGCAAATCTCTCCCTTCCCCTGGACAATGTGTGCCTTCTTGCCTTGCATTTGCCATTTGAAAAATTCTTCTAAAAACAAAGTCAACTGTAAGGAGACTTGCTGTCTCTACCTTTGAACACAAAAGCCTCAGACAAAATTTAGAAAACTCTGCCTCATGTTACATTGGCATAGGAACTAGTTGTCTGATGATTAGGACCTGCCACGGCATTGTCATGTCCTTGAACTAGGGCCCCTCTCCCACGGGTGGTACTTGAACGGTGCTGAGTACTTTGCCACTCTCCACTCTCTTCTCTCTGCTCCACTGCTGACTGATTCCATGCTAATTACACCTTCTTTCATTAGAAAGTCAAGCCTTTGGAGCCTTCCTTTCCCATTTTCTCCCTGTAACACCACTTGTTGCTGCTCTGATCCCTTTTGCTTTTAATTTATGGTTTAACCCAAAGAATACTGGCAACTTTCTGTTCTTTTAAGTTCTTGGAGGAAACCTTACTGTTACTTCTGCAAAAGTATGTCTATCTGCCTTTTTTTTTTTTTTTCATTCAACATGATATAAAAATGCCCATGGGGCTTCCCTGGTGGCGCAGTGGTTGAGAGTCCGCCTGCCGATGCAGGGGACACGGGTTCATGCCCCAGTCCAGGAAGATCCCACATGCTGCGGAGCGGCTGGGCCTGTGAGCCATGGCCGCTGAGCCTGCGCATCCGGAGCCTGTGCTCTGCAACGGGAGAGGCCACAACAGTGAGGGGCCCCGCGTACCACACACACACACAAAAAAAGCCTATGCCACACCCTCATCTTTGTAATCACATTTGACTGTTCCACTCAGAGGCTGGAGCAGAGTTTGCAAAGCCCTTTTCCTTTTACTAGACACTCAGGATGCTGCTGGATACCCTGCTGGGGCATCACTATGCCCCAGGATTCTAGATGTACCTCAGCCTCTGTTATTTACCACACTCTTCACCTCGGCCATAGAATGGACACAACGCCATCTGCAGATTTACAAAGAAATTCCCGGCAGGTGCTGTGTGCGTTGGGGCCAGGGGGCGTTTTGTCCCCACTGAGGCTGGAGTTTGCTTCTAACGTTGGAAAGTCAACTGAACCTTGTTTTCACACATCTCCAGGCAAGAGCAATGCAAGGAACCAGGGGTGGGTCAAACCAGCATCTGAATCCAGCTGGGGCCTCCAAGTCTCCACTTGCTTTTTTGCCAAACCCTCCTCTCCCCTCATTCTTCAATTTCTTAAACCAGGCATCATTCAAAGAAAACTGAATCCATGTGTTTGTGATTCACTGATGCTGAACATGGCAGAATGTTTTGTCAGCTCTACATCGCAGCAGAGAAATCCAAGGGCGTGTGTGGGTTAGTATGTGAATGTGTGGTGTGGGTCTTTACATACGTGTATGTTGTGTGTGTGTGTGTGTGCGTGTGTATGTATTGCTTTTCTTTCTATTGTAAGAATTTTAAACTGATTTTTCTTAGAATCAGGAAGTCACGTTTGGCCAAAGAAACCCAACACTCCCTTCTCCCCCTTCCTGAGGAACTCTAGTTTGGCAGAAAACTCCCAAACACCCACGTTCTAGCTTACTGGAGATGGTCCTGGGCCAAGCAGCCGTCGGAGTCTGGTTTGGGAGCCAGCGTGCCGGGGGCGTCCCAGGATAGACAGTGAGTGGGAGAGGGCAGGAGGAATGGGCAGCCACGGCTTCTGCAAGCCATGGGGCAACCGTTCTTAGCAGAGCTCTGCTGACCTCTCTGATGGGAGCCCTGGGATCGCTCTTTGGCCCTCTTGCCCAGTCACCTGATCGCCTTACTCATCAGGAGGGGAAACATGGCCCAGCTGTGGGCTGCGGGTGGGATCAGACCATCAGCCTGGTGACTCTGAAAAACTCCCAGATTTTATCACCCATCACAGACTCCCGTGCTCTTTCCCCCTTCCAGTTAGAGAATTCCTGTTCATTCTTCAAGGATCCATTCAGCAGCCCCCTCCCCTGGGAAACCTAGCCTGATTCCCAGGCTGGGCTAGACCCTGCTTCTGGCCTCTCTCAATCCCAGCCATGACCCAGCGTTTTGTGTTGTCCAGACTGCAGGTCTCTCCACCCACCTGAGGACCACAAACCCACCTCCTTTGTTTCTGGGACCCCATAGCACACAGAGCAGGTGTTCAACGTGGGGCGTGCTGGGGACCTCTCTGAGCCTGGGGAGGTGGGTGGGGTTTTGAAAAAGCTGCTACTCTTCTCTGTGGAGACACTGCACAGAGAGGGTCTCGTTTGCCTGGGGCAGGCAGGCCCAGCCAGAGCCTTTGGGGAGTAGACACCGGCAGCCCTGATGGAGGAGGGAAGGGAGGCAGGGGACCTGTGTTCCCTCTGGGTGGGGTCTTTCCCTCCCGCTGGAGCAGGGCTCCTAACCATGGCGTAGTGGCACTGGTCGTAAAAACCAGTGACGGGCAGCCCAGGGAAGTCATTCCTAGCGACAGCCTGCGACTGCAGAGCAGAGTAACGGTCACCCGTGGGCACACTGTTTCCCTCCCACCTGCCATTCTTTGCCTTGTGGGAAAGAAAGGGGTAGGGGTTCCGCTCACGTGGATTGGGAACTGGATTGACCCTTATGACACTCAAGAATGCAGCCTTTCCAGTGGAAAGGAATTGAGACTGGTCGATGGTCATATGTGAGCTCTCAGAGGGCTGCAGCTGCAGCTCCTCCAGCTTTTGCTTTTGACTGAGTTCAAGCTTGTTATTATTATTATTTTTTTAGATGTTGCGGGTAGAAGTTTATTAATTTATTTATTTATTTTTGCTGTGTTGGGTCTTCGTTTCTGTGCAAGGGCTTTCTCTAGGTGCGGCGAGCGGGGGCCACTCTTCATCACAGTGCGCGGGCCTCCCACTGTCGCGGCCTCTCTTGTTGCGGAGCACAGGCTTCAGACGCGCAGGCTCAGTAGCTGTGGTTCACGGGCTTAGTTGCTCGGCGGCATGTGGGATCTTCCCAGACCAGGGCTCGAACCCGTGTCCCCTGCATTAGCAGGCAGATTCTCAACCACTGCGTCACCAGGGAAGCCCCAAGCTTGTTATTTTTGAGTTCCCAATCGATCCCCTCCCCATGCCCAGGGGCCTGGGAAGGAGAGGCCTGCAGAAGGCAGTTGGGGATGCCAGTGTGGCAGCACGCCCCGAGGCCCATGCCTGTCTGTGTGCCGCCTCCTCCCTCTCCCACCCCACCTTCTACCCTCTGAGCCCTGCACTCCCTCCCCACCTTCCTATCTGCCTCCATCCCGTGGAATCTAAAGTGGAACCAAAGAGGTTTGGTCTGTGTGGCTCCAGAGGACAGGGCTGGGCCCAGTGTGGAAATTCTCTCTCCTGGAGGCAGATTTCATACTCATAAGCATAACTAGCCCACAGTGGAGGTAGTGAGTTCTCTGTCCTCTGAGGTGTGCAGTCAGAGGTGGTAGAGGAATTTCTGCCCTTGGAAGGGAGTGCTGGGACCAGATGACGCAGACCTTAGCCAAGTGGGAGTCTGACCTCCTGCCTCAGGTCTTAGAAGGAGTTGGCTTGAGGGTGGGGCCGTAGCAGGAACAGCTGGGAAGCGTAATTCGGTGCTAACGTAGCACTTGCTATCAACTGCTGGGCCTGTCATTTGCTCAGGGGAAGGAAAAAGACCTTAATATTTGGAGGGGCTGACGAGACTCCCATGGACCCCCAGATGCCTCCATCCACTTGCCTGTCAGGTGGACTGCCTGCAGCTGCACCCAGGGACCAGCTTGGGGGAGCCTCCCTGACTAGGTCACACAAAGCCAGAGCCCAAGGATTTGGCTCCTTCCTGCCTTTAACTTCCTAGTGCAGGATGTTGTGACTATGGATGTTGTCACGCTAGTAGACCAAGGTTCAAATCTACTTACTCACTGTGTGACTTTAGCAAGTTGCTTGCACACCTCCAGTGACTGGGAGTTCACTACTTCTCAAGGTCGTCCCTTCCAGGACGGGACAGCTCTGTTTGCTAGAAAGTTATTCCTGGTGCTGAGCTGAGATCTGCTTCCCTGTGGCTTTCTGCATCAATCCCAGTGTTCCCGGGGTCTGCTCTGCTGTGTTCCACAGCCCCTGCCCTCCAAGCTGGCATCACTGTCCCCTGCCACCTTCCCCAGCTGCCCTCTATGGGACACACACCTCCCTCCCCTGTCCCTTTCCTAGGGGGGTCTTAACGTCAGGGCAGGTCCGTGGCCTCCTCAGCAAGCCCTCCGGGCTTCTGGCCGCACAGGCTGAGGGCCCCCCACCCCTTTGGCACCCTTATTCCCTGGTGACTCACCAAGCTAGCAGCAAACAAACCCCCAACGTCCCCCTCCCACGTGCTGCCACTGCGGCTCAGGCCCCCCTCCACCCCAGAGCTTGTGCTCTCCGAGCTGTTGAAGCCAAGCATGGCTCTGCGTGTGTCCGTGTTCTTCATCATGTCAGTCAGAACTGGCCTGAGGTCTGCTTAGTTCCAACTCCCTCATCCAACACATTAGCTGTTCCTCCCAGCCTCCCAACCTCTACAAATCTGATCCACATTCTGTCAGTGCCCTTGGCCAAGGCATTGATAAAAACAACCAGGAAGGAGAGGGCTGAAGGGAGAGCCCCAAAGTACACCTCCAGAGACCCTCTCAGGTTCTCAGCACTCAGAAGAGGGCACTGCCTGTGGTAATCATTCCCCGAAGTTCTCAGAGAACCTGGTGTCAACTGCTTGATGTCACACGGACACACAGTGCCAGGGCCATTTCTCTAAACCTGGCAAGGGGCCCAAGGCTGGTCCAGGTGACTTTTCCTCCGGGAACCCACAGTGGTTGCTCATGGTCATCAGAGCTCAGAAGTCACCTCTTTTCACAACTAGTCTAGAGTTCTACCCTGGCTTAACATCACACATACACACCAGCAAACCAGCACCCAGGCCAGGCCAGGCCCTGGGCTCTGAGGGCCTAGAACTGAGCCAGATTCAGCCTTTCCCTGGAGGAGCTCACAGTCTCCTGGGGCAGGTGGTCACAGAGCAGATGATGCCATCACAGAGGAGTGCTAATTACTGGAATATATTGAATACTTGCTATGTACCAGGTACTATTCTAAACCTAGATCAATGCTCACAATAAACCATCATTATCCCCATTCTATCCTCCAATGGAAACTGAGGCGCACAGAGGCTGAGGAACTTGCCCAAGGCTCCCAGCCAGTGAGGGCTGTGTTCAGGAGCATCCGGGAGCTGCCTGGCCTAGTCAGCAGGGTCAGGAGGCCCTCAGAGGGAGGAAGTACCTGAGTGGAGACTAGAGAGCTGGGTAGCAGCAACAGGAGAGGATCGGAAAGTAAAGCAGGGAGGGCAAGGGGACTGGGTTCCTTCAGTGTTCACTGCTTCGCTCAGCATGTGTTCCTGCCAGCCTGCCCTGCGCCAGAGCTGGGCTGGGCCGTGGGGCTTCAGGGTTGAGCATGCCGGCAGAGTGCCCTGTGAGAAACTGGGAAGCACGGGGTGCCCTGGGGAGGTAGGTGAGATCGCCGTATCAGGGAAGACTTCCCAGAGGAAGGATGTCTGAGCTGACCTTGGAAAGGGCAAGTGGAAATTGGTTGGGCTGGGCAGGTATGTGAGGCGTTGGGGGGTGTGGGTGGAGAGTGCCAGGCTAAAGGAACAACCAGCACAAAGATGGTGCAAGGAGCAGCAGGGAGAACGGGGTGGCTGGAGAGGTGCCAGTGAGGAGGAGGAGAGTGGCCCAAGGTCTTGAAGGAGCGTGGACAGTTCCTGAGGGCGAAGGGGAGCCACCAAGGACTTCAAACAGCGAGGGGCCCCCAGCAGAGTCAGCAGCCTGTCCGCCCCCCGCAGTGAAGTGTGCAGGCAGCGGTGGGTGCCTCCTGGTGTTATATGGGGTCACCATACCCACCTCAGGAGTAGGCGTGAGAACAGGTGAGGGTCAGTAGTGGCCTTTTTCTCCCTCCATTCCCCGCCCCCTGCAAGTGGAGGGGTTACCAGATGGAAACAGGCTGGGCCCAGGAACCAGCCAGTCCCCAGTCACATCAAGCTCTTGAACCATAATCCCAGGCCCTGGGGGCGGGGCGGGGGTGCTGGCCAGATGGCTTCGGAGGGAGTCCCACACTTCTGGGCTTCCTGAGGTGCTTTGCCAGGGCCCTCGAGGATGTGGGGTACTCCCAGGAGCACCCGGAGATCGTGGGAGTCACGGAGGCAAGGTTACCTATTCTCCCCTCACCATAAATCACAGAGCCTGAAGGAGCATTTGAAGTCATCCTCATGGAATCTCCCACTCAGTCTGGAAGCCTTGATCTAGCCTTCCAACAGGTGGCCACCCAGCCTCCATTTGGAAACCTCCAAAGATGGGGAGCTCACCACCACAAATCTGAGGGCTGTAGCCATGGGGCAGGTCATGAACTCCGAGCGTTGAACTAAAGAGGCATTATGTGGGCTGAATCACATTAAAATCATGGTTAGCCAAAACCGGAAGGCCTTTTCTTGCACAGGAGTTAAACCAGATCTGTACCACGGAGAGCCACTGTGGGAGAAGGCAAACCCCACAGGGCTGAATCCCTGTTCCAGTCTTAACTTCACAGCTAGGCAGCTTGGCCAATTAGCTCCATCCCCTGTGCTTTATTTTCCTTATCTGTAACTCAAACTGCACAACCCAAGCAGGCAGTCGCTAGTCATAAGTGACTACTGAACCCTTGAAATGTGGCTAGTGCAAGGAGCAACTGAACTTTTTGGTTTTAATTAATTTAAATTAAAATTTTAAACCAGAAGCCGTTTTTCTAAGCATTTTTGTGTTGATTACACATTGAAATGATAATAATTTGGATAAATTGGGTTAAATAAAGTATTATTAAAGTTAATTTTACCAAAAATGAACTTCACCTGTTTCTTTCTTTCTTTTTTTTTTTTTTGCGGTACACAGGCCTCTCACTGTTGTGGCCTCTCCCGTTGTGGAGCACAGGCTCCAGACGTGCAGGCTCAGTGGCCATGGCTCATGGGCCCAGCCACTCCGCGGCATGTGAGATCTTCCCGGACCGGGGCACGAACCCGTGTCCCCTGCGTTGGCAAGCGGACTCTCAACCACTGCGCCACCAGGGAAGCCCTCATCTGTTTCTTTTGACTTTTTTTTTTTTTTTTTTTTTTTACTGTCACTACTAGAAACTTTAACATTACAGTGGCTCACATTATTGTCCTATTGGGCAGCACTGACAGAACGTTAAGGATCAAATGAGGTGGATGTTCAGATGTTTGGGGACAGTTAAGCTCCAGATGAATTACGGTTTCTGTGGCTGCTGGCACTTGAGGGGTTGTGTTTTTCATCATACAAGCAAGACATGCTTATTCTAAAAATATTAGAAAATGTGGAAAAACATTAAAAACAAAACAAAAATTGCCCATCATCCTACCACCCAAAGACAGCTACTGTTAAACTTTAGTTTTTCCCCTGTGCATGTCCATGTGACCTAACACTCCCTGCAGACCACACCACCCCGGCTTGGAGGTTCTCAGAAAGGTCACTTTAACAGCTTGGCCCAAAAGTCTAGACCTCAAGGAGCCCCCTCCAGCCAAATGGCAGGCTGTCAAGGAAGTCAGTTGAACTTCCTTCCCTGTGACTGTGAGTTCCGGGAGTGGCTGCCGTCTCACGTGGAATCCAGGCCCTCCCCGCACTTAGCTCCCGTTCTCCTCGGCCTCTGCCATCACCTGCGGTCACCCTGGCACTGCCGGCACCAGCCTGGGGAGGGGAGGGTCTGCTCTGTCATACTGTCAGCTGTTCCTCCCCAACCGCTCCCACCTCGGCTGCTCCCCTTTCTCTTCAGCCAGTAGAAAAACCCCTTCTATTCGGCGGGCGGGAGCCACGTTCCACAGTGGAACTGCTTGTGTCCCAGGTGATGGGATTCTTTCCATTTTATTCATCAGCCCTCTCCCTTCCAGAGCCCCTGTGTCAGGGGTCCACTCCTGCTATATCTAGAACCTGCACTCCCTTCCTTACCACATCCGCTCTGTCCCTGAGCTGTCACCAGCCCCATGTTAGACCTCTTCTTTCTCAGGGTGGCCTTCTGAGGAGCCCTTTGCCCCTTTCTGAGATCTGATCTTCATCTGCACCCCTCTCCTGCACGATCCCTCAAGCATGTCTATGTTTATCTGGACCACAAACCTCGAGAGGGGTCTATGTCACAGGAGCTCCAGGGCACCCTGCAGAGCTGCAAACTATGCTGTACTCTGCTTTCTCCACTTGACATAAAATAGGAACATCTTTCCAATGACACCATCACTTCTGATGGCTGCTTAGAAGCCCACTGCATGGATATGCTGTAACTTTTAATCTAATCTGCCTTGATAATTGAAGTTGGTCCCAGCTTTTTGCTCTTACAAATACCACTTCAGTGACCCTCCCTATATACTTTGTTTACTTTGATATTCTTAGATCTAAGGACTTCTTAGTTCTCCCTTCTCAGACATCCAGCAAATTCTGCTAGCTGTGTTGTGTTGGACCCCACTTTCCCGTGTCCCCCTTGGCCTCGCACTCAAGGTCACTCCTACTCCTGAGCTCAGTCCATCTTTTCTGCCCCATATCTCACTCTACCTCAAATATGACCTGAGCTCTGACCACATTAAACACCACAGTGTCCCCACACTTTCCAGCCTCCCTGTTGTCTTCTGGTGTCCCGCTGCCTGGCACGTCTGCTCTGTCTCCAAATCTGCCTCATCTTCCAGTGCCCCTTGCTCCATGTAGCCTTTCCTGATCCTCCTAGCTAGAAGTGATCCCTCACTCCTCTGAATAAAGATAGCACGTCCTGGGCTTCCCTGGTGGCGCAGTGGTTGAGAGTCCACCTGCCGATGCAGGGGACATGGGTTCGTGCCCCGGTGCGGGAAGATCCCACATGCCGTGGAGCGGCTGGGCCCGTGAGCCATGGCCGCTGAGCCTGCGCGTCCGGAGCCTGTGCTCCGCAACGGGAGAGGCCACAACAGTGAGAGGCCCGCGTACCGGGGGAAAAAAAAAAAGATAGCACGTCCTTGTCCCCTCCCTTGTGGTACTGATGCAAACACCTTGACCCCTGGGTACTTGAGTCCACTTCTGTCCCGAGTGTCCATGTCCATCTTCTTCCCAACCCCCCCTGCCAGACCAGGAGTTACTTGAGGTCAGGGACTGATTTCTGATTTCTTTCTGTGGGCACAGGGCATGGCACAGAGTGGGCACGTGCTAAAGGATTGAATAACTACATGGATGAAGGAGGACAGGCCTGGAGGTGGGGAATGAGTTCCGGTCCAGCTGGCCACTAGTGTCCTGTGTGGCCTCGAGCAGGGCCTCTTCTCAGGGCTATGGCTTCCCTGTGGCCTGAAGTAGTTGGACTTGACTGTGAGGAAATCCTGTTATGGTCAGAGACCTGTCTGGCCCTGGGCCGAGGTGCTGGCCCTTGTCTGGAGATAATCTCTCTCATGGATGATGTTGCAGGGTGGCCCCCATTTCTCCTGGCCACACAATCTCATTATGAGCCCTTCAGGATTTACATCTAAGACCCACCCTAAGCCCATCACTAACATATGGTGTCCTGGCAGACAGGCATGAATAGAGGTTGTAAACATTGACTCATTCATTCATTCATTCACTCCTTCATTCAGCAAACTACACTCCAGCAGTATAGTTTGGTTCTGGCTCTGTGGACCCAGCATTGAATCAGACCCAGGCCTAGCCCTGGAAGTGCTTCCAGTAAATAGTCAACAGTTCAATGAGGTGGGGCTGGGACAGAGAGCAGCACAGGGGCCATGGGAGCCCAGAGAAGGGGCCTTACTCCTGCCTGATGGTCAGGGAAGGCTTCCTGGAGGAGGGGACACTTTAACTGTGTCTTAAAAGAGGAGTGAGTCTTTGCTACAGCAAGCAGGGAAGAGTAGGGTGCTCACAGGCAGCGGTTACCATGGGGTGCAGGAGAGACTTTCTGTGCTCAGCCCTGATGCTAGATGTAGCCTAATGATAGAGGAGGTGGATGGGGAGGGATTATCTGCTCTTGTTTACATGATTAAAGCCAGACAAATACTTCCTTTATCTGAAAGAATGAAAAGGCTTTGGGGAAAAATCCTTTTGGCAGCAAAGTGCAAGCCTCTCCTTAACTAATCTCTCACTCCCCACCTGCCCCCATCCCCCATCCCCCATCCCCAGCCAAACAGCCATGATTAAAATAGCTCCAGGGCTGACTTGCTCTGGTGGGCAGAGAGCCAGGGTCAGGGCAGGCGGTGAGTGGGGAGGAGCCAAGAGGAGAGAGACCCGCAAGCCTCTCCATACAGTCTCCCGAGAGGAGAGTCTGGGCCAGGGCACTAACCCAAGACGGCCACAGGGTGGCACCTCTCAAGGAAAATCTAACCATGGCCCCATTTTTTAGATGCAGATCCTGAGGCCTAAAGATGGAGGAGTGACTTGCTTGCCTGGGTCACATAGCCAATGGGCAGAACTGGGACTAGGACCCAGGTCACCAAGTCCCAGCCCAGGGCTCTAACTCACTCACTCATTCACTCTCACTCATTAGTTCATTCAAAAGCCTGCAGTAACCACCTGCTTGGTGGCAGGACAGAGAGCTCGTGCTGGGCACGAGGGGCCCACAGAGAAGTCAGATCTGCTCCTCTTCTCACATGTCCTCAGTCTGATGAAAGAGACAGACAGTGACAGTGACAACCAGGGTCATGACAGAGGAGGCTGGGAGCTGTGGGACCCCCAGAATGGGCTCCTAAAAGATTTCACCCAAGAGGAGGCACTGAGCTTGGTCTTACCTGCTGGGTAGGATTTGAACAAGTGAAAGGAGGACACCACACATGGAAAGGTCTAGAGGTGTGAACGGGCTTGGCTGATGACACTGGGCAAGGTGGAGAGAGCGGAGCAGAGAATAGAGAGGCTGGATGGAGCCTCAGGGACTGGATTAGTGGGGGGCATCCCCATGCCTGCACATTCCCTGGAACGCTGTGAGGGTGCTAGGCAGAGCCAGGAGGGGGCGAGAGTGGGTACGCCTGAGTGCCTGGCCTGCCCACCGACAGACACTGACCCCTATCGTTCTCCCAGCTTGATGTCCGGCCTCGCCTCCCTGGATGCCAAGACCTCCAGCCGCCTGGGCATCCTCACGGTAGCCTACTACCTGTGGACCACCTTCGTGGCAGTCATCGTGGGCATCGTCATGGTCTCCATCATCCACCCAGGCAGCGCAGCCCAGAAGGAGACGACGGAGCATAGTGGGAAGCCCATCATGAGCTCAGCAGACCCCCTGCTGGACCTCATTCGGTAAGTCCTGCCGCCGGCACCCTGCTTGGGAACGCCATGCCTGGGCTGGGGCTGCTGACCTCTCAGGCCCAGCCCCGCAGGTCACCCAGGGGGCAGAAGAGGGTGTGGGGATGAGGTGCTCAGGGTCTGCCCTTGATCACTAGTGGTAACAAGGGGGGCAGCCGCAGAGGCCACTCTCTGTCCCCTCAGCACCCCCGTGCCTCCTGCTGGGCTCACACTGAACTGTCCACCCCCATCAAGATGGGATGAGTGGGAGGGCACAGGGGACACAGGAAGGGCATTCCCGAAGAAGACAACAGCTGTGCAAAGGTCCTGAGCTGGGAGGTAGTATTATGGGGAGAAGTTATGGCCCATTCAGTGTGACTGGAGCTTGAGATGTGAGCGGGGAGTGGACAGTCATTGCTGGAGAAGTCGGCTGGGGCCAGACCGTGAAGAGCATTGGGAATCAGGCCCCAAATTGCATTTTATCCTAAAGGCCCCCGGAAATGGGTTTTAAACCTAGGAGTAGCATGATCCAACTCAGAAGGCTCCCTCTGTCCGCCAGAGTGCTGGTGGACTGGAGGTGGGGCGCATGGCAGGCGGGGAAGACAGAAGCAGGGACTGGGCCAGGCTGGCAGCCATGGGCCTGGGGGAAGAGGGAAGACTGAAGGCTGCTCAGGAGGTAAAATCAGTCTGCAAGAGACGGTGAGAAGGGGGGAAGGGTGGAGGCAGTGGGAGTCTGACTGAAAGGGCATGAAGGTCTGTGCTGGAGCAGGTGCGGACCTCCTGAGGGAGGCGTCAGCTGATGGTTGGCTGGTGGATCTGAATCCTGTGGGGAAGTCTGAACGGGAGATGGAGGTTGGGAGAGCAGCAGGTAGAGGTGTTAGGGAGGCCCTGATGGCAGAGGAGTCTCCCAGGCCAGTGTGGGTGAGGACAGCAGGTCTGGGACAGAGCCGGGGGAAGCACCACATTGGAAACGGTTTATTGGGCTCAATAGGGCGCCCCATTAAACTTGCTCTCCTTCTGGTCCCTCCCATTTTCTCACCAATTTCAGAGATAAGCAATCCAGTCCAGGGTTTCCCTGGTGGCGCAGTGGTTGAGAGTCCGCCTGCCGATGCAGGGGACACGGGTTTGTGCCCCGGTCCGGGAAGATCCCACATGCCGCGGAGCGGCTGGGCCCGTGAGCCATGGCCGCTGAGCCTGCGCGTCCGGAGCCTGTGCTCCGCAACGGGAGAGGCCACAACAGTGAGACGCCCACACGTGCAAAAAAAAAAAAAAGAAAGAAAGAAATCCAGTCCAGTCTAACAGTAAAACTCCAGACTCATCCAGTTTAAAGCGAATCCTGTCCTAGCCTTCTGCATCTGATTCAGATGTGGAAAGCTGGAGTGGGAAGAAGGTCCTAGCAGGTTTTTCTCCCTTTCTTGCTGCACCTACTCCCCTGTTGCTAGCCCTGGGGGTGGCGCAGTGAAGAGGGAGAGGGAGGGAGCTAGTAAGGTCCTCCTTTATGGTAGTGAGGTGAGCCGGGGTAGCTGCTCCCTGGTTGTTTTTCTTCAGCGGAGCTTTTGCGGGCTCTTTGGGGCCCCTCCTATCACTGGTGTCTCTCACCTGTTATTTCCTTGACTCAGGCGCTCCCTGCGCCATCTGGCTGCTCACAGCGCCCTCCTCAGGCCTGACCTCTGGTCAGCTCCCCTGCTGGGGACACCTCCCCGCCCCCCGCCCCGGTGATCCTCTTAGGCAGTGTCCCTTCTGCAAGGTCCGCATTGGCCCGTGAAAAACACACACATCCTTGCTGGAAACGCAGCCCTTTCCCAAGGCCTTTGGATGTGAGTCAGGCACCAGCCCCTACATACTTCAAATCTTAGGGGACACCGCCAAGGTCTTTGAGTAGTTCTCTTGGCTTAAAGTTAGGGAGAAGCACTCCTCTCGTCCTCAGCATACAGTCTCTCTCTCTCCCTTTCCCTTTCTCTTGAAAAACCCTCACCCTCTGCATCAGTTAGCTGTTGCTGTGTGACAAACCATCTGAAGACCTAGTGCCTTAAGACAACAACCATAAGGTCAGCTGGAAGTTTCTGCTGACTTGGACTGGGCTTAGCTGAGCTTGCTCATGTGTCTGCAGGCAGCTGGCTGCTCAACTGGGGAACAGCAGCTCCAGGGTGATCTTGGCTGAGATAATCCACCTGGGCTCCACGTGGTCCCTCACCTTCCCATAGGCCAGCCTGTATTTATTTCATGGTGGTGGGAGGGTTCCAAGAGAGAGCTAGCCTGGGCATGTTCTTACGAGGAAGGTAGAAGAACGAGAGAGGCAAAAAGAAACATACAAGTATTTTTCCAAGTCTCTGCTTTTGTCAAGTCTGCTAACATCCTATTGGCCAAAGCAAGCCATGTGGCCACGCCCAGACTCAGGGTGGGAAGGGTTGGCAATGTGACAAGGCAAAGGCATCCACGAATGAGGGCCTTCAGCTACCACTCCCTCCATTTTCTCCATTCTCCAGGTTCTTTTTATCCTTTGAGATGTGTGATGAACTAAAGATCACAAAAATACCTGCAGTTTTGTTCCTGTTGTGTGGTTCTCACGCACAGGGTCAAGAGCCAGAGAGACCCAGGCAAGGTCTGTTGTATCTACACTTACTTGCCTGGTGATTTCATCTAGTACCATGGTGTTGTACACCTTCTGTACACTGACGCTGCTGAATTTTGTTTCCAGTGGAAACCTCTCACCAGCACTCCAGATTCTTACATACACTTGTCTAAAGGCATCTCGAAATTAGCACATCCAAAGCTAAACTCTTGATTTTCCCCATAGATCTGTCCTTTCCTCAGTCCTGCCCATCTTAGTCTGATGCCTCTCTTTTTCTCTCATATCCTGCATCCAGTTTGTCAGCAAATTCTGTCAGCTCTGCCTTCAAAATAATATCTTAAACCGTGCCCCTTCTGTCCTCCTCTGCCACTCCCACCATCGCACAGACCACCATCGCCTCTCACTTGAGGGTCCTGTATGGTCACCTGCTTTCTCTGTTTCCCTACAGTCTGTTCTCAGCACCACAGCCAGAGGGATCCTTTAAAAACCTGCCCTCAACCTGTCACAGGTCCTCAAAATCCACAGTGCTCACTATGGCCTACAGGCCCGTCAAGATCCCCCCACCATGCACAGGTTGGCCTCTGACCTTTGCTCCAACTCTCCCTCCCCTCACTCCAGCCTGCAGGCCTCTGTGCACGCCTCCAAACGTGCTTAGGGTCCCATCTGGGAGCTTTGTCTTCCTCGCTGCCTCTACCTGGATGGCCCTTCCCTCCTTCCATTGACACCGCTGCCGTGTCACCTCTTCAGAGGGGCCTCCCAGCCTCCATCAGCCTCTCTCCTCATAGCTTGGATTACTACCTGACACTACCCTATCTGTGTATTTCTGTATTTCTTTTTCTGTCTCCCCCACTGGAATAAAATATGCTTTGGGAGGGCCAGTTAAAAATCACCCCAGTATGGGCTTCCCTGGTGGCGCAGTGGTTGAGAGTCCGCCTGCCGATGCAGGGGACGCGGGTTCGTGCCCCGGTCTGGGAAGATCCCACATGCCGCGGAGCGGCTGGGCCCGTGAGCCATGGCCACTGAGCCTGTGCGTCCGGAGCCTGTGCTCCGCAACGGGAGAGGCCACAACAGTGAGAGGCCCGCGTACCACAAAAAAAAAAATCACCCCACTGTATTCCGGAGCCTAGAACAGCAACTGCACGGCAGAGGTGCTGAGTGTTTGCTGATTGCATACATGGGATGCAGGGGCATCGGTGACGCTGGGGTTTGAAGCCGCAGGAAGAAGCACCAGCACAGGGAGAGTGGCTGAGCACGAGGCGCGAGGCCGCACTGGAAGGCTGCGTCCAGCTGCTGGGGCAGGAGGAGAACCAGGAAAGCCGACAGCCTGGAAGCCAAGGGAGGAGGAATTTTGAGAAGCTTCATGTCTAAGATCCACTATTTTTAAGATTTGGTGACTGTGATTCATCATTTCTTGGATCCTATGATTTGAAACAGCCTTTCCTCGTGGTGGAAGGACTGTTGGCACTCGGGGAGCACCCCCCCTCCCCAATGGCCTCCCCTGCTTGGGGGCTGAGGGCTCTGGATCCGATCCACATGTCAGAGTCAAATGTTCCAGGAGGAGTTCCTGCTCTCAGTTGCTTTTCACGTGGTGAAAATCGATCCTTCTGGTTTGAGGTTTTTTCCCCAGTCGCTCTCAACCCTGAGCAAGTTGTTTTGCAAAGCTGGGTGGTTGGACATCACTGTCACCATTTCTTAGTCAGAGAGCAGAGCTGCAGGGGAGATCACATGCTTCCTGCAGGGAAGCTCGTCTCACCTCTGTGTGGCTGCAGGCAGGCCAGCCCGCTCCCTGGGCCTATTCCCCCTGTGGATTTCAAGATCCCTTCTAGCTCTGTGGTTCCGAAACACAAAGGCCTAGAGGCCAGTGAGGAGGCTTCTGGGCACGAGCAGAAGGTTCTGGAGGTGGGTTGGTTCCGGGACGAGGTTGGAAGGATGGCACAGAGCTCAACCTTGCAGACCTTGATCCCAGGTGAGGGGGTGGCTGTTCCTCTCGAGAAGGGGGAGGCCGGCAGTGAGTTTGGGAAGGATGGATTGGAGCAGGGTAGCATGGAGTGGGCAGGATGTGCCTGGAGGCATGGGGACACCCTGGGAGTGGGTGCAGTCACTTTCGTTCCATTCAGCCCACTTTTATTAAGTAACTGCTCAGGGCAAAGACATTGTGCTGAGAGCTGGTGGGGAGAGCGAGGGGGGAAATACAGGTCCCTGCATCCAGCTGTCAACCATCTTAGGACAGACAGACCAGAAGAATGCCCTGGACAGCTACTCTCTGCGACCCTTTCTAGCTCTGACATTCTGAGAGGCTGTGCAGAAAATGAGGACACCAGCGATGAGGGTACCAGCGGCCCCCTCACCCTTGCTCTGGCCCAGAACAGTTGCCTACCAACCAAGAACACAGAGGACCAGGGCAGGGAACTGGGAAATGGAGGCAGGTGTGCCTAAGGAAAAGTCAGAAAGATGAGGGGTCCAACCGAACAGGGAAATAAGGCCCACTGCATCCTTCAGGGAGGGAAGATACACATCCGTCTCTCAAAGATGATCCAGAGGAACACAGTAGGCCATGTCCCTGGATGACTCTCCAAGACATGAGTTCATTTCCCAGGGCTCCAAGCAGGGGTTCCAGAAAACTGACGTCTGCTCACAGAGCAGCCTCACAGAACAAAGCCAAGCGGAACACCAGTCAGAGCTGGGCCCCTTCTTTGTTTTCCAATCTTTTGAAAACACCAGAGAGATTAAGTAATGACTTAGCTCTATTTATAGCTCCCAGTTACCTCCTCAGGGATTGGATGAAGCTCTTGGGAGCTGTGCTTGGAAAGGAATAATTCCCACCTTTGGAGCTTGGATTGGGGATGGGGGTGAGTTTGAAACCGTCACAGTGGGAACTTACAAATAGTAAGTGAGGTGGACTGTGGCCTTGCCCCAAGAGATGTGTGGGGAGGCCCAGGGCAGAGTGTGTGTATACTTGATGGGCTTGGCTGCCAATGTCTCCCAGGCACATTATGTCTGCATTTTATGTAACCACCACCAGGAACACAGGCCTCATGGGGCAAACAGGAAGGCTTCCCATGGGTCTTCAAAGCCAAAAGAAAATGGTGTATATTTTTTCATTTAATAATCAAAGGTATACTTCTTTATTAAAATCTGAGGGTAAGTTCATTGATAATTAGTATGACCACATGTATTAGGAAATGCTTTTGGCTGCTACTTCACAGAAACCTGAAGCAGCAGAGCCTTAAGTAAGGTAAAGGCCTGCATTTTCTCCCAAATAAGCAGACCAGAGGTGGCAGCTCGTGGTCATCAGGAGCCCATGCTCCCTCCACCTTTGTGCTTTGCTGGACTTATTAAGCACTTGGCTTTTATCATCAGTGTGTCTCATGGTTCAGTAAGGTTGCTGAAGCTCCAGCTATTATGTCCATGTTCCGGGCAGAAAGAAAAGAACTGGAGGAAAGGACCAAAGGGTCCTGGCTGCATGGGCATCTTTTAAAGCTTCTTCCAGGAAATGCCACCCAATGACTCCCACTTACATTGCATTGGCCACCCCTTTGGCAAGAGAGGCTGGGAAACAGGGCTTGATGGCAGGGCCTTCTTGGTCCCTGTAACATGCCTGGGTTTCTGTAAGTGAGTAAGGAGAAAGCATGGAGACTGGGTAGACAACTAGTCATCCTTGCTGAAACACCTAATTTAAATTATTGTCATTTTAAAGGAAGTTGTAGAGAGATGTATATATGAGGTATAAGTTCCATTCGGTTTCTTACGTACGGCCTTTTGAACGCCCTTGGTTTCTGCTCATGCTAAAGCATCCTTCCCTCTAACCACTTCATCACTCGAACCTACTGGAAGTATACCCAGGAGACATTTTCAAACTGTTACCACATGATGCAGTGTGGGCCTCCTCCCTTCTGGTTAGGAGCGCCCAGGGCCAGTAGGCCATGCACTCTGGCAGGCTGTGTGCCTGGCGTGACTTTGGCTCTGTTTGCTGTCCAAAGCCCTTGCAGGCAGCTATTATTCTGGTGGCAGAAATCTGCTTAGCACTCATCAAAAATAAGCCTCATGTGAGCTTCTGTGATCTCAGTTCCTGACCCTGCTTCTTCTCTCCCTTGTGACAAAGCTGAAATCAGTGGGGAAAGCCAAGACGATTCTCTACCAGTTTTCTGCCACGGTAGCTCATTCTAAGCCCTCTTCCTCCTGCCATATGCTAACCCTGAACCTGTATTTTAGCAGCAGTGAAAAAAAGTATAGCTTCTGCTTCCCAACAGTGGCTGCCAGGGTGTGAAGTTAAGAAAGAACGCACACTCATATTCATGTGTATAACTCCATGGATGTGTGAGCTGAGTCTCGCAAAAGGAGAGACTGGCCAAGAGCAAGAGTGAGCGGGAAGGAGGGTCCAGGTAGAGGAGGAACGTGAGCACGAGGCGCATGGCCTGTTCAAGGAAGTACCAGCACAGGAACAAAAATCCTTGTTAGCATCTCTGATTTAGGTTAGATTCCTAAAGCAGATTTTAAAGACAAAGACCCTCTCTGTGAACTGCAGATTGCTTTACACAAAGTTTGCTGCCAGAACCATGTGAGGGAGTCACCAAACATCCTCAGCGGTGTATACTGTCATTTGAAAATTTCTTTAACAGTTTGATAGGTGAAAATGTCTTTTTCAGTGAAGCTGAACATTTCTTTTTTTTTAATGGGTTTTTTTTTTTTTGGCTGCGTTGGGTCTTCACTGCTGCGCACGGGCTTTCTCTGGTTGCAGCGAGCGGGGGCTACTCTTCGTTGTGGTGCGCGGGCTTCTCATTGCGGTGCCTTCTCTTGTTGCAGAGCACCGGCTCTAGGCACGCGGTCTTCAGTAGTTGTGGCACACGGGCTTAGTAGCTGTGGCTCGTGGGCTTAGTTGCTCCGCAGCATGTGGGATCTTCCTGCCCCAGGGCTCAAACCCGTGTCCCCTGCATTGGCAGGCGGATTCTTAACCACTGCACCACCCCGAACATTTTTTAAAAGGTTTTTTGGCTACTTATGTTCTTTTTCTTCTGCAAAGTGAATAACCTGGTCAGGACGTTCCATCATGTTTCTACTGAGGTATTAATGTTTCTGTGGTCCATTTATGTATGCAGCAAATATTTACTGAGTGCCTGTTACATGCCGGGCACTCTTCCAGGTGCTGGGGACACGGCAGAAAACAAAACAGAGATCCCTGCCCTCCAGGGAGCTGATGTTCTGGTGAGAAATGACAGACAGTGAACATGGAAACAAGGCCAAGATTTGTAAAAACTCTTTAAAGATTAAGATGATAACACTTTGTTGTATAGTTTCCCCAGTTTGTCATTTGCTTTATTATTTTACTTGTATTGTAATCTGTTTTAGAGAGCTTCTCAATTTTTTTAGCTTTTGATTTTGGCATAATTTTAGATTTATAGAAAAGTTGCACAGATGGGAAAGAGAGTTCCCAGCTGTGCCCGTCTTCCCCTGATGTTAGTGACTTACATCTAGCACATTTGTCAAAAGTAAGACATGAAATTAGTACACACTATTAACTAAATTGTTTCATTGGATTTCACCAGTTTTTCCACTAGTGTTCTTTTTTTCTATTCCAGAATCCAATGCAGGATACTAAGTTGCACTTAGGAAATTCTGAATTTTAATGAAGTAAAATCTATTGATTTTGTTCTTACAGTGTCCTTCCATATCCTGAGATCTGATAAAATATGAACCTGTGTTTCTTCTATATTTTTATGGTTTCATTTTTTAAATTATTTATTTCTTTAAGCCATCTGGGATTTATTTTGGTGCAGTGTACATAAAGATCTAGTTTCCATTTTTCTGAATTGTTGATTAGTTATGCAGTTCTCTAGAATGAGTCCTTCCTTTCTTCACTGATTTGTGAAGCAACTTCTATCAAATATGAAATACTTAGATGTCCCAGGTTCTGTCTCTAGGCTACAGGTTCCATTACATTGATTTTTCGATTGACGGCTCTATCAGTATCTCACTGTTTTGACAGTTACATCTTTATAGTATGCTTTCATATCTGGTAGGACAAGACTTCCTCCTCCTTTAGCTTTATGAAAATTATATTAACGAGAATAATGATCCCATTTATGTGCCAGGTCCTGTGTTGGGAGCCACAGATAAGATATGAATGACCAAGTCCCACCTTCAAGGAAGCCAGTCTGTGGGGGAAGCAATCATGTGACCAGTGCCATCCAGCAGCGTGCTGGAGCATAGTTGACCCACAGGGCAAGGGCCATGGAGTCCACCTGGAGCAGTCATAGAAGGCTTGGCCTCTGCTTGATTGGAGTAGGAATCAGCCAGAGAAGTAGGCAGTGCATTTTGGGCAGAAGGAACAGTGGTCAAAGGCCTGGAGCTGGAGACGTATGCAGCGTGTTTTGGGAACCTTATGCAGATGGTGTTGGAGCTTTAAGTCCTGGGATGGGGGTGGTGGGAAGAAGTAAGACTGCATAGGGAGGTGGGGCAGGATCATAGAAGCCCTTCACTGCCAAGGGAAGTGTTCAGATGACCCCACGGGCCCTCCTGTCCTGGAATTCTTCAATTACTGACTCTCTTCCCAGGAACATGTTCCCAGCCAACCTGGTGGAAGCCACATTCAAACAGGTGAGTGGGTCCCCGGGCAATGGAGGGGTGGGCAGGCAGGGCCAGCCTGGGCCTGGCTAGGGAATGACAGGCTTGCCCAGCCAGTCTCCCTGTCCCTGGGGTTGGGACACTACAGGGAGAGGTGGTGGGAGGACCTGGATCCTTAGAGCCTCCTGTGGCCACACTCCTGCCCTGGGTTCCAACTTTTCACGAGGAAGAATTATGAGGGTGGAGGGAAGCCCCTGCTGAGTGCCTGCTCTGAGCTCGTTTACACCCGCTCGCACACACCATCCCCTTCAGTCCTCATAATAACCCTGCCCTGAGGTAGGGCCAGCCCCTCTCCTGGAAGAGGAATCTGAGGCTCAGGAGGGTTAAAGGATTTGCCCAAGGTTATTCCACTAGTAAATGGCAGAGCTAATAGGTGAACCCAGACCTGTCTGCGTCTAAGCCTGTTTTCTCTTTCTTTTTAGAATAATCCTTTGCCCCTAATAAAAACAGTAACAACATTCACTGTAAAATATTAGGAAAATACTAAAAAATATAAAGCAGAGGATAAAAATCACCTGTAGTTCCAGCACCTAGCAATAGCGATAGTAGAAGGTATGTTTCTAGTCTTTTTTTCTCTGCAGAAATGTTTTAAAAAATAAAATTAGGATCATAGGACATATATGGTGTGCATCTTGCTTTTTTTCCCCCCACTCCCGTTATATAATGGGTACTTTCCATGGTTATTAAATGTTTCTTAAAAATACAATATTTAGTGGTGATGCAACTCTTTGGCTCTTGTAAGGCTGGGCTATAATTTATTTGCCCATTTCCCCTTTCAGTTGTTTTCCAAAACAAGAAATTATGGTAAACAACCTTGTACACCAATCTTTGTCTGCACTTCTAATAATTTCCCATTCTTTTCCCCTTCTAAAGTGTCAGCCGGTTGGTTGACTCAGTCCAACAAGCATTTCCTGATCTACTTCCCTGTGCTGGGGCCCTGTATTGGGCCCGGAGACACAGAGGAGGTGGCTGAGGGTTGCGGAAGAGGCTTCGAAATAAGGAGCTGTGAAACCCTGAGCTAATCACTATATCTTTCCTAACCTCCTGGGTCTTCATCTGTGAAATGAGCCAGGTAGTGAAGGGCCCTGAATGCTAGGCTAAGGAGTTTAGATATTATTCCAACAGTGATGGGGAATTATTGAAGATGTGAGAGAGAAAGAGAGAATATTGCGCTACTTCACTTCCCTGCCTGGAATGCCCTTTATCTTTTGGCAAACTCCTACCCATCCTTCAAGGCCCAGCACCCAGCACAGAGCGTTCAACGTTGGGATGATGATTATGATGGTGATGGTGGTGGTGGTGTTAATAGCAGTAATGATTACAGAAGGCTTACCATGTGCCAGGCCCTGCTGTCAACACTTTACATATATTGTCTCATTTAACCTAACGAGGTAGATTAACTATTAAGACCCCATTTTACAGATGAGGGAACTGAAGCACAGATCCTGAGTGGTTCCCTTTTTCCCCCACTAGAAGACTTGCTTTATTGATACTGTGGTGTTGGGAGGATAGGAGCCCTTGTGTGGACTCCTAGTACCTGAGGAATGAGAGGAAAAGACTCAGGAATGCCCTGAGGGCTGAGGAGGAAAGGGAGGTGACTCAGCTACTCAACTCTTCCCAGCTGGGGAAGAAAGCTCGGGACAAGCTGAGCTTTTCAAATAGAAAATCCAAGTTTCCGTCAGTAGAAGGCAGGGCCGGCTGGCCGTTATGGATGGATAATGGATGGTTGAAAGGGGATAAACAGATGAAAGGAGGATTATCCAAGTAGATTATCCAGGTAGGAGATGGATGGATGATTAGAGAGGGTCCCAGGTGGGTGTAATGAGGCATAGAAAGAAGAGGGAAGGCGGGATGGAGGGAGGTGTGGCTGGGTAGTGTATGTATGGATAAAGGAATCTCAGTTTTATTTTTGGTAAGATATTGATAATAATTGATAATAATCCCTGTCCTGCCTATGTCACAGGGTTAGTGTCAATCAAATAGTTCATGAGTGGATACAAATGTGCTTCCAAGATGTTATTATTATTGTTTTGTTGATATTAATAACAACACTTGGACTCATTCCGGGTTGGGATGTCACCCCACAGTACCGCACCAAGACTACCCCCGTTGTGAAGTCCCCCAAGGTGGCACTGGAGGAGGCCCCTCCTCGGCGGATCCTCATCTATGGTGTCCAGGAGGAGAATGGCTCTCGTGTGCAGAACTTCGCCCTGGACCTGACCCCACCGCCCGAGGTTGTTTACAAGTCAGAACCTGGCACCAGCGACGGCATGAACGTGCTAGGGATCGTCATCTTCTCTGCCACCATGGGTATGTGCTGCCCACCCGCCCCGGCGTGCCCTGGAGCCTGCCTTCCTTGCATTTATCCCTCCCTGCATCCCTGCGTCCAGTAACCTGAATAGCCTGGAGTCTCCCCATCTTCCAGGTGGTTCCTTCCTTTCCTTTCCAAGGGAGGGGCTCATGTCCCCATTCCATTACGGGGGCAGGAGGTATCCCCAGCCCTCCCTCAAGTTGGAGCTGATGTTCCTCACTCAGAATTCCCCATCCCTGGGTGCTGTTTGCCTCCAGGGGTGTCGGCCCTCCCTATGAGAAGAGCATGCCTCTAGTCCCGTCCCAGCGGCTGTTTATTTAAAGCCCTCATTCCTCCCCTCGGCCCTCAACCATGGGGCCTTCTCTCTGCAGACCTGTCTGTGCCATTTCTTGGGGCCCCCTGACCACACCCTTCCCTTTGCTACTCTTCTCTGGGTCCCCAAGGCCCACCACAGGCTACTTAACCAGGAAGCTGGTAACGCTTAACTTGCACAGGCCCCTTTTGGGGCCTGTACCTATTTTTCTTTTTTTAAGTTTGTATTCTTTTTCTTGAAGAGGTCCGCAAACTGTGTAAGCTTCAGATCCCACAAAACCTCTGGATACGCCCCTGCCTGTGCGCCCATGGCCACCCCCGCCAACGTACGCATACAACCTTCTCCCTTTTTTGGAGCCTAGGAAGTCCTAACCCCTCCACAGCAATCTAGCTTGTCAGTCCCACCTCGTCCTTCTAGGCCAGCCCAGGGGTCATCATGAGTCTCACTATAAAATCACATCAGCCCCCCGTCACCCCAGCCCCAGACCTGGGAGGGCCTCTCTGGCTTCCAACTCCTCTGCAGGGCTTTGTTCTCACTGGAAAGCCTCCCCATCCTCCTGGATTCTCAGGCAAGGAACCTGGGGGTCACTTGCTACCGCACCTTCTGCCTCAGCCCACACCCAAATCCAGTCAGGCCTGCCTCTGAAATCTCTCTCCAGTCTGTGCATTTTACCTTCGGCCCACTGCCCCAGCTAAGGCCGCCGTCATCTCTTACCTGGTTTCTGCAAATACCGCCTCAAGAGTTCCCTGTCCTGCTGTGTCCTCCTCACAGGGTCACTGAGTCTCTATGTAAAGCCTCCACTGGCTCCACTGTACTCCAAGAGGGGTCCAAACGCCGCGCGCGGCCCACAGAGCCTGCAAGCTCTGGCCAGGCTGCCCCCTCTCGTCCTGCTCACTTCCCCACGCCGAGCTGCCCGCCAGTTCCTGGAAGGCGCCTCCCGGACCCTTCCCACCTCCCCTCAGCCTGGCTGTTCCTGCCCCTCCCTCTCCCCTGCACCTTTCTCATCCTTGAGGGGCCTCTGCATAAGCATCCCGTCCTGGGGAAAGTCTACCTGGCCCCCCAGTCAGGTGCCCTGTGTTACTCACATGTTTGACCCAGTGCAGTTAGGTAATTGTTTGTGTGACTGTTTAACGGCTGCATGGCAGCTGTGTACGCTCCATGCAGGCGGAGACAGGGCTTGTTCTCCATTTAGCCCCATAGCCTCCACGGGACTGGCTGGAACAGGTGCTCAGTAAAATCTTCCAGAGAGGGCTTCCCTGGTGGCGCAGTGGTTGAGAGTCCGCCTGCTGATGCAGGGGACACGGGTTCGTGCCCCGGTCCGGGAAGATCCCACATGCTGCGGAGCGGCTGGGCCCGTGAGCCATGGTCGCTGAGCCTGCGCGTCTGGAGCCTGTGCGTCTGGAGCCTGTGCTCCGCAACGGGAGAGGCCACAACAGTGAGAGGCCCGCGTACCACAAAAAAAAAAAAAAAAATCTTCCAGAGAGACGGGTAGATGGATGGATGGATGGATGGATGATAAGGGGTAATGGAGCACTTATCGTCGTGGTCAAAAGGCCAGGCAGGCACACAGAGGGGCCAGGACCTCAGAGACCCGAGTGTGTGAGGAGATGGTATTTGGAAGCATCCTCAGTCCATCTGATAATCTGTCCCCAATCCTGGACTTTCTTCCTCCTCCCAGCCATCACCTCTCTTAGGGGTGGTAACACACTTAAAGGACATCTATTGGCAGAGCTAAAGGAACCTTTGAGACCCTTCAACTCACTGTTTGCTGAGCACATGCAACTGTCCACGTGTCAGTGTATATTTGTTGTGTGTGCCCAGCTCTAGCTGCACCCACATCTGTGTGCCCACATCTGAGTGTGAGCGAGCACACTTGCACGGCTGCTCCCCTCACCGCAACCTCCTTCCCCGTTTCCTCCCTGGTGCTGGGATGTGGCTGACGCTAAGGTGTCATTCGCCTTGCCTGTCGGAGGAAGCCCACTGCCACCCGCTGCGTCCCATGCACACTAGCACCCAGCTAGCCGGAGCCCATGGGTGCCCCAGGGAGCCTGATGGGGAACAGGAATAGCCGAGAAGGGACAGAGGCAGCAGAAACCCTGGCTCTGAGCTCAGTCAGGCTTCCGTGGGCCAGATGCGCAGGGCTGGGCCCAGGGTCATCGCATCTCCGGCCTCTCCTACCCACCCCAGCAGGGCGCCACCGCTCCCCATCACCCGTGGTAGCTGCTCCACAGACAACGTGGATTCAGGCTTCGTGGGCAGGGAAAGAGCTCTTCTCTGGAGTCCCACAGACCAGGGTTCAAATCCTGCCCCTCCCCAGCTGAGTCAGTGGGTGAGCCTCTCGGACACAGTGACAGTAAGCTCCATGAGGGCAGTCACAGGGTGTGATTTGCTCTCCATTTTTGTGTCACCAGAGGGAGGGCAGTCACTTGTCACTGTTCCAGGAGTGGCCTCACCATGCTCACCTGCATGAGCTCACCCCACAGAATAGCACGCATGTGAATGCTTCCTGAGTGACGGAGAGCCCAGAACCCCAAGGGTAGGGTAACAGGGGCTCCGGAAAAGGCTTTATCATGCATTCATTTGTTCATTCATACATTCATTCATCCATCCAATGATGAGTTGCCTTTATGGGGTTAACCTTCTACTGGAGAAGACAGACAAAAACACCAGACTGTTGTAATAAGTGATATGAAGGGATCAGAAAGAAGTGAAACAGAGGGGAGTAGGCAGGGAGTCTGCCAGGGCAGTGGGAGCGGGTCTCCAGCCAGGCCAGAGCTTCGGGCGTTGGGTACCATGCAGGCAAAGGCCCCACCACAGTCAAGAGCTTGATGTAGTCTAGAAACGTGAAGAAGGCCGCGACGCAGGAGCACAGTGAGGAAGGGAAAGCAGGGCCTGACAGAGGCGGGAGTTGGAAACGGGGTCAGATCAAGTGGGGCCTGAAGCGGGGGGTGTGGGAGTGTTGGTTATGCTCTGTGTGTGCAGGGAAGCCAGTTGGAGGTGTTGGCAGGGAGCATTTTTATCTTCAGAACATGGCACTTGCTGCTGGGTAGAGCGGGGTGAGAGAGGAGGAAGAGATGAGAGCCCTGTGGGGAGGTCACAGCCTGCTCCAGCGGGGAGGAGAGGGGAGGTGCGGGGGAAGCGCTGGGGCGTCAGAGGCTGCTGGGCAGTCGGCTAAGCGCCGAGATCTGCATGTGCCTGAGGTCTGTCCCTGCCTGGCCGCCAGCGTGTGTTGGCACACGTAGGCGTCGTGCACATCTGCCGCCGTCTGCGGCGTCTGTGATATGCTGTGTCCCTGCCCCCCGCAGGCATCATGCTGGGCCGTATGGGTGACAGCGGGGCCCCCCTGGTCAGCTTCTGCCAGTGCCTCAATGAGTCCGTCATGAAGATCGTGGCAGTGGCTGTGTGGTAAGCCTCATCGTAGGGGTGCGGGGGGCTTCTCTTCTACCCACTCCACCCCCTGCCAGCTCTGCCCTGGGCAGCCGGAGGGACACCGTGGTCCCTTAGGAGGGAGCAGAAAGCTGCCCGGGAGGCTGCGTTCCCCTGGATCCCCCCAGCCCTGACCAGGCCGGGTTCCAGCCCTGGGCCTGCTACTTCTGGCCCCATCAGGCCCACTGGCGGCAAGCTAAGAGCTAATAAACCTGGCCCTGTGCTCTTGGCCTCAGCTTCCCCATCACCTGGGGCCTCATCAGCTCAGTTTTTGGAGAAAGGAAACACTGGAAGCGACAACCAGCTGCCCCTTCTTGGTTCAGAGTTCAGACGTTAGGAATCTTCTAATTTAACCTTGCACAGTCAGATGGGGAAATGCAGAGGCCTGCCAAGGTCACCTCCAGAGGCTGTGGCATTGCTGGGCTGAAACGTGGGCTTGCAGAGGGCAGGGGAGCTCCTCAAAGGCCTGGACGGAGGAAGGCAGAGCGGCAGGAGGCTGTGCATCGCTGGGCCGGTTGAGGTAGCATTCGTTTCACCACGTGCCAGGCACCTGGGCACACAGTCTCATTCTGTCCTCACAGGGGCCCCGGGAGGCTTAGAAGGGTGAAGCTAGGCAGTGATGCAGTGCCAGGGCCTCCCAGGACCTTTGTCTGCCCGGCACTGAGCCGGCTGCCCCGCCCACCCCAGGTACTTCCCCTTTGGCATCGTGTTCCTCATCGCTGGCAAGATCCTGGAGATGGACAACCCCACGACCGTGGGAAAGAAGCTGGGCTTCTACGCTGTCACCGTGGTGTGCGGGCTGGTGGTGCACGGCCTCTTCATCCTGCCCCTGCTCTACTTCTTCATCACCAAAAAGAACCCCATCGTCTTCATCCGCGGCATTCTCCAGGCCCTGCTCATCGCGCTGGCCACCTCCTCCAGGTAGCCCTGGGCAGCGGGCAGGATGGGGGAGGAGACCATGGCTGAATGCTGTCCTTCTGTCCAGCCATCATTTGTCCGTAGCCATAGAACCACGGAAAGTGTCAGCGTGACCTGCTTCACAAACTTGGGAGACGCTACGGTAACAAGACGTATTCTTAAAATGTAATGCTTGAGGCACTACCTGCCCAAATGGCAGAAAGCCCTCCTCCACCTGCCCACATACCCCGGGTTCACTCAATCCACATGGGGCTCGGCTTCCACGCAACAGGGGCAGGGAGAGCTGAAGAGTGCTGAGTCTGCAGTCGCTATCGCTGTTGCCTTGCACTGCCACGTGGTGCTTCTGTTGAAGTCAGGCCCTGTGCTGTTTAGGGACCTTGCCTGTCTACTGTCACTGGGACAGCCTGGCAGGTTGCCCCGTCACAACCTTGGCGGTGTCTCCAGACAGTGGGAACTTGCCTCATGGTTCCATCACCCACGAGCTGTGTGGCTGTGGGCCAGTCACCTGACCTCCCTGGTGACCTCCCTGTCAGTTTCCTCGGATACAGACTGAGGATCATTGTGGCCTCTGCCACATAGGGTTACTGTGGGATTAATGGAGATAACCCACTAAGGCCGGTCTGGGCTTGATGAAGCAGCACCTGCCCTCAAATATCCCAGACCGCAACGAGTGCAGGAGACCCAGGGAGGTAGTGTCATGCAAACTCGGCTATTGAGCAAGGGGTGGGGTGGGGGAAAGGAGGTGGTCACTTACTGGGCATCTAACCCTGTGAAGAAAGGGTGGTTCTCCCCACAGCAAATGTCCAAGCTCCGCATGGAAGAAGTCACCCAAACTTGAGCCCATGTCTCTGGCACCAAAGGCCTGGCTCTTCCCTGCATCCCTTACTGCCTTCTCTTCCCTGGGCCTCAGCTTCCCAACCTGTAAAATGGGAATGAGGGCCACCACAGACCCCCTTCCCTGGCAGCCACATGGCCCACCCTTGGCAGCAGAAGCACCTCATACAGGACTCAGGAGGAGCAGAAGCCCAGTGAGGAGAAGCCCTAGAAGCCTTGTCCAGGAACCCTCACCCAGGGCCGAGGGAGGAGGTGAGAGGGAAAGACGAAGCCCCAAGCAGCTGCTGGCCCCCGTGACAGAGCCGGCAGCCCTCGCCATTTCCTGTTGGCAGGAACCACGGCCTAGGGCCCAGCATGCCTGGGGCCCATGAGGGGCTCTGGCAGGGGCCAGTGGGCTTCCCAGGCAATGGCCTGTGGAAGAGGAAGGGCTCTGGGGCCAGGCTAACCCAAGTTTCAGTCCCAACACTGCCACTGGGAGCTCAGTAACAACACAGCTGCAACGTGAGCAGTGGCTACCACTGGTTGAGCGCCTACAGTATGCAGACGCTGTCCTGAGGGCCCACTCGTTAATCCTAATAGCTCTGTAATGTATGGACTGCTTGGGACAAGGAAACTACGGCACACGCAGGTTAAGGAGGTGCCAGGGCCACTGGGCTAGTGGGAGGCCGGAATCTGAAGCCAGCGGTCCCGCCAGAGCCCTGCTTTTGACTGACCTCTTCATCCGCACTTGGCACAGTCGTGCGACACAGGGTCAGCCCCTCCTCCCCTCTGGGCTTCAGTTTTTTCTCCTGTAAAAGGGACTTAAAACCCCTCCCTCGCAGGAAGCCGTGAGGATGTATAAAGCACAGTGCCCGATGCATAGTAGGAGCTCGGCTGGTGGTAACTCCCTTCCTGACCTGTGTGTATGGGGGTCTCTGAGGCCCTGGGCCTGGGCAAGTCTGGCCATGTGACCATTTTCAAAGCCCCTTCAGCCTGCTCTCCCCCCACCCCAGATGGGCCAATTGCCTGGCGTGGGGCCGGGGGTGGGGGTGGAGAGCTTCCATCACTGGTCAGCGGGCAACCTGGGGGCCCTGACCATCCTGGAGCAGGGTGATGAGCAGACACTGGCCCCTCTGCCCACAGCTCAGCCACACTGCCAATCACCTTCAAGTGCCTGCTGGAGAACAACCACATCGACCGGCGCATTGCCCGCTTCGTGCTGCCCGTGGGCGCCACCATCAACATGGATGGCACCGCACTCTACGAGGCTGTGGCCGCCATCTTCATTGCCCAGGTCAACAACTATGAGCTGGACTTCGGCCAGATCATCACCATCAGGTGCACTCCTGACACCCTGCACCCAGTGTGGATTGGGGTGGGGGTACTCCGGAACAGCCTTCAGGAGTCTTGAGCTCCCAGATCTCATGGAGTCTCTGAGGCCCAGAGAAGGCAAGGGGCTTATTCCAGGCCACACAGCAAGCCAGTGCTGGGGCTGAAATGTGACCTGGCCTCGTGACTCAGGGCACCAGTATCCTCCCCCAGCGCTGCTCTGCAGAGGGGGAGCTCTGAGCAGGCTGGGAAGCTTGGGGCCAGAGGAGGGCCTGCAGTCTGGACATGCAGAGCAGGGAGGGTGATGCAGGCAGGCACAGGGTAAGCAGAGGCCAGGGGCAGGATTGAGGGACGGTGGAAGAGCTGCTGGTGTGGCTAGAGCTGAGGGAAGGGTGCTAGGGTGAGGGGCAGAGGCCAAGGGGAAAGCCTCACATGCCACCCCGAGGGTACAAGTCTGACCCTGGGGACCCAGTCCTAGAGGGAGGCTGGGCAGAGCTGTGCCAGTGGACAATCAGAATCTGTGGGCAGCTTCCTGGAAACCTACAGAGACAGTGGCTCCAGACACAGGGTTTTCCACAAACTTCTCAGGAGGTTCTGCTGAGGCCAGGGATGGGGGCCTCTGGGACCACAAGACCTTAAGCAGAGACATGCCTCCCACCCAGGGAACCCCCTGATGTGGCATTCCTAACAATTCCTGCTCCACAATGCTATCCCCAGAGGCCCTGGGATTTTGGCCTCCTTCTTGGGTCCAGGGCCCAGCAATGCTCCCTGCCCCTCCTGCAGCATCACAGCCACCGCAGCCAGCATCGGGGCAGCTGGCATCCCTCAGGCCGGGCTCGTCACCATGGTCATCGTGCTCACCTCCGTGGGACTTCCCACTGATGACATCACCCTCATCATCGCCGTCGACTGGGCTCTGTGAGTGGGGTTCGCCCCACCCACCCCTATCCCTTGGGTGGCAGGCACTCGGGGTGGGCTGGGGAACTGCTGTGGTTTGGCACAGTGGGTACTCGCTGACACCGGCCCAGCTGCATTCTTTGCGGGGCCCAGTTTTCAAAAATGAAAATGTGGGATCCCTTGTTCGAACATTATACAGAATTTCAAGAGGGTGGGAGCAGAGCGTTAGCCCAAGTCCAGGCCCTTCTACACACAGGCCCTGCGCCACTGCACAGTCACGTGCCTACAAAGCCGACCCTGCATCCCCCACTTCAGCATCACCACGGGGTGGTGGGCTGGGAGGACCAGGAAGGCGCCCATCCTGTGGGTGCTGCTGGGGTGAGCACTGTCCTCTTCCAGCTCCCCTTACAGCAGAGGGCCTGCCGCTCACCGCCCACCTTGGCCCACCAGGGACCGTTTCCGCACCATGATTAACGTGCTGGGTGATGCACTGGCCGCCGGGATCATGGCTCACGTCTGCCGGAAGGACTTCTCTCAGGACACGGGCACTGAGGTGAGAAGGGTGCCTCCCTCCCAGCCGGGCTGCCCAAAGACCCGGGGGTGGAGCCAGGTGGGGTGGGCAAGGCAGCACATCGGCCACCCACCAGCTGGGCAGCCCTCGCCTGATCCCTGCATGCCTTGTTCTCATCGTGGGCACCCGGGTGACAGATTCCTCTAACAGCAAATTGCTGAGCACCCACTGTGGCCGGTGCTGATCCAGACACAGGAGCAGCAGTGGTGAACACAGTCAGTGCCCTCAGGGAGCAGCACCCTAGTGTCCTGCCGACAACAATGCCAGCGTCCACACGTCTGCGGGGGCTTCACGGTCCTCAGGGTTCCTTCAGCAACCACGTGTAGCAGGCTGCCCCACTCCATGGGGAGGACGCTGAGGCCAGGCAGGGGAGCCGCCCATTCCCGCACTGGACCCCGTGGGCCAGGTGCCCTCCTCTACTAAGACAGTCCCAGGAGAAGGCAGGACAGCTTGGAACTGGAGCCCAGAGAGTCCTTGTGACCTATCAAGACCCCCCAGCACATCTGCAGGAAACCCGGTCAGGTTGTTCCCAGCCCTTTGCTCCTTCAGTCCTCCCTACCGCCTCACCCCAGTCTCGCCTGCTGCTGCCAAGACCTGTTTCCCCTCACCAGAAGCTGCCGCCCTGCGAGACCAAGCCAGTGAGCCTCCAGGAGATCGTGGCGACCCAGCAGAACGGCTGTGTGAAGAGCGTGGCTGAGGCCTCAGAGCTGACCCTGGGCCCCACCTGTCCCCACCACGTCCCCATCCAGGTAGAGCAGGATGAGGAGCCAGCTGCCACCAGCCTGGACCACTGCACCATTGAGATCAGTGAGCTTGAGACCAACGTCTGAGCCTGCGGAGCTGTAGGGGCCAGGGGAGGCCTCCGCGATCAGGGGCCAAGGGCAGGATCTCAACTCATGACTTTCCTGAGCACAAGGACCAGGCTCACACTATCTTTCCCCCACCTTGAGAGACCGGAATGAGATCCACTTGACGGAGAGTGGAGTCTCAGAAAGGGGAAAGACTGCACATGGGAGCCCCAGCTGGAGAGTTACAGGCAGGCGTAGCCCAAGCCCCGACTGTAACATTTCCATCATGTTGGCCTGTGAGGGCGGCAGGCAGGGGTACGGTCCCCACTTTCTGGAGCTCAGAGTTGAGGCTCTGAGAGCTGAAAACAGTTGCCCAGGTCTCAGAGCAAATAATGTCAGGGCCAGGACTCTAGTTCAAGGCTTTCAAGCCTCGGCCCCTCCCTCCCGGAGGATAGGGATGCCTGCAAGGCCAGATGCCGAGAGAGAGGCTCCGCCCCTCCCCAGGAGCCCCAAAGCCACCACTGCTTTCAATTTATGAAGACATAGCAATGTCCTGGTTCTGCCCCAGCTGTGTCCCAGCCCAGGCCAGCCCCCACCCTGCCCCGTAACACGTGGCCTCAAACAAACTGCTCTCCCCGAGGATGGGCCCAGCCTAAGGCCAAGACCGCTGCCTTCCATGTGCCACAGCCCATCCTGTCTCCTGTCCTACCAGTTATCTCTCACAAAGCTCACCCAATGTGGAGATGAGGATGTCTTCATCAGAGCCACAGGGCCCTTAGAAACACCAGGGCTAGCCTCCCACTGAACAGGTGGGCTGGCCGGGACTGGGGAGGCAGACTCACCTGGGATGCTTCAGTCAAGCTACCCATGTGGCCCTGGGGTCAGCGCTCCCCCAAAGCCCGTGTGATGAAGTGGAGTTAGATTTTCTATTCCCTTCTGTGTTTGCAAATTCAGTGATGACTAAATAAAGGTATTTTCTTTTTCAATCTTGTGCACCTAGCGACCATACTCTGGCCAGCATTTCTTTATTGGGCTAATACAGGCAGTCAAAGAGCAGACTGGCCTGTCTGGGCAGCCAGAGTACAGACAGGGCTGTCCAGGAAGCCAGAATGTCAACAGCCTTGTCTGTGTAGCTGGAGTGTAGACAGCTCTGCCTGGGCTGTCAGCGTGTGGACAGGCCTGCCTGGGCAGCCAGCGTGCAAATGAGCCCATCCTGGTGGCTGGAGTGGGGACAGGCCTGCCTGGGCCGTCACATGCAGGAGGTAGAGTGCAAACCAGGCTGCCCAGGGGCCTGTCTGGACAGCCACAGTGTGGACAGACCACTCTGCCCGCAGCCTGCGCTCTGCTCTGCAGGCAGGGCCCTGAGGTCAGTCCTCACAAAGAAACACATTTCCTCAGCCAGCCTGGCTCCTTTCAGTGAATGCTTTGCTTTAAGGAGGGGATGTGCCCAAGAAGTTTCTGGACTCTTCCTCCGTCATTCTCCTCAGCCCCTTGGTGCCTCCAGGAGGCTCGCAGGGGACACAGAAGAGCCCTGGCCACACAGCCTGCTCTGGACGTACTCTGGGGAGAAGTTGCAGCCCCAGGGTCTTAACAATGTGGAGCCCTGGAGACACTGAAGCTGGGGGAGGGGAGGGGCCTTCCAGGCTCACTCCGAGAATCAGGAGGGTACCTGCCTCCCAGCCCCCGCTCCTGAACTACTTCCATCCTCCTCCCAGGGCCATAGTCTGAGGAGCCCAGGAAGGGCGCCCGGCTCCCCCTCCCACTGCAGGGCTGAGGGCTGTAGTATCCACCATGGGAGCATCTTTCCTTCCTTAAGGCCCAGTCACCTAGGAGAGGTCAGATGTCAAGCTATCCTAACTCCCCACATGGTGTGGCCTGGCTTATTGGCCCCTTCCCTGTGTCACATCTCTAAGGCCCTTTGAGCAATGGTATCTGCTCCACACAAGGCAGGAACCTGCTCTTTACTGGGCTTGACAGGAGCATGCTTACACACCTGCAGTAGTGAGGGGCCACTACTTGCTGGGCATCTCATCCACTGTGGGGCAGCTCTGCCCGTCAGAGGTTTTTCTTTGCTCTAAGCCGGGTACTGCCTTCTGGTCCAGCTCTGGCCCTGCTGGTGGTGGTGGTACACTGGGCATGTCTGCAACTTCTTCCCTGGGCAGGTCTGCAGAGACCAGAGCCCCAGCTCCCAGGCCTGCCTCCAGCCCCTTTCCCACTCCAGCATCCTCTATGGGACAGACCCCATCAGGAATGCCCACTCAGTGCACAGGAGCCCTGAGCAGCCTGAAGCCGGCAAGTCCTTTGCTTGGATGCTCAGACCCTGGGAGTGCAGAGTGAGCTCACGGCCTAGTGTGGTGGTCCCAACCTGCTGACCTCCACCCAGCTGAGGGGCTGCACCTGCCTCCAGGCCGCCTTACCTGCAACTAAACCCTGCGTCCCTGGACCTCTGCCTGTGTGATTACTTTGTGGGCCCCGAGAACTGAACTCTGCACTGACTCCTGCTGGTCCAGAAGGTGCTGAGGTGCTTGGATCCTGCCCACCCGGCCAGGCATGAGCCCAGCACCTGGCAGGAAGCACACATAGACACGGCCACAGGCTGCCAGACTGGGGTAATGCTTTTATATTAGTTTTTCTGTAACAAGAAAAATCTGCTTTGAAGTTTTTATCATTTTTTTTCCTTAAAAAAGAATAAAAAAACCAAAGGCACCCAGAACTCCCCTCAGGCCCAAAGAATAAAAAAGTTCTCTCATCGGTGCAGCTGGGCCCTTCGCTCTTGCTGTGCCCGGCCCCATGGCCTCCGCCTAGTTCCAGCCCAAGGGCCCTAGCGGCCCAAGGGCCCTAGCGGCCCCAGACCTTCCCTCTGGCCTCAGGGGGGCTGGTCCATCAGAGACGTGCCTGCAGCCGGCCAGGGCCTGGCGGGGAGTGACGGCCCCAGTGGTGGGGAGCCAGGTGGGCGGGCCAGGGCAGCAGTCCTGAAGGTTCCTGTCCCCAGATGGAGGGAAAGGAACAAAAGCCAGCTTTTGTGAATTCCAGAGGGTGCAGGCACCTGGCCGCAGAGAGGATGGAGGTAACTCTGTGTCTTCCGCAAGGGACAGACGGACGGGCAGACAGTCAGCCAGCAAGCTGCTCTGGCCATTTCTGGCTGGGGCAAGAGCTCTTGGCAGCATAGGCCAAGGAGGGCTGTTTGCATGTGACTCGTGTATGTGTGTGTATGTACGTGTGTCCACGGGGCAGGGAACAGGCACCCATGAGTGCCGGGGCAGGTCAGACCCTTCCTCGAGTCTGCAGGACTCAGGAAGTGATGGCGGTGTTGGGTGTGGGGTGAGAGTGGGACATTTGGAGGATGATGTGCAGCTGTGTGGTGTGTGTGGGTGCGGTGGGTGCGGTGTCTGCATGTGTCTGGCTGCGGATGAGATGCAGGAAGGGGTGGGTGTGGGAGACTGGGTCCAGCCTGTGTGCGGAGCGGGGGCCCGGCAGGTGCTGCGCTGGGTGTGTCTGTGAGCGAGGCAGAGTGGGGACGCACAAGGCTCAGGCACGTGCTGCAGAAAGGCTCCAGCGGTCCGTCATCCTGCAGAACACGCGGGAGAGTCAGGGGAGGCCAGGGCAGACCCGCCAACCACGACCAGCCTGGGACAGGTAGATTAGAGCTGGGGGCTCTGGGAGGGTCAGGCAACTGCAGGCCTGAGGGGGAGGTGCCCCGGGGGTCCAGAGCCAGCGGGTCACCCACCAGGAGGTGCTCCTGGGGGGCCTGGTGTGGACTGAAGGCACTTCGGATCTCTCTGGCCTTTCCCAGGGCCTCTCCTAGGGTCCCGCTCAGCACACCTGACCGTGGCCAATGTCCTCTAAAGGGGGCAGATCTTCTCCACCCCAGGACCCAGGGTACCCCTCGTGAGGGCCACAGCATCCTCACTGAATGGCCAGTCACCCCAGTCGCTGACCCCTGGCTCTGCCTGAGGACAATGCATGGAGAGAAGGGGCTCCAGCTTCATGGCCCAGGGCCCCAGGAGTCAAGTAAGATGACTCCCGAGCACTGCCTCTGGGCCTGCCCTCCACGCTTGGATAGCCAGCCCAGCACACTGCTCCCTCTGTCATCCACTGGACCCCTTTCCCCACCTCCCTCTGTCATCCACCCACGGTATCCTCAATCCCCCTCAGGCCTTTCTCTGACCCAGGCCCCACTTCAATTCAGCATCCGAACAGTGGCCCAGTGGCCTCCTCCCATGGCCACACCCTGGCCCCAGGACTCCCAGCTCCGCTCACTCTGATTCTCCCTCCTGATCACACCTCTCCTCCTGGCTACTCGCCACCACTGTGCCCACTCTCCAACATCCCCCCCAGGAGACCAACCCCTCCTGTCTGCACCCTCTTCCCTTCCCAGCCTGACCCCCAGGCTCCGCGAGGCAGCCATTCTCTTGCCAGTACCCTCAGTTTCCTTGTTCCTTGCCCTCCTGTCCCACACACCTGGCCAAAACCCCAGCCATGGACGGATCCAACTGGTCATCGTCTCCACACCCACCCCCATCTGCTGAGCACCTCCTGCTGCACAGAGAGGTGTGCATCAGGCAGGTGCGACTTCATGTGCAGCTACCAAGCCACTAATATGCGTGTAACTGCAGCCACTCGGTCCTCCGTCCTCCTGACACAGTGAAAGGAGCAGGGACCCTCCTGCCCAAGCCAGTCCTTCCTCCTGTTCCCACAGGGATAGCTACACCCAGCTCTCTTCTCTTATATTTTATAACTCCCCCCTCCACACTGCCCCTCCCCATCAGCCCTCAAGCCAGCTCTATCCCTTAAAAAAGGCATAACGTGAACAGAGCCCTGCCTGAACTTCACGCCCCCTTTCCCACCACCACCCTCTTTCATCTCTTCACAGTCAAACTTCTTAGAAGTGTCTACACTCCCTGGACCCTCTCCTTTCCAGCCGCTTTCTCCACCCTCTTTGCCCCTGAAGCCGCTCCCCACAAGGTCATGGTGACCTCCTTGTGGATAAATCCGGTGAGTCCGTGGCCATGCTCGGCTCTATCAGTCTGTCAGAAGCACGGCTGATTCCCTCTACTTCCAGAGAACCCTGTGCATGGAGGCATAATGGGCATGCACACGTATGTGTGTGTGCACGTGTGCACACAAGGGCACGTGTGCCTGGGGAGGCATGTGCGCATGTACTCGCATGCACATACGTGCATGCAATGGTGCACCTGTCCTGCATCTGTGAATGTGCGATGGAGTATATGTGTCTCTGTGTGCACATGTGTGGTGTGTGTTTGAGTGTGTGCTTTGTGTTAAACATGTGTGTACATGCTTAGACGTGGGTGTGAGCGTGGGTACCTGTGGGTTGGTGTGCTGTGTGCACGTGCAGGTGTTTGTGTTGCACACGTGTGTAATCACCCTCTGTCCTGGGCTGCCTGCATTTCTCCTGTCTCAGTCCCCCACTGCTCTGTCCCGGCTCCTTCCGCCGTTCCCCTCCGGCTGGCCGTTTTCCCTCTCTCTCTCTCTCTCTCTCTCTCTCTCTCTCTCTCTCTCTCTCTCTCTCTCCCTCCCTCCCTCCCTCCCTCTCTCTCTCTCTCTCCCCCTCCCTCCCTCCCTCCCTCTTTCTCTCTCTCTCTCTCTCTCCCCCCCAAGGCGAGCTCCCCCAGCCTCCTGTGGCCTCAGTGACTGTTTCAAGGCTGACGATGCCTGGACCCCCATCTCCAGCCCAGACCTCACTCCTGAGCCCCAGACCCACATATCCAGCCCACGCTGAACAACCCCTCCAGCGCCCTCCAAACTCATCACTCCCCCCCACAACCTGCTCCTCCCAGTACTGTCGTCCACCTGGAATTCCAAGCTAGAACTGGCATCTTGTCTTCTCCCTCACCCCATGTCCAGCAGGATTACTTGGGCTCCTCTAGTGTGCACCCCCAGACTCTTTTCAGGCCCAGCTGCTTGTCTGCATCCTCACCGCCCGCCCCCAGCATCTCTGACTTGGATACAGCAGTAGCCTCCTCCCGGGGCCCCACATTCATTCCCTGCTCCCACCATCCCAGCGCCTGTGCGGGTCCCAGCAGGGATGCATCACCCTGCATGGAGGCCCCCAGCACCGGCCGGCCTCCCACAGGTGCACTGTCATACCCGACCTCTCACTCAGGGCCTGAGCATACCAAGTGCCCTAACAGATTTGCAAAATGAATGATGAAGCAGGGGACAGAGGGTGAAGAAAGGACAGAAAGACCCAAACTGGGGTCAGGGCCAGGAAACTGGTGAAGCAGGTTAGTGCACCCCACACAGACCACCTACCTATGTCAGAGCCGGTTACCCTGTCACTACCACCTTTCCTTGTCCTCCTCATCCTCCTCGTCCTTGTCCTTCTCCTCCTCTTCCTCTTCCAACCGGCCCCGGTCCTTGGAAACGTCACTGTACTCATGGTTGCCTTCTATGTCCAAGACCTGCAGGTGCTTCAGCCTCCGGAAGGCACTTTCCACCACAGAGCCCACAGCCAGCTTGTTAAACCTGTGCAGGCCACCCATGTGGGGTCAGCGCCGGGGGCTGACCACGCCCCACATTGACCCAGCCCAGAAGTGGAGCGCAGGGGACGGGCCCTCCAGGAAGACGCGCGGCAAACACAAAAGGAGGCGGCTCAGGAGCACAGGTGTCACAGGGAGCTCAAGCTGTTCAATGTGGCTGCTGCTGGGGGGTAGGGGTGACCCAGTGCAGTGGAGGGAAGGCCTCCCCCATATGTGCTCTCACTATGATTGGGGGGGCAGACACAGACACCTCCTCTCTGCCTGCCCTTTGGCATTAACCTCTAGGCCTGAGGCTCCTGCGCTGCCAGCCTGGAGTCGCCTTGGTGCCAGGTGTGGAGGGGCACACAGACAAGGCCAGGGCCAAGCTGGGCCAGGGATACACTTAGGTTTGCGAAGGGGGAGGCTGGGCTCTCTTCTCAGGCCCCCTCAACTCTCTGCACCTCAGTCTTCTGCAGGAGCCGAGAGGCACAGGTCACACTGCACCCCGATGTCACCCAGCCTGGCCTTCTGGGTCACACAGCCCCTGGGAGTGCACATACTGCCTTACTCTGATCTGTCTCCTCTCTGACTTGGGGGATGGGGATGGTGGGAAGAACCACCCTGGCTCTGCTGTATGGAAGTTCCTTGCGTAGCTGGGTCCCCTGAATCATTCTAAACCCCCAGAACCCAGTGAAGACCTGAACATCTGCTGTCCTGGATCTGAGGCCCAGGCGCAGCCTGGCCAGCTGTGGGCACAGTGGTCACCTGTGCTCTCTGGGCTTCAGCCTTCCCAGCTGTAAATTGGGAAGATGCTTTCTGTGGTCCCCTCCTGCCACAGGAACATCAATAATACCCAAATGCTCTGCTTTTTAAATCTTCCAAAGCCCTTTCACAAACCTATGAACCTCACCAGGCCTGGCCAGGACTGTCCCCACCCTTGAGCGCTGAGGAAACAGGGGCTCAGTCGGGTTCTGTGATGTACCCAGGGTCACACAGCTGGTCAGCAGGAAAGCTAGGCTTCAAATACTGACCTCTACCTGCCAGTGGTTCCCATGTGCCCTGACTATCCTGCTGGAGCCGGGCCAGTCCCCAGAGGGGCACGTGCAGGGCCCCAGACGACCTCCTACCTGAGAAAGATCCCTTTGAGGTTGGGTGTGGAGTCAAAGGCATTGGCGGGCACAGTACTGATCTTGTTGTTCTGCAGGTACAGGTACTCAAGCGACTCGGGGAGCCTCTCGGGGATATCCGTGAGCTGATTCCCGGCGATGTCGAGCAGCTGCAGGGGTGACCAGGGGAGCCAAAGCACTTAACAGCATGCCAAGCTCCCACCAACTCCAGAGCCTATCTAAATCTCATAACCCTGTGAGGTGGGGTCTATAATTATCCCCATTTCCAGATGAGGAAACAGAGGCTTAGAGAGGTTCAGAGATCTATCCCAGGCCATACAGCCTGTACGGGCCAGAGGCCGGTGCACCTGACTCCGAGCCCTTGTTCTAATTGATGTACATCCTACTCCGCTCCTTCTGCCTTCCCACAGGAATTCACGGCCGAGATGTCTAGGTGTCAAAGTCCTCCCTCCTTAACACACCTGTCACCGCCATCAGACTAAAGACCCCAGAAGGGCAGGGGCTAGGGGTCCTCCAGTCTTTAAATCTCACCCCAGTGGTGTCAGATGAGGGTGGAGATGGGGCTGCTCATTTGTGGATCTCAGGGCCATGTGGACAGGGGCCAGGGGCAAGGGTTCAAAGCCCACAGTGACCTTGGCATGGCAGCCAGGCCCCAGGCTGGTCAGTCTCAGAGTCAAAACAGGCCTAGAGTCCAGGAAGCAGGTGGCCAGGAAAATGGGGTAGTTTTCCCAGGGAGAAGGACGCACCTGCAGCAGGCAGGAGACCAGGACGTGCCCGGGCCCAACTCACTGCCTGCCCCTTGGGCTGTCAGCACCCTTGCCCCGACATACACCTGTGCAGCCACAGGTGGGCTTCCATCATCTCTAAGCTCCCTCCTCACCCTGACGGGCTGGGGCTCAGGGCCAGGAAACTGGGGGCCATGAATCCAGATGCAAGATTCAAGGGGAGCACTCGCTTCAGTCACCTGAGGGAGCCTCCTTGTCACCTCCCCTACCCAGCAGGGCTCCCTGCTCCCCACTGGGTTCCTTCCACATGGTTCCAGCACTTCCTCATTCATTCCAAACATCCTCAGTGCCTGCCCATGGGCACTGGGGGCATGGAATCCACTGAGACGCTGCCTCCGTGCTCAGGAAGCCAATCTGGCAGGGGAGATGGACGCAACAATCTGACAGTAGCAGCAGTGGAACTGGGCTGTGATGAGGGAGCCTGGGGGAGGGGCCCGATCCAGCCTCGGGTGGAGGGAATAGACTGGCAGCCAGTGCAGGCGGGGGCTCTGAAGCAACAAGAGCAGCTGCTTGTAGAAAGATCCAACAGTGAGAGGAAGAGCCCCCTCCACCAGACACCTCATCCCCGACTGGACTCACCCGGGGAAGGCATCTAACCTGCCCATCACCGGTGGCTTCCTGGAGGAGGTGACACTTTAGCTGAGTCCAAGGTATATTATAAGCTCTAGGAGGGTAGTGAGTGACCCTGGCTCTGTTTTATTTCCCTCTGGGTCTTCAGTTCTAGAGCTGTGTCTGCACATGGTGAAGCTGGGTACAGGCTTGTGGAATGAATGAATGAGTAGGTGCCACCAGGGTGGAGAAGGTGCTTCCAGCAGAGGGGACAGTATGAACAAAGCCCAGTGCACCTGGGAAACGGAGACACTAGGCTGGGAGCCGGGGCAGACTAGGCCTTGAAGGCTCTGGCAAGGGTGCTGGTCTGGGTTCTAAAGGCAGCGGGGAGACACAGAAGGGTCCTGGGTGGGAGTGTAAGGTGAGCATGTTTTTTTCAAGATACCCTCTGACTGCATGTGGAATCTAGGAGTGGAGAGCTCCTAGGAAGCTGGGGTCCAGGAAAGAAATGGGGAAGGCTTGACTTGGTGGTATGAGCAGTAGGGATGGAGAGAAGTGGAGAGATGGGGAGATGTGATGGTAGAGTTGGCAGGGTTTAGGGACAGTGGGCGTTGGAGGGCAGACAGCGTGCAAAGGGGGTGTCAGGGCAGCATCCACATTTCCCGTGGACGCTTGGGTGGATGTTGCCCCCTTCAGCGAGTTAGAAAATGCAGCAGAAGGAGTAGGTGTGGAAGAGAGGATAATGGGCTTTGGGCCCCTTAAGAATACCCAAGAGAGACTGGCACAGGTGGTTGGATCCTGGTGTCTGGCACTCGGCCGGGCTGTCTGGGTTGGGAGAGACCCCAGCTGCTCCTGCAGGGCCAGCTGCCAACCCCCAACTCCACCTTCAGGGTTCTGCCCCACCTCCCAGCCTCCCACTCTCAGGGCCTCTCCCCTGTACTCCCCTCAGACATCCCCACCCTGACAGCTCCCCACACAAGCATGTACCATGCACCTATCACGACGAGGGCCCTGGTCCAGCAGGAAACACAACAGACTAAAATGCCCGCCCCTTGTTCTAGCAGGAAGAGCAGACAACAAACAAGCAAACAGATGATCTCTTGTCGGAAGGGATGAGGGTTATGAAGAAAAACAAAGCAGAGGAAGGTGGCAGGTGGTGAAGGAAGACCTCCCAAGGAGCTGATATCTAAGCAGAGCCCTGAGGAAAAGGGAAGAGCAAGGCCTGAGGACATCTGGGAGAGAGGGGCCTGGTCAGGCAGCAGAGCCTCCCAGGTTTCTCTAATGAAGTTCCCTTTCCGCCCCTCATTGGGTTGGCAGGTTTCACTTGTAACCAAGGAGGCTCAGTTCACATGGCCAGATAGCCCTCCTGTCTCAGACTCTGGCCACGGGAGCCTCGCTCACTGACCAGTCCCAGAAGCCTCAAGTACACCCCCCTAGACTCTGCAGACTGGTGAGGTCAGCACCCCTCACGGGCCTGCCGTCCTCCCCTGCCCCAAGCCCAGCCTTCTCCAGGCACCTATCCTTTGCCCACAGGGGGGTGAGCTCCACTCTCCCATGCCACCTGAACTGTCCCTGCCCCCCAGTCCTCCTGAGCAATGCCCAGTGCCCCCCGCACCTGCAGCCATGACCTCCCCTTATCCCCACAGGGCTCCTCAAGCTCGTCCCTGCAGGTGATGAGCTCTGCCTAGCCATGTCCGCTGAGCTCTGCCCTGCGCTCCTGTACCGCGAGCCCGCCGTACCCTGGCTATGGCCCAGACCCCCTACCCTAAGGCCCAGACTGCCCAGCGGGTACCTCCCTCACGGCCCAGCCCTCCCGCCCACCCCTCACCCGGGCCCAGCAGATGGGTGGGCTCAGGGCAGCCAGACCAGTAGCCCCCCAACACGGGCATGGCCCTGCCCCCGCCTCGCCCCGCCCCCTCACCTGCAGACCAGCGAGGTCGGCCCAGGCACGGGGGGCCAGGGCCCGGCTGCGCAGCCGGTTGCCCGTGAGGTAGAGCTCCCGCAGCTGGGCCATGCCGGCCAGCGCCCCGCGCGCCAGGGCGGCCAGCTCATTGCGCTTGATCTTCAGCACGTGCACGTTGCGCGGCAGCCCGGGCGGCAGCGTGCGCAGCCGGTTGCCTGACAGGTCCAGGGAGCGCAGCAGGCGCAGCTTGCGGAAGGCATCGCGGTGCACCTGCGGGCTGGTGATGCGGTTGTAGCTGAGGTTGAGCTCCTCCAGGAAGTAGGTGGTGGCAAAGTCGTCGCGGCCGATGCCGGTGATCTGGTTGTGCAGGATCATGAGGGTGCGCACGCGGCGGGGCAGGCCACTGGGCACGCGCTCCAGCGCGTTGTTGTACAGGTGCACCGTGTGCAGCCGTTTGAGGCCCTGGAAGGCCCGCGGGTGGATGCCCTGCGCGCGCAGCTTGTTGCTGTGCAGCAGCAGGTACTCGAGGCTGCGGATGGGGGTCAGCACGTCTGCGTCCACGCTCCGGATGGCGTTCTTCTCCAGGTGCAGCAGCACCAGGCTGCGCGGCAGCCCTGCCGGGACCCGCGACAGGTTGTTGCTGGACAGATCCAGGTACTCCAGGCTGGAGAGCTTCCTGGAGGGAGGCGGGGGATCAGGCCAGTGGGCAGGAGCCCACATGGCACTTGTTTCCAACATTATTCCCAAGGGAGGTGGCAGGGGACCTGCCTCTAACTCATCCCAGCTCCGCCGCTAGCTGACTGGGGGACCTCAATCCTCTCCGAGGCTCTCACTGGTTTGATGCAATGACATATTGATATAGGGAGGATCTAGCATGGTTTCTGACACATAAAAGTTTATTTGAAGACTAACTGTTTTACTAACGCCTTTTGTCCTTTTAGGCTACCCGGGCCCTAAAAACTGAAAATAGATTTGCCTTCAACAAGTATGTTTGAGTTTCTATTTTGTACGAAGAAGACAGCCTCTGCAAACACTTCCTTGCCTTATTAGAATTTTGGCAGGCCTTACATATCATTATTCTTGGGGACAGAAATGTCAGTAAAGGCAAAAGTCTCAAAGTTCCTTCTCTGTGGAAACTGGCCAGGGGCAGGTGGGCAAGGGCCTGGCCATGTGAGCCCTGGGAAGGGCTTCCTGGGTGCCGAGCTCACACTGAGGGCCCAGGTAGGGGCTCACCAGAAGGTCTCGTTGTCCAGGCCCTTATCAGTCAGGTAGTTGTTCTGCAGGTACAGCTCACGCAGGTTGCTCAGCTCACTGAAGGCCCCTGGTGGGATCTTCTCCAGCTTGTTGTTCTGAGAGGGGGGACGGTAGGGAGGGGAGCGTGAGGGGCGGCCAAGGGGCAAGGGCAGAGTCTTGGGATGAGGTGTGGAGAGGGGTCTGGCGGAGCCACGGGGAGGGGCCCAGGCCTAAAGTACTCCCTGTGGGGCTGACAGCCAGGTGCCCGGGCTTCTGCTTGTTTCTCCTCAGCAGACGCTGTGCCCGCCGGCACGTGCTCAAGGCCCCACAGCCTTACTGCTGTGCCCGTGTGGGACTGGGCTCTTCCCCTGCTGTGGGTCCCTGCTCTGGCAGTGTTCCTCCCTGCCCTCTCCCTCCCACCTTGAGGTGCAGCTTGTACAGGGCAGGTGGCAGGTGCTTGGGCACGTGGCGCAGGAAGTTGCTGGACAGGATGAGGATCTCCACGTTGCTGGAGCCATTGAACATGTTGTCCGGCAGCCCAGCATCCGCCAGCTTGTTGTTGTGCAGGTACACAGACCTAGGGGATGAGGCACAGGTGCTCACCCACCCAGGCCTCCCAGCCCCGGCATCACCTCACCTGGTGAGGCTCCAGACCTTGCTCAGTTTGGGCCTGGGGCCCAGGGCACCGTCCTCCCATCTCAAGAACCTCAGACCCCGCCAAATCCAGTCCCCCCTACATAGCCGAGGGGACCAAGGACCCACCCCACAAGTTAGTGGAAGAAACAGGATTTCCTGACCCCAAGTCCCTGCTCCTCTATATCCTTCAAGGTTCTCAGTTGTTCCTCTAGTGTTGCAGCCCTGGAGTCCCTGCCTGTCGGCTTTACACAGCTGGCTCTGAGTTCTGTGGACTTCCTGAGAACGGTCCTATCCTTATCACCTCTTTGTCCCTAGTGCCCAGCACAGGATCCTGGCTCAGAGGAGGTGACCCCTCAATTCATTCAGCAAATATACAATGAGTGCCTCCAGGTGACAGGACTGTTCTAGATCCTAAAGATATAGCAGTGGACAGAACCAACAAGCCCCTGCCCTCATGGAGCCACCATACTACAAGGAGAGAAGATAAGGAACAAGAGAAATCCACAGGCAATATAGTTCATTCTTGCTGTGTGGCCTCTCTTGGGCCTCAGCCTTTTCATCTGTGGGAAGGGGCCATGCACAGCAACTCCGACTCCTCCAGGGAATGGAGAGAATCGAGGTGACAGATTCAGGGACAGAGTGGCACCAGAGGTTGTCAGCACCTTCCCTCCCCAACACCACCCTGTGCTGCCCACACAACTGTGCTGGGGGGACTCACTCCTCCCAAAGCAGCTCTCAGCGAGGGATGGCTCTGCCTGTTGAAAGATGCTCCCTTCCCCTGGGGGCTGGGGAAGGAGGGAAACACCCTCACTCGGCTCCCCGCAATTCCCCAGATATCACCCTCTGTCCTCGCCTCCTGTACTGATCCCTCCTCATCTTTTAGGGGTCAGTCTTCCAGATCCTGTGCCCTGGCAGCCCTGGGCGTCTGTCACCGCAGCCCTGAGCATGGGGTATCATGCCTGCTCTGCACAGCATGCCCCTCCTCCAGGGCCTGTCTGGGCCCTTGGGCCCCACTCAGGGCTGGCAGCCTCTGCCTCAGCTCCTGCCTTTTCTCCAGCCTAAGCCCAGGGCCCCCCTCTGACCTCTGACCTCAAGTTTGGCTTCTGGCCAAAGGTGAGCCCGTAGATCTTGGTGAGATAGTTGGCAGCAAAGTCCACACTGATCAGGGCATTTGGCAGGAACCGGGGTGCCAAGGTCAGCTGGAAAGGGAAGAGTTGGTTAGAAGGACCAGTGGCAGGTCAGAGGCTGCTGCTGAGTTACACTACCTGCTGCTCATCTGAGCCCCTTCAATTCGTCTCCTCCCTGCAACCAGAGCCATCTTTCTAAAATCCTCAGTAACACAAAATCAGTTCCCCATAGTCCTGAGCTTGGCACTCAAAGCTCTCCAGCCTGTCCCCTGCTCTGCCTGTTCTCCTGGTCTCTCCCCTCATTGCCCCCCGACACTGGCCCTCTGTGCAGCCACAGTGAGCACCCACACTTCCCCAGACCCGGCTCACAGTGTCTACCCTTCATTCATTCAATAGTAGTCCCTGTGTCTGCAATATTCCAGGCACAGTTCCAGGCACTGGACATGTCCTAGGGAACAAGATACAGAGATACCTCCTTCCACCTCCACCACCAAAGCTTACATCCTAGTGAATAAACAGGAATAAAAGCATCTGAGAGTGATCACTGCTCTGCAGGGAATTCAAACAGACTGATGACAGAGAACGACTGGGTTGGGTGCTTGGGGAACAGGTAACACTTAAGGCATGACAGCACCCTAAATGCTGTCTGCGGGGAGAGCACCCACACAGCAGGGGCAGCAAGCAGAGGCCCTGTGTGTGGGGTCTGCCAGGCCTGGGGGTGAAGCGGAGTGTGAGGGGGCCAGTGGGGAGATAAGAGAGACACGCGGCCCCAGGCCACACAGATCTGCGGGCCTTGGGGAGACGTGTGGGTTTCTTCCTGGGCCGAGGTTGAAGCCACAGGAGGGTTTTAAGTGGGGAGGGGAGATGGAGTGGTAGAAGTGAGGCACGATTTTGTAAAGCCCCTCTGGCTGCTCTGAGGAGAAGGGGCAGCAAGCGAGGAGGCAGGGGCTCCACGTCTGTGTCCCGCTGCGGGATGGCGGTCCTGGGCTGCTGGGTGTGGGGAGCTGAGGGCCTGCAGTGGGACCATACGTGCATGAGCGAAGCACACCTGGATTTGTGGCTCTGACCAGTGGTGTTGCAGGTAGTTGGAGATGCCCTTTCCAGAGGTGGGGAGACAACGGGACGACTGGGGTTTGGGGGCTGTGGCAGGAAGCACCAACCAGTTCTACTTCTATTAAAGATCTGGGGGAGATGCTGAGGAGGCAGGTGGACCTTTGAGTCTCAAGTGGGAGTAGGGGAAAGGCTGGAGACTGCCTCTGGATGTGGCCATGATGTAGATGGGTGTTACAGGCCAGGGAGGAGAGACAGTCTCCTTGAGAGTTCAGAGAGAGGGGGCCAGGACAGAGCCCGGGGGCAGGCCAAATATCTTGAGGTTGAGTGCCTTTATGTCTTCACTCATGCTGTCCCTTCTACTGTGGTGCCCTCCCCCTTGAGGCCTCTGGCTGAAATCCTATTACCCTTCACGGCCCTTCAAATGCCATCTCCTCCAGGAAGCCCTCCAGCACCCCCTCCCCATAGGGATGAGCTCTCACCCCACTATGCCGATGTAGGTCTCAGCCTCTGCCATTATCTGACCGCTCTGAAGCCCTGGGTCTGGGCCATGTCTGAGCAGCAACAGGAACCCAGCAGCTAGCCCAGAAGAGTCCCTGGTGCTTAGCCCCCCACACCCTGCCCTGCTGAAGGCCCCTCACCTTGTTATTGGCCAGGTACAGGTAATTGAGGTTGATCAGATGCTCAAATGCCTCCTCCGGGAGCCCTTCAAAGGACAGGCATCAGTCAGAGCCCTGGATGAAGGAGACGCTACAGGGGAGCACGTGAACACTGACCGCCCCCACACGCACCCCACTTGCCAGGACAGGGAGGTACTCCCTGGGGCAGGTGTGGCTGTGACCCCTTCCCAGCCCCACCCAACAGGCTTGCCCAGCCCCTTTTCCTTCCCCTGGCTCTCAGGGGCCCAAGCTGAGAAGAGCAGATGGGAAGTGTCCACTGAGAAATGACTGATCCTTCACCTACTCAGGGCAGCCTGGGTGGGAATGGGCCCCCATAAGGTCAGGCCACAGGGCAGAGGACCTGCCAGGAAGGAGTGCGTCCCTGGGGGCAGCCCCAGAAGGGTCCTCTTCATACCTAGCCCCACAGCAGGGCAGGGCAGGTCTGTGGCCTCTGAGCTTCCACCCCACCTGGCCCTCCCCTGCCCCATCTGGCAGATGCAGGGTCAGAACTGGGCTGTCACTGGGAGCCCGGCCAGGCTGGCCCTTCTCCAGTCCTGAAGTCGGCCTCTGACACTCAGTTCTGGGCTCCCAGACCCTCAGATGCTGGGACTCACCCAAGTATCTAACTAGAGGGAACAGTTACATAAACTGTGCAGCATCCCTTCATAGAATACCCTGTGTATAATAATAGCCACGGAGAGTTTTTAGCAACATGAGATTTGCAGCTGAGCTAATTGCTAAGTGAAACAAAGCAGTTCTAATAGTTATAATATTCATACTATCAGTCCAGCTATGAATTTAAAAACACAAGGAAAAGGGCTGGGCTGAATTCTGGTGATGGTTGTACAACATATAAACTTACTAAAACTCATCAAATTGTACATTTAATTCGGGTAAACCTTATGGTATATAAATTATGCTTTTTCTTAAAATGGAAAGAAATATACCAAAATGTCAATAGTGACTAAACTCCAAGTGGCAGAATCATGAGTGGGTTTTTTTTATTCCATTTTATTTTCTATATTTTCCAAATTTTCTACTATAATCAGAAACTATTTTCATCATCAGAAAAATGATGAAAAATAAATTTTAAATTTATTTATAATTTAAATTTTTAAAATTTGAGGACTCTACACTGTTTGATTCTAAAGGCCTTCTGTGAACTGAAGAGTCTGTGACTCTTCAGGACCTGGAGTCTGAGTTGCTCTGAAGCCTCTCCCCTGATCGGACTCCCGGGTCTCAGAAACGCCCAGTGGCGGCTGTTAGGCAACCAACCACAGGGAGTCCCTGCCATGGGGCCCCAATGCCAGCCCAGCCTAGGCCTCCTCTTTCCCATATGCCAGGGTCTGCAGGGCGGGCCTCTCCCCATGGGCACCCAGTTCCCTGCCTGGGGTCCCGGTCCCCAGCCCTGGGTGATCCCTCACCTCGGGAAGTCAGGCGGTTGTTCTGGAGGTTCAGAGTCTCTAGCCGATTCAGCCGGGAGAGCTCCCTGGGGTAGATCTTCTCCAGCTGGTTGTTCTGGGGAGTAGGGGGATGGGGGCGGTGAGGAGGCAGCATGAGGGGGTGCCCAGGACTCCTGCCCCATTAGAGGCCTGCACCCACCCTCAGCCAGAGTCCCAGGAGCCAGTCCCTCTGTTGGGTGCTTCCCTTGGGATTCTGCCCCGTGGTGGACGAACCCTGGGGACCGGCTCTGAAGCAAGCCCAGATGTGGGCATTGCAGGCTCAGCAGTAACCACAACAGAGGTGTGGGTCCCTCTTCTAGGATCACCGCGCACATGCACATGGGCATCCACAGGCAGTTCAAACTTGGAATGTGGTCTACCCTCCACACCTGCTCCCTGCATGTTCCCACTTAGTGACAGGTGTCCCAGCCCATTCTCCCCTCCCCCAAGCCAGAAACCACTTTTAGTTCCCTTTCTATGCCCTGTAGGCCCCACTACCCTTGAGATGCTTTAAAACCTGGGTCAGATACCACCTCCTCCAGAAGCCTTCCTGGGTTGGATCAGGGGGCTGGATTAGGAGCTGCCCTGGCCTCACAGCACTAGTCCTTTATCTCTATTTGTTATCTCTACCTGTTTAGGTCTCTGCCTCCCTCACAGACTCTGAGAGCCTCAAGGGCAGAGCATGTCCGAGACCTCCCTACGTGCCCAGCACCCCACATAGGAGCAGAAACATACAGCAGGTACACAGGAGCTATTTGATGAATGAAGCAACAGTAAGGGCTGCCCTCAGCTCGTCCCTTTCCCTCATAGGCTACCCCGGTCTTGGGCTCCCACCACTGGCCAGCCCAGACCCCACAGGGCTACGTGACCGTGGGCCAGTCACTTTCCTTCACTGGGCCTGGTCTCCTCTGGAAATGGGTGTGACAGACCCTCCCTCTCCCCCAGGGCTGCTGGGCCACACGAGGGTGTCATGGGCGCACCAGCGCTCCCTGAGTCCCCGTCTGGAATGCCATGTCCCACTTCTTCAGGTTCTAAAATCTAGCCTGTGCCTCAGCTGGGGAGAGCACTGTGTCCCCTGAGCCCCCAAGGCACCCCAGGGGGGTCTGCTTTGCTCTCACTTTCCTGGCCTGTAATGGAGTCTGAGGTGCCCTGTCTGTCCAGAGGGTCAGCTGCCGGGGAGGTCTGTGTCTGTTCTCAGGGCCTGACTCTGCTGACAAGGCCTCAGCCCAGACTCCCCCCGTGAGACAAAGCAGGTCATGAGGTCACTGTGCTCTGTACCTAGGACGCGGGCGGGGGGGCGGTTCACGCCCCGTGGTAGAGCCAGCCTCCTCGAGTCTGACCCGCCCTGCGTCTGGGGGCTGTGGCGCGGGTGGTTCTGGGGCGGGAGTCACCGTGTGGGGGGCGGGCCCTGGTGACCGCTGGCGCGGCGCCGGCCTCACCTGCAGGGACAGGTGGTTGGTGTGCTCAGGCAGGTCCCCCGGGAACTCGCGCAGGTCGATGCCGCCGCAGTCCACGACCCCCTCCTGGGAGCAGGCACAGTCTCGGGGGCAGTCGATGGTGGGCGGGCCGCGCCCCGGCTCCTCAGGGCTCAGGACCAGCACCGGCTCCTCTTCCACGAATTCATTCTCTTCAGGGCTCAGGCTGTGGGCTCCACTTCGGCCAGACACGGGGGCCCTCACGGCGAGCCCCGGTCCCAGCTGCAGCTGCAGCGGCAACAGCAGCAGGAGCAGCAGTGCCCTGCTCCGGGCCATGGTGCCTGCAGGAGGGGTCAAGTCAGACCCACCTGGGCACCAGGACTGACTTAACCTGTCAGGTAGAGCAGGCAGGGGACCAGGGCCCACGAAAGTCATAATGGGGCCCTCCAGGCCACAAGGCGGAGCCCACTCTGGACCCTGTCCTCAGCATGCATCTGACCTGCTGGCTGCCACCCTCCCCTCCCACCCACCCCCTCAGGGCTGCCCTCTGGAGGGGTCGGGGTGAAGTGAAGCCCTGTCCTTAGGCAGGTCTGCAAAGCCTCCCACAACCCTCACAGGCCTGACCTCAAGGAATCTGTACCCCCATTTCACAGAAAGGAAAGCTGAGGCCCAGGAAGAACTGTGACTTGCAGGGCTTGGTCTGGACTTTGCTGAGCTCTCGCTGCCCTGGCACAGGCAGCGCTGAGGCCCTGTCCCTTCTCCAGCAGCCACAGGCCGTGGTGGGCCAGCACCAGCAGGGTGTGTCCCAGCTCCTCAGCCTGCCATTCTAGGATCTTCAGGACGTGGCCCTGCCTCTCTTCCAATCCCCCCCCTCACCTGCCCCGCTTACACAGGTCTGTTTAGTATAGTAGCTCCTGTCTCCAGGCCTTTGCATGTGCGTTCCTTCTGCCTAGAACAGCCTCCCCCTCTCCTGTGCAATCAGCAACTTCTCCAAGAACCAACTCCAGTGTCAGATCCCCTGAGATAACTCTGAGATGTCCCAGGGCTCTGCATCACTTTGTTGCCTCGGGGCTTTGCATGAGTTCGGTTGGGTTTTGAATATGTGATGTTGTCTTTCTCCCACACAGGGCTGTGAGCCACTTTCTGTCTCTGTGTGCCAGGCACAGAGTAGTCATTAGTGAATGGAGCTGCTGCTGCCCCCAGAGCCCCCCAAGTCCTGTTCCTGCTTACACCCTCAGCTGCCCTCACCAGGGACAGCTTTGCTCACGTGACCACTGCCACCTGCAAGAGACCACGCCCCAGCATGTTCCCTTGGGACAGCAGGGAGTAGGGGTATAGGGATGGCCTCAGGCCATTGAGGAAGATGCTGGGGTTTCATCCTCCAGGCAGCTATGGGCGTGGCTTGGCTCTGGGCTGGTCCCTGGAGCTCTCTTTACAGGGACTCACTTAGAAAACATGTCTGGGGTGTGGTAAGTTGTAACAGGTGGTAGCTCAGGTACACTGACTCTGGAGTCATACACACCCCAGTTCACGTCCCCCTCTATCACTTAGTGGCTCTGACCTTGCTGAGCCTCAGGTTCCTCATCTTACAATGCACATAATATATCGAACCTCAGAGCTCCAGGGAGGAGTCAGCAAGATAGCAGATGCGAAGCACCCATTAGGTGATGAGGCGTTGCTGTCACTGCTGCAGTGATTATGAACGCAGGTACCAGATAAGCGTCCAGGCCTGGGGGCACCTGCCGCAGTCTGAGCCTCTCTCCCCACCATTAGAGCAGAGATCACAACCCAGAGTGGTTAGAAGGGTCTGACGAGATGCTGGGCCTGGGAGGGTTGGGCACCTGGGAGCTTGATGATGACACTGATGTCTGGTTAAGAAAGCAGGCTCTGGAGCCAGAGAGCCGGAGCTTCGAGCTCGGCTCTGGCTCTTATCAGCCGTGTGACTTTGGGCAAGTTTTGTCACCCTCTAAACCTCACCTTCCTCACCCGTCCATTGGGTGGCCCCAGAGCTGTCCTACTGGGGATACTGTGAGAGTCAGTGGGATGCACATACTGCACACAGTAAGTGCTCAATAAATGTTAGCTCTCTGCTAATTAGCTCTACCACTAATATCTGATCCATGTGCACTGTTCACATCCCAACCACGCCACTCTCCGCTTCAGAACCCCCTGCTTCTTCCCTTTCCCGTGTAGCTCCTGATCGTGCTTTTCCAGTCCAGTCCCAGGCCCACCTCCTCCCAGATGTGGCCCTCCTCCTAGCCTCCTGTGAATTCCTGCTGCCCTGTGACTGCTGTGGTATTTCAGATACTGCTTTGCCTTACGTGTTGGCTCAGCCACTTCTTGAAGGTGAGGCCCCATCTGCCCCCAGCCCTGTGCTGGGCATGGAAGATACAGGTAAAGTACACAAGGCCCCTGCCCTTTGTTGTCAGGAGGCAGCAGACCCCAGGTCAATAACCACTGCCCACCAGACTGGGTGAGCCCTGTAAAAGGGGCCCCAAGGTGCACGAGGTCCTAGAAAGCAAGCTGTAAGGAGAGAGAAGAGGGCTGGCAACCTGGATTGCTTGACCCTATAGGTAGGTCCAGAAGGTCTAAGCAGACTTGGGCCCCAGCCACTGGCCCATCAGAGCACCAGGGAGCCCAGCACACACAGCTCCCAGGCTCTGTCGGCAGCAGTGAGCGATGCATGCTGCAGCCCAGCCCTGCCTGCCCTACTACACCCCTGCTGCTCCGTGCCCTGACCAGATGCGCCATAAATCCTTGGCCAGTCTACAGACCATCATTCCCAGGGCACGTTATAACCCCCCAGCTAGGTCAACAGCCTTCAGTCCCTGGCGCCACCAGCATTAGACCAGAGTCTCCCCACCCTGCCTGCCTGCCTGCCTGCCTGACCCCACTGCAGATCCAGACTCTGGGAGGCGGAGTATGGGCACAGGCCCAGGCCCCAGATTCAATCCGGGCAGGAGGCCAAGGAGGAGGATCCTCCCCACATACCCTGTACGCTCACCTTCAGTTTCATATCTGTAAAGGTCTCTAAACTGTATCTGTAAAAATATTTAATTTATATTAACATCATGAACCATATTGAAAATGTTATCCTCACCACTTTATAGATGAGGAGCTGAGGCCCAGTGGGATTGGCCAATGTAACACAGCTGTTAAGTGGCAAGGCTGTGCTCCCAGCCTGAGTCTTAACCACAAAGCCATGAGGCCCTTCCTTGGGCCAAGCACAGCTGGGCACCAAGGACCCAGACAGACGACTCAGGTATGTCTACTATCCTTAAAAAGCTCACACCTGCACTGTTCAATGTGGTGGCCACATGTGGCTACCAAGCACTTGAAATGTGGCTACTCTAAATTGAGAGGTGCTATAAGTATAAAATGTAGTGTACATGGATTTCACACACTTAGTACAAAAAAAAGTAAAACATCTCATTAATATTAATGATATCTTATAAAATATCTCATTTATTTTTATAGTGATTACATAATATTTTGGATATTTTGAGTTAAATCATTAAAGTTTTGCCTGTTTCATTTTACTTTTTTAACGTGGCTTCTAGAAAATTTTACATTACACACTTGTGGCTTGCATTTGTGGTTCACATTATATTTCTAATGGTCAGTGGTGGTCTAGATATTATGTGTAAATTAAGTATTATAATCCCAGTGTCATCAGAGGTGTGATAGAGGGAATCTAGCATCCGTAGGGACCCAGAGAAGGCCTAGGTGTGCCCGAGGCCTAAGTCTGCCTGATGCCAAGAAGACTTCCAAGAAAACGTGATGCTTTATTTAGCCACGAAGGATGAATATTAGGCAAAAGGAAAAGGGTGATACAAGCAAAGGGGTCAACATGTGCAAAGGCCCTGGGGCAAGAGAGCCCATGTTACCTCTACAAAGCTCACTAGAGTGTCTGGTGTGGTGTGGGGACTGGGAGAGATGCAAGTGGGCAGTGGCCACAGTCCAAGCCAAGAAAGAACTTGAAAGCCAGGTTAGGAAGACTGACCCTTATCTTAGGAGAAATGAGGAGCCATTGAAGAGTTGGAGTGTGGCGTAGGCAGGTTTATGGAGGGACCAGTGGGGAGCTCTCAGAGGCTGTGCGGTGGTGCAGGCAACGGATAATAAGCCTGGTCTGGGCAGAGGGAGGTGCTGGGCTGCAGGGATGGAGAGAAGGAGGTGGATTCAAGGGAGAGGGAGGAAGAACAGACAGGGCTTGGAGAGTGGTGGCCCCAGTGCCACGTCCCCCTCCTCCTAGCTTGGCCAGCCACCCTCAGGATGTTGGGATCCTGGGCAACTCCAGCTCCATCACCTAGTTTACCGTGTGACTTTGGCGACATCACTGACCCATCTGAGTCTCAATTTTTTTTGTTTCTCTAAGAATGTGGAGCAAGATAAGCCCCCAAAGCCCCTTCTTTGTGCCTAGCCATGTTGGAGCTGGGTGTGGAAGAACAGAGGAGAGAGCCTTCCTAGTCTCTGGAAGTCCCCAGAGTGAGGAATCCCCCTGCTGAGCAACAGCAAATGCTGGGCGAGAAGGGCAGCTCAGTCCGTGGTGAGTTGTTCCAGTCCTGACTGCTGTGTGAGCCTGGACAAGTCCCTTCACTGCTCTGAGCCTCTGTTTACTAGTCTAGGCAATGGAGATGAGAGCTCCTCGTGAGGTGTAAATGAAATGACATGCCCAGCTGATGCTGGCGCCCAGCAAGTGCAACATACTTGGGGTTACTCTTACTGAGGAAGTACCTGGGACCCGCTGTCACCCACCCACTCACTCGCCCCAGGGAACCAAACCTTAAGGTCCTGAACTGCTTAAGTGGGGGATTAAGGCAGGACTAGTAGAAGGAAGGGGAAGGGAGAACCAAATCAGGAGGTAGATCCTCAAACCCCAGCACCGCCTTCCTTCTCCACTCAAATTCAGTAAAGATTTGCTGACCACCTGCTCTGTGCTGGGCCCTGAACAGCTGTTTCTTATTGACTATAACAGAAATCCCAAGACTAAGAGCTAGTCTTTCTATTTTGCAGATGAGGAAACTAAAGCACAAGGAGGCTCCCACTGCCGCCCATCTCCAGCAAGCTCCTACTCAAACGCTCCTGCCCTGGGAAGCTGCTCCTGCCCCCTTGGCTGGGTTAGGGAGTCCCTTGATGCTCCCACAGCACCCTTCAGGGCTCAGCTGAGTCTTTCCTGACTCCCCAGGCAAGAAGCAGGTGCTCAGGAAATGTTTGCTGAATGAAGGAATGTATTTGTGGAAGGCAGAGTTGGAAAGAGCTACAGCATTATTATCTGGTCTGATTCCCTCAGTTTACTGATTAGTATTTTAAAGGCAAGGCCAGGATTAGAATTCGTGTCTTCTGACTCCTGCTTAGAGCCTTGAGCCTGTCTTGAAGACTGAGGAAGAGTTCTCTAGGTGGACAAAGGGGAGGAAAGGCACTCAGGGCAGAGGACAGGGCATGAGCAAAGGCACAGTATGGGGAGGGCAAAGAGGGAGGTATGTTTAAGGAAGGGTAACAGGGAACGAAGGTCCAAGTCTCCAAGGGCATCAGGCACTTTGCTAACGGGTTGATGATAGGGAGCTATCAAGGGCTGTAAGCAGATCATGGTTGGAGCTCTTACGTAGGACTCTACCAGGCCTAAAGGTGCCACCACTAGTCACCCCTGTCCCAAGATTCAGTTAGAAGGGACAAAGTATGCTCCCACAAGGTTTCATGAAAGCATTCATGTGAATCTGACATTTCTTAACTTGCACTCTAGTTTAGAATCGGCTGGGCCCTGGGCCCTACAAGGGGACATGACCACCCAGGAGCTCCCGTGGTGCCTTGTGTAGCTGAGTAGACCACAGCTTCACCTTCCCCAGCCAGCCCGAAGTCCTAGGGCAGACGCTCAGGTTGCGTGACCCTCCGACGTTCCGTGATGCCCGGCAAGCGACGGGCGCGTATCCTTCTGTGCCTCCCGGACCGGATCGGGACGGTCAGTGCCGCACGCATGCACGCTTGTGTCTGCTCCTCTCCTGAAGTTCAGGCTGCAGCTGCCTCCCACCCCCAGCCTCGGCCCCAGCCCCGGGGGCCGCCAGGAGCTCGCCGACGCCCCCTCTTCCACCTGACAGCGCATCAGGTATTCTAACGCCACGATCTTATCCTCAGCCCAGGCCAGCCGGCGGTTCAAGGACCTTCAGGCTGGGGGCTTTGGCCGCTTTCGCCGCGGCGCGCCGGCCTCGCCCCCCACCCCGCGCTCCGCGGCCACCCCCCTGCCCCCTCCTCAGTCCTGCTGTCCCAGCGGGGAGGCAGCCGGATAGACAGACTGACACCAGGACCCCAGCTGAGAGCTCTGGCTCAGCGATTGCGCGGCGCGGGGCCGGGGAGCCAAGCCAGGAGAAGGACGGGAAGGGGACGCACGGGCTGTCCGCGCGTCCTGGGGGCAGATCTCTGTCCCTCTATAGGCCTCAGTTTCTCTGTCTGTAAAGATGTCGAACGGTGGGCTACCTGGGATGAGCTGACGTGGAAAGACACGGGCATATTCAGCGCCCAGGCTCTAAGTACAGGGGTCCTCGACCCTCCCCGGTTCCACCTGCCCCCCACATTCCCTGTTGCCTGCCTGCGTCCTTCCACTCCATCCCCCACCCCATCCGCCCTCAGATTCTTTCCAGATGTGCGCAGCAGGAGGGGCCGGGGCTGGGACCAGCCTCTGGCGGGAGAGAACAGGCCCCTGCGGGGTGGGAATCGCGGGGGGTCGCGCCCCCGAGGGAGAGCTCTCCGACTGCGCCCTCCGTGTAGGGCTCCGACTGACGGGGCGAGATGCGCGGCCCCGCCAGGCCAGCTGCTGGAGCCGTCGCACCAGGCGGGAAGTCCAAGTCCGCTGCCCAGCTCGGCCCCGGCCCTCGGCCCACCCGGCCGCCCGAGCCCGGTACCTGCTGCGCCCCCGCGCCGCGCCCCGCCGGCTGACCGCCCTCTCCCGAGTCTCGGCTGCGGTCCGCTGGCGCGGGCTCCTTCCATTCAAGTCCAGCCGTGCGATCGGCGACGCAAGTTTTGTTGTGGGTTTTCTCCTCCCCGCCCCTCACCCGCCCCGCGCGCATCTGCTGGACGCCAGCCTCCTCCGGACACAGGCGTAGGGTCCCCGCAGGCGGGGGCAGGGGAGGGCCCGCCTCTCCCCCCGCGTTGGACTGGGCCGAGCCCCACTTCCCGGGGAGGCAGTGCCGCCGCACGGACCCCCTCACCCGCTCTCCGCCCTGGCGGGGCCGCCGTACCCACCCCCCGGAACCCCCCCACTCCAGGAGACTGGGAAGGCGGGGTGTCTAGCCCGCAACACTTCCTAGTTCCCAGCCTTCCCAAGTGGAACTGGACCCCCTCTAGGCCCCAGCACCTGAAAGGAGGGCCGGAGAGAGGGCCCCTTCCACCAAGTGCCTCTTAGCTCTTCCTTCCTCACGACAGAGGATTCTGCAACCGCTCCAGGCGCGAGTACCTTTCCATTCACTCTCCCACCCGGGGGTCCTGGGCCGTGGCTAACGGGGCCTCCAGCCAAGACCCTACTGGGCCCATTCCCGGAAAACTCCCCCCACGTCCACCTCGGCCCTGGGCCCACAGCCTGCTGAGCCTTGAAGGACGATAAATTGCGCTGGGAGTAGGGTGCATGGGGATCCCAGTCGCAGGAAGACTAGGGGGGTGAGCCGTGAGCCCTCGCGGCACCATACTGCTCCCAGGAACTGAAAACGTTTCCAAGTCAAGGAGCATTAACTACTAGCAGCTGAAGCAACACCGTTTGGCGCCAGGGTCTTTGGTGGTAGAACGCAGTCAGGCTGGGTTTAGGTGGTACTTGGCACCTCCACGGCCTAACAAGGCTCTCCCCCATACCTGCTCTGGCCTGTGGACAGAGCACCCCCAGCTACCTTACCTGGCTGCCCTCCTGCTGGAGAGGGAAAAGGATAAGTGACTGCAACTTGGGACTACTCGCTCAACTTAAATTGCCAGGGCCCTGAATGAATGAACAGCTGGTGTAAAAGCTCCAGACCTTTCACTGCTTCTGCTACCGGATCCTGACTGTACCACATGCATTACTCTCTAATCTTCACAACCCTGTAAAAGAAGAACTGCTGTTGCCTCCATTCACAGGTGAGGAGACAGCCTCAGAAAGGATAAGTGACTGGGTAAAAAGGCCAAGTGTACTGTTCCCCACAGTCCAAGTTCTTTCCATGATGGAGACAGGCACGTAACTTGAGCAGCCAAGTGCCGAGCCTGGATTTGAACCCTGGACTGTCTGTTTCCATTACATCAGTAACTCAAGAACTCAAGAAGGGGAAAGGGAAATATTTTGCCTTCTTTGGCCTCAGATTCCAGCTTAAATTTATGAGTTGGTATGATTCACAGGATTGGACAGGAGCCAACAGAGATGCATCTCATGTCTTCTCCTCAATTCTCCTTGAGCCTAGATTCAAGTGGAGCTAGAAGAGCACGATTCTACTGGTTTGAATACCCATGAACTAAAGACAACCTTCTAGAAGGACAATGAGAACCAGCACATACTGAGTGCCTACTAAGTTAAATACTTGAAGATCTTAATCATCCCAGCCCTGTGGGGAAGGTATTCTCCAGCCACAGGGCACACCACTTCCCCCTGCCTGCCTGCACCCCCCGTCAGAGAAATAGGCTCTTCTGTGGAATGCCAAGCCAGGGCCCACACATGCTCTGTGGCTGCCCAGTGCTGTAGGCACAAGCTAAATTCACCTGGCTGAAGTCTTATATGCAGAAATCACTTTGAGTGTCTCTGGTGGGAAATGGAGACAATCCTGGTGCTCTCGAAGCAGATCCTCTAACTTTCACATGGGCTGTCAAGACAGAGTAGAGTTTGAAATTTAGGTTTCCTGAATCTGCTTGTGCTGCTTTGGTGCCTTCATACTGCCCCTCAGTTTCAGCTCCTAATATTACTGTAGTGCATGGTGTCAAGTACAGGCTTTGGACTTAGATTTGGGTTCAAATCCCAGCCCGGTTCAAATGAAGATAAATATTACCTACACCTCACAGAATGTCTAAGTTAAATGAGAAGGTGGAAGTACAGGACTCTGCACAGCACCTGGCACATGGCCAGTGCTCAATAAATGGCAGCTGCTATTACTACAAAACTATCACCGAGCTCTGACTGAACATCCACGGAACATTATTAAAGCAGAAATGACAAGTGACAAGAATTAAACAGAAACCTTTGCATGGCCCCAGGTAAGTGCCTTCTATTTCAAAACAATACGAAACAAGAAAACTCAAATGAGGGTAAGAGTAAAGACATACACGGACGGAAAGACCTAGGAGTGAGGGACAGGAAGGCTCTCAAAGGGGGGCCTGATGAGGAAAAATCGGGGATAAGGGACAAGATAAGGGGAGATAAGGTGGTGTTATACTTCATCATCAGAGAAGAAAATAACTCCTCTTACTCAAGACCTCAAGGGCTCAAGACCTTTCCTTATTAAGTAGCAGAGTCCCAAATACTGAGCTATGGCAGCAGCTTAATTTTCTGGACATTCAGAAATCAAATTGCATGGTGGTGCTCTGTGTATATGAATTCCACCTGAAGGATCTTGATAAATGCGATCAAAGAACAAGCAGGGCATGATGAAAAAACCACAGGCTAAATTAGGTACAGAAAAAGTCTTCTGGGCTCCTATAACATCCCATACAAATTCTTTATTATCAGACTTTTCTTGCTGAATATTATATTTCTCATCTCTTTCCCCCTGGATTATAAACCCTCCAGGGCAAGAACCCCATCTCATGTTCTGTAAGGTCCCTTTCTAGCCCTAAAATACCATCATTGTAGTAGGCAGAATGAACCCCCAAAGATGTCCAAACCCTAATCCCTAGAGCCTGTGAACAGTTACATTATATGACAAAAGAGATTTTGCAGATGTAATTAAGGTTATGGACCTTAAAATAGGGAGATCATCCCGGATTAACCAGGTGGTTCTAACCTAATCACATGAGCTCTTAAAAACAGAGAACTGGGCTTCCCTGGTGGCGCAGTGGTTGAGAATCTGCCTGCTAATGCAGGGGACATGGGTTCGAGCCTTGGTCTGGGAGGACCCCACATGCCGCGGAGCAACTAGGCCCATGAGCCACAACTACTGAGCCTGCGCGTCTGGAGCCTGTGCTCCGCAACAAGAAAGGCCACGATAGTGAGAGGCCCGCGCACCGCGATGAAGAGTGGCCCCCGCTTGCCACAACTAGAGAAAGCCCTCGCACAGACACGAAGACCCAACACAGCAAAAATAAATAAATAAATAAATAAAAACCAGAGGACTTTCTCTGGCTGGAGGTAGATGAGGCAGAAGGGGAGGTTACAGAGATCTGAAATGTGAGGACTTGACTAGCTTTAAAGATGCAGGAAATACAGGCAGCCTCTAGAAGCTGAGAACTACCCCTGGCTGCCAGTAAGGATACCAGGACTTCAGTCCCACAGCCGCATGCAACTGAATTCTGCCAACATCCTGAATGAGCATGGAAGCAGATTCTCTCCCAGAACCTCCAGGTAAGAAGTTAAGCCACTAAGTTTGTGGTAATTTGTCACAGTAGCAATAAAAAAAAACAACATAAACACAACTAGAACTGGTTCATTGTACAGCAGCATTCTCCTACACATCGTTTCACTTAATCTTCCCAAGCATGATGGGATCATTGCCCCCTTATTTTAGGAAATTGATGCTCAGGGAGGCTAAGGAACTTGCTCAGGTGACCAGCTAATGAGTATGTACTTGAGCCAGGATTCAAACGTAGGCCTTCTGGTTCCAACTCCGGTGAGAGGTGTCTCCTACACTGCAGCTACCATTTGGTGGCTTTCAGATTCTACTACCTCAAGCTAAATAAAAAACAGACTAAAAAAAAAAGAAAAGAACAAACAAACAAAAATTCAGGCTGCTTTTACATCGTGAAAACTTAAAAGCTTCTGAATACTCATTTCTTTCTGTTTCTTCCGAAGGTATCTAGTAAGTCAGGGAACCCGTCAGGGTATAAACAAGTAAGTATAAAAAGATATCGAAGTCTTCTTTCTGACACATAGAAGAAAAAAGATTTTGATACAGAGGATAAAGAGAAATCCTCAAGAGTGCCTGTCAATAAAATATTTCCTCCCATTCAGATGCTCCTTCGGCCACTGTTGAGGTACATCTTCCGCAATGAAATGCTCTGCTTTGCCAGATTCGTTTAGGATCTTCTCTGTGGTTGGAGCGTTCAGTCCTCTCACGACCAATTTTTACTGTCAGGAGATTCAACTGGTTTTCAGTCTGAAATTTTCCTTTCTATATTTCTTCTCATTAATTCTAATAACTAAGCAAAATAATCCCCTCCCCCTTTGGTCTTTGCACCTCTCAAATATTTGTAAACTGTTATCACCCCCTGCCCTTGGGTATCATTTTGCCAAGGGGAAGGTTCCTTTCAGCCTGCCTAAGTCAGCCGTTCTCTTATAATGCTCCGCCTTCCTGTCCAAAATTCGTGTCCATATATTCCAGTTCTAAATGAGGTGTTTAATCTTGAACCAAGTGTTCTGTACACTACAGAAGGTGCCATGTTCTAAAAAGTGAGTTATACAATAACTTGCAAAGAAAAAGAAAACCTACCGCTGTTTGGTAGCTGATCAGAAATCTGTAGCACTTACTGCTTCTCTGCCTGCAGCTTAAATAAACAGCAGACTACAATGAATTTCCCCCAATTTTACATAAAAGTTTATGGCCACAACAAATTCAGGAACTAAAAGGTCAAGCATTTACTAGATGTTGCTGAAAACAGCACTGTGAATATTTACAAAGTATTTAAATGATTATTAATAGGATAGACTAAGTGGACATTGCTTTTTGCAATAAGTTTTGGATATGTTACATTAAAAAAATATTTCTCCAAGAAGTCTGGCTAAGGTTTCCGTACCAGATTAAACTTCCTGCCAAATGGAATCAGACACCACATTTCTTAAGGGCCAGAAATCTGGCCCAATAGTCTCTGTTCTTACCAAGAACTAAAGAGCTGTTTGTTTGCAGCAGTCTCCAGATAGATATTAATACTGGACCTTTCCAGTAGATTTTGTAACTCTCTATTGAGAAAAACTCTAAAATTTGGCCAGACATGGCTGTGGTTCCTGATAGCACATAAATCTTTCAGGGCCCTCATTAGCTGTTTAGTAGTATACCCAAAGTTCCTAATTCACATCAGTGTGGTCTCTAAACAAACTCAATCCCAGAGTAAGTCTCTAAACAAACTCAATCCCACAGAGTAAGTTACCCAGAGGTACAATCTGGCTGATTACCCTTTTTTCCCCCAGTCAATAAAATCAAGCAACTTCTTTGTGTTCAAAAAGCAGCCATGCCATGGACAGCTAGAACTGTAATCTTTGGATGAAATGCAAACCTTCTGAAAGTCTACATAATCCTATATTTCACTCAGTTACAGAGACTATTAAATTTTAATGAATCTTGAGAAAAATGTAAGATGACAGTCAACGAGGAATGCAAATTGTCCCCAATCCTGAAGTTAGCTGATTATCTGAACTCAAAGGATTATCACAAAATGTTCCAATGAATAAATTCCTTCATGTTAAAAAAATTTCTCAAATAACATTAGGCACCATCTATTGAGTACGTGACACTTTACAGCTACAATTGCTAATCCTCACAACCAGCAAGGTAGGCATTATTATTCTCTTTTTACAGAGTGAGAAACAGGCTCAGAGTCATTATCAGCTCAAGGAAGGTCCCAATGTTTAAGTGCCAGAGCTAGGACCAAAACCCTCATCTGATAGGCCCCAAGTTTTCCCACTATACCAGGCTGCTCTAAATGTATTATTTTCTCTAACTGCTAAAGTTTCAGAAGATAAAGTGGTTACTTACAGGATTTAACTTCATGTTTCTTTTTTCTAGGGTGACACAGATGAAGAAAACAGAAGGAATTTATGTTTATATGTAACTGAACCTTTTACAAGGTGTATTACAATTTTAAAAGAACTTTAATGGATTGTTTTCTACTCCTCATTTGTCTGAGAAACCTTTGCTGATGCTTACTTTGGTAGACATGGTATTAATACTAGAGACAGAGGTGAATAACAGTTTCTGCCCTCAAGGTGTTCACAGTCTAATGAGACTATTTTTAAAAATATGAACAGTGTCCCCCTTGTGCAGAGGAAGAAACTAAAGTCTGACAAAGCTTAAAGCCTTGTCCTAACTTAGCTTCCAGGAGGCAGACAGGACCTGATCTGAGATTCTTCTGATCCCACCTCAGTGACTCCTCCGTCACCTCCACACTCAACTTCCTAATCATGTGCTCCATTTACTGTTCTTCTACATATGCAACAAGGATTACAGAAACCTGAGATTTTTAATTCATTTGGACAAGTACAGCAAGAAGACTAATGATTTTAATGTACCCAGAACCAACTAGGCCACTTTGTTTTTTACAAACATGTAATAAAACAACAAATAAACTGACTTTTCTGATTACTTCAGGCTGCTTCAATCTTTAATTGAAAGACTATTCTGAGAAGCTGCAAATATTTTCAAAGAAATAGCAAGATAGCACTTCCCTGGTGGTGCAGTGGTTAAGAATCTGTCTGCCAGTGCAGGGGACACGGGTTCGAGCCCTGGTCTGGGAAGGTCCCACATGCCGCGGAGAAACTAAGACCGTGCACCACAACTACTGAGCCTGTCCTCTAGAGCCCGCGGGTCACAACTACTGATCCCACGTGCCACAACTACTGAAGCCTGCATGCCTAGAGCCCGTGCTCTGCAACAAGAGAAGCCACCGCAATGAGAAGCCCACGCACTGCAACAAAGAGTAGCCCCCGCTCACCGCAACTACAGAAAGCCTGCATGCAGCAACGAAGACCCAACACAACCAAAAATAAATAAATAAAATTGATTCTTAAAAAAAAAAATAGCAAGATAAGTCCGGCTAAGGAGGAATTTTTAATGTTCTCCTTCAACATCGGGGCAACAGAAGGTCATTGTCAGAGAGAATGCATTGCTATGATGAGGTTCCTATCTTCAGAAAAGCCCCCTGTGAATATGAAATTGTTATTCAGCTTATCTCATTCATTCACTTTATGACAGTAAGCCAAGACTTTGCACTGGGGGTATCAAAATGGACGCATGAAATGCAGTCCCTGCCCTTAAGGAGCTCTCTGTTCGGTAGGAGACAGAAACATATTACTACAAAGGAATGATTACGTAGTGTTTGTTTTTTTGTTTTGTGTGTGTGTGTGTGTGTGGCAAAGAGGGACAACTTCCTGAAAGCTAAGGCATGAAAAGGATGAAAAGGAATTTGCCAAGTGGATAAGGTGGCAGGCAGCAGGGAGAGAATGGTGAGGGTGGGCACAGAGAACAGCATGTGCAAGATGACCTAATCTAGAACTAAAAGTATTAGCTAATGTGCTTGCTCTGTACTAATCACTTGGAAACTGAACATATCACTACCAAATGGAACTTTTCTGTTCTTGTGTTTTGTAGCTCTTTATGAAACCAATTCCAATCTAGCACTGAAAGTGATTTTGTAGTAATCACCAATGACTTCCATGTTGACAAATTTAATCCAGTAGACACTTTTCAGACATCATCCTAACTGACCTCACAAGCAGCACAGGACACGGTTGACCACTGCCACTTTTAGGCTGTATCTTTTCTCAGGAAAATTTCCTCCACCTCTTTAGTCCTTCGTCCTCATACCCCTCGCCAGATCCTCCTCCTCTACCTGATCTCTAACAGATGGAGTTCCTCAAGGCGTACTCTAATCCCCCTTCTTCCCTCCCCAGGTAACACCATCCATTCCTGTGGCTTTAACTACCACCCATATGCTCATGACTTCCAAAAGTGCATCTGTAAGCTGACCCCGCCTCTGAGCTCCAGTCTTGTAAATGCAGCTGCCTCCTTGATATCTCCACCTGGAAATCTTTTCAGGCATCTCAAAGTTAACAAGTTCAAAAGTGGAGCTTATTATTTCAACCACTCTCCCTAAAACCTGCTGTCCCCTCCTCATTCCAGTCATGACCCACCATTCACCTGGCCAGTCACTGGAAGCCACTCTTGCCCCTATATCCAGTCACCAAGTTCTGTCAGCTCTACCTCTGCCTAATTTCCACATCTAAGTCCACCACTGACACCCTAGTCCAGGACACCATCTTCTTGCACCTTCCATTCTCCAGCCCTGTACTCCCAGTACATTCTCCACACAGCAGCTACAGTGACAGTTTAAATTATTTCATTCCCCTGCCTAGAGCCCTTCTGTGATGGTCATCAGTTCCTTCAGAAATAATCCAACTCCATTCTCTTCTTCTGATACATGGTAAGATTGTGAAGTTAGGTGAGGCACGTGACTTTCTTTGGACAATGAAATGGGAGCAGTGCTCCAGACAGAAGCGCTCCATTAGCCTGGGTTCTAGACTTAGGATATGAAGGTGAAGTGGATATGCAGCATGAGTGAGAAAGAAACACAGGTAAAGCTACACCTTCAACAGCTCCCAAATGCACTAAGAATGAAATACAAATGCCTTACCGTAATGAACAGATTCCAGTATAACCGGCTCCTGTGTATCTATCCAGCCTCATCTTGGGCCTGTCCTTCTGGGTCATTATATTCCACTCACACTGGCCCTCTTGCAATTTCTAGAACAAGCCAGGTGTCTTTCCCCCTTTCCTGCATGGTTCTTTGCATGGTTCATTCCTCAACCTATAGATCTCAGCTTATATATTACCTCCTCAGAGATGTCTCCCTTAACCACTGTATCATAGTGAGTCAAAGTCACTATGACTCTCCATGACAGCACTCTGACCATCTCCTGCACGGCACATCAGTCTGTAATAATTATTCATCTCTTTGATTTGACTGAGGAGCTCACTGCTGTCTCCAGTGCTTAGCATTACCCTCAGTATGGTACCCAATATGTGATAGGAACTTAAGAAATATTTGTTCAGTGAATGAACAAATGAGAAAAGACTCAAAAAGTGGGACTTAAAAAAAAAACAAACACACTACAGATATCTTATCACATATCACAGAGGCAAAAGGTGGGAGAGGAAGGGAACTCACATTTCCAGTAAGGGACTAAGAATGACTATGATGTACACCTAACACTAATTTAGGTACTTTACATACGTTACCTCTCTAGATTCTCAATAATCCTAGGAGGTCAATATTATTCCAGATCAGGCAACTGAGGCTCAACCTGCGCAAGTAGCAAAACCAGTAACAGTATCAGTTTTAACCCAGACCTGTTAACCTCCTTCCTCCAAACCATGATGCTTCCCTAGAAATTAAACTGCTACTATATTTTTATCATTAAGTACTTTTCTATTATACATATAAATTGTATTTATATACATTTATATATGTATTTATAATTGTATTTATATACATCCCTACCCCAAGAACAAGTTTTTGTTTTTCTTTTTTTGTTTGTTTTTGTTTTTTTCAGGTTCATCCTAAAGCCTAAAACAAACATCTCCTGCTATCTGGGACAAGTGAAGGCAGAAAAATGCAGCAAATCCAAACTACAAATACATCAGACATTTTGTTGGAACTTTTTTCTTGAAGTCTTTTTCCTTCTCAGAGTAAAAAGCCTCTATGATTAGGAAGTCTGTGTTCTGAACTGATTTTATGGGACTTGAGATCAACTTATACTGCCTTAATTTACCATCTTGTCCCATCCTCAAATGCTGTTCTGCTGGTCACAGAACATGCAAAGCTAAATGGCCTAGGGGGATCGGATCCACAGTCCTGATTTGATTAGTAGAGGCTCCAAACATCTAAACAAGCAAAATGAAACCACCTGGCTTTTTACCTCTGACCACCTTTGGGTGAAGTAAACGTGTTCACAGCAGAAAGGTGTGACCTGGATAACTCCCAAACAGTTCTACTGGGCTCTGAGTAGACTCACAGGATTATCAAAACAGAAGGGACCTTAAAGACCATCTTAAATGCTCTCTTTTAACAGGTTAGCAAACAGGCTAGCAAACAGTTAGCAAACAAGCTAGCAGACAGTTACTTATTTGCCTAAGAAAAACAAGACTCCTGGCTCCTAGTCAAGTGCTCCTTCCACTGCAACACAGCACCTCCCTAATCAAGAGCTAGTGATTGATTATGCCAAAGTAACCAGTAGATAGTAGTCTAGATAACACAGACTGTAAATCCCCAATGTTTCTCTTACTCTCCATCATTTAGAAAACCCTGAACAAAAAGAACATATACAATAAAAACAAAGGAGATGAGGAAGAGCTGTTTTAATTTTCTATTAAACATTCTTCCAAAAACATTATTTTACCCCATATCTTACTGAGTTATTAGAAATAACGTTAGCATTAGAAAAACTAGGAAGGTAAAAGTAGGGAAAACACATCACATGCCAAAGTCTGATATGAAATTTACCTTTAAAAAAAGGAATAAAAAGCAATATTCCTTTAAATTGAATAAAAAAGAAACTAGGAAGGTAAATTAAATGTGGCTTGTTAAACTAAACATATGAAAAGGGAAAATTATAACAAGGAAGGAGAGTTTTACAAATTAAATTAATACGAGATTATAATTTGAAAACTGTGCATCTCAAAGCAAACTTTATTTGTTCAATTATTTTTAACAACAGTGTTTTATGATTCTAATACACTGATTTTTTTCCAAGAAGGAAACTCCCTTAAAAATATTTTTGTTTTAAAAAATAGGCCTGTGTTCAGCTATATATTTTTTCTCCCAAGCTTTGATCATATTTCTTTGATTTGGGAAGAAAATACTGTTTTGCTGGCATGAAATGCAAAACTGTAAAGATTTTTTAAAAAAAACATCCCAGTACAGAATTTTAAAAATTATCAATGGAAAACAGATTAAGGTCATTAAGTGCACAACACTAATTACTGGCCAGCTACTGGTATTCTGTTTCTTCCCTAGTTCTCCCAAGGAAAACTTAAATTGAATCTTCAGCAGAATAATCCTCAAATATACTTTATAAGCAAAATGAGAGCTTTTGTTTACATAGTTTTTGGATTTTGCTATTGCTAATTTTATTCTAAAACTCAATTTTACCCCAAACCATAATTACCATATTAACTTTGTAATGCACAGTTGTATGCAATTCAGCAAAGCAGTAGTACACCATCAGGTTCTATTCACCCAGAGCTTAGGAAAAACAGGATTGGTCACACCCATTTAAAAACAAATAAGCTATTTGCCAATGTGTAGTTTCAATCTAACTTCTGACAATGAAATATATGGATATATATCTATATATCTCATCTTGATTTTCAAAGGTAGGCAAAGAGAGTTCTTCACAGCTTAGCTTTGCCTGGCTGAAGCTGAAGATTTTGTAACTTCAGAGCCAGCCCCATGTTGCCAGTGATTTTCAATTTACCTTGAAAGAAGGCCTGTGAGGAAGAAGAAAGAAAATTTATCATTCGGTGTTTTTTGTTTTGAGACCGCTGATATTTCTAGACTATCCAGCCCTGAGATGATTTATTTATCCAGGTCTCTTAAACTTTCTTCAAAATATGAAACTTGGCTTTCAGGAATAGATTCAGAACCAGAGTCTTCAAAAGGACGAATCTGTAAAAGTCATGCTTTACACAGAGCCGTCAAAAGGCACATCTTTCCCAAATGTGTTCTCTTAAAAATTGAGTCTGCCTTTACCTGCCTTCCTCAAAGGTGGTACATTTTCCAAATATTAGGCAGAGTGGATTCATACTAGACCGATTTTGTTTAAAAACATTACACATTTGTTCAGTGGGTCTGCTAGCAGGGAGAAAAAGCACATGCATAACACACTTATGAACTCTTGGGATTCAATACAATGCAGATGAAATGTCACCATTTTTCTCCCTTTTTTGGTCTACATGATAAAGATTTATTCCCTACAGAGGGAGGCCAGGCAGACTGCTGAGACTGAGGTGCCTGTGTTAATCTTTGGCTCAATAAGAAGAATCAAACCAATCCCAAGTGCAGAGCCACAGTTTGTTCCATTTAACAACTGCCTGGGATTAGATCACATGATGTTTGCTAAATTTATCATGTAACAAAATCCCAGGAAAACTTTAAAGAAATAGAAAAATTGGGAACATAGCATTATTTCCCTGCTACGATCTCGGTCTTTCAACTCAATTCTTAAAATAAGGAAAAGCTACAGGAAAAGTCCTGGTAGTCTTAGTTTCCTAACAAGTATATTCGTTAAGAAGTGAGGGGCTCTTCTGCCTCATCCATAGGAAATCGCAGAGCTCTGCTTTCTCTACACCTTCTGGTGAGGGTGACTAATTCCTTTTTTTTTTCTCCTCTGTCTGGACAAACTAAATATTTCTTTCTATATGGCACACAGCCTTCTGTCTGATGACTTTAAGGTCAGGTGTCTCAGAACACAATATATTTAACATATGTCCTTTAAAAATATGGACCAGTAGTACCTAGAAGAGAAACTCACCATATTTCCCTTTTCTTAATTAAAAGAGGAAATGACTTTTCATTTAATAATTATTATAGGGAAAAATGAGTCTTCACTTTTTAGAGAATCCGAACATAAGAGTCATTTAAATCTGGCCCCTAAGGCGTTCTTCATGTGCTTTCTGCTGGAGATCACATTGCTTTGTTTCAACTGCAGCCAAACATTGAAATTATAATTTCCACTGCATTTAATGGTTTCCAGTCAAGTCTTCTACTGAGCATAAGGGAAGGCCATTAGCACATTAACAGAAACATCTCCTATTTTTATCTTTAATTCCTTTGGGTGCTAACAGGTGTTCAGGAAGAGTAAGCTGACACTTCACTCCCCAAAATGGGTGGTAAACAGATAAACTGAGAGAACGAGGGCAGCTGAGTGCGAAGCCTGACCACACTGCCAAGGAAGTGCATGGTGTGCACCGTGGAATAAGCAGCGGTAGGTGGGAAGGAAGACGTCGGCCAGCTCCGAGATTGGTGGCCTCTGTTCTGTCCAGACTTTTGGAGAGGGCGCAGTGGGTGGAAATGTCAATGTCAATGGTGTGTATTCAGTTGAAACATCACAGATTCAAGTCTCTCACTTGTTGACACATCAGCTGAAATATGCTTAGTTGCTTAGAAAAAGCATTTTTAAAAGGAATACGAGTAGGAGTCAGATTTAGTTGTTTTATCCAATCTTTCAAATTACGAGGGTACCACAGGAACAAGACCTAAAACAAATCAGGCTGACGCAACAACAAAAAAATAAGGTTACGGTGGAAAGCAGCATTTTAGCTTCCTTTGTGTTATCTATGGATAATGTATACCAAGTCTGTTCAACACTGTACAACTAAAGAGTATAAGAAGACCCTTGACAATCTGAGGGCCTGGAAAATCTATACAAGGCATAAATACATCTTAGACAAATGCAAATTAATTGTGAAAACCCAAAAGCACAAGGCATCATGCTAAGTTCTGGAGACACAAAGATGAACAAGATGTGCTTTGTTCCCTTGAGATACACACAATCTAATAGGGAAGAGATAGGCACATTATGACTAGTATAATGAGACAAGTGCCAGGCTAGCAGTCCAGTAAGTGGCCCAGAAGAGGGACTGACTACAGCTCCCCAACAATGTGGTAGGAGGTCTTTTGACATAACATCTAAGTTCATTTTGAAAGGCAAGGAGTTTGTCAAGGAAGGACAGCTCAGGCAAAGAAAAAGAGCACGGGCAAAGACACGAAATGTACAAGATCATGCCTTTGTTCACACCGTCCCTCCTTCTATCTGATGGCTCCTACTCTCCATCTGTGCACTGCTAACTCCTAATCACTCCCAGGACTCAGCCAAGCATTGTTTCCTCTGTGAAGCCTTCTCTGATGGCCCGGGAAGATGTGGCTTCTCCTTCCTCCACCCTCCCTGACCACAAGTAAGGCGGGGCACCTTGGATATTTGGCTGCACTTACTCTTAAGTTTTTTTTTTTTTTTTTTTGCAGTACGCGGGCCTCTCACCGCTGCGGCCTCTCCCGTTGTGGAGCACACGCTCCAGACGCGCAGGCCCAGCGGCCATGGCCCACGGGCCCAGCCGCTCCGCGGCAAGTGGGATCCTCCCGGACCGGGGCACGAACCCGAGTCCCCTGCATCGCCAGGCAGACTCTCAACCACTGCGCCACCAGGGAAGCCCGTTTTTTTTTTTTTTAATTAATTTATTTTTGGCTGCATTGGGTCTTTGTTGTTGTGTGCAGGCTTTCTCTAGCTGCGGTAAGCAGGGGTTACTCTTCGTCGCGGTGCGTGGGCTTTTCATTGCGGTGTCTTCTCTTATTGCAGAGCACGGGCTTTAGGCATGCGGGCTTCAGTAGCTGTGGTGCATGGGCTCAGTAGCTGTGGCTCATGGGCTCTAGAGTGCAGGCTCAGTAGTTGTGGCGCACGGGCTTAGTTGCTCCATAGCATGTGGGATCTTCCTGGACCAGGGCTCAAACCCGTGTCCCCTGCATTGGCAGGCAGATTCTTAACGAGTGCACCACCAGGGAGGCCCTGCACTTACTCTTTTGCAGACCTGTCTTGTACCAAATTGTGGACGCCCTGAGCATGGGAACTATTTCTTCTACATCTGGACATTTCCAGCACACAGGGCATTGTCTGGCACATCATTAGCTTCACAACTGTTTGTCATTTGTTAAGTGAACATTTGGGGAACGCTGAGTTTTGTGGGTTTGACCACTTTTCACTTTATGGGATGAGGTTGAGGTAGGTGATGAAGTGAAACGGGCTAAAACCCACCTAAGAAAAGGATATAAGCGCCATCATACTTACCGACTGAGGATTCATTTTACCAGTCATCAGAGCCAGTAAGTCCGAGTCAGCCATTGTAATTGTGCAGTCGGCCTTCTTATCTAAAACAGAGACATGCAGAAGGAAGGAGAAAAGGGGAGTGTTCAGTTTCATGTATACATTTTAGTCAAAAGCCACTGACTGCAACAGAATCACATCCAGAATTAGTGTGGGCAAATGGGCACTCACATACACTCTATGGCAGCCTGGTGAAATGTGACATAAATCACAAGCAACCTCAATATTTAACAAGAGGGAATTTATTAAATAAATCATGGTATATTCATATAATGGGATACAATGCAGTCATTAGATGATGTGGATCTACATTTTATTGACCTGGAAAGATATTTATGTTATACTCTTCGTGATACTGTTATATAAGCCAGTTACAAAACAAACTGTAAGAATGGACCCAAGTTTTGCTTAAAAACAGATATTCAATTATGTATGTATAGGAAAAACATTTGTAAACTTGGAGACCAATATATTAATAATAGCTACTGTGGCACACAGACTCTAAGGTGACCCCTGTGATCCCTGCCTTCTGGTATTCATGCCTTTGTATAATCCCCTACTCTCGAGTGTGGGCAGGACCTGTGACTTGCTTCTAGCCTGCAGAATGTGGCAAAGGTGATGGGCTGTCATTCCTGTGTTCTGTTACACCGTATAAGACTCTGTCTTGCTGGCTCTCTCTCACTCTCCTGCTGGCCTTGAATAAGCTAGCTGCTATACTGTGAACTGCTTACTGCACATGGAGAGGGCTACATGGCAGGGTACTGACCTTTAGGAGCTGAGGGCAGACTCTGACCAATAACCAGTAAAAAACTAAAGCTATCATTCTCACAGCTACAAGGAAATTAATTCTGCCAGCAACATCAGTGAACTTGGACACGAACCACTTCCCCAGTCAAGTCTCTAGATGAGAACTCAGCCCTGGCCAACACCCTGACCATGTCCTGTGACACCCTATGCAGAGGACCCAGCTAAGCTGTCCTCAGCCAACTCACCCATGGAAGCTGTGAGGTAATAAATAAATGTGTGCATTTTTTTAAACCACTAAGTTTGTGGTAATTTGTTAGAAGGTGAATAGTTATCTAGATCAGGGGTTAAACTTTTTCTGTAAAGGATCAGACACTAAATATTTTAGGCTTTGCAGGCCACTAGGTCTCTACTGCAACTACTCAACTCTGCACCTGTAGCACAAGAGCAGCCATAGAGAATACATAAACAAATGAATGTAGCTGTATCCCAATAAAACTATTTTCAAAACAGGTAGCAGACCAAGAGGGATAAGATATTTGCAACTCACAGACCTAACAGAGAATTTGTATCCAGAAAATATAAAAAACTCCTATCACTCAATTAGAAAAGGTTATATAGTTCAGTACAAAAGTGGGCAAATAACATAAACAGGCACATACAAAAGATCTCCAAATGGTCAAAAAAAGCACATGAAACAGTGTTCAATTCCATCAGTCATCAGGAAAATGCAAATTAAAAGTACAGTTGAGATACTACAACAAACCTACTGGAATGAATGGCTTAAAAAAAACCCCAGAAGATAATACCCAGTGCTGGTGAGGATGAGGAGCAACTAACAGGTCAGAACAATGCTGGAGGGGACTGTAAAACGGTACAGCCACTTTAGACAACAGTCTGGACATTTCTTAGAAAGCTAAACATACACATGCCATATGACCTACCAATCCCATTCTTAGGTGTTTACCGAAGAGAAATGAAAACATAAATCCACACAAAAACCTGTATGTGGATGCTCATAGTGGCTTTATTCAAATTGCCAAAAGCTGAAAAAAACCAAATATACTCCAGCTGGTGAATGGATAAACTACTCAGCAACAAAAAGGAACAAACTACTGATAATACATGAAAGAAGCAGGCTCAAAAAGCTGCATACTGTATGATTCCATTTGCAGTTTATGACATTCTGGAAAAAGTGAAACCACAGGGACAGAAATCAGATCAGGGGTTGCCAGGGCGTGAGGGTGACAGAAGGGGTTTGACTACAAAAGGACATGAGGACATTTTTTTTTTTAATTAAGGGTACTTTAATCTATCTATCTATTTATTTTTGGCTGTGTTGGGTCTTTGTTTCTGTGCAAGGGCTTCCTCTAGTTGTGGCAAGCGGGGGCCACTCTTCATCGTGGTGCACGGGCCTCTCACTATCACGGCCTCTCTTGTTGCGGAGCACAGGCTCCAGACGCGCAGGCTCAGTAGTTGTGGCTCACAGGCCTAGTTGCTCTGCGGCATGTGGGATCCTCCTAGACCAGGGCGCGAACCCGCATCCCCTGCACTAGCAGGCAGACCCTCAACCACTGAGCCACCAGGGAAGCCCTGACATTTTTTGGAAATATTCTGTATCTTGATTTTTGGTAGTGGCTATACAACTGTATGCATTTGTCTAAATTCACAGAATTGTACATCTAAAAAAGGTAGATTTTACTGTATGTAAATTATACCTCAATGGACCTGACTTAAAAAAAATAAAAAACTGACATTACCAAGTACTGTCAAAAATGTGGAGCAAATGAAACACTCATATAATATGGAAGAGACTGTAAAATAGTATATCCATATAAAAAAACTGGCTATATGGTAGCTCATGACTTAGTATTTCTACCCTGGTTATAGGCCAAATGGAAATAAGTACATGTGTCCACTAAAAGACACGTATGAGAATGTTCATAACACCTTTATTCATAAGGCCACAAAATGGAAAACTGCAAAGATACAGCAACCATGAACTGAATAAATAAATTCTGGTGTATTCACATAGTAAAAATGAACTACTGCTACATGCAACAATATAATAAATCTTACAATGCTGAGTGAAAGAAGCCACATCTAAAAGAGTAAATATTGTATGGTTCCATCTATATGAATTTCCAAAATAAATAATATCAACCTATGGTGACAGAATTTGGAATAGTGGCTCCTTTTGGGAGTGGATAGTGATGGGAGGTGGTGTCAGGGAGGTTTCTACAGTGCTGGCAACATTATGCATCTTGATCTGGGAGAAGTATTCATTTGTTAACATTTATCAGGCTGTACACTACAGATTCATGCCCTTTCTTACAGGCTAGACTTCAGAAAACTTTTACACAAAACAAAACCAAAAAAAACAGGTGGCGGGATGAATTTGGCCCACAGGTCATAATTTGTCAACCCCTGATATAGATGGTAGGATTATAGGAGAGTAATGTTTTCATTTTGTTTCTCTATCTTTCCCAATTTTTTTGCACTTAAGTATGTATTACTATATAAAAACAAAGTTTTAAAAATATTAATTTTTTTATTGGAGTATAGTTGCTTTATAATGTTGTGTTAGTTTCTGCTGTACAACAAAGTGAATCAGCCATATGTATGCATATATCCCCTCCCTCTTAGACCTCTCTCCCACACCCCCCATCCCACCCATCTAGGTCATCACAAAGCACCGAGCTAGTTAACTATTTTACACATGGTAGTATATATATGTCAATCCTAATCTCCCACCCTCCCCATCTCCCCGGTGTCTGCATGTCCGTTCTCTTCGTCTGCGTCTCTATTCCTGCCCTGCAAATAGGTTTAAAATATTAATTTTAGTAGTATAACCAAAGTATAATGCAAAAAAGGCTGTACCACAAAGACTCTAATATCTTATTGCTAAATCAGCAATGTCTACCTTGGACAAGTGCAAAAGGAAAAATTCACCAAGAAATCAAAATTTTCAGTAGTCAGTGTTTCAGGCAATCAATATAACAATAGTATTCTAATAGTACTACTACCACTAATAGTAATAATGTCAAATTATGGCCCCAAAGTTAGATAATCTGTGCCTTAATAAAAAAAGATAGGTGTTGCTATGGTCTGAATGTTTGCATCCCCCGCAAAACTTGTATTTTGAAATCCTAATGCCTGATGTGATGGTATTGGTAGGGAGGGCCTTTGGAAGGTCATGAGGGTAGAGCCCTTATGAATGGGATTAATGCCTTATAAAGAGGCTCCAGAGAGACTCCTAGCTCCTTCCATGATATAAGCCCACAGCAAGAAGGCACTGGCTATGAACCAGGAAGAGGGCCCTCACCAAACGGGACCATACTGATGCCTTTATCTCGGACTTCCAGCCACCAGAGCTGTGAGAAGTAAATTTCTGTTGTTTATAAGCTACCCAGACTGTGGTATGTTCGATATAGCAGCCCAAATGGCCTAAGATGGGGGTAAACTATGAAAAGTACAGCATGCCTATATTATTAAGTAACGAAAACAAGATTGACAATTAAAGTTTTTATTATATGTCTTAGAATGCAGGGATAGCCCATAAAAAGACTGTGATTCAATAGCCACTCCATCTTTGCCTGTAACAAAATTTTCTCTTATTACTTGAAAAAAGGTCTGAAGTCTTAAAAATTAAGGTATTTACAACCTAGAAAATCCAGTTCTCTTGTAGATATATAACATCAAAGAGCAGGGAGAAAAGAAGCTAGCAAATTGAGATAACTGGACTTGATTCATAGTTGGATTAGATCCTAATATGCCAAAAAAAGGACTCATAGTCAATAAAAAGGTGACTTTAGGAAATAAATGCTGCTGCTGCTGTTACTATATCAGCATTTACTGAGCTCTCACTATGCCGATTACTTCACATACCTGGACTCATACAATAACCCTATGAGGGTCAGAGAGGTCAAACAACTTGCCCAAGGTCACACAGCTACTAAGTGGCTGAGCTAGGTATGAAAGCAGATTCCTGCTGCCAAAGCCCACACTCCCAACTCCTAAGCTCTATGGCTTTCCCCTGTTATAGGAAGAATACAAACATTCAACAGCTCAGTTTTTTTTTTTTTTTTTTTTTTTTGCAGTTATGGCCTCATAACCTGTTATGGCCTCTCCCATTGCGGAGCACAGGCTCGGGATGCGCAGGCTCAGCGGCCATGGCTCACGGGCCTAGCCGTTCCGTGGCATGTGGGATCTTCCCGGACTGGGGCACGAACCCATGTCCCCTGCATCGGCAGGCGGACTCTCAACCACTGCGCCACCAGGGAAGCCCCAACAGCTCAGTTTTAATTGAGCCTTCACCAATTCACCTGAATCTGATGTATCCCAGATGCTTTCTCAGCTCCCCTAGTCCTTTTGAGGAGTCACAGACAATTCCAATGTGTTTACGCAAAATTCATGTTTAATATATGGGTTGGGGAGGAAGCAATGATTTACTGAGCACTTACCATGCTAGGGGCTTTACATACCTTAGATCTCATTTAATCCCCACAACAGCTCCATGGATAGTCATTATTCTCACCATTTTCTAGATGAGACAACTGGACTCAGGGAAGGTTTATACCTAGTAAGTGACAGAGCCAAGGCCTGAACCCAGGTTTCGGTATCTCCAAAGGCTATGCTCTTTCCCCTGTACCTTGGGGATGAGAGACTCTGAGGCTTTCTGTATCATGTTCCCCATTAAGGGGCAGGGTTGAGAACTCAAACAGGTGCTGAGAGGGAAGAATATACGAATGAAAGAATAATATATCATGTTAAATTAATTAAAGTTGGCTTCCTGGAGATATGTGAGTCATTTCAAAGGAGAAGAGGGAGGGGCCGAATTCATGGAGAAACACCAGGCAGCAAGAAAAGATTATGGAAAAATGCACAAAGCCTAAAAGTCCTTGATATAACCATCTGTATCATTACCAAACCCTTAGAATATAAGCAAATGAAATACATTTAAGTAAATCTTACTTTGTTAACAGAAAGTAAACCTCTCAATAGTATGGACGTGTCAAAAGATCTAGCAATTCTCTTTAAGATGCCAGTTCAAACTAGGACAGGTTATTAATGCTTTAACGTAGCTGATCTCTAACAAATGGTCATTTGTTGGCTGATGTAAAAGGAGCTGGCAATTTCCCACGGTAGCTTTTACTGGTAAGTCCATATTTCAACGCCACTCCTGGCTGCCAGCAAATATCAGTTTCAGCAGAAATTCAGGGTAAAATCCCTACAGGTATGGAATGGGGCACCTAATGTGGGGAGAGCTCGCTGCCAGAGTCCACATGCAGAGAGCAAGGTTTTTCTGAAAATTTGCCATATGCTTCCATAAGCATATAATCTTTCAAAACAAACAAACAATAACAACAAAACGGGAAAATTTTTCTTCAAAAATCTCCCTGGGGGCAGAGTCAAGATGGAGGAGTAGGAGGACGTGGAGTTCGCGTCTCCTCACAACTAGGGCACCTACCAGGCACTGGTGGGGAACCACGGACACCTAAGGGGACGGGAGGAACCCCGAATGACCAGGTGGGACGTGGCGGGGAGGAGAAGTGGAGGTGGGATGGGACCAGCACCCCTGAGAGACGGCTGGGGGAGGGGAGGGGTTCTCACACCTGAAGGAGCCCATCCACAGTGAGGGGAGCAACGGGGATGGGGAGAGACCCTTGAGAGGCCAGAGGATCGGAAGGGAAGGCAGCCAGCGCTTCCCCCACCCACTTGGGCCCTGCGCAGTCTACTGAGGTCCCGGGCATGATCCTCTGCCCTCCCAGACCCCCTCTGGCCGCCCGGGTCCTGAGGGCGTGGGTGGGGAGTAGAGGCCAGACGGGACCGGTGCACTGAGGGGCGGCTGGGGAAGGGTGGGGTTTCCACGCTCGGGAGGGGCCCACTCACAGAGAGGGGATCAGCAGGGACCGGGAGGATGGGAAGGGAACTAGGCCAGCGTTTCCCCCACTCACTCGGGCCCCTGGGAGCCTACTGAGGTCCCAGGCCAGATCCTCTGCCCTCCAAGGCCCCCTCTGCTGCACTGGGACTAAACCCCGCCCCTGCACTCCCACCCAGGGCCTTATCTCTGAACTCCGTTGTCCGAGGCCCCCTCCAGCCATGCTACCTTTTCCTGCCTCGGGGATCCTGAGCATAGGCCTCACCCAGACCTAAGCTCTGCCCCCCACAGCCAAGGCCTTTTCTGGCCCTTTTTTCTTTTTTTGGGGGGGTGGGTGGGTTGTGGTTGTGTTTTACCTTGTTGTTGTTGTTTCACTTATATATTTATTTTTTCTAACTTTTAAATTTTTTTCTAATTTTATTTTATTTTTTATTCTTTGTTATTGTACTGCTCCTTTTTTTTTTTCTTTTGCTGCGCCGTGCACCTTAAGGGATCTTGGTTCCCAGGCCAGAGGTCAGCCCTGAGCTCCTGTGGTGGGAGCGCTGAGTCCAAACCACTGGACTAACAGAGAACCTCAGACCTCAGGGAATATTAATAGGAGTGAGATCTCCCGGAGGTCCTCATCTCGGCACCAAGAGCCAGCTCTATCCAACTGCAAAAACTCCAGCACTGGACGCCTCAGGTCAAACAACCAGTAAGATAGGAACACAGCCCCACTGATCAAAAAAATGACATGACAAAAAAATGTTACAGATGAAAGAGTAAGGTAAAAACCTACAAGATCAAATAACTGAAGAGGAAATAGGCAAACTACCTGAAAAAAGAATTCAGAGTAATGATAGGAAAGATGATCCAGGGGCTTCCCTGGTGGTGCAGTGGCTAGGAATCCGCCTGCCAATGCAGGGGACACAGGTTCATATGCTGTGGAGCAACTAAGCCCATGTGCCACAACAAATGAGCCTGCGCTCTGGAGCCCATGACCCACAGCTACTGAGCCCATGTGCCACAACTACTGAAGCTCACGTGCCTAGAGCGGGTGCTCCACAACAAGAGAAGCCACCACAATGAGAAGTCTGCGCGCCACAACAAAGAACAGCCCCCGCTCACTGTAATTAGAGAAAGCCTGTGCATAGCAGTGAAGACGCGATGCAGCCAAAAATAAATACACTAATTAATTAAAAAAAAGATGATCCAAAATCTCAGAAATAGGATGGAGGCACGGATCCAGAAAATACAAGAAATGTTAACAAAGACCTAGAAGAACTAAAGAACAAACAAACAGTGATGAACAACACAATAACTGAAATGAAAAATACACTAGAAGGAATCAATAGCAGAAAAACTGAGGCAGAAGAATAAAGAAGTGAGCTGGAAGACAAAATGGTGGAAATAACTGCCGAGGAGAAGAATAAAGAAAAAAGAATGAAAAGAATTGAGGACAGTCTCAGAGACCTCTGGGACAACATTAAATGCACCAACATTCGAATTATAGGGGTCCCAGGAGAAGAACAGAAAGAGAAAGGGTCTGAGAAACCATTTGAAGAGATTATAGTTGAAAACTTCCCTAACATGGGAAAGGAAACAGCCACCCAAGTCCAGGAAGCACAGAAAGTCCCATACAGGATAAATCCTAGGAGAAACACACCAAGAAACATATTAATCAAACTAACAAAAATTAAATTCAAAAAACAAAAAAAACTTAAAACCAGCAACAGAAAAGCAAAAAATAACATACAAGGGAATCCCCATAAGGGTATCAGTTGATTTTTCAGCAGAAACTCTGCAGGCCAGAAGGGAGTGGCAGGATATATTTAAAGTGATGAAAGGGAAAAACCTACAACCAAGATTACTCTACCCAGCAAGGATCTCATTCAGATTTGATGGAGAAATCAAAATCTTTATAGACAAGCAAAAGCTAAGACAATTCAGCACCAGCAAACCAGCTTTAGAACAAATGCTAAAGGAACTTCTCTAGGTGGGAAACACAAGAGAAGAAAAAGATCTACAAAAACAAACCCAAAACAATTAAGAAAATGGTAATAGGAACATACATATCGATACTTACCTTAAATGTAAATGGATTAAATGCTCCAACCAAAAGACACAAGGCTCGCTGAATGGATACAAAACAAGACCCGTATATATGCTGTCTACAAGAAACCACTTCAGACCTAGGGACACATACAGACTGAAAGTGAGGGGATGGAAAAAGATATTCCATGCAAATCGAAATCAAAAGAAAGCTGGAGGAGCAATACTCATATCAGATAAAATAGACTTTAAAATAAAGACTGTTAAAGAGATAAGGAACGACCCTACATAATGATCAAGGGATCAATCCAAGAAGAAAGTATAACAACTATAAATGTTTATGCACCCAACATAGGAGCACATCTATACATAAGGCAAATGTTAACAGCCATAAAAGGGGAAATCAAGAGTAACACAATAATAGTGGGGGACTTTAGCACCCCAATTACAACAATGGACAGATCATCCAAAATGAAAATAAATAAGGAAACACAGGCTTTAAATGATGCAACAGACCAGATAGATTTAATTGCTATTTATAGGACATTCCACCCGAAAGTGGCAGAATACACTTTCTTCTCAAGTGCACACGGAACATTCTCCAGGATAGATCACAACTTGGGTCACAAATCAAGCCTTGGAAAATTTAAGAAAATTGAAATCATATCAAACATCTTTTCTGACCACAACACTATGATATTAGAAATCAATTACAGGAAAAAAAAACCTGTAAAAAACACAAACACATGGAGGTTAAACACTGCACTGCTAAATAACCAAGAGATCACTGAATAAATCAAAGAGGAAATTAAAAAATACATAGAAACAAATGACAATGAAAACATGACAACCCAAAACCTATGGGATGCAGCTAAAGCAGTTCTAAGAGGGAAGTTTATAGCAATTCATTCTCACCTCCAGAAACAAGAAAAATCTCAAACAAACAATCTAACCCCACACTTAAAACAACTAGAGAAAGAAGAACAAAGAAAACCCAAAGTTAGTAGAAGGAAAGAAATCCTAAGGATCAAAGCAGAAATAAATGAAATAGAAACAAAGCAAACAATAGCAAAGATCAATAAAACTAAAAGTTGGTTCTTTGAGAATATAAAAATAAATTTGATAAAACTTTAGCCAAACTCATCAAGTAAAAAAGGGAGCGGACTCAAATCAATAAAATTAGAAATGAAAGAGGAGAAATTACAACTGACACCACAGAAATACAAAGGATCATAAGAGACTACTGCAATGACGACTGTATGCCATTAAAATGGACAACCTGGAAGAAATGGACAAATTCTTGGAAAGATAAAACTCTCCAAGACTGAACCAGAAGGAATTAGAAAATATAAACAGACCAATCACAAGTAATGAAATTGAAATTATAACTAAAGACATTCCAACAAACAAAAGTCCAGGACCAGATGGCTTCAGAGGTGAATTCTATCAAACATTTAGAGAAGAGCTAACACCTATCTTTCCCAAACTCTTCCAAAAAGCTGCAGAGGAAGGAATGCTCCCAAACTCATTCTATGAGGCCACCATCACCCTGAAACCAAAACCAGACAAAGATACTACAAAAAAAGAAAATTAGGGCTTCCCTGGTGGCACAGTGGTTGAGAGTCCACCTGCTGATTCAGGGGACACGGGTTCGTCCCCTTGAGAAAGAAAAACAGAGCTGTAGGAATCAGGCTCCCCAACTTCAGACTATACTACAAAGCTACAGTAATCAAGACAATATGGTACTGGCACAAAAAACAGAAATATAGATCAATGGTACTGGATAGAAAGCCCAGAGATAAACCTATGCACCTATGGTTACCTAATATATGACAAAGGAGGCAAGAATATACAATGGAGAAAAGACAGCCTCTTCAATAAGTGGTGCTGGGAAAACTGGACAGCTACATGTAAAAGAATGAAATTAGAACACTCCCTAACACCATACCCCAAAATAAACTCAAAATGGATTAAAGACCTAAATGTAAGACCGAACACTACAAAACTCTTAGATGAAAACACAGGAAAATTAAAGACCAAGATCACTGATGAATATAGATGCAAAAATCCTCAACAAATACTAGGAAACAGAATTCAACAGCACATTAAAAGGATCATACACCATGATCAGGTGGGATTTATCCCAAGGATGCAAGGATTCTTCAGTATACACAAATCAATCAATGTGATACACCACATTAACAAATTGAAGAATAAAAACCATATGATCATCTCAATAGATGCAGAAAAAGCTTTTGACAAAATTCAACACCGATTTATGATAAAAACTCTCCAGAAAGTGGGCATGGAGGGGAACCACCTCAATGTAATAAAGGCCATATATGACAAACCCACAGAAACATCATTCTCAATGGTGAAAAACTGAAAGCATTTCCTCTATCAGAAACACGACAAGGATGTCCACTCTCACCACTCTTATTCAACATAGTATTGGAAGTCCTACCATAGCAATCAGAGAAAAGAAAGAAATAAAAGGAATACAAATTGGAAAAGAAGAAGTAAAATTGTCACTGTTTGCAGATGACATGATACTACACATAGAAAATTCTAAAGATGCCACCAGAAAACTACTAGTACTAATCAATGAATGTGGTAAAGTTGCAGGATACAAAAGTAATGCACAGAAATCTCTTGCATTCCTATACACTAACAACAGAAGAGCAGAAAGAGAAATTAAGGAAACAATACCATTTACCATCGCAACAAAAAGAATAAAATACCTAGGAATAAATCTACCTAAGAGACAAAAAACCTGTACTCAGAAAACTATAAAACACTGATGATAGAAATCAAAGATGACACAAACAGATGGAGAAATATACCATGTTCTTGGATTAGAAGAGTCAATATTGTGAAAATGGCTATACTCCCCAAAGCAATCTACAGATGCAGTGCAATCCCTATCAAATTACCAATGGCATTTTTCACAGAACAAGAAATTTTACAATTTGTATGGAAACACAAAAGACCCCAAATAGCCAAAGCAATCTTGAGAAAGAAAAACAGAGCTGTAGGAATCAGGCTCCCCAACTTCAGACTATACTACAAAGCTACAGTAATCAAGACAATATGGTACTGGCACAAAAAACAGAAATATAGATCAATGGTACTGGATAGAAAGCCCAGAGATAAACCCATGCACCTATGGTTACCTAATATATGACAAAGGAGGCAAGAATATACAATGGAGAAAAGACAGCCTCTTCAATAAGTGGTGCTGGGAAAACTGGACAGCTACATGTAAAAGAATGAAATTAGAACACTCCCTAACACCATACCCAAAAATAAACTCAAAATGGATTAAAGACCTAAATGTAAGACCGAACACTACAAAACTCTTAGATGAAAACACAGTAAAAACACTCTTTGACATAAATCACAGGAAGATCTTTTTTGACCCACCTCCTAGAATAACAAAAATGAAGACAAAAATAAGCAAATGGAACCTAAATTAAACTTAAAAGCTTTTGTGCATCAAAGGAAAACATAAGACGAAAAGACAGCCCTCAGAATGGGAGAAAATATTTGCAAATGATGCAACGGACAAAGGATTAAACTCCAAAATATACAAACAACTCATGCAGCTCAATATCAAGAAAACAAACAAGCCAATCAAAAAATGGGCAGAAGACCTAAACATACATTTTTCCAAAGAAGACATACAGATGACCAAGAGGCACAGGAAAAGATACTCAACACCACTAATTATTAGAGAAATTCAAATCAAAACTACAATGAGATATCACCTCACACCAGTCACAATAGCCATCATCAAAAAATCTACAAACAATAAATGCTGGAGAGGGTGTGGAGAAAAGGGAACCCTCTTGCACTGTTGGTGGGAATGTAAATTGATACAGCCACTGTGGAGAACAGTATGGAGGTTCCTTAAAAAACTAAAAATAGAACTACCATATGACCCATCAATCCCACCACTGCGCATATACCCTTAGAAAACCATAATTCAAAAAGTCACATGTGGGCTTCCCCAGTGGTGCAGTGGTTAAGAATCCACCTGCCAATGCAGGGGTAACAGGTTCGAGCCCTAGTCCAGGAAGATCCCACATGCTGCGGAGCAACTAAGCCCGTGCACCACAATTACTGAGCCTGAGCTCTAGAGCCCGTGAGCCACAACTACTGAGCCCGTATGCCACAAATACTGAAGCCCACGTGCCTAGAGCCCGTGCTCCACAACGAGAAGCCACCACAAAGAGACGCCCATGCACCGCAACGAAGAGTAGCCACCGCTCGCCACAACTAGAGAAAAGGCCCACGTGCAGCAATGAAGACCCAACACTGCCAAAAAAATAAAATAAGTTTAAAAAAAAAAGTTACATTAAAAACAAAAGTCATGGGCTTCCCTGGTGGCGCAGTGGTTGAGAGTCCGCCTGCCGTTTCAGGGGACATGGGTTCATGCCCCGGTCCGGGAAGATCCCACATGCCGCGGAGCGGCTGGGTCCATGAGCCATGGCCACTGCACCTGCGCGTCCGGAGCCTGTGCTCCGCAACGGGAGAGGCCACAACAGTGAGAGGCCCGCATACCGCAAAAAAAAAAAAAAAAAAAAAGGTCACATGTACCCCAATGTTCATTGCAGCACTATTTACAATAGCCAGGACATGGAAGCAACCTAAATGTCCATCAACAGATAAATGGATAAAGATGTTGTACGTATATATAATGGAATATAACTCAACCATAAAAAGGAACAAAACTGGGTCATTTGTAGAGATGTGGATGGACCTAGAGTCAGTCATACAGGGTGAAGTCAGAAAGAGAAAAACAAATATCATATATTAACACATATATGTGGAATCCAGAAAAATGGTACAGATGAACGTATTTGCAGGACAGGAATAGAAACGCAGACATATTGAGAACAAACATGTGGACACAGGGGGGTAAAGGGAGGGTGGGATGAATTGGCAGATTAGGTTTGACATAAATACACTACCATGTATAAAAGGGATAGCTAGTGGGAACCTGCTGTATAGCACAGGGAGCTCAGCCTGATGTCCTGTGATGACCTAGGTAGGTGGGAGGTCCAAGAGGGAGGGGATATATTTATATATATAGGTGATTCACTTCATTGTACAGCAGAAACTAACACAACATTGTAAAGCAATTATACTCCAATAAAAATAAAAATTAAAGAAAAATAAAAACTTAAAAAAATCACCTTGACATCTGTCTAGACATGTCAATATATAATCCTGAAGTAACCATTAACATTCAGTCATTTTAAAAAATTGGCATTATTTCCCCAAAGTTCTTTTTATTTCTAAAAGCTAGAATCTAGATGAAGCATTTAGTTTTTCTTCGTACATCATGTTAGATGGCAGCTCACAGAATGTAAACATAGTTATTTTTCTGCCCACTCATTTTGAGAAAAAAAAAATGCTGCCCACACCAGATGCCCTTACTACCACTCAGCTTTTCCTTCATTAATCTCTAGTTGATTCCTTATTCAACAGTACATATAACACTGCTCTTAACATCTTCTCCTTTCTCCAAGCTCTAAACTCTATTCCAGGGTCTCTGACAAACCCCTCTGTACCTCAAAATGCCCCTGAATATTTATCTACCCCCTCTTAGAGGAAGAAGTATCCATCCCTCCTTGCTAAGGCTAACCCTCCTTCCACCTGTGCTCCTGATGTCATTCTCTCCTCCAGGACCTTCCTCAGTAATGTAGCAATAATGAACTCTACCATCTTTGATAGATCTCCTTCTCCTTCACAGCTTCCAAGTACCATCAACTTCACCCCAAACACCCCTAGCAACTACCATGTAACAACATCCTTTTTTCTCACTCCCAACACTCAGCTATCCTTTTTGCTTACTTAGATGATGGTGCCATCCATCCTCCTAGTTGCTCTCTCTGCTTCTGATTTCTTCATTTCTAATTCATCAGGTCGAATACACCAGCTTCATCCTCTAAAACACAGCTCTTTCACTTTCCTACTCAAAAAGATTTAAGGGATTGATTATATATAAAATCGTTTTCAAAGTTCATAGTATAGCCCTCTAAAAAGCTAGTTCCTATCCATCCCATCTCTTAATCGCACCAGGCTCTCTCCAAGAGAAACATAACATACAATATAGCTACCACTTACTGAGCATCATTCATTCATTCTGCTGTTCATTTTTTATTTATTTATTTTACTGAAGGCCTACCATGTATCAGGTACTATTCTAGGCACTGTGAATGCAGCAGTGAACCTAAGAGGCAAAAAGCTCTGCCTTCATGCAGCTTACAACTCAAGTGGGGGGGATGGACAATAAGCAAAGAAATAAGATATGGTATATCAGATGGCGGTAAGTGCTATAAAGAAAAATAAGGCAGAAAAGGACAATAGGGAATGGTAATGGGGGTGTGATTTAGAAGTGTGGTTGGGGAAAGGCTCACTGAGAAGGTGACATTTGGGCAAAACCCCAAAGGAAATGGGAGAACAACCCATGAGGATATGTGAGGGATGACGATTCCAGGCAGTAGAAAGCCCCTGAACTGCGAACGCCCACGTTCAAGCAATAGCAAGGAGGCCAGTGTGACTGGAGCAAAGTGAGGGAGAGTATAATAAGAGAGAGAAGACTAGGGCCAGATCATGTGGTGTGATTGTAAGAACCCTGGTTTTTACCCTGTGAGCTGAAAGTCACTGGATGGTTTTGAGCCAAGAAGGGTCACATCTGACTTGAGTTATAAAATGATCACTCGGGCTGGTGTGTGGGGAAACAGGGTGGAAGGTTAGAAACAGGGAGACCAGGCAAAAAATGATGGAGGACCAAGGTGTTAGTAGTATAGGATGGAATTTGCTGGCGGATTACACTGTAGAGTGTGAGAAAAAGAAGAGCCGAGGTAGATGTAAACTATTACATGTAGAATGGATAAACAACAGCTCCTACTGTATAGCACAGGGAACTATATCCAGTCTCCTGGGATAAACCATAATGGAAAAGAATATTAAAAAAAGCATGTGTATATGTGTATAACTGAGTCACTTTGCTGTACAGCAGAGATTGGCACACCATTGTAAATCAACTATACTTCAATTAAAAAAAAAAAAAAGAGCCAAGCATGACTTCAAGGGTTTTAGACTGAGAAACTGGTAAGACAGAGGAGCAATTTAGCAAAGATGCAGAAGACGGTTCGAGGAGAACATAATTAAAGGGGAGTGGGATGAAGATCAGCAGTTCAGTTTCATACATGTTAGCTTTGAGATACCTACTAAGGATCCAAGTAAACTTGTCAATTATGCAGCTGGATATACACCTTGGAGTTCAGTATCTGAGTTCACACTGAAGATACCTGGGAGTCATCAGTGTAGAGACGGTTTTAAAAGTATGAAACTAGATGAGAGTCCCATGGACTAAATGTAGATAGAACTGAGCCTTAGAGCACTCCAACGTTTAGACTTTTAGAGATGCAGAAATAAACAGGGAGAGAGGCCAAGAAGGAACAGCCAGTAGGTAAGAAGAAAGCCTGGAAAAATAATATAATTATGAGGGCTGGGAATTAACCACTAAATTTACCAACATGACGGTTACTTGACCTTGACAAGAACAGTTTGGGGATAATAATGAGGACCAAAGCTGACTGGAATGGGTGAGAGAAAGACTGGGTGAGAGAAGTGGAGGTAGTGAGTACAGACAGGTCTTCTGAGGACACATAACCATACACTGAACCATATGCTTCACAGGCTAATTAGGAGATAATGCTCTTAATCCTCATGTGACTCTATGAAATAGGTACCATTTATTATTCCCATTTACAAATGAAAAAAACAAAGCTCAGAGAAGTGAAATAATTTGTTCAAGGCCAGAATCTGTGAGTGGCAGGACCAGGACTCCAAATCCAAGTCTGTTTAATTCCAAAGCCTATGGATGGTGACAGTGATGGAGCCTCCCAGTCTTTGGGAGGAAGCAGCTGCGACCTATTCCTGTTCCCAAGGATTCCCCAGTTCTTTAACAAGGTCCTATAACTCTAAAGCCTGCCCTTTTGGAGAACACCAAAGCAGGCCCCCACTTTTCTTTGTGAACTTGTCAGTGCTCCTATAAATGAAGTCATCACTGCACTGACCTGAGTTACGGAGAACTGAACCTTTGCCATTCTTCACGTCCACCACCCAGGTGGCTTCTTTACCTCCAGGGCCATCCTTCACCTTGAAGGCAAAAATACCACCGATTTTCTTCACAAACTGCTCCCCTTCCTGGAAAGAAAAATAACACAGAGTTATATGAAGTTCATTCCTCTGGCTTTTCCCAAAATTTTTAAATAGATACATGACGTGAGCAGCTGGGCCAGCAGACAGTCCCCAAGCTCCCTTAGGATCTTTTACCCAGAGAAGTCTGAAAGGCAACCAGGCAACAACTCCGTCATCTACCAAATCTTTTGTTGAAAATAGCTTTCTGGATACAACTGGTGGAAGGACAGGGAGAATGGGAGAGTGGGTGGCACAGCAGCATTTTCTACTGAAATAACCTTCATTTGTCTCAATAATTTCTGAAAGATTCACTCTGGCCTCTCTCAATGTAGGAAGCCTAACTCCTCTTTTTCTTTGTACGTAAATTCCTTCACATATATTTTTGGTGTTTCACAATCAGAATTTAAAGATAAGTGGTTCAACTCATTTCCTGGATTAGTATAAAGAATTATACAAGTAATATACCAACCACCACCTACTTTTGGATCTTGAGGAATGAAGCCAGAAAAATAACCTCAGATCCACATCTCCGTTGGTTTCCTTTCTCCCTCCCTCTCCCCTTCATTCCCACTCTGTTTCATCCTTCCTTACTGAAATACTGATTGACCGAAACAATGATTGGCACCAGACTTTATTCCAGATGCTACGGAGTTAGAAGGGTAAATGATAATACACTATGATCACTACGGAAAAAGGGGAACACAGGGGCCTACAGGAGCACAGAGGACCCGCTAACCCGGCTGGCAGGGTGAATAACTCACACACCTTAAAAAAAAAACACACACAATAATTTTATTGCAATTATTTTTCTTTAGAGAAAAAAACATATTGTACTGCGGAAAAAATAGAAAATATTGAGAAGCAAAAAGAAAACAAATCATTCATAATTTCACCACTCAGAGAAAATAACATTTTGATATAAATCTCCTCTATCTTTTTTCTCTGCATATATATATATATATATATATATATATATATATATATATATTTTTTTTTTTTTTTTGGCGGTACGCGGGCCTCTCACTGTTGTGGCCTCTCCTGTTGTGGAGCACAGGCTCCGGACGTGCAGGCTCAGAGGCCATGGCTCATGGGCCCAGCTGCTCCGCGGCATCTGGGATCTTCCCGGACCGGGGCACGAACCCGTGTCCCCTGCATCGGCAGGCGGACTCTCAACCACTGTGCCACCAGGGAAGCCCCTATATATATATTTTTAATGAGTATATATACTGTTTTGTAATCCACTTTTCGGTTTAATATAGTTATCCTTATTACTGTGTCATTAGTATTCTTTCATATAATTTTAAATGACCATACATAGTCTTTAATTGTAGACGTGTACTATACTTTATTTAACCAACACTCTGCTGCTTGATGTTTAAGGTTAGTCCTAACTTCTGGCTCTTATAACAATGCTGTACATAATGTTCTTATATCTAAGTATTTTTACATAACCTCATTTACTTAAGGTTAATCTCCAAGAATTAAATTTTACTAATTAATAACAATGAATTTGCAATCAGCATAGATTTGAATTCCTGCTCTGCCATTACTTATATAACCCTGAGCAATTTACTAAATCTCTCTGAATCTCAGTTTTCTTATCTGTGAAATGGAGATAATAATATAGCTACCCTCATAGAGTTGTATGGTATTTAAATACTCACAAAGCACAGAGTAACTGCTCAATAAACGCTGGCATTTTTCCCATTATTTTACTCTATGATCTGTCTGCTATTCCTGTGCCAGTAATATAGCTTTATAAATGTACTTTACTCTTTGGTACAGTAAATACCATAATTCCTCTCTTAGAAAGATTCTTGACTATTCTTGGATTTGTTTTGGACATTTTTTCCTCTAGATGTACATTATAATCATTTAGTTAGGTTTTCCCCCAAAAATGGGGCTATAGAACTTCCCTGGTGGCGCAGTGGTTTAGAATCCACCTGCCAATGCAGGGGACATGGGTTCAATCCCTGGTCCGGGAAGATCCCACATGCCACGGAGCAACTAAGCCCGTGCACCACAACTACTGAGCCTGTGCTCTAGAGCCCGCGAGCCACAACTACTGAGCTGGCACGCCACAACTACTGAAGCTTGCACGCCCTAGAGCCCATGTGCCACAACTACTGAGCCCGCGTGCTGCAACTACTGAAGCCCATGCGCCTAGAGCCCATACTCCACAACAAGAGAAGCCACAGCAATGAGAAGCCCATGCACAGCAACAAAGAGTAGCACCCACTCGCCCATAACTAGAGAAAGCCTGAGCGCAGCAACAAAGACCCAACACAGCCAAAATAAACAAACAAACAAACAAACAAATAAATAAATGGGGCTACATACAATATATGGATCTGTTTGGAGGAAAAGTAATATCTTTACAATATTAAGTCCTCCCATCCATGAAGATGGTGTATCTTCAAGTTTCCCTTGATGTCCCTTGGCAATATTTTGTCATTTTCCCCCATATAGGCTTTTGTACATTTCTTGCCAAGTTTATTCTTAGTTTTTTTATATTTTACATTACTCTTGTTAATAATACATTTTTCATTATATTTCATGACTAGGTAATTGCAAATATATAGAAAATATATTCATCTTTACATATTTATTCTGGAATTGGCTACCTTTTCAATTTTCTTTTAATTTCTAATAGAGTTTTTATTTACCACCTTTTTTTTTCAGCCTTACATCCCTGCAATAATTTATATCCAAGATTCCTCCTTTTGGTATCATAGTATTTCTTCTTTTAACAAAGACTTTAGTGTTTACTATGTTCAGGCACTGTGCTAAGTACCTGAAATACTCAAATAATTATTATCAGATACTAACCTCTGTTTCTATGTATGCAGAGAGTCTGGCCTAAGTTCTTTCTTTTTGTTGGGTTTTGTTTGTTTTATAACAAATTCATTGAGATATTTATATATCAAAAAATTTATCCTTTTAAAGTATATAATTCAGGGACTTCCCTGGTGGTCCAGTGGATAAAACTCCATGCTCCCAGTGCAGGGGGCCCGGGTTCGATCCCTGGTCAGGGAACTAGATCCCACATGCATGCTGCAACTAAGAAGCCCACATGCCACAACTAAACATGCCACAACAAAGATCCTGTGTGTTGCAACTAAGACCCAGTGCAGCCAAAATAAATAAATAAATAAAAACTTTAAAATAAATAAATAAAGTATATAATTCAGTGGTATTTTAGTATATTCAAAGTTGTGCAACCAACACCACTATCTAATGTTAGAACATTCTCATCACCCCCAAAAGAAAACCATACACATTAGCAGTCACCCCCCACCCCCACCATTCTCCCCTCCTGCTAGCCCCTGGCAACCACTAACCTACTTTCTGTCTTGATGGATTTGCTTATTCTGGACATTTCACATAAATGGAATCATACAGTATATGGTCTTTTGTGACTGGCTTCATTCACTTAGTATAATGCTTTTAAGGTTTATCCACGTTGAAGCACGTTATCAGTAATTAATTCCTTTTTATGGCCAAATAATATTCCATTGTATGGATGCAGCACGTTTTGTTTAGCCATTCATCAGTTGATGGCTGTTTCCCCTTTTCAGCTATTATCAATGATACTGCTATGGACATTTGTGCACAAGTTTTTATATGGACATAGGCTCTAATTCCTCTTATATTTAGAAGTAAAAATTGGGTCATAAGGTAATGTTTAACCTTTTGAGGAACTATTAAGCTTTTTTCCAAAGTGGCTGCACCATGTTACACTCCTACCAGCAACAAATGAACGTTCCAACTTCTCTACATCCTTACCAACATTTTTGTCTGTCTTTTTAATTTTAGTTATCCTAGTGGGTGTGTCAATCTTTTTCTTGTACATAGATAACACACCTGAACCTATCTAGAATGAACCATGGGTCTTAGGACTCCAAAGAAGCTATTCTAAAAATATTTAGTCTAGGCCTACTTATCTCAACAGCCATGGAAGCAATTCTTACATGTGACTGTCCTGAAATCAACTACCAACATTCTCTAATTAAATCAAGAAATCAAAATGATTGTCAAATTTTTAAAGTGAAGGAGAGAAATTCTCTTATTTTGGCTTCCCTTAAAACATCTCACTCAAATTAAGTTAACTTTTGGAAAAACTATTAACAACAACAATACTCTTTTGGGAGCTATAAAGTCTTCAAGTGCTTTTATATATATTATTTCTTTAATTTTCATAAAACACTGTAAGTAGTTGCACAGGTGTTAATATTAGCTCATTAAGCAGAAAAAATTACTGAGGCTCTAAAAGATTAAGAACGCTTTAGACTATTCTCTATCCTACTGCCAACTAATCCATCTAATATAACCCACCTAACACTAACATAAATATCACTTTCAGGTTTGAATTTAAATGGCTCCCCATAGCCTACAGGATAAAGTCTGCCTTTATATATCATTCAAAATTCTTCATAATCTGAAGGATATTTATATGTTCTTACCTTCAGCCCCTTTTTCATCCTCCCCAGCTTTTTAAATTCTGAACGCTTTGAATGCCATGAACATACATGCCTCTATGCCCTTGCTCATGCCCTGTCCCAGTTCACTCACCTCCTCCTACTCTCCATTCCCACCTAACTTCATCAATTCAAGTCTCAGCTCACATGCTAACTCTTCTGGAAAGGTGTTTCTGCCTCTACTGGACACTTTGATAGCCCTTTGCACATACACCCACCTGCAAGTTTCTTGCTAAAGCAGTTTTTTTTTTTTTCCCCAGGAAAAATTTTCCATGTCTATTTTCCCACTAAACTCAATGTTCCCTGAGGGGCAAGGACGTATGACAAGTAAGCAACACAACCAGAAATCAATCTCAGGTTGGTTTAACTTCAAATTCAATGCTCTTTCCATTTGCTCATACCATATGGCAAAGTAGGTTATATCAATACTTCCAAACTTTAGCCTATAAAAGTAGTTTCTGTCACCATAAATAAATTAAAAGAAAGTTCAAGTCTTTTCCACATTCCTTAAAATCCTTTATCCTTCAAGGTTCTGTGGAGATAATCTAGAAGAGTACGTAGTAATGCTGGTGTGCTGGGCCACCCAAGAAGCCAGGCTTCCTTTGGGGCCAAGAGCCCATGAACAGCTACTTCCAGCTGCATCTGCACGTCATCTGCTCGCACAATGCCTCGGGAATAGTTATGGTAGACACCAACAAGCTAGAGCAGGAAATTACCAGCAAACGTTTAGGAATTCTACCTGAATACCTGGAAATTCCTCCCACTTCCTTAAGACAGATGTAGATTAATTTTGCACTTGCTGTTACTTTTGTCAACCAACTGATGCTCTTATAAAATCAAATCCTTTGGTCAATAAAACATTTTCAATTGAAGAAGGAGCGAGAGAGGGCAAGGAAATGGACAAGGAGGAGAGAGTTAAAAGGGTAAAGAAAATACACATCTGTTGCAACACTAGAGATCACTAATACTAAGAAAGTTCTAAGTGCCTCCTTGCTTGAAGAAAAGTACTTCTTTCTGAGTAGGCAAAGGGTCAAGGAGTAGGTCCTGTTGTAAACTTAATAGGAACAAAAAATTAAGGCAGAATTCAAAGAAGGGCAATGGGGTATTGCTATTGAAAACAAAAGTGGAAATAAAATCTCTTGCCAGGCTTCCTTTGCAATGCAGAAAATGCATGAATTGACAAAAGATTCCAAGACTTTCACTTTCTAGTACTACAAACATTTAGGAAACTGACAATCGTGGGAAGGAGAAAAGAAACAAGGGGACAAGGTCCATGCAAGTGAGGTTACAGAAGGAGAAGAAAAGAATTAAAATGGGAGCAAGAGGCATACATTTGCAAAGCTAAAAGAAAACTGTGAAATAAAAACAGCACTGTTGTGTTAATCCCCGTAATGAAATATGCAATGGTTGACATATAGCCATAACAGATACTCTCTAAACTATTTTCTTTTTTGACAGAATAAAGTTGAAAAAAAAAAAAAAAAAAAGGGACAACCTGGCAGAAGCAACTATCCTATGGATTACTCTGCAGGCAAATACTGGTGGCATGAAAAAAATTTTTTTCAAGCTGAGCCCTTAGAGAGTCCAGCTTCACTTTAGTGGACATTTGTAATAAAAGAAATTTAAAAAACAATAATGAGATATATTTTCCTACTATTGGCAAAGATTTTTTTAAAACCAGCCAACAAAGCACTGGAGATAGTGTGAAGAAAAAACCATCACTCTCATGAACTGTCATTAAGTTTGTAAATTAGTACCCTCTTTTAGGTGGATAGTTTGGCAACATGTATCAAAAAGCTAAACATACATATCCAACAACCCAACATTTTCCCCTTCTAACTATTTGTGCTAAGATAATCATGGCATTAAGTATTTAAAAATGAGGGCAAAAGGAAATTTATTATACCTTTTTTTTTTACTTGCAAGATTTAAATATAACACAATGTTCATCACAGGAGGCTAGTCATATAGATTATGATACCTATATTCAAATGTGTACTATGGGGTCATTAAAACTGATGGTAAGGATTTATATTTATGGGCAGGGAACATACTATCAAGAGAAGAAAGCAAGTTATAAAATAACAGGTAGGGACTTCCTTGACAGTCCAGTGGCTACGACTCCACACTCCCAACACAGGGGGCCCGGGTTCAATGCCTGGTTAGGGAACTAGATCACACATGCAGCAACTAAAGATCCTGCATACCGAAACTAAGAGCTGGAGCAGCCAAAAAAATAAATAAATGAATATTAAAAAAAAAAAAAACAGGTAGACTAATGAGGGTGTATCCCTCAAGATGGCAGCAAGATAGGTCTGCAAGCTCCTGGGCCACTGCCTGCCTGCTGGGAACTGTCAGCCCTGGCCCCCTCTACATCAGGAAGATTGTTGATCATTATGAAAATTCTAGAAATGCAGGGTACTTTGTCAAGACACGTCAGTCACTTTAGCTGTTTTCCCATTCACAGCACAATCACCTTAAGGTGTTAAGAAATCCTTTGTGCTACAGTAAGGGAGTTACAAGATATGCACAACGCTTGCCTTCACACTGTGGCTCTAACATGACTGAAATGCACACCTTAAATGTTTTGAATCCTTTATTTCAGCCCACTGGTTAGCTTAATAGATGTGTAATTGGAATTATGTGACTGTGGCTATACCTGTGCCTTGTTGGTCACAATTAAAATCAATTATGAAATTCCAAGGTATCTTTAAGTTTGAAACAATGAAGTAAATACCTAATTTTGCCTGAAGAGAATAACTCTCTATTTTGGAGAGTTACTGTTAGATTGCTTTAGCATGATTATTGTCTATCAAGAACTAATTACTGATCCACCAGAGGGCAGACAGCAGAAGCAAGAAGATCTATAATCCTGCAGCCTGTGGAACGAAAACCACTTTCACAGACAGATAGACAAAATGAAAAGGCAGAGGACTATGGACCACATAAAGGAACAAGATAAAACCCCAGAAAAACAACTAAATGAAGTGCAGATAGGCAACCTTCCAGAAAAAGAATTCAGAATAATGATAGTGAAGATGATCCAGGACCTCAGAAAAAGGATGGAGGCACAGATCGAGAAAATGTAAGAAATGTTTAACAAAGACCTAGAAGAATTAAAGAACAAACACCTAGAAGAATTAAAGAACAAACAAACAGAGATGAACAATACAATAACTGGAATGAGAAATACACTAGAGGAATCAATAACAGAATAACTGAGGCAGAAGAACGGATAAGTGACCTGGAAGACAGAATGGTGGTGGAATTTACTGTCGTGGAACAGAATAAAGAAAAAGGAATGAAAAGAAACGAAGACAGCCTAAGAGACCTCTGGGACAACATTAAATGTACCAACATTCGCATTATAGGGGTCCCAGAAGGAGAAGAGAGAGAGAAAGGACTTTAGAAAATATTTGAAGAGATTATAGTTGAAAACTTCCCTAACATGGGAAAAAAATAGCCACCCAAGTCCAGGAAGCACAGAGAGTCCCAGGCAGGATAAACCCAAGAAGAAACACACCAAGACATATACTAATCAAATAGACAAAAATTAAAAAGACAAAGAAAAATTATTAAAAGCAACAAGGGAAAAATGACAACACACAAGGGAACTCCCATAAGGTTAATAGCTGATTTCTCAGCAGAAACTCTACAAGCCAGTAGGGAGTGGCAAGATATATTTAAAGTGATGAAGGAGAAGAACCTACAACCAAGATTACTCTCCCACCAAGGATCTCATTCAGATTCGACAGAGAAATCAAAATCTTTACAGACAAGCAAAGAGAATTCAGCACGACCAAACCATCTCTACAACAAATGCTAAAGGAACTTCTCTAAGTGGGAAACAGAAGAGAAGAAAAGGACCTACAAAAACAAACCCAAAACAATTAAGAAAATGGTAATAGGAACATACATACTGATAATTACCTTAAATGTGAATGGATTAAATGCTCCAATCAAAAGACACAGGCTTGCTGAACGGATACAAAAACAAGTCCCATATATATGCTGTCTACAAGAGACCCAATTCTGACCTAGGGAAACATACAGACTGAAAGTGAAGGTATGGAAAAAGATATTCTATGCAAATGGAAATCAAAAGAAAGCTGGAGTAACAATACTCATATCAGATAAAATAGACTTTAAAATAAAGAAAGTTACAACAGACAAGGAAGGACACTACATAATGATCAAGGGATCAATCCAACACTTACAAATATATATGCACCCAACACAGGAGCACCTCAACACATAAGGCAAATGCTAACAGATGTAAAAGAGGAAACTGACAGTAACACAATAATAGTGGGGAACTTTAACACTTCACTTACACCAATGGACAGATCATCCAGACAGAAAATTAATAAGGAAACACAAGCTTTAAATGACACAATAGACCAGATAGATTTAATTGATATTTATAGGACATTCTATAAAAACACAGCAGTATACACTTTCCTCTCAAGTACACACAGAACATTCTCCAGGATAGATCACATCTTGGGTCACAAATCAAGCCTCGGTAAATTTAAGAAAACTGAAATCATATCAAGCATCTTTTCCGACCACAATGCTATGAGGTTAGAAATAAACTACAGGGGAAAAAAATGTAAAAAACACAAACATATGGAGGTTAAACAATATGTCACTAAATAACCAAGAGATCAAAGAAGACATCAAAGAGGAAATCAAAAAATACCTAGAGACAAATGACAATGAAAACACGACGATCCAAAACCTATGGGATGCAGTGAAAGCAGTTCTAAGAGGGAAGTTTATAGCAAAACAATCCTACCTCAAGAAACAAGAAAATTTTGAAGAAACAATCTAACCTTACACCTAAAGGAACTAGAGAAAGAAGAACAAACAAAACCCAAAGTTAGTAGAAGGAAAGAAATCATAAAGATCAGAGCAGAAATAAATGAAATAGAAACAAAGAAAACAACAGCAAAGATCAATAAAACTAAAAGCTGGTTCTTTGAGAAGATAAACAAAATTGATAAACCTTTAGCCAGACTCATCAAGAAAAAGAGGAAGAGGACTCAAATCAATAAAATTAGAAGTGAAGAAGGAGAAGTTACAATGGACACAGCCGAAATACAAAGCATCATAAGAGACTACTACAAGCAACTCTATGCCAAAATAATGGACAATCTGGAAGAAATGCACAAATTCTTAGAAAGGTATAACCTTCCAAGACTGAACCAGGAAGAAATAGAAAATATGAACAGACCAATCACAAGTAATGAATTTGAAACTGTGGTTAAAAACCTTTCAAGAAACAAAAGTTCAGGACCAGATGGCTTCACAGGTGAATTCTATCAAACATTTAGAGAGGAGCTAGCACTCATCCTTCTCAAACTCTTCCAAAAAATTGCAGAGGAAGAAACACTCTCAAATTCATTCTATGAGACCACCATCACCCTGATACCAAAACAAGACAAAGATACTATAAAAAACATTACAAACCAATACCACTGATGAATATAGATGCAAAAATCCTCAACAAAATACTAGCAAACAGAATCCAACAACACATTAAAAGGATCATACACCATGATCAAGTGGGGTTTATTTCAGAGATGCAAGGATTCTTCAATATATGCAAATCAATCAGTGTGATATACCATATTAACTAATTGAAGAATAAAAACCATATGATCATCTCAATAGATGCAGAAAAAGCTTTTGACAAAATTCAACACCCGATTATGATAAAAACTCTCCAGAAAGTGGGCATAGAGGGAACCAACCTCAACATAATAAAGGCCATATACGACAAACCCACAGCAAACATCATTCTCAATGGTGAAAAACTAAAAGCATTTCCTCTAATATCAGGAACAAGACAAGGATGTCCACTCTCACCGCTAATATTCAACATAGTTTCTGGAAGTCCTAGCCACAGCAATCAGAGAAGAAAAAGAAATAAAAGGTACAGAGATTGGAAAAGAAGAAGTAAAACTGTCCCTGTTTGCAGATGACATGATACTACACATTGATAATCCTAAAGATGATACCAGAAAACTACTAGAACTAATCAATGAATTTGGTAAAGTTGCAGGATACAAAATTAATGCACAAAAATCTCTTGCATTCCTATAAACTAACAACAAGAGATCAGAAGGAGAAATTAAGGAAACAATTCCATTAACCATTGCAACAAAAAGAATAAAATACCTAAGAATAAACCTCCCTAAGGAGGTAAAAGACCTGTACTCAGAAAACTATAAGCCTCTGATGAAAGAAATCAAAGATGACATGAACAGATGGAGAGATATATCATGTTCTTGGATTGGAAGAATCAATATTGTCAAAATGACTATACTCCCCAAAGCAATCTACAGATTCAATGCAACCCCTATCTAATTACCAAGGGCATTTTTTACAGAACTAGAACAAAAAAATCTTAAAATTTGTATGGAGACACAAAAGACCCCAAATAGCTAAAGCATTCTTGAGGGAAAAAAACGGAGCTGGAAGAATTAGACTTCCTGATTTCAGACTATACTACAAAGCTACTGTAATCAAGACAATATGGTACTGGCACAAAAACAGAAATATAGATCAATGGAACAGGATAGAAAGCCCAGAGATAAACCCACACACCTATGGTGAACTAATCTATGACAAAGGAGGCAAGGATATACAATGGAGAAAAGACAGCCTCTTCAATAAGTGGTGCTGGGAAAACTGGACAGCTACATGTAAAAGAATGAAATTAGAACACTCCCTAACACCATACCTAAAAACAAACTCAAAATGGATTAAAGACCTAAATGTAAGACCGGACACTATAAAACTCTTAGAGGAAAACATAGGAAGAACAGTCTTTGACATAAATCACAGGAAGATCTTTTTTGACCCACCTCCTAGAGTAATGGAAATAAAAAAATAAATAAACAAATGGGACCTAATGAAATTTAAAAGCTTTTGCACAGCAAAGGAAACTATAAACAAGACAAAAAGACAAACCCTCAGAATGGGAGAAAATATTTGCAAACGAATCAATGGACAAAGGATTAATCTCCAAAATATATAAACAGCTCATGCAGCTCAATGTTAAAAAAACACACAACCCAATCCAAAAATGGGCAGAAGACCTAAATAGACATTTCTCCAAAGAAGGCATACAGATGGCCAAGAGGCACATGAAAAGATGCACAACATCACTAATTATTAGAGAAATGCAAATCAAAACTACAATGAGGTATCACCTCACACCCGTCAGAATGGGCATCATCAGAAAATCTACAGCAACAAATGCTGGAGAGGGTATGGAGAAAAGGGAACCCTCTTGCACTGTTGGTGGCAATGTAAACTGACCTAGCCACTATGGAGAACAGTATGGAGGTTCCTTAAAAAACTAAAAATAGAACTACTGTACGACCCAGCAATCCCACTACTGGGCATATACCCTGAGAAAACCATAACTCAAAAAGAGTCATGCACCACAATGTTCATTGCAGCACTATTTACAATAGCCAGGACATGAAAGCAACCTAAGTGTCCATCCACAGATGAATGGGTAAAGAAGATGTGGCACATACATACAATGGAATATTACTCAGCCATAAAAAGAAACGAAATTGAGTTATTTGTAGTGAGGTGGATGGACCCAGAGTCTGTCATACAGAGTGAAGTAAATCAGAAAGAGAAAAACAAATACTGTATGCTAACATATATACGTGTAATCTAAAAAAAAAAGGTTCTGAAGAACCTAGGGGCAGGACAGGAATAAAGATGCAGATATTATTCTTTCAAATGGTTGTAAGTAAGATCTTTGTAATTCAGAAGGAAATTACACCCAAATAAATTAGAATCCCTTTACATAACTCAAATCTGGAGATTTATTCATCTCTGAAATGTACTCTTACCAGAATTACAAAGAAGCCATAGTAGACACTAAGAAATATAAAATACACTCAATACTTGACAGTATGATATAAATTTTCAACTGGTACCACTCATGGCAACACCTGAAATCTATATCTGCTTCCTCTAGCCCCAGGGTCCTCCTGGTAGTATTGGGTTGACCAAAGAGTTCATTCGGGTTTTTCTGTAAGAAATATCCCAATATTTTACATAAATCTTACCTCTTCAAGCTTCTTCTCAATCTCCTTAAAGACAAGACTTGCCTTAAATCCATCAACTGCAGAGCTGGTTGGAGCAGCCTCAATTTGATGAGTTCTAAAAGAACTGGGAAAAAGAATCGATTTCAATCCATGGAGTCATACAGGTACTAAGTTTTTCAACATTTATACAGTAGTAATTTTCAAAAACCCTAACAGAGATGCTGTGCCTTTTACCCAAAGGAAACTGTTATTAAGCAAATAAAACAATTAAGCTTTTCTTCCCATTTTTCAACAAATATTGAGTGCTCACTAGGTGGTAGGCCTTGTCCTTGAAAATATATTAAACCAATGAACCTACCCTCATGAAGCTTCTATGCCACTGGGGGAGACAATGAACATGCAAAAAATAAAGAATATAGTTACTATGAAGAAAATAAGGCAGATTAAGGGGATATAAAGAAAGTATATTTATGTGTGTTGGTCTATTTTATTTTTTATTTATTTTTTAAAGATTTATTTTATTATTTATTTATTTATTTAATTTATTTTTGTCTGCAAAGGGTCTTAGTTGCAGCACGCAGGGTCTTCTTTGAGGCGTGGGGGCTCTTTCGTTGCGGCATGCGGGTTATCTCTCTAGTTGTGGCACACAGGCTCTACAGTTATGGCGTGTGGGTTCTAGAGCACGTGGGCTCTGCAGTTTGCAGCACACGGGCTCTCTAGCTGAGGCACGCGAGCTCAGTAGTTGTGGCGCAGGCATGTGGGATCTTAGTTCCCTGACCAGGGATCGAACCGGTGTTCCCTGCATTGTAAGGCGGATTCTTTACCACTGGACCACCAGGGAAGTCCCCAGGTGGTCTATTATAGATAGCCTAGTCAGATAGACCTCTCTGAGGAGGTGATATTTAAATTAGGTGTTAAATTATGTAAATGAGCCAGCCATGTAAAGATTTAGGTGGAGAAGTCAGCTCTATACTTCCAGTATAAAGAACTTGATGTAGAAACTAGCTTAGCTGTTAAAGGAGCTATAAGAAGGCCAGTATGGCTGGAGCAGAGCAGAGAAGGACCTAAGGTCACAGAAACATGCAGGGCAAGATAACAAGCGACTTTACAGGTCACAGTTAAGAGTTTGGGTTTTATTTTAAGTACCTTGAGAACTGCAGGGTATAAGCTGGAGAGTAGCACAATCCATTTACATGTTAAATCTGGCTGCTAGCTGGAAAATGGACTATAAGAGGGCAAGTGAGGAGGCAGGGAGACCAATTAAGAGGCTACTGCAGTAGTCCAGGCAAGAGACGATGGTGATTAAACAGGGTATAATGAAGTGGCGAGTAAGCAGAGGTTGGACTCGAGATTTAATTTTTAGCTATGATACAAGATATGAATTTACCAACATCCATCTATTGGTTGCTTGATACTTGGGGAACAACTATAGATAAATGGCTTGATGTGGCAGAAAGAACATAGTCCCTGTAGCTACAAAAGCCTGGGTTAGAACCTCAAGGCTTCCTCCACTCACTAGCTATGCGATTCTGAGCAAGCTACTTCATCTCTGTGCAACCTCTGGTGGGGAGGCAGGGAAGAAGGTGGAGGGTGCCGGTGACTTTGCAGAATTAAGTGGAATCACGTGTGGAAGTTACCTAGCAGAGACACTGGCCCATGGTAAAAAATGACAGCCACAACTATTACAGGCTGCAGAGCCTCAAGTATTAGATGTTGAGAGAAACTGAAAGGTCTGAAGAAGACGAGGGCGCCTTAGGATTTTAAGTAATTCCTCTGACATACCACAAGCATCCTGGCAGTGGCTGAGGCCAGGACTGGAACAACAAACATGGGAAGCATATACTTGAAGGAGTCAAGAGCGTAGCAGCTGCTCAGTGAGCAAAGCATTTCTTTCCTTCTTTCTCTACCTCCTCTCCTTCCTTCTCTCTTTCTCCCCACCCACCCCACCCATTTCTCCTTTCCCTTCCCTTCCCTCTCCTTCTTTCTATCATTTCATAAATATTTAATGGCTGCTTGCTACAGGCCAAGCATTGTTTGAGGTACTGGGAGTACAATGGTGAACACGTCAGACCCAGTCCCAGTCCTCACCGAGTCTATATTTTTCCAGGAAAAAAAGAAGTAAACAGACAAAATAATTACAAGTATTAGGAAGCAGACAAAAAGAGGAACCTACTTTAGGTTAAGGCAGTCAAGGAATGATGTCTCCGACCAAGTGAATTTAAGCTAAGACCCAATTAAAGGAAGAAAAGGAGCTAGACATTCAAAGAGGAAACTTGCAAGGACCCTGAGAGAGAAAAGAGTTTAGCATGTTAAAAGAAAGTAAAAGAGGACCAGTCACTAGAGTACAGTAAGTGGGGGGAGAATGACAGGAAATGAAATTGGAGAACTGGGCAGGGACCAGACCATCCAGGCGAAAGTAGGGATTTTGGGAAACCACTGAAATGATTAAACAGGGAAGTGAAATAGTTTGATTTGTGATTATTCTTACAACTGTGCAGACAATGAATTGGTGGGGTTGGGATGCAAGAACTGAGGTGGGGAGAGGGTTACGAGGCTGCTGGAGTGGTCCAGATAGGAAGTGGAGGCAGTCTGCCAGTGGAGATGGAGAGAAGGAAGTGGATTCAAAATATATATATATATATATATATATATATATTTTTTTTTTTTTTTTTTTTTTTTTTTTTTTGCTGTACGTGGGCCTCTCACTGCTGTGGCCTCTCCCGTTGCGGAGCACAGGCTCCGGACACACAGGCTCCACGGCCATGGCTCGCGGGCCCAGCCGCTGCGCGGCATGTGGGATCTTCCGGGATAGGGGCACGAACCCGTGTCCCCTGCATCGGCAGGTGGACTCTCAACCACTGCGCCACCAGGGAAGCCCTCAAAATATATTTTAAACATTGAATCCATAAGCCTTGCTGCTGGGCATGAGAGAGATCTAAGGGGGAGGGGAAAGAGCAAGGATGATTTAGGTGTTTGGCCTGAATAACTGAAGGGATGACAGTGCCATTTATTGACAAAAGGAAGAATGCAGTGGGAGTAAAGGGGATCAAAGTCCCATCTCAGGCACAGTCAGTATGTGACCTTTGTGAGACAAGAAGGCAGTTGGATATGAGAGTCTGGAGCTCAGAAGCAGTCTAGGCTGGAGATAAAGTCAGATAATTATTAGCATAATGAAAGTATATTTAAATCCATGGGAACAGACAAGCTCACCCTGAGGGAATTCTAGAGAAAGAAGTAAGCCTAGGACAATACCCTGTTTAGAAGTCTGGGAGGGAAGAGGAAGCAGTAGCCAGTGATGCAAGAGGAAAACTAGAAGAACATAATGTCACAGAAGCCAAGAGGGAAGAAAGAATCTGGGAGGGAGGGAGGGAGGTGGGGAGGAAACTATGTCAAATGCTGCCAAAGGTCAAATACCCACTGGACTGGCAACATGAAAAGTTCAGGTGACTTGGGCAAAAGCAATATTAAGCAAGTGTTGGAAGGCAGAAGTCAGTAAAGATTACAGTAAATTAAAGAGTGAATAGGAGAGGGAAACAGAAACACTGTGTCTCTTTTGAGACATTACTTTCAGGGGAACAGTGAAATGGAGTGGTCTCTGGAGGGGAGGGTGGTATTAAGGAAAGTTTGTTTTTGTTTTAAGATTAACATATTAGAGCATGTTTGCCTGATGATGGCAATGAACCAGGGGAAAAGAGACAGGAGAGAAGTCTTGAGAAGGTGAAGGGGGATGAGATCTAGTGACCTATGAAGGAAGAGGAGGAGACTCAAGGGAAGAAGAGGATCAGATGGGTAAAAAGCTAGATAGGTCTATAAGTCTTGGGATGGAAGATAAGGGAGTTTGGCTCTAATGGCTTCTGTTTTTTCAACAACATACAAGGCAAAAGTAATCAGCTGAAAATGAGGGTGAAAGGAGAGTATGGAAAGTCTAAGAGGGTGAAAAGTGAACCTACTAGAGAAATCATATGAATATCACAACAAGGAATGGAAGTAAGCTCTCACCATGCTGAAATACATGCAATTCTCAGAGCATGGCACGCTACTTCATACTTCCATGCCTTTGCCCTTGCTGCTCTCCGTGTCTGGAATACCTCTGTCTTAGCAAATTCTATTTCATCCTTCAAGATCCAGGCCAGGAAACTCCCTTTCTGTGAAACCCTACTAAATGTCAGCTTCTCAAGAGCAGATACCACAGCTTTTTAAAAAAATAATCTTTATTTATATCCCCAGTGCCTGGCACACAATAGGTATTCAGTAAATAGTGACTGAATAGAACTGAATTACATTGAATTCTCTCTTAGCTAAATTCTAATTTTTTCCTGTTCCATTTAGAGCAGAATTATCTACGGTACACCATTTTCTCAGTCAAAAGTCTGAACGAGTGACCTAAAATCAAGTGGTTACAACTAGTCCTCCACAAGCCAGTTTCATTTCATTAATAGTCCAACTTTTCAGCCTTTAGTCATAAACATCACTGTGCCCTCTCCAAGCTTGCCACTTCCTAACTGTATGTGATAAAATAATAACTGATACTTTTCAGCGGTATATACAAAGTATCTTGATACTTTATGGGGCAGAGTTCAGACAAGTTCTGACAGGTCACAGATATTTATTTTGCTTCTGTTGAAAAGTTCACTCAGTTAATGATTAACCAACTTTTCATCCAGATTAGGGAAAAAAATTAATATATAAAGTTATATCAATATTTTCTGAAAATCCCTCATATCTTACAATTTATTTGATATGTGCCCTGCTCTAGGGAAGCTGAATATAACTTACACAAACTCAGAAAATAACTTACTCATATTACAAAAGGATGCACCTCATGATTTCTTTATATTCAAAGTTCTTTTAGCAGAAACTAAAGTCTGATTATTTTTATTTTTTTTACCTTAGTTTATACGTAAGTTTTCTGGAATAAATCTAGTATATAAAATGTTGGAAGGGACTCTGAAGATTAACTATTTAGTGTATGAATTCCCTCTATGCTTCCTGAAATTTTCATTCCAAGGTCTAGAACACAGGCACGGTTTCAACAATGTCAAAGATCAGAAGCACAGGGTAGCCAACAAAACAGGAATTTTGAACTCAGATAGATGAAGGATAGAGTCTTGACCACTACCACTTAAGACTCTCTTTAGATACATTGTTTTAACTCTGATCATCAATCTCCTCATCTATAAACAAGGTACAAAACTTACCATGTGGGCTTTTATGAGGATTAAACAAAGAAGTGAAGATGAAGCACCTAGCATGGTCTTGGTGCTCACACTAGGCCCTCAAAAAGTGGTTGTTAAAGAACTATTACAACTCAATAATAAAAAGACAACCCAATTTTAAAATGGCCAAAATATCTGAATAGGTATTTCTCCTAAGATATACAAATGGCCAATAAGCACGTGAAAAGATGCTCAGGGGCTTCCCTGGTGGTGCAGTGGTTGAGAGTCCGCATTCGTGCCCCGGTCCGGGAGGATCCCACATGCCGCAGAGCGGCTGGGCCCGTGAGCCATGGCTGCTGAGCCTGCACGTCCAGAGCCTGTGCTCCGCAACGGGAGGGGCCACAACAGTGAGAGGCTCGTGTACCAGAAAACAAAAAAAAAGATGCTCAACATCATTAGCCATCAGGGGAATGCAAATCAAAACCACAATGAGATACCACTTCACACCCACTAGGATAGCTAAAATTAAAAAAACAGACAATAACAAGTGTTAATGAGGATGTGAAGAAATCAGAACCCTTATAATGGAATTTTATTCAGCCATAAAAAGGAATGAAGTACTACATTCATTTTTATAACATGGATGAACCTTGAAAACATTAGGCTAAATGAAAGCAGCAGTCACAAAAGGCCACATATTGTATGATTTCATTTATATGAAATGTCCAGAATAGGCAAATCCTTAGAGACAGAAAGTAGATTGTGGTTGTCAGAGCCTGTAAGAAGTGGGACTGGGGAATGACTGCTAATGGGTACATGGTTTCTTTTAGGGGTGTTGAAAATGTTCTAAAATCGATTGTGGTGATGATTGCACAACTCTGTGATATACTAAAAAACCACTGAACGTACACTTAAAATAGTGAATTTGTGGCATGTAAATTATATCCCCCAAAAAGCTGTTAAAAATCATTTTTAAAGTGGCTGCTGCTGCTTGTAGTGTTTAGGAAGAATACAGGATCCTACATTTTAATCAAATCTCCATCCCTAAATCTAACATTTTACCAGTTTTACCAGTAAGTAGTCTGTTCAAATTAGAAATGGCTGTGCAACACACAAAGGACAAAAGAATAGGGTTCATTTGCAATCAGCAACTCCCCTTGACCTCTGAACGGGCACACGGCCCCATCACAGACAGAAATCCAGCCCGGAAAGCCAAACTGTGGACTCAACAGGTTGGATATGTCTCCCACTCTGAACTAAAAATTAAAGTTCATCTTTTCCAAACTTCTAGGTGACATTTATAATTTAATATATAAAACCATTTTCAACAATTTAACCAGTGACGTGAACTACAGAAATAGGAAAGAAAAAAGGAAAATGCCTAGATAAATCAGAAATCAACAGTTTATTGAGGACCTCAATGAGTGGCAGGTACTTTTTAGTTTAGTTTAGTTTAGTTTAGATTAGTTTTCTAATCCCTAAAGTAGATATTTTCACTCTTTTCTAACTGAGGGAAAGGTGAACATGTCCAAAGCAAGCAGTGTGATGGAAAAGTTGATGGGGTGTTCTTTCCACTGATCAACACTGCCTCTCTGATAACTCCAGCCTATAAAAAAATTAAAAAAGATGTCGCATACAGGTGGCATTTCAGTAGTTTTATAATTTCTTCATTCTAACTGCTAATTAATTGGTGGCTACATTAGTATGGAGAAAGATAAAAATCAGATAAGATTTTTGCATATGTTCTTAAATATCTCTTTTTAAATGAAACTAAGGGACTTCCCTGGTGGCACAGTGGTTAGGAATCCACCTGCCAACGTAGGGGACACAGGTTCGATCCCTGGTCCAGGAAGATCCCACATGCCACGGAGCAACTAAGCCCATGCACCACAACTACTGAGCCTGCACTCTAGAGTCCGCGAGCCACAACTACTGAGCCCGCGAGCCACAACTACTGAGCCCACGTGCCACAACTACCGAAGCCCATGCACCTAGAGCCTGTGTTCCTCAACAAGAAAAGCCATCGCAATGAGAAGCCTGTACACTGCGATAAAGAGCCAACGCAGACAAAAATGAATAAATAAATATTTTTAAAAATAAATGAAACTAAAATTGTGTGTGTGTGTGTGTGGTGTTGTGTGTGTGTCCACTGTGTCCCCTGAGAAGTCCTGGAGGTAATAACAACAAGCACTCAGCCAGCAGCCACACTGTGGTTTCTAAATACCATTCTCCACTAAAAGGAACTAGGGCTCTTTGAAGAAATGGTTGATCCTAGGGCTGGGGCAGGGAAAATACAGGATGAGCCTGGAATACCTTCTTGAGCTAGAAAGCAAGCAAGTACTAAATAGAATCACAAGACAGTACAAGTCAGCTAGAAGGGGCTCCTGCTGGCTAAAGCAGGGACATTTTGAGTGTCAAAATAAATGATACTAATGAATTATAACCCACTGAATAAAATATGAATTCATGAGTTCATACCAATATATTTATCGATATAGATGGATATGAATAAATTTTTTAATGGGGGAGAAGAGAATCTCCCTTACAGCAGAATACCACTTAATAAATATAAGGTATGATGAAGTTAGAAAAATATCATCAGTGGATGCTAAGATGAAAGAGTAATGGGTAAAAGTTGGACGAGGAACAGGATATTTACATAATCTCAAAACATCTCACCACAAATTACCTATTAACTACAAAGGAAAAAACAGTAACTTTTTCAGAGGAAAACATGGTAGATACCACCTTAGTCAAGAAATCAAAGTTAAACACCACCAATATAGGATATAATCCACATCATGTGCTTCCAGTCATGATGTATTAAGAAGGACACATCATCACTTCAGTGGTATTCCTGCAAAAAATGTGTAACCTGAACCTAATTATGAGGAAACATGTGACAAATACAAATTGAGGGACATTCCATTCTTAAAGAATCTACTTATACTCTCCAAAAAAGTCAAAGTCAAGAAATAAGAAAGGCTGAGGGATTGTTTCAGATTAAAGGAAACTAAAGAGACATGACAGCTAAATGAACTCAGGATCCTAAATTGGATCCTGGACAAGGAGAAAAACTAAAGCTTATAGTATCTTTTAAAGAGATATTATTGGGATAATTGTCGAACTGTGAATACGTTCTTTGGATTAGGTAATAGCATTTTTTAAAATTTACTTATTTTTTAATATTTATTTATTTAGGCTGCGCCGGGGCTTAGTTGTGGCATGTAGGATCTTTAGTTGCCGCATGCGGGCTCTTAGTTGTGGCATGTGGACTTCTTAGTTGCGGCATGAGGACTTCTTAGTTGCAGCACACAGACTTTTAGTCGTGGCATGCATGTGGGATCTAGTTCCCCGACCAGAGTTTGAAACCTGGGGCCCCTGTAGGTAATAGCATTTTATCAGTGTTAAATTTCCTGATTTTGATAGCTATACTGTGGTTGAGTAATAGAATGACCTAGTCTTTAGAAATGCATACTAAAATATTTAAGGGTAAAAGAGCATAATGTCTCCAACTTTCAAACATTTCAGAAAAAACATGCATATATATATATATATATGCATGTAGAAAAATGATGAAGCAAATGAAGCAAAATATAAACAATCAGTGAATCTGAGTACAAGGTATATGGGAGTTCCTTGTACTATTCCTGTAATTTTTCCATGTATGTTTGAAATTATGTCAAAATCAAGGTTTCTAATTAAAATAGAGAGTTGAGAAAATGAAAAGGCTAATCACCTACAATCTCACCACTACCAACAAGTTTCCTATATTCATTTTTTCCACATTGCTTCCTCTAGTCCTTGTTTATGAGCACACATACATGGGTACAATTTTTACTTCTAACTTTTTGTTTTGTTTTGTTTTTGGGTTTTTTTTTTTTGCAGTACGCGGGCCTCTCACTGTTGTGGCCTCTCCTGTTGTGGAGCACAGGCTCCGGACATGCAGGCTCAGCGGCCATGGCTCATGGGCCCAGCCGCTCCGCGGCATGCAGGATCCTCCCAGACCGGGGCACGAACCCGTGTCCCCTGCATCAGCAGGCGGACTTTCAACCGCTGCGCCGCCAGGGAAGCCCATTTACTTCTAACTTTTAACTTCTTATATCACTTAGGGTTTTCACCTGTTGAGTTAAACTTTCAAGCTAACTTAGATAATTTTCCATTAAAAAAGAAAAAGTGGAGTAATCCAAATATACCTCAACCAGGGAATGGATAAACTGTGGTACATCCATCCAAACAAATACCACTAAGCAATAAAAAGGAACAGATTACTCACACACAATGACATGAATGAATCTCAAATGCATTATGCTAAGTGAAAGAAGCCAGACTCAAAGGCTTTTTGATTCTATTCACATGATATTCTGGAAAGGGGCAGAAAATAGATCAGTGGTTGCCAAGGAATGGAAGATAGGGGGAAGGGTTGACTACAAAGGTGAACAAGGAATTCTGGTGGGTGATGCAATTGTTCTGTATCTTGATTATGGTGGTAGTTACTTGACTGTATATGTTTGTCAAAACATATAAAACTATGTACTAAACAGGCGGACTTTCACTGTATGTAAATTTTTATACCTTAATTAAAAATAGAAAAAACAAAACAAAGTTGGGTTTAAAAACAGGTTTCACTTAACAGAATACAAAATGCAAATCTATCCTCAATCTGTGTCTTACATAAAATGAATAGGATGTTATAATACAGAGTCAATACTTATATTCAAAAGTGGTCTAAAGGAAAGTTTAACTGTAAATTAAATGCAACTAGTCACAGTTCTTAAATAAGACCTCTCCTCTTCATTTTCATGGTCCCTGCTGCAACACTAAACATTTTTTATCCACACTACTACAACTGCTTCCTAAGGATTCCTGGCCTCTGGTCCCTCCACCATTCAACTCAAAGTAATACCAGACTGATCTACCTAAAGTAAAGTGCAATACAATCACATAGTCTTTTGCTAAAACTCATATTCTGTAGCATAAATGTCAAACTCCTGAGCATAACATTGGAAGCATTTCAAAACCTTGATCCAATCTACTACTGTTACAGCTGCAACTCCTGTCACCTATGTATTACTGACTCTGCCCCTCTACCCAGGAACAACAAAATAATCCACCCTCTACCCACACAGGACAACCACTCTTATATTTTCAAATTGCGTACCTATGTAAAGGCCTGGGATGCCCTTCCTCTACCCTTTTGCTGGGCAAACCTAGTCATCCCAGTTCAAATTTAGGTCCTTCATACTAATTTCTTCCTCTGGGCTTCTATAGCATTTTGAAAAAGGTATGTCTGCCTTCCCCATCTACTCAGAAGACCATACTTAAGGGCCTAAGCATGTAGCAGCTGCTCCATCAAAGTTAGCTAAACGAGAAACTAAGGAAATCAGATCATGTGCAATGAGTACCTTAAAATTACTTTGTTTAGGGATTCCCTGGTGGAGCAGTGGTTGAGTCCGCCTGCCGATGCAGGGGGCGCGAGTTCGTGCCCCGGTCCGGGAGGATCCCACACGCCGCAGAGCGGCTAGGCCCGTGAGCCATGGCCGCTGAGCCTGCGCGTCTGGAGCCTGTGCTCCACAAAGGGAAAGGCCACGGCAGTGACAGGCCCGCGTACCGCAAAAAAAAAAAAAAAAATTACTTTGTTTAAAACAAATCCTCATTTTAAAACTATATCCACACCATCAGAGTTAGAATTATTTTCCCAACTTTGGCCTTTGAAGTGGGATACATTCTATCACTAAAACTATCAAAAATATCTTCAATACTTGAAGCCAATTTCTTTCAGTCATTAATATGTCATCTGGATTTTTTCATTTTTCTGGCTTCCCAGAAATATCAACTATAGTTATCATGAACAATTCTATCTCCCAATTATTTAGTCACCTGAAAATAAAAGAACTATGAGGAGGGACCTTCAAGATGGCGGAGGAGTAAGACACGGAGATCACCTTCCTCCCCACAAATATATCAAAAATACATCTACCTGTGGAACAACTCCTACAGAACACCTACTGAACGCTGGCAGAAGACCTCAGACTTCCCAAAAGGCAAGAAACTCCCCACGTACCCGGGTAGGGAAAAAAAAAAAAAAGGAAAAATAGACACAAAAGAATAGGGATGGGACCTGCACCTCTGGGAGGGAGCTGTGAAGCAGGAAGAGTTTCCACACACTAGGAAGCCCCTTCGCGGGCGAAGACTGCGGGTGGTGGAGGGGGGAAGCTTTGGAGCCGCGGAGGAGAGCACAGCAACAGGGGTGCGAAGGGCAAAGTGGAGAGAGTCCCACACAGAGGATCGCTGCTGACCAGCAAATCACCAGCCCGAGAGGCTTGTCTGCTCACCAGCTGGGATGGGTTGGAGCTGGGAGCTGAGGCTCAGGCTTCCGAGGTCAGACCCCAGGGAGAGGACTGGGGTTGGCTGTGTGAACACACCCTGAAGGGGGCTACTGCGCCACAGCTAGCCGGGAGGGAGTCTGGGAAAAAGTCTGGAACTGGCTAAGAGGCAAGAGACCATTGTTTCGTGGTGCACGAGGAGGGGGAATTCAGAGCACTGCCTAAATGAACTCCAGAGATAGGTGTGAGCCACGGCTATCAGCGTGGACACCAGAGACTGGCATGAAAACGCTAAGGCTGCTGCTGCAGCCACCAAGAAGGCTGTGTGCAAGCACAGGTCACTATCCACACCTCCCCTCCCAGGAGCCCATGCAGCCCACCACTGCCAGGGTCCCGTGACGCTGGGACAACCTCCCCGGGAAAGCACACAGTGCACCTCAGGCTGTTGCAATGTTGTGCCGGCCTCTGCCACTGCAGGCTCGCCCCGCATTCCATACCCCTCCCTCCCCCAGCCTGAGTAAGCCAGAGTTCCCTAATCAGCTGCTACTTTAACCCCGTCCTGTCTGGACGAAAAACAGGCATCCTCAGGTGACCTACACGCAGAGGCAGCGCCAAATCCAAAGCTGAACCCCAGGAGCTGTGTGAACAAGGAAGAGAAAGGGGAATCTCTCCATGCAGCCTCAGGAGCAGCAGATGAAATCTCCACAATCAACTTGATGTGCCCTGCATCTGTGGAATACCTGAATAGACAACGAATCATCCCAAAATTGAGGCAGTGGACCTGGGGAGCAACTGTAGACTTGGGGTTTGCTTTCTGCATCTAATTTGTTTCTGGTTTTATGTTTATTTTAGTTTAGCATTTAGAGCTTATTATCATTGGTAGATTTGTTTATTGATTTGGTAGCCCTTTTCCTTTTTTTTAAATTTTTTTTTCTTTTTCTCTTTTTGTGAGTGTGTATGTGTATGCTTCTTTGTGTGATTTTGTCTGTATAGCTTTGCTTTTACCATTTGTCCTAGGATTCTGTCTGTACACTTTTTGTTTTTGTTTTGGTTTCTGTATACTTTTTAGCACTTGTTAACATGGGAGGATTTGTTTTTTGGTTTAGTTGTTTGCTTCTTTCTTTTTTTTTAAATTACTTTTTTATTTTTAATAGTTTTTTTAAAAAACTTTATTTTATTTATTTTTTCTTTCTTTCTTTCCTTTTTTTTTACCTCCCTTTTCTTCTGAGGCGAGTGGTTGACAGGGTCTTGGGGCTCCGGCCGGGTGTCAGGCCTGAGCCTCTGAGGTGGGAGAGCCAATTTCAGGACACTGGTCCACCAGAGACCTCCTGGCCCCATGTAATATCAAATGGCGAAAGCTCTCACAGAGATTCCATCTCAACGCTCAGACCCAGCTCCACTCAACAACCAGCAAGCTACAGTGCTGGACACCCTATGCCAAACAACTAGCAACACAGGAACACAATCCCATCCATTAGCACACAGGCTGCCTAAAATCATAATAAGTTCACAGACACCCCAAAGCACACCACCAGACACGGTCCTGCTCAGCAGAAAGACAAGATCCAGTTTCATCCACCAGAACAAGGACACCAGGCCCCTCCACCAGGAAGCCTACACAACCCACTGAACCAACCTTACCCACTGGGGGCAGACACCAAAAACAACGAGAACTACAAACCTGCAGCCTGCAAAAAGGAGACCTCAAACACAGTAAGTTAAGCAAAATGAGAGGACAGAGAAATACACAGCAGACGAAGGAGCAAGGTAAAAACCCACCAGACCAAACAAATGAGGAGGAAATAGGCAGCCTACCTGAAAAAGAATTCAGAGTAATGATAGTAAATATGATCCAAAATCTTGGAAATAGAATGGAGAAAATACAAGAAACGTTTAACAAGGACCTAGAAGAACTAAAGAGCAAACAAACAATGGTGAACAACACAATAAGTGAAATTAAAAATTTTCTAGAAGGAATCAATAGCAGAATAACGGAGGCAGAAGAACAAATAAGTGACCTGGAAGATAAAAGAGTGGAAATAACTACCACAGAGTAGAATAAAGAAAAAAGAATGAAAAGAATTGAGGACAGTCTCAGAGATGTCTGGGACAACATTAAACACACCAACATTCAAATTATAGGGGTCCCAGAAGAAGAGAAAAAAAAGGACTGAAAAAATACTTAAAGAGTTTACAGTTGAAAACTTCCATAATATGGGAAAGGAAATAGTCAATTAAGTGCAGGAACACAGAGTGTACCGTAAAGGATAAATCCAAGGAGAAACACGCCAAGACACATATTAATCACACTCAAAAATTAAATGCAAAGGAAAAATATTAATAGCAGCAAGGGAAAAGCAACAAATAACATAAAAGGGAATCCCCATAAGGTTAACAGCTGATCTTTCAGCAGAAACTCTGCACGCCAGAAGGGAGTGGCAGGCTATATTTAAATAAGTGATGAAAGGGAAAAACCTACAACCAAGATTATTCTACCCAGCAAGGATCTCAATCAGATTAGACGGAGAAATTAAAAACTTTGCAGACAAGCAAAAGCTAAGAGAATTCAGCACCACCAAACCAGCTTTACAACAATTGCTAAAGGAACTTCTCTAGGCAGGAAACACAAGAGAAGGAAAAGGCCTACAATAACAAACCCAAAACAATTAAGAAAATGGTAGCAGGAACATACATATCGATAATAACCTTGAATGTAAATGGATTAAACGCTCCAAGCAAAAGACACAGACTGGCTGAATGGATACAAAAACAAGACCTGTATATATGCTGTCTACAAGAGAGCCACTTCTGACCTAGGGACACATACAGACTGAAAATGAGGGGATGGAAAAAGATATTCCATGCAAATGGAAGTCAAAAGAAAGCTGGTGTAGCAATTCTCATATCAGAAAGAATAGACTTTAAAATAAAGACTATTACAAGAGACAAAGAAGGACACTACATGATGATCAAGATTTCAGTACAAGAAGATATTAACAACTGTAAATATTTATGCACCCAACATAGGAGCACCTCAATATATAAGGCAAATGCTAACAGCCATAAAAGGGGAAATCGACAGTAACACAATCATAGTTAACACCCCTCTTTCACCAATGGACAGATCATCCAAAATGAAAATAAATAAGGAAACACAAACTTTAAATGACACATTAAACAAGATGGACTTAACTGATATTTACAGGACATTCCATCCAAAAACAACAGAATACACTTGCTTCTCAAGTGCTCATGGAACATTCTCCAGGATAGATCATATCTTGGGTCACAAACCAAGCCTCAGTAAATATAAGAAAATTGAAATCCTATCAAGTATCTTTTCCGGCTACAACGTTATGAGACTAGATATCAATTACACGAAAAAATCTGTAACAAATACAAAAACATGGAGGCTAAACAATACACTACTAAATAACCAAGAGATCACTGAATAAATTAAAGAGGAAATCAGAAAATACCTAGAAACAAATGACAATGAAAACACGATGACTCAAAACCTACGGGATGCAGCAAAAGCAGTTCTAAAAGGGAAGTTTATAGCAATAAAATCCTACCTCAAGAAGCAAGAAACACCTCAAATAAACAACCTAAACTTACACCTAAAGCAATCAGAGAAAGAGGAACAAAAAACCGCCAAAGTTAGCAGAAGGAAAGAAATCATAAAGATCAGATCAGATCAGAAATAAATGAAAAAGAAATGAAGGAAACAATAGCAAAGATCAATAAAACTAAACACTGGTTCTTTGAGAAGATAAACAAAATTGATAAACCATTAGCCAGACTCATCAAGAAAAAAAGGGAGAAGACACAAATCAATAGAATTAGAAATGAAGAAGGAGAAGTAACAACTGACACTGCAGAAATACAAAGGATCATGAGAGATTACTACAAGCAACTCTATGCCAATAAAATGGACAACCTGGAAGAAACGGACAAATTCTTAGAAAAGCACAACTTCCGAGACTGAACCAGGAAGAAATAGAAAATAAAAACAGACAAATCATGAGCACTAAAACTGAAACTATGATTAAAAATCTTCCAACAAACAAAAGTCCAGGACCAAATGGCTTCACAGGCAAATTCTACCAAACATTTAGAGAAGAGCTAACACCTATCCTTCTCAAACTCTTCCAAAATACAGCAGAGGGAGGAACACTCGCAAACTCATTCTACGAGGCCACCATCAGTCTGATACCAAAACCAGACAAAGATGTCACAAAAAAAAGAAAACTACAGACCAATATCACTGATGAACATAGACGCAAAAATTCTGAACAACAACAACAAAATACTAGCAAACAGAATCCAACAGCACATCAAAAGGATCATACACCATGATCAAGTGGGGTTTATCCCAGGAATGAAAGGATTCTTCACTATACACAAATCAATCAATGTGATACACTGTATTAACAAACTGAAGGATAAAAACCATATGATCATCTCAATAGATGCAGAAAAAGCTTTTGACAAAATTCAACACCCATTTATGATAAAAACCCTCCAGAAAGTAGGCATAGAGGGAATTTACCTCAACATAATAAAGGCCATATATGACAAACTCATATCCAGCATTGTTCTCAATGGTGAAAAACTGAAACCATTCCCTCTAAGATCAGGAACAAGACCAGGTTGCCCACTCTCACCACTATTATTCAAAAAATTTTGGAAGTTTTAGGCACAACAATCAGAGAAGAAAAAGAAATAAAAGGAATCCTAATTGGTAAAGAAAAAGTAAAACTGTCACTGTTTGCAGATGACATGATACTATACATAGAGAATCCTAAAGATGCTACCAGAAAACTCCTAGAGCTAATCAATGAATCTGGTAGAGTAGCAGGGTACAAAATTAATGCACAGAAATCTCTTGCATTCCTATACACGAATGATGAAAAATCTGAAAGAGAAATTAAAGAAACACTCCCATTTACCACTGCAACAAAAACAATAAAATACCCAGGAATAAACCTACCTGAGGAGACAAAAGACCTGTATGCAGAAAACTATAAGACACTGATGAAAGAAATTAAAGATGATACAAACAGATGGAGGGATATATCATGTTCTTGGATGGAAGAATCAACATTGTGAAAATGACTATACTACACAAAGCAATCTACAGATTCAGTGCAACCTCTATCAAACTATCAATGGCATTTTTCACAGAACTAGAACAAAAAATTTCACAATTTGTATGGAAACACAAAAGACCCCGAATAGCCAAAGCAATCTTGAGAACGAAAAAGGGAGCTGGAGGAATCAGGCTCCCTGACTTCAGACTATATTACAAAGCTACAGTAATCAAGACAGTATAGTACTGGCACAAAAACAGAAATATAGATCAATGGAACAGGATAGAAAGCCCAGAGATAAACCCACACACATATGGTCACCTTATCTTTGATAAAGGAGGCAAGAATATACAATGGAGAAAAGACAGCCTCTTCAATAAGTGGTGCTGTGAAAACTGGACAGCTACATGTAAAAGACTGAAATTAGAACACTCCCTAACACCATACACAAATATAAACTCAAAATGGATTAAAGACCTAAATGTAAGGCCAGACACCATCAAACTCTTAGAGGAAAACATAGGCAGAACACTCTATGACATAAATCACAGCAAGATCCTTTTTGAGCCACCTCCTAGAAAGAAAAACAAAAATAACAAATGGGACCTAATGAAAGTTAAAAGCTTTTGCACAGCAAAGGAAACTATAAACAGGACAAAAAGACAACCCTCAGAATGGGAGAAAATATTTGCAAATGAAGCAACTGACAAAGGATTAATCTCCAAAATATACAAGCAGTTCATGCAGCTCAATATCAAAAAAACAAACAACCCAATCCAAAAATGGGCACAAGACCTAAACAGACATTTCTCCAAAGTAGATATACAGATTGCCAACAAACACATGAAAGGATGCTCAACATCACTAATCATTAGAGAAATGCAAATCAAACCTACAATTAGATATCACCTCACACCAGTCGGAATGGCCATCATCAAAAAATCTACAAACAATAAATGCTGGAGAGGGTGTGGAGAAAAGGGAACCCTCTTGTACTGTTGGTGGGAATGTAAATTGACACAGCCACTGTGGAGAAGAGTATGGAGGTTCCTTTAAAAAACTAAAGATATGGGGCTTCCCTGGTGGCACAGTGGTTGAGACTCCGCCTGCCGATGCAGGGGACAGGTTCGTGCCCCGGTCCGGGAAGATCCCACATGCCACGGAGCAGCTGGGCCCGTGAGCCATGGCTGCTGAGCCTGCGCGTCTGGAGCCTGTGCTCCGCAATGCGAGAGGCCACAACAGTGAGAGGCCCGCATACCGCAAAAAAAAAAAAAAAAAAAAAAACTAAAGAAAGAACTACCATATGACCCAGCAATCCCACTACTGGGCACATACCCTGAGAAAACCATACTTCACAAAGAGTCATGCACCACAATGTTCACTGCAGCACTATTTACGATAGCCAGGACGTGGAAGCAAACTATGTGCCCATCGACAGATGAATGGATAAAGATATGGCACATATATACAATGGAATATTACTCAGCCATAAAAAGAACGAAATTGAGTTATTTGCAGTGAGGTGGATGGACCTATAGACTGTCATACAGAGTGAAGTAAGTGAGAAAGAGAAAAACAAATAACATATGCTAACACATATATATGGAATCTAAAGAAAAAACAACAAAAATGGTTCTGAAGAACCTAGAGGCAGGACAGGAATAAAGATGGAGACGTAGAAAATGGACTTGAGGGCACGGGGAGGGGGAAGTATAAGGTGGGACGAAGTGAGAGAGTGGCATGGACATATATACACTACCAAATGTAAAATAGATAGCTAGTGGGAAGCAGCTGCATAGCACAGGGAGATCAGCTCGGTGCTTTGTGTCCCCCCAGAGGGGTGGGATAGGGAGGGTGGGAGGGAAACGCAAGAGGGAGGGGACATGGGGATATATGTATACATATAGCTGATTCACTTTGTTGTACAGCAGAAACTAACACACCATTGTAAAGCAATTATACTCCAATAAAGACGTTAAAAAAAAAGAACTATGAGAATTCCATGTTTAAAATAGAATTTATTGCCCTAAATGCATAATCTTCTATTCTGAGCAAATTAGACAGCTATACTAATATTCTGACTCTGGTAGCTCTTTATAGTTTGGCTTTTACTGAGGGTTTTCAACTCCAAATATGAACTACGTGGAATTCCAGTGGACAATACAGAACCAATGAATCAGATTTAGGAGGAAACTTAAAATTCAACATCTTAACATCTTTTTATTTGATCCAATTCAATAAACATTTACTCACTATGAGAGAGATCCTCAGAGGAGTGAGGAGAATCAAAGTCTTAGATCTCAAGGAGTTCACATAACAAACAGGATACAAAACAAGGTAGATACTCTACAACTAAACAAAAATTGGATAGGGACCCAAAAGTTACAAAGTGCTGTGGATATTCAAAGGGAGATGGTACCTAAGATTGGCCTTAATTGGAAGATAGAATTTTCACACAGAAGTAGTATTCCAGGCATGAAAGAAGAAAGGACAGAGAGAAGAGATTCAAGAGTTTACAAAACATGAGAAGATAATGGACTCTGTAAAAAAGTGTTCACATATCCTTTGTGGAACCAAAAGCGTGAAAAAATGAATACATAATTACCAAGAACTTCAGGAGAGAAAAGGGAGCCAATTAGTGTTGAAAGCTACAGCAGGGTTAAGAGAATAAAGACAGAAATTATCAAGAATATATCATAATCAGGTCATTGGTGGCCTTACCTGATCTCAGTGATGAGATCAGAAACTAAAGACATTTCAGAATAGAAAAACAAAAGTGGCTCAATATAAAAGGTTCATCATTAAAGAGAATAATTAAGGTAAGGAGAAAAACAGAGTTTTAGAATATGGAAGACCTGAACGTGTTTGCTGACAGAGCGAAAGGAGTCAACAGAAAGGTAAAAATGGAAAGATTCAAAAGAAAGAAGGTATACTTAATATTTGGAACAAAGTTACAGAAAGTGGTTGGAAACAAAAGCATGCAAAGAGGAAAGATGGGCCTTGGAAAGGAAAAGGGACTTTTTTCCTCTCGGAAAAAAGGATGAGCACTTCTCTAAGAGCAAGGAAGTTGAGGGATCCTGAAAAGGCTTGAAAAAGAAAGTGCTTGGAGATCTTAGGAGCACAGGCATTTGACAAGGGCAGGAAGAAAATCAGCAGGAGACAAATAGAAAGGATTCTAGCAGCAGTGAGTGCTTAGCTGGATTCAGAAACAGAAATCTGCAGAGATACAATCAGCATATTTGATGACTTTCTCCCAATAACCTCAGAAGCCCGGGACGCTAGGGGGAGAAAGCAAATTGTGGCAAAGGCAACCAAAAAATGACTTGCCTGAATTAAAATTACTCAGGTTGGCAGGGCTGAGACAAGTGCCCAGCCAGCTCTGGCTTCTAGTTCAGCACTCTCTTTTGACTATGCTGCCTTCTTTTTAAACAAAACTTTCCTAAGGCTAGTTAAGTTTACAAGTTAATTGCCAGTTCTAAAGTTTTAAAACCATGCTATTAAAGCAAGGTAATGAAATACTTGTTCTTTGAGCACTAACACAATAAAATTAGGACTTTTTTTTTACTTGTACAACGTCATCAGTTGTGAAAAGTCAGAAGGGTTCATTGCCAGACAAAACCCAGAATGTCACTTACCGGGCAGCTTCAGGAAAACCCATCTTGTACAGCGTGACAACTACTGCTCCTCCGAGGCCTAAATTATGCTGCAGAGCAATCTTTGCACCAGGAACCTGCCTTTTTCCGGCTTCCCCTCTCAGCTGCCAGCAGAGTTCAGCGCACTGAGCCAGACCTAACAAATCGAACGCAGAACAGTCAGATTCCTTTGGTTTAGAAAGCTAAAGGCAGACAAGGGCTAACGTTTAATTGTGACTTTTAACTAAACCATTTTATTCAGCCAAGACGACGTTTGCCTAAGTAAGAACTTCTCTTACAAGCCTGGAGGGTTTTTGCAGCTAGCTATTTTTTCTCCCTAAGTAATCTCTGTATTTAGACAATATTCAGGCTTCAGAAATTCCTTGTGCTCTTTACATTTATCCAACCTGTCATTTTTTGGCAATGTTGAAAGAGAAAACACTGAATATACCGTTCTCTGGCTGAGGCAAAACAGCATAAAAACAATTTAATTTTACCATTTTTAATGTATCAAAATAATATAATCTAGGACTTGGGAGTTGACTTTCCCTAAAATATTTAGCTGGTATGGGAAATTTTCCTATTATTCTCCTCAAAAAGTTCCTAGAGAGTGTTTTCTAGACCTGTTCACAGCTATTCCAAAAATAGCACTGGATTCACAAAAATAGCATTTTGTCCTCTGGATAATAAAATCAGAGATTTTTAGAGCTGGAGAGAACTAAATAATGTTGAAACCAAACCCCCCTAAAACTGAGTTCCCTTACTGAGTTTATGATTAATCTCTCTATCCAAAACTTTATTCCCTTACTTGTCTCCTCTGACCTCAATCCCTTTCTTGTCCCCTCAATCCTGTGCTAACTGAACACTAATTAATCAGGGTCAGTTGACTAAGATTGCTGTTGTTAATAACATCGTTACTGTATTAAAATTGCTGTTGTAGATACCATCATACAAACTCAAGTTGTTTTTCCAGGCAAGATGAGCTCACAAGCCCCAGAGCCATGGACCACCTGGCCAGAGAATCATAAACCAGACACATTCTGACTCCCAAAACCATGATTAAGAAATGTCACACATATACACACTACTATATATAAAATAGATAACTAATAAGAACCTACTGTATAGTACTCTACTCTACTCAATACTCTGTAATGACCTATATGGGAAAAGAATCTAAAAGAGTGGATACATGTATATGTATAACTGATTCACTTTGCTGTACAGCAGAAACTAATACAACATTGTAAATCAACTATATGCCAATAAAAATTAATTTAAAAATACATGTGTTCAATAATGAAAAAGAAATGTCACAGAAATGTCTTCAGACGATGATTAATTCCAGTTTCCTTGTTCTTCCCCTTTAAAACATCCTTAACTCGAAGACCAAGATGGAGTGGATCTGAGACTTGTCTCCCACTCCCTTTCTTGGCGCCCTGCAAATAAACCCTTACTTTGCTGCAAACACCCACTATCACAGTTTGCTTTCTGCGCCAAGCCATGGGCACAGGAGCCCTTGCTTACTTACAAAGGTAGCAATGAGAAGCTGTAAAATTAAGTAATTTGTGAATGGTCACAAAGCAGGCTAATTCCAGAGCTGAGATTAGAAGCCAAGTCTCCTGATTTACATTTGTTTTTCCCCCACACCAGCTATTCAAGGATAGTTTAGTTAAGAATGTTGGATAGACTGGTTTCATCGTCCTGGAGGCAGAGCAAACTGGTCTACCTATAATGTCTGTTCTTCCACCCACACCCCCAATCACAACGTCTGATTCCCGAATACCTATGACAGTTGTCTGTATAACCCCAACCTTCTCAAGAAATTTAACTGCCATTTCTCCTTTCTATGCAATGTCTACATATTTTTACAGAATATATATTTTAAACACTGTTTTAAAATAGGTAATTCTACATCTTGTAATGATTTTTTGAATTGTGAACATTTTGAATATTAAGGTCAAAGTGAATAATTCTACTAATATATCCAAACTTTGGGGCAATCAGTTTTACTTGAAATCTGCCATACAAAAAGCTTAAACATTTATGAATACATAAGACCAAAATAACTATTCAGACTGGTCTTATGTATATGTAGGTTGGGAAATAGGGCTAGTTCTCTTCCCCAAAGAGTAAACATACATAGTTTACAAATATTTGAGAAAAATACTCAACTTTACCTTGATCAAATAGTTTTAACCAATCACATTGGTCAGGCTGTTTAAAAATGGAACTAATCAATGCTGAGGAGACTATGGCACGACAGCCACCTTCATACAGTAAGGGTAAAAGTTCAAACTGGTACAACCTTTTTGGAAAGCAATGTACAAAATTATTAAGAGCACTTAAAATGCCTTGAAAACCATTCTATGGAAATAATCAAGCATGGGAGAAGTCTTACACACAAAGCTATCTGTTTATCACATTCTTAGAACAGTGAAAAACTAGATAATCTACAAGTGGAATAACTGGGGAATGGTTATATAAATTATGATCTATCCATATGACAAAGTACTATGTTCCTATTTAAAATGATGTATACAAAAATTTTAATAATTTTAGGAAAACGTTTATGATATAATCTTAGTAAAAAATGCAAGGAACCCTTTAGATATTCATCTACCCATCCATCCAACAAATATTTACTAAATGCCTAATATGTGCTGACACTGCTCAAGGCTCAGAAGATGTAATAAATAAGATAGGCATATAAAGGTACACAGCCTACGTAAGGAATAGAAAGTTAAGTGAATGAGGCTAGAGAGTGCTCAAGAGAGCCAGTGAGAGTGAGAGAGAAGGGGGTGAAAAGGGAGAGAGGGAGTTGGGGGAGGGAGGCAGGCAGAAAGGGAGAGAGTGAGGGGGAGAGAAGGAGGGAGAGAGAGAGAACATGAATGTACTGGAAGTACCAGATTTTGCAATAATCTCAGTCACACCATACCACTGATACTGTAGGAGATGTGGTATACTGTGTTAAATCTCTACTCATGATTTGCTTAACTCACATGTGGCAAAAAAAGGAAGAAGGGAGGGAGGGAATAAAGATCCATGCTAACTTATTTATTCACTTTTAACAAAAGACGACAGTGAGAAAACATACTGATTATATGAGCTTTCTGGTTATCTGCTTTCAGAATAACCTGGCATTTCTTGCATTTCTAGAATCTAGATTTGTGAAGGGTGGAAGTCAAAAGTTGGCTCAGAAATCTACTTGCCAAGAAGACGCAGAAGATAGTTATGAAAGCATAAACTATATAAGCAACACTTTTAAAAATTTTTCCTTCCTTGCATAACTTCTGGCACTGAATTAAAAACCATATTTTTCCTCTCCTTGGAAAAAAAAAACTATCAAACATGAACATGATATATTTATAAATTGTGGAGGGACACAGAAATGGGCATCCTGTCAAAGTAGTGTATTCAAACAGTAATGTCCTTCTTAAAGTCTCTTACGAAGGGGAAAAAATATTTTTAACCTGGTTACTTCATTTTACTACTACCTTGCTGCAAAAATTTCCTAACAAGATGTTGGTCAATCTTTTTATATAAAAATAATTAGCCTAGGACTCAGCTACATAATTATATAGTCTGGTTGCTACTGAAAATAAACTATTCAAACATGTATCAAGCACTCCACTAAGTACTGAAGATACAAAGAATTCACAGTGTAATATGAAGTGCTAATAAAGATAAGTACTAAGTGCTATGGAAATCCACAGAATGGAGAAACTACAGGGAATAATATCTTGAGATATTATCTGAGGTCTTTTCTTCCTCCTGCTTCCTTGAACCCATAGCTCTTTCTATACCATTAAGACAGTCAAGTACAAAAAGTCATAATTTAGCTTTAGTTTCAAATTAGACATCTAAAGACCTTAGCATAAACAGCATAAAAAAGCATGTTTTTCTATCGTTGGAGCCTGGCTTTTTGAGAAAGCAAGATTTGTTGAGCTTTGAAGGGCAAAAAGTGTTAATGGATTCAGCATACACTGAAAAATGCACATTTATTAAGATCAGTTTTTCCCTCCAAAAGTTATAAAGTTATCAACCTAGAATGCTATCAAATGTACAATATATTTAAAGAACAAAAGTAACAAGGATATTTTCAGACAAAATAAGATGAAAGAATTCATCACCATACTGTAACACCCACACTATAAATGTTAAAGGAAATCCTTTAGGCAGTAAGAAAATGATAGCAGATGGAAATATGAATTTACACAAAGGAATGAAGTGGTAACTACATTAACCTTAAATAGATAAGGTTTTCTTATTGTTTAATCTCTTTAGGATATAACTGATTATTTAAACAAAAATAATTTCTTGTGGAGTTTAAAACATATGTAAAAGAAAAATTTACAACTATAGTATTATAAGGCCTCGACAGGAGAAATGGAAGTATACTGTTTTAAGGTTCTTTTACTATTAGTGAGCTCGTATAATAACACTTGAAGATAGGCTATGATAATAAAGGTAAAATGGAGAAATAAAAAATAATCCAAAAGTAGGATGATAAAAAGAGAGAAATGGGAATAAAGAACAGCTGGGACAAAGAGAACACAAATAGCCATACTAATAATCATATCAAATATAAATAGTCTAAACACCCCAATCAAAGACAGAGATTGTCACTGTGGAGAAAAAAAACAAGACCCAACTAAATGCTGCCAATGCACTTTAAACATAAAATCACAAATAGGTTAAAACTAAAAAGACAGGAAAAGATATATCATGTTAGCACTAGTTAAAATTTGAAAGCTGGAGTGGCCGTATTAAATCAGCCAAAGCAGATTTCAGAGCAAAGACTTGCCAGAGCAAAGAAGGCCATTTCATGAAGATAAAGGGGAAAACATAAAACTGTCTTTATTCACAGACAATATGATTGTCTATACAGAAAACCTGATGCAGTTTTTAAACAACTACTAGGATTAATAAGTGAGTTTTAGCAAGGCTATAAGATGAATAAACAAAAATTGATTGTATTTCTACATACTAGCAATGAAAGCTTGAAACTGAAAAAATACCATTCACAATAGCATCAAAAATATGAAATACTTAGGGGCAAATCTGACAAATATTTACCCTTAAGTATTTACCCGATAATCTGACAAATATGTGCAAGACCTGTACAGTGAAAGCTATAATATATTTCTGAAAAAAGTTAAAGACTTTTTTAAATAAATAAATGGAGACATATATTTTGTTTATGAGGCAGAAGATTCACTATTGTTTGAATCTCAATTCTCCCCCAGATAAATCTATACATTCAACATAATCCTAATAAAAATCCCAGGAGAATTTTTTGTAGAAATCAACAAGCTGATTCTAACATTTCTGTAAAAATACAAAGGAGCTAGAATAGACTAACAACTCTAAAAAAGAAGAATTAAGTTGGAGGGCTAGGGCTACCTAATATCAAGAACAATTACAAAGGTACAGTAATCAAAACGGTATGGTACTCATGTAAAGACAGACACATAGATTAAATGGACAGAAAAGACAGACCACAAATAATGTCCACATATTTATGAACAACTGATTTCTGACAAAGGCAATGCAGTGGACAAAGTATAGATAAATAAATAGCACTCCAACAACAGAAAATCCATATGTAAAAAATGGACTCTGATCCACACTTTGTGCCATACATAAAAATTAATTAAAAGTGGGTCACAGATCTAAATGTAAGGCTTAAAGTATAAAACATCTAGGAGAAAACATAGGAAAAGATCTTTGTGACTCAGGGTTAGACAAAGATGTCTTAGACAGGACTTAACCATAATTAAAAACTTCTGCTCTTTAAAAGACACTAGTAAGAGAATGAAAAGAAAAGTCACAGACTGGGAGAAAATCTTTGCAAAGCATATATTTGGTAAAGAACTTGTATACAGGATATATAAAGAACTCTCAAAACTCATCGAAGAAGATATACAGATGACAAATAAGCACATAAAAAACTGTTTAACGTCATTAGCCAGTAGGAAAATGCAAATTAAAACCACAAGAAGATGCCACTACATACTGATTAGAATAGCTAAAATTTAAAAAGCTGACCATACCAAGTGCTGACGAGGATGTGGAAGAACTAGAACTCTCATACACTGCTGGTGGGAAGGCGAAATAGTATGACCACTTTGGAAATCAGTTTGACATTTTCTTTTTGTGTTATTTTTTTTAAATTAATTAATTTATTTTGACTGCACCGGGTCTTAGTTGCAGCATGTGGGATCCTTTAGCTGCAGCATGTGGACTTCTTAGTTGGGGCATGCATGCAGGATCTAGTTCTCTGACCAGGGATCGAACCTGGGCCCCCTGTATTGGTAGCGTGGAGTCTTACCCACTGGACCACCAAGGAAGTCCCCAGTTTGACAGTTTCTTAAAAGTTAAACCTACTTGGGCTTCCCTGGTGGCGCAGTGGTTGAGAGTCCGCCTGCCGATGCAGGGGACACGGGTTCTTGCCCCGGTCCGGGAGGATCCCACATGCCGCGGAGCGGCTAGGCCCGTGAGCCATGGCCGCTGGGCCTGCGCGTCCGGAGCCTGTGCTCCACGACGGGAGAGGCCACAGCAGTGAGAGGTCCACGTACCGCAAAAAAAAAAAAAAAAAAAAGTTAAACCTACACCTGGCATATGATCCAGTCATTCCACTCCTAACTATTTACACAAGAGAAAATATAATCCATGTTTATACAAAGATTTACCCATGAATGTTCACAGTAGCTTTATTTGTAATAGCCAAAAACTAGAAACAACCCAAATGCCCATCAACAATAAACATGATATATCCATACAGTGGAGTACTACTCAGCAGTAAAAAGGAATGAACTATTGATACATGCAAATATATGGACAAATCTCAGGCAGACAAAAAGAAAGACAACATACTGTAGAATTCCATTTATACAAAACTCTAGAAAATGCAAATTAATCTATAGTGACAGAAAACACTGCTTTGGGATGTGGGGTGGGAAATAGTGGGAGAGAAGGATTACAAAGATGTATATATGACTAAACTTTTGGGGTTGATGGACACGTTCACTATCTTGACTATGGTGATGGTTTAACAGGTGGATATATATGTCAAACTTATTAAATTGTACATTTTAAATATGTGCAGTTGAAGATGGCAGTGTTGGAAGATGCAGAGTTAGTGTCTCCCCACGACTAGGGCACCTGCCAGCTGCTGATGGGGGACTCTGATGCCCAAGGACACAGGAGGAACCCCAAAGTGAACTGGTAGGATGTAGGGGGACTGAGTGGGGAGGAGAACTGGAGGCCAGACAGGATCAGTGCCCCTGAGGCTGGGAAGATCACGAGAGGCAGGTGGGAGGAGCCATCCAGGAGAACGGGGAGAGGAGCGGAGGGTGATTGCCCCACCCACTGGGGCCCGGGGAGCCTGTTGAGCTCCCAGGCTAGTCTCCTGCCCTCCAAAGCCCCCTACAGGCCGTGTGGGCCCTTGGGAGCCTAGGAAGGAGGCCAGGGAGATCAGGAGAGGGAGGTGGGAGGTGGGAGGTGGGAGGCGGGAGGGGCCCTCCCAGACCCAAGGAGGAGAGGAGAGGAGGGCGTTTGCCCCACCCACTCAAACCCAGGAAGCCTGTTGGGCTCCCAGCTGAGGTACCCTGCCTTCTGAGACCAGGGGTGGGGGCACACCTGGACCCCTTCTGTTCCTTGAGCCTAAGCCCCACCCCCCACATTCCCCAGGGCCTTTCCAACCCTGTGGGTCCTAAGCATAGGCCCTGCCCACTGCCCAAACCTCACCCTTGCTTAGGCCCCGCCCTCCACAGCCAAAGCCTTTCCCCCCTTTTTATTCTTTTCTTTTCCCTCTTCCTCTTTTTTACTATTATGGTACTGATATACTTTCCGGTTGTTGATTCATCTGTATTTTTTACTTTTATATTCTTTCTAACATACCTATTAGTTTCCTAATCTAATTTTACTTTTTATTTTGTTATTGTTCTTTTTTTTTTGCCACCCCACGTGGCTTGCGGGATCTTGGTTCACGAGCCAGGGGTCAGACCAAAGCTCCTCCAGTGGGAGCTCCGAGTCCGAACCACTGGACTAAGAGAGAACCTCAGACCCCAGAGAATATTCATCAGAGTGAGGTGTCATGGAGTTCCTCATCTCAGCACGAAGACCCAGCTCTACCCAACAGCCTACAAACTCCAGTGTTGGACACCTCAGGCAAAACAACCAGTAAGACAGGAACACAATCCCACTCATTAAAAAAAAAAAAAAAAAAATGAGATGGCAAAAAAATATGTCACAGATGAATGAGCAAGGTAAAAACCTACAAGACCAAATAAATGAAGAGGAAATAGGCACCTACCTGAAAAAGAATTCAGAGTAATGATAGTAAAGATGATCCAGAATCTCGGAAACAGAATGGAGGCTCGGATTGAGAAAATAAAAGAGATGTTTAACAAAGATCTAGAAGAACTAAAGAACAAACAAACAGAGATGAACAACACAATAACTGAAATGAAAAATACACTAGAAGGAATCAATAACAGAATAACTGAGGCAGAAGAAGGGGTAAGTGAGCTGGAAGACAAAATGGTGGAAGTAACTGCCAAGGAGCAGAATAAAGAAAAAAGAATAAAAAGAATTGAGGACAGTCTCAGAGACCTCTGGGACAACATTAAATGCATCAACATTCGAATTATACGGGTCCCAGAATAAGAAGAGAAAAAGAAAGGGTCTGAGAAAATATTTGGAGAGATTACAGTCGAAAACTTCCTTAACATGGGAGAGGAAATAGTCACCCAAGTCCAGGAAGCACAGAAAGTCCCATACAGGATAAATCCTAGGAAAAATACACCAAGACACCTATTAATCAAACTAACAAAAATTAAATTCAAAGAAAAAATATTAAAAGTAGCAAGGGAAAAACAAAAAAATAATATACAAAGGAATCCCCATAAGGTTATCAGCTGATTTTCAGCAGAAACTCTGCAGGCCAGAAGGGAGTGGCAGGATATACTTAAAGTGATGAAAGAGAAAAACCTACAACCGAGATTACTCTACCCAGCAAGGATCTCATTCAGATTCGATGGAGAAGTCAAAAGCTTTTCAGACAAGCAAAAGCTAAGAGAATTCAGCACCACCAAACCAGCTTTACAACAAATGCTAAAGAAACTTCTCTAGGTGGGAATTGCAAGAGAAGAAAAAGACCCACAAAAACAAACCCAAAACAATTAAGAAAATGGTAATAGGAACATACATATAGATAATAACCTTGAATGTAAATGGATTAAATGCCCCAAGCAAAAGACACACACTGGCTGAATGCATACAAAAACAAGACCAATATATATGCTGTCTACAAGAGACTCACTTCAGACCTAGGAACACATACAGACTGAAAGTGAAGGGAGGGAAAAAGATATTCTATGCAAATGGAAATCAAAAGAAAGCGGGAGTAGCAATACTCCTATCAGATAAAATAGACTTTAAAATAAAGAATGTTACCAGAGATAAGAAGGGACACCACATAATGATCAAAGGATCAATTCAAGAAGAAGATATAACAATTATAAATGTTTATGCACCCAACATAGGAGTGCCTCAATACATAAGGCAAATGCTAACAGCCATAAAAGGGGAAATTGACAGTAACACAATCATAGTAGGGGACTTTAACACCCCACTTGCACCAATGGACAGATCATCCAAACAGAAAATAAATAAGGAAACACAATCTTTAAATGACACATTAAACAAGGTGGATTTAATTGATATTTACAAGACATTCCATCCAAAAACAACAGAATACATTTGCTTCTCAAGTGCTCATGGAACATTCTCCAGGATAGATCATATCTTGGGTCACAAATCAATCCTCAGGAAATTTAAGAAAACTGAAATTGTATCAAACATCTTTTCTGACCACAATACTATGAAATTGGAAATCAATTACAGGAAAAAAAACTGTAAAAAACACAAATACATGGAGGCTAAACAGTGCAATACTAAATAATCAAGAGATCACTGAAGAAATCAAAGAAGAAATAAAAAATACATGGAAACAAATGACAACAAAAACACAATGACCCAAAACCTATGGGATGCAGCAAAAGCAGTTCTACGAGGGAAGTTTATAGCAATTCAATCTCACCTCAGGAAACAAGAAAAATCTCAAATAAACAATCTAACCCTACACTTAAAACAACTAGAGAAAAAAGAACAAAGAAAACCCAAAGTCAAGAGAAGGAAAGAAATCATAAAGATCAGAGCAGAAATAAATGAAATAGAAACGAAGAAAACATTAGCGAAGATCAAAAAAACTAAAAGCTGGTGCTTTTTTTGTTTATCTTTGAGAAGATAAACAAAATTGATAAACCTTAGCCAGACTCATCAAGAAAAAAAAGGAGAGGATGCAAATCAATAAAATTAGAAATGAAGAAGGAGAAATCACAACTGACACCGCAGAAATACAAGGGATTATAAGAGACTACTACAAACAACTATATGCCAATAAAATGGACAACTATGAAGAAATGGACAAATTCTTGGAAAGCTACAATTTTCCAAGACTGAACCAGAAAGAATTAGAAAATATAAACAGACCTATCACAAGTAATGAAATTGAAACCATAATTAAAAATCTTCCAACAAACAAAAGTCCAGGGCCAGATGGCTTCACAGGCGAATTCTATCAAACATTTAGAGAAGAGCTAACACCGATCCTGCTCAAATTCTTGCAAAAAATTGCAGAGGGAGAAACACTCCCAAATTTGTTCTACAAAGCCACCATCACCCTAATACCAAAACCAGACAAAGATGTCACAAAGAAAGAAAACTACAGGCCAATATCACTGATGAACATAGATTCAAGAATCCTGAACAAAATACTAGCAAAAGGAATCCAACAGCATTCCAAAGGATCATACATCATGATCAAGTGGGATTTATCCCAGGGATGCAAGGATTCTTCAATATACACAAATCAATCAATGTGATACACCACATTAACAAATTATGGAATACAAACCATATGCTCATCTAAATAGATGCAGAAAAAGCTTTTGACAAAATTCAACACCCATTTATGATAAAAACTCTCCAGAAACTGGGCATAGAGGGAACCTACCTCAATGTAATAAAGGTCATATATGACAAACCCACAGCAAGCATCATACTCAATGGTTAAAAACTGAGATCTTTTCCACTAAGATCAGGAACAAGACAAGGATGTCCACTCTTGCCACTCTTGTTCAACAAAGTTTTGGAAATCCTAGCCACAGCAATCAGAGAAGAAAAAGAAATAAAAGGAATACAAATTGGAAAAGAAGAAGTAAAATTGTCACTGTTTGCCGATGACATGATGCTATATATAGAGAGAGAATCCTAAAGATGCCACCAGAAAACTACTAGAGCTAATCAATGAATTTGGTAAGGTTGCAGGATACAAAATTAATGCACAGAAATCTCTGGCATTGCTATACATCAACAATGAAAAATCAGAAAAAGAAATTAAGGAAACCCTCCCATTTACCATTACAGCAAAAAGAATAAAATACCTAGGAATAAACCTGCCTAAGGAGGTGAAAGACTTGTACGCAGAAAACTATAAAACACTGATGAAAGAAATCAAAGATGACATAAACAGATGGAGAAATATACCATGTTCTTGGATTAGAAGAATGAATATTGTGAAAATGACTATACTTAACCAAAGCAATCTACAGATTCAATGCAATCCCTATCAAACTACCAATGGCATTCTTCACAGACTTAGAACAAAAAATTTTACAATTCGTATGGAGACACAAAAGACCCCGAATAGCTAAAGCAATCTTGAGAAAGAAAAACGGAGTTGGAGGAATCAGGCTCCCTGACTTCAAACTATACCACAAAGCTACAGTAATCAAGACAGTATGGTACTAGCACAAAAACAGAAATACAGATCAATGGTACAGGATGGAATGCCCAGAGATAAACCCACACACATATGGGCACCTAATTTATGGCAAAGGAGGCAAGTACATACAATAGAGAAAAGACAGCCTCTTCGATAAGCGGTGCTGGGAAAACTGGACAGCTACATGTAAAAGAATGAAATTAGAACACTACCTAACACCATACACGAAAATAAACTCAAAATGGATTAAAGACTTAAATGTAAGACCAGACACTATAAAACTCTTAGAGGAAAACATAGGAAAAACACTCTTTGACATAAACCACAGCAAGATCTTTTTTGACCCACCCCCTAGAGTAAAGGAAATAAAAACAAAAATAAACAAATGGGACTTAATTAAACTTAAAAGCTTTTGCACAGCAAAGGAAACTATAAACAAGACAAAAAGACAACCCTCAGAATGGGAGAAAATATTTGCAAATGAAGCAATGGACAAAGGATTAATCTCCAAAATATATGAACAGCTCATGCAGCTCAATGTCAAAAAAAAACAAATATCCAGTTAAAAAATAGGCAGAAGACCTAAATAGACATTTCACCAAGGAAGACATACAGATGGCGAAGGGGCACATGAGAAGATGCTTAGCATCACTAATTATTAGAGAAATGCAAATCAAAACTACAATGAGGTATCACCTCATGCTGGTCAGAATGGCCATTATCAAAAAATCTAGAAATAATAAATGCTGGAAAGGGTGTGGTGAAAAGGGAACCCTCTTGCACTGTTGGTGGCAATGTAAATTGATAAAACCACTATGGAAAACAGTATGGATGTTCCTTAAAAAACTAAAAATAGAACTACCATATGACGCAGCAATCCCACTACTGGGCATATACCCTGAGAAAACCACAATTCAAAAAGAGACATGTACCACAATGTTCATTGCAGCACTATTTACAATAGCCAGGACATGGAGCCAGCCTAAATGTCCAGCGACAGATCAATGGATAAAGAAGATGTGGCACATCTAGACAATGGAATGTAACTCAGCCATAAAAAGAAACGAAATTGAGTTATTTGCAGTGAGGTGGATGGACCTAGAATCTGTCATACAGAGTGAAGTTAAGTCAGAAAGAGATAAACAAATACCAAATGCTAACGCATATATATGTAATCTAAAAAAAAAATGGTACTGATGAATGTAGTTGCAGGGCAGGAATAAAGAGATAGACATAGTGAATGGACTTGAGGACTTGGGGTGGGAGGGGGAAGCTGGGGCAAAGTGAGAGTAGCATCGACATATACACTACCAAACGTAAAACAGATAGCTGGTGGGAAGCAGCAGCATGGTACAGGGAGATCGGCTCGGTGCTTTGCGATGACCTGGAGGGGTGGGATAGGGAGGATGGGAGGGAGGTTCAAGAGGAAGGGGATACAGGGACATGTGTATGCATATGGCTGATTCGCTTTGTTGTGCAGCAGAAACTGACACAGTATTGTTAAGCAATTGTACTCCAATAAAGATCTATTAAAAAGATAATAAATATGTGTAGCTGATTATATGTTGATTTTACCTCAAAAGAGCTGTTAAAATAAGAAAATAAAATATGGGATATATAGGCACGATATTCCTTCTCTGTCTTCCTTTTTCTTGTCAGGAGCAATAAAAGCCAGGGCCTGGGGCTTCCCTGGTGGCGCAGTGGTTGAGAGTCCACCTGCCGATGCAGGGGACACGGGTTCGTGCCGCGGTCCAGGAGGATCCCACATGCCGCGGAGCGGCTAGGCCCGTGAGCCCTGGCCGCTGAACCTGCGCGTCCGGAGCCTGTACTCCGCAGCGGGAGAGGCCACAGCAGTGAGAGGCCCACGTACCGCAAAAAAAAAAAAAAAAAAAAAGCCAGGGCCTGCTCCTAGCTACCTCTACCTGGCAATAGGTATCAAAAGTAAACATTCTCTCTTAGGCTCCATTTCTCCTGGCACTGAAGAGTGTTCATTAGAGTCTAATGATAAAACTTACCTCCCCTCACAACACAGTGATAAATGTGCAAAATTCTGGGCAACGGGAATGAAGACAGGTGACCTCTAGAATATGATGAGAGATGAAATAGATACTTTGGTAAAATGCTATTTAGGCTTTACTGACTTACTGACTTTTTAGTGTCAGTATTGGATTTAGGTTTTGTCAGTCATCATCCTAGAATGTACTTCTTTTGGTGACCCCTTATAGAATACAAGAAGAGCCAGGCCATGGTTTGAGTATGTTAGGTCCCCTGGCTAAAATTCCATTTACTCTCATTTCATTTTCACCCAACTCCTTAAAACCCAAGTTTATAATACCTTTAAAGGTACTGAAACATGTAAAAAAAAAAAAAGTCACACAATAGAATAATATATGTACCATTAAAAATATTAAGAACTATGTGAATTCAGGAGGAGACATAATTCCATCCCTTTGGGATATTAGAGCATCTTAGAATTAGGAAGGATCTAAGAGTGTGTCAAATCTAAGGCCCTAACAGATGGGCTAATTCCCCTTACAACATTCCCATCAAGTTGTTAACTTGTATTTCTCATGCACAGCCTCTGTGACAGGCAATATATGCTCTCAGGAGGCAATCTATTCCATTTTTGAAACGCCATGTTAAAAAGTTCTTTCCTGGGGCTTCCCTGGTGACGCAGTGGTTGAGAATCCGCCTGCCAATGCAGGGGACACGGGTTCGTGCCCCAGTCCGGGAAGATCCCACATGCCACGGAGCCGCTGGGCCCGTGAGCCATGGCCGCTGAGCCTGCGCGTCCGGAGCCTGTGCTCCACAAAGGGAGAGGCCACAACAGTGAGAGGCCCGCGTACCGCATAAAAAAAAATTTTTTTAAAGTTCTTTCCTGAACAAACATTGCACGATTCTACTTATGTGAGGTACTTAGAGTAGTCAAAATCATGTAGACAGTTGGTAGGATGGTGGTTGCCAGGGGTGAGGGGAGAAGAGAATGGGAAGTTATTGTTTAATGGATACAGAGCTTCAGTTTTGCAACCTGAAAAGAGTTCTATGGATGGATGGTGGTTACAGTGACACAACAAGGTTGATGTACTTAATACCATTGACCTGTACACTTAAAATGGTTAAGATGGTAAATTTTATGTTATGTGCATTTTCCCACAATTAACAAAGTTTCTTTCCTGCCACAGCCCAAAATCTACCTTCCCATGAATTCTTCCCAATGATCCTAAGTCTTCTCACACTAAACAAGTTTATCCCCTCTGCCCCATACCACCCTTCAGATATTAAAGGAGAAATAATTTATTCAACCCTCTTTAGATGTGCAACGTCTTGTATTGGGCACTGTTCAGGGTACAGAGACAAATGAAATATGGATCCTGCCCTCACAGGCTCTTAGTCAAACAGAGGAGATTTTTTAAAAGGCCATAAATAATTATAATATGCACTACACGCATGAATGTCAAAAGAGAAGTACTGAGAAAGTATAGCAAGAGTTCAGAAAAGGGAAAGATTAATCTATGGAAAGGATCAAGAAATCAGGAAAAGCTTCATAAGATAGATAACACTTGAGATCGACCTTGAAGATGGGCATTTCCACTGAGGAAAAGGGCACTGAAGTAGCGTGTAGTGGTTAAGAGCCTGGACCCTAAAACTACACTGCCTGGGTTTGAATCCTAGTTTTGCTACTTTCTACCTTGGTGACTTTGGGCAAGTTACTCTGTGCCTCTACGTTCCTCTTTTATAAAATATAAAAAAGTAGATATGAGAATTAAATGCATTTGTACATGAAGAATACTTAGAACAGTGCCTAGAAATTAGCGCTGTATACGTGTGTTGGCTGTTGCTATTATTGAGAAAACAGCAAAGCCAGAGTTTGTAGAGGTGAGGAGGAATTAAACACATCTGAAAAAAGCACAGTTCAGTTTAGTTTAAATATGCTTCCTCTTTCTACATCTCCTCCCCCAAAACCCAACTAGATATAAATGCTAGGATAGAATCTGACATGTGGTGGGTATTTAGTAAATCATCACCCCTCCCATTCTCCTTTCCCTTTTTCCTTTCTTCATAGTTCTGGTTTGTGCTTTGCCTAAGGCACCTATATTCTGCCTTGGATTCTAATAATTTGTGTTACATTATCTGCCTCTTGTATGCTTCCTTAGGGCAGCGGTTACCTTGTGTACCCTAGCCCTAGCTCCTAAACCTGGTTGTGCATGAAAAGTTCTTGGGGGAACTTTATAAACACATAACCTGTTTGGATCAACCAGGCTTAGGAATCAGAATTACTAATGGTAGGGCAGGAATACATACTTTTTAAAGCCACAGGGGATTCTGAATCAGTCCATCAGTAGACACCATATTTGAATACCAGTTACCTATAGCACCTAATGATAATGTGCAATAAGCATTTATTGAACATACAATAAGCATTTATTGAACTTTCATAGACTGAAAAATGGAGAAAACGAGGTTGAAGCCTCACTGGAAAGGCACTAAATGCCAGGTTGAATTGATATAAAAGGCCAAACTAAATAACCAACTTTCAGCTTCAAAGCAACAATCCCTTATTAGGAGTTTTATCTCAAAAGCACTTTCATGCCCTTTCAGTAGATCCCAGACACTAATATGCATTTTCATGAATCAGAGATGGCTAAAAATGAGCTAAAGTCAAATTTTACTTATTCATTTTAAACAAACCTTCAATGTGTTGAACAATATATGTGAAAGAATTTTAAAAACTGGAATAAAATATGATACTATTATTTGGACACTAATTTGCTTTTTGTTGTATGACAATTGCAAAGTACACCAAAAAAAAACCCCTTAAGGTTTATTGTGATTTTTCTAATTGGAAAATCCAAAAGGAATTCATGTTTTTAAACTGACAATGAACAAAAGACCATTCAATTCAAATGCATAAACCTCTTTTTCTTCTATTATAAGTACCATTATGGAAGTTAGAAGCTTTTTTTTTTTTTTTTTTTTTTTTTCTTTTTGCAGTACGTGGGCCTCTCACTGCTGTGGCCTCTCCCGTTGCAGAGCACAGGCTCCGGACGCGCAGGCTCAGCGGCCATGGCTCACGGGCCCAGCCGCTCCGCGGCACGTGGGATCTCTCCAGACCGGGGCACGAACCCATGTCTCCTGTATCGGCAGGCAGACTCTCAACCACTGCGCCACCAGGGAAGCCCTAGAAGCTTTTTTTAACCCAGACCGTAACAAGTTAAAATCAGAAACCAATATTATGGAAAGTTAATTTTAAAGCTAATTCTCCAATGCTGAGTTCCCACCAAAGTAGCAATATCATACAATTAAAAGAATACCATTGGTAGAAGAGAACCTTAAACCTTCCCCACCCCACCTTAACATGTTTTGGAAACACTTACTTGACTGTTTTCTGATTTTCTTAGAATCCTATTGCAGTTTGCTATCCAAGTAACTAGGGCAAAAATATTTAAACAACTCTGAGCTGTCATTCTGATATATTTTCCAGGAGTCTGAATTCTTTCTTGGGCTACAGCTAATGGCCACGTGTCAGATTTACTTGACATATATCCAAATCCTCAGTGTGTAGCAAGTAAACATTTACTCTTCAGTAATTCCTCATTTTATGCAGACTACCAATAAAGTCATCAAGATTTATAAATTTTCCTCCCAAAATGCTACACCACCATTAAACACTATCCCTCAAAGACTGATAAGAGGAAAATGTTACCAACAGTGTAGACTCAAATACTGAAAAGAGTTTTCAAAGAATACTGCAGAAGGTACGAGTCTCTCTTTGAAGTATTTAAAAATTGGGCAAATTCTACCCTCCTGGGTGTTTTAGGTTAGTTTTTTAGTGCCCAGGGGAAAGAACTGGATGACCTATCAAGATTGGCAAAATTGTTTACACTTGATTTTTAAAAATCCAATGTTGACAAGGTTGTAGAAAAAAAGCACTCTCATACGCTGTTGTTGCGAATGTGCATTGGTATAATCTTTTTGAAGAAAATGGGACAATATCCATCCATTTTAACATACATACTATCCTTTGACATAGGAAGTCCACTGTTTGGAATTTATCCTATGGGTATACTTGAAAAAGTGTGCAAAGACACAGGATGGTTAGTGCAACATTGTTTGTAATAACAAACTTGACACAACCTATATGTCTATACATAAGTGAATCACTAGGTAAATTTCTTGTAATCAGAATACTATGCAGGCATTAAAAAGAACAAAGACTAGCTATAAGTGATAATATAGAAAAAATTTTAAGATGTAAGTAAAAAAGCAGTCTACAATGTGATAAATATACACATATACAAACATACATTCAGAAAGACTATAAGTACACATATACATATGTATTTGTATAAGCATAACAATTTTTGGAAAACTACAAAAGAAATTTTAAAAGGGGTTGACTCTGAGGAATAGAACTAAACCTAAGGAGAAAGAGAAATACTTGTTAGATGTTAAAATTTGTCCAGCACAGGGAACTCTACTCAATTCTCTGTGATGACCTATGTGGGAAAAGAATCTAAAAAAGAGTGGATATATGTATATGTATAACTGATTCACTTTGCTGTACAGCAGAAACTAACACAACACTGTAAATCAACTATACTCCATTAAAAACTAATTTAAAAAATGTTAAAATTTGTCATCCAGCTATAATATTAAAAAGCATATGACAACCCTTTGGAGCACTATTTGGCAGTTTCTTATAAAGATAAACATATGCTGCCCTATGACTCAGCAACTTCACTTTGAGTTACTAACCCAAGAAAAACACAAAAGGTATGTCCACAAATAGTCTTGTACAAAAATATTTATAGCATCCTTATTCATAATACCCCTAAACAGAAAAGAACCCAAATGTCCATCAACAGAAGGATGGGTAAACAAACTGATATCTTTTAACAATAGAATACTATTTAGCAATAAAAAAGAATGAACTCCTGATACAAGAAAATTTTTGATAAATCTTACATTCTACTGAGTTAAAGAATCCAGACACAAAAGAGTACATATACACACTGTATTGTACCATTTATATGAAGTTCGAAGATCAGCAAAACTAATCTACCATGATAGAAGTCAGTAAGTCTTAGCTTGGTTGTGGGGCAGGGTTGGAGAGTTAGAGAGAGGTGACTGAGGGAAGTTGGGGATCTACTGGAAATAGATACAATGGAACTTTCTGGGGTGATGGAAATGTTCTAATGTCTTGTTTCGGCTGGTAGTTACATGGATGTACACAATTGTCTAAACCAATCGTCCATTTAAAGATTACAATTCAATGGTTTTTAGTATATCCAGAGATATGTGCAACCATCACCACAATCAATTTCAGAACATATTCATTACCTCAAAAAGAAATTCCATACTCTTTAGCTATCTCTCCCAATCCTAGGCCACTACTAATCTGCTTTCTGTTTCTACAGATTTGCCTATTTTGGACATTTCATATAAATGAATCATGTAATATGAGGTCTTTTGTGACTGCCTTCTTTCACTTAGCAAAATGTTTTCAAGGTCCATCTATGTTGTACCATGTATCATTATTACTTCATTTCTTTTATGGCCAAAGAATATACCATTGTATGAATATACCACATATTGTTTATCCATTCATCAGTTGATGACAGACATCTGGGTTGTTTCCACCTTTTGGCTACTATGAATAATGCTGCTATAAACAACTGTGTTTTTGCTAGAACTGTGCATTTTATTTTATGAAAATTATACCTCAATTTTGAGAAAGAATGTGGATATGAAAAATCATATCGTTACAACAAATTATTATTTCTGAGTGTTTTAGTGGATGACAGAACAAAAATATCTCGGAATGGCCAACAAGTCTATTATAATAAAAACATGTTCTTTCAGAGGAGAAAAAAGTTATGTTGTCAATAACAACAACTAACTGAAATGTCACATTCATCTCCTGATGAAAACAGAAGTTTCCTATATGAGAGTGAGGAAGCTGTCTGAAAGGAGAATTTAAATCACTGTCTCAAATGCAAACTGTAACTCTTTAAGGCTTCAATGACCATACCACAGAAACATTTATTATCACCCTGACTTCTGTACATACCATTAGCACCAAAATCAACACTGAAGTATGACCTCATTCTTTTGAGGGATAAAGGAAAAGGGTTAGTCTATTTACCAAAGGCAGAGCATAGTATTAAAATAATGTCTGTGTAGTATTGGGCACAATATTTACATAGTGAAATTGGGGCCTTGAGGCTGTCATACTAGAAGGAAAATTATTTTCTTTACAAATTAACAATGTTCTTTTCCTGAAATGGTTATAAATTATTTTTCATACTGAGACACAAACAAGTGCTTTATTACTAGCAACAGTTAACTGGATCCATTCTGGCTTTCTTTCGTAGGAATGGTGGGAAGAGAATACTAGCAATTATTGTTTTTCTACTCTGTTTCGGGGGCTCAAATATTTACTCATCTGATCCACAGCACAACCCTATTAGGTAGATACTATATTTTATTCCTATTTTACAGATAAAATGATTAGGCCGAAAAGAGTGAAGAGGTTAAGATCAAAGCCATGACTTCATTCATATGGAACATATACCTGCAATTGAGGTACACCCTCTACGTATCCCTTTCCAGTCACAGCCACTACTCCTAACAGTTTATCTGCACAGCTGTTGCTACTTTCTCACTTCTAATTCTTTCCAAATTCCCATGTGCTTCCACGCAAAACATTTCACTAAAATTGCTTCAAGGTTGCCAATGACTTGATAATAGCCAAATCCAAACAACACTCTTCACTCTTTATCAATCTAACTTTTCTGGCCTGACCTCTAACTTTTGAAACATTCTCCTCCCTTGGATAATCGATCATTTCTTCACAACATTCTTAAATGTCTCTTTTCCATCTACACCTCTAATTTTTATACTCCTTAGGGTTTTATACTTGATCTTTGTGCTGGGTGGATTTGCCAACATGGTATTCCACATAATATTTCTCTGATTAAGAAGCTCATTTAACAGCCTAAATAAATGAAATGCAGGAATAGACTCCTGCTTATAGCATGCACTGGGCTTACCATGTATTCTATCACCCTAAAGCAGTTGGTCTGATAGAATAATGTAAAAGCCTTTTGAAGACTCAATAATGGTGCCAGCAATACTTTGCAGGGCTGGGAAAATATCCTCCAAAATGTGTAACATGGGCTTCCCTGGTGGCGCAGTGGTTGGGAGTCCGCCTGCCGATGCAGGGGACACAGGTTCGTGCCCCGGTCCGGGAGGATCCCACACGCCGCGGAGCGGCTGGGCCCGTGAGCCATGGCCGCTGAGCCTGCGCGTCCGGAGCCTGTGCTCCGCAACAGGAGAGGCCACAACAGTGAGAGGCCCGCGTACCGCAAAAAAAAAAAAAAAAAAATGTGGAACATGCTCTGAATCAATGATGCTGTTTCTCCATAGCCAGGATACAAAAAGGATCAAAGGATAGAAAAGGGAGCAGTTCCTCTCACTATTATCCTGAATGATCCACTAGCAACATTTTACTTGCCATTCCTGAAACTTTGGGCTCTGCTGGTTTAGAAGTCTTAGACAAAACAGTGATTACACTGAACTGGAAGCAGAGACTGCTACCTGGACACTTAGGGTTCTTCATGACACAGAACTAATAGGCAAAGAAGGAGATTTATTGACTGGGGTGACTGACCTGATTATCATGGGAATATTGGGTTACTACTATATAATGAGGACAAAAAGGATTAGCTTGGAACCCAAAAGTACTATGGGGTGTCTCTTAATACTCTCATGTCTTGTAATAAAAGTTAGTTTACTACAAAAACCCAAAGAAGCAGGACTGCTAACAGCACAGACTATTCAGGAATGAAGGTTTAGTTTATTGCACCAGATGAGAAACTACAAATGAGGTCCTTACTAAGGGCAAAAGCAGTATAGAATGGTAGTGAAAGAAGGAAATTACAAATACCAGCTATCACCACCTACAAGTTGCAGAAATAAGGACTTTAATAGTGACAAGTAGCAGAAAAAGGACTTTAACAATTTAACAGGACTATCTTCCTTGCTTTGACATAAATATATTTGTATATATTAACCAAATTGCTTTTGCTTTCCTGTCTTCCATTATCTATCATCTAACGTAAATGTATGTTAACAGAGATTAACTTTTTTTACACTTTCCTTTTTAGGGCAGTTTGAGGTTCATAACGAGATTTAGCAGAAAGTACAGAGATTTACCATATTCTCCCTGTCCCCACTACGTGCATAACTTCCCTCACTATCAACATCCTGTCCCAGAGTGGATCATTTGTTACAACTGAAGAACCTACGTTGACATATGATTATCACCCAAAGTCCATAGTTTATATTAGGGTTTGCTCTTGGTGTTGTATACATCTGACAAATGTAAAATGACACATAGTCACTATTAAAGCATCATAAAGAACAGTTTCACTGCCCTAAAAATCCTTTGTGCTCTACCTAGTCAACCCTCCCTTCTCCAACTGCTGATCTTTTTACTGTCTCCATAGTTTTGCCTTTTCTAGGATATCATATAGCTGGAATCATAGAGTACGTAACCTTTTCAGAGTGGCTTTTTCACTTGGCAATATGCATTTAAGGTTCCTCCATGCCTTTTCATCACTTGATGACTAAATTTTGGGGAAGGGCTGAATAACATTCCATTTTCTGGATGTACCACTGTTTATTTATCCATTCACCCTAACGAAGGACATTTTGGTTGCATCCGAGATTTGGCAATTATGAATAAAGCTGCTATAAACATCCACGTATAGGTTTCTGTGTAAATAAGTTTTCAACTCATTTGGGTAAATGCCAAAGGAGTACAACTGCTGGATCCTATGGTAAGAGGATGTTCCGTTTTGTAAGAATCTTCCAGCATTTGGTGTTGTTGCTGTTTTGGATTTTGGAGATTTGAATAGGTATGTAGTAGTATCTCACTGCTGTATTAATTTGCAATTCCTTAATGACATATGATGTTGAGGATCTTTTCATATGCTTATTTGCCATTTGTATATCTTCTTTTTTTAATATATTTTATTTTATTTATTTATTTTTGGCTGCGTTGGGTCTTTGTTGCCGCGCACGGGCTTTCTCTAGTTGCGGCGAGCAGGGGCTATTCTTCCTTGAGGTGCACGGGCTCCTCACTGCAGTGGCTTCCCTCATTGTGGAGCACAGGCTCTAGGCACGCGGGCCTCAGTAGTTGTGGCTTGCAGGCTCTAGAGCACAGGCTCAGTAGTTGTGGCACATGGGCTTAGTTGCTCCATGGCATGTGGGATCTTCCAGGACCAGGGCTCGAACCCATGTCACCTGCATTGGCAGGCAGAGTCTTAGCCAGTGCACCAGCAGGGAAGCCCCTGTATATCTTCTTTAGACAGGTGTCTGTTTGGATCTTTTGCCCATTTTTAAATCAGATTGCTCATTTTCTTACTATTTACTTCTAAGAGTTCTTTGGGGGCTTCCCTGGTGGCGCAGTGGTTGAGAGTCCACCTGCCGATGCAGGGGACACGGGTTCATGCTCCAATCTGGGAAGATCCCACATGCCGCGGAGCGGCTGGGCCCATGAGCCATGGCTGCTGAGCCTGCGCGTCCGGAGCCTGTGCTCCGCAACGGGAGAGGCCATAACAGTGAGAGGCCCGCGCACCGCAAAAAAAAAAAAAAAAAAAAAAGAGTTCTTTGTATATTTTAGATAATAGTTCTTTAGCAGATGTGTCTTTTGCAAATATTCTCTCCTAGTCTGTGGCTTCCCTTCTCATTCTCTTGAACTTTAGTCTTTTTTAATCCCTCTATTTCTCCATTATTTCCTTCTTTTGTGTTAAATAGGTATTTTCTAATGCACCATTTAACTTCTTTGTCATTTCTCTTACTATGTATTTTATAGTTATTTTCTTAGTGGTTGCTCTAGGGATTACAATTCACATTTTAATTTATAGCAATCTAGTTCAAATCAATACTGACTTAATTTCAATAGCATACACAAAAAATCTGCTCCTATATAACTCTCTTCCCTCCTTCCTCCTTTGTGTTATTGTCATACAAATTATATCGCTATGCATTGTATAAAGCAACTCAGATTACTGCCCTTTATAGTGGTATTTTAGATCAGATAGGAGGGGGGAAAATGTGACAAAAAAAAATACACTTATATTGTCTTTTATATTTACCAAGGTAGTTACATTTACCAGTGCTCCTTCTTTCTTCATGTGCTCTCTATTTCACTGTCTAGTGCTCTTTCATTTCAGTCTGAATGACTCTCTTTAAAATTATTATTTTTTTTTAATTTTTTTTAATTTTTTTTTAAAGTTTATTTATTAATTTTTTAAATTAGTTTCTGCTTTATAACAAAGTGAATCAGTCATACATGTACATCTGTTCCCACATCCCTTCCCTCATGCATCTCCCTCCCTCCCACCCTCCCCATCCCACCCCTCCAGGCGGTCACAAAGCACCGAGCTGATCTCCCTGTGCTCTGCGGCTGCTTCCCACTATCTATCTACCTTACGTTTGGTAGTGTATACACGTCCATGCCTCTCTTTCGCCTTGTCACAGCCCACCCTTCCCCCTCCCCATATCCTCAAGTCCATTCTCAAGTAGGTCTGCGTCTTCATTCCCGTTTTGCCCCTAGGTTCTTCATGACATTTTTTTTTTTAAATTCCGTATATATGTGTTAGCATACGGTATTTGTCTTTCTCTTTCTGACTAACTTCACTCTGTATGACAGACTCTAGGTCTATCCACCTCATTACAAATAGCTCAGTTTCGTTTCTTTTTATGGCTGAGTAATATTCCATTGTATATATGTGCCACATCTTCTTTATCCATTCATCCGATGATGGACACTTAGGTTGTTTCCAGCTCCGGGCTATTGTGAATAGAGCTGCAATGAACATTTTGGTACATGTCTCTTTTTGAATTATGGTTTTCTCAGGGTATATGCCCAGTAGTGGGATTGCTGGGTCATATGGTAGTTCTATTTGTAGTTTTTTAAGGAACCTCCATACCGTTCTCCATAGTGGCTGTACCAATTCACATTCCCACCAGCAGTGCAAGAGTGTTCCCTTTTTTCCACACCCTCTCCACCATTTATTGTTTCTAGATTTTTTGATGATGGCCATTCTGACTGGTGTGAGATGATATCTCATTGTAGTTTTGATTTGCATTTCTCTAATGAGTAAAGATGTTGAGCATCCTTTCATGTGTTTCTTGGCAGTCTGTATATCTTCTGTGGAGAAATGTCTATTTAGGTCTTCTGCCCATTTTTGGATTGGGTTGTTTGTTTTTTTGTTATTGAGCTGCATGAGCTGCTTATAAATTTTGGAGATTAATCCTTTGTCAGTTGCTTCTTTTGCAAATATTTTCTCCCATTCTGAGGGTTGTCTTTTGGTCTTGTTTATGGTTTCCTTTGCTGTGCAAAAGCTTTTAAGTTTCATTAGGTCCCATGTGTTTATTTTTGTCTTTATTTCCATTTCTCTAGGAGGTGGGTCAAAAAGGATCTTGCTGTGATTTATGTCATAGAGTGCTCTGCCTATGTTTTCCTCTAAGAGTTTGATAGTGTCTGGCCTTACATTTAGGTCTTTAATCCATTTTGAGCTTATTTTTGTGTATGGTGTTAGGGAGTGATCTAATCTCATACTTTTACATGTCCCTATCCAGTTTTCCCAGCACCACTTATTGAAGAGACTGTCCTTTCTCCACTGAACATTCCTGCCTCCTTTATCAAAGATAAGGTGACCATATATGCGTGGGTTTATCTCTGGGCTTCCTATCCTGTTCCATTGATCTATCTTTCTGTTTTTGTGCCAGTACCATACTGTCTTGATTACTGTAGCTTTGTAGTATAGTCTGAAGTCAGGGAGCCTGATTCCTCCAGCTCCCTTTTTCGTTCTCAAGATTGCTTTGGCTATTCGGGGTCTTTTGTGTTTCCATACAAATTGTGAAATTTTTTGCTCTAGTTCTGTGAAAAATGCCAGTGGTAGTTTGATAGGGATTGCATTGAATCTGTAGATTGCTTTGGGTAGTAGAGTCATTTTCACAATGTTGATTCTTCCAATCCAAGAACATGGTACATCTCTCCATCTATTTGTATCATCTTTAATTTCTTTCATCAGTGTCTTATAATTTTCTGCATACAGGTCTTTTGTCTCCTTAGGTAGGTTTATTCCTAGATATTTTATTCTTTTTGTTGCAATGGTAAATGGGAGTGTTTCCTTGATTTCACTTTCAGATTTTTCATCATTAGTATATAGGAATGCCAGAGATTTCTGTGCATTAATTTTGTATCCTGCAACTTTACCAAATTCATTGATTAGCTCTAGTAGTTTTCTGGTAGCATCTTTAGGATTCTCTATGTATAGTATCATGTCATCTGCAAACAGTGACAGCTTTACTTCTTCTTTTCTGACTTGGATTCCTTTAATTTCCTTTTCTTCTCTGATTGCTGTGGCTAAAACTTCCAAAACTATGTTGAATAAGAGTGGTGAGAGTGGGCAACCTTGTCTTGTTCCTGATCTTAGTGGAAATGGTTTCAGTTTTTCACCATTGAGGACGATGCTGGCTGTGGGTTTGTCATATATGGCCTTTATTATGTTGAGGTTGGTTCCCTCTATGCCTACTTTCTGCAGGGTTTTTATCATAAATGGGTGTTGAATTTTGTCGAAAGCCTTCTCTGCATCTATTGAGATGATCATATGGTTTTTCTCCTTCAATTTGTTAATATGGTGTATCACGTTGATTGATTTGCGTATATTGAAGAATCCTTGCATTCCTGGAATAAACCCCACTTGATCATGGTGTATGATCCTTTTAATGTGCTGTTGGATTCTGTTTGCTAGTATTTTGTTGAGGATTTTTGCATCTATGTTCATCAGTGATATTGGCCTGTAGTTTTCTTTCTTTGTGACATCCTTGTCTGGTTTTGGTATCAAGGTGATGGTGGCCTCGTAGAATGAGTTTGGGAGTGTTCCTCCCTCTGCTGGAAGAGTTTGAGAAGGATAGGTGTTAGCTCTTCTCTAAATGCTTGATAGAATTCACCTGTGAAGCCATCTGGTCCTGGGCTTTTGTTTGTTGGAAGATTTTTTATCACAGTTTCAATTTCAGTGCTTGTGATTGGTCTGTTCATATTTTCTATTTCTTCCTGATTCAGTCTTGGCAGGTTGTGCATTTCTAAGAATTTGTCCATTTCTTCCAGGTTGTCCATTTTATTGGCATAGAGTTGCTTGTAGTAATCTCTCACGATCTTTTGTATTTCTGCAGTGTCAGTTGTTACTTCTCCTTTTTCATTTCTAATTCTATTGATTTGAGTCTTCTCCCTTTTTTTCTTGATGAGTCTGGCTAATGGTTTATCAATTTTGTTTATCTTCTCAAACAACCAGCTTTTAGTTTTAGTGATCTTTGCTATCGTTTCCTTCATCTCTTTTTCATTTATTTCTGATCTGATTTTTATGATTTCTTTCCTTCTGCTAACTTTGGGATGTTTTTCTTCTTCTTTCTCTAATTGCTTTAGGTGCAAGGTTAGGTTGTTTATTCGAGATGTTTCCTGTTTCTTAAGGTGGGATTGTATTGCTATAAACTTCCCTCTTAGAACTGCTTTTGCTGCATCCCATAGGTTTTGGGTCGTCGTGTCTCCATTGTCATTTGTTTCTAGGTATTTTTTAATTTCCTCTTTGATTTCTTCACTGATCACTTTGTTATTAAGTAGTGTATTGTTTAGCCTCCATGTGTTTGTATTTTTTACAGCTCTTTTCCTGTAATTGATATCTAGTCTCATAGCATTGTGGTCGGAAAAGATACTTGATACAATTTCAATTTTCTTAAATTTACCAAGGCTTGATTTGTGACCCAAGATATGATCTATCCTGGAGAATGTTCCATGAGCACTTGAGAAAAATGTGTATTCTGTTGTTTTTGGATGGAATGTCCTATAAATATCAATTAAGTCCATCTTGTTTAATGTATCATTTAAAGCTTGTGTTTCCTTATTTATTTTCATTTTGGATGATCTGTCCATTGGTGAAACTGGGGTGTTAAAGTCCCCTACTATGAGTGTGTTACTGTCCATTTCTCCTTTTATGGCTGTTAGTATTTGCCTTATGTACTGAGGTGCTCCTATGTTTGGTGCATAAATATTTACAATTGTTATATCTTCTTCCTGGATCGATCCCTTGATCATTATGTAGTGTCCTTCTTTGTCTCTTCTAGTAGTCTTTATTTTAAAGTCTATTTTGTCTGATATGGGAATTGCTATTCCAGCTTTCTTTTGGTTTCCATTTGCATGGAATATCTTTTTCCATCCCCTTACTTTCAGTCTGTATGTGTCTCTAGGTCTGAAGTGGGTCTCTTGTAGACAGCATATATATGGGTCTTGTTTTTGTATCCATTCAGCCAATCTGTGTCTTTTGGTGGGAGCATTTAGTCCATTTACATTTAAGGTAATTATCAATATGTATGTTCCTATTCCCATTTTCTTAATTGTTTTGGGTTCGTTTTTGTAGGTCTTTTCCTTCTGTTGTGTTCCTTGCCTAGAGAAGTTCCTTTAGCATTTGTTGTAAAGCTGGTTTGGTGGTGCTGAATTCTCTCAGCTTTTGCTTGTCTGTAAACGTTTTAATTTCTCCATCAAATCTGAATGAGATCCTTGCTGGGTAGAGTCATCTTGGTTGCAGGTTTTTCTCCTTCATCACTTTAATTATGTCCTGCCACTCCCTTCTGGCTTGTAGAGTTTCTGCTGAGAGATCAGCTGTTATCCTGATGGGGATTCCCTTGTGTGTTATTTGTTGTTTTTCCCTTGCTGCTTTTAATATGATTTCTTTGTGTTTAATTTTTGACAGTTTGATTAATATGTGTCTTGGCGTATTTCTCCTTGGATTTATTCTGTATGGGACTCTCTGTGCCTCCTGGACTTGATTAACTATTTCCTTTCCCATATTAGGGAAGTTTTCAACTATAATCTCTTCAAATATTTTCTCAGTCCCTTTCTTTTTCTCTTCTTCTTCTGGAACCCCTGTAATTCGAATGTTCGTGCGTTTAATGTTGTCCCAGAGGTCTCTGAGACTGTCCTCTGTTCTTTTCATTCTTTTTTCTTTATTTTGCTCTGCAGCAGTTATTTCCACTATTTTATCTTCCACCTCACTTATCCGTTCTTCTGCCTCAGTTATTCTGCTATTGATCCCATCTAGAGTATTTTTTATTTCATTTATTGTGTTTTTAATCGATGCTTGATTCATCTTTAGTTCTTCTAGGTCCTTGTTAACTGTTTCTTGCATTTTGTCTATTCTATTTCCAAGATTTTGGATCTGAGAAATAGAATCTTGGATCATCTTTACCATCATTATTCTGAATTCTTTTTCAGGTAGACTGCCTATTTCCTCTTCATTTGTTAGGTCTGGTGGGTTTTTATCTTGCTCCTTCTCCTGCTGTGTGTTTTTCTGTCTTCTCATTTTGCTTATGTTACTGTGTTTGAGGTCTCCTTTTTGCAGGCTGCAGGTTCGTAGTTCCCTTTGTTTTTGGTGTCTGTCCCCAGTGGCTAAGGTTGGTTTAGTGGGTTGTGTAGGCTTCCTGTTGGAGGGGACTAGTGCCTGTGTTCTGGTGGATGAGGCTGGATCTTGTCTTTCTGGTGGGCAGGTCCACGTCTGGTGGTGTGTTTTGGGGTGTCTGCAGACTTTTTATGATTTTAGGCCACCTCTCTGCTAATGGGTGGCGTTGTGTTCCTGTCTTGCTAGTTGTTTGGCATAGGGTGTCCAGCACTGTAGCTTGCTGGTCGTTGAGTGAAGCTGGGTGCTGGTGTTGAGATGGAGATCTCTGGAAGATCTTCGCCGTTTGATATTATGTGGAGCTGGGAGGTCTCTTGTGGACCAGTGTCCTGAAGTTGGCTCTCCCACCTCAGAGGCACAGCACTGACTCCTGGCTCCTCAATTTGGGATGATTTGTTGTCTATTCATGTATTCCACAGATGCAGGGTACATCAAGTTGATCGTGGAGCTTTAATCCGCTGCTTCTGAGGCTGCTGGGAGAGGTTTCCCTTTCTCTTCTTTGTTCTCACAGCTCCTGGGTCTCAGCTTTGGATTTGGCCCCGCCTCTGTGTGTAGGTCGCTGGAGGGCGTCTGTTCTTCGCTCAGACAGGACAGGGTTAAAGGAGCAGCCTCTTCGGGGACTCTGGCTCACTCAGGCCGGGCGGTAGGGAGGGGCACGGAGTGCAGGGCGAGCCTGCAGCGGCAGAGGTCGGCGTGACGTTGCACCAGCCCGAGGCGCGCCGTGCGTTCTCCCAGGGAAGCCGCCCCTGGATCCCGGGACCCCGGCAGTGGCGGGCTGCACAGGCTCCCGGAAGGGCGGTGTGGACAGTGACCTGCGCTTGCACACAGGCTTCTTGGCGGCGGCAGCAGCAGCCCCAGCCTCCCACGCCCGTCACTGGGCTCCGCGCTTTCAGTCGTGACTCGCGCCCGTCTGTGGAGCCCCTTTAAGCAGCGCTCTTAATCCCCTCTCCTCGCGCACCAGGAAACCAAGAGGGAAGAAAAAGTCTCTTGCCTCTTCGGCAGCTCCAGAGTTTTCCCGGACTCCCTCCCGGCTAGCTGTGGCACATTAGCCCCCTTCAGGCTGAGTTCTTGCCGCCAGCCCCAGTCCTCTTCCTGCGCTCTGACCGAAGCCCGAGCCTCAGCTTCCAGCGCCGCCTGCCCCGGCGGGCGAGCAGACAAGCCTCTCGGGCTGGTGAGTGCCGCTCGGCACCGATCCTCTGTGCGGGAATCTCTCCGCTTTGCCCTACCCAGGTATGTGGGGAGTTTCTTGCCTTTTGGGAGGTCTGGGGTCTTCTGCCAGCGTTCAGTAGGTGTTCTGTAGGAGTTGTTCCACGTGTAGCTGTATTTCTGGTGTATCCGTGGGGAGGAAGGTGATCTCCGCATCTTACTCTTCCGCCATCTTACCCGGAAGTTCCTAAAATTATTTCTTATAGAGAGGTCTGTGATAAATGCTCTCAATTTTTTTAATCTAGGAATGTCTTAACTTCTTCATTTTTTTTTTTTTTTTGCTGTACGCGGGCCTCTCACTGCTGTGGCCTCTCCCGTTGCGGAGCACAGGCTCCGGACACACAGGCTCCGCGGCCATGGCTCGCGGGCCCAGCTGCTCTGCGGCATGTGGGATCTTCCGGGATCGGGGCACGAACCCGTGTCCCCTGCATCGGCAGGCGGACTCTCAACCACTGCACCACCAAGGAAGCCCAACTTCTTCATTTTTTAAAGGTAGTTTCACTGAATACAGAATTCTTGGTTGGCAGCTTCTTTCATCACACTGCCTTAATGGTTACAGAAGATAAATCAGAGGTTAAGTCTTATTGGGGATCCTTTGTACATGATGAATCACTTCTCTGTTGTTGCTTTCAATATTCTCTTTGTCTTTTGCTTCCAGTAGTTTGATTATGTGTCTAGGTGTGGGTCTTTTTGAGGTATTCCTACTTGTTAAGTTTCTTGGATATGTATATTCATGTTTTTTCTTCAAGTTTAAGGAGTTTATCAGCCCTCACTTCTTCAAATATTCTTGCTGCCCCTTTTTTTCCTTTCCTCTCCTTCTGGGACTATTAGTATGTATATGTTGCTACACTTTGCTGATGTCCCACAAGTCTCTGAGGCTCTGTTCATTTTTCTTCTTTTTTTTTTTTCCTGTTTCACAGACTGAATAATATCAATCGACCTATCTTAAAGTTCACCAATTTTTTTCTTCTGCCTGTTCAAATCTAGAGGGGTATTGAGCCCCTCTAGTAAATTCTTCATTTCAGTTACTTTTCTTCTCAATGCCAGAATTTGTTTTTTTTCTATAATTTCTATCTAGTAATTGATATTCTGTTTGGTGAAACATTATTATACTTTCGTTTACTTCTTTACTATATATAAAGAAGTAAAAGAAAGTATACTTTTATACTTTTACTTCTTTCAACATACTTAAATAGCTGATTTAGAGTCTTTGTCTAGCAAATCCAATATTTGGGCCACCTCAGTTTCTATGGACATTTCATTCACCAGCTTCTTCTTTTAAGCTTTTTTTTTTTTTTTTGGTTAATTTTTTGTTTGCTCCAGTTGTTATCGGCATCTCAGGCAGCTATGTTGTTAAACAGTTGTTGCTGATTGTTCTTGACAAATGACTCTGAGGAAAATACTGTTTACACTGGACAAGTTCTCTGTCAGGTTACATGAAGACAAGCTTTTTGAGACTGGTTTACCAGGGAACTTCCAGACAGGTCAAATAATGACAAGTCTCTGAATATGGGGCTTTGAAAGAGCTCCAATTCCATTTTGACTCCTCCAGTGCTGGGTAAAATGCTAGTTTTCACCATGATTTCAGGCTGTTGGTTTTCAAGGTTACCATGAGACTGGAGAAAGGACTGTTACCAGAGCAAGTAAAAAATGCCACAAAGCTTGCTGTTCTTACAGAGATAACGCTGTTGACTTGTTTTTAATAAATGCTCCCCCAGATTGTTGTAAGCCTTTGGTTAATTTCCAAAGTTCTGAAAAAGTTGATCTTGACAATTTTTGCAAGTGTTTTGGTAATTTTGTAACAGAGTATTTTCAGATGTGGTTATTCTGCCACTCTCAGTAACATCACTCTCGTTCACCTCATTTTAAGATTACTTTTAAAGACATTAAATTATTTAAAGCAATAATAATAGTATATTGTGGGGTTAATAATATATTTAGAAGTATGTGTATGACAATAATAGCACAAAGGATAGGAGGGGATACACGGAAATATGTTGTAAAAATCCCTTACATTATAAGTGAAATTGTATGACATTATTTGAAGGTAGACTACAGTAAATTAAAGATGGATGTTGAAAATCCTAGAGCAAACACTAAAAAAAAAAAAGAGAGAGAGAGAAAAAGAAATAATTCAATAGAAGAGAGAAAATAAAATACTAAAAAATACCCATTAATAAAAGATATTATGAAAGACAGAAAAGAACCAAAGAACAGACAGGACAGAAAACAAATAGCAAGGTGGCACATTATACTGCAACTGTATGTGCCTGTCTACCTATCTCTCTCTTATGCTCTATCTATGTATACCCATTTTCTCTACTAGATTATAAACTTACCTAATTTGAGTGATAAACAGAAACAGGCCAAAGTTAATTGCTGTAATAAATACACTATAAATTCTAACTTCTCTATTTTGGAATTTGTGATAATTTATAAAATATTGCTTAATATATAAGATACTATGAAAAAATATAAAACTCACCTGTCTTCATAAAATAAATCTCAGAATTTTAGTCCTAAGTTATTTCAGAAACCACTTTGTACAATTTCATTTTACCATTAAGGAAACTCAAAGTGACTAACTGACTGATAATTAATCAAAAGCATCACATGGCCAGTCAGCAGTAGAGCCATAGTGAAATTCTTATTTTATATCTTTTAGTCCAGTTCTCTCAAGAGAAAAAAATTTCTATGCAACACCAACCACATATGCAACTATATATAAATAACGTGCTTATTTCAAATGATTCTTATCTAGCAGATCTAGAAACATCTTGTTAAGCTGTACACAAACTTTAAAATAATCAAACTTTTTAAAATGCCTGTTGTTGAATTTAGAGTTTCAACTAATTCAAATTCTCATCAATTAATCAAGATTATTGAACTATACTATACTTAACAAAAATCGAAGATACCATGGCTAAATAATCATTTAAAACACTGGCTACCAAAATCAGAGAATATAATCATTCATTCAAATCAATGACCAAATCATTCACACTTATGCCAAAAATGACTTAAAAATTATAAAATCTGTGTGTATTATTACCTGTAGCTCCAAGTGGGTGTCCCTTTGAAATCAATCCACCACTAGGATTTATGACCCACTTTCCTCCATAAGTATTATCTCCTCTATCAACCAGTTTCCCACCTTGACCTATAGAAGGAAAAATAATATTCATAAATGTTAAAAATAACATTGGAACAAATGATATGTTTGTTTTTTTTAAACTTACAGATAGCCAAGAATTTCTTGGAGCAAACATTTCTTGATGGCTCAAACTAACTTCAAATTGATACAAGCACTTCTAAAAGTGAGGTAATAAATATTGAGTAATAAAAGCTTATATTTTCAGAGCACTTCCTGCATGAAACAAAGCTCCTATTAGCTCCTAAGAGCTCTCTGCTTCCAAAATTGCTACAAATATAATCGAGATTCAGAGAACGAGAAGAAAAGCACTGAAATGGAAACAATATTGTAAAATAATATTAGGTTTAAAAATTCATAATTTTGACAAAATATTCATTTCCATTTCAACTGTACTATTACATTCTATATAAATATTCTTAGTAAACGACAGGGGGAGAGAGACAGAAAAAAAAGAGCGCTTTCATGAAATGAAGGAAAATGACTGAAAATACCGTTGAGCATAAATGTAAGCTTAAAAGAAAAAAATTACATCACATGCTTGGCAGCTTCAACATTACTATCGATTCCCTGGTCATTCTTTCAGGTGGTTAAGAAGTAAATAAAAATGCATGTACTGTATAAAATATTCTTCCAGATGATATTTCTGGTAATGAGAGGTGGAATCTCCAAATGATGATAATGGTGGTGGTGGTGTTATCAGAGGTGGCTAATAGCTTTTACGTATTCACTCTGTGTCAGGCTTTGTTCTCATTATTTTACGCATATTTACATAATTTAATTTAATCCTCAACCCTATGAAGTAGGTACTATCATTCCCACTTTACAGATAAGGAAAGAGACACGTAGATATTAAGTAACCAATCTAAGGCCAAAGTAGGGGATCTAGAATACTCAGGCAGCCTGGCTCCATAGCCTGTGTTCTTAGCCAACACATTTTATTGCCTTCAAAAACAAGAGCGTTTCTCTACTGTCAAAATGAAACATACTAATCACAGAATTTTAGATGACTTAACACTTTTAATTTGATTTTAAATCTAGGTTGTAGACTAAAAACCATCCATTGAGACATTCTTCTATTTTTTGATGTGTTTCTAACACAGAACCTGATACAAGGCTCTAGTCATAACAAGTAAACTATCTGCTATTACTGCTTTCATATTGTTAAATATTGTCACTGTACCAAGTAATAGCAGACTGAACACAAACCAACCCCAAGAAGTAAATAATTTACTGCATGATTTTCCATAATACATACAATCCTATGAAGTATCAGAATATTCCACTGGGGAATTAACATTCCAGAAGACCTGCTTTATAAGAAATGCTGAAGTAAATTCTCTAGAAAAACTTGGAACAGCAAGAAAGAGGAAAGAACAACAGAAATAATAAATATCTGGGTAAATATAAAGGACTTTTTTCCTCTTAAGGTCTTTAAAATATGTGCAACTATTGAAAACAAAAATTATAACACTGTCTTTGGGGTTTTTTTAATGTACATAGATGTAATACATATGATAATTTAACATAAAGGTGGGTGTAAGGAAGAAGGGAATTGGTTAATGGACGTATATGTTTGCAAGGTTTCTACATTTTATGTGAAGTGGTACAATATTAACACTAAGGAGACCCCTACAGCAGTGGTTCCCAGCCCAGAGAAATTTTGTCCCCCAGGGGACATTTGGCAATGTCTGGAAACATTTTTGATTATCACAACTGTGGGGGTAGGTACTACTGGCATGTAGTGAGTTGAGGGCCAGGAATGCTGTTAAACATCCTACAATGTCCAAGCCCCACAAAAAAGAATGATTTACCTCAAGTGTCAACAGTATTGAGGTTGAGAAGCCCTGCAACCACTAAAACAAAACAAAACTAACCAAAAACTAAGCTAAGAATAAACAGATATGGCCAAAAAGCCAATACATGGTAAAATGTCATACTAAAAATATTCAGATGATCCAAAAGGCAGCAGGTGAGAGAGAAAACAGAGTAACAAAAAACAAAGGGACATACAGAGGAAACAGATAATAAAATGGTCAACCTAAATCCTACTATATAAAATATGTAATTACATTAAACGTTAATGTGCTTTAAATCACACTGCCCAACAGAAATATAATGCAAATCACATATGTACTTTAAAATTTTCTAGTATATATTTTATTTAATACATATTTTATAATGCTTAACCCTATATATCCAAAATATTTTCATTTCAAAATGTAACCAATATAAGGACTTCCCTGGTGGCACAGTGGTTAAGAATTCACCTGTCAATGCAGGGGAAACGGGTTTGATCCCCGGTCCAGGATGATCCCACATGCTGTGGAGCAACTAAGCCCGTGTGCCACATACAGAGCCTGCATTCTAGAGCCCACGCGCCATAACTACTGAAGCCCACGTGCCTAGAGCCTGTGCTCTGCAACAAGATAAGCCACTGCAATGAGAAGCCCGCGCACTGCAACAAAGAGTAGCCCCCACTCGCCGCAACTAGAGAAAGCCCACACACAACAACGAAGACCTAACACAGGCAAAAATAAAAATAAATAAATAATTTTTTTAAAAAATGTAAGCACTATAAAAAATTATTAATGAAATACTTTATATTCTATTTTTCATATTAAGTCTTCAAAATCTGATGTGTACTTCATACTTACATACAGCACATCTCAATTTGGACTAGCCACATTTTAAGGATTCAATAACCACATAGAGCTAGTGGCTACTGTATTAGACAACACTCCGTTAAACACTCGGTTAAAAGGCAGAAACCGACAAAGTCGATAAAAAACAATACACTACTGCCTACAAGAGACACACCTTAAATAGACAAATAAATAAGTAAATAAATAAATAAATAACCCAAATAGGTTGAAAGCAAACAGATAGAAAAAGATATATCATGTAAACAGTAAGCATAAGAAGGCTGGCATGCTATGTTAGTCAGATAAAAGAGACTTCTAGATAAAGAATGTAACCAGAGATAAAGCAGAATGTTTCATAATGAAAAAAAACACAACTCATCAGGAAGACATAACAATTATAAATAAGAGAGCCTCAAAATAAATGAAGCAAAAATTGACAGAAATAAAGAAAGAAATAGTTCCACAATTGTAGTAGGAGATTCTTACACCCCTCTCTCAGCAAGTAATAGAGCAAGTCAAATAAATTAGTAGAGACACAGAAGGTCTTAAAAATTCTATCAATCATCTTGATTTAATTAACATATATAGAACACTACATCTAACAACCACAGAATCTGCATTATTTTTCAAGTGCATAAGTTCACCAATATATACCATGTGCTGAACCATAAAGTAAATTTCAATTAATTTAAAAGGATCAAAATCAAACAAAGTGTAATCTCTGACTACAGCAAAATTATAATAGACAGCAATAACAATAAGATACCTAGGAAAATTCCAAATACCTGGATATTAAACAGCACACTTCTAAATAATTCACAGGTCAAAGACAAAATTAGACATTAAAGGGACATTTTAAATATTTTGAACTAAATGACAATGAATATATCAAAATCTGTGGAATGCAGCTAAAATACTGCTTAGAAGAAAACGTATAGCTTTACATACTTACACTACAAAAGGAGAAATATCTAAAATAAATGATCTAAGGATCTATCATAAGAAACTTAAAACAAAGCAAAACAAAACAAAAAAAAAGTAAACCCAAAGTAAGTTAAAGGAAGTAAATAATAAAGAGCAGAGATCAGTGAAATGGAGGGGGTAAAAAAGACAGTAACAAAGGCAAAAGCTGAATCATTGTAAAGCTCAACAAAATTGACAAACTTCTAGCTAGACAGATGAAGAAAAAAAGGAGAAAGAACAAAAACCATCAATATCAGGAATTAAAAAAAAAGGTTATCACCATAGATTCTATAGACATTAAAAGGATAATAAGAGAATACTTTGAACAACTTCAGTAACAAATTTGGCTACTTAAATAAAATGGACAATTTTCTTGAAAAATATATCTTACCAAAATTAATAGGTACAGGAAGAAGCAAAAAGTATAGATCAGATCTTCAATATGGCGGAGGAGTAAGACGTGGAGATCACCTTCCTCCCCACAAATACATCAGAAATACATCTACATGTGGAACAACTCCTACAGAACACCTACTGAACACTGGCAGAAGACCTCAGACTTCCCAAAAGGCAAGAAACTCCCCGTGTACCTCAGTAGGGCAAAAGAAGAAAAAGAAAAAACAGAGACAAAAGAATAGAGATGGGACCTGCCCCTCTGGGAGCGAGCTGTGAAGGAGGAAAAGTTTCCACACACTAGGAAGTCCCTTTACTGGCGGAGACGGAGGGTGGCGGGGGGGTAGCTTTGGAGCCACGGAGGAGAGCACAGCAGCAGGGGTGCAGAGGGCAAAGCGGAGAAATTCCCGCAGGGAGGATTGCTGCCGACCAGCACTCACCAGCCTGAGAGGCTTGTCTGCTCACCCAACGGGGCTGGTGGGGGCTGGGAGCTAAGGCTCCAGCTTCAGAGTTCAGATCCCAGGGAGAGGACTGGGGTTGGCTGCATGAACACAGCCTGAAGGGGGCTAGTGTGCCACAGCTAGCCAGGAGGGAGTCTGGGAAAAAGTCTGGACCTGCGTAACAGGCAAGAGACCACTGTTTCAGGGTGCAAGAGAGGAGGAGATTCAGAGCACCACCTAAACGAGCTCCAGAAACAGGCGCGAGCCATGGCTATCAGTGTGGACACAAGAGACGGGCATGAAACGCTAAGCCTGCTGCTGCAGCCACCAAGAAGGCTGTGTGCAAGCACAGGTCACTCTCCACACCTCCCCTCCCGGGAGTCTGTGCAGCCTGCCACCGCCAGGGTCCCGGGATCCAGGGACAATTTCCCCGGAGAACACACAGCGTGCCTCAGGCTGTTGCAACATCACACTGGCCTCTGCCGCCACAGGCTCGCCGCACATTCTGTACCCTTCCCTCCCCCAAGCCTGAGTGAGCCAGAGCCCCCTGATGAGCTGCTACTTCAACCTCGTTGTCATGTCTGGGCAGGGAACAGACGTCCTCAGGCAACCTACATGCAGAGGCAGGGCCAAATCCAAAGCTGAACCCCAGGAGCTGTGTGAACAAAGAAGAGAAAGGGAAATTTCTCCCAGCAGCCTCAGGAGGAGCAGATTAAATCTCCACAATCAACTTGATGTACCCTGTATCTCTGGAATACCTGAATAGACAAGGAATCATCCCAAAATTGAGTTGGTGGACTTTGGGAGCAACTGTAGACTTGGGGTTTACTTTCTGGATCTAATTTGTTTCTGGTTTTATGTTTATCTTAGTTTAGTATTTAGAGTTCATTATCATTGGTAGATTTTTTTATTGATTTGGTTGCTCTCTTGCTTTTTTTTATATATATACATATATATTTTTTTCCTCTTTCTCTTTTTGTGAGGGTGTATGTGTATGCTTCTTTGTGAGATTTTGTCTCTATAGCTTTGCTTTTACCATTTGTCCTAGGGTTCTGTCTGTCCATTTTTTGTGTGTTTTTTCTCTGTTTATTGTTTTTTTTAGTATGGGTTTTAGTGCTTGTTATCATTGGTGGATTTGTTTTTTTGGTTTGGTTGCTCTCTTCTTTCTTTCTTTTATTTTTAATACTTTTTAATTTTTTATCTTTAATAACTTATTTATTTTATTTTATTTTATTTTTTTTTTTTTTTTGCGGTAGGCGGGCCTCTCACTGTTGTGGCCTCTCCCCTTGCAGAGCACAGGCTCCGGACGCGCAGGCTCAGCAGCCATGGCTCACGGGCCTAGCCGCTCTGCGGCATGTGGGATCTTCCCAGACCGGGGCACGAACCCGTGTCCCCTGCATCGGCAGGCGGACTCTCAACCACTGCGCCACCAGGGAAGCCCTATTTTTTATTTTAAAAACTTTATTTTATTTTATTTTTTTCTTTCTCTCTTTCTATATTCTCACTTTTCTTCTGAGCCGTGTGGCTGACAGGGTCTTGGTGCTCCAACCAGGTATCAGGCCTGTGCCTCTGAGGTGGGAGAGCTGAGTTCAGGACATTGGCCCACCAGAGACCTCCTGGCTCCATGTAACATCAAATGGCGAAAGCTTACCCAGAGATCACCATCTCAACACTAAGACCCAGCTCCACTCAATGACGAGCAAGCTACAGTGCTGGACACCCTATGCCAAACAACTAGCAAGACAGGAACACAACCCCACTCATTAGCAGAGAGGCGGCCTAAAATCTTAATAAGGTCACAGACACCCCAAAACACACCACGGAATGGAGTCCTGCACATCAGAAAGACAAGATCCAGCCGCATCCAGCAGAACACAGGCACCAGTCCCCTCCACCAGGAAGCCTACACAACCCACTGAATCAACCTTACCCACTGGGGGCAGACACCAAAAACAATGGAAACTACAAACCTGCAGCCTGCATAAAGGAGACCCCAAACACAGTAAGTTAAGCAAAATGAGAAGACAGAGAAACACACAGCAGATGAAGGAGCAAGGTAAAAACCCACCAGACCAAACAAATGAAGAGGAAATAGGCAGTCTACCTGAAAAAGAATGCAGAGTAATGACAGTAAGGATGATCCAAAATCTTGGAACTAGAATGGAGAAAATATAAGAAATGTTTAACAAGAACCTAGAAAAACTAAAGAGCAAACAAACAATGATGAACAACACAATAAATGAAATTTAAAATTCTCTAGAAGGAATCAATAGAAGAATAACTGAGGCAGAAGAATGGATAAGTGACCTGGAAGAAAAAATAGTGGAAATAACTACCACAGAGCAGAATAAAGAAAAAAAAATGAAAAGAACTGAGAACGGTCTCAGAGACCTCTGGGACAACATTAAACACACAAACATTTGAATAATATGGGTCCCAGAAGAAGAAGAGAAAAAGAAAGGGACTGAGAATATATTTGAAGAGATTATAGTAGAAAAGTTCCCTAATATGGGAAAGGAAATAATCAAGTCCAGGAGGCACAGAGAGTCCCATACAGGATAAATCCAAGGAGAAACACGCCAAGTCACATATTAATCAAACTATCAAAAATTAAATACAAAGAAAAAATATTAAAGGCAGCAAAGGAAAAACAACAAATAACATACCAGGAAATCCCCATAAGGTTAACAGCTGATCTTTCAGCAGAAACTCTGCAAGCCAAAGGGAGTGGCAGGACATATTTAAAGTGTTGAAAGGGAAAAACCTACAACCAAGATTACTCTACACAGCAAGGATCTCATTCAGATTTGACAGAGAAATTAAAAACTTTACTGACAAGCAAAAGCTAAGAGAATTCAGCACCACCAAACCAGCTTTACAACAAATGCCAAAGGAACTTCTCTAGGCAGGAAACACAAAAGAAGGAAAGACCTACAATAACAAACCCAAAACAATTAAGAAAATGGTAATAGGAACATACATACTGATAACTACCTTAAATGTAAATGGAGTAAATGCTCCAACCAAAACACATAGACTCGCTGAATGGATACAAAAACAAGACCCATATATAAGCTGTCTACAAGAGACCCACTTCAGACCTAGAGACACATACGGACTGAAAGTAAGGGGATGGAAAAAGATATTCCATGCAAATGGAAACCAAAAGAAAGCTGGAATAGCAATTCCCATGTCAGACAAAATAGACTTTAAAATAAAGACTACTAGAAGAGACAAAGGAGGACACTAGATAATGATCAAGGGATCAATCCAAGAAGAAGATATAACAATTTTAAATGTTTATGTGCCCAACATAGGAGCACCTCAATACATAAGGCAAATGCTAACAGACATAAAAGGGGAAATTGACAGTAACACAATCATACTAGGGGACTTTAACACCCCACTTTCACCAATGGACAGATCATCCAAAATGAAAATAAATAAGGAAACACAAGCTTTAAATGACACATTAAACAAGTTGGACTTAATTAATATTTATAGGCCATTCCATCCAAAAACAACAGAATACCCTTTCTTCTCAAGTGCTCATGGAACATTCTCCAGGATAGATCATATCTTGGGTCACAAATCAAGCCTTGGTAAATTTAAGAGAACTGAAATCGTATCAAGTATCTTTTCTGACCACATCGCTATGAGACTAGATATCAATTACAGGAAAAAATATGTAAAAAATACAAACACATGGAGGCTACACAATACACTACTAAATAACCAAGAGATCACTGGAGAAATCAAAGAGGAAATGAAAAATACCTAGAGACAAATGACAATGAAAACACGATGACCCAAAACCTATGGGATGCAGCAAAAGCAGTTCTAAGAGGGAAGTTTACAGCAATACAATCCTACCTCAAGAAACAAGAAACATCTCAAATAAACAACCTAAACTTACACCTAAAGCAATCAGAGAAAGAAGAACAAAAACCCTCCAAAGTTAGCAGAAGGAAAGAAATCATAAAGATCAGAGCAGAAGTAAATGAAAAAGAAATGAAGGAAATGGTAGCAAAGATCAATAAAACTAAAAGCTGGTTCTTTGAAGATAAACAAAATTGATAAGCCATTAGCAAGACTCATCAAGAAAAAAAGGGAGAAGACTCAAATCAATAAAATTAGAAATGAAGAAGGAGAAGTAACAAGTGACACTGCAGAAATACAAAGGTTCATGAGAGATTACTACAAGCAACTATATGCCAATAAAATGGACAACCTGGAAGAAATGGACAAATTCTTAGAAAAGCACAATCTTCCGAGACTGAACAAGGAACAAACAGAAAATAAAAACAGACCAATCACAAGCTCTGAAATTGAAACTGTCATTAAAAATCTTCCAACAAACAAAAGCCCAGGAGCAGATGGCTTCACAGGTGAATTCTATCAAACATTTAGAGAAGAGCTAACACCTATCCTTCTCAAATTCTTCCAAAGTATAGCAGAGGGAGGAACACTCCCAAACTCATTCTACGGGGCCACCATCACCCTGATACCAAAACCAGAAAAAGATGTCACAAAGAAAGAAAACTAAAGACCAATATCACTGATGAATATAGATGCAAAAATCCTCAACAAAATACTAGCAAACAGAATCCAACAGCACATTAAAGGGATCATACACCATGATCAAGTAGGGTTTATCCCAGGAATGCAAGGATTCTTCAATACACGCATATCAATCAGTGTGAAAAAACACATTAACAAATTGAACGAAAAACAACATGATCATCTCAATAGATGCAGAAAAAGGTTTCAACAAAATTCAACACCCATTTATGATTAAAACCCTCCAGAAAGTAGGCATAGAGGGAACTTACCTCAACATAATAAAGGCCATATATGACAAACCCACAGCCAACATCATTCTCAATGGTGAAAAACTGAAACCATTTCCTCTAAGATCAGGAACAAGACCAGGTTGCCCACTCTCACCACTATTATTCAACATAGTATTGGAAGTTTTAGCCACAGCAATCAGAGAAGAAAAAGAAATAACAGGAATCCAAAAGAAGAAGTAAAGCTGTCACTGTTTGCAGATGACATGACACTATACATAGAGAATCGTAAAGATGCTACCAGAAAACTACTAGAGCTAATCAATGAATTTGGTAGAGTAGCAGGATACAAAATTAATGCACAGAAATCTCTTGTATTCCTATACACTAATGATGAAAAATCTGAAAAAGAAATTAAGGAAACACTCACATTTACCATTGCAACAAAAAGAATAAAATACCTAGCAATAAACCTACCTAAGGAGACAAAAGACCTGTGTACAGAAATCTGTAAGACTGATGAAAGAAATTAAAGAAGATACAAACAGATGGAGAGATATATCATGTTCTTGGATTGGAAGAATCAATATTGTGAAAATGACTACATTACCCAAAGCAATCTACATATTCAATGCAATCCCTATCAAACTACCAACGGCATGTTTCAAAGAACTAAAACAAAAAATTTCACAATTTGTATGGAAACACAAAAGACCCTGAATAGCCAAAGCAATCTTGAGAAAGAAAAATGGAGCTGGAGGAAACAGGCTCCTAGACTACAGACTATACTACAAAGCCACAGTAATCAAGACAGTATGGTACTGGCACAAAAACAGAAAATACCGAACAATGGAACAGGATAGAAAGCCCAGAGATAAACCCACGCACATATGGCCGGCCACCTTATTTTTAATAAAAGAGGCAAGAATATACAATGGAGAAAAGACAGCCTCTTCAATAAGTGGTGCTGCGAAAACTGGACAGCTACATGTAAAAGACTGAAATTAGAACACTCCCTAACACCATACACAAAATAAACACAAAATGGATTAAAGACCTAAATGTAAGGCCAGACACTATCAAACTCTTAGAGGAAAACATAGGCAGAACACTCTATGACATAAATCACAGCAAGATCCTTTTTGACCCACCTCCTAGAGAAAGGGAAATAAAAACAAAAATTAATGGGACCTAATGAAACTTAAAAGCTTTTGCACAGCAAAGGAAACCAGAAACAAGACGAAAAGACAACCCTCAGAACGGGAGAAAGTATTTGCAAATGAAGCAACTGACAAAGGATTAATCTCTAAAATATATAAACAGCTCATGCAGCTCAATATCAAAAATACAAACAACCCAATCCAAAAATGGGCACAAGACCTAAATAGACATTTCTCCAAAGAAGATATACAGATTGCCAACAAACACATGAAAGGCCACTCAACTTCACTAATCATTAGAGAAATGCAAATCAAAACTACAATGAGGTATCACCTCACACCAGTCAGAATGGCAATCATCAAAGAATCTACAAACAATAAATGCTGGAGAGGGTGTGGAGAAAAGGGAACCCTCTTGCACTGTTGGTGGGAAAGTAAATTGATACAGCCACTGTGGAGAACAGTACAGACGTTGCTCAAAAAACTACAAATAGAACTACCATACGACCCAGCAATCCCACTACTGGGCATATACCCTGAGAAAACCATAATTCAAAAAGAGTCATGTACCACAATGTTCATTGAAGCTCTATTTACAATAGCCAGGACATGGAAGCAACCTAAGTGTCCATCGACAGATGAATGGATAAAGAATATGTGGCACATATATACAATGGAATATTACTCAGCTATAAAAAGAAATGAAATTGAGTTATTTGTAGTGAGGTGGATGGACCCAGAGTCTGTCATACAGAATGAAGTAAGTCAGAAGGAGAAAAACAAATACCATATGTTAACACATATATATGGAATGTAGAAAAAAAAAATGTTCTGAAGAACCTAGGGGCAGGACAGGAATAAAGATGCAGATGTAGAAAATGGACTTGAGGACACAGGGAGAGGGAAGTGTAAGCTGGGATGAAGTGAGAGGGTGGCATGGACATATATACACTACCAAATGTAAAATAGATAGCTAGTGGGAAGCAGCCACATAGTACAGGGAGATCAGTTCAGTGTTTTGTGACCACCTAGAGGGGTGGGATAGGGAGGGTGGGAGGGAGATGCAAGAGGGAGGAGATATGGGGATATATGTATATGTATAGCTGAATCAATTTTTATAAAGCAGAAACTAACACACCACTGTAAAGCAATTATACTCCTATAAAGATGTTAAAAAATAATAAATAAAATTATAAACAGGCTTATATCTATTAAGAAATTTTAATTTATTGAAAACACCTCCCCCAAGAAAACTTTAATCTACTTGATTATACTGGTAATATAACAGTCAAGGAAGAACTAACACTAATCTTACACAAACTATTTTAGCAAATAGAGAATGAGTGACCACTGCTCAATTTATTTTATGAGACTGGAATAAAACAACTTGGAAAAAAAGAAAACTACAGACAAATATCCTTCATGAATATATAAACAAATTTCATTAACAAAATGCTAGCAAATTGATTCTAACAATATATTAAAAGGTAGGATTAATCCCAGAAATATAAGGTTAGTTTAACATTCAAAATTAATGTAATTCACCATGTGAAAAGAAAAAAGGACAAAATCCATATGATCATTTTAATAGATGCAGAAGAATTTTTTGAAAATTGATGACAAAACAACAAAAACCTCAGCAGGCTTAGAATAGTAGGGAACTTTCTCAACATGATAAATGGTATCAACAAAAAACCTATAGCTAACATTATACATAATGGTAAAAGATTAAAGTGCATCCCCTGAGATCAGGAATAAGGTAATGATGCCCACTTTCACCTCTTCTATTCAATATGGTACTAGAGCTCACAGTCATTGCAGTAAGGTAAGAAAAATTAAAAAGATCAGAAAGGAAGACAAAAAACTGTCACTGGCAAATGGCATGATTGTTTATATGAAAAATCACTCATAATCTGCAAAATAATGACTAGAACAAATGAATTTAGCAAAGTTACAGTTTCCAAGTTTTTTTTAATCAATTGTGTTCTTATATACTATCAGCAAACATTGGAAAATGAAGGTTAAAAAAAAATTATGCCAAACCCATAAAATACCAAGGAATAAACTTAACAAAAGACACCTAAGAGCTATACTGAAAACTACAAACATTCTAATAGAAGTTAAAGGAGAGCTAAATAAATGGAAACATACACATCTAATGGATTGGAAGATTCAACATTGTTAAGATGACAATTCTCTCTAAATCAATCTACAGACTCAATGAAAATTTCAGCAAGCTTTTTATTTTGTAGAAATTGACAAACTAATTCTAATATGTACATGGAGATGCAAAGGAGCTAAAATAACCAAAATGATTTTTAAAATGAACAAAATTGGAGAACTTATCCTATCTGATATAGTATGGTATAGTAGAGTGTAGTAGAATAAACACAGTAGCCAAACTAACTTGGTATTGGTGAAAAGGTAGACATGTAGATCATTGGAATAGAACAGAGAATCCAAAAACGGACCCTCACATATATGGGCAATTTTTGACAAAGGTGCCAAGGCAATTCAATGGGGAGAGAAAAGTCCTTCCAATAAATGGTGCTGAATATATGTATGGGGAAACAAAGAGTAATATCAACCTTTACCTTACACCAAACGTAAAAATGGACTCAAAATAGATCATGTACTTAAATGTAAAATCTAAAACTACAGAACTCCTAGAATAAAAATAGAAGAAAATCTTTACAACCTTGCAGTAGGCAAGTTTCTTGGAATATAAAAAGCCTGAACCATTAAAAAAATTTGATAAGAAAATATATAATTGATTATCAAAAAATTTTTAATTTGTCCTTCAAAAGTCACTATTAATAAAACAAAAAGGTAAGCCAGACTGGGAGAAAACATTCATAGCCCACATATATCAGACAAATTACTTGTATCCAGAATATACATTTATATAAATTTACAACACAATAAAGACAAGTAACCCAATCATCAAAGGGCAAAAGATCTGGACACTTCACAAAAGATATATGAGTGACCAATAAGCACAAAAAAAGATGCTCAACATCACTAGTCATGAGGGATATGCATAATAAAACTAAAATAAAACACCACTATATACTCTTTTGAATGGCTGAAATTTTAAAAACTGACCACACTGGGCTTCCCTGGTGGCGCAGTGGTTGGGAGTCCACCTGCCGATGCAGGGGGCGCAGGTTCGTGCTCCGGTCCACGAGGATCCCACGTGCTGCGGAGCGGCTGGGCCCGTGAGCCATGGCCGCTGAGCCTGTGCGTCCGGAGCCTGTGCTCCGCAACGGAAGTGGCCGCGGCAGTGAGAGGCCCGCGTACCGCAAAAAGGAAGGAAAAAGGAAGAAAAAAAAAAAAAAAAAACTGACCACGTCAAGTGTTGATGAGAATGTGAAACAACTGAAATCTCACACACTGCTAGTAGTAACGGAAAATGGTACAACCACTTTAAAAACGAAACGAAAAAGAAATCCTCCAGATCCCACCAACTAGTTTTTCCATTTTCCTTTCTGCAGGTCTTTATTCAAACACAGTTTGAAATAGCTGGAATTACATATGTGATTTTTTTTATCCTTTGTTTTTTTGTTTTTTTTACTTAACAGTGCATTACAAGTACCCCTGCTTTACATAAAACAAATTATTTGCATACTCTGTCATCTCATTTGGTACTGTCCAAGACTACATGTTCTAAGAGTCCAAGATGAAGATAGCTTACATTCACTTTGCACAGTGCGGCAGAGCCAACATGGAGGGAAAGGCAGTTAGTGAATTGTTTTGTTTTATGATGAAAGTGAAATGTTCTCAGTGACATGTAGTAGGTTAATCTGCATCTCATCAAAGGTATTACCTTCTGGACAGAGTCCCAGTGCCTCATAAGTAAGAAGTTCATTGGTGGAAAAGCAATCATGAAGTTCTATTACATCAATATCACTTGGTCTCAGGCCAGATTTCTCATAGCACTTTCTGGCAGCTTCTTTACTCATATCAAAGCCAACCTAAAACCAAAACCATATTTAAATAAATTAAGGGCATCAAAACTGGGACTTTTATATAAGGCTTATAAGAGATTAATATGTATAACCTTAACAGTTGAGAACTGACCATAAATATTGAAATCTCAGCTAATTCTGTATTACACAGAAAGTCCAAATAAAAGAATATCCAGGAGGCAGAATGAACATACACATTACATTTTGTACTATAAAAAGGACTTACGATTCCTCATGCCATATCCTGTGCAAAGTTACAAAAACTCTATCAAACCACAATATATAGTGTGGTAGATAGGTTGAAGAGATTTATCAAGAGATCATTATGTTTCAGATACACTGAAAAATATGGATGAATTTCTATATGAACATAAACAATCTTCTTTTAGAAGATCATATAGGATTCAAACCATTTTTCCAATATTCATGCTATTAACACCCCTTTGGTCTCAGATAATAACATGCAAACTCACCTCTTTTCCAAGGAATAAAATTGTGATGTGATGGAAAATGTACTACAATCAGAAAACCTGAGTATAAGTTTCACCTCTGCCACACCCTAGCTTGTGTGATCTTGGGCAAGTTACAGAAACATTTTAAAATTCAAAGCATTGTTGTAAAATCATTTTGTAAACTCTAACGTAAACCATATGCTTATTTATACATGTATATGTACATAATGCACATTTTTATATGTGTATATATGTATGTATCTTCAAATATTCAACTAACTCTAGGTCAGAATTCTCATCTTTTTTACTTCCTCCATTTTGTACTCAGTCTTCAATCAGTAATTTTTAAAGTGCAAAAAAGTTCCTGAAAATATCTTTGCTTTTCCCTTAACTCTGTAAGACTGGAGTTCCAGGCATATTTAGGCAACTCAAAATTTTTAAAAATAGCACACTAGTTAGTTAAAAGTGCATGCATATGTTCTTATCAGTTATTTTCCCTTAACAGATTCTTAAGGATGGGTTATAATATTAAATTTTCTAGACCAATTTTTTTGAAGTAAATAATGTTCAGAGCTGATGACATGATGTCACCTTGAAATTTTGAAAAAGAAATCCCTTAACTGATTAATAAAACAGAATCTCAGACACACCATTTTAATAATGCTTTTTTCTTCAAACGAGCTTGGCATATCAGTCACCATCTCTTGAGCCAAAATTTCCACAGCTTTGGATTTCAGGCCGTGCTTCTGTACAAATGCTTCACTAGCCAAAATTGCCGCTGCAGCACCATCTGAAGTGGGACTAAGAGGAGGTGAAAATAGTTATTTACACCTGATTCACCTCGATCTCAGGATTTCAGTCTAGGAGTTCTTTCAGTGTGGAAAGGCAGGGTATGCTTGCTGGTCATTGGACTGTCTTTGTAATATCTGCAGTTAAAAATTATACATGTTTCGCACCTGAAGACTGAACTTCTATCAAGAATTTAAATGCTATCAGTCACTGCTTGGTCTCTAAGGGTCTCTCCCAAAAAGTTCTTATTGCAAAGAATCCCAGATTTGCCTCTGCAGATAAATAAGGTATTTTCTGGTGACTTCTGAGGAGTCCACAAGGTTATTCCTGAGCTAGTAAAGATTCTACTATAGGCCTAACTAGCTCCAACTTTGCTATCTCCCAAATAATCAGTCTTGAAATCCTTTTGGAAACTGGGAAAGGATGCAATAGGAGATACCAGAAAGCCCATGGTTTGGTTAAGACTCTTGAGATCTCCTCAAAATAGACCTTTTCCTTAGAGCAGCTGTGAAGGAAGGCAGCAGACACAAGAAGCCTTCTGTGAGTTGAGCTGTACTTTAAAAATGGGCAGACACTCATACTGCAACTGATAAAAATGGACGTCACTTGTTCACTTGCATTCCAGACAGTAACTCCAGGACACATCCAGGTGAGAGTCAGGCACAGGTAGGAGCTATGCAATACTAACTCAGTCTTCCAGGAGACAGATATTGTCAAGCAATTTTCAAGACAGAGCTACTATCATTATTAGAGCTTTGATTTTTTTTCTTGTTTTACCTTTACTCGTAGTTAGTATGATTGAGTAAAATTTCCTACAGTAGAAATATACAGCAGAGAAAACAAAATGGTCAAGGGAAAAACCTTTGGACTCCACTGGCCTCCCAAGCCACATTTAAATGAATAAATACTATTAAAACAGAGTAGCTGGAAGTCATGAGAAAAGGAAGTAAAATATATAATTTTCCAAGAGAAAAGACAATCTGTGTCTAGACAGGAATAGGAAGCAAGGGTGCTCACTCCAGGGTAAGGACTATACTTGGTAGGAGTTCTATAAAAGCAGATACAGATATAGATATACCCAGATACAGAGCCTACAGTCTACCCAAGGGATAGAGGGGGTGGGTGGAGGGGAGAAGGCACAGTACTTCTATTAAATATTAAAATGTGTTTTTCTTACCAACATTGTAAGATAGTCAAAAAATCAAAAATTTTTTGAGATGCCATCACTTCATCTAAACTGTACTCCTTTTGGAACTGGGAATACCTAAATATAAAATAAGTAATTACAGAATGTGAGGTAGCAATCACAATTTTTGTTGAAGATATTCTGGTCCAGAAGTTAAAGAGAGAATAATACGTAAATACTCTTTTCACAAATGAAAGATAGGCTTTCATAAACCATTTCAATCTACAATAAATAAGTCATTTGAATTGAATTTTTAAAATTCCTAACTCCAAAATATCATGTTGTATAAATAAACTTTTGTCTAATTTTTGTCCTGGGTTCCTGGCACAGAGGTTCTAAAACCCTTGGAATTTCCTGAGTAATAAAAGTGTCTTTGTTATGCTAATTAGGTGACTTGTGGTGGTCCCCTTGTTAGCTGGGGGATAAGGGAAGGATGAGCCAGGGGTCTGGTCACCAGAAACATCAACCATGCGAATACAAGATTGGGACTTTTGAACCAGTTTGACCCCTAGGGAGAAGAGGGGGGCCTAGAGATCGAGTGGCCAATGATTTAATTGAATATGCCTGCCTAATGAAGCCCCAATAAAAACTCTAGAAACTGAAGCTTGGTGAAGCCACCTGGTTGCCAAGTACCTTCACATACTAGGAGGGTGATGTGCCCTGACTCCATGGGAAGAGGGCATGGAAGCTCTGCACTTAGGAACCTTCCCAGTCATTATCCTATGTGCCTCTTCATTTGGCTGCCTCAGTAAGTACAGTACTTTCCTGAGTTCTGTGAGTCATTCTAGTGAATTATCAAACATGAGAGGATCATGGGAACCACTGAATTTATAGTCAGTTGGTCAGAAGTGCAGGTGGCCTGGGGATCCTACTTCATCTGGCATCTAAAGTGAGAGTAGTTTTGTGAAGTCTTAATTCATAGAGTCTGCATTAACTCTGGGTGGCAGGTACCAGAATTAAATTGCAGTACACCCAGTTGGTGTCAAACCAGTTGGAGGTTAAAATAAAATACCTTTTTTTTTCCTGGAGAATTATAAAAATATTAGTTCCTTAAAAGCAAAATTAAATGACTTGCAATTCAGCCAACTTTTGTGGTGATAATATTATACAACTACATTTAATGAAAGCTCATGGCATTCTTAAATAAATGTATAAAACCTATAATAAAATATCTGCATTCTTCAAAACACATTTCCTTTCTCATCACTGCCAAGAAGAAACTTATTTTCATCCCCTTTGGTGTCTCTAACAATATAATCAGATGGTTTCAGAAACTGCTCTGGAAAGACAGCAGCACAAATAGATACAATAAGGGAGTTTCTAAAAGCAAACTTCAACTGGTATGGAAATTAAGTAATTCCAGTGTTTAGAAATCAAGCCCATGTAACTTAGATCTGCATACTACCGTCTGCACCTTTGCTTCTGAAGCTAAATTGGACCATCACCAACTTTCAAAAAAATGCTTTATTTAAGCCAGATCCTGTACTAGACAGTGGGGACATAGACATAGTCCCTACCCTCAAGGAACTCAGTCTGAATCCACGGCAATAAATACACCATTCTAGTATGATAAATGCCATGATAGAAATGTTACACAGGGTGCCATGGGACCAACAGGATACACATCAAACCCAGATACCAAAGGGGGCTTCCTCTCTGAGGTTAGGCAAATAAGAGGAAATAGGAGATAGAGAATTCCTGGCAAAAGGGTCAGCACATGCAAAGCCTCTTGAGGTGAAATAGTTTATTGAAGCTAGAGCGTGACATCTGGGAAGGAATATGGAGGCAAGATGAAGAAGAGGGGGCAGGAGACATGAATAAGGATCAGATCATGAAAGGCCAGTATATGGTGTTTACATTATACTGAAAACAATGAGGAACTACTAAAGGATATTAAGCTGGGAGTGACATAACCAGATTTGTATTTCAGCAAGAAAGCTGTGGTATGGAAAAGGGACACTAAAAAGGCATTACCAAAAGCAAGTAAACCAACTAAGAGATTGGGGCAATAATTAAGGCAAGAAATGATAAGGGCCTAAAATAGGAAATTGGAAGTAAAAGATGGAGATAAGCGGGACTTCCCTGGAGGTCCAGTGGTTAAGACTCCGTGCTTCCAATGCAGGGGGCACAGGTTCGATCCCTGGTCAGGGAACTAAGATCCCACATGCCGTGCAGCACAGCCAAAAAAGTAAAATTAAAAAAAAAAAAGATGGGGCTTCCCTGGTGGCACAGTGGTTGAGAGTCCGCCTGCCAATGCAGAGGATGCGGGTTCGTGCCCCGGTCTGGGAAGACCCCACATGCCACGGAGTGGCTGGGCCCATGAGCCACGGCCGCTGAGCCTGCACGTCCAGAGCCTGTGTTCCGCAATGGGAGAGGCCACAACAGTGAGAGGCCCGTGTACCGCAAAAAAAAAAAAAAAAAAAAAAAAAAAGATGGAAAGAAGTAATGAATTCAAGAGATAGTAAGGAGGGAGAGTTATAGACACAGGTCTGAAGGCTCAAGTGGCAGAAGCTATCCCTAATCTTAGCTTATACTACAGATCACAGATTCTCACTGCCTTTAGGTATTCTTATAATCTGTGAGGAAGCACTTGAGAAGGTTCTTAACCTTCTTAGAAATATGTAACAGGTTTTCTCTAATGACTGGTCAGCAAACACAGAATTATCTTTCTTCACTAGTCAAGCAAAACCTAGTGTAAGAAGTTAGCATCTGAAATTTCTGAGCCAAACCTAGAAGGCTATTCTTGGCTGTTTCAGTGAGTTTTAAATGATGAAGCTGAGATTCAGAAATAACATTTGCCTATTCAACATAATTGAGAACTTATAATACAGAACAGAAGATCCATGAGGACGAGGAACTTATCCGTCTTGTTCACTGCTATGTCACTAGCAGCTTTACCAGTGTCTTGCACATAGTAGGCTACTGAATACCTAATAGCTGAGTGAATGAAAATCCTTTAGAAGAATGCTGTAATGAGTGGATAAATGAGTACCTGGTTGGGCAGGGAGTTAAGTCAAAGAAAGACGTGGAAGCTTTGCTTCTCTGGGGAAGGTCAAGAGCTGCTCTTTGGAGCCTCAAAGCCAGGAAACTGCAGTACTGTCAACTCAGTATGTTGGTACAGTTCCTTACTAGTTTCAGGAAATCACAAGGATTTTTAATGGTTCTCCAAGTTCTAAGGACAAAGAAATCAGCTCTAGACCATATTTATGGGCTTAAGACTGTTTATCCTAACTACAATTCAGTAACAGCAAAGTTTTATTGAGCATATACTATGTTCCAATACCCTACTAGGTACTGAAGATATAAAGATGAGACATAATCTCTGCTCAAGGATCATCATCATCAGAGGAGAAAGATTTATCAATAAGTATGACACAGTGTGATATGTTGTAACAGACATATACAGACAGTACAATGAAGCTCATGAGAAAAAATAATTACGCCTATTTAAGAAGGTACTAAGAGAAGCAATGATATTTGTGTTGAGACTTGATGAGTAAGTAGATACTTGCCAAACAAAAGAAAGGCAGAAGGATATTCCAGGGAGAGTTAACAGCATAACTAAAAACACAGAAACAAGCGCAGTATAATACACTTAAGAAATACCAAGTAATCTTGTGAGAGATGAGATTGAGAATAACCAGGGTAGTGGTAGGAAATAAGACCAGCAAAGTAGAATGAGGCCAAATTATAACAGGCTTGTTATCTCATATGAAGGAATTTCTATTTTATTATATAAGCAAGGGAATTAACCAAAGCTTCCACAATACCCTTAGATCTTTCACAAAATACCATTAAATTTAGGGCATGGGAGTAGATATTATTTGTTAATTAGGTATACCCTGAATTCAAACATCAATTCAAAATCAGAATAATGAGGAGAACAAGTAGTAGCATGAAGTATTAGAAATATGTGGTAATGACCCACTTGTGGTATAAAATGTCCCTTATCATGTTTTTATGTTTATTAAACATGGCAAAATTTGTTTAATAGTTCAGAAACAATTTACTGAGCACTGATTATGTTCCAGACTCTGTGCTAAGCATTAAGAACATAAAGATAAGAGGATGGCTCTGGCCCTCAAGGAGTTTATGATCTAATAGAAGGAAAAATATAAACATTATTTTACCACTATTTAGAATGATCCTGAGCAAGTTGCCTAATTTCTGTAGGCCTCATTTTCATCATCTATAAAGTAAGAATAAAAATAACTACCTTATAGGGTCCTTGAGAGGATTAAATGAAAATGTACATAAAAGTACCTAGCACAGTAACACAGAGTTGGCATTTAATAAAGTTAGCTACTATTCTTTTACTGCCTAGTGGTTTGCTTTTGTAAAGATTCTACTTGTGTGGCACTAATTCATTTCCCAGTGAACCAATTTTATTCAGCAACCATTAAGTACATGCTATGAGCCACGCGTTGCACTAGGCATTAGGGATTCAAAGATTAATTATCAGTAATACATATGATGTAATTTTACTTCAGACTATTTTTTAGGATATAAATAACCATATTATTCTATCAGAGTAAGAGTTAATGACACTAACATAATTAAAATGCAAATAATTTAATATAAAGTAATTAAAACAACCACTAATACGTGTTTTACAAACATTTTAATTAATCAAAACAAACTAAGAAAAGTTTTAAAAAATGGTTTAAAATGGGGCCTGGTTATTTCCAATTAAAATTATTACAATAAATTTCATTTACTAGAGTTAGAACCTATGACCAATTACATCTTTTAACGCCAGCCATTCACATTCTTTCTTAAAAGAGCAACTAAGTTTAATGGCATTTTAAATATAAATAGACCAAAACCTAAACTGAAAAGTAGTCAAAAGTTTACTTGGGCACAAGCCTTTCATAAGAAAAAAAAGACATTCTAGTTAACATCTTTGAGGTCTTACATTTGCTTTTCAAGTATAAAGTTGCATATTACATAGCAGGATAACCCAGATTCTCACATTTCATATCTCTGAAATACTTACGGGTTATTAACTGAATGTTTATGATTTTTCCATCCTATTTTTGCAAAGTGTTCAAGTTTTGTTCCTGTAGAGAAAGCAAACTTCTATTAGTGAGTTAATGCCTTCCTGTTCCTTGTTAACAAATGTTGCAATGATACTCAGTATCCTTCTAATACTTCCACATTTTCCCATGCATAGATACCAGTATTGGAAACTTCAACACTGATCCCTCACATAAACATTTCTTTATAATTAAACTTGGGTGTATTTCATGAATTGAATCAACAAATAAGCGTATGATATGAAAATAGTTCAAACTGGCCTATTCCACCTAGTACAACTAGAGTCTACTTTCAAAACCCAGAAAATATAGACTAGGACCACAGTGGTTATAAGGCAGGAAAGCACTGCCAGCAATACTTCAAGGAGTCTGCCAAAACATCCCAACATCCCTGGACGAAGTGAATTTTATAATTCATACCTCTAGGGCCTGAACTTCTTTTTCCTTATGATAAGGCAGAAAGGTCTTCAGAAGAGTTACAGTCTAACAAGAAAAGTGTATACTTTTTAAATTCTTTAACAGAAAGTTCAAAGAGTAGTGTCGGAAAATAAAAGCAAGCACATTAATGAAGTAAATTTTGCAAAAATCTTGTTTACTATTTTTAAGAAGATGAAACAGAATAAAATAGGTTTTGAATCCTCCTTTGGAACTAGAAAGACCAAGGAATGAAAAAGTGCACTGATCGGAGCTGATAATATTAAGTTAATACACAGCACAATAAAGTGGAGAGTCCCCATTTCTGTTTTATCTCTATCTTTTCTGTCAAGGAGGGTGATCTTCAGAGCAGAAATGACATACATATAATTGAACAAATCTTCTCTCAATTCTAATAAAAATGGAAAAAGGTAGAGACCACTAGCGATCTCATACCAATAAGAGTAGTGACTGATACAGTGGCAGTCAGTACGGGTCCAGTAAGAACAAGCCACATCAAATTAATATCTTTTTCTTGAATTTTAATTTTTTTTTTTTTTTTTGCGGTACGCGGGCCTTTCACTGCCGTGGCCTCTCCCATTGCGGAGCGCAGGCTCCGGACGCCCAGGCCCAGCGGCCACAGCCCACGGGCCCAGCCGCTCCACGGCATGCGGGATCCTCCCGGACCGGGGCACAAACCCGTGTCCCCTGCATCAGCAGGCGGACTCTCAACCACTGCACCACCAGGGAAGCCCCTGAATTTTAATTTTTTTATACAGCAGGTTCTTATTAGTTATCTATTTTGTACATAATCGTGCGTATATGTCAATCCCAATCTCCCAATTCATCCCAGCACCACCCCCATCCCCCACTTTCCCCCCATGGTGTCCATACATTTGTTCTCTACATCTGTGTCTCTATTTCTGCCTTGCAAACCAGTTCATCTGTACCACTTTTCTAGATTCCACATATATGCATTAATATACGCTATTTGGTTTTCTCTTTCTGACTTACTTCACTCTGTATGACAGTCACTAGGTCCATCCACGTCTCTACAAATGACCCATTTGCGTTCCTTTTTATGGCTGAGTAATATTCCATGGTATATACGTACCACATCTTCTTTATCCATTCGCCTGTCGATGGGCAGTTACGTTGCTTCCATGACCTGGTTATTGGAAATAATGCTGCAATGAACACTGGGGTGCACGTGTCTTTTTGAATTATGGTTTTCTCTGGGTATATGCACAGTAGTGGGATTGCTGGGTCATACGGTAATTCTATTGTTAGTTTTTTAAGGAAACTCCATACTGTTCTCCATAGTGGCTGTATCAACTTACATTCTCACCAACAGAGCAAGAAAGTTCCCTTTTCTCCACACCCTCTCCAGCATTTGTTGTTTGTAGATTTTCTGATGATGTCCATTCTAATGGGTATGAGGTGATACCTCATTGTAGTACTGAGCTGCATTTCTCTAATAATTAGTGATGCTGAGCAGCTTTTCATGTGCCTCTTGGCCATCTGTATGTCTTCTTTGGAGAAATCTATTTAGGTCTTCTACCCATTTTTCAATTGGGTTGTTTTCTTTTTTAAATATTGAGCTGCATGAGCTGTTTATATATTTTGGAGATTAATCCTTTGTCCATTGATTCGTTTGCAAATATTTTCTCCCATTCTGAGGGTTGTCTTTTTGTCTTGTTTATAGTTTCCTTTGCTGTGCAAAACCTTTGAAGTTTCATTAGGTCCCATATGTTTATTTTTGTTTTTATTTCCATTACTCTAGGAGGTGGGTCAAAAAAGATCTTGATGTGATTTATGTCAAAGAGTGTTCTTCCTGTTTTCCTCTAAGAGTTTTATAGTGTCCGGTCTTGCATTTAGGTCTTTAATTCATTTTGAGTTATTTTTGAGTATGGTGTTAGGGAGTGTTCTAATTTCATTTTTTACATGTAGCTGTCCAGTTTTCCCAACACCACTTATTAGAGAGGTTGTCTTCCCTCCATTGTATATCCTTGCCTCTTTTGTCATAGATTAGTTGACCATAGGTGTGTGGGTTTATCTCTGGGCTTTCTATCCTGTTCCATATTTCTGTTTTTGTGCCAGTACCATATTGTCTTGATTACTGTAGCTTTGTAGTATAGTCTGAAGTCAGGGAGTCTGATTCTTCCAGCTCTGTTTTTTTCCCTTAAGTTTGCTTTGGCTATTCGGGGTCTTTTGTGTCTCCATACAAATTTTATGATTTTTTGTTCTAGGTCTATAAAAATGCCATTGGTAATTTGATAGGGTTGCACTAAATCTGTACATTGCTTTGGGTAGTATAGTTATTTTCACAATATTGATTCTTCCAATCTAAAAACATGATATATCTCTCCATCTGTTTGTGTCATCTTTTATTTCTTTCATTAGCGTCTTATAGTTTCTGAGTACAGGTCTTTAACCTCCTTAGGTATGTTTATTCCTAGGTATTTTACTCTTTTGTTGCAATGGTGAATGGGATTCTTTCCTTACTTTCTCTTTCTGATCTTCGTTGTTAGTGTATAGGAATGCAAGAGATTTCTGTGCATTAATTATTGTATCCTGCAACTTACCAAATTCATTGATTAGCTCTAGTTGTTTTCTGGTGGCATCTTTAGGATTATCTATGTGTAGTATCATATCATCTGCAAACAGTGACAGTTTTACTTCTTTTCCAATCTGTATACCTCTTATTTCTTTTTCTTCTTTGATTGCCGTGGCTAGGACTTCCAAAACTATGTTGAATAATAGTGGCAAGAGTGGACATCCTTGTTTTGTTCCTCATCTTAGAAGAAATGGTTTCAGTTTTCCACCACTGAGAATGATGTTTGCTGTGGGTCTGTTGTATATGCCCCTTATTAAGTTGAGGTAGGTTCCCTCTATGCCCACTTTCTGGAGAGTTTTATCATAAATGGGTGTTGAATTTTGTCAAAAGCTTTTTCTGCATCTATTGAGATGATCATATGGTTTTATTCCTCAATTTGTTAATACGGTGTATCACATTGATTGATTTGCATATATTGAAGAATCCTTGGATCCCTGGGATAAATCCCACCTGATCATGGTGTATGATCCTTTTAATGTGTTGTTGGATTCTGTTTGCTAGTATTTTGTTGAGGATTTTTAGATCTATAATCATGAGTGATATTCGTCTGTAATTTTCATTTTTTGTAGTATCTTTGTCTGGTTTTGGTATCAGGGTGTTGGTGGCCTCATAGAATGAGTTTGGGAGTGTTCCTTCCTCTGGAATTTTTTGGAAGACTTTGAGAAGGATAGGTGTTAGCTCTTCTCTAAATGTTTGATAGAATTCACCTGTGAAGCCATCTGGTCCTGGACTTTTGTTCGTTGAAAGGTTTTTAACCACAGTTTGAAATTCATTACTTGTGATTGGTCTGTTCATATTTTGTTTCTTCCTGGTTCAGTCTTTGAAGGTTATACCTTTCTAAGAATTTGTCCATTTCTTCCAGGAGGTCCATTTTATTGGCATAGAGTTGCTTGTAGTAGTCTCATAATGCTTTGTATTTCTTCAGTGTCAGTTGTAACTTCTCCTTTTTCATTTCTAATTTTACTGATTTGAGTCCTCTCCCTCTTTTTCTTGATGAGTCTGGATAAAGGTTTATCAATTTTGTTTACCTTCTCAAGGAACTAGCTTTTAGTTTATTGATCTTTGCCTTGTTTTCTTTGTTTCTATTTCATTTATTTCTGCTCTGATCTTTATGATTTCTTTCCTTCTGCTAACTTTGGGTTTTGTTTGTTCTTCTTCCTCTAGTTCCTTGAGGTGTAAGATTAGATTGTTTCTTCGAGATTTTTCTTGTTTCTTGAGGTAGGATTGTATTGCTATAAACTTTCCTCCTAGAACTGCTTTTGCTGCATCCCATATGTTTTGGATCGTCATGTTTTCATTATCATTTGTCTCTAGGTATTTTTTGATTTCCTCTTTGATTTCTTCAGTCATCTCTTGATTATTTAGTAACGTATTGTTTAGCCTCAATGGGTTTGTGGTTTTTTATATTTTTTTCCCTGTAATTTATTTCTAGTCTCATAGCACGGTCGTCGGAAAAGATGCTTCATATGATTTCAATGTTCTTAAATTTACCAAGGCTTGATTTGTGACCCAAGATATGATCTATCCCAGGGAATATTCCATGTGCACTTGAGAAGAAAATGTAATCCGCTGTTTTTGGATAGAATGTCCTATAAATATCAATTAAATCTATCTGCTGTATTGTGTCATTTAAAGCTTGTGTTTCCTTATTAATTTTCTGTCTAGATGATCTGTCCATTGTCGTAAGTGAGGTGTTAAAGTCCCCTACTATTACTGTGTTACTGTCAGTTTCCTCTTTTATAGCTGTTAGCATTTGCCTTACATATTGAGGTGCTCCTATGTGCTCCTATATATTTATAAGTGTTATATCTTCTTCTTGGATTGATCCCTTGATCGTTATGTAGTGTCCTTCTTTGTCTCTTGTAACATTCTTTATGTTAAAGTCTATTCTGATATGAGTATTGCTACTCCAGCTTTCTCTTTACTTCCATTTGCATGGAATATCTTTTTCCATCCCCTCACTTTCAGTCAGTATGTGTCCCTAGGTCTGAAATGGGTCTCTTGTAGACAGCATATATATGGGTCTTGTTTTTGTATCCATTCAGTGAGGCTGTGTCTTTTGGTTGGAGCATTTAATCCATTCACATTTAAGGTAATTATCATTATGTAAGTTCCTATTACCATTTTTAAAATTGTTTTGGGTTTGTTTTTGTAGGTCCTTTTCTTCTCTTCTGTTCCCCACTTAGAGAAGTTCCTTTAGCATTTGTTGTAGAACTGGTTTGGTGGTGCTGAATTCTCTTTGCTTTTGCTTGTCTGTAAAGCTTTTGATTTCTTCGTGGAATCTGAATGGGATCCTTGCTGGGTAGAGAAATCTTGGTTGTAGGTTCTTCCCTTTCATCACTTTAAATATATCGTGGCACTCCCTTCTGGCTTGTAGAGTTTCTGCTGAGAAATCAGCTGTCAACCTTATGGGAGTTCCCTTGTATGTTATTTGTCATTCTTCCCTTGTTGCTGTTAATAATTTTTGTCTTTAATTTTTGTCAATTTGATTACTATGTGTTTCAGCCTGTTTCTCCTTGGGTTTATCCTGCCTGGGACTCTCTGTGCTTCCTGGACTTCAGTGGCTATTTTTTTCCCATGTTAGGGAAGTTTTCAACTATAATCTCTTCAAATATTTTCTCGAGTCCTTTCTCTCTCTCTTCTCCTTTGGGAACCCTATAATGCGAATGTTGGTGCATTTAATGTAGTCCCAGAGGTCTCTTAGGCTGTCTTCATTTCTTTTCATTCTTTTTTCTTTATTCTGTTCTGTGGCAGTGAATTCCACCATTCTGTCTTCCAAGTCATTTATCCTTTCTTCTGCCTCAGTTATTTTGCTATTGATTCCTTCTAATGTATTTTTCATTTCAGTTATTGTATTGTTCAACTCTGTTTGTTTGTTCTTTATTTCTTCTAGGTGTTTGTTAAACATTTCTTGCATCTTCTCGATCTTTGCCTCCATTCTTTTTCCGAGGTCCTGGATCATCTTCACTATCATTATTCTGAATTGTTTTTCTGGAAGTTTGCCTACCTCCACTTTATTTAATTGTTTTTCTAGGGTTTTATCTTGTTCCTTTATCTGGCACATAGTCCCCTCCCTTTTCATTTTGTCTATCTTTCTGTGAATGTGGTTTTCATCCCACAGGCTGCAGGATTGTAGTTCTTCTTGCTTCTGCTGTCTGCCCTCTGGTGGAGGAGGCTATCTCAGAGGCTTGTGCGAGCTTCCTGATGGGAGGGACTGGTGGTGGGTAGAGCTGGGTGTTGCTCTGGTGGGAAGAGCTCAGTAAAACTTTAATCCACTTTTCTGCTGATGGGTGGGGCTGAGTTCCCTCCCTGTTGGTTGTTTGGTCTGAGGTGACCAAGCAGTGGAGGCTACAGGCTCTGTGGTGGGGCTAATGCCAGACTCCGGGAGGGCTCACGCCAAGGAGCACCTCCCAGAACTTCCGCTGCCAGTGTCCCTGTCCCTACCATGAGCCACAGCTACACCCCGCCTCTGAAGGAGACCCTCCAACACCAGCAGGTGGGTCTGATTCAGTTTCCTATGGGGTCACTGCTCCTTCCCCTTTGGTCCTGGTACGCACACTACTTTGGGTGTGCCCTCCAAGAGTAGAGTCTCTGTTTCCCCCAGTCCTGTTGAAGTCCTGCAATCAAATCTGGCTAGCCTTCAAAGTCTGATTCTCTGGGAATTCCTCTTCCCATTGCCGGACCCCCAGGTTGGGAAGCCTGATGTGGGGTTCAGAACCTTCACTCCAGTGGGTGGACTTCTGTGTATAATTGTACTCCAGTTTGTGAGTCACCCACACAGTGGTTATGGGATTTGATTTTATTGTGATTGCGCCCCTCCTACCCTCTCATTGCGGCTTCTCCTTTGTCTTTGAATGTGGGGTACCTTTTTTGGTGATTTCCAGTGTCTTCCTGTCGATGATCATTCAGCAGTCAGCTGTAATTCCAGTACTCTAGCAAGAGGGAGTGAGCACACATCCTTCTACTCCACCATTTTGAACCAATCCACCCAAATTAATTATCTTTTTTATTGTATTGGCTGGTAGATCAAATGAAACATAGTATCTAGTATCAGCGAGACAACAGACAAAATTTTTAAGGCCATCTTTTGGGACAAGACAAGGAAATACTGTAGTGTGGGGTTTTTTCCCTTTTGTTTTTCGGGGGTTTTTTTGGTGTTACTATAAAAATGAGGGTTCTTCTGTCAGGTTTATATAACACTGGCTTAAACAAAGTTAAACAAATTTCTTTATGGCAGAGCATTAAGAGACCTTCCTTTACTATTGCGTGTGTATTATGATTGTCCAAAAGGGAGTTAAAGTATGAAGCATTTTCCAACTTAACTGGCCCACGTCATGGAGCATCTTAAGAGTCAACAGAACACATGAGCACTGATCAATGACAGGCACTGATCAAAGTATTAACCTAGAGCAAAGTCTCTATTGCTAACCTCTAACCTCAGCCATGCTTGGTTAATATTTCTACCAAAAATTGGATTAGAAAATTAAAGGGTAAGAGTAGCCCCCACTCACCACAACTAGAGAAAGCCTGCATGCAGCAACAAAGACCCAATGCAGCCATAAATAAATAAATAAATTTATTTTTACAAAAATAAAGAAAATTTGGGCTTCCCTGGTGGCGCAGTGGTTTAGAGTCCGCCTGCCGACGCAGGGGACGCGGGTTCGTGCCCCGGTCCGGGAAGATCCCACATGCCGCGGAGCGGCTGGGCCCGTGAGCCATGGCCGCTGAGCCTGCGCGTCCGGAGCCTGTGCTCCGCAACGGGAGAGGCCGCAACAGTGAGAGGCCAGCGTACCGCAAAAAAAAAAAAAAATAAAAATAAAAATAAAGAAAATTCAACGGTATGCTCACCAAACCTGAAGCTGAGAAAGACTGCTATAATGTTGGATCCAAATAGACTTCAGTGAGGTTTATCAATGAGATGGATCAGAATGTAATTAATTAAATGCCCAGTTCTATTCTTGACCACCCAAAACTACCTAAGAAAAGGAGCAGCAATCATGAGAAAGGCTCTGAGGTTCTATTCGATTATAAGCTCAATATGATTCAACAGTGTGATGTGATTACCAGAAAAGCTTACATGCGATCACAGTACAGTAATTAGTCTGAGGATGATGGGTCATGAAACAAGTCTAATAAGAAACAGTTAAAGGGAACAAGTCAAGCTGGCTTCAGATATTTGAAGGGCTGTAAGGTGAAAGAGGCTTGTTCTATGAGTCTCAGAAGACAGAAACTATAGGGAGAGAGATTTGAGTTCAACATGAAAAAGAGCACTGTAACAACTGGAATCATCAAAAAAATGGAATGAGTAGCCTCTGTGGCAAGTTTCTTGTCACAGGAAGTTCAAATGCTTTATTGTCATCTATTAGAAGATTTATAAGCAATTCACAAATGGATTTGTAGGAAGAAGGGCAGCTAAACTATATAAAAGCACTTGGGATAGTGTCTGACATAGGAGATATTCAGTAGGTATTGATGTCTTTTCTTCTTGTTTCCTTACTATGGGATCCAGTTAATCTACAGAAGATAGCAATCCTTTGAAAAATATTCTGCCAATCACTTACCATGTATTTACTAATCCTGGACACTGATGAAGGGCTTGTTGACTACTGACTCTGAACTGCCAACTCAGATTTTGGGCTGTTCTAAGAATATGAGTGGTATAAAAAGATCTCAATCTCTTTGAATCAAACCTTGAAGCCACAAAAATCTCCTGATTCTATAGCAGAATGTAAGCTACTACAAACATTCTTACATATTCATTTCTAGAGCACATTCACAAACAGCAATTTCAAACAACTTAAAATTCTATGAAATTCTACAATTCATTAGAAATCTGTTGGATGAAGAATAACATTTCAACTAAAATACTGCACATTTACACTTCAGACTTTAGACTAGAAAAAACTGTCCAACTACTCTGAGTAATGTAAACCTTGAGAAAAGGTTGAAAACACACCAACACAGATTTCCAGCTAGCTGAGGGCAATGGAAGCTGCCTAAATCTCTCTCCATAACCTCTAAAAAAATACAGAATAGGGCTTCCCTGGTGGCGCAGTGCTTGAGAGTCCACCTGCCAATGCAGGGGACACGGGTTCGTGCCCCGGTCTGAGAAGATCCCACATGCCACAGAGTGGCTAGCCCCATGAGCCATGGCCGCTGAGCCTGCACATCTGGAGCCTGTGCTCCGCAACAGGAGAGGCCACAACAGTGAGAGGCCTGCGTACCGCAAAAAAGAAAAAAAAATACAGAATAACAAGAAAAACAAATAAAACTGTACAAAACCATACCCTCAGCATAACTAAACAAAAGAAAACACAAAACTTCAAATTATCTGTAAGTGAAAAAAAAAGGGAAAGGGAAAAAGTGACCAAATCCCTGCCAGCAATCATTCATGCTCCCACAGTAAGCCTCCTAGGGAAGAAGGGCAGTCTGAAAAATACTGCAGAGGAGAGAAGAGGGGAGCTAGTGGCAGGCCTACAATTGCTCTGAAACTACTACCAGGAAGAAAAAGACACCCCACAAGAGTGAAAATATTGAAAAAATATTCCTGTAGATCAAAACATGACTACAAGGAAGGGTTAGAAAAGCACGGGAGACTCAAGGCGGTAATCTTTGAAAGGTATAGCTTCTAGGAGAAGAAAAGAGGGAAAAAAAAATGTGGGGGGGAAGGCCCCTTTGGCAACTGGATGGTGAAAGAGAAAAGAAGTAAACAGGGAAATTTCTGGGGTCCTACAAGACAAAACAAACAAACAAAAAAGAAACAAGAAATCAGAGGACACACAGTCCATCTTTCAAAAAATACACTACAGAAATAAGACTTTACTACACTAACATGAGAGGACATCAGAGAATTAGGAATCACTCCAAATTTAAAAGAACACTCTCAAATCACAATGTAATAAAACTAGTAATTATTAATAAAATGTAAAAATTAAGTCTACCTGGAAATTTTTAAACTCTTTCCATAAAACAACTCTTGGGCAAAAAGAGGAAAGACAAATGATTGCAAAGCTTCTGAAAAAAATGATACTGAAAACTAAAACACTACATATCAGAACCAATGCAATATGTTTAAAGCTGTAACAAGGACATAGCACTAAGAATGATTAAAATGGAACATATTGATCAATTAAAAAGAATGAAGTCCTGATCCATGCTACTACATGAATGAACTGTGAATGTTTTCTGTGCTGAGTGAAAGAAGCCAATCACAAAAGGTCATATACTGTAGGGTCCATTTAAATGAAGTGTTCATAATAAGCAAACACATAAAAACAGAAATTAGATTAGTGGTTGCCAGGTGCCTTAGAGCAAAGGATTGCTAATGGGTATGGGGTTTCCTCTGGGGATGATGAAAATGTTCTGAAATTAGATAGTGGTGATGATTGAACAACTCTGTGAATATACAAAAAAACACTGAATTGTACATTAAAAGAATGAATTTTTATGGTATGTCAATTTTATCTCAATAAAGCTGTTATTCACTAAAAGAATAAAAAATGAATTAAATTCCCAATTCAAAAAACAACAACAAAATAAACCAATAAAAAGCACAAGGAAGGGGCTTCCCTGATGGCGCAGTGGTTGAGAGTCCGCCTGCCGATGCAGGGGACACAGGTTTGTGCCCCGGTCCGGGAAGATCCCACATGCCACAGAGTGGCTAGGCCCGTGAGCCATGGCCGCTGAGCCTGAGCGTCCGGAGCCTGTGCTCCGCAACGGGAGAGGCCACAACAGTGAGAGACCCGCATACCGCAAAAAAAAAAAAAAAGCACAAGGAAGATAAAGGCAGAAAATAATGGAATAAAGAATTAGAAAGAATAGACATAATTAATCAGTCAAAATCCTATAGTTCTGAAAAATTTAACAAAAGAGACAAACTGCTACCCTAATTTAATCGGAAAAAAGCAGAAAGCATATATACACAAAAATAATAAATAACAAGAGAAATACCATTGAAATAGAAATTTTATGTAAAAGACTACTTTTCAGACTTCCATACAAATAGATTTGAAACTTTAAATGAAAGGAATAATTTCCCAGAGAAATACAGACTACCAAAATTGACCCCACTGGAGATGGAATGTTTAAACATAAAGAAATAGATAATTACCAAGCAACTACCAAAACAAACAAACAAGCAAACCATACACACCCAAAAAACAGGCCCAGATGATTTCACAGGGTATTATATCAAACCTACAAAGATCAAGTAGTCCCAATGATCCATAACTCGTTCCAAAGCATCAAAAACGAAGAAACACTTCCTACTTCGTTTTAGAAAGTAAGTATAAAATTAACACCTAAACTTGATAAAGACATTAAAAAAAAGAAAACTAAAAACCAATATCACTTACGAATGTTGATCTGAAAGCACCAAATAAAATAGTGACAGAGTCTAACTCCACATTAAAAAAAAATCGATACATCATAACCAAGTGGCATTCATTCCAGACATGAAATGTTGAATCAATATCAGGAATCCATTCATAAAATATTCTATTACTAGATCTAAGTGGAGGACATAATGAAATCCACAGATGCTGGAAAAGCATTTGACAAAATTCCATACCCATTCCTGAAACAAAAGGAAACTCAAGAAAATAAAAATTGCTGAGTACTTTCTCAACACAATTAAGTAAATAAATATATAAAAATAAATAAATAAATATATATAAATAAATATATATATGAGATCTTGAAGCCAGAATTGTACTTAAAAGTAATATTAATAACTATTAATATAACACCTCCCATAATGGACTGTTGTGAGAATTGAATGAGATAATGTGGGTATGGAAATTCATTCATTCATTCAACAAATATTTATTGAGTATTTAAATATGCTAGGGACTATAGAAGAGAAGGGGGAAAAAACTTTCTTCTGGCCAGATTACATGCCAACCACTGTGCTAGGCTGGATATATTGAAGGTAAACAAAACAGACATGGTTCCTGCTTTCATGGAGTTCATAAGACAAATAAGGAAGACAAAAACTAAACAAGTAAAACCACACACAATAAATGTATGAATATAAATAGTGCTAAGTGCTATGAAGGAAAGCAATAGGAAACTATCTATGAAAAAGAATAACAGGAGGGATTCACTTCAATTGAATGATCAAGGAGGGTCTTTCTTTGAAGATTAATTAATTACAGAATACCTGCTTTGTGCCAGGCACTCTACTAGGTAACAGTCAAAGAGCAGGGAATAAAACAAACAAAAATCAGGCCCTTGTAGACTTAGATTCTGGTTGGGAGAGACAGTCAATAAATAAGAAAAAATATATATGCCATATTTTCATAAGTGCTCTATAAAATGATAAAGTAAGAGCTTCCTTGGTGGCACAATGGCTAAGAATCCACCTGCTAATGCAGGGGACACAGGTTCGAGCCCTGGTCCAGGAAGATCCCACATGCCATGGAGCAACTAAGCCCGTGCGCCACAACTACTGAGCCTGCACTCTAGAGCCCATGAGCCACAACTACTGAAGCCCAAGTGCCTAGAGCCCGTGCACCACAACAAGAGAAGCCACCGCAATGAGAAGCCCATATACCGCAACAAAGAGTAGCTCCCGCTCACCGCAACTAGAGAAAGCCCACGTGCAGCAACGGAGACCCAACGCAGCCAAAAATTAAAAAAAAAAAAAAAAGATACAGTAAGAGACAGAGGATAGGGAGTTCTGGGAAGGAGGGTGATGAAAGATAGCAGAAGATGACATTTAAGCAAAGACCTGATGGAAGTAGGAAAGCTAGCACTGATGATATCTTAGGGTAAAGTATTCCAGAAGTTGAAATAGCAAGGCTTAGGCCCTACTTGAGGTAGGAATGTGCTTACTGTGTTTGAGGAACCAAAAGGATAGTGTGGCTGGAGCAGAGTGGTAAAAGAAAAAATGGTAAAAGATGAGGTCAGAGAGCTAATGAGGGTGGAGGGTCAGATCATATGGAAGCTTGTAGGCTATAATAAGAACTGTAGGTTTCAATCTGAGTATGGTAAGAACACAATAGAGTTCTTAGCAGAGGAGTGAAATGATCTAGCTTATATTTTAAAAGCGTTGCTCTGGACATAAAGTGAAGAATTGACTGAACAGGTACACAAGCAGAAGCCGTAAAACCACTTAGAAGATTCCTATACTCCAGGTGAGAAATTATGATAGCTTGCACTATAGTAGAAGTGGGGAAAATGTGGAGAAACATTTCTCCTTCTCATATTTCCGGATATTTTAAGAAATGAGTAAAAAGGTTTGCTGATATATTGAATGCTGAGTATAAGAAAAATCAGGAATGGCTCTAAGCTTTTTGGCCAAAGGTCCTAAAGAGATGGAGTTATCATTTACTGGATAGGAAAAACTTCAGGAGGAACAGATGGGGAAGGTGGAAGTTCAAGGAAAGAATTAGGACTTCAGTTTTAGACCTGTTAAGTTTGAAAGGCCTATTAGACATCCAAGCAGAAATACTTTTGTAAGTGTTGGAGATATGAGATAAGATTTTTTAAGACCTAAAGCATGAAAAGAGTTGACCTTGAAAGAATAAAGAGCACTGTAGCCAAAGAAAATATGAGACTGGGGCACAGGGATTAAGTTTGGCTTACCGAACACACTGAAAGGCCAGTGAGCTTACACATAGGAAGACTAGACAACAGGAATTAAAACAAGAAATGATTTTTAAAAAGAGTCTCACCGTAACAAAGTAATAGAAAATACTGATACATATCTTGGTACCTGAATGCCATGGACTAAATTGTGTCCCCTCAAAATTCATTTGTTGGACTTCACTGGTGGTGCAGTGGTTAAGAATCCGCCTACCAATGCAGGGGACACGGGTTCGAGCCCTGGTACAGGAAGATCCCACATGCCGCGGAGCAACTAAGCCCGTGCACCACAACTACTGAGCCTGCGCTCTAGAGGCCGTGAGCCACAACTACTAAAGCCCGTGTGCCTAAAGCCCGTGCTCCATAACAAGAGAAGCCACAGCAATGAGAAGTCTGTGCACTGCAACGAAGAGTAGCCCCCGCTCACTGCAACTAGAGAAAGCCCACGCTCAGCAATGAAGACCCAACGCAACCAAAGATAAATAAATTTATTTTTAAAAAAATTCATTTATTGAAGTCCTAACACTCAGTGTGAGGGTTTTTGGAGATGGGTCTTTTGGGAGGTAATTATGGTAGATGAGGTCATGAGGGTGAGTGCCTCCTGATAGGATTAGTGTCCTTATAAGAATCCTTACAAAAAGTGGAAGACAAAGATGTTTCTCTCTCCCTCTATCTCTGCACCCACATAAAAGAAGAGGTCATGTGAATACACAGTGAGATGGTAGTCACCTATAACCCAAGAAAAAACCTATAAAACCTATCGTGCATCAGTATAAAACCAGTATCAGTATAAAACCTATCGTGCATCTTGATTTTAGACTTCCCAGCCTCTAGAACTATGAGAAATAAATTTCTGTTCTTTGAGACACCCAGTCTATGGTATTTGCTATATCAGCCCAAGCAAACTAATATAGTGGAAATGGAGTTACACTGAACAAAAATGTAAGATATGTGAATGGCTTTGGAACCATTCTAGTTCCAAAGTTTGGAACAATTGCTAGCAAAAGCATAAAGTGCATTGAAGAAACCATTAGTAGTAGCCTCAAAGTCCTTTGAGGATGCTGCAGGTGAGAGTTTGCAAAAGGACAAAATCTTACTGAAAACTGGAGGAAAGGAGAGCCCTGTGAAAACAGAAGCAGAGATTACAGTAATACCATTACTTGCAGTTATGTAGAAACTAGTTAATAAGCAAAATATTGAAACTGCCACATGGTTTCTTCTGGCTGCCTACAGTAAAATTCTATAATGCTATATGGCAGAAAGGACTATTAAACAAAAAGGATTCAGGACTTGATAGTTTTGAAAATTCTCAGCCTTTCAAAGTGGTAAAAGATGCTAAAATTAAGAAATAGTCTTTGACGGGAATAAAGATGCAGACTTACTAGAGAATGGACTTGAGGATATGGGGAGGGGGAAGGGTAAGCTGGGACAAAGTGAGAGAGTGGCATGGACTTATATAGCCTACCAAATGTAAAACAGATAGTTAGTGGGAAGCAGCTGCATAGCACAGGGAGATCAGCTCGGTGCTTTGTGACCACCTAGAGGGGTGGGACAGGGAGGGTGGGGGGGAGACACAAGAGGGAGAGGATATGGGGATGTATGTATATGTATAGCTGATTCACTTTGTTATAAAGCAGAAACTAACACAACATTGTAAAGCAATTATACTCCAATAAAGATGTTAAAAAAAAAAAAAAGAAAGAAATAGTCTTTGAGCAAAGATCAAATCCAGGGCATTGCCAGGAAAACATGGTCCAAAAATGAAGCCCATGTTGTGACAAATCTTTTGTTAAGACCTCAGAAAGATCAAAGGTGATGCCTCAGAATATTGTTCAGAGAGAAAAAAGCCCTCTAAAGAGAAAAAACCTGTGCCTCACAAATCCTCTCAATCAAAGGGCTGCAAGGAAGCTTAAGAATGTTGCTCCTCAGCCATCTCAGAAAGGACCCAAGGTAGAAAGACACTTAGCCCAAAGAGATTTGCAGGTGTAGCTTGTTGACTAATGGCGTGACCAAACAAGATTCACAGGAGACCCACAAAGTTCTTAAGAGTGTTAGCATTCTATTTTTGACCTGGGAGGTAATTTAGGTCACAGTTATGAGCTTTGTGAGAATTCATGAAGCTGTATATTTATGTTGTGTGCATTTCTCTGACTTGAGTTATAATACACAACAACAACAAATGTCATATTTTTTTAAAATGCTGGGTTCAATCACTACTTTGATTCTTTAATTTCCTAGCAGGTCACAGATCAAAGTTTGAAAAATTATGGTCTGGGATAAGAGCTGTGATAGTAAAAGAAACTGGGGGAAAAAAAACATAATTTGGAGTTTGAAGGTAGAACTGATAGGACATAGTGAGGGACTGGAGTAGGGGAAGAGCGGGGAGAAGTGTCAAAGATGACTCATGTTTTTGCTTTGAACATCTGAATGGATGGAAATGCCACTTACTGAAATGAGGAAAAGTAGAGGAGGAACAAATTTAAGATATGGGGGAACAGAATGAAGAGTTTGCATCTGAACATGTGAAATTTGAGACATCTGTTACATACACAAGCAGAGATGCAAAGATGCCAACTGGATATACAAGTATAGAGTCCATCACTGACTATCCTAAGTTTGCCTCCCTCTCCCCACAAGTGCCTTACCTTGTTTTATTTTCTTCACAGGACTAATAATTGTTTGAAATTATCGTAGTTTTTTTCATACGCTACTGTCTCTCCCCAACTAGAAATTTAAGCAAAAACCTCACATTTCATTTGCTTATTTGTTGCTTGTGAATGAATGTACTGATGTCCCTAATTCTTTTTCCCTCCTGAATATCCTTTATGGTCTGACTTTGAAGTTTCCTACCACAAAAGAAGTAGAGTATATTACCCTATCCCTTGATTCCAAGTTTGCCATGTGACTTGCTTTGGTCAAGTCTCAAAAGGCCTTGCATGTTGCAGATTACTCTCTTGTGCTTCTGCTGTGACCATGAAAAGGACATGCCAGAGCTGGCCCTCCAGTCCCAAGAGGAAAATGAGGGACATATGACCCAGCCAAACAGTACTAAAACAGAGCCTCCAACCAACCTACAGTCATATGATCAACCCAGACAAAAAGACCTGAGCATGACTTAGATCAGCTGATTCCCAGTCAATCTACAAATTTGTAAGCTATAATAATAAATAATCATTGTTTAAAATTGCTGAGTTTTGGAGTGGTTTATTAAACAGCAATAGCTAACTGATATACTGCTATATTCCAGTGCCTAGAATAGTGCCTGCAATATAATAATAGCTCAATATTTTAAATGAATTATTTAATTCAAAAGGAAATGGAGGGGGGCTTCCCTGGTGGCGCAGTGGTTGAGGGTCCGCCTGCCGATGCAGGGGACACGGGTTCGTGCCCCTATCCCGGAAGATCCCACATGCCGCGCAGCGGCTGGGCCCGCGAGCCATGGCCGCGGAGCCTGTGTGTCCGGAGCCTGTGCTCCGCAGCGGGAGAGGCCACAGCAGTGAGAGGCCCGCGTACAGCAAAAAAAAAAAAAAAAAAAAAAAAAAAAAAGGAAATGGAGGGACTTCCCTGGTGACGCAGTGGTTAAGAATCCACCTGCCAATGCAGGAGACACAGGTTCCAGCCCTGGTCTCGGAAGATCCCACATGCCGCGGAGCAAATAAGCCTGTGCGCCACAGCTACTGAGCCTGCGCTCTGGAGCCCACGAGCCACAACTACTGAAGCCCATGTACCTAGAGCCCATGCTCCTCAACAAAAGAAGCCACCACAATGAGAAGCCCCTGCACCACAACAAAGATTAGCCCCCGCTCAGCGCAACTAGAGAAAGCCCATGTGAAGCAACGAAGACCCAACACAGCCAAAAATTAAAAATATAAATAAATAAATTTTTAAAAAATCATTTAAAAAAATTAAAAAGGAAATGGACAAGGAATAGCCAAAGAGGTAAGGAAAACCAGAAGAACGAGATGTCACAGAGGCCAAGAGAAGAGAATGTTTTAAGAAAGAAGTGATCAAAAGGGACTAATGGTGCTGAGGTCTATTAAAATAGGATTGAAAAGCATTTACTTGATATGGCAACGTAGTGATCAGTGGTAGCCTTGAGAAAGGAGGGAAGCCAGATTGGAATGGACTGAGTTTAAAATGGTAAGAAATAGCTACAAGAAAGAAAATTTCCATGGCCCCAAACTGGCAGTGCTCCTTTATACCATCCTACCATTCTTCCTTGAAGATTTCTTTCCTTTCTGATTACTTGATCTTGACTATCAAACCTGGGATATATTTCCTGCAAAGAATAGGAATGCTGAACTTTCAAGCACAACTATTTTCTTTCTTATCTCACAATACACAACAAGGCACTGGTTCAGGGTCATACAATAAAAACAAAAACAAAATCAAAAACTCTATCTGCACTATCCCATGCTTTACCTAACTGGCTAAGGCAGGCCAATCACTGATCATCAGTCAAAAAGCTAGGATGTTAAGCTACAAAATAAAAATCAACTGTGAAATTTTAAATCTCATAAAACACTATGGGTTGACAGATGATGATGGACTCCTGATGGGTTCAAGTACTGAGAATAAAATTTGGCTACATAAATCTACTACCAAGAGCTAGCTTTAAGTCTCATTACCATATTCAGAACTAACGAGCCTCAATTTATAGTCTATGATTAAAGGAGACAAGATTTATGTTATTTTTCCTATTTCAATGTCTTGTTTCAGAGCATTCTAGGTACTTCTCATATGATGTCCTATGTATAAATACTTTTAGAAAACTGAATTCTATACAGACTATTTCTTCAACTTAATTGAAAAACCATTTCATATTTTATACATCTTGGCATCCCCCACAGTTTCTTAATAAATACCTATTGTTTCTCACACATATATATAACTACCCATAAGACTTAAAGTTTTTTAACATACCATATTTTTCCATGTGCTCTTTTCCAGCAAACCCAAACATCTGAGAAGCAACTGGGTGGGCTGACAATCCATACTTGTTGATCAGGACTTCGAGATGTTTATCAATTGGATTGGTCCTATTTGCAAACTAAGAGAGGGGAAAAAACAAAATTTAGTAAGTACTTGACATGATAGGTGTCTCTTTTAACTATTACAGCGTTACTAAGACATTTGCTTATTTGAAGTGTAGAGTAAGCCAAAAATGGACAATGTGAATAAAATCAGTCAGAAAATGCTTTGCAGGGAAACATGGGAAGGAAAAATAATCAAGTGACCAAAGAGGTATTAATTCTTTCAAGAAACATGTATAAAGAATCCGTATGTGCAAATAACTACTCAAGGTGCTGGGGATAAAACAGTGAACAAAACAGATAAAGTCCCTGCTCATCTGGCATTTACATTTGAGGGAGGAGGGGACAGAAAGTAATGGGGATGAAAATTAATTCAAATGTAAATAGTAATGCTATAATGAATAAATTCAAGTAAAGGGATAAAGATTGAAAGTGGGAAGTGCTGCTTTATAGAAAATAGTCAAGGGAGGTCACATTGACAAAATGACATTTGAGCAGGGATGTGAAGGAGTAGGAACAAGTCATTTGGACACCTTTGGGAGAGGAGCATTCAAGGCAGAAGGAACAGCAAGAATAAAGACCCTAAGGCAGGAGCAGGCTTGGGTATTTGAGAAAAAGAGTGAATTAGGGTTAGCATAAAGTGATACTCAGAGTGCAATCACCTCTGTTTCCATGGTTCTAGAATAGAGAAACACAGTTCCTACTGCAAACATTCTACAAAGGGAAAGCTAACTGTTTCTTACCAGTTTACCTACCAGATTATGAACACCCTGAGGGCAGGAACTCTGCTTCACATACTTCTGTATGTGAATCCAATGCCTAGCATATGGCCTGTTACATAGTAAACATTCCATAAATAATTGTTGAATGAAATAAATCAAGATTTTTTTGGTGCACAAAGGGGTTCTAAAGGGAATGCTATGAAAAAACAGATTAAGAAAAAATAGGCTTACAAGAGGAAAATTATTTAGTTAGATATGATAAGCAACTTGACAATCCAAAGGAGTAAGACAAAATGAGCTGATAAATGGGATCTGTGGAATCTGTGAACACAGAAATCTTAAAAATAAGTATATATAATTATGTGTTTGGATTTCCATAGATGTAAATTTTTTTCTGTCATAAGAAATCTAAAAAAACATTTAAAAGATACAGAAAATGTTCATACCTAAGTTAAAAAGGAATGTGAATGAAAACAATGGTATACAACTTCTGCTTCTAGTCATGATGCACTATAGAAACCAGATTTACCCTTCTGTCTTAAGCAACTAAAAACCTGGACAAAATATACAAAGCAACTGGTTTCAGACAATGGACAACATAAGCTTAGTATAGCAATCTCTGAAATAACTCACAGAGAAGAGTAATGGAGAGAAGAAAAGAGAAGAGAGAGAGAGAGAGAGAGAGAGAGGGAGCTGAAGATCTGAAGAGAGTTCCTCTTGAGTTTTCAATGAGTCTAATCAACACATGAATTTGAGGAAACTACTGAGACCAGGGAAAGAATCACTGGAAAGGAGCAGGCAGAATAATTCCCAATGTTCCCACAGGGACAGGAATAGTTCTTATCCCCAAAACCACAATGGAAAAAATCTCCTAACATATGGGGGCATCAATGGAATCCTGAGGTTACTGCTTGAGTAACAGTGTCAGTTTAGTCTTAGAATAATAAAGGCTGTTCTGATTCTACCTAACGAAGCTTAAAAGCAAATCTCAAAATTATCAAACCACTTCCAAAAAACACCTACCCCAGAACAAACCCCTAAGTAGTTAACAGAACATAAAACTTCAACACCCAACAAAGTAAAATTTAAAATGTCTAGCATTCAATCACAAGTTATAAGGCATGAAATGAAACAGAAAAGTACAACTTGTAAAGAGTGGATTAATCAATCAATAGAAATGATATAGCTGATAGAATTAGATGGGAACATTAAAACAGTTACTATAATATACTCCATCTGTTCAAGAAGGTAGAAGAAAGCATGAACATGACAAAGAAAAATAGAGAAGATATAAAAAAATGACCCACATGAAACTTTTAGAGATAAAATATACATTGTCTGAAATGAAAAGTAAATTCAGTGGAATTAACAGCAGATTAGACAATGCAGCATAGATTGGTAAACTTGGAGAAGTAGCAAATTAAAATATGAGGAGGGCTTTTTCCCTGGTCTGATTCCGTCCTGCGTGACTGTTCTTTCGAACGGTAGTCTTTTATCTCCGTCCACTTTCTCTCCCACCGAAGTGTGTGCCACCAACCCATGGAAGATTCGATGGACATGGACATGAGCTCCCTGAGGCCCCAGAACTATCTTTTCGGTTGTGAACTAAAGGCCGACAAAGATTATCACTTTAAGGTGGATAATGATGAAAATGAGCACCAGTTATCTTTAAGAACGGTCAGTTTAGGGGCTGGCGCAAAGGATGAATTGCACATTGTCGAAGCAGAGGCCATGAATTATGAAGGCAGTCCAATCAAAGTAACACTGGCAACTTTGAAAATGTCTGTGCAGCCAACGGTTTCCCTTGGGGGCTTTGAAATAACACCACCTGTGGTCTTACGGTTGAAGTGTGGTTCAGGGCCTGTGCATATTAGTGGACAGCACTTAGTAGCTGTGGAGGAAGATGCAGAGTCAGAAGATGAAGAGGAGGAGGACGTGAAACTACTAAGTATATCTGGAAAGCGTTCTGCCCCTGGAAGTGGTAGCAAGGTTCCACAGAAAAAAGTAAAACTTGCTGCTGATGGAGATGAAGATGATGATGATGACGATGACGATGATGATGAAGATGATGATGATGATGACTTTGATGATGAGGAAGCTGAAGAAAAATCTCCAGTAAAGAAATCTGTACGAGATACTCCAGCCAAAAATGCACAAAAATCAAACCAGAATGGAAAAGACTCAAAACCGTCAACACCAAGATCAAAAGGTCAAGAATCCTTCAAAAAACTGGAAAAAACTCCTAAAACACCAAAAGGACCTAGCTCTGTAGAAGACATTAAAGCAAAAATGCAAGCAAGTATAGAAAAAGGTGGTTCCCTTCCCAAAGTGGAAGCCAAATTCATCAATTATGTGAAGAATTGTTTCCGGATGACTGACCAGGAGGCTATTCAAGATCTCTGGCAGTGGAGGAAGTCTCTTTAAGAAAATAGTTTAAACAGTTTGTTAAAATTTTCCGTCTTATTTCATTTCTGTAACAGTTGATATCTGGCTGTCCTTTTTATAATGCAGAGTGAGAACTTTCCCTACCGTGTCTGTTAAATGTTGTCCAGGTTCCATTGCCAAGAATGTGTTGTCCAAAATGCCTGTTTAGTTTTTAAAGATGGAACTCCACCCTTTGCTTGGTTTTAAGTATGTATGGAATGTTATGATAGGACATAGTAGTAGTGGTGGTCAGACAAATGGAAATGGTGGGGAGACAAAAATATACATGTGAAATAAACTCAGTATTTTAATACAGTAAAAAAAAAAAAAAAAAATATGAGGAGGAAAAAAGCTAGAAAAAAATGAACAAAATCAGTGAATTATGGTACAACAACCAAGAAGTCTAGTAGATATGTAATTGGAGTCCCAGAAACAGAGAAAATGGAGAGAGACAAAAGTCAGAAAAAAATATTTTAAGGCATAATGGATGAAAAATTTTCAAATCTGATGAAAACTATAACTCATATATCCAAGAACCTCAACAAACCCCAAGCACAAGAAACACGATAAAACTACACCAAGGTACGTCATAATAAAATTGTTAAAAACCAGTGATAGGGCTTCCCTGGTGGCGCAGTGGTTGAGAGTTCGCCCGCTGATGCAGGGGACATGGGTTCGTGCCCCAGTCTGGGAAGATCCCACATGCCGCGGAGCAGCTGGGCCAGTGAGCCATGGCCGCTGAGCCTGCGCATCCAGAGCCTGTGCTCCGCGACGGGAGAGGCCACAACAGTGAGAGGCCCGCGAACCCAAAAAAAAAAAAAAAGTGATAAAGAAAAATCTTAAAAGTAACCAAAGAAAAATACACATTAAGTATAGAGCAACAAAAAAAAATAAGAATGACAGCAGACTTTAAATCGAAAACAATGAAAGCCAAAAAAAATAGTGAAGCTAAACTAGAATTCTGTACTCAGCAAATACATCGTTTTAAAAAAAAAAAGGTAAAAGAAAAAAATAAGGTAAATAAAGAATTATTAGAACATACAAAACTGAGAAAATTCATCACCAGCAGACCAGCACTATGTGAAATGTTAAAGGAGAATCTTCAGGCAAAAGGAATATAATCCTAGAGGAAAATTGGAATCAATAATAAAGGAATAAAGATCACTGAAAATTATAAACATGTGGAGAAATATAAGGCTTTTTTCTACTTTAAGAATTCTTTTAAAAATAATTGACTATTTAAAGCAAAATCAATAGCTGATATAGGGCTTATAACATGTATAGAAGTAAAATGTGCTTCTAGGAAGAGGTAAACAAAAAAATACTTTGTAAGGTTCATGTAATACTATAGTGAACAGTCGTAACATTACTTAGAGGTGGTTTGTGAATAAGTTAAAGATGAATGTAAACCCTAAAGCAACCACTAAAAGCAAAACATCTGAGGCATAGTTAATATGCTCATAAAACAGACAAAATAAAATTATAAAAAATCCTCAATGAACAGAAAAGAAGACAAAGAGGAAAAAAGGAATAAAGATATTGAACAAAAAGAAAACGAGTAGAAAGATGGTAGATTTAAATCAGTGGTGTCCTAGTAAATGTTTAATAGTCTCATGGGGGGTGAGGGAGGTCTTATTGATAGCATTTGTCTATTTTTGTGTTGTAAATACTCCCACCATGGCCAATTTGAATCTACTAGCATGATGTCACTGAAAGCAAAGATGAGAAGAGATATGCATAATCAGATCTTGCAAGCTGGTACAAGCCAGTAGGCATCAGTTTCAGCTAACCACTAATTTAAACCCAGCTATATCAGTAACCACATTAAGTGGAAAGGATATAAAAAGCCCAATTAAAAGGCAAAGATTATTATATTGTTAAAAAGCAAGACCCAACTAAATGCTGCCTAAAAAACATAATTCAAACATAAAGACAGAAATAGGTAAAAGGATGGAAAAAGATAAACAATTCTAATTCTACTCAAAAGAAAGCTGAAATGGCTATGTTAATATCAGACAAAATAGATATAACATCAAAGAACACTACAAGAAATAAATTTTTATAAGTAGCCTAAAATCCTTCAAAAGGCAGGGTCTGACAAAGGGAGTACCTGGCTGGGATCCATAAAAACTTTCACAAATGTGTTTTCAGTTTCATGATATAATACGCCTCACATCACCTCACAATGATGAAGGGGTCAATTTATCAAGGACATAACAATCTTAAATGTTAATACACCTAATATGAGAGCCTCAAACTACACGAAGCAAAAACTGATAAAACTGAAAAAAATAGACAAATCCACAGATTTACCAGCAGATCTCAATAGCTCCCTCTCAATAACTGATAGATCAAGTAGACAGAAATACCAGTAAGAATATAGAAGGCAACCAATATTATCAAACTTGACCTAGAATTTATAGAACACCCCACCCAACAACAGTAGAGTACACATTCTTCTCAAGTGCACAAGAATATTTACCAAAACATACCACATCTTGAGCCAAAAAACAAGTCTCAATAAATGAAAAAGCATTCACATCATACAAAGTATATTCTCTGACCACAGATAATTAAAATAGAAACAAATATCAGTAACAAAAAGGTATCTGTAAACTGCCCAAATGTTAGGAAGCTAAGCAACACACTTCTAATGTATGGGTGAGAGAAGAAATAACAATGGAAATTGCTAAATAATTTGACCTAAATGGGAATGAAATCATGACATAAAAAATTTGTGGTATGCTGCTTAAGCAGTGTTTTAAAATAAATCTATAATATTAAATGCCCATGTTTGAAAAGATTTAAAATAAATGACCTAAGCTTCCAGCTTAATAAACTACAAAACAGAGTAAATTAAACCCAGTGTAAGAATTGAAATATTAAGGATCACAGCAGATATAAATAGAAAATGAGCAGAATGAAGTAGAATGGATAGAAATTAGTAGAATGAAACAGAAAAGAGAAAAAAATAGAGAAAATCAATGAAAACAAGGGCTGGTCCTAGTAGAATGAAATAGAAAAGAGAAAAAAAATCAATGGAAACAAGGGCTGGTACTCTGACAAGATCAATAAGACTGGTAAACACCTTTTGTTATACTGATCATGGAAAAAATAGAGAAGACAAAGGTTACCAACATCAGAAGAAGAGAAAGGACATATCTAAAGATCCTACCTTAAGGGGATACTATGGGAATAATATGAACAAGTTTTTGTCAATAAATTCAACAATTTAGATGAAATGGACAAATTCCTTAAAGGGCACAAACTATCAACGCCCACTCAAAAAAAAAAAATAGATAACCTGAATAGTAACATACTTACTAAAGAAACTGAACTTTAAAACCTTCCCATAAAGAAAACTACAGACCTAGATGTGCACTGGTGAACGCTACCAAACATTTAAGGAAAAAAATACCAATTATATAAACAAACTCTTCCTAAATAAAAAAAAAAAAGAAGAGAAGGGAACAATTCTCAACCATTCTATGAGGCCAGCATTATCCTGATATCAAAAGTAAATAAACATTAAAACAAAAAAGAAAACAAATCAACACCATCACAAACATATACACAAAAATCCTTAGCATAATTTTAACAAATTAAATCCAAAAACATATAAAAGATAAGACATCACAACCAAGCATTTACCCCAGGAATACAGGATGGGTTAATATTCAAATATCAATCAATATAATTCACCATACTAACCAACTAAATTAAGAATAACAAACAAAATAAGGATCTCTCATAGGTACAGGAAAAGCAAGTGAGAAAATTCAACATATACTCATGACAGAAACTCTCAGCAAACTAAGAATAGAAGGTAACTTTCTCAACCTGATAAAGAACATCTGTGAAAAACTTACAGCTAACATATTTAATAGTGAAATCTGAATGTTTTCCCCTATGATCAAAAACAAGGAAAAGATAAATGATCTCACAACCTCTATTTCAATTTGTTGTGATGACCCTAGCCAGTGCAATCATAAGGCAAGAAAAATAAATAAAAGGCATACAGATTGAAAAGGAAGAAATAAAACTGTCTTGTACATAGATGATACGATTGTTTATGCAGACAATCCTACAGAATCTTAAAAAAGCCACTAGACTAGGAAGAGAGACTAGCTAGATCACAAAACACAATGTACAGTTGGAAACTGGTATTAAAATAAGTGCTATTTTTAATAACATAAAAAACTTGAAATACCTGGGGAAATTTTTAATAAAATATGTAAAAGAGTGGGCTTCCCTGGTGGCGCAGTGGTTGAGAGTCTGCCTGCTGATGCAGGGGACACGGGTTCGTGCCCCGGTCTGGGAAGATCCCACATGCCGCGGAGCGGCTGGGCCCGTGAGCCGTGGCCGCTGAGCCTGCACGTCCGGAGCCTGTGCTCTGCAACGGGAGAGGCCACAACAGTGAGAGGCCCGCGTACCACCAAAAAAAAAAAAAAAAAAAAAAAAAAAAAAATGTAAAAGAGTTACACATTGAAAACTAAAAAACATTACTGAAAGAAATCAAAGACCTAAATAAAGAGAGATAAACCATTTTCATGGACTGGAACATTTAATATTGTTTAAAATGTGGAGATCCCTATGTATTAACCTATAAATCTATTACACGAAGCATTTTTATAGAAATTGACAAGCCAATTGTTAAAATGAATATGGAAATGCAAAGGATTAGAATAGCCAAATCAATTTTGTAAAAGAAAAACAAAGTTGGAGAATATGCATTCCAATTTGGTTTCAAGGCTTATTATAAAGTTACAGTATTCAAGAAAGTAAAGTATTGGCATAAAGACTGATCAAGGAAGAGTCCAAAAAATGATCCACACTACATGGTCAACTGATTATCAGCAAAGATGTCAAGGCAGTTCAATGGGGAAAAGATAATCTTTTCAACAAATGGGGCTGTATGAAATATGGGATACACATTTTAAAAAAAATTTTAAACTTTGATCTTTACTTCCTACCACTTACAAAAATTAACTTAAATTTTTCTTAAATAGGATACAAAAAGCACAATAGTAGAAAACAAACAAACTAGACTTCATCAAAATTTTAAACTTTTGCTCTTCAAAAGATACCATTTATAAAAGGAAAGGGCAAGTCCAGAGAGCTGGAGAAAATATTTGTAAAACATATTGAACAAGAGCTTGTATCTATCTGGAATATATGAAGAACTCTTACAGCACAATAATAAGAAAATAACCAACTAATAATTGGGCAAAATATTTGAACAGTCATTGAATTCATCAAAGAAGATATACCAATGAAAAATGAAAACATGAAATGATGCTCAACACCATTAAATATTAGGAAAATACAAATTAAATCCACAATAAGATACCACTGTACACCCACTGTGTGAAGAAAATTAAAAAGAATGATGATCACAAGAAAACTATACACCAATATCTCTTAAGAATGTAGATGAAAATATCTTCAATGAAATGCTAGCAAACTGAATCAACAACACATTTAAAAAACCCATGACAAAGTGGGATTTATCCCAGGAATGCAAGGTTGGTTTAATGTCTAAAAATCAATTAATGTAATACACCATATCAATAGAATAAAGGGCAAACACCACACAATCGTCTCAACAGACACAGAAAAAGCATTTGACAAAATCCTAAACAGATTCCTGATTTAAAAAAAACACTTTTAAAAAGCATGGAGGAACTTCCCTGGTGGCACAGTGGTTAAGAATCCACCTGCCAATGCAGGGGACACAGGTTCGATCCCTGGTTCAGGAAGATCCCACATGCTGCAGAGCAACTAAGCCCGTGCACCACAACTACTGAGCCTGTGCTCTAGAGCCTGCATGCCACAACTACTGAGCCCATGTGCCACAACTACTGAAGCCCGCACGCCCTAGAGCCTGTGCTCTGCAACAAGAGAAGCCACCGTAATGAGAAGCCCACACACCACAACAAAGAGTAGCCCCCACTCGCCACAACTAGAGAAAGCCTGCACACAGCAACAAAGATCCAATGCAGCCAAAAATTAATTAATTAATTTAAAAAAAATTTTTTTAAGTGTGGAAAAGAAGGGAACTTCCTCAACCTGATAAAAGGCATCTACCACAGATAACATGCTTAATGGTGAAAGACTGAATGCTTCCCTCATAAAAGCAGAAACAAGATGAAATGTCTGCTCTCACCATTTCTATTCAACATTGTACTAGAAGTTCTAGCTAGAGGAATTAGGCAAGAAAATAAATAAAAAGCAACCAGATTGAAAAAAAAAAGAAGAACTATCTCTATTTGTAGATGACATTATCTTGCAAATAGAAAATCCTAAGGAATCCACTAAAATCTATTAGAATAAACAAGTTAATCAAGATTACAGGATATAAGATCAATATATAAAAATTAAATATATTTCCATACACTTGCCAAGAACAACTCAAAATGAAATTAAGAAAATAGGGACTTCCCCGGTGGTCCAGTGGCTAGGACTACATGCTCCCAATGCAGGGGGCCCGGGTTCGATCTCTGGTCTGGGAACTAGATCCCACATGCCGCAACTAAGAGTTTGCATGCCGCAACTAAAGATACCGCATGCCACAACCAAAGATTCCACATGCCACAATTAAAAGATCCTACATGCTGCATCGAAAAGATCCCACATGCTGCAATGAAGATTCCACACATGGCAACAAGGATCCCACATGCCACAACTAAGACCCAGCACAGCCAAATAAATAAATATTAAAAAGAAAGAAAATAATTCCATTTACAAAAGCATCACTAAAAATAAAACACTTAGGAATAAATTTAACCAAAAAAGTGTAAAACTTACACTCAGAAAACTATAAACATTGTTGAAAGAAATGAAAGATCTATTTTAAATAAATGAAAAGACATTCCATGCTCATGAATGGAAGATTTCAGATGGTTAAAATGGTAGTACTCCTCAAAATGATATACAGTCAACACAATCCCTATCAGAATCTCAACTGGTTTCTTTGCAAATATTGATAAGCCAATCCCAAAGTTCATGTGGAAATTCAATGGGCAGAGAACAGCCAAAACAATCTGGAAAAAGAAGAATTTAGAAGACTCTTACTTCCTGATTTCAAAACTTACTAAAAAACAACAGTGGGCCTCCCTGGTGGCGCAGTGGTTGAGAGTCCGCCTGCCGATGCAGGGGATACGGGTTCGTGCCCCGGTCTGGGAGGATCCCATATGCCGCGGAGCGGCTGGGCCCGTGAGCCATGGCCTCTGGGCCTGCGCGTCCGGAGCCTGTGCTCCACAACGGGAGAGGCCACAACAGTGAGAGGCCCGCATACCGCAAAAAGAAAAAAAAAAAAAAAAAAAAAAAAAAAAAAAAAAAAAAAAACAACAGTAACTGGGGAATTCCCTGGTGGTCCAGGGGTTAGGACTCTGTGCCTCCACTGCAGGGGGCATGGGTTTGATCCCTGGTTGGCGAACTAAAATCTCGCCTGCCACACAGTGGGTCCAAAAAAAGAAAAACAAAAAACAAACAAACAAAAAAACCAGTAACCGAAACACTGTAGTGTTAACTAGCATAAGACTATATAGATCAGTGGAATAGAACTGAGAGTACAGAAACAATCTCGACTTTTTTTAGCTAAATTAGCAAATCACTAATGATGATTGTCATTATAGGTGATTATTTCTTCTTTATTTTTTCTGTATTCTTCCATTTTTTATGACTTTACAAGGAAAATAAAATTTTTACTTTTTTTAATTTTTATATTTATTTGGCTGTGCCAGATCTTAGTTACAGCACACAGGATCTTCGTTGGGGTATGCAGGATCTAGTTCCCTGACCAGGGATGGAACCCAGGTGCCCTGCATTGGGAGTGCAGAGTCTTAACCACTGGACCACCAGGGAAGTTCCAGGAAAATAAAAATTTTAAAATAAGCAGCTCCTGTAAGAGTGGGCCATGAAAATTTAAGAAGTAACTATACAAATCCTTCCAAATATATATACAAACACTCATAAAAGTCTGGCATCTGTCATTCTAAGTATCTGGGGATGAAATATCTCTTTTGCTCCTTGCCCCATGTCTTAATCAGTTTGGGCTTCTATAATAGAATACATAGACCAGGTGGATTAACCAACATATTCTCACAATTCTGAGAGCTGGGAAATCCAAGATCAAGGTGTCAGCACATCTGGCATCTGGTGAAAGCCCACTTCCTGGTTTGCAGATGGCTGTCTTCTCAATGTATCCTCACATGGCAGAGAGCAGAGTGGAAACAAACTCTCTCATGTCTTTATAAGGGCACTAATCCCATCATGAGGATTCCTCCACACTCACAACCTAATTACTTCCCAAAGGCCCCACCTCCAAATACCATCACCTTGGGAATTAGAGTTTTAACATCTGAATTTTGAGGGGATAAAAACGTTTAGTTCACCCTAGGAAGTTAAAAGCAGAGCAACAGCTCTTGTTCTCAGCCTAAAGAGATAATGAAGAGATGTCTTGGCAAAAATAAAAAACAAGAATACACTGTTCCTCTACTTCTCTGGTAAATTTAACTCCTAATTTTCTCCTATGTTTGTCTGTGCTATGAACAGCCAATCCCAGGCTTTCCCTGATGCCTAAAGTTCAACCAAGAGCTGACTTCAGCACTCCCTCCTTGCCTGCTGCTGACCTGAGGATCGAAATCACATCAAATCACATGCTTAGGTAGACTGAAAAATAAGTGGTCAGAGGCCAAACTGAGTGGCAACATTCCAACTCTGAAGAAATTATAAAACTAACCAAAATAAATTAACTGGTAGGAAGTGCCAACAATGGGAACCATAGAACCATTTCATCTCATAAGAGCAGCAGCCTCTTAAGTCCCTTTCTTGGCTACACTCAGGCCAATAAATAAAAAAATAATGTGTAAGCCATATATGTAATTATAAATTTTCAAGCAGCCACATTAAAAAAAAGGTAGGATTTATTTGAATATATTAATTTAACCCAATATATCCAAAATATTATAATTTCAAAGAAATATTTTTTTAAAATATATATATATTTTAAAAATAAGAGTGGTTTTATTTATTTATTTTTGGCTGCCTTGAGTATTTGTTGCTGCACGTGGGCTTTCTCTAGTTGCAGCGAGCAGGGGCTACTCTTCGTTGCGGTGTACAGGCTTCTCGTTGCGGTGGCTTCTCTTGTTGAAGAGCATGGGCTCTAGCACAAGGGCTCAGTAGTTGTGGCACATGGGCCTAGTTGCTCCGTGGCATGTGGGATCTTCCCGGATCAGGGATCGAGCCCATGTCCCCTGCATTGGCAGGCGGATTCTCAACCATTGTGCCACAAGGGAAGTCCCAAAATTATTTTTTTAATATTTTAGTTTATTTAAACAATATCAATTATGTGTATTGTGCTGGCACAAATATGCAGAAATATTTTTAAATTGTTGAGACAGTTTACATTCTTTTTTCATAGGAAATCTTTAAAATTCATGTATATTTTATGGTTCCAACACATCTCAACTTGGATGCTAAATTTTTATCAGAAATATTTGATCCAGGTAGGCAGCCACGTATATTTGTTTGTTGTGAATAGAATTCCCAGTGGAACAAGTATCCTTTTTAGTTCAAGCTAATAATTCTCTCTTGTATAAGAAATTATTACCTTTGTTTGCAGCATACCCATAAAAAGGGAAGTTACGACACATGATCTGAAGGGAAAGACATAGGACAGAGATAGAAACCAAAACAGCAATGCAGGAGTGGGAAGTTAAGCCCTCTGCTATAGAGAGCCACCTAGGGGCCATAAACAGAAACAGCAAGTTATTTTTGTTACATTCAAATAGATTGTTCTTCAATCACCTGATTTTTAAATTTAGGATTCTAAATACAAAATCTTAATAAATTCAGTTACAAATTGCTATAATTAATAAATGAATAAGGGAAGAAAAGAAGAAAAAAAGAAGTGCAGATGTATATGGAAGTAGGGGGGTAGTGAAATGCCAACAAAAGGATTTCATGTCAGATAGAAATAAAGAGGAAAAGACAAAGTATAAAAGAGAAATGGAGAAGAAACTCATAGTGAAAGAGAAGGGAAAAAATGATAGGTTCTCCAGGTACAGCAAAAAGTTTACTTGGATTAAAAGACCTGGTCTCAGTTGAATCATTAACTGCTAACTGGGTCCAATGTCACTGGGTAATTACTTCACTCTGGGCTTCACAGATTCACTTTACCTATAAAATATCTTCAGGACCATCTCTAGCTAAAACGTTGTCTAAGTTGCTTGCCTGCCCCAGGAATCTATCCTATAGAAATAATAGCTTGATGAGGGTGGGAGGGGGAAAAAAAAGAAAGAATGGCTGGAGAAAGTAAAGATATATGTACAAGAATGTTGACTGGAGCACTATAATAGCAAAAAAAAAGAACATGTAAAACTAAAATTAAACAACCTAATCAGAAGAGCAGAAGGGACTGATTGAAAACCCTATAGCCATGTAATGGGATACTAGGCAGCTGTTAAAAATAAGGAAGTATATCAATATGTTCTAGCCAGAAGCTGTCCATTTGCCATGTGAAAAAGCAACATATATAAAATCATTAATCTTCTCCATGAACATATCAGTGCTTTTTAACATTCTGAACATGTATATGCATGTATATGTGTATGAATGCTTAGTTAGATATGTCTGTATAAACTTGGAAAAAAGAAAGGACATATAGATACACTGGTTACCTCTGAAGAACAAGATTAAACAGGCAAATAAGGACTTTTAATATATATGCTTTTTAAATTATGGGACTATGGATGAATTTTACTATTTTATAGTTTTTAATAATTTTCAAATAAAAGTTATCAAGGTACCTACCATTAACTATGGAAGAAAAACATCTATTTTTCATGTGTCATAAATGTTAGGCACTTCTGTTAGGCAACACCTAATCATCTTACTTTGCATCTTCTCCGGTTGCCACCCTCCAATCCAGTTTTTCAAACTGTTCCCTGAACATACTATATTCACTCCAACATTCATGACTTGGCTTATGATGTTTTCTCCAACACCCAGAAAGATCTTGTCTTCCCCAATCTTCAATTATCCTTACTTTATTTTTATCTCTATTTATTATATAGCCTGCGAGCCACAACTACTGAAGCCCATGCACCCTAGAGCCTGTGCACAGCAACTACTGAGCCCACGTGCAGCAACTACTGAAGCCCGCATGCTCTAGGGCCTGCGTGCCACAACTACTGAGCCCACATACTGCAACTACTGAAGCCTGTGTGCCTAGAGCCCGTGCTCAACAACAAAAGAAGCCACCACAATGAGAAGACCGCACACCACAATGAAGAGTAGCCCCCACTCGCTGCAAATAGAGAGAAAGCCCTAGCACAGCGCAGCCAAAAAAAAAAAAGAGAGAGAAATAGATGGCAATATCATAATAGTAGGGGATTTTAATACTCCACTTTCATCAATAGATAGATCATTCAGACAGAAAATCAATAAGGGAACATCAGCCTTAAACAAGACACCAGACCAGATGGACTTAACAGACATTTGCAGAACATTCCATCCAAAAGCAACAGAATACACATTCTTCTCAAGTACACGTGGAATGTTCTCTAGGACAGATCATGTGTTAGGCCACAAACAAGTCAATAAATTTAAGGTTGAAATCATAGAAAGCATCTTTTCCAACCACTGTGGTTTAAAATTAGAAAACAATTACAAGAAGAGAACTAAAAAATTCAAGTAAGTGGAGATTAAACAACATGCTACTGAACAACCAATATGTCAAAGAAGAAATCAAAAGAAAAATCATAAAATATCTTGAGACAAACGAAAATGGAAATACAGCATACCAAAACTTACGGGATACCACAAAAGCATTCTAAGATGGAAATTCATAACAATAAACGCCTACATTAAGAACAAGAAAGATCTCAAATAAACCACCTAACTTTACACCTCAAGGAACTAGAAGAAGAAGAATAACCTAAGCCTAAAATTAGTAGAAGGAAGAAAATAACAAAGCTTAGAGAGGAAACAAATGAAATAGAGATAAAAAGACTATAGAAAAGATCAATGAAACTAAGAACTGATTTTCTGAAAAGATGAACAAAATGCCTACACCCTGTTTTCTCTCTCACCACTTCTTAATTCCAGTTACACATTTATTATACCTTATCACACTATCCTCCATATAACATAACTTCCTGCCAATTTTCAATCTTTTCCCTCTCTATAGTGTATTCTAAATAATCACTTCTAGTCCAGTTTCACTAATTCTCTTTTAGTCATGTATAATCAGCTATCAAACCTATCTTTTGAATTTTTAATTTTAATTATTTCATTTTTCTTTTCTATATATCCTATTTGGTTTTTTTTTCAATGCCTGTAATGTCCCTTTTTGCAGTTTCTTATACCCCTGAGGTATTTCCAAGCTTGGCTTTTATTTTTTAAAACATAGCAAGCATGCCTAAAACTAGATGCAATAAATCTAGTTTCTGAGGTCTGCAGAGATCACTTTTTACTGTTCCTTCTTTATCCTGGTCCTCAAATATGCTGCCTTGTTTCTTTAATGCTTGATTATTTTTAATTGCATGTCCTTGAAAGGTTACTTGAAGAGTTCTCAAAGCCTTCTAGAAGGAAGATGCTTTCCTCCAAAAGAAAATTTGCAGTTGCTTCTGTTAAGTGCCATGGTTAACTAGAACCAACTTAAGACTCAATTCATGGTCTGACGTTTCTTTGACCACCCAGGTAAATGAGAATTTTGGCAGCTGTCCCTGTGGTTTATTAATTCTCAGTGAAAGGTTTTCTGGTTATTTTTTTATTCTCTTTTTTTTCTCCCTTGCTCTGCTCAGTGCCAAAGTAACTCTCCCTGTAATCAGCTGAAAGTGGGGAAAAGAGGAAGTAGGGGAGGGGGGGTAGTTTTACTTTTGTGTTCACCCTTACCGAAAAGGTTTACCCCTAACCAGTTTAATGTGGAGAGTGGGTATTTAACTTCTGATCTTGGGGAGACCTGAGCTGTGACTACTTTCCTCTTCATCTAGGGGGCCATCAAAACTGAAGTTCACAGCTTCCTGATCAGTGAAGCCCTTCAAGGCAAAAGCAGCTTCAAATGCTGATCTTAATTTTCCAGCATTCACCAGCAATTCCTCTCTCGTTAGCTCTTCAGTGTCTTTAGGATATCTTGTTTCTATTCCATTCAAATATTTTAGTTGTCATTAGTAGGAGAAATGATTCAAAAACCTGGCTTGCCATTACCAAAAACAGAAGTCCCAAACCTTATTAACGTTCTTCAGTTTGTTGAACGGAAATAATTTTTGAATGAATGAATGACTTTCAAATTAAACAGACAAGTCACCCTCAGATTAAATCATCTAACCTGTCTGAACATCAGTTTCACAAAATAAAGGGGTTGAACAAAATTATCTCTATGATTCTTTATTGTCTAAAATAGCAGGATCTATTGCATATACATGCAATGTCACCTTTCAGCTTTTGCAAGCTCCATTTATGGTAGTCAGATGGGCAAAGTTTTCTCATAGTGTTACAATTCCAAAATAAGAATAAATGAGACTCACTGTTAATCCAAGGGATCCCTTTTCCATCTTCTCAAACCCAAGAGCCAAGACACAATCTGCCAGACCTTGAAAGAAAATGTAATTAGTTTGAAAAATTAAATTTCTAGACGCCCAACAAAATATCATTGAATACTTCAATTTAAATAAGCATGTCAATTTATACAAAATGTAAAAACATGGTATAATCCTATAAAATTTTTAATAAGTGAAAAATTACAGAGAAAATTCTTATATGCTTCTAAATAAGAGGAAAAATTAATAAAGTATATAATTCTTTCTTTGATTCTCAGTGTTAATAAGACTTTTGATTAATGTGGAAATATGTTCCAGTGAAGAACAAATATAAATAGCTAATTTTCAATTTTTAAACATTAAGTAAAATTTTAAAAAATTTTGAAGTACCTTGATCAAAATATCAACAGAATTATTTTTGGAGGGAGGGGGCACATAAAAATGATGTTGAAGTTCAACTAAACAGCAAAACAAGCAGAATTACCAAAGTCTTTCCTAAAAAAAAGGAAAAAAAATAACATAGGGGGCACAGGGGATACTAGTATTATCCAATAGTGAGACATTATAAAGCTCCAACAATTAAAACACCAAAGAGTAGAGCAATAATCAACAATCAATCAGAAGAAAGAACAGAGGGCCTAATAAAAGAGCCTAGAATATTTGGAAATATAGACTATGATATATATCCGAGAGAACTGAAAATACATGGCCACAAAAAAAATTGTACACAAGTGCTTACAGCAACATTATTCATAATAGCCAAAAAGTAGAAACAACTCAATGTCCATCAACATGTAAATGGATAAACAAAATGTGGTGTATCCATACAATGAATTATTAATTGGCCACAAAAAAGAATGAAGTACCGATACATGCTACAACATGGATGAACTGTGAAAATATTATGCTAAGTGAAAGAAGCCACAAAAGGCCATATATCATATGATTCCATTTATATAATGTTCAGAATAGGTAAATCCATAGAGACAGAAAGTAGATTAGTGGTTGCCAGGGGCTGTTGGGAGAGGGAAATGGGAAGTGACTGCTAATGGGTACCATTTTCTTTTTGGGGTGATAAAAATGTTCTAAGATTAGATAGTGGTGATAGTTGCATAAACCTGTGAATATACTAAAAAACACTGAATTGTAAACTTTAAAAGGGTGAAGTTTATGCTATATAAAGTACCTCTCAATATAATTGGGTTTTTTTTGTTTGTTTTTGTTTTTTGCGGTACATGGGCCTCTCACTGTTGTGGCCTCTCCTGTTGCGGAGCACAGGCTCTGGACGCACAGGCTCAGCAGCCATGGCTCACGGGCCTAGCCGCTCCGTGGCATGTGGGATCTTCCCAGACCAGGGCATGAACCCGTGTCCCCTGCATCGGCAGGAGGACTCTCAACCACTGCACCACCAGGGAAGCCCTAATTGTTATTTTTTTAAAAAGAAATACATTATAAAGCAATCCCTCTGATGGTTGTATGGAGAAATAATAAAAGGGGGGCAATAGCCCCACATCTATTTAAGTTTACTAGACAAATAGGCACTTCTCACCACCCTGAATCAGTTGCCGGGCCATAAACAAAGCAGTTGAACCAGTAGAACAGTTATTGTTGACGTTGATTATAGGAATTCCAGTCAGTCCCAAACTGTGATAGATAGCCCTCTGCCCACAGGTAGAGTCACCTATATGTAAAAAAAAAAAAAAATTTATATATGCAACATGAGAATTATGGAGCTGCAAAGCAACATAATACTACATTATGGTTTTTCCAGTGTTATGTCTTTGTCTAACATATAACATGGGCAGAATAATAAATATACTATTGACATCTTACTCAGAAACAGTTTTAGCATGAAGCATCATTTACTCTGCAAATATAAAAATTCTCAAAACACAGAATATATATGCACTTTCTTTACACAATACAGAGGTAGGAAAGTAGAGACATGACCAAGTAATAGCAAACAATTCAATCTGGCTAGGGCTACATGACAGGCAGCAATATTTCATGTATACTGTCAGATATAAATCTTTTAAAACTAAACCAATTGGGCTTTCCTGGTGGCGCAGTGGTTGAGAGTCCACTTGCCAATGCAGGGGACAGGTTCGTGCCCCGGTCTGGGAAGATCCCACATGCCACAGAGCAGCTGGGCCCGTGAGCCATGGCCACTAGGCCTGCGCGTCCGGAGCTTGTGCTCCGCAGCAGGAGAGGCTGCAACGGTGAGAGGCCCGCATACCGCAAAAAAAAAAAAAACTAAACCAATTGATTAAAAGGCCATGATTTTTCTCTTCATGTACAATTTCGTAACTTCAAAAAGTTAAAAGATTCTGCATGCCAGAGTATTCCAGAGGAATGTAATCCAAGTAAAAACACATTTGACTCCCTTTCCCAAGGAATATGTCCACCAAGGCAGACATACTGGAGCAGTATGATGGAAACACCTGAAGATACAGACTCTCCAGAAGTCTTCAGGGAAAGCAGTAAGGTTCAGGACCTCCCTTTCGTAAATACATTGTGCATCTCTTTGAACTAGTAAATTTCCCTTTAAGAATTCTCTTGATATCTTGAAATCTCAAAGAAATAATCACAGATATAAATAAAGATTCATCTACAGTAATGCTTACTATAGCCTTCATAATAACTAGAAATTAGAAATAATTTAAAATGTCCAAGAATAGGGTATCATTCCTACTGCTAAATAAACTGTAGTAAATCCCCAAGACTAGAATATCATGAGATAATTTAAAATGCTGTAAAAAGACTGGGAACATTCTAAATGTCCATTAAAAGGGGATAGATTAAATAAATCATGATATATCTATTCAATGGAATACTATGCTATCATTAAAAGAGACCAAGAAAGCTCTTATGAAACAATTTGGAATAGTCACCAAGAACTACTAAGTTAAAAAGAGCAAAATATAGGGACTTCGCTGGTGGTCCAGTGGTTAAGACTCCACGCTCCCAATGCAGGGGGACTGGGTTCAATCCCTGCTCAGGGAACTAGACCCTGCATGCCGCAACTAAAAATCCTGCACACCACAACTAAGATCCTGCACACGGCAACTAAGACCCAGTGCAGCCAAATAAATAAATAAATAATTTTTTTAAAAAAAGCAAAATACAAAATAATGTGTATATTATCCTACCATGTGTGTAACAAAAGAAAGGAGGAGGGGGTATTTATACACCCACACATACTTATTTTTATATGGATAAATTACCTATGAAAAGATACACTAGAAATTAGTGAAATTGCACTACTATACATAAAATAGATAAGCAACAAGGATTTACTGTATAACACAGTAATAACCTGTGTCTTGTAATAACCTATAATGGAAAATAATCTGAAAAAATATATATATAACTGAATCACTTTCCTGTATACCTGAAACTAACACAATATTGTAAATCAAATATACTTCAATAAAAAAATAAATTAGTAAAATTGGTTGTCTAAGGAAAGGAAATCATGAGACAGGGAGACAGGAATAAGAGTGAGACTTTCCAATACATAAACATCTACCTTTTGTATTTTTGTACCATGTAAATGTTTAATCTATTCCAGAAAAAAAAATTTGAAAAATATTAATGATGAAATGAAAGAAGACTGAATCACATGGGAAATATTGAATACAATAAAATGAGAAAAGCAGGTTACCAAAAGTATGTAACTAGGACCTAAATTGAAGAGAAAATTATGTGTGCATATGTATTCACACATATTCATACTCACTGAAGGACCTACACCAAAAAAGTAATGGTAATAATCTCTGGATAATGAGATTACAGGTGACTTATTTTTTCTTGTGCTTTTCTGTGTTTCCTTTTTTTAATTACAATAGTATATATCATTTTTCTAATTAGAAAAAAATCTTAATGAAAAAATTTTATTAGACACAAAAAAATCAATAAATACAAATTTTAAGACAACAAAGAAAAAAAGATAAAAAGTGTTTTAATTTAATAAAAAAAGTGTACTGTTTTGGCAGTACAATAATGGCAAAAAAAATTTTTTTTAATATATATATATACTAAACTAGGCTGACACATAAGGGAAATCTAGGAATGATGAGAATAAGACCCTGAACTCTGAGTTTTGAGGGTTAAAATTCACAAATTCCTCTGCATTGTTTATGTAGTTGCTGTAATTTTTAGAATATATAGTTTATTACGTACCATACACATAGCCAATACATGCCTGTTCTACTGCAGAATAAGGGATCTGTGCATCCGCTAAAGCCTTCTGGCCTATAAAAACAAAAAAAAAATTATCACATAGCACTTTAAGTGAGTAAAAATAAGTTTAGAGCTTTCCCCAGAGTAAATCTACCTCTAGTTAGTCTATGTTCAATTCAAATGGCAAATCCTTCATCAAATCATCTCAGATTTTCAGAAGTTACCTTACCTTTCAAAAGTTATCATTTCTTCCTCTAAGCTATGTAACACTTTTTCATACCGCCTTTTTGATATTTAACATTTCCTATTCTAACTGTACACCTAACTATAAATATCAATATATTAAATCCCAATAGTCTTAAAGCTCCTTAATGTCAAGGTGTGTTATTCATCTCTGTGGCTCTATTGTACATCTAGAGGACAAAATAGGATAGAATTTTATTGTTGAGCAGGAGTGTGGGAGCACTCATATGGTCATCCTACAAAGCCAGGATCAAGAGATGACCCTGTCTATTGGAACAAGAAATGAAGCTTTAAGGAAAGGTACAGAAATGACCAATGGAGGAACTGAGAAAAGTTATGAAAATAAACTAGGAAGAGGAGAGTGGAAGCTAGAGATAAGATGTAACCTAAATCCTCATCTACCATAGTGAGAAGCAAACAGATGTCTAAAACTGATAAGTCAAAAACTGGAATAAGTGTGGTGGAACAAATATTTAAAGATATGGAGATAACCACCAGAAGAACTAAAGCCAAAACCGTTAAAAGAAGTTGCCCGCTGGGGAGGGGGCCTGGGAAGTATAAGCCATCTGTGTGTGTGTGTTTTAACCATATGAATGTATTACTTTGAAGTTTTTTTTAACTTAAGAAGATATATGATTGATTATGGGATTGGCTTAGTCAGACTAGTTATCTTTTCCTGCTTAATGTATGAGCAAAAAAATTAATGTTTTACTTATAATAATGTTGATGAGATTATGTTTAAAAGAGCATTCTCATATGCTGCTACTGAAACTAATAATATAAACAGTCTGAAAAATAATCTGACAAGAGTCTTAAAACTGTTTATGTTCATTGTTCCAGTGAGTCTACTTCTAGGCTTTGTCCTCAACAATAACTAGAGGTGAGAACAAATATTTGTGTTCAGCAAGATGTTTACTATAATTCTTCTAAAATATCAAAAAGTTGTGAAGCAAATATCCAACAAAAATTACGGCATAAATATATAATAAAATATGCAAAAATTATTTTTTTCCAGTTTTAAGTGGAGAAATCTTTACAATAATAAGTTTTAAAAATCAGGATACAAAACTACATATAGAATATGATCCCAGATAGCCACAGAAAAAAAAATTAAAATAGAATACACCAAGGGAATGTAAACTAATACAGCCACTATGGAGAACAGTATAGAGGTTCCTAAAAAAACTAAAAATAGAATTACCATATGATCCAGCAATCCCACTACTGGGCACATACCCAGAGAAAACCACAATTCAAAAAGACACATGCACCCCAATGTTCATTGCAGCACTATTTATAATAGCCAGGTCATAGAAGCAACCTAAATGCCCATCAACATACGAATGGATAAAGAAGATGTGGTACATATATACAATGGAATATTAGTCAGCCATAAAAAGGAACGAAATTGGGTCATTTGTTGACACGTGGATGGATCTAGAGACTGTCATACAGAGTGAAGTAAGTCAGAAAAAGAAAAACAAATATCATATATTAAGGCATATATGTGGAACCTAGAAAAATGGTACAGATGAACCGGTTTGCAGGGCAGAAATTGAGACACAGATGTAGAGAACAAACTTAGGGACACCAAGCAGGAAAGCCATGGGGGGGGTTGGGGGGGAGGTGTGATGAATTGGGCGATTGGGATTGACATGTATACACTGATGTGTATAAAATTGATGACTAATAAGAACCTGCTATATAAAAAAATAAATAAAATAAAATTCAAAAATTAAAAAAAACCAATTTAGAAAAATAAAAAAATTAAAATTAAGAAAAAACATTAAATGAATAGTGTCTACCCGGAAAATCAACATCAGTTAATCAAATCTCATGAACCTTCCTTTTGGGGGACAGAGATTTCTGATTCCCTGTATAGTAATATCTAAATACTGAGTTGAATGATGTAGTTGAAATGAAACCTAATTCATGAACACTGATAGCACTAGGTACTTGTAGAGACAAGTAGTGTCTAATAAAAAACCACAGTAACCCTTTTTGGGTTGCTGGCAGCAAGTTGGCAAGAATAGGAGGAAGGGGAATGCTTCCTAGGAGGAGGACTGTACCTGAACAACTTCATGGGACCACCGAGCTCCCAAGGTCTCCATGAGTGAGAAGCCTGTATTCCCCAGCACTCTCTTAAACAGCTGATACCTAAGCTTAGACTGCTTGGCCTTGAACTTACAACATCTCCTTTGACCCAGCTTCCTGTTAAGGTTGCAAGGCTGCTCCACAATCAAGACAGACCACACAATAAACTACAACGTTCAAAGATGTGAATGTTCTATATTACCTGCTTCCTTTGCCAAGTCAGGGTAGTCTCTTGAATTCTCAACTCCAGGCTTTGTGAACTAGAAATACAGAAGGAGATAATAAATAGAAACAAATATAGTTAGATTTTTTCACAACAGAGGACTGCAGAAATTCATTCGTCTATTCATTTAAACAAAAACATATTGAGCACCTATCGTGTTTCTGGACTCTAATAAATAATATATAGTTCGTACCCTCCGGGAGCTTACCGTCTAATGGAAAACAGGCAATTACACCACAGTGTCATAAGTACAGAATGATTTGGGAGAGACAATTACCCAGCTTTGGAGGACTAGAAAGGCTTCCCAGAGGAACTGACGTTTAAATTAAGTCTTTAAGGATGAGTAGGAATTAGCCAAGTGAAAGAAAAGGAAATTCTAGAGCAAAGGCCTGGAAATGACAGAATATAACAATTTTACATGCAAACAATTTTACATGCAAACAATTTTATATTGCAGAGGCTGAAACATAATTTGAAATGGTAAGTGATAAGGACAGAAAAATTACTGAGGACCAAACAATGATAATTACTAATATTGGGCACTTACTGTTGTTACTCACTGTACTAAGCACTTCACATGTATTAACTTGTTTAATCCTCACAACCCTCAGAGGTAGGTACTATTCTTATCACCATTTTAAGATAAGAAAACAAGGGCAGAGATTAAGTCACTTGCCCAAGGATACACAGCTAATAATTAGTGGAGCTGAAACTTCAACCTGGTTCTAGAGCCAATTCACAAGTGACCTTATATGCCCTCCTATGACACCTGGGCTTTATCCTGAAGACAGTGGATTTAAAAAAAAAAAAAAAAAAAAAAGACTGAAATAAACAATGAGATACACTACAACACCAAACACTGACAGGATGTGGAGCAGCAGGAACTCTCATTCATTGCTGGTGGAATGCAAAATGGTATTGCCACTGTGGAAGACAGTTTGGCAGTTTCTTACAAAACTAAACATCCTCTTAACATATGATCCAGCAGTTGTGCTCCTTGGTATTTACCAAATGAGTATAAAACTTATGTTCACACAAAAACCTGCACACGGATATTTATAGTAGCTTTATTTATTTATTATTTTTTAAATTTATTTATTTATTTTTGGTTGCATTGGGTCTTCATTGCTGCATGTGGGCTTTCTCTAGTTGCGGCAAGCAGGGGCTACCCTTCCTTGCGGTGCATGGGCTTCTCACTGCGGTGGCTTCTCTTGTTGTGCAGCACAGCCTCTAGGTGCGTGGGCTTCAGTAGTTGTGGCATGCAGGCTCAGTAGTTGTGGCTTGCAGGCTCTAGAGCACAGGCTCAGTAGTTGTGGCGCACGGGCTTAGTTACTCCACGGCATGTGGAATCTTCCCAGACCAGGGCTCGAACCCGTGTCCCCTGCATTGGCAGGCAGATTCTTAACTACTGCACCACCAGGGAAGCCCTATAATAGCTTTATTTATAATTGCCAAATTTGGAAGCAACCAAGATGTCTTTAGCAGGTGAAAGGTTAAATAAACTGTAGTAAAACCAGACAATGGAATATTATTCAGCACTAAAAAGATATGAGCTACCAAACCACAGGAAGACATGGAGGAATTTTAAATGTATATTACTAAGTGAAGAAGCCAATCTGAAATGGCTACATATTGTATGATTCCAACTACATGACATTCTGGAAAAGGCAAAACTATGGAGACAGTAAAAAAAAAATTAGTTGTTGTCAGGGACTGAGGGAAGGGAGGGATGAAGAGGCAGAGCAAGAGGATTTCAGGGCAGTGAAACTATTCTGTATGATGACGTAATGTATACGTGTCACCACATATGTGTCTAAACCCATAGAACATACAACACCAAGAGTGAACCCTAATGTAAACTATGGACTTCGAGTGATAATGATGTGTCAATGCAGGTTCACTGACTGTAACATATGTGCCACTCTGATGCTGATTATTGATAGTGGGCAAGGCTTTCCGGCAGGGTCGGGGGCAGTGAGCATGTAGGAACCCTCTGCACTTTCTGCTCAATTTTGCTGTGAACCTAAAACTGCTTTGAAAAATAAAGCCCTACTTTAAAAAGAGAGAGAGAGAGAGAGACTGGGCCAAGAAGACATGCACGTTAGATCATTCTAAATGCAATGTTGAGAAATGAATAACAGAGAAAGGCTGGAGGCAGTGAGACCAAATGGCATAATTCTGAAATAGCCCAAGTGAGAGTTAACTAAGATAGCAGCAGAAAGAATGGAAAGAAGCAGAGAGACTTGAGAAACATAAGTGAAGTAAAATCTACCAAATACAGTGATCAATTAGATAAGATGGAGTGGTCTGCTAGTCAGAGGTTGTGCTAACGTGAAATGGCTTTCAAAAATTTTTAACTGCAAACCACGATAACATACAACATGACCCAGTAGACACATAGTGAAGCAAAATTTTCATGAAATACTTATCCTTGTTATATTGATATTGATTTTATATATATATATTGATTATTGATATATATATTGATTTTCAACTCTATTTCAATTTTTTTAATGCTAGAGGCAACCTTCTAAACAGACGTCACTACCCCTGCAATGGATCACAAAACCCAGTTTGAAACACTGTACAGATACTAGACTTAAATGCCACACTTTATTGCACAGTGCCAAAATACATCTGTTGAACTGAACCAAAACAAAACGTTTAACATTTGTTCCTATCTCTTACCCACCCCAATTCTTCATAACTTCTGAATTAGGGAAGCCTTCATAATTCCCTAATTCAGCAGCCCCAAATTACCTATTTTCCCTGTAGTTACTCTTCAGTTCACTAATTACAATCAGAGCATGTAGTATAGAGAGCACTTACTGTAAGGAGAGAGTACTGTGCTACTAGGCTCCACCAAGTAATACCTATTAATAACCACATTATTATCCAGGTAGTGAAATGACTGCACTTTCTCATTTCTTACTGAAATCAAGGCAGTTTTTAAAAGATAAGTCAGGCAAATAAACACATATAACATTACTCCTTCAAAATGAAAAGCATGTTTAGGTGGAAACTACCAAATGTCCATTAACAATAAATTGAATATATTATGGAATGTTCACACAATGGACTATGTTACATCAATGAGAATGAACAATCCATAACTACACATAAAACTAAGGATGAATCCCAGAAACATAATGTTGAATGAAAAAGCCAAAACTAATCTATGATATTAAAGGTCAGAAGTCAGGATAATGGTAACCCTTGGCAGGCAAGGAGTCAGTGACTGGAAGAAGGCACAGAGTAATTTCTGAGGCGCTGGTAATGTTCTGTTTATATTTGCTTTTTAGTTTTTATTTTTTTTAATCAAAGAAATGCAAAAAATAAATATAAAATAAAAATAAAAACCTACCTCAAGGCCTATAAAAAAAACAGCAATCTTGTTCCACTACTCTCCACCCATTAGTCTTACTTGCTCCCAAAACATCCATTTTCAATTCTTTTAGATATTTCTTCTTTTACAAAATGCCATGTTTCTAAATATTCTTATACTATTATTTCTTTATCAATTTAAGAAATTATATCATAGTCTCTAATAAGGGCCAATGAGAATTAGGTCTCTCAGGCCACCTCACATATACATTTACAGTTCCCCCATCCTCCTTATACAGTTGAATCACAGTTTTTTTTATTAAATCAGTATGTAGTGCTTACCTTATAAAGTTAATGTTTCTTAGTATTGGGCTAGGTTGTATACTATGATTACACGTGCTTTATTGTACAATTTTGTTTTGCTTTGTTTTTCCTGGAGTTAACTGCCTCATTTTTAAAGTTTTGACCTTTTTATTGTAAATAACAGAGATACAGAAAACCACACACACACACACATATATATATCTCCTAATGAATTATTTTAAGGCAAACACTCTTGTAACCATTAACAAAGATTCTCTCCTTCACCAAATTCTAGCCAAGCTCCTCTGAGTCCTCTTCTCTACTAGGTCTCAACCTTGGCCTAAAAACTTAAAACACTAACATAGTTTTTATGAGTTCTAACTTGCTCAAGGCCAGGTCCCTAGGAGGACCCTAGCCCCACTTAAAGCACCTGCCTGAGAAAACTCAAGGCTGTCAAAAGAATTTACTGCTTCTTCCAGCCAACACCTGAATATAAGGCTGGTCTCCCAGTCTCTGTGGGAGGATAGGAGCCTAAGTTAGCAAATCCAGATGGGTTTCATGTGAACTAGCCTCCCCTCTCCCCACTTTATGTAAGTTTTCACTTCCCTGACCCTACAGCTGGCCCTCTGCATCTGTGGGTTCTGCATTCACAGATACAGTGGGCCAACTAAGGGGACTGAGCATCCATGGATCCTGGTATCCAAGAGAGATCCTGGAACCAATCCCCCAGGGATACCAAGGCACTACTGTATTGTGTCCCTACTCACCACCCTCCCTATTCCCTTATTATCCCTTTAAAATACCCAGTCACATCTGTATAAAGTTAGTTCAGTTCACACTGGACTTTTTCCCTTTTGCAATAGCATATTACTAATTAAAATCTGTCCTAACACTTTACCTAGTGTCTACCTTTATCTTTGACACCAACCACCCAGACTAAAAAATTGAACCCTGCCTGCCCCTCCACAAACTCCTCTAAGCACTCTGTTCCAATCTCAACCCCGCTCCACCCCCAAAGTAATTATTATCCTGATTCTTACAATAATCACTTCCTTTTAGTATTTCATAGCTTTATCACCCAAGTGTCTATCTGTAGACACTATTGTTCAGCCCTTTTTTAAAGTGTTTATAGGCCTTTTAAATTCTCTTTTAATCTACAGGTTCTCCTCCACTACTTTCTTTTCCTCTCAATGTATCTGTTAAAGAACTCAGAGCATTTGGCCTGGAGCTTCCCACAGTCTGGATTTTGTAGATTGAATACTCATGCAGTTCAACATGTTCCTCTGTTCTCTTTATTTCCCACACATTGGCCGCTGGATCCAGAAGCTTGCAGACTGACATTCTATCTCCCTGACAAAAGTATAGGTGGTGGTGTATTCTTTCATAAGGAAGCATATAACATCTGATTATTTTTGCTCTTTGTGTTTCTAACAGTTGTTGGTGCTCAATGACTAGATCTAGCAATTCTCAAAACTTCTCGGTCTCAAGACCACTTTACACTCTTAAAGATCACTGAAGATACCAAAGAGCTTTTGATTATGAGGATTATATTTACCAGTATTTACCCTCTTGGCACTTAAAAGAGGACATTTAAAAATAACTTTCAATTCACTCAAAAAAAAAACCCATTACATGTTAACATAAATAATTTTTATGAAAAATAACTATATCTCCCCCTCAAAAAAGTGATGAGTGGCATCGTTCTGCATTTCTGCAATTCTTTTTTTTTTTTGGCTGTATTGGGTCTTTGTTGCTGCACACAGGCTTTCTCTAGTTGCAGCGAGTGAGCGGGGGCTACTCTTCGTTGCGGTCGCCGGCTTCTCATCGCGGTGGTTTCTCTTGCTGTGGAGCACAGGCTCTAGGTGCATGGTCTTCAGTAGCTGCAGCACGCAGACTCAGTAGTTGTGGCACGCGGGCCCTAGAGCACGCAGTCTTCAGTAGTTGCAGCTCGCAGACTCTAGAGCGCAGGCTCAGTAGTTGTGGCCTGCAGGCTTAGCTGCTCCATGGCATGTGGGATCTTCCCGGACCTAGTATTGAATCCATGTCCCCTGCATTGGCAGGCGGATTCTTAACCACTGCACCACCAAGGAAGTCCCCTGCAATTCTCTTTATTGTCTGGAGGCAGCTGAATTCTCACAGCTGATTCTTCATTCAGCATTTGGCGTTATGCTGTTTTGGTTGACGTCTATGAAGTAAATCTGACCTCACACAGATATGTGATTGGAAAAGGGAGGAGCGTTTTAATAGCCTTTTTAGATAATTGTGGATATTCTTTTATACTACACTAAAACTTGACAAGTGGGAGTTTCTTACAGGTTAGTTGCAATGTTGAATTTAAAACAATATCAATGAACTTTTTATACTCTTGTTTATTCAAGTCCATTAAAATCTTGCACTTTTTTTTTCTGCAAAACCAAATTTTACTTAAAGCACAAATACGTTACTTTTTGCAAAGAGATTCACGACACAGGACTAGACAGTGAGGTCAGATAACCACTTAGCACACATTTAAGTCCACGGCGCCTCCCAGGAACTGAGGGAGTGGCCCCATGTCCCTGGATACAGCTGTCTGGGCTGATTCTAGGGGGTGACGGAGTTCAGGCTGAAGTTTAATACCTTAAATACTGGCTTCACTTGAGTACCACACAGTGGCAGCTCTTGACATTATTAAAAAGGAAGCAACGCACTAAAGGGAAGGCACAGACGGGTTTGGTGAATAACTAATTCTCACTACATAAACAGGCAAACTTAAGTTACCATATCAGCCATTCTAACATCTGTATAGAAATTCCCAGGAAGATGTGTCCCTCAAGGCTAATTGTAAACCAGGATGTACATTTTGGAAGTCGGCCCCTTGCAGCGCCTGTAACAGGAGTGTCTTGGAGACGCTGTTGTGGCAGGACAGGTCACTTTGCAGAAGAGTTGCCTGGGGCCTAACAGCTTCATCCTTCAAGCCCCACTTGGTGCACACTGGGTTTGGGGGCCGTCTTGGGGAGGACAGGGAAGAGGCACTCCTAAATAAATAAGGTCGGGAAACAGACTTGGGCTTCACACTCCATCCTGCAGTCCCCCTTAGCCCAAGCAAGTGACTGAGGAAGAAGGAACAGCAGCCATCAGGGTGGGAGTGGCCGTCCCACACCCCTGCTGGGGTCTCAGCTGAGTTGCTGGTGGTTGAGTGCTCTGATGATGGCTGGCATCTCCTTTCTTCAAAAGCATCAGTCCACACGGGTAGGATGCAGGGTGGGGCTGTCCCGGAGCCCCTCCAGTGACAGGTTTAATGGACAGCAGTAGGGAAGCAGTTTAACGGCCCAGCCAACACGGTCCTTCTTGAGAACAGCTGACCCGTGAAGGAGAAGCTCCAGGCTTCGGTCTTCAGTGTTTCTGGTGGGGCAGCAAATGGAAGAACTGGGTGACATGTAGCATGGAGAAGCTGCTGTGCTGGGCACAGACCTGCCCAGAAGGACAATGACCAGCTCTTGGGGTCTGCTTGGTGTGGCGGGCTGCTCCAGCCAAGGTGGCTTCCACTTCCTGCCTGGGAGGAAGAAGGCGTGGGCTCCCGCCCCTGTGGGGAGGCAGGACTGTGAAGTGGTCTGTCTCCTACCTTCTGGAGGGTCAAGTGTGGTTCAAGTCACAACTTCAGCAGACTTCATTTAACCAGTTTTTGTTCCCTTACAAAAAAAAAAAGACCCACAGAACCACATCCTACATGACAATAAATATGGTTTTTCTCCATAATATTGCTTAGGAAGATCAAAGGCCCGCAATCCAGTCATCCTGAAGGTCCCAAATATCGCAGACAAGTGGGGTTTTCCTGGTGAAACGGATCCCTGCGTGGGGTGGGCCAGTGTCTGTGCCGAGAGGCCTGCTGGGGTGCGTGACACCTGGGGCATTGACGTGATCCTCGGAAGAACAGAGGTCCGAGAGTAAAACATGAGATCAAAAGCAACCAGGCGTCTGCTCTCCTTGCCTTAGGCTGATGCCAGAGCTCTGCTTGTGGAGGCAGGCAGACACCCCCGAGAGGCTGGGCTGGGCTGGAGCCAGGCCAAGATGGGGCGGGGGTCCCACAGTGCGAAAGCCCCAAATAGCCAAGATTGAGGCGCCAAAAGGTTAACGCCAGCACTCCAGCGCATGCAGTGAGATCTGGAGACCCAGGTCTCCAGGAGACGCTGGTGCGGTGGCTGTGATGGCAGCGGAAGGCTGGGTGACGCAAAGAGGAGAAACGCTGTAAAGTCAGGATTCACCACCACGCATCGTGAATCAAAGTCCTGGTGCCAGACCAGTCGCAGGCACGGAAAAAAAGAATAACAAAACCCCATATTTTATGCACGGAAGAATGCAGGAGGGTTCTCAGAAACACCGTGGTGGTCTGGTATGCCTTGGAATGGAAGCAATATCCCTCCAAGGAAGCAAGAAAATCCTGCACTTTGAGTGGAGTGGTAATCTGGCTTTTCTCTGGAGCCATTTCACATAATTTTCCAAACCTCTGCCAGGAAGCTGGTATGTGTCTGACTCCCAGTGTTCTGGGAACAGGGCTGGGAAGTACCATCATTTAGTATACAGAATTTCACTTGATTCCCTTTTTTTCAACTTGGGTCTCACTCCTGCCTTCCACTAAGCCTAATGGTCAGATGATTCTAGAGACTCATCTGTTCAGTTTCTCCAGAGAACAAGCCTCCAATATCCTGACAAGGAAGGGATAGTCACCCAGTGGTAAAAAGGATCTTGGAATCCCATTATTCCATAGAAGTGTTTTCTTTCCCTCCTCTCATCCCCACCTTACTTGGCATCTAGTACATGCAGGTTCTGAGCCTTCTGGAGTTCTGCAGGAAGACTCAGCCAATATAACCCCTCTTCAGGAACTTGGGTTGTGGGTTTCTCTGTTCTGAGTCAATGACCACTTTTCCATCAGCTTTTAATCATCCAATGTTTTTCTGACATCTTTCTGCTATTGTTTCCTCTCCTAGTCACTTCACCCTTACTGTCATTTTAGTGGTATTTGGAAAGCACCAATAGAGATAAATTCATATTTTCAACCTGCCATGCTTATCCAAATGTCCTAATACATCATATTTAAATTACCTGTTTATCCTTTCCTCCTCCATAATATACATTCCTTAAGAACAGGAACCTTGTTTTTTTCATCTTTGTACTCCTAGCATATAGCACATACTATGTTTATTGAATATATGCTTAAATGATGAATTAACTACCCTATAACATTAACGTGTGTTAGAGATAGCATGGAAGAAACATGAGATTTTAAGTAATGCAGTTTCAAAATTTAGGAGCAGTATCAAGATAGATAAGTTACTTAGCCCCTCTGAGCCACAAAGATGGACAATAAAATGTGGATAATAATAATCCCTTATGTGGTGAGGATTAAACACGATAATGTAATATTTTTTAAACCGTAGCTTTGTAGAAGGTGACAAAATTAATTTTAAGCATTGTGGGTTGTGATCAGCATTTAAAAAAATGAAACAAAATAGGAAATATCAAGAGTTCATCACACATAATAATAAGTGTTGCTTTAGCAAGCTTATTTCAGTTTTGTGAGTGCATGTGTGTACGGAGTTGTGATGTAAGATATATTTCTTTCTGTGGGCTGTGGAATTATATATAAAAGTATAGAAAAATCAAATGCTTAATTATATGGTCCTGACTATAACGGCACCAGACTTTCCCCCAAAAAAAGTGGCCAACATAACTTAGAGCAGTCTGAGGAAGTTTTAAGAAAATACAGGACTTGGACTCTTGCTATAGACTGAATGTCTGTGTCCTCTCAAAATTCATATATTGATATCTAACTCACAAATCTAATTCTTCATTTTTGGAAGTGGGGCCTTTGGGAAGTCATGCAGATGGAGCCCTCAGGAATGGGACTAGTGCTCTTATAAAAAAGCCCAGAGAGTTCCCTTGCCCCTTCTGCCATAGAAAGCTGTCTATGAACCAGAGGGCAGGACCTCACCATGCATCAAATCTGCCTGTGCCTTGATCTTGAACTTCCCAGCCTCCAGAACTGTGAGAAATAAATATTTCCTGTTCAAGCCACCCAGTCTAAGGTATTGATTGCTGTTATACAGCCCTAACAGACTAAGACAGACCAGTTCTTGAAGATAGCCAGAATTTAAATCGATGAAAAGAGGGCATATCAGGAGGTAGGCAGCATACGCAAAGGGACTCGGCCTGCTGTCAGCCAGGTAGTAGTTGTGATTTAGTTGTGTTAAAACCTCTTGACATGCATCATGCGAATTCCAGTTTACCATAGGAATTAATTTCCTACACTGATAATAAAACCTCACTAAGAGAACTTCAAGTTGTCTAGGAATTCAGCTATTCAAATTAAGAACCACAACCAGTTGAGATCTACCAACAGAGCTTAAAGTATTATCTGCTAAATTTCTCCCTCTTCATTAAACCCTCCCCCAAGTTCCAAAAGATCAAACCCAGAGAGAAGTACATTGGCCTAGTAAGCACATCAATAAAGCTGCTCTCCATAGTCCCAATCTCTTCCCTGAAGATTGTAACTAACACCTCCCACACCTCCACCTCTCAACTTGAGGAAAAATAAATACATCTCCTACTTCCCAAAGCTCAGTGCTTTTCTATATAGCCAATTTAACCAGACATTTAACAGCCAGCAGTGGAGGATCTGACTGTATTTATACCGTACTTTAAAAGGTTTTACTGGGTTTCCCTGGTGGCACAGTGGTTGAGAGTCTGCCTGCCGATGCAGGGGACGCGGGTTCGTGCTCCGGTCCGGGAAGATCCCACATGCCACGGAGCAATTAAGCCTGTGCACCGTAACTACTGAGCCTGTGGTCTAGAGCCCGCGAGCCACAACTACTGAGCCCACGTGCCACAACTACTGAAGCCCAAACAGCTAGAGTCCATGCTCCGCAACGAGAAGCCACCGCAGTGTTCAGAAGCCCGCGCACAACAACGAAGAGTAGCCCCTGCTCGCCGCAACTAGAGAAAAGCCCGCGTGCTGCTGCACGCAACGCAGCGAAAAATAAATAAATCAATTAAAAAAATAAAAATGCAAATAAGTTAACCAGTGAAGACAAAAGTAGTGGGAAAAACAGAAAGCAAAGCAACAGAGGCATAAAAAAGTTTGGGGTGAAACTAAAAGCAGTTTGGCGTCACTAGAGCACAGAGGTGGTGAGGATGTCAAGAAGTGAGACTGTAGGAGTCTCTGGCCTCCTGAGAACCAAGACGAGTACCACTTGAGGAACAACAAAGGTCGGAGGATCCAGAAAACCTGCCACCTGTGCCGAGACGCTGAGCATCACTAATGATTCTCCTCCTCATCTACACTGGAACTGTCCCTGAGAAGGGATCCTACAAGGAGTATTCCTGGAAGTGCAGAGCTGGCGACATTCACGACCTGCTTTCCTTTCGGGTGTGAGGCGGACCTTGCCTCCGTCAGAGGTCCACACATCTTAGGATTCCACCCAGATTCAAAGGAGGTGCGGACTTTGGGTCATCTTGGGGCGTCCTTCACAAACTGCGCCCCAGGGAGAAAAGGAAAAAAGGAGGAAGATATGGCCGCTGGAACAACCCTGCGATATTACGAGCCCGCAGACACGCCCTACATCACAACCCACCCGAGTCGCCACTCTGATGCCCCCAGGGCCAAGAAGCCAAGCTGGGCGGTGGGATGCCCCGGGCGCCCTCCGGGTAGGAAGGACAGACCGACGCACAGCTCCAAATCTGATTCTCCCCCACCCCCACCCCCGGTTCCCGGTCACCTCGAATCTCCCCAGGCCTCACCCAGACAGAGCAGAGCAGGGAGCCCGCCTCCGGGGACCCACGGCTCTGTTTACCTTGGTCATCCCAACGCCCACCACAAACACCCGGTTCCGGCGCGGAGACTGTGAGATGTCCACATGCATGGCTCGGACTCTTCTGGGCACGGGAGCCGCAGCTAACGTAAGAACGACTGGCCTAACGAGCGCGCAGACCTACTGAAACCTCTGCTGCGCCGGAGCAATTAGAACCGGGGGCGGGGCGGTAGGCGGTCAGGGGGCGGGGCGGGCAGGCGTCGGAGCGCGCGCGCCCGCGCGCGTGCACTGAGGCGCCTGCGACTTGGCCGTATGGTCTCCTGGTGGGGCGTCGCGGGTTAGGGAATCCTTTGGGGACAAGGCTGGAGTTCACTGGTGGGCTCGAGACCCAGGCCGCCTCAGCCCTTGCAAAAAAGCTCTATAGCCTGGAACCAGCCCCTCAGGTTTAGGTTATTTATGCTGAGAGGGAGTGTGGCCGAGAGCAAGGCCTGAGGCTGAGGGCAGGGCTTGGCCAGAAACCGGAGTCACAAAAGGGTAGCCTCAGGAAGAATTTCGGAGTGTTGGAGTTGTTCTGTATCCTGTTGGTCGTAGTAGTTAGAAGAGTCACTGAACGTGTAGAACAAATAGGACTGTACACTGGGGGGAGGGGGGCGGATTTTATTACATGAATGTCTAAAACGAAAACCAAAGTTCTGTCACTAGCTCTGTGACCTTTCTTAACCTCTCTGAAACTCATTCTCATGTGTTGTTTTGTGAGGATTAAACGAGGTGATAAAAACAAAGCCTTTAGCACTGAATAGAAGGAATATGTATATATGTAGGTATACTGTGGATATATACAGTGGATGCTTTTTATTGGCTGGTTTTGAATTTGCAGATTTTCCTGCTCACAAAAATGTATTTGTAACCCCCAAATCAATACTAGAAGAACCCTTGAGGTGGCAGAAAATGTGAGTTGCCCCACGTGCCTGTTCTCAGCTGAGATTAAACAAGAACCATGCTCTGTTTGTTTCAGCTCATGCTGTAAACCAAGGTACTTCTCATGATCTATTTAGTGCCACCTTATTTGCATTTTTGCGTTTTTTGTTGATGATTTCACTGTTTAAAAGTGGTCGCCAAGCATGTTGCCTGAAATGCTGTCTAGTATACCTGGATACAAGAAGGGTGTGAGGTGCACTATGAAGAAAATACACGAACTTAGTTCAAACATGTTATAGTGCTATTGGCTCTGAGTTCAATGTTAATATATATATGTGAATAATAAGATGTCTTTAAACAGAAACACACATAAAAGAAGGTTATGTATTGATCAGCTGACAAAAAATGCTGTGGGCAGAAACTTGCAGGAGCCTAACCCTGTATTTCCCCTAGGAGCAATTGTTCAGTATTCACTAATTTGTGTTCACAGCAACTTTCAGAACATAAATACCACCAAAAACTGAGAACCGACTCTGCGTGTGTGTGTGTGTGTGTGTGTGTGTGTGTGTGTGTGTGTAAAACTTCTGAGGGCCCTTCCAGTCCTAAGGGTGTGTGATAAGAGCCCCTCCTAGATCTCCATGGCATAAAGCATCAAATGCGGGAAGTTCACTCCCTCAGGAAAACTTCCTGTAATTGTTCCTAGCACTGGTAGAATTTAAGGCCAGATGTTCATTTAGCAGAAACTCCACTTGACTGCTGAGGAGGCTTTGGGCAGGAAGCGGAACAAGGAAGCTACACGGAAAGGCAAGGGAAAAACTTGGGGCAAGCAGAGGTGTTCTGAGACTGATCACACTATCTCTATGGGGACTGAGTAACCTGTCTCTGGGGGAAGAGACATGTTCAAATTGAGGCTGACTGGCCTTGGGGTTATTGCAGGAGACAGCCTTACCCCTGGAACGGAAACTGAACCAAGTGGGCCCTCAGTTCACAGGCGATTTTTATTATTTCAAAAGGCCTTATAGAAATTTCATATGTATATACACCATGCCACCCCCAATAAAAATCACCATAGGTTCAAAACATCCATATCCAGAGCCCACTCTCTACTGAATCAGAGCTTCTGGGAGTAAAGCCTAGGCATCAATATTTAGAAAGTTGCTCCTAGTTGATTCTAAGGAGCCTCCACTAGGCTGGGTAAAGAACTCCTGAGCTGAGAATGGGTCAACTTAGTAAAATCTTCACGTGATCAGAGAATCTCCCCTTTTCCTGCCTATTCCTAAAGTCCAGCATAAGGCTGGCACTGAAGAGGCTTTTACTAAGTGTAGAGTTGTTTCTTGAAACTCTGATTGGCTGATAAAGACAGCACTGTGATTGGTGGATAAGATAACCCACTAGAGCAAGAAGTCACAGAGTCCAGTTTAATTATTATGTAACAAATGCTGCCTGTCCCATGGATATTGGTTTCAAAAAAGGAGCCCATAGAGGTGGAGAGGGAGTAATAATAAACATTGCTGTTAATGCTGAAAAGATTGGGAAAGGACACTTCCCTTTCCAATGTGGAAGACTAGATAATCCAAAAATTCTCCTGCCACAAAACACCTAGAAATGCTGCATAAAATACAACAAATTTCTTTTAAATGCATACAAGATGGAAGAGGCAAATTTTTTCTTTTAATTTTATATCCATCTGTACTGTTTGAATGTTTTGATCTTGTGTGTGTTACTTTTATTTTTGTCTTTACTCTATCATGTATTTATTTTAATTTTTGTTGTGTTTTGTTTTCATTTTAACTATTTATTTTTGAGTGGATAATACTTAAAACATGAATCAAGATTCAAAAAGTACAAAAGGTCAAACTGTAAAAATTCTCCCCCCTACCCCTATTGCCAGCTTCCAGTTCCTCTCTCCTATCCTAGAAATATTTTATGTAACTACAACCAAGTGTATATATACCCACCTAAGTAATGCTGTCCCTCTTTATAGCACAAATTTTAGCATTCTTTACACACTATTCCACATCTTGATTTCTTTTCCATACAAAAATAGATTTTGAAGATCATATCAGAGCTTCCTATGTTTTTTCATAACTGCATAGTATTCAATTTACAGATGTACTATAATTTATTTAACCAATTCCCTGTTGTTGGATATCAACACCGTTTCCAGTCTTTTGCTATTATAAGCAATGCTGCAATGAATAACCTTGTACATATGTTATTTCACACCTGTGTGGGTATATCTGTAGGTTAAATTCCTAAAATTGGAATTTCACGGTAAAAAACAAAGAGGTGATTTATACTTCTGAACATATATTGCCAATTGGCCTCCATTAAAGACATTACTATCATCATCGTGAGAGTGCTCTGCATAGATCCTTTAATAACTAAAACAATAGTTAAATTCATATTATAGTTCAGAAGGGATTACTGAAGGATTTTTTGCTTAAAACCCTCAGGATTTAAAAGAAAAAAATGTTACTGCCTATGGCCATATTATTACTACCGCTCTCATCCTACCTCCCTTGCTCCTTTGCTAAGCTTCCTTGGAATCCCAGAAATAATCATAACATAGAGAGGAGGAGGTGCACCTTGTTATTTTAAAAACCAGGCACTAGGGCTTCCCTGGTGGTGCAGTGCTTGAGAGTCCGCCTGCCAATGCAGGGGACACGGGTTCGTGCCCCGGTCCGGGAAGATCCCACATGCCGCAGAGCGGCTGGGCCCGTGAGCCATGGCCGCTGAACCTGCGCATCCGGAGCCTGTGCTCTGCAACAGGAGAGGCCACAACAGTGAGAGGCCCGTGTAGCCACAACAGTGAGAGGCCCGCGTACCGCAAAAAAAAAAAAAAAAAAAAAAAACAGGCACCAGATTTCCTCTTAGGAGAAGAACTTCCTTTACTTGGTGTATTAGTTTGTGAGGGTTGCCATAACAAAGTACTATAAATTGGGTAGCTTAAACAGCAGAAATTTATTTCTGCACAGTTCTGGGGGGCTAGAAGTCCAGGATGAAGGAATTGACAGGGTTGGTTTTGTCTGAGGCCTTGGCCTCTCCTTGGCTTCTAAATGGCCATTTTCTCACTTAGTCTTCCTGTATACCCATCTGTGTTAAAAAAAATCTCTTCTGGGCTTCCCTGGTGGCATAGTGGTTGAGAGTCCGCCTGCCGATGCAGGGGACACGGGTTCGTGCCCTGGGCCGGGAAGATCCCACATGCCGCAGAGCGGCTAGGCCCGTGAGCCATGGCCGCTGAGCCTGCGCGTCCAGAGCCTGTGCTCCGCAGCGGGAGAGGCCACAACAGTGAGAGGCCCGTGTACCGCAAAAAAAAAAAAAAAAATTCTTCTTATAAGGACATCAGTCATGTTGGATTAGGGCTAACCCTAATGACCTATTTTAACTTAATTACCTCTTTAAAGACCCTATTGCTAAATACAGTCACATTGTGAAGTACTGAGGGATAGGACTTCAACACATAAATTTGGGGGGATGACACAATTCAGTCCATAACAGTTAGCATTAACCTCCTTAAGTGTGAGATGTGAAGTCCCACAATTGTTCCCCAACCTTCTGTAAACATCTTTCTCATGCAGCCTCGTGTCTGTGATTCTTTAAGCAGTGGCAGAATTGGAGTTGTGTCCAGTAATATGTAGAAAAGGGACAGGGAGGGATGGCCAGGTGATCCATAACCTGAATTCATTGGAAGCAAGAACAGGTCACAAATGACCAGGAGTGACATAAACCCCAATTAATCTTGAGGGTCACAGAGAGGAACTTAAGAGTTTCCCACTGGACCCAGGAAGGAAGTTAGATACCAGTTTTGTTTAAACCTTGATGGACATAGTGCTGACCTCAGCAAGCACCAGTGACTTCAAAAAGAGAGAGTTTTATTTCTAGATTGCCTAACAGCCCAGACATTAGTTGGAGGCCAGGATTGTTAGTGGCTTTGGGGTCTTCAACAAGTGGAAAGTGAAAGAGGGGAGAGTGTTTGCTGAACACTATTGATCCACCCAGAATGAACTAAACAAGGCCACTGATGATCTCTGCAAAAGCATTTTGGGTGGACAGTGGGGGCAGACGCTTGGGATTCTCATTCACAAATATTTTTGCAGTCCAGTTACTGAGCGTAAAATTGGGATGAATTGAGATGCAAATGGGAGGTGAGGTGGTGAAGTCCATGAATGTAGACACTATGTCCGAATGAATAAATGAAATAACATTTTTTAAAGTGAGATAACATTATTGAGCATATGTGTAAGCAAGATTCACACATCCCATCCAATCATACTAACACCACCACAAGGTAGTGACAAAGATTCTCTCCATCACCAAACTCTAGCCAGTGTCCTCTGAGCCCTCTTCTCTACTAGGCTTCAGCCTCCCCTATAAAGACTTAAAGGAACACTAACATAGTTTCTAACAGCTCAAGGACACATCCCTAGGATGATTCTAGCCCCATTTAAAGTGCCTCCCTGAGAAAACTCAAGGCAGCTGAAAGAATTTACTGTTTGTTCCAGCCAACACCTGAAGGTAGGGCTCCTGTCTCCCAGTCTCTGTGGGAGCCTAAGCTTGCATAAGTGCCAGTTAGCAAACCTAGAACGCTTTCGTGTGGACTAACCCCCTCTGCGCATTTTGTAAGTTTTACTTCCCCGACTGTACATAGTCCCCGCTCACCCACCTCCCTGTTCCTTCATTCTCCCCGTAAAACTCCCAGTCACCTCTACAAATACAAGTTGAGTTCAGTGTCACGCAGGACACTTCCCTTTTGCAATAGTATATTAACGATTAAAATCTGTTCTCACTACCTTAGTGTCCGGCTTTCTTTATCTTTGACACTAGTCACTTTTATATCCGCGCTTTACAGATTGACGCTTAGAGAGGTTGGCAGCCTTGTCCAAAATCAAACAGCAGAGCTGGGCTTTCTCCTACCCAGGTCTTCCGGTCTCCCAAGAGCCTAAGAGAGCCGCGCCGGCCTCTCGGCCCATAGGCGGCGCGGTTTACGAAGGCCTGGGGCTGAGCGGCAAGCTTTCAGCCGGAGAGGAGGGGGTGGTGGAGGGGCCGAGAGGCACCTTCCCAGACTGGTCCGGATGCTGCGCGCCCTGACCAGCGCCCTGCGCCTTCGCAGCCCCCGGAGGCCCCTTGAGGCCCGTGGCTGCGCCGCCAATCTCGCGGCCGCAAACCGCGAGATCCAAGTGTGCGCTCTGGCGGGTCCAGACCAAGGTAAGTGCTCTGTCCTGGGAGGCCCGGGAGGCGGCTGGGGCGAGCTCTGGCGGGCTGTCGGAGGCCGGCCCGGGGCCTGGCACTACTGCCGGGGCGGGACCCATGACCAGCGCGCCCACTGCCCCGAGCAGACTGAAACCGATCTCGGAGACAGCAGTGAGCGGTCCTGAAGAGAGATCTTAGTTCCCTGCCCAGGAATTGGGCCTGGGTACCTGGATGAAAACCAGGAATCCTAGCCAGTAGACCACCAGCGAGCGGTTAGAGGCTAGAAGCAAAGTGGCCCTGGCTCTTTCCCCCATTTGAAAGCAAGAATGTTTCAAGGAGGCAAAAACTGTAAAAACATGTACAAAGTTTATCATTAGAGACACAGCACAACATGGGAGCGCACACAGAGAAGCAGTTTATTTAAGTCAGAAGCTAGGCAGAAATACACAGAGAGAAAGAGTATGGGCTTCCTCTCTAATGAGGAGCGCAGTAAAGAGGTGATTTAAATTACTTATATAGGACAGTCCTTCCAGGTCTTTGTTTACATTTGGCCAATTATCTTGTTTCTTTTCCACACCTGACCTGCCCTAGGGCCCTCCCCAACACGCGTGCGCAACTTTTTGTTAAGATGGATCCCACCAGAGGCCTGTGGGTGCATGTCCACACGTATTATGGGGTGGCACCTCCTCCCTTTTTGACCCTCACGGAGCCTTCCTGCCCATGTGTAGACAGGGAAGTTTTCCTTGACCTCAGGAGTGGTCATCTTCTCTTTATTCCAGCAGAGCTCAGCTTCTGCCACTAGCTTTGTCCTTGGATTGTCTGGGTGAGAACAAAGCTTCAGTTTTACTCCACTTGACAAACACCAGCTATCTGGCCCAGGGGCCCATCTATATCCTACCTCAAATCCCCCCTGAGGGACGTGAACCCCGAAGAAATCTTTATTGGGAGGATGCAGGGCAATGGTCTGTCTTCTGTAGCTTCTGCAGGCATGAAAGGGGCTTGTAGACTCTACCTAGTTGGGGTCACGGAGCTCTCGCCCTATCTCACTAAGGGGTCCCAGGACGACTTCTGTTGTTATTCCAGCAGGATCTGTTCCGGGGAGTGGCTGGAATCTCTGCATCACTGTCATCCTGATGTGAAACTATTGTAATCTGGAAGAGACAAACTTAACAAGTAGATTAAAAAGGCAGGAGCCACAGTAAAAGAATTATTGTAACCAGAGGCCCAAGCAGGAGTAAGAACCAGGATACATTTGGTAGCATTCCTTTAACTGTGGTCCAGATATAGTCGGCACTTAGGTTACCCTGTCCAAAGGAATGAAGCCATTTAGCATGGTCATATATCTTTTGATGTTCTCTTTTATTAGCCCAGTGTGATTGATGTAGGTGTAACAGACTCAGAAGTAGTTGGAAGAGTGACAACCTGAACATTAATAGACAAAATAGATCTCATTTTTTTTTTCCAGAGAATAAGCCTGAATCCCAGTCTAGGCCTGGCACTTCGAGGAGACTTGGTAGCCAGTAGGTTTTAACTTTTGATGCGGTATTAACATATAAACCAAAGCAGTTGTCACCATTAATAATTTTAGTGTTTCTCTAGGTATGAGAAGATGTAAGAATTTGGGCTTATAAAAATCCTTACCTGAAAATATCTAACTATCTGAAGGCCTGTTCTGCCAGTTTTTCCCAGAGCACAGAATGCCTGATTCCTGATCTCCACCCTGAATTCCTTTCAGGGGGTGTTGAAGATCAACAGCTGCAGCAGCTCCTGATCTAATCTTTGTAGAGGCAGATGGCAAGTGCCAGTTTCCAGTTGGCAGGGCCCCTTCATGGCCATAAATTGGACCATGGTTTGGGGGGCATTTCATGTCCATTTTGTCCCACAGTGCTAGGAATGTTTATTTCCTCCGCTGATAGGCCACATAATGCGTTGTTACTGGACTAGGCCTCGTTAGTAGTAGCCAAAATTCTCTGGACCACCTGAGACTAGTCTAGTCTCTTATGGTCCAGGAAAATATTCTCTCTTGTTGCTTTTACCCATACCTAGAGTTACACCATTACAATCATTGACCTTATATGGGACTATCATTTTATCAGAGGCTCAGTCACACATTTGGTAATGTAAGAAATAACAATTTTGATAAGGCTGCTCAGAACCCAACGGTCTCCAATTTCTGGAGGGACCAGGAAGAAAGAAAAGAAAAATGTTTTAATTTTACCCACGGGTGTAAATTACCAAATTGTTGTAAACCATAAGTAGCTTGAGAAGAAGAGATTCTTTATATCTGAAAAACAAAGATTAAAAGCTAGCAATATGTCAGACAAAAAGTAATAAAAGAATTATAATCATATTTAGCAGTTCATTTAATCCCATGTAATTAATTTTTGTTCTGAGTCCAGTTTTTCTATTAGTTTTGTTAACCTTGCCTGATGACTGAGAATGATAGTGACAGTGATAGTTTTAAGAAGTTTGTGAAGTTTTTGTTAAGGCTTGTATGATTTATCCAGTGAAGTGGGTGTCTTGATCACTGGAGACTGTAGAAAGTATACCGCAAGTAGAAAACATTTTTTTTTTTTTTTTGGCTGCATTGGGTCTTTGTTGCTGCACATGGGCTTTCTCTAGTTGTGGTGAGCGGGGGCTACTCTTCATTGCAGTGCGTGGGCTTCTCATTGCAGTGGTTTCTCTTGTTGCGGAGCACAGGGTCTAGGCGTGCAGGCTTCAGCAGTTGCAGCACGCAAACTCAGTAGTTGCGGCATGCAGGCTCTAGGGCGTGTGGACTTCAGTAGTTGTGGCGCACAGGCTTAGTTGATCCATGGCATGTGGGATCTTCCCAGACCAGGGATCAAACCTGTATCCCCTGCATTGGCAGGCGGATTCTTAACCACTGTGCCACCAGGGAAGTCCCAGAAAAAAAATTTTTAATCTTTTATTTTCTTCATTGTGAGGGCATTAACCCTCCAGCCAGGGAAGGCTTTAACCCATTAAATTAAAAAATGAGGTTTGTCAGGGAGCTGGGAAAAGCCAAGTGGCTGTCTTGGGTTTCCCATAGCCCTGTTTAATTTATAGTCATTATTTATCCATTTTATTTATTTATTTTTTAATAAATTTATTTTATTTTTGGCTGCGTTGGGTCTTCGTTGCTGGGCACAGGCTTTCTCTAGTTGCAGCGAGCAGGGACTACTCTTCATTGCTGAGCGCAGGCTTCTCATTGCGGTGGCTTCTCTTTGTTGTGGAGCAGGGGCTCTAGGCACAGCAGGCTTCAGTAGTTGCGGCACGCGGGCTCAGTAGTTGTGGCTCGCAGGCTCTAGAGCACAGGCTCAGTAGTTGTGGCGCAAGGGCTTAGTTGCTCTGAGGCATGTGGGATCTTCCCGGACCAGGGCTTGAACCCGTGTCCCCCGCATTGTCAGGCGGATTTTTAACCACTGAGCCACCAAGGAAGTCCGTTTATCCATTTTAAATTCTCTTACTTAGGAATAGACCACTGCCATACTACAAGGACATCAGGATGGCAAAAGTCTGACAATGAGGGGTTAATCTTTGTAGAAGCAGAATGAACTTTATCTACATGTGCCATAATCTTCACAGATCATTGTGAAATATTTATTTACTTTAATAAAGTAACAGAAGATTTTAAAAACAAATATAAATCACTTAAATGTAAAGAAATTCACAGTCTATAAAAGCAGCATTCCAAGAAAACTTTTTTTAAATTTATTTGTTTATTTATTTATTTTTGGCTGTGTTGGGTCTTCGTTGCTGCGAGCGGGGGCTACACTTCATTGCAGTGCACAGGCTTGTCATTGTGGTGGCTTCTCTTGTTACGGAGCACAGGCTCTAGGTGCACGGGCTTCGGTAGTTGCAGCACGCGGGCTCAGTAGTTGTGGCTCACCGGCTCTAGAGTGCAGGCTCAGTAGTTGTGGCACACAGGCTTAGTTGCTCCGCAGCATGTAGGATCTTCCTGGACCAGGGCTTGAATGCATGTCCCCTGCATTGGCAGGCAGATTCTTAACCACTGTGCCACCAGGGAAGCCCAAAACTTTGTTCTCTTAACAGAGAGAGAGAACCAAATTTCAGTCTGGTACCAGCTTACTGTTAATCACAAAATTTATTTACCTAATTAAATTTAATCTAGTCTTAATCAATCTTAACAACGTACAAAATTCTATTCTCAAAGTTCCTTTTTCACAAACCTTTTATCACCTTTCAGATCCATATTAACTTGTCCCATCCATAAACAATCAGCTCTAGGACAAAATTATTTTCCTCTTTTTTTATTTTTAACAAAAAATATCTCCAGTCTTTATATATTCTTGCTGACAACAAATATCCTACTTGCTTTACACACTGAAATGCTTCCCTTGTCACTTTAGTAGCTTTGATTACATATTATAATTTTTAACCCTTAAAAAAATCTTAACTTCTAGTGAAAGCAAGAAGAAAGCAATTGTGAACTGCTTGTCATATTGGCATTCTCTGATTAGCAAACTTAAGAGCATATTGATTGAGCAGTGTTGGCTTTTGTTTGTTCGGTTGGTTGGTTTTATTTTGTTTCTGTTTGGGGGTAGTTTTATTTGCGGGGGTGGTGCTGGGGGGTGGTGGTTGAACTTTGCATTCAGTGGTGTTACACTCCACAGTCTGCTGCTCATTGCCATCAGGGCAAGGTCCTTCTCTTGTCTTTACTTTCTCCCCAGTCCAACCCCTCTAACCTTCCCTGCATTTTATGTAGCATTGTTTGTGTCTGAGTTTTAATGTACACAGAAGGCACTATTCTAGACATCTCATGTTTCTTCCTTTTTCCCACTTGATACTAAGTTTTGAAGAGCTTCTTTGCCGTATAAATCTGTTCCTTGCTCCCTGCTGTTGTATACTACTCCCTAGTGTGCATCCCCCACTTTTGATGGACATGTAGGGGCTTCCAGTGTCCGATTACATCACTTGGTGAGAATTCTCTGGCCATGTGGGATTGCAGGTGTTAGAGAATACCCCTTACTCTCATGCTTAGTTCACTGCCAAACTGGCAATGGCGCTTGCCTTGAAATAATTATAGTTATTCTCCCAACTTTACAGATTAAGAACCTGAGGAACGGAGAGGTTAAGCAATTTGAACCAGCTCTGATTTCAAAACCTGTGTCCTCAACTATTAGGTCATCACTACCTCTTCTGGTAATTCAGTGACTCAAAACAGACTTGTACATTAGTTAAAAAACTACCACGGGTCATAGACCTTAGGGCTCACTTGTAAAAAAGGGGAATTTTTTATCCAGAAATAACAAGCATCAGGAGATTAAGCCTCTGCCCCTGCCAGAGGGCATATGGAAGGAATGAGATACGGAAATCGAGAAGCAGTGGAGGAGGCATGAGGAGGGGACCCACACACAGGAGAACCACCCCACCACCCTGTTAGAAGCCACCCGTTCTGCCTTCCACCTGTCATGATGTCACCAGAGCATAGTCACATTGTGCCTGTCGTCCTTGAAAATGGGATTGTTAACCCACTCTTGGTTAACTCTTGTTAACCCACTCTTGGTTAACTCTTGTTAACCCACTCTTGGTTAACTCTTGTTAACCACTCTTGGTTAACTCGTTAACCACTCTTCACTCTTCCTTACGGCTCTACTCTAGCTCCTTAGCTGGATGTTCAAGTTTCTCCACCACCACCTGACACTGTCACCTCATCTCTTCTACCCACGTGTTTGTTCATTTCAAGCTGTCCCACCTCAGTGTTTTGTTCTAACTATGCCCCTGACTTGGGTCCTCTTCTTTCCTCTCTACCTTTGTAAATCCTTCTGGAATTACACCCCCCACCCCATTGTCCTTTTACATCCCTTGTGTCTGGACTTGTCTCCCTCATCAGTTGTTAGCTCTTTGAGAGGATTGCTGGCTGGGTCCACCTATCAACTTTGGCAAATTCTCTTCTTTTCTGGGCCTCAGTTTCCCCTTCTATATAGTAAGGGATTGTTAAACCAATTGGTCTCTATACTACTTTCCAGTAGTTTCTATTGACTTCCACCCACATCACCTTGTGATTCAAACCATCCAGTCAGATGTGACTCTAGGTCATCTGCTAAGGAAATCAAATCATCAGCCAGTGGTATGGGGGGGTCTGGTAAGAGTAGAGAGGGTGCAGTGCACTACTGGGGCCCAGCAAGGGCAAGCTTCCCAGAATAGGGGCTCAACTAAGAAGTCAGGGACCATGGCTGAGTCCTCTCTATTTCTCTGGGGCCTGGCATGTGGTAGTACAACTTGCACATTGTCAGGTGAATGAATTAAAGCCAGAGACACCCTGTCTGGCTCCTCAGGGCTCCCAGCTTAGATTCCTCACCTCATATGGGGCCCTAGACTTTCCCCAGCTTCTGTGCATTTTCCCCACTCACAGTACCCACAAACTATGTTTAAGCACTTGTGGGCATTATCTCTTTTAATCTTCATTACAACCTTTTTAGAATTTCTATTTACAGATTGGGAAAGTGAAGGTCAGAAGGGTAAAGTAATTTGCCCAAGGCCATGAAGCTGGTATGTGACTGAGCTGTGACTTGAGCCAAGCACCACATTTACATTCTGAAAGAGGGAAATAGAGATGAAATATGGGAGAGAGTCAGCCAGAGAAAATGGAAAAACAGAACAGGAAAGCAAAGAGAAGAGAGAAAAGTTTCTGTCAATCCCAAGACGTCATGACTGTATTAGTTTTCTATTGCCATGTAACAAATTACCACAAACTCTGTGCTTAAAATAACACACATTTATTTTCTCATAGTTTCCGTAGGTCAGAAGTCCAGGCACAATTTAGCTGGGTTCTCTGCTTCAGGGTTTTAGCAGGCTGCAATCCAGGAGCTGGTTGGGGCTGTGGTCTCATCACAGGCTCAACTGGGGAGAGGTCTGCTTCCAAGTTCCTCACGCTGTTGGCAGAATTCATCTCCTGTGGTTGTAGTACTGAAGTCCTGTTTTCTCGCTGTTGGCCAGGGGGCCACTCTCAGCTCCTAGAGGCTGACCACAGTACCTTGCTACACAACCCTCTCCATAGGTCCACTAGTTTCTCTAGTGTATGCTAGTAATAGAGTCTTATATACATCATAACCTAATCACAGAAGTAACATCTCATTACCTTTGCCATATAATTAGACCTAATCTTACAAGTGATATTTTATGACCTTACCTGTATTTTCTTGGTTAGAAGCAATTCACAGGCCCTGTCCACATTCAAGGGAAGGGGATTATGCAGGATGTGAACATGGGGGCCACTCTAAGGTCTGTCTGCCACAATGACCTTGGACCTAGACTGTTCTCAACCCTTCTGATGTGGTTTCTCTGTATCCACCACAGTTTCCCTCCCCCAAAGTTGCAGCATTTTCTCATCTGGAGAGGATCTTTGGGACATCCGAGTTCCTCAGTGGGACCTCCAGGCCTGCTGGGCTCAAAGAACTCTATGAAGGTTTCTGGGGAGGCTAAAGAAGCCCACCTAGCCTGCATGTTACAGTTAGTTCTCTGTCCTGGACCACAGTTCTCTGTGGCTGGAAACCCTGTCCCCTGAGAGCCCTGAAACTTTCATTGGCCCTTCTCCGTGTCTCAGATCAACTCACACTGAGAATGCCATCTTAATAAATCCTGCTTGTTCTTCAAAGCTAAACACCCTGAGAGAAAATAATAAGGGGGCTTTGATGCCCAAAGGATTGGTAAACACTCCTCTAGTCCATCCTGACATTTTACAGGAGGCGAAACGGCCAAGAAGGCATAAGAGTATTTGAGCCCCTGCCCAGAGCTGTTCTCTCTTCCCCACACCTGACCCAGATTTGGCAGGTGAGTTGAGGCCAGAGTGAGGTGCAAGGGCCAGATTGTAGGGGGTCTTTGGGATGGTATTAAGGATTTAGACTTAATTTTGATGAAAAGGGAAGGGAAGAATATGGTCAGATTTGGGTAGGAAAGATGACTCTGACCCAGATGAGGGAACAAAAGTGGAGGGGGAAGGGGAGGCAAGACTGAGGGCAGAGGGCCAGTTGGGGGATCCATGTAGGAGAAGAAAGAGCCCACCAGGTTAGTGGCTGCAGGCAGCGATGTGAGCTGACAGGTATGAGATCTAAGAGGTTGAATTGGCCGCTTGGGAGACTGAGTAAACTTCAAGGGTGAGGAAGACGGAGGCAACATGACAGAACTCTGAGTTGATATGTCATTCGCTCACCAAAGGAGCAGGAGAAAGAGTGATCATTTCTTGACATGTTGGCCTAGATGTCAAGTGGGCAGCTGGATATTCAGGCTCGGAGCTCAGAGGAGAGCTGGCCGGGTGTGCAGGGAAGTTCTGGGTGTACAGGAGGTAGGCACACGGGAGGCGTGAAGGAGAGGTGTGGATGAACAAGTGCAGCCCTCCTGACTCTTCTGCCTTGCCTCACGCTGCTCTCCCTTTGCTCTGAACTCCTCCAGTTCTGGAAGGCACTAAAAGGTGGCACAATGTGTCCCCCCCAAAAATATATGCCACATTGGTATAGGGATTTTTTTTTTCGAGCTAAAGACACTTGAAAAAAACAGCAGATGCAAGAAGGCCATTCTAATCTCCCCTTTGCTTACTGAAAACAGGAGATAAAAACTCCCATGTGAAAGATGCCCTCCCTGAACCTGGAGAAAAGAAACATTCTTCAACAGGGAGTTGAAGCCAAGAGAATTCTGTACAAACAGACAACTGTGTACAAGCAGGCCTTATCTTCCTTTAGCCTCCCACATAGTTAACTCTTCCACAACTGACATTCTTTCTTCAGCCTACTATAAAAGCATGTAGGTTCTACCATTTCTGGGGGTTTTCATTTCCTTTTGAGGGCTCTCATGTTACGTAAAACTTATACAAATTTGTGTGCTTTTCTCCTCTTAATCTGTTTTATGTTGGTTTAATTCTCAGGCCCAGCCAAAAAACATTAAGAGGCCCAGCTCTACAAACCCTATAGTACCCTGCTCTGCTATACTCAGGGCCCTCATCTGCACCATTCCCTCTGTCTGAAATGGGCTTTTCCCCACCAACACACAAACACACACACACACTTTTGCCTGGCTGACTCCTATTTGTTCCTCAGCTCTCAGCTGAAAGGTCACTTCTTCCTCTGGGAAGTCACTGCTCACCTTCTACACTAGGGGCCCCCTCTGCCCACTCTATACCGCTCACCTCCTTGTCCTTTTCCCCACCATGTTCTCATCACAAATAGTAATTACTGGTTGAATGTCTGTCTGTCTCCTCTGTAGACTGTAAGATCTAAGAGGAGAGGGACTGGGTCTGCTCTGGCCTCTGACATCAGTGTCTGGTACAGAGGCCAGCATGTGTTAAATTCGTAATTGTACAAATGACTGAATAAAGAGATCTTGGATTGACCTTTCAGGAACTTCAACATTAAAAAATTGAGTACTCTCATAGAGAACAGACTTGTGGTTGCCAAGGGGGAGGAAGGGGAGGGGGGATGGATTGGGAGTTTGGGGTTAGCAGATGCAAACTATTATATATAGAATGGATAAACAAGGCCCTACTGTATAGCACAGGGAAATATATTCAATATCCTGTGATAAAACATAATGGAAAAGAATAGGAAAAAGAATATATATATACACACACACACACATATATATATGTATGAATCACTTTGCTGTACAGTAGAAATTAACACAGTGTAAATCAACTATACTTCAATAATTTTTTTAAAAAATTGAGTAGTCTCTTACCTGTAGTATTTTCCCCATCATACCTCACTCTTCAAATGAAAATTTTTTTTTTTTTTTTTTTGCAATACGCGGGCCTCTCACTGTTGTGGCCTCTCCCGTTGCGGAGCACAGGCTCCGGACGCGTAGGCTCAGCGGCCATGGCTCACGGGCCCAGCCGCTCCACGGCACGTGGGATCTTCCCAGACCGAGGCATGAACCCGTGTACCCTGCATCGGCAGGCAGACTCTGAACCACTGCGCCACCAGGGAAGCCCCAAATGAAAAATTTTACCTATTCTCACCTTGCTCAAATGCTTCCATCTATGAGCTGCCATCTGTAATCCTATAGTACTTCATGTGCTTACTTTACTTATGACCTCATGTTATCATTTACTTGTATTAGGCTGTAAGCACATTGAAGACAGGGGCTGTTACATAACTTATAACTCCCACAATTTATTATATATCATAGTTGTTCAATAGATATGTAAGGGTTTTTTTTCATAGCCAATACTTGGTTTTTATTTTCAGTCTTCTTAGTTTTAGTCGTTGTACTGGGTGCTATGCTTTTCTTAAACTCTTATTTATTTGATACTAATAAAATTAAACATCTTTTCATGTGCTTATTGGCCATTTGTATGTCTTCTTTCATGGAGTTACCTTTTTGTAAGAGTTGGCTTTTTAATTAAAATATAATTGACATATTAGTTTCAGATGTACAACAAAATTCAATATTTGTATACATTGTGAAATAATCACCGCAGTAAGTCTAGTTAAGATCCATCACCACACAGTTACATTTTTTGTATGTGATGGGAACTGTTCTTTTTAAAGTAATTTTAATTAATTAATCTTATTTTATTTTTGGCTGCATTGGGTCTTCGTTGCCGCGCATGGGCTTTCTCTCTAGTTGCGGCGAGCGAGGGCTACTCTTCATTGCGGTGCGTGGGATTCTCATTGCGGTGGCTTCTCTTGTTGTGGAGCACCGGCTCTAGGCACGCGGGCTTCAGTAGTTGTGGCTCGCGGGCTCTAGAGCGCAGGCTCAGTAGTTGTGGCTCACGGACTTAGTTGCTCCACAGCATGTGGGATCTTCCCAGACCAGGGCTCGAACCCATGTCCCCTGCATTGGCAGGCGGATTCTTAACCACTGCGCCACCAGGGAGGTCCTGTGATGGGAACTTTTAAGATGTACTCTCTTAGCAACTTTCAAATATACAATATTGTTAACTAAAGTCACATGCTGTACATTACGTTCCCAGAACTTACTTATTATAGATATATGTTGAATAAATGAATCAAGAATTTTAAAATTGGGTAGAAGAAAACCTAGAAAAGTGCAGAGGCATCATCTGAGAGGTAGGAGGAAGACCAGGAGAACATGGGGCCACAAGGCAGATATACGTTACTACACATCTGTCAAAACCCACTGGCTGTACAACACTAAGAGTGAACCCTAATGTAAACTATGGATGTTGGGTGATAATGACGTTTCCATGTAGGTTAATCTTTTGTAACAAATATCCCACTCTGGTGGGGATGTTAATAGTGGGGGAGACCACGTATGTGCAGTGGGCAGGGGATTTACGGGAAATCTCCGCATTTTCCACTCCATTTTCCTGTGAGCCTAAGCTGCTCTGAAAAAACTAAATCTATTGGGCTTCCCTGGTGGCGTAGTGGTTGAGAGTCCGCCTGCCGATGCAGGGGACACGGGTTCGTGCCCCGGTCTGGGAAGATCCCACATGCCGCAGAGCGGTTGGGCCCGTGAGCCATGGCCGCTGAGCCTGCGCGTCCGGAGCCTGTGCTCCGCAACGGGAGAGGCCGCAACAGTGAGAGGCCCGCGTACCGCAAAAAAAAAAAAAAAAAAAAAAAAAAACTAAATCTATTAAAAAAAAAGCCAAGGCAGAAAATGTTCAAGGAAGAGCATGTGTATTGTCAGCAGGGTTAACCGTTGCGGAGCCTGGGACCAGGATGGAAACATGTCCCTTGGTTAGTGATGTGGTTACATTGGTCACTTTGGTGAGAATGGTTTCTGCTGAGTGACGGGGTGGGAGCTAGATCGGAGAAGGCTTAAGTGAATGGAAGGCAAGAAAGTGATTAATTGAGTACAGAAAACCCTTTCAAGAAGCTTGGCGGTTGCGGGTGAAAGAATATCACACGGGTAGGGCAAACGTTATTCTCTTGCCAAAGGGGACGGAATGTGAGTGTGCTCAAGCCTCTGGATTAGTTGCTAAATTCCTGTGACAGAGGAACCTGGTCACTTGCCCCATGAGTGTCCAATCAGTGAATTCCATGCTGCAGGACACCTTACAGGTCAAATGCCCCAGGTTCTTTAATAAATAACTTGTTTTTTTCCTCAGTGTTATTATTATTTTTGGCTGCAGCGGGTCTTACCTGTGGCACCCGGGATCTTCATTGTGGAGCGGGCTCTTCATTGTGGTGCACGGACTTCTCTCTAGTTGTGGCGCGAGGGTTTTCTCTGTAGTTGTGGCGCGAAGGCTCCAGGGCATGTGGGCTCTGTAGTTTGGGGCATGCAGGCTCTCTGGTTGAGGCTCGCAAACTCAGTAGTTGTGGCGTGCTGGCTTAGTTGCCCCGTGGCATGTGGGATCTTAGTTCCCCGACCAGGGATTGAACCCGTGTCACCTGAATTGGAAGGCAGATTCTTTACCACTGGACCACCAGGGAAGTCCCAACAAACAACTTTTGAGGGAAAGACAGGACTAGAGGCAGAACCTGAGGATTTTAACAAGCTTTTAAAAGACACATCAATGTTTTTGAAAATTAGCAAGTCTAAACTCTGAAGTCTAGAGATGCATATTTGTGTGATAAAACAAAAGAAATGCATGGAAGTGATCACCATAAAAGTCAAGAGAGTTGTTACTTTTGGGGGGAGGAGGGAACAATGAACGAGTCAGAGCACACGAGGAGGTTTCTGGGTGGTGATATTATTATAACTCATTCAGCTCAAGAGGACGAAGTCCGGCTATGGAGAAAAGAAGAATGGAGAGATACGTGAAATTGAAGAAGGGGTGTGTGGTGTGTGTGTGTGTCTCACAATGGCAGAAGCAGGCAGGAACCACTGTGGCAGTCATTCTTGTCCCTCTCCCCATGTTGCACCAAGGTTCACAAGCCCTTCTATTTCTTCTGTGAGGCAGAAGGGGCAAGAGTTATTCTCCCCATTTTATGGTTGGGAAAACTGAGGCCTGGTGTATGAGACTTGCCCCAAGTTACACTGCTCATCGAGGACATTAGATCCCAGGCCCCAGCCCAGGAGTGAGCAGGGCAGCTGGCTCACCCAAGGCTGCCCTGTCCCCTGCAGGAATCACTGAGATTTTGATGAACAGACCAAGCGCCCGCAATGCCCTGGGGAACGTCTTCGTTAGTGAGGTGAGAAAGGGTGGGCACGAGGGTGGGCTGGGGCTGGCTTGGGAGGTACCTGATGGAGTCTCCTCTGCAGCTGCTGGAAGCTCTGGCCCAGCTGCGGGAGGACCGGCAAGTGCGTGTCCTGATCTTCAGAAGTGGAGTGAAGGGTGTATTCTGTGCAGGTGGGTTTCCTTTCCAGCCCCTATGCTGCGGCTCAGCAGGGCTCCCCCGAGCCTGCAGGGCATTTGGGGGGGGGGGCGGGTGTCCTTAGGTCAGCTCCAGCACAGGACTCATTATTCCCATTTTAGAGATGTGAACTCAGCGGTAAAATTCCTTGCCTAGGGTTACACAGATAGTAAGAATTCAGTTTGAACTTGGCCTCTCTGACCCCCAAATCCTTGGTCTTCCTGCTGCACCACCCACTGTTCTGACCCTTCACTGAGGAAATGAGGAAGCTGAGTCCAAAGACATTCACAAGGTCTGTGGCCAAGGTGGGACTCTGTGCCCCTTTGCCCACCTACAAGATCTCAGTCCGTCAAAAAAACTCTTCAATGTCTCTGCACCATTTGGTCCTCGCCACGCACTTCATTTCAAAGATGAGAAATGCCGTATCCCAGGCCCACAACAAGCAAATGAATGAGAGCTGAGCTAAGAACTGGCACTGGGGAGGCGGGAAGACGCTGTGGAAGGCTAGGGTGGGAGGAGCGTGATGCTTAGGAGTTTTCAAGGAGATTTGGCTCAGTCCCTAGGTCTCAGCTGTCCAGATCACGGTGACCAGCTCGGGGTCTGCCATGGCAGGATAAGTATGTGGACCAGTCTGCCTGACCCCGCTGCCCTGGCTGAGGCCCTCCTCCTCCCCTGGCCTCTTCCTCTGGCTCCACCTCTATCTGACCTCTTCTATCATGGTCACTTCATGCCCCTGTTAGCCCCACTCTTCCCTACCCCAACTAAGGACAGGGAAGTAGGGGAGCTGCAGGAGGTCTGCCCCTGACTTGCTCTGGAATCCTGGGCTAGTCCCTGTCCCTCTCTGGGCCTCAGTTTCCCCATCTCTCACTGAGGGGCTGGAACTAATCAAAGAATTCCAAGGGCTCTCCCAACTGACTTTCGGATAATCTAACATTGCAAAGGCTACATTCACCCCTTACTCCCGCCTCAGGCCCCTGCCATCTGGCTTTTGATGACGCCTCCATTGTCACTACTCTCACCAAGGTCCCTGCCCACCTCCATGCCACTGGGCCCTGCACTCACTCCTCAGTTCTCATCTTACTTGACCTCTCAGCCTCCTTGGACCCCACCAACCCCTTCTGTTAAAAAAAAATAATTATACAGTGATGTATGTCAATTATTTCTCAATAAAACTGGAAAAAAATAACTAAGAAATTTTTATTTTATTACTATTTAACATAGTTTTTGAATTGTCAAATATATATATATTACACAAAAATTTACATTTTAATCATTTTTAAGTGTAAAATTCAGTGGCATTAAGTACATTCACAAGGTTATTCAACAATTACCACTGTCCATTTCCAGAAAATTTTCATCATCCCAAATAAACTCTATACCCATTAAGCAATTCCTCCCCATTCGCCCAACCCCCAGTAACCTCTGTTCTACTTTCTATCTTTACGAATTTGCCTATTCTAGGTACCTCATACAAGTGGAATCATATATTTGTCCTTTCATGTCTGGCTTATTTCACTTAGTATAATGTCCTTCATGTTCATCCATGTTGTAGCATATTGCAGAATTTCTATCCTTTTAAAAAATGAATATTCCATTATATATATATATATAAATTATATATATATTTTTTTCCACATTTATTTTGTTTATCCATCTGTTGATAGACCTGGGTTTGTTTATACCTTTTGGCTATTGTGATTAATACTGCTATGAACATTGGTGTGCAAGTATCTGAGTCCTTGCCTTCAGTTCTTTGGGGTATACACTTAGGAACAGAATTGCTGGACCATACAGTAATCCTATGTTTAACTTTTTGAGGAGCCACCAAAATATTTTTCACAATAGCTGCATCATTTTACATTCCCACTAGCAATGCATCAGGGTTCTCCACATCCATGCCAACACTTTTTTGTTTTTGTTGTTGTTGTTTATAATCACCATCCTAATGGGTGTAAAGGGGTATCTCATTGTGGTTTTTATTTGCATTTCCCTAATGACTAATGATGTTGAGCATCTTCTCCTGTGCTTACTGACTTATTGTCTTTGGAGAAATATCTATTCAAGTCCTTTGTCCTTTGTGGGTTTTGTTTTTGGTTTTGTTTTTAGTTGTAGGAAGTCTTTATATATCCTAGATATCAATTCCTTACCAGTTATATGATTTGCCAATATTTTCTTCCATTCGTGGGTTGTCTTTGCTCTCTTGATAGTGTCCTTTGATGCACCAAAGTTTTAAATTTTGATGAAATCCAGTCTATCTTTTTGTTGTTGTTGCATCTCTCCTTTTTTTGACCACCCCCAGCCCCCACCCCTGGCTTCCCTAACCATGTTTTCCCAGTGTTTCTCTTCCCTCTCTGGCTGCTTCTCTTCAGATTTCCTTTGCTGGATCCTTTGACAGCCCGGAATGCAGTAACGGGCTGTCACCCTTGCATCTGCAGGTGCAGACCTGAAGGAGCGGGAGCAGATGAGTGAGGCGGAGGTGGGGGTCTTTGTCCAGCGGCTCCGAGGCCTGATGAATGAGATTGGTGAGGGTCCTGGAGTGCGGAGGAGGAGGGCATTCCGGGGCCCTGCTGGCCCCAGCCTCACCCCACCCACCACTCTACTCTAAAGACAGAACAGTTTCTGTTGTGAGCTCTGTGGAGAGACAGATGATTCTGGGTGTTGGGGGGAAGGGGCGGGGGCAGGGAACAAGGAATTCTACAAGGGGGAGGGTGTGACGAGGGTTCAGAGGGCATTTCTCCCAGGGGGAGCCCTGGCTTCTCAGCCTTTGTGCCCCGCTGGTTATGACCCCCAACCCCTGTGCCCTCAGGGTGCAAGCCTGGCCTTTTCAGAGTCAGGTTTCACCAAGCATGCTTTCAGGCTTTGACAATGGCTGTTCTTTTAACTGGAATATCCCTCCTTGGCCATCTGAACTTTCTACTTGTTCTTTAAGACCACCAGTGCCTCCTCCTCCAGGAAGCTGTCCCTGATCCATCCTCCAAGCTTCCTTTATCAGAGCACTGATTACCTGGGTCATCATTGCCTGTTTACAGGTCTGCCTTCCCCACGTCTGGTTCAGTTGTGTTCCCAGCACTCAGTATGGGGCTTGGCACACAGAATGAGAAGGGAGTGCAAAAAGGCTGGTCCCAGGGAGGCCAGCAGGAGATTACCCTGCCCATCTCCCCACTCCCGATCCCCAGCTGATGGCACAACTCTCCCCAGTGGGAAAACCAACCTCTAAGGTAACCTGGCTGAGGTACCAGGTAAGGTCCCCAAACCTGGGACCAATGAAGCCCTCTGTCCCAACCAGTGAGCTCCTCCCCTCCCTGAGACACTGTCCTGGTCCTGCCAGGGCCTCGCAGGCTGAGCCTTTCTTCATCTCCACAGCAGCCTTCCCTGCGCCCACCATTGCAGCTATGGATGGGTTTGCCTTAGGTGGAGGCCTGGAACTGGCCCTGGCCTGTGACCTCCGAGTGGCAGGTACTGGGCACGGGGAGAGGTGGGGTAGGGTGGGGAAGGAAGAGTGAAACAGGCTAATTCTGGGGATTCTGCAGTCAGCCACTGCTCTTGGCTTGCCAAGCAGCCACAGAACTAAAGGCAAGGTGGGGAACAGGGAGCTCAGGCAGCAGCTGGTTCCCCTCCTGGCCTGGCCTGACTGCGGCAGTACCCATGCTTCTCAGTCAGCTGCCCTCCGCTCAGGACTGCTCCTACCAACCCCAGAGCAACTGCTAACATGACAGCAGAAAGAACACAGAGAGGGAAGGCTGGGGACAAAGACTAACTGTTCAACCTTCCGGTTCTGTCCAAGCCAGCTTTTTCAATCACGTTCTGAGCAAAGGTGAGCCGTGGGGGCGGCCTGTCACCTGCCCAGCTAATCACAAACATGCCTGGGCAAGAACACTGCCCTCTGGTTCACTGGCACCCAAAAAGGTTTGCGTTACTAGTTCAGAGAAATTGAGCTTTGAAGAGTGGAGGGAGGGGAGGATGAAGATGATCGATCACTTTTTAACCTTCCTGTCTTGGTGGTTAGGTGCGCCCTTCTTGGAGGCAATCAGAGAAAGTCTGAGTGCCATCACGGTGCTACTCTCTTCCCCTCATTGCTTTCCCCCGCCACCCAGGAAGAACATTTTTTAAAAATGTGTAACCCCAGGCATAGAGGGAGCTTATATCTACAAGATACGTATCGAAGAGAAGGCATCAAAATACCAGATCAGGTCACAGCCCTGAATCTGCTTCTCACCTGCCTATGTTTAGGGCAACTAACTTGCAGGGTTTGGTGGACAGGAGGGTGAACGTCACCTCCTTCCTCCCACACTGCATGGTTCAGGTAGCCTGTGCTGAGGGAATTCAGGAGAAGCCTGTGTGGTGGGACACCTCAAGGAGGGCTTGTCAGAGGAAGCAGAACTGGGGAAAGAGGATGTGGACCGGAATACAGGAAAATTTCAGGCTGACAAAAAGCTGGGAAAAATAACTGGTAGGAGCAGGAGTCAGCGGCACTCGAGGCCAAACCTGAGATAAGGATGCGTGAGACAGAGAATCCATTAGCTTACAAATAGGTATCGGGCACCTTCTAGGAACCCCTGCCTTGTTCCAAGCACCATTACCTCACTTGATCCTTAGCAGCTCTCTGGAGTAGGCAGAAGAGGGGTAGTCGTCTTCTTCCCACCCATGAGGCTCAGAAAGGGTAAGAGACTTGCCTGGTGAGTAGGGGAGGTAGATGAGTGCCTGGGCCTGCTGGCTTCCAGGCTAGGGCTCTTCCAAAGGCAGCATCTGGGGGAGCCTGGCTGTGGCCACACCACGAGGGAAGTGGCTGGCTGGAGGAGCGAGCAGAGCCCACAGGTGGTATCTCTTCTCCTTGGGGATTGGCGCTGGAAGGTAGGGTTGGGGATTCATTCTGTTTTGTGTAAGCAGCTTCCTCAGCTGTCATGGGGCTGATTGAGACCACCCGAGGACTCCTCCCAGGAGCAGGTAACCTCAACCCACAGCATCCATCCTTCTTTACCTGTCCAACTCCAGTCTATCCAGCATAATTCCCTACTTTCCTCTTTTGCCCTATGTTCTGGGCTCTGCCCTGCCAACCTAACTCAGTTTGCTCTTCTGAGAGGTCTTGGCTGACTCCCAGCCTGGGCCTTCTCTGGCCTCCCACTTCCCATGCAGATTCACCACCCCTACTCCATCCTGGCAGGAGGGACTCAGAGGCTGCCTCGATGCCTGGGGGTGGCCCTGGCGAAGGAGCTCATCTTCACAGGCCGACGACTGAGTGGGGCACAGGCCCAGGCTCTGGGGCTGGTGAACCATGCTGTGGCCCAGAATGAGGAGGGCAACGCCGCCTACCACCGGGCACGAGCGCTGGCCCAGGAGATCCTGCCCCAGGTTTGATGATCACCCAGCACAGGAGGGCCTGTGCCATACGGGATGCACGTGTGGAGAGGCCAGGGGGCAATGGTGTCTCATGCAGCCACATAAGATCCATTTACCCAGATTTATAAAATAACCCTCTTTGGAGTTTTAGCATCCATTCCGCCATCCAGTAAATGAAATCAGATTTTAAGTTAAAATGAAAATTAAGTTCTGAGGGACTGGAATCAAATAGGCTTGAAAATCCTCAGAACAGCACCGTAAAACAGAACTTCCTGAGATGATGTAAACATCCTCTACCTGTGCTCTCCACTAAGGCAGCCACTAGCCACATTATTTAAATTTAAATTAAAATTTTAGTTTCTCAATTACACTTGCCACATTTCAAATGCCAATAGCCACATGTGGCTACTGGCTACTGTATTGGACAGTACTCCATTAAAATGTCCCAAAATTGAAAAAGCAAGATTCTAAAGCAGATAGAGAACTACCAGCTCAACTTTCCGACCATACTACATGGGGGAAAAGTGCTTGAAATACATGATGTAGGACGTGTTAAGCCCCATTAATTTTTTAAAATCCTCAAAAGAGCCTATGAGCATAGTCTCCCAAAAGGTTTAGAGACCTAGGGAGTAGGTTTAGGCCCTGCCTACATGTAAGCTCCAAGTACCTGAGAGGCTCTGCTGGCTTCTCACTCCTCTAAGAGGACCCAGAGGGAGGTCCCAAGTTTCTGCAAAGATATGCAAGCAGCTGAAATGGAGCTAGGTTTTGCTAATTTATAATACTGACTTAGCCCATACGGAGCATCTCATCCATCCGACACAATCCAAGGTATTTTAATAGTGTCCCAACTGTTAGGACAATCCAGCTGAGCTGATTATCCCCATTGTATCTATGCTATAACAGACCCAGAAAGGTTAAGTGACCGTTCGTCAAGGTCAAACAAAGTGACTGCAATACCAGAAAGAAAAACAGTAACTGGTATTTTGGCATTAATTTTGCATAATAAAAAAACTGGTATTTTATTTTAAAGAGTGCAGAACGTGTACGATTTTTTTAAAAAACAAACTAAATAATGCATTTCAAATACAAAAAATTACAGACGTTATAAAACGAAGTTAAAATATAAGCCTATAAAACTGTTACCCATACTCTATCATTTTAATATTATTAACAGAGAAAAGTATTTGAATTAATCATGAAGAGTAAAAAAGAGGTATTTTATTTTGGGAAAAAAACACTGTCTTCCTTAAATAATCCTGCCTCTTTTTTTTTTTTGTTTTTTTTTTGTTTTTTTTTGTTTGTTTGTTTGTTTTTTGTTTTTTTTTGCGGTACGCGGGCCTCTCACTGCTGTGGCCTCTCCCGTTGCGGAGCACAGGCTCCGGACGCGCAGGCCCAGCAGCCATGGCCCACGGGCCCAGCCGCTCCGCGGCATGCGGGATCCTCCCGGACCGGGGCACGAACCCGTGGCCCCTGCATTGGCAGGCGGACTCTCAACCACTGCGCCACCAGGGAAGCCCAATCCTGCCTCTTTGTATAACTTCGAGGTCTTCTTTGAGGGCAGGGACTCTAAAAAACTGATAGTGAATTTGGTTTAAAAGAAAGTATTTCTTTTGTCTTCATTTCTTCTTTTTATTGATAGTTTCATCACATATAAATGGAGAGTCTGATGCTGTTAATTTTAATGCTGTCATGTTTCTGTTATAGTTGGTCAGAAAGTCTCTGAACTAATACAAAACTCTGAATGACTCAGGATAGTAGCTAATTACACTTCCACAGAGGGGGCCTATCCAGCAAGACTTGTAGACTACAGGGCTTATCTTTTTCCATAAACTAAATAACTGGGTCTTTGAGCTTGATCTCAAGATGATTCAGGCTTCAGATTTTTCCGTATATTGAAATAACGGTATTCTACTAATATAATTACTAGTATTTCAGGATTTAAAAGCAGCTTTGTATACCAAAACACGAGCATACCAAAAATTAGTACTAAAATCACTAATGCAAATGCTAGGACATTTTGATGCAACCTGAAAAACGAATCTTTAACTTCCAGCTGAGTAACTGGGTGCCAAGGATGAAAGGGTTCTTGGATGGGGTGAGCACAAAGGGTGGTGTGGTAGATGGCTGCCCTCTAGTGGACAAACTACTAAGACTAGGGAGTCAAGTGGCTGCAGAGATTAGAGCCCAGAAAAAACTGTCAATAAACACAAGGGCCACAACTTAACACTCAGATCTTCCCTTTAAATAATAAACATACCTTATCCTTTGAATATGGATTTGGCTACATTTTCCACTTGAACGACAAAGGGATGGAACATACTGTGGCCAGTGTGACTCACTGTTCTCATTCCAAATAACATGAAATGATCAATCATATTTCTAATAATTCATACACACACACACACACCCAGTGCACCCTTGAACAACACAGGTTTGAACTGTGCAAGTTCACTTATACATGGATTTTTTTCAGCTAAATACATACTACAGTACTACACGATCCGAGGTTGGTTGAGTTCGCGGATGCAGAACTCTTTATAGGGAGGGCTGGCTGTAAAGTTATACGCAGATTTTCCACAGCATGGATGGTCGGTACCCATAACCCCTGGGCTGTTCAAGGGTCAACTACATATATATATGTATATGTATATACACATACACACACACATACATACACACTCAGAAACATAAACGTGTGTTTTCAACACAGTACACATAGCTGTGTAGTTTTTAATGTTCTGTGATGAGAAATCAGTAGTTAAATAACATATTCATGATAAGCAAATCAAACAGAAGAATAAGAAGGACATAAAGTAAAAATCAAAAGTAGGGTGACCCTGTTTACCTGGGGCTGTCCAGGTTCAACGTGAAAGTCCCATGTCCTAATAACCCTTCAGTCACTGGCAAGCCGGGAGAGCTGGTCACCAAAACATCGCTCAGGGCTTCCCTGGTGGCACAGTGGTTGAGAGTCCGCCTGCCGATGCAGGGGACGCGGGTTCGTGCCCCGGTCCGGCTGCGGCTGGGCCTGTGAGCCATGGCCGCTGAGTCTGCGCGTCCGGAGCCTGTGCTCCGCAACGGGAGAGGACACAGCAGTGAGAGGCCCGCGTACCACAAAAAACAACAACAACAACAACAAAAACATCGCTCAATTCCCCAATCCCTCTCCCCAGAGATGACCACTGTTAACAGTTCGCACATTCTTCCAGAAATATTCATTGTATGTACAATATAAATTATGCATATACTCATATCTAAATGACTCTAAATTCTTTTTAGGATGGTTTAGGGGACAAGGAACACACCTTTAGAGGCTAATCCAATTCTAAGAGACATTTAAAAAACATGAAATTAAAATATGCATAGAAAAGAATTCAAGCAGTATGGAAAAGTATAAAACAAAAAAGTGAAGTTCTCCATTCTCTTGACCCTTCTCCCCAAAGGCACATCATACCAACACACTTTACACAAATGGAATAATATACAAACCAGTATGCACCTTTCTTTTTTACCTACTACCTTGGAGAGTTTCCCATTTCAGCACATACTTATCAACCCCATTCTTTTAAACAGCTGCACACTTTTTCATTCATGGTATGGATGTGCCATCATTTAACCAGTACTCTAATGAGGAACATCATGTTGCTTACATCTTTATGCTCCTGAAAAATAGCTGGAGTGAATAACTTTGTACACCTTAGTGTACTTCTGGAAGTAGATGCCTACCTGGAGGTACAACATGAAAGAGCATGTGCATCTAATTTGCCAGTTCTTGTCAAACTGCCTGCCCGAAGCATTGTACCAATTTACTCTTTACCTAGAGTAAATAAATTGTAAATTTACCAATTTACAATTTACCTAGTCTGACGTGAAAAGGAGCACCTCACTGTTCTGATTCACGTTTCTTTAAAAGTAAAGCTGAGCATACCTTGTGCCTGTATTTCTTTTCTGTGAACTAACTTTTCATACTGTTGTGAATGTTAAAAAAACATTATACCAGCTTTTTGTTAAGGAAATTCTTGTCACAGTATCACAAATATATTTTCCCAGTTTTTGATTTTTGTCTTTTATCTGTGGTATTTTTCAGTCTGAAGTCCTTCATTTTTATGTAGCTAGCTTTTTTATTTATGGCTTCCATGCTAACAGACTTTTTAAATCATTCTTTTTCTGATGAAGTCTTACTTACAAAAACTTCAAATAATATGAATAATATAGGAGGCAAAAGCACTCCTTGCCTGGAAGTGGGGCTGGGGATGGAGTGCCAGGCCTGCTGTGGCACAAGCTAACTGGAAGCAAGGCCAGTGAGGCAAAGACAGCCACTTGGATGCTCTTGCAAAATGCCCCCTCAGGATTTCAACCCAGGCCTGTCAGACTCCAAAGCCTGAGTTCCTAATCTTGACCTTTTTTCACCCTATTGGGGGAAAACCTGCTTGCAGCAGAGGCTTGAGATGAGAGGGGTAGAGGAAGGGAGCAGCAGTAGGAAAGCTGACTGGGAATCAGATCTGAGCTTCACCACTGACTCACTGGACAAATGTGGCCAAGTGCTTCACCACCCTGAGCCTCAGTTAAACATGGCACCATCCTGGAAGGATGGGTAGCACCATTTGACCATTAGAGAAGTCTGTGGGCGGGAAAGTATTTGGAAAATGTTGTACATGTTGGAGGGATGGATTAAATGACAAGAACCTCGGATGGTCAGGATTGGGAGGGTCAGGGATCAGTTAGGCTTCCTCCATTATAGAAAAGGAACATCAGCTGAGAAGTAGCAGGTACTAAAACTAACGAAACTTAACACTGTCAGTAAACAGCTGGATCTCTGTGCAGACCTCTTCCCCCACCGTGGAGCTGTGTGCCTAATTATGAGCACTGATCCCCTCCTCAACCAAGCTTCTTCTTTTCCCTAGGCCCCCACTGCTGTGCGGCTGGGCAAAGTAGCCATTGACCGAGGAACAGAGGTGAGAGGGTTTTGGGTTGGAACCTGGGCCCCACTAAAGTCAGTGGGGCGGCTGGGAGGTGGTGCTTTCATGGCAAACAGATGGACAGCACAGCTGGAAAGAGCTCAGGAACTGGACTCTTCTAACAGACTTTGAGTCTGACCTCTCTCTTTGTGCCTTGCTTTTACCTACCTACAAAATGAAGTGTGGCCAGGTGATATTCCAAATGACATTTTATCCTCATCTCTCTCGCTTGGAGAGAGAAGGAAATTGAGGTTCAGAAAGGGTAAGACTTATCCAGGGTCACAGAACAAGGGAGTAACAAGAACCCAGGTCTGCGTGGCTCCCAGTCCATGTTCTCGGGTTTGTGTTGGTGGTCAGTAATGTGGCCTCGTGGACCGGGCTCAGGTGTGGTGCCTTGGCTGCAGCTAACCCATCCTAGACATCAGCTTATTCATTTATTCATCACACACTGAACCTAGACCTGAATTGGGATGCAGAAATGAGTCAAATATGGTCACTGCCCCCAAGGTGGGGAGGGGGACAGACACAAATCACTAATAAAAGGTCAAGGGTACCAAGCAGACACCCTGGAGAGGTTAGAGCTGCACTGTCCATGTGGCTACTGGCTACGGTATTGGACAGTGCTGAGTTGGAGAACGTTTTCTAGAACTGGGGCTTAGGGTGAATGAGAATTCCAAAAAATAGGGAAAAGTGTGAGGAAAAACACAGAGGTGTATAAATAAGCAACTTGACAGAACAGGACGAAGGGACGAGTGAGACAACATAGCATGGAGGTTAGGGGCATAGGCTCTGGTGCTGGACCATCTGGGTTCAAAGACCTGCTTTTCCACATACTGTTGAGCCCTTAGACAAATCATTCCACTTTTCTATGCCTCAGATTTTTCAGCTGTATAGTAGGGAAAATAACCCCTGTTGTGAAAGGTACTTCTCTTAGAATAGTGCTTGTAAGTGGTAGTAATAGCAAGTACTGGGCAGTATAGGCTGGGAAGTTGCCAGGGGCCAAGTCATAAAGGCCTTAGTCCTCAGGGCAATGGGAAGCCAGCAAAGTTCACTAATAGGGGTGACGGGAGGCAGCCAGATGGCAAGGAGGGAACACTGGCTGTGCAAGCACAGCTCAGGCACACCCTCCTCAGCTCTACAGGCTATGTGTAATCCTCCCCACTGTTCTCGCAGCCCGCATTCGTCCCAGCACTGTTTCACCACTGTTATGAATGGTATTCCCTCTCCAGGTAGGGGATTCTTTATCTTCTCATCTCTCTTCATACGGGCTGGCATACAGTAAGCCTCAATAATTCTTTGCTGGAAGAATCCATAATCAGTAAGAAGTGGTGTAGGAAGCAGGGCAAGCTGGCGCCCAGTGCTGATGGAGATGGGCAAGGTCAGGCTGATCCAGGCACAACTTCTTTCTTGCAGGTGGACATTGCATCAGGGATGGCCATTGAAGGGATATGCTATGCCCAGGTATGTGTCTGCCACCAGTCCTGCATGCTTGTAGCAGAGGCTGGGCCAGAGTGGGCGGCCTTAAGTACTATATGACCAATTCAGTAGGTTCCTCCCAACCCAGAGAGTCAGTCTTTGTGCCATTCCTTCCTCAGTTAGCCTGGGGTGATGCCAGGGGAGCCACACTGCTCCTCTCTGGGACTGTTTCCTCAGCCATCTAATGGTGGTGTAACCTGCTCTACTTGTGTGCCCAGAGAATCACAGAGGAACTTGAGAGAGAAGAATAGCAGCTTATGCGATCTCTGTACCAGTGGCTACTGTAGAGGCCAGGCTGGAGTGGGACATCAAAGCCTTGGTTTTCACCTGTAGGCTGTGTGTGTTCAATGGTGGGGCAGTAAACCTGGGGCTGACCTATTTAGCCCCTCACTCCTGGGTGAGTCAAAAATATTAATCTCCAGGTTAACAAATAATGAAAATACTCTTAAACAGGGGGTCCTGGGATTTGTAAGACGTAGTGTGAACCAACTACACACCAGGATTCAAAGCCAGAGTTCTTACCGCAAAGCCTCATCTATCTTCTCTACTGAGTAGCCTCATTTCAGACTGTTGCACGGGACTGTGAGCTCTCTGGAGGCGTGCAAGCTGTGTGCAAAGAGAGGCTAGTGTGACAGGCCTTGGGTGCTGAAGAGGCAGCCTGCCTTCCCCCAGGAGACCAAGGAGCCATCGAGGCCCATACTGCTGCATGGCCCAACACCGGAGTCCAGAGGCAGTGAAAGACTTGGATTCTGTCCTTGTCATGCGTCGAACAAGCTTGAGCGAGTACTGGCCTCTGGTCCTGCTCCCATAGACTGACACTCTGTATGTTGTTTCAGAACATCCCGACCCGGGATCGGCTGGAAGGCATGGCTGCCTTCAGGGAGAAGCGGCCCCCTAGATTTGTTGGCGAGTGACTTCCTTTGAACCTTAAGCGTGGGAGATGCACACCTTACAGGGAAGGATCCAGAAGGAAAATGTGCAGCGCGCCTGCCCTCATCATTTCACCTCTCTAGGCTTCAGTTTCCTCACAAGGACAATGATCGATATAGAATGACTGGCATGGTGCCTGGCACTAAGGTGCTGGCTATGCCACCTATTGCTACCTTTGTCATTCCTCACCCAGGCTAGACAATCACTGGCGTCGGGTTGGCTTTGGAGAATACCTGTCTCTCCCTAGTAGAACGATCAACTAAGGACAAAACAGACCCCTCTGGGCCTTTATATCGCTGGCACTCAAGCCTGACCTCTGCATCTCAGTTATTAGGTGCTCACCAGAGATGACAGGAGGTTGTAAGAACCACCCCCAACTACCCTGTTTCTTCCTCCATACAGCAGAGATAATAAGGAAACCCTGGCAGTGGTTGAATAGGCCCAGCTCTCTGCCAGTTACTCACTGTGTGCCTCAGCCTCCTCATCTATAATGAAACTGTTGGGAGGACTAAAAAAATAATAAAATGCCTGATGTTCAATAAACGTGAATTATTATTCATGTACAGTGTTCTTTTAAGAACCAGATGAAATCACTGCTGTGAAAACCTTTTATAAACTGTAACGTGGCAGGCAAATCTTTCATGGAGCATTAAATGGCTTTCAGCAGTACTGAGAAGGGAACGATTAACTCTGATGGACAACATGGAAGGTCAGGAAATGGGCAGGTAACACTGGAGTTGAAAGCTGAAGGATCAATAGGCATTTGAGGCAAAAACGAGGAAGCCTGAGGGGAACAGCACGAGCAAAAGTGAGCAAGATGACGACACTCAGAAATAAAGGGTGGCTGATATGCACATATGCACACTAGTCTCAGGAGCCCTCCTTCTGTGTACCAAGGCAGGGGAAGAGACAGCCACGTGGTCATTCTTTAACTGATCTGAGCTTTCTGAGCCTACGCCTGGCCAGACTCAGAAGTCACTAAGCCATGGGCATGGACACATACCAATAACATTGTTGACTTGCTGCTAAATACAAATGTGCCCCAAAGTTGTGCTCACTTCCTGAAAAGGAGAGTAACACAGAAGAGCCCGAGTCTTAGAATCAGCAGCAACGGCATGAGCAGTATCTATCTACTCAGGAAAGTAACCTAACTTCCTCTTTCTCATCTGTGAAATGGGGAGGATAAAACTCAACTATCGCAGAGGATTGTTGTGAATGAGACAAAACTTGGAGAGGTGCCCAGTGTAGCAGTGGACCTCAACAGGCACTATTTCCCACCCACCCTCCTCACATTAGCCTAAGCTAGTATCTGGTAACAGCACGTTCCAACGTACGGAACTCCGGTCAGGAAAGTAAGACAGCCTTTTGAATCACGCAAAAGAGTGAATGAGAGAAAATACTGTGTAGTTGCAGGACTGTAGAAGGAAGCAGGTTACAAATTCCTCTTATCCAGTCACCAGTGAGCAATAGTTTGAAATATGGTTTAGAATAAGAATAAGCCTCATCTGATTCCAAACGAAGGTATATAGCATTCCAGTTAAGAGTCTGGCCAGCTAACAGCACAAAAATCTAGCCCTAAAATAAGCTACTAATTCAGAAAGGAATTTATTTCTCTGAAAAACTTAAACAGATGAATGGTAAAACGTGTTTTGTTAGCTGTCAATAATAAGGTGAGGAAGGACTTCACACTCTATTCCATAGACGGGTTTGCAGAGGACACAAACCAAAGCTTCTGAGAGTTTATACTGTGAGTGAGGCTGGTTCTCAGAAAAGCTCACTATTTTTCTCATCTCCATATTAGGTAAGAGCACCTCTTTGCATCTCTGGCACAGCCCTTCCTTTTCCTCTCAGTTTTGGTCACAGTCCTAACTCAAATTAAAAATTTGAGGGACTGAGGGTTTGAGATTTATAATCCCCATATAATCTTTCATCTGAACATTCTATTCTCAGTCCTAACTTTGACCGTGCCCCACCAGCACACCCAATTACACACAATGTTATGCTTACTCAGTCTAATGCGTAACGCTGGAGGGAGAAAGGTCAAAGGTAGACTACCCAAAATCATAAAAATATATTTCTCTTCCCTCCACCCAACAAGTGGAAGGTACTCTGGTATCTATTAAAAATAATTTTTTCCCTCCCCTCCAATAGAGGTTCTGCCTTCCAAACAATACATTTATACGTGTATGTTTCCTAGAACTTTTTCATGTACTTCTTTTCCAGTGGCTTCATATAACCAGGAATAACAACTTAGGAGATTCTTTCAAACATGAAATTTAACATAAATATCACAGCTTCCCCGTAAGTCTTTCTTTTTCCTTTCCTCTGACAAACACTCAGAGTTAAGAAATTGGCCAGGGCTAGAGAAAAGTAACTGGCATAGCTGTTCCAACACAAGCTCAGAGGTCTTCACACAGAGTCCAGGGCTTGATTTTTCAAAACTGCTGAAAGGGTATTCCCAGAATGATTCCAACTTGATTTGGGATCATGGCTATCATACAAACCCAACCTTCTTATAACTTACAGAAAATCAACCAAAAAAAAAAAAAAAAGGCCAAGAAGGCAGTCAACTCACAAACTCCAGTGACAACTTGTTTCAATTCAATTCAACATTCAATTGGTGACAGGGCAGAAGACCTGACACTGAGCAACAGAGCACCTCTGAAGCCCCTGAGGATAAGAAGGGCATTCAACAGAGACGGGGTCTCTGATAATTCATGAAATGCATTCTGAAGTCATCTAGAATGGAGGTTGCAATGTGCTGTGCTTGGGGGTCTGCCTCACTGTGCTTCTGGATGTCACACAAAAGCTGCAGTCCTTCTTCTTCGACTAACATTTTGCAGTATTTGCTGGCTGAAAGAAAATCAAACAAAGAAACCTGATGGACAAGTTGGCATCTTAAATATTCCCAAATTACCACATTCACCATTTTGAAGAAAGAGTACAAAGTTTTAAGCCCTGTGACACAGGAATTAACAGATAAACTGTGTCAATTTAGAAGAAATATGCCAGTTAATGCTTGGCCTGTGTAATGAGATAATGGGTGATTCTTTTATTATGTTTACTTCTGGACAACTCTATGCTTCAAATGTCTCTAATCCTAGCTAAAAGGATAAGAACATCTTTTATTACAAAAATAGTACAAATTTCAGGTTCAGGCAATATGTTGAGCTAGACAACCTAAAAACACCAGAGCTGGATACAGTATAATTGAAAAAAATTTTAATTCATAGTTGAGTGCACAAAGTAAAGGAATTGTCCAGGAGTCAGACACAAAGAGCAAAAAGCACCTAAAGCTCATGTAACCTAACCTGTAACTATCGTGAGGCAGAAAGGGACTATCAGTTTCAGTAATCTATGAATTTACATTTTAACTTAGGAAGTCAGAAGCAAAATCAATGCATAAAGCTGGCCCCTCAAAGGGCTAGACAAGACAACGGACAAGACAATGAAACATCTGCATTTAGCCTGGGCTCCTGGGGAGAAGTCTTTCCTGAGAATTTATAACCAGTCCCAAGTTGGTATAGGGTTTGAATTTACATTACCCTAAATGTTCTGGGAACCCTTGAGCTGAGAAATTAATATAAGAATTAGTCCAATCCCAGGGAAACCTCTAGAACACTTGACAGAAGCAAATACAAAGCTGTACTGAAGGCACATGTCCACAAATCAGTCTGAAAGGATTCTCTTAATCAGTCCAAGAGTCTATTAGACACAGAAACAATGATCCAAAAACACATCTAAGGCAATTACCAAGAATGCAGTAAAAAGAAACAAAGATATGGAAACACTTTTTTAAATGGTTACAAAATATGTAGGACAGATTCAGAGAAGGTATAAGATACTTCTGATAGATGTTACAAGAAAGGAATAGAGAGAATAGGTGGAGGGTAATATTTTAAAAGAAAATGGCTGAAAATTTTCATCAATTTTGTAAGGTATAATCATGGCCTGAAACCCAGGGGCCATATAACAAAATACTGACTTGTAAAAACAATGAATAAAATCAAGACAATAAACTGGGAAAAAATATTTTCAAGAGTTTCTTCAAATTAAAAAGACCAAAAAACAGTAAACAAAAAGTGAGCAATGGAAATCAACAGACAATTCAAATATAAGACAGTTCACCTTACTTAAAATAAACATCAACTGAGACTCTCTTTCACCTTAGACTGACAAAGATCAAAAAATTCAACTAGGGCTTCCCTGGTGGCACAGTGGTTGAGAGTCCGCCTGCCAATGCCGGGTACACGGGTTCATGCCCTGGTCCGGGAAGATCCCACATGCCGCGGAGCGGCTGGGCCCATGAGCCATGGCCGCTGAGCCTGCGCGTCCGGAGCCTGTGCTCCGCAACGGGAGAGGCCACAACAGTGAGAAGCCCGTGTACCGCCAAAAAAAAAAAAAAAAAAAAAAAATTCAACTAAACCTTTTTGCAAGAATAAAAGGAAACTGGAAGCTCTAATATATTGCTGATGGGAATGCAAACTGGTAATCAATTCTCTGGATGACAGTTTAGCAATACCTACCAAAACAAGCATTCATAACACTTTGACTCAGTAATTCTAAAAGTATTCTGCAGATTATGCTTGCAAAGTGATGTCTTTTACACAGATTGGCTGAATGGATACAAAAACAAGACCCATATATATGCTGTCTACAAGAGACCCACTTCAGACCTAGAGACACATACAGACTGAAAGTAAAGGGATGGAAAAAGATATTCCATGCAAATGGAAACCAAAAGAAAGCTGGAGTAGCAATTCTCATATCAGACAAAATAGACTTTAAAATAAAGACTACTAGAAGAGACAAAGAAGGACACTACATAATGATCAAGGGATCGATCCAGGAAGAAGATATAACAATTGTAAATATTTATGCACCAAACATAGGAGCACCTCAATACATAAGGCAAATACTAACAGCCATAAAAGGAGAAATCGACAGTAACACACTCATAGTAGGGGACTTTAACACCCCACTTTCACCAATGGACAGATCATCCAAAATGAAAATAAATAAGGAAACACAAGCTTTAAATGATACATTAAACAAGATGGACTTAATTGATATTTATAGGACATTCCATCCAAAAACAACAGAATACACATTTTTCTCAAGTGCTCATGGAACATTCTCCAGGATAGATCATATCTTGGGTCACAAATCAAGCCTTGGTAAATTTAAGAAAATTGAAATTGTATCAAGTATCTTTTCCGACCACAATGCTATGAGACTAGATATCAATTACAGGAAAAGAGCTGTAAAAAATACAAACACATGGAGGCTAAACAATACACTACTTAATAACAAAGTGATCAGTGAAGAAATCAAAGAGGAAATTAAAAAATACCTAGAAACAAATGACAATGGAGACACGACGACCCAAAACCTATGGGATGCAGCAAAAGCAGTTCTAAGAGGGAAGTTTATAGCAATACAATCCCACCTTAAGAAACAGGAAACATCTCGAATAAACAACCTAACCTTGCACCTAAAGCAATTAGAGAAAGAAGAACAAAAACATCCCAAAGTTAGCAGAAGGAAAGAAATCATAAAGATCAGATCAGAAATAAATGAAAAAGAAAAGAAGGAAACGATAGCAAAGATCAATAAAACTAAAAGCTGGTTCTTTGAGAAGATAAACAAAATTGATAAACCATTAGCCAGACTCATCAAGAAAAAAAGGGAGAAGACTCAAATCAATAGAATTAGAAATGAAGAAGGAGAAGTAACAACTGACACTGCAGAAATACAAAAGATCATGAGAGATTACTACAAGCAACTCTATGCCAATAAAATGGACAACCTGGAAGAAATGGACAAATTCTTAGAAATGCACAACCTGCCAAGACTGAATCAGGAAGAAATAGAAAATATGAACAGACCAATCACAAGCACTGAAATTGAAACTGTGATAAAAAATCTTCCAACAAACAAAAGCCCAGGACCAGATGGCTTCACAGGTGAATTCTATCAAGCATTTAGAGAAGAGCTAACACCTATCCTTCTCAAACTCTTCCAAAATATAGCAGAGGGGGGAACACTCCCAAACTCATTCTACAAGACCACCATCACCTTGATACCAAAACCAGACAAGGATGTCACAAAGAAAGAAAACTACAGGCCAATATCACTGATGAACATAGATGCAAAAATCCTCAACAAAATACTAGCAAACAGAATCCAACAGCACATTAAAAGGATCATACACCATGATCAAGTGGGGTTTATTCCAGGAATGCAAGGATTCTTCAATATACGCAAATCAATCAACGTGATACACCATATTAACAAATTGAAGGAGAAAAACCATATGATCATCTCAATAGATGCAGAGAAAGCTTTCGACAAAATTCAACACCCATTTATGATAAAAACCCTGCAGAAAGTAGGCATAGAGGGAACTTTCCTCAACATAATAAAGGCCATATATGACAAACCCACAGCCAGCATCGTCTTCAATGGTGAAAAACTGAAACCATTTCCACTAAGATCAGGAACAAGACAAGGTTGCCCACTCTCACCACTCTTATTCAACATAGTTTTGGAAGTTTTAGCCACAGCAATCAGAGAAGAAAAGGAAATAAAAGGAATCCAAATCGGAAAAGAAGAAGTAAAGCTGTCACTGTTTGCAGATGACATGATACTATACATAGAGAATCCTAAAGATGCTACCAGAAAACTACTAGAGCTAATCAATGAATTTGGTAAAGTTGCAGGATACAAAATTAATGCACAGAAATCTCTGGCATTCCTATATACTAATGATGAAAAATCTGAAAGTGAAATCAAGGAAACACTCCCATTTACCATTGCAACAAAAAGAATAAAATATCTAGGAATAAACCTACCTAAGGAGACAAAAGACCTGTATGCAGAAAATTATAAGACACTGATGAAAGAAATTAAAGATGATACAAATAGATGGAGAGGTGTACCATGCTCTTGGATTGGAAGAATCAACATTGTGAAAATGACTCTACTACCCAAAGCAATCTACAGATTCAATGCAATCCCTATCAAACTACTACTGGCATTTTTCACAGAACTAGAGCAAAAAATTTCACAATTTGTATGGAAACACAAAAGACCCCGAATAGCCAAAGCAATCTTGAGAACGAAAAAGGGAGCTGGAGGAATCAGGCTCCCTGACTTCAGACTATACTACAAAGCTACAGTAATCAAGACAGTATGGTACTGGCACAAAAACAGAAAGATAGATCAATGGAACAGGATAGAAAGCCCAGAGATAAACCCACGGACATATGGTCACCTTATCTTTGATAAAGGAGGCAGGAATGTACAGTGGAGAAAGGACAGTCTCTTCAATAAGTGGTGCTGGGAAAACTGGATAGGGACATGTAAAAGTATGAGATTAGATCACTCCCTAACACCATACACAAAAATAAGCTCAAAATGGATTAAAGACCTAAATGTAAGGCCAGACACTATCAAACTCTTAGAGGAAAACATAGGCAGAACACTCTATGACATAAATCACAGCAAGATCCTTTTTGACCCACCTCCTAGAGAAATGGAAATAAAGACAAAAATAAACACATGGGACCTAATGAAACTTAAAAGCTTTTTGCACAGCAAAGGAAACCATAAACAAGACCAAAAGACAACCCTCAGAATGGGAGAAGATATTTGCAAATGAAGCAACTGACAAAGGATTAATCTCCAAAATTTATAAGCAGCTCAGGCAGCTCAATAACAAAAAAACAAACAACCCAATCCAAAAATGGGCAGAAGACCTAAATAGACATTTCTCCACAGAAGATATACAGACTGCCAACAAACACATGAAAGGATGCTCAACATCTTTACTCATCAGAGAAATGCAAATCAAGACTACAATGAGATATCATCTCACACCAGTCAGAATGGCCATCATCAAAAAATCTAGAAACAATAAATGCTGGAGAGGGTGTGGAAAAAAGGGAACACTCTTGCACTGCTGGTGGGAATGTGAATTGGTACAGCCACTATGGAGAACGGTATGGAGGTTCCTTAAAAAACTACAAATAGAACTACCATATGACCCAGCAATCCCACTACTGGGCATATACCCTGAGACAACCATAATTCAAAAAGAGACATGTACCAAAATGTTCATTGCAGCTCTATTCACAATAGCCCGGAGCTGGAAACAACCTAAGTGTCCATCATCGGATGAATGGATAAAGAAGATGTGGCACATATATACAATGGAATATTACTCAGCCATAAAAAGAAACGAAACTGAGCTATTTGTAATGAGGTGGATAGACCTAGAGTCTGTCATACAGAGTGAAGTTAGTCAGAAAGAGAAAGACAAATACCGTATGCTAACACATATATACGGAATTTAAAAAAAAAATGTCATGAAGAACCTAGGGGCAAAACGGGAATGAAGACGCAGACCTACTTGAGAATGGACTTGAGGATATGGGGAGGGGGAAGGGTGGGCTGTGACAAGGCGAAAGAGAGGCATGGACGTGTATACACTACCAAACGTAAGGTAGATAGATAGTGGGAAGCAGCCGCAGAGCACAGGGAGATCAGCTCGGTGCTTTGTGACCGCCTGGAGGGGTGGGATGGGGAGGGTGGGAGGGAGGGAGATGCATGAGGGAAGGGATGTGGGAACAGATGTATATGTATGACTGATTCACTTTGTTATAAAGCAGAAACTAATTAAAAAAATAAATAAATAAACTTAAAAAAAAATGGATAACCAGTGGACCTACTATATAGCACAGGGGACTCTGCTCAATGTTATGTGGCAGCCTGGATGGGAGGGGAGTTTGGGGGAGAATGGGTACATGCATATGTATAGCCGAGTCCCTTTGCTGTGCATCTGAAACTATCACAACATTGTTAATCGGCTATACTCCAATATAAAATAAAAAGTAAAAAAAAAAAAAAAAAAAGAGTCATGTACCAAAATGTTCATAGCAGCCCTATTTACAATAGCCCGGAGATGGAAACAACCTAAGTGTCCATCATCGGATGAATGGGTAAAGAAGATGTGGCACATATATACAATGGAATATTACTCAGCCATAAAAAGAAATGAAATTGAGCTATTTGTAATGAGGTGGATGGACCTAGAGTCTGTCATACAGCGTGAAGTAAGTCAGAAAGAGAAAGACAAATACTGTATGGTGACACATATATATGGAATTTAAGAAAAAAAAATGTCATGAAGAACATAGGGGTAAGACAGGAATAAAGACACAGACCTACTAGAGAATGGACTTGAGGATATGGGGAGGGGGAAGGGTAAGCTGTGACAAAGTGAAAGAGCGGCATGGACATATATACACTACCAAACGTAAGGTAGATAGCTAGTGGGAAGCAGCTGCATAGCACAGGGAGATCAGCTCGGTGCTTTGTGACCGCCTGGAGGGGTGGGATAGGGAGGGTGGGAGGGAGACGCAAAAGGGAGGGGATATGGGAACATATGTATATGTACAACTGATTTAATTTGTTATAAAGCAAAAAATAAATAAATAAATAAATAAATAAGAAGGCAGAAAAGAAGAAAGAAGGCAGACAGATACTTGGAGAGAGAGAAAAATAGGTTAAAATCTATTTGGTCAGCATAGCATAGGGAGATCAGCTCGGTGCTTTGTGACCACCTAGAGGGTTGGGATAGGGAGAGTGGGAGGGAGGGAGACGCAAGAGGGAAGAGATATGGGGATATATGTATAAGTATTGTTGATTCACTTTGTTATAAAGCAGAAACTAACACACCATTGTAAAGCAATTATACTCCAATAAAGATGTTTAAAAAAAAAAAAGTGATGTCTTTTATTTTAACAAATGGTATGCACTACGCTTGTACTAATACTGTGCTATATACAAATGCTCGTACTATGAGCCAAGCAATGTTTAAATGCTTTGCAAATGTTACCTCATTTAATTCTCATAACAGCCCTATGAAATAGGTACTTTAATCCCCATTTTACAGATGAGGAAACTGGAGCACAGAGGGGTTCGGTAACTTGCTCAAGCTCCCACAGTTAGTAAATGGGAGCAAAGTACAAATAGTCTGATTCTGGGGTCTGTCCTCTTAATTAGCACATATGTTCATCTTTCCTAAATATATAGTATGTGTGTGAGTGAGAGTGAGAGAGAGAATGTCATTATTCATTGAACCAGTGTTTATATTGTGATAGAAAAGACTGGAAACAATGTTAAATAAATTGTTACATCATATAGCAAAGAAATACGGAGGAATCTAAATAGTGGTGATCTGGAGTCAGATCACTAGGTTAGAACCCTATCTCTGCCAGTGCAGGCTGTTTTAACTTTGGGCAAGTTACTTTACTTCTTTATGCCTCGTTTTCTCATCTGTAACAGATATACAATAAAATGCTACCCGTTCTATCTGTTGTGAAGATTAAATAAGTTACACATAAATAGCTTACAACACTGCTTGGCACATAGTAAATATAAATACTCAACTAAATTCTAGTTTTTGTTACAGTTACTACTGTTGTAATTGAATATATCAGCGTCTATTTCAATGCCATTCAAACTGATTGATCTGCCTCCATCTATTCATATGCCAGTACCATTTAAAGAGAAGTGTTAGAGACTTCTCTGGTGGTCCAGTGGTTAGGACCCCATGCTTCCACTGCAAGGGGTGCCAGGGTTTGATCCCTGGTCTGGGAATTAAGATTCTGCACGCCGCAGGCACAGCCAAAAATAAATAAATAAATAAAGAGAAGTATTAGGGCAAGCTCCTAAAAACCATTTTTCTCAGTCAGTTCTTTCCTGTTTATCCTGCCACTTTAACTTTAAAATAATTTTCAGATTCCTCAACTCTTACTCATTCACTTGAATTGTATTATATCCGTGAATTGAAAAGAATTGAGTATAGTATGTCTCACAATTATTTCAGGCTTTTAAATTATTTCCTATAGTTTTTTTTGCATATAGGCCTCAATACTTGTTAAAGCCATTTTAAGATAGCTTATGCTTTTGATAGTTAAACCTTTAATTAATTCTAAAAGTTATATCTTAGGTTTTTTAATATAAAATTATAGCCTGTATTTCTTTTATAATAAAAGCAAAAATTTTAATAATAATGCTTAACAAAGAATAAAAGCCAAAGGACTTCCCTGGTGATGCAGTGGATAAGACTCCACGCTCCCAATGTAGGGGGCCTGGGTTCGATCCCTGGTCAGGGAACTAGATCCCACATGCATGCCACAACTAAGGAGCTGGCAAGGCACAACTAAGGAGCCCTGGAGCCATAATTAAAGAGCCCACCTGCCGCAACTAACAATCCCATGTGCTGAAACTAAGGAGCCCACAAGCCACAACTAAGACCTGGCACAACCAAATAAATATTTTTTTAAAAAAAGAATAAAAGCCAAGAATTCCCAAGGGGAATTTAAAACAGCAAAACATGGAAAAAGATTTAATCTGCCTGGGACCAACTCCTGACATCTGGCCCCCCAGCCTCCCTCAAACCATTACAAAGAGGCAAATCTATGTATTACTATAGGAAGAATAGTATTCATGATAAACTACTGAGTGAAAAACAGCAAGCTATAGGATAGTATGCACAGAATGAGCCCATTTTGTCTAAAAACATTATCCTATTCGCATATAGTATATACTAACTATAGCATGTATACAGAAAAGTATCTGGAAGCATAGTTATAGTTATCAACTTATGGACAGTGCTTGCCTATGGGGAATAGGAGTGGGAGCAAACTTTCACTTTCTATATTGCTTGACAACCACCCCCAATTATAATTCTGTAGCATTTTTTATACTAATACAAATGCTTTTCAGTTTCTTTTTTTAAAGTGTTAAAATCAGGACATAGGTGAACAATTTTTCAAAATTCCACCTTGAACTTAATCCTTCTACAGAAAAATAGCTGGAAAACTATTCTTTTTAATTACATACGGTTTTTACTGCAGACATGATACATGGCCCATAGTGCCCAGAGCTGAACCTCTGGTTGAGAGACGTTGCCAAGGAGTGGGAAAAATGCCTTGAAGGATCTAAATAAGTACAAAGAAGATGTTTCTTCAGAACTCAAGCTAACATCAGGGATATAATAATAATTTTCAACATTTTCCCCCCAGGGTCAATTCCTCACCAAGACAGATATACTGCTGAGCATATAATCAGAACTAGCATTTAAGAAATTATACTCTGTGTGAGACATTATACATTCAATATCTGATTCCACCCTCAATCTTGCATACTGCCAGCCTCATTTTACAGATGATGAAAACTGAGTCTCAGAGATTTTCTAAAAGTGATTTTCCCGGGCCTCCCTGGTGGCGCAGTGGTTGAGAGTCCGCCTGCCGATGCAGGGGATACGGGTTCGTGCCCCGGTCTGGGAGGATCCCATATGCCGCGGAGCGGCTGGGCCCGTGAGCCATGGCCTCTGGGCCTGCGCGTCCGGAGCCTGTGCTCCGCAACGGGAGAGGCCACAACAGTGAGAGGCCCGCATACCGCAAAAAGAAAAAAAAAAAAAAAAAAAAAAGTGATTTTCCCAATATCACAAAGAAACAGGATTTGAACACAGGCTATTTTATTCTAATATTTTATCACTGTACCATGGCCTCTACATAGTGAGTAGACTGAGGACAAGCTTTAAGAAAAGCACTATACCATCATGAAATTACCTGTAGGTCACCAATGCTGTCATCTTACAACTTGAACTTGGCCAATTCTGGATGGTTGTATACTGTACAAAAAGACAAATCAAGATTCTGGTATTGTTTCATGTCATTTATAATTACATATGTATGAAACAACATAAGTTTTCAAAATATGGGATTGATTACTCAAATTTAGGATACCTAACCTGCCAACTATCGATTAAATAAGCATTATATATGTAGAATATAAACAAAGTCATGTGGAAAACAATGCAATAAAAAGGGGCTCCTGTTTAATGATGGAAGATTGAGCATGCACCCACTCCTCTCCTAAATCCCATGAACAGAATGATACAAACGGTTTAAAAGAAGGCAAATACACATAGAAGAAAGCAAAAGAAAAATGGTAACTAATTTAATAGATCTAGCGCTGGGGAAGGTTAAAAAAACAAACCATTTTGAACAGAACACCCAAGAGACTTAAAAATTTGGCAAAAGTATTACTTCAGGAAGTGAGATTAGAGGTGGGGTTGAAAATAGGAGGATTGGTTGAAAGTATCAAAGAATCAAGACTTCAAGATTTCCTCTAACACCCCTTACAAAAATTTCTGGATTGGGCAATCCCATGAACAACTGAGGCTGGGAGTACCATGCTAAAAACAGGGGGCTAAAGTGAAAAATCTAAATACTAAATGCTGAGTCTCCTTTACCCCCCAACTCTCTTCCTCTAGTGGGTGTTTAGCCTGTTGGAAGCCAACCTTATAATCTTCAATCAGAAGAATAGAAATTAAGGAAGGGAGGGACGGGACTTCCCTGGTGGTGCAGTGGTTAAGAATCCACTTGCCAATGCAGGGGACACGGGTTTAAGCCCTGGTCCGGGAAGATCCCACATGCTGCAGAGCAACTAAGCCCGTGCACCACAACTACTGAGCCTGCGCTCTAGGGCCCGCGAGCCACAACTACTGAGCCTGTGTGCTGCTACTGAAGCCCACATGCCTAGAGCCCGTGCTCCACAACAAGAGAAGCCACTGCAGTGAGAAATCCGTGCACCACAACAAAGAGTAGCCCCAGCTCGCTGCAATTTGAGAAAGCCCATGTGCAGCAACAAAGACCCAATGAAGCCAAAAAAAAAGGAAGGGAAGGAAGCAGGGAGAAAAAAGAGGAAAAAAAAAGGAGGGATGGAGGGGCGAGAGGGAGAGAAAGAAATTTCCCAGAATTGAAGGAAATGAGCTTCCAGAGCAGAAAGTAGCCAACGTAGCAGATGAAAATGAACCCACATCAAGGCACATCACTGTGATTTCCAAACACTGAAGACAAAGGTCTTAAAGCTTCCGAAGAAAAATGGCACAGGACTTCTCAACAGTGATACAGAGAAATAAAAGACAATGGAGCAATGACTTAGAAATTGTGAAAATATTTCAAAACTTAACTTTTATACCTAGCCATTTGATCAACTAAATGTGAATGTATAATAAAGACCGTTTCAAACATAAAAGGTTTCAAATTTTCTTTTTCATACATCTCTTAGGAAGCTACTGGAGGATATGACCCAAGAGAATGAGGGAGTACACCAAAAAATAGGAAGGTACGCAATCCAGGAAACAGGGAATCCAACACAAGAGAGCAAAGAGAATCTCCAGAATGATAGTAAATGAATATCCTGGGATGACAGTGGTCTAACAGATATACAAAAAAGCAAATCAGATAGAAAAAAAAAAACAGAAGGCTTGGGAAAGTAGTCTCCGAGAAGTTGAAGTAGACAGGATGTGCTTGAATGTACTGAAAGGAGATGTATACTTGGAGTATAGGAAAAGGTGTGCACTGGGACAAAGAGAAAAAGAATCTTCATTTTCCAAAGTGGGAAAATAAATTGATAATGTCTTAAACTACAAAGTCAAGAAATAACAACATATGTTAGAGATATGGAGGTAAACACCAAAAGAAATAGCTTTAAAAAGAGCTGAGAGTGGGAAAGAGAATTAGAATCAGCCATATAAATGGTTTGCATGTATAACTTTTATAGAAGGAAAGTTATCAGAAGGAATGCAACAAAATGTTAATAGAGATTAGCTTTGGGTGGTAAGGTGTGGGTGATTTATAATGTTTTCTTTATATTTTTCTCTATCTTTCCCATTTTCTACAATGAACACATATTTCAAAAATTCTTATGATCTAGAAAAGTAAGTTTTCTGCAAGAAGAGATGACTCTGGGTTTTGTAAAGAGCAATGGTTCTCATACCAGATCCTGGAGAAGTGCTCTCCTCTGGAGGTCATGGGATATCCAGGGCTGTTTGTCAGATGTCAGGTGGGCTATGATGCCTGCAGCTAAATAGCTGACTTCCAATTCCTTACTATGCAGCAAGCTGCTGACATGCTTTACCACATCTTCAGTCATCAGCTTGGAAGAGAGTTCTCTGACTTCAGCTATGTTGTTCTATGGGTCAGATGGAGCAGAGAATATCAGGGACAGGAAAGGAGGGGAGAATCAGGAACTGGTTCCTCTCCCTCTCCGACTGCTCAGCTCATATACACACAAGAACACTTAGTCCCATCCTCCTCCCTCTGATTTAGCCTAACACCTACAATCCCACCCCCTTGATGATGAGGATGATCAGTAATAACAAATCATTGAGTAAGCACTTACTAAGTGCCAGGCACTGAGCTAGAGAGACTGAAATGTCTTTTTATCTGCCTTATCTCACTTAATCTTTAATAGTCCTACAAAGAAATTCGACACTCAGCGAGACTGACTTGTCAGGTTCACACTGCTAATAACTGGTTGGACTAGAATACAAATCCAGGTCTGACTAAAAAACTTAACATTCCTGGGGGCCCACTATATGTTACATTAGCTTTAAGTTTAACAGTAACAATGAAAGGCAGGAAGTATTTTTGTTATTTTATGTACTGTATTAGTTTTCTATGTGTGTAACAAATTAACACAAACTTGGTGGCTTAAAACAACATACATTTTTCCTCTCCCAGTTTCTGTGGGCCTCGCTTAGCTGGGTCTCACAAGCCTGCAGTCAAAGGGCTGGCTGGGCTGCATTCTCATCTGGAGGCTCCAATGGGTGAGGTGTGGGTGGGGAGAATACTTCCAAGCTCACTCAGACCTTGGCAGAATTCATTCCCCTGTGGCTGCAGGAAGGAGGGTTTCTTGCTGGAGGCCACCCTCAGCTCCCAGAAGCTGCCCATAGTTTTTTTTGCTATGTGGGCTTCTCCCTTCTCCAACCACTCACTTCTCGAGTGTCTGCTAGGAAGAAGGATTTTATACATATTGTAATATAATCACAGGAGTGATATCCTATTATCTTTGCCATATTCTGTTAGTTAGAAGCAAGTCACAGGTCCTGCCCAGACTCTGGGGAAGGGGATTACACAAAGACATGAACACCAAAAAAAAACTATTATCACTGGGGGTTGGTCACTTAGGGTCTGTCCACTACACAGGTGAAAAAACAAAGGTTTAGAGGATAAACACACAGCCAAAGCGACCACAGCAGTTACTGCTCCTTCTCAAGCAGCTTTCAGAAAAGTATACTCTATAGACTTAGTATGTTGAAAAAGGCATAAGGCACTCTGCAGAAAATTGTACTGTTTTGAGACCCACCCTGCCCCTTTTCCCAAGACTAGCTATACCCCTCTTGTCAACAGCATGCTTTCAGCAGAAATTGCACTGTTTTTAGATCCCCTGCCCTTCTTCCCTGGGCCAGCTACACAATTAGTCAACAGCATGACTTCAGCATTGAGTCTATTAGATGGCAGCCCCAAACAAGAAGAGACAAGATGATAGACAGAATCCTTAGCAAAACTGAGAGGGACACCTCAGTTGAGTCCCAAGTTCCTCTTGTAATCCTGGCAGAGGCTTTTATATTAGCCTTTTCTTCCCAAGAGTCTATGGAATAAAATACTGAATGGGAGCTACAGGAGAATGTGGGTCTTCCTCATACAGAAAAAGAAGGAAAAGGAACAACCTCCCTAATCCTCAGTATTCTGAGAGGCTCTCAAAAGGATAAAAAGTAGGATACTTAGCATTGTATAGATCTATGAGGCTTCAATCCACCCTTCTGGCCTGATTTCCCATTGTTTTTCTTCTTCCCACCTTCTCCCAAAATTCCAGACACTCTATATTACGGTGTCCCTCAAATGATTACATTTTCTCATCCTTTCTTAGCCCCAAATGACCTTTGTTCCTTTCTTCTACTTTTCTGTACCTTCCAGGTTTCCAATACCAATCATGTATTCCTCTCTATGAAGCCTTTCACATCTGCTCTGTCCCAAGTCCTGTATGTGTTAGGGATACAAAGGGAAAGACACAGTCCCTGCTTTCAATGAGTTCATGATCTAGAATCAAAGGCTCCCACTGGACTTTGTGCCTCTTTTCCAGCACTTACCACAGTCAATCATGAATTAGAGAGGTATGTGCATACATGTCTGACACCACCTCCCAACATTATTAGTACTACCGGCTTGCTATGTTTCATGTATCTGTGTCTTCCGAAGCACCAGCACAGCAAACTGCAGGCGCATACAGTAGTATGTCTTCGTTACTTTTTGTAAATCTTCACCTTTATCTTTAGGAAACAAAGAAATCTCTCAATAACAAATATCCTGATTGGGAGGTAGTATAAAAGTATAAACAAAGATATTTCTAAAAAATTAATTCAATTGTTAAAGAGGAAGTATAGTAAAGTGGCTAATATCAGAGGGTCTGGAGCCAGACTGCCTGAGTTTGAGTTCTGATTCTGCCTCTTACTATCTAGGTAACATAGGGTAAATGGCACTTCTGTGCCTCAGACTAAATATCTATAAAATGTAGACGACGATGTATGGGAGAGTACAGAACATAACGCAATTTCCCCATCCCTGTGTATATGCCCTTTAACAATGTGACTGCTGCTCTTCCCATCAAGGGGTGGCCACCTCCTTTAATCTGGGCTTATCCATAGGCATAAGAAATACCTGGTCTTTGTCCCTGGTTCCTGACTCAGAGCTCTCAAATCCCTTGGAATTTCTGGAGTGATTGGAGCATCTTTGTTCTAATGAGGTGACTCTTGGCAGGCACCTAGATAGCTTCTGGATGGGGGCTGGATGCCAGAAAAACCAAACCTTGATTAGAAGCCTGGAACTTTCAACCCCATGCCCCCAACTTCAGAGTGAGAGGAGAGAGGCTAAAGATTGAATTAATAATCAATCATGCCTGTGTGATGAGACCCCCCCCACCCCCACATAAATACCCCTAAATAATGGGGTTTGGAGAATTTCTGGGTTGGTGAACACATCAAGGTGCTGGGAAGGTGGTGTATCCAGAGAGGGCATGGAAGCTCTGCACACATCCCTCCTTCCTTGTCCTACATATCTCTTCTATTTGACTATTTCTGAGTTGTATCCTGTAATAAACTGAAAATAGCAAATAAAGTGCCTTCCTCAGTTCTGTGAGCCATTCTAGCAAATTATCGACCTAAGGAGGGGGTCGTGGAAACCCCCAATTTAAAGTCAGTCAGTCAGAAGTAGGGGTGGCCTGGGCTTAACAGTTGGCAACTAAAGTGGAGGCAGACTTGTGAGACTGAGCTTTTTAACTTGTGGGATCTGATGCTAACTCTGGATAGCTAGTGGCAGAATTGAACTGAATCGAACTGTAGGACACCCAGTTGGTGTCAAACAAGTGGCAAAGTGGTTGCTGGAAAATACCCCGGGTCTCATAACCTACTTTGACCTGTGAGACATTAGAAAATCTGATATAAGCAGAGGTTTAAGAAGCACTTGTACAGTGCACTTGCCTTCTATTGCTGCCCAGAAACTGCCAAGTGAAGAAGCTCATGGAGACACAAGGCCCAGCTAACAACCTGCACCAACGGTCAGAGTTGAGAGTCAGGCCATCCTAGAGCATCTAGGCCTAGCTGAGCCACCAGATGACTGCAGCGACATGAGTAACTCCACAGAGACCAGCAGAAGAACTGTACATCTGGGCTGAGTTCAAACTCTTGACCCACAGATTCATAAGTGAATAAAATGGATGCTGTTTTAAGCTGTAGTTTGTTTACAGCAATAGATGACTCATATATAATGGTATTTACTTTATAGGGATAGTGTGAAGATTAAATGAGTTAATGCATATAAACTGCTTACAAAAGTGCCTAGCACATAGTAGGTACTACATGAGTGTGAGCTTTCTATTTTTTTAAGTAATTAGAATTAACTCAAAACAATTCACCTTACCAAAAGACCAAGTACTTTTCTTTGTATTGTTGACTCTGAAAAAGTCTGTGAAAAGAATATACAGGTTTTATCATGAAGAAAAGAACTTTACAGGGACTTCCCTGGTGGTCCAGTGGGTGAGACTCCGCACTCCCAGTGCAGGGGGCCCAGGTTCAATCCCTGGTCGGGGAACTAGATTCCGCATGCGTGTCACAACTAAGAGTCTGCATGCCACAACTAAGAAGCCCTCATGCCGCAACTAAGACCAGGAGCAGCCAAAATAAATAAATAAATAAATAAATAAATAAATAAATATTTTTTAAAAGGACTTTACATATAAACTCAATCCTGTCTTCCCACCTCCAAGACTTGGATGAAGATTGCCAATCCTTGATTTTCAATAACGTGCTTGCAGGCAGCTGGAGATTCATCTGTAAGATTCCAAAGTGCTTTCAAAGTAAACAAGAAGGTGACATCATCTAAATTCTCAGTAGTCTTTTGTTTTACTATTGCTAGAAGTTCCTAAAAAACAAAAAGACAGGGAGTAAGATGCCCTAGTGACTGACTCAATTCCAGTATAAGGAAAGAAATGGTTAAGAAAAGCTTTAGAATCAAACCTTGGTTCTAAACCCAAGTTCTACCACTTAATAGCTTTGTGACCCACTTACTCTCTATAAAATGACTTACACCTATTTTTTAGGGTTTTTGTGAGGAAAAAATATTAAAGTTTATCAAGCACTTAATCTAGTTCTTGGTGCTTGTTAATAAACCTCATAATCAAGTACATATCAGCTATTCCATTATTCACATATTGACAATGTTTAGTCAACACCTTTTGGAAGTCAGGCACATATTCAGATAAGAGTGACAGATAAAAAAAAGTTTATCTCAACTAAATAAAATAATTTTTAGTTTTGGTAAACACTCTGAAGGAAACACATAAAAGCCTAAGAACTTTCTTTAGAAAAGGTGGGAGAGGGAAGACTCCATACAAAGGTAATATGTAAAAGAGACCAAAAGAAAAAAAGGACAAGGCAGTTAAGCATGGAATGAGGACATAAAAAGGGGAGGGGGGCAGATACTCCAGGCAAAAAAAAAACTTTGCTGTTCTACACCACTGAGCAGGTTAGTATGGCTACAGGATAACACTAATTTGTAGTATAATATGTCCTAATAGCTTGAAGAAACCACTGACTTATTTAACAGAGATTCCAATATACCATTTCAAATCAGAATTTTTCTAGACAAAAGTTAAGCCAGTATTCATGGTTTCTTTCAAACATACTAGACTGACATGTGAAAGGAAAAAGACAGCCATTTCCACTTAACCAGCTAATGAAAAGATACATAAAATATAACAACGCTAAACAAACCAGATTATGTCTGTTTTCAGGAGGAATGAGACCATCTCAAATATTTTACCCCATCAGGAGAGAACATATCAAGAGAATTCACAAAAATAAAGCTGTTAGAGCCAAAAGAAGAATATGAGTGCACACCACGCTGGTAGCAATCACCTAGACAGCCAATGGTGTGAGTGGCAGCAAGGGAGGGAGCAGAAAGTGAGGCTGACCTGGAAAGCAATGACAGCTGTGATCAGGCCCATGGTTAGATGCTTTACACATTTTATCTTAATAATACTCAAAATAACTGCAAAATATTACTCCCATGTCCAATGCCAGTTTTTCAGATAAAGAATCTGAGGCGCAGAGGAGATAAGTAAATTACCTAAGGGCTATGGCTAGTTAGTGGCTGAACCTAGTTTGTTTTAATCTAAAGCCTGAACTTTTTTAATTTTTGAATTTTATTTTATTTATTTTTTTATACAGCAGGTTCTTATTGTCACCCATTTTATACACGTCAGTGTATACATGTCAATCCCAATCACCCAATTCATCACACCCCCACCCCCACCCCCCGCCACTCTCCCCGCCTGCTGTCCCTACGTTTGTTCTCTACATCTGTGTCTCAATTTCTGACCTGCAAACCGGTTCATCTGTGCCATTTTTCTAGGTTCCACATATATGCGTTAATATACGATATTTGTTTTTCTCTTTCTGACTTACTTCACTCTGTATGACAGTCTCTAGATCCATCCACGTTAAAGCCGGAACTTTTGGTACCACTACCTAAAATGGTTTCTCCAAGAACTACAGGGCTACACTTCCCTCCGCGTTACTTTAAGTACTTGTTCTCCATATCAATATCTCTCTCTCTCTACCTCTATCTATTACTGTTAGCATTCCCAGTAACTTCAGTGTTCTTCCACCACATCATCTTGGCAAAACTCCTACCTTAGTTAAACCCTACTTCATGCCCCACCTCCAAAATCTGAATATGGAAAAAGACTGTGCTCGAGTCTCACTCTTAATATCTGCCTCAAAATTTCAAAAGGGCATTCAACTGTACTGGCAATCCTACTATATTTCTCAATGAATTCACTCCAAAGACTACTATTTCATAATTCTCACTCCCCAAACTTTAACTGCCATCTTCTTGTTCCTCTCATTTGATCAATTCATCTAAGTTTTCACTGGGAACCATAGCTATTCTTCCTAACAAAATCTAACAACCTGCTTGCCCTTGCATCAGTGTACTCTACCTTCCTTTCTGCTCCAATCTAAAGCCAGCATCTGGGGACTTTCCTGGTGGTCCGGTGGCTAAGACTCCACGCTCCCAGTGCAGAGGGCCTGGGTTCGATCCCTGGTTCAGGGAACTAGATCCTGCATGCACGTCACAACTAAGAAGTCCACGTGCCACACAAAGATCCAGCGTGCCGCAACTAAGACACTTTGTAGCCAAAATACATAAATAAATAAATAAATATTTTTAAAAAACCCAATGACAGGGGCTTCCCTGGTGGCGCAGTGGTTGAGAGTCCGCCTGCTGATGCAGGGGACACAGGTTCGTGCCCCGGTCCGGGAAGATCCCACATGCCGCAGAGCGGCTGGGCCCCTGAGCCATGGCCACTGAGTCTGCGCGTCCAGAACCTGTGCTCCGCAACGGAGAGGCCACAACAGTGAGAGGCCCGCGTACCAAAAAAAAAAACAAAACAAAACAAAAAAAAAACCCAATGACAAAAATTTCTCCTTTAAAAAAAAAGAATAAATTCAACAATATAAAAATTTTTTTTAATTATTGCATACCAAATCATGCCATAAATAAAGTAAAAACAGACTAACAGCCAACTGGGGAAAAATTACATGCATCTTATAAACATAAAGGAATCCTATAAATTAGAAAAAAGCCAGCAACCCTAAAGAAAAACTAAAGGCCATGAACAGACAATTCACAGAAATTATAAATGACTCTTCCAAAAAAAAAAAAATGGCTCAAGCCTCACCTCAGAATAAGAGAAGTGCAAAATAAAACAATGATGTACATTTTTTCATGATCAATGTTAGCATAATCATAATGTAGATACTGATTTATTAAAACCTGTAATATAAATTTATTGGGGGTTGGGAAAGGAGGTAATTTGTAGAGATATATGTAGGAGAGCCAAATTCTTATTTACCATACCAGCAGAATCACGATATAACATCTAAAACTGATAAATCTTTTTTCTTTTTTTTTAATTGGAATATAGTTGCTTTACAATTTTGTTAGTTTCTGCTGTATAACGAAGTGAATCAGCTATATGTATACATATATCCCCTCCCTCTTGGACCTCCCTCCCACGCCCGGCCCCGGCCATCCCACCCATCTAGGTCATCACAGAACACCAAGCTGACAGCTCCCTGTGCTATAAAGCAGGTTCCCACTAGCTATCTATTTTACACATGGTAGTGTATTTATGTCAATCCTAATCACCCAATTCTTCCTACTCTCCCCGTCCCCTCATGTCCACATTATCTGTTCTCTATGTCTGAGTCTCTATTCCTGCCCTGGAAATAGGTCCATCTGTACCATTTTTCTAGATTCCACATACATGCTTTAATATACGATATTTGTTTTTCTCTTTCTGACTTACTTCACTCTGTATGACAGACTGAAACCGCAATTATAAGCATTTTATTTAGAGATATGGAGAAGAAATAGCTATATGAGTACAGAATAGTTTCTTCTGGGTAGCAGGTCTTACAGATTGTTCATTTTATAAGCTTTTTAAAATGATTTAATTTTTTAAACTATGTTCACAAATTACTTTTATTGAAAAAAAAAGTTATAAAAGTGACAATTAACCTACCTTAACTGCCATGAAGAGCTCTTCTTTAAGTTGTGCAGTTTGATCAGGTGAGAGCTATAAACAAACAAAAAGCCGAAAGTGAAATGTTAGACCTCCATCAAAGCTCCACCAAGACTAGGGAGAGAGAAATTTTGCATTTAGCGATCACATACCTGCAGGGCTAGAATAGAGGTTATGCTCACTGCCATTGTTTGCATCTTGGGGTTTTCATGCTTACAGAGCCATCTCATAACAAATTTGGCAGCATCGAACCTAAAAAACAGTATTTTTCTCACAATAAAGTTTGTGAAACTGTACATGAGAAGTGAAGAAATCAGTTAGCCTCCCCAACAAATCTTGTTTAACAAAAATAGTCTTGGACTTATAAAGCCTCAGCTATGAAAGCAAAGAGCATTTGGCAAAAAGAAGAGAAAATCAGAAGAGGAAAAGGAGAGCATGCAAAAATGAATGTGAGTGGGAATTCCACAGCAGTCCAGTGGTTAGGACTATGCATTTTCACTGCCAAGGGCCCAGGTTCGATCCCTTGTCAGGAACTAAGATCCCACAAGCCACGGGGCATGGCGAAAAAAAAAGAACGTGAGCAAAATGCACAAGATTCAAAGACTGACAGACCTAAAAAAGACTTATTTTTGGCACTCAGTTCCAACTATGATGGGTCTGAAAAAGGAAATAAGTTCCCAAGAGGTAGTAATTTATAATCTGAATTGCAGACAGTGCTAAAATGCCACAGCAAACAAATCACTTAGCTAGACAAAATTCATGGCCCTTTATTCACGGCTTTTACTCAGCTCCAACAGATGATTGCTATACAGGAATGAAGACTAGTTGAAAAAGAGCTTCCAACTTGTCAAAAGAAAGTGAAAATACAGATTCGTTTCTTTTTTTAATGAGGAAGACCACCTTCCCTACTGTACTTTTAAAAGTCAACTCTCATGTTAAGTACACACTTTAATTAGATTTGACAATGGCTTAGCCTACAACCTTGCATGCATAAATCATGGGCTCTGTTCATATCAGACTGTGGCTAATTTTCCTGTTGGCAGCAACTATTATTAATGGCAACTATTATTAATGTTTTGGAACTCATGAATCTGAGAGATTACAATGGCCTCAAGAGGAACCCCTCTGGAGTCTACAATGATGTTTTGTGTTTGTTTCTTTTTAAAAAAAGCATTATCGGGCTTCCCTCGTGGCGCAGTGGTTGAGAGTCCGCCTGCCGATGCAGGGGATGCGGGTTCGTGCCCCGGTCTGGGAAGATCCCACATGCCGCGGAGCGGCTGGGCCCGTGAGCCATGGCCGCTGAGCCTGCGCGTCCGGAGCCTGTGCTCCGCAATGGGAGAGGCCACAACAGTGAGAGGCCCGCATACCGCAAAAAAAAAAAAAAAAAAAAAAAAAGCATTATCAATAAAATAATAACAAAAAGAATGGTTAATATTTAGAACAGCCTGCACTCTTATGCTAGGCACTGTGCTAAGTACCTCACAAACATCATATCTAATCCTCGTAAGAGTCACTATTTTACAAATGAGGAAACTTACGCACAAAGATAATGAAAGGGCGAGAACTTGATTCGATGCTTTACTCTCTGGAGCCCATGTTCTTACCACCCACTGCCCTAAACTGGAATCACACTTTGGGAGACAACACTTGCAAGTATAGTACTTCTGAACACCTCTGTGGAAAAATCTCAACAGAACATTCTCCCCCAACACTTTATCCCAGCCTTAATCAGACCCTTGCTAGGCTAATAACCAAAAGCCAACAATGCTCAGAGTCACACTGGTCAACACCCCAAAATCAGACAATCCAATTTTATACTTGCCTGTCAAATGGAACATCCACAAGAATCCTGGCATTGGTTAAGGAGAGAAGGCAATTCTTCTGTAACTTAACGGAATAAAGAAAAGTAATTCTGAGCAAATGTATACTCATTCTAAATAAAGGTTCTAATTAAACATTTGGAAGCTGCTACTAATAAGCTTTTCTTATTGAGAGCTTGTTGTGTACCTGGTCCTCTCCAAGTTCTTCATTTAATCTTACTATTAAACTCTGTAACATTCACCTTTGCCTAAAGAACAATCTTTCCCTTTTTTGGCAAAGAGGCAGTCTCCCTTCTCCCTGAACCCTAGAAGGATCTATGTGGAGAGTTGCCTGACTGTGTGTCAGTCCAAATCAATTACCGGAATTCTGGCCCATCTACTGAATGATAAATGTCCTTACCAGATCTCATAACTGATTCTGTGATACAGCTTCTACTTTCTACCTATGATTGGTAGGGATTGAACTATGCCTTTAAAGATAGGAAAGAAAGAGAAAAGGGCTTCTAGGAAAGCTTTAGGAATAGAAAAATATAACATCTCTTTGAAAGGCCATGAGTAGGCCAGAGACATGCACTGCCATGACAGCAGTGTATGAGGCAGGGATAGCAAACCTGAAATGCCAGCAGGAACTAGGCAGTAACATAAACAAGTGAAGAAAGCAGAGTACGAAACAATAGGGCAGTGGTAGGAATTATGGCAAACTGGAGAATTCATACCCTTCTATAGGGGCAGTTGTTACTCAGCTCCAACTGATGACTGCCATGCAGGAATTAAGACTGAATTGAGAAGGATCATCCAACTTTTCAAGAGAGTGGAAATACAGATTTTTTTTTAAACAAGGAAAGACCACCTTCCTTGTTGTATTTTTAATAAATCGATTCCCATTTTAAGTACATACTTCAATTAGATTTGACTAATTTACAAAGATGTGTAGCTAATACCACCCACCACCACCACAAGCAACATAAAAAATATTTCCATCACCCCAAAGAGTTCCACTGTGCCCCCTTCCACTCAATCCCAACCCTGCAAATTCCAGTCCCAGAAAATTATACTGTCATTACAGATTAGCCTTTACTAAGATTTTACATAAGTAAAATCATACAGTATCTACTCTTTTGCATCTGGCTTATCTTGCTCAGCATATAACGTTTCTGAGATTCATCCATGTTGTATATGTATCAGTACTTCATTCTTTTGTATCACCAAGTAGTATTTTCTTATATGAATATATCACAATTTTGTTTTATCTACTCACCTGCCGCTGGACATTAAATTTTCAGTTTGGGGGGGATTATGAATAAAGATATTATGAGCATTTGTGTATAAGTCGTTATATGGTTATATGATTTCATTTCTCTAGGAGTAAAATGACTATGTAGCGTGAAAGAGGACTTTCATGTCTAACTTTCAAAGAAATTACCAGACTGTCGAACTGGTGGTTTTATCATTTTACCTTCTTAACATCAATATATGAGAATTTCAGTTTCTCTACACTCTTGTCAACACTTGGTATTGTCAGTTTTTTTATTTCAATCAATGTAGAGGGTGTGTAGTGGTATCTAGGTGTGCAGTGGTATCCAAATGTGCTTTTAATTTGCATTTCCCTGATGGCTAAAGATACTGAGCATCTTTTCATGTGCTCATTTACCATCTGCCTATCTTCTTTGGTGAAGTATCTGTTTCAAATCTTTTCCCTTCTTAAAAAATTGGTTTGTTTGTCTTGTGTTACAAGCCAAACAGTTCTTCACATACTGGATAAAAGTCCTCTGTCATATACATAAAATGAACATTTTCCCCAGCCCTGGATTACCTTTTCATTTTTTAATGTCTGTGTGCGTTTGAGCAGAAGCTTCTAATTTTGATGAATTCCAATTTATTATTTTTCTTTTATGACATATGCTTTTTGTATCCTAAGAAAACTTTGCCTACTCTGACATCACGTTTTCTTCTAGAAGTTTTATGGTTTTAGCTTTTATATTATTTAGACCTTTAATTTAGCTTTTATATTTAGGTCTATGATTCAATTCAGTTTAATTTCACACATGATGTTAAGCCTATAGGATGTGCTAAAGTGTTAATAGTAGATGTTTCTGGGTAACTGGTTTCTGATCAATTTAAAAATTTTAAACCCTATTACTTATTTATATTTCTTATTTTTTCTATAACAAACATGAATTCCTTACCTATTTCTCTCTCTCCCTCCCTTCCTCCCTCCTTCTCTCTCTCTCAGGATGAAAAATCAGAACTAAATAAGAAATACTTTTCATATATTTGTCCTCAAGTAAGAAGCAGTCAAATATTCAAACCAAATTACCTGCTGGTAATAGGGGAAATTTTTCAGAGCCTTGAAAAGTAGACAGGTAACCTCTGACAACAGACGAACAGGCATCCCCCTGGCTAGGTCCTGGCGTGTTAAGTTGAGGGCACAAGCACTGGCTGTGAACTGCACTGGCAAATCCAATGGATGATTCCTCATTCCTATAGCCACAAGCTGAAGACGAACTTGTTTTTAGTGGCATGTGACAACATTAGCATTCTTTACACAGTCTTATTTTTGTGTTAGTTGTCAAAAATATTTGCTCATTGGGACAAAAAGTAACAGATTTTCCCCTTCCTCGCCATTTATTTTTTAAGACACCAGCAATACCTTTCAATCCAAATGTAGCCATTAACTAGCTGTGTGACTTTAGGTAACTCACTTCCTTTCTCTGGACCCCTGTTTTGTCATCTGTGACTTCACAGTCATTTACTGAGCCTCAATCCACCCAAGACATTATGATAAGCACTACAGGGGACACAACATCAATCACTTATACCCTACTCCTGAGCATAAAGCCTTATGAAAGAAATAAGGTATGTTAACAAATAACATTGTAAGGGAGGTCAAAACATGAAGCTGAAAAAAAGCACCAAAAAAGAGGTGTAAATAAAGTGCTACCTAAGGTGGTTATGCAGGGAACAATCATTTCTGGTATGGAAGTCAAAGGCTTCATTCAGAGAACGCATTTAGGCAGGGTTTCAGATGGGATCTGGATAGGAGATGGAGGTAGGGGTGGAATGGAGAGGAATTACTAGGGAAGGGAAATGTGATAAGAAAAAACATAAAGTGGACAAAAAGATGGGACGAATCCACCAAGAGAAGGGGAAGAAATCTGAATTTGAAATAATCTGAAAAGTGGTAAAACCTAATATTAGGGAGTTCCCTGGTGGGCCAGTGGTTAGGATTTGGTGCTTTCACTGCTGTGACCGGGTTCAATCCCTGGTCGGGGATCTGGGATCCCACAAGCCATGCAATGCAGCCACAAACAACAACAAAACCCTAACATTAGAAAGGCAACTAGAAGAGAGACTGCATAAGACCTAGAAACAAATGTAAAATGAAGGTGTTATACTAAGCTTAGACCATACCTGCTCTAACATTCAGGGACAATGTGGTCTGCTTTGTCTATCGAATAGGGATAATTATCCTTACCTACCTCAGAGACCAGTCTGCTGATACACGCATGAACCATGATTTTATGAACTGTTAAAGAGACCAGAGCCCCTTACTTTGACACCTATATGAACTCAGACCTGGGATACACTTTTCCTATGGAAAATGTCTTTTTTCTATATTGCTAAACTGCTCTTAGGATTTCACTGGATTGCCATCATCGACAATATAAACATGTATGAAGTAAAACAAACATGATTTTCAAAATCAAAAATCACACAGTCTTAGATATGAAAAGGACTTTTAGAACGTCTAATTCAACCTCCTCCTTACAGATGGGAAACAAAGATCCACAGTTTAAAGTTATGAATAAATCTAATCTCCCATGGTACAGAAATAGCCCTAGTTTTATGGAACTACAAAAAATTACAAATGATAAAAACAAGGTGACCGGGGCTTCCTTGGTGGCGCAGTGGTTGAGAGTCCGCCTGCCAATGCAGGGGACGCGGGTTCGTGCCCCGGTCTGGGGGGATCCCACATGCCGCAGAGCGGCTGGGCCCGTGAGCCGTGGCCGCTGGGCCTGCGCGTCTGGAGCCTGTGCTCTGCAAAGGGAGAGGCCACAACAGTGAGAGGCCCGCATACCGCAAAAAAAAAAAAAAAAAACAAGGTCACCTTAAGACTCTTCATTTTTATGTTACATTTAATTTTAAATAATTGTAGTTTTCCTTCCCAAACCACTTAAAACTTCCAATTACATTTAAAATAAATTCCTTCTTCCGTTATCCAAAGCAAAGTTGGCCCGGTCGATACTGGTAATTTTACTTTATTCACAAAATAACTTTAAATCGTAGACTTGGTTACCTTCAATTATTGTTATTTTGTTCTGTTCTTATTGTGGATACTGTTGTTGTTTTCTTTCAGAAAACCATATCTTAGATTTTAAAGATTAAACAAATAACACAATGTTTAGGCAAAGTGAATTCATGTTTAAAGATCAAGTCCTGCTTTAGACAAAATAGTGCAATGCTTCTAGAATCCCCTGCTCAGACCAAATTCAAAAATTTGAATGATTCAAATTGATTCAGATGCTCAAAAAAAGAGATGTTCTAGCAGTTTAAACCTAACACCATTCTCCTCTATCTGTGAGGGCACTTTGACTCACAATAGAATAAGGCATATAAGTTAACCATATTCATTGTGTTTGATGAACAACTTTAATTGAACCAAATAATAATAATAAAAACTACATTTCTGATGTGCAGTTACCTTTAAAATAGCAGGCATGGCTACTTGCATTGAAAATGTCTCTGTGAAGAGCCTGTAGAGGGCTTCCTTCATAAAACATGACCTATTCTTGTATCGGCTCAGTGCTTCTGAAATCTGACTCATATTGGCTCCTCCGGCAACCTGGAAAACAAGGATGTTACCAATAGGTTTCACCATTCACCTTCAAGCACAGGCTTTTAGAGCATGTCAAGTATTTGAAACAACAGATTTTCACTTAAATGTTTTAATAGCTTTACAATCTTGATCTCATTCAATCATAATTCTAGTAGGTAAAAGTTCTTCTCAACCTCATTTCTACATGGTGGGTCCAGAGAGGTGATGTACATTGTTAAATGTAACAAACCAGTTAAGTGGTGGGGCCAGATTCAAATACCATCTCCCTACAACTATATTACAGTTGAGACTGCAACTGCATACTAGCTAGCATGTAAATTCTTAAACAACCAATAAATAACCATGAGTGCACGTCTTCTAAGTACTCATACAGAATGAATTAGACAATAAAAGACAGGGAAAAGACCACGTAAAATAACTAAGATGAAAAAGGAGTTGACCAGTTATAGAATTAATTAATTAATATTAATATAATTCTTCCTTGCTACCACTGAAATAATAATTTCAGAAAGTCTATAGACTTTGGGTCTGGAGGATAATGGTATCCTCCTGATCCAAACCATCAAGTCAACAAAGAATGTAGACAAAACTAAATATTACACAGTTTTCAGCATTCCTGGGTGGTGAAGAAAAAGAAGAAAATAAAGGGGTAAAATTCAGGATCCTACAAAATGAAAAGAAAAACAACCTCTTCTCCACTCCACCATGACCAGTAGTCACATCACCCATTGAAGAAACATCACATCATTAAATTGACAGAAGAGTGCTTTTGAATTAGGAACCCTGTCAATTAAATGCCAATAAATAAAAAGATTCAAACCAATTCCATAAAAAGCTACTGTAAGAAATTTTTTAAAAAGCAAATCTACACATTTCAGCTGAGAAAAATTCTTCCCATAAACCAACAACAAATCAGAAGAAAACTGTAACACAGCACTTTAAACTGAATTAAATCTTCTTAATCAGCATGTTAGGATGTGAAAAAATATGTTCAACAGAAAGATGAAACAAGGGATGATTAAACTCAGGAAAAAGACAAAATCATATCAAACATAAAAATTAAGTTACAGGGCCTCCCTGGTGGCGCGGTGGTTGAGGGTCCGCCTGCCGATGCAGGGGATACGGGTTCGTGCCCCGGTCCGGGAGGATCCCATATGCCGCGGAGCGGCTGGGCCCGTGAGCCATGGCCGCTGAGCCTGCGCATCCGGAGCCTGTGCTCCGCAACGGGAGAGGCCACAACAGTGAGAGGCCCGCATACCGCAAAAAAAAAAAAAAAAAAAAATTAAGTTACAAAGTACCCAAGGAAGAGTACAGTTGAATAAATATTTAGTAAGGAGAAGAAATGCAAGAAATAAACAACAGAAAGAAATTTTAAGAAAGAAGTAAAAAGGAATCTAAGATTGAGTGCTTATATAGAAAAAAATAAAGAAGATCCAACACACATATACTTGAAGTTCCTGGGGAAGAAATGAACTAACATTTAAAACTACTACCAAGAAAAACTTTCCAGAAATAAAAAAAAGACCTAAATCAATACACTGAAATAATCCACCAGCTACCTGGGAAAACTGACCCAGACCAAGTCTGAGACATAGCACAACATAAGGATTAAATTTAAAGATAAAGAAAAAAATCTTCAGGGCCTTCACATAAAAAGATCAAACAAATTAGAGAATTAGATTGTCAGCAGACTTAACAAGCAACACACAAAACAATGTAACACTGGACAAGCATTTTCAAGAAATAAGGGGGAAAAAAGGTAAACAAAGGAGTTTATATCCATGCTTGCAACTTCTAGAGGAAGTCTGGACAGTAAATTGTGTTCAATTCCATAAATTTCAGCTCTTACCACAATAACAGTTGTCCATGCCCCAACCCACCCCCCAGCCACCAGCACATGCTCCTAGAGCTCCCTGCACTTAGCTTGTGAGAGCCCATGTGGGAAAAAGGACCCTGCCCTCCAAATATCAGGGATCTATGCTCTCTGATCACTGCTTGCTGCTTCTGAGAACAGGTACAAAGAGGTGAGCAGCCACTGTTGTTACACCCCCACCCCACCAACTGTTCAAAGCCCCCCTCCAACAGATAAAGTGACTACCAGGGGATTTAAAGGGCTGCCCCTTCATTGTTTTCTTTTTCCCCTTTTAGGAGACATTAATGACTATGACATTCAAAACAACTGCATATACAGAGAAAATTTCAAAGTGACTGCACATGCCCAGGAAAAGGCTCAAAAAAGACCTAAAAAGACCTTAAAGTTTATACTTCAGGCTGATCCTCAACACAGACCCAAAATACAAAAACAATAACAAAAGCATCAAACCCCAGGAAAGGAAGAAAACCTGATTTCCAGAGTTGCAATATTATTAGTTTCAAATGTCCAGTTATCAACAACAAAAACAAATCATAAAGCATATAAAAAGATAGGAAAACATAGTCCATTCAAAAGGAAAAAGAAGAAAAATCAAAAGACACTGTCCCTGGGGCTTCCCTGGTGGCGCAGTGGTTAAAAATCTGCCTGCCAATGCAGGAGACACGGGTTAGAGCCCTGGTCCGGGAAGATCCCACGTGCCGCGGAGCAAATAATAAGCCCATGCGCCACAACTACTGAGCCTGTGCTCTAGAGCCCGCAAGCCACAACTACTGAGCCCATGTGCCACAACTATTGAAGCCTGCACACCTACAGCCCGTGCTCTGCAACAAGAGAAGGCACCTCAATGAGAAGCCCATGCACTGCAATGAAGAGTAGCCCCCGCTCGTCACAACTAGAGAAAGCCCACACACAGCAACAAAGACCCAATGCAGCCAAAAAATTTTTTTAATTAATAGTTTTTAAAAATCTTACAATAAAAAAATGAACTCAAAATGGATCAAAGACTTAAATTTATGACCTATAACTATAAAACTCTTACAAGGAAACATGGGGCAAAATCTTCACAATATTATCCTTGGCAGTGATTTCTTGGATATGACACCAAAGGAACAAGCAACAAAAGAAATGCAGACAAACTGAACTTCATGAAAAAAGACAACCCAGAGAATGGGAGAAAATATTTGAAAATCATATATCATAAGGAATTAATATCCAGACTACACAGAGAACTCCTATAACTCAACAACAACAACAAAAAAAAACCCAAGCAACCTGATTTAAAAGTTGGCAAAGGACTTCATCAGACGTTCTTCAAAGACATACCAATGGTCAATAAGCTCCTTATAAAAGATGCCCAATATCACTGATCAGTATGGAAATGCAAATCAAAACTTCAAGGGATTTCTCTGGCGGCCCAGTGGTTAAGACTCCATGCTCCCAATGCAAGGAGCGTCGGTTCGATCCCTGGTCAGGGAATTAAAATGCCACATGCCGCACAGTACAGCCAAAAAAATAAATAAAATAAAAATTAAAAGGGTTATCCCTGTAAAAAGAAAAAAAAATTCAATGAGATACCACCTCACATCCATTAGTATGGCTACTACTAAAAAATTTTAAAACAGGGATTTCCCTGGTGGCGCACTGGTTAAGAATCCACCTGCCAATGCAGGGGACACGGGTTTGATCCCTGGTCTCAGAAGATCCCACGAGCCATGGAGCAACTAAGACCGTGCTCCAAAACTACTGAGCCTGCGCTCTAGAGCACGCAAGCCACAACTACTGAAGCCCGTGTGCCCTAGAGCCCGCATGCCACAACTACTGAGCCCACACACTACAACTACAGAAGCCCACACACTCTAGGGACCACGTGCCACAACTACTGAGCCCGCGTGCTGCAAATACTGAAGCCCACACGTCTAGAGCCCGTGCCCCGCAACAAGAGAAGCCACCGCAATGAGAAGCCTGTGCACAACAAAGAGTAGCCCCCCGCTTGCTGCAAATAGAGAGAAAGCCCATGTGCAGCAACAAAGACCCAACCCAGCCAAAAATAAATTTAAAAAAAATTTGTTTAAGTCTCTGCTGCTATTTACAATAGCCAGGACATGGAAGCAACCTAAGTGTCCATCGACAGATGAATGGATAAAGAAGATGTGGCACATATATACAATGCAATATTACTCAGCCATAAAAAGAAACAAAATTGAGTTATTTGTAGTGAGGTAGATGGACCAAAGTGTGTCATACTGAGTGAGGTAAGTCAGAAAGAGAAAAACAAACACCGTATGCTAACACATATATATGGAATCTAAAAAAAAAAAAAAAAGGTTCTGGAGAACCTAGGGGCAGGACAGGAAAAAAGACACAGATGTAGAGAATGGACTTGAGGACATGGGGAGGGGGAAGGGTACGCTGGGACGAAGTGAGAGAGTGGCATGGACATATATACACTACCAAATGTAAAACAGATAGCTAGTGGGAAGCAGCCGCATAGCACAGGGAGATCAGCTCCATGCTTTGTGTCCACCTAGAGGGGGTGGGATAGGGAGGGTGGGAGGGAGACGAAAGAGGGAGGGGATATGGGGATATATGTATACGTATAGCTGATTCACTTTGTTATACAGCAGAAACTAACACATCATTGTAAAGCAATTATACTCCATAAAGATGTTAAAAAAAATTTTAATGTCTCTGCTGACCTTTAAAAAATAAAAAATTTAAAATTCAAAAACAGAAAATAATATATGTTGGCAAGTATGTGAAGAAAATGGAACATTTGTGCACTGTTAGTGGGAATGTAAAATTGTACAGCTGCTGTAGAAAACAGTATGGCAGTTCCTCAAAAAATTAATAGAATTACCATAAGATCTAGCAATTCCACTTCAGGATATATACCAAAAGAATTAAAAGCAGGGTCTTGGGAGTTCCCTGGTGGCCTAGTGGTTAGGATTCTGGGCTTTCACTGCTGTGGCCCAGGTTCAATCCCTGGAACTGAGATCCCTCAAGCTGTGCAGCACAGCAAAAAAAAAAAAAAAAAAGGCAGGGTCTCAAAGAGATATTTGTATACCCATGCTTGTAACAACATTATTCACAATTACCAACACAGCCAAAACATGGAAGCAACCCAAGTGTACATCGATGATAAATAGACAAGCAAAATGTGGTATACACATAATGGATGTTATTCAACCTGAAAAAGGCAGTATGCCACAACATGGATGAACTCTGAGGACACTATGCAAAGTGAAATGAGCCAGTCACAAAAGGACAAGTACTGTATGATTCCACTTACATGAGGTAGTTAGAATAGTCAAAATCATAGAGACAAAAGTAGAATGGGGCTTCCCTGGTGGCACAGTGGTTGAGAGTCCGCCTGCCGATGCAGGGGACACGGGTTCGTGCCCTGGTCTGGGAAGATCCCACATGCCGCGGAGCGGCTGGGCCCGTGAGCCATGGCTGCTGAGCCTGTGCGTCCGGAGCCTGTGCTCCGCAGCGGGAGAGGCCACAGCAGTGAGAGGCCCACGTACCGCAAAAAAAAAAAAAAAAAAAAAAAAAAAAAAAAAAAAAGTAGAATGGAAGTTGTCAGGGTCCAGGGAGAAGGGGTAATGGGAGTTAGTGTTTAATGGGTATAGAATTTCAGCCTTACAAGATAAAAAGAGCTATGAAGATGAATGGTGGTGACTGTTGAACAAAATTATGAATGTATGCAAAACCACTGAACTATATACTTAAAAAAGATTAAAATGATAAATTTTATGTTATATGTATTTTACCATCCCCTCCCAAAAAATGGGAACATGAACTGACACAGGGTGATTTCCAAGACATACTGCTTAGTAAAAAAAGCAAAGTGCAGAGTACATATACTATGCTACCTATTGTGTAAGAAGAGGAAATTTAAAAACCTAAATATATGTGCTTAGTACTTTGACTATACTCTCAGTCAAGAGGGAAAAGAAAGAACTGCAAACATATCTTCAACTTTTTTTAGTAGGTTTGTGTTTCAAAGTAGTATAGGTGTGGGACTTCCCTGGTGGCACAGTGTTTAAGACTCTGCGCTACAATGCAGGGGGCCTGGGTTCAATCCCTGGCCAGGGAACTAGATCCCACATGCATGCAGCAACTAAGAGTTTGCATGCCACAACTAAGGAGCCGGAGATCCGCAACTAAGGAGCCCTCCTGCTGCAACTAAGACCCTGTGCAACCGAATAAATAAATAAATAATGTAAAAGAAAAAAACAAGTAGTATAGGTGTAGCAACTCTGAAACTATTTTATGTGTGTTATAGGATTAAGCAAATGTGCTGACGCTTTTGAGAGCCAAAGTTCTCACTGTGGGAAAGAGAGATACAAATACAGAATGTGGAAGGGCAAAGAACAGTGTGAGGATGGTCATTTGGAAGTATCACTTTTAAACTTACTTCATCTATTTCTTGGCTCTGTTTGCTGAAAGGGCTTAAAAACACATCTAGTACTCAGATATTGGTTTCCTCCTAAAAGGAACCAGGGCTTCTGGGAGAAATGTCTAATTCCAAGGCCAAAACAGAGAAGTATAAGAAGCCTAGAACATCTTAGTTTGCCAGAAAGTAAAGAAGTACTCAAAATAATAACAACAACAAAAATGGGGGCATGTAAAAACTGACACGGGAGCTCTCATTGGCCAACCTGTGACAAATTGAGCATCAAAATAATTAAGAAGAGTAATGAATTATAAATCATTGAAAACATCAGGAATCAATGAGTCCACACTGAGGATACGTTAGACTTGCTAAATGTAGAAAGGAGAGCTGGAGTTGGAAAATCACCACTTTGCAACCACTGCAGTAAAGATTGGTTCAGGTAAGAAACATCAATGGATGCTATATCTAGATCAGAACGTTTGATGAGGACCAGGATATTGGCATAGTCTTCTAATATCTTATATATTGCTTATTAGTTTCAAGAGGAATAGTATTACCTATGTAGTGTAGAAACAATACAACAGTATATAGATAATATTTTATCTGCACATGGATATTTTACCTAGTACCTGAACAATACTTTGACCAAGTGATGAAAAGTAACTTCACTAATGAGGGGCACTGTGTGCTTCATGTTGTAATACACTTGAGAAGGACACAACGACCCTTATGTGGTATTCCGAGCAGAGATGGAAGAACCTGAATATAATTATGAGGAAGCATCAGACTAACCCAAAATGAGGAGTATTCTTCAAAAAAGCCAACAAAACAATGCTGGTCTGTATTCTTCAAAAATATCAATGCAACAAAGCACAGGAAGGACTAAGGAACTCTTCTAGTTTAAATTATAAAGAAATATAACAACTGAATGCAAAAATAATCCTGGACTAAAAGGAAAAATATTTTATAAAGGGCATCACTGGGATAATATATATAGTAGATTATATAAAAGTATTGCATCAATGCTAAATTTCCTGAAATTTGATAGCTGCACTGTGGTCATCCCTGAGGCTATCCTTGCTCTCAGAAGAGTCCAAGAGACTATCCTTGCTCTACGATATACAAACTAAAGTATGTTAAGGGGCAGAGGGGCATGATGTATGCAACCTACCCTCAAGAAAAAAACTCTGTGTGTGTGTGTGTGTGCACATATGTGTACACGTGCATGCAGAGATAAAATATGAAAAAACAAATTTGGAAAAATGTTTAAAGTTAGTGATCTGCAAAGTTTAAAATTATTTCAAAATAATTTTTCAAGTACTATACATAGATCAACTGCCCAACAACCTACACATTATTAAGAATCTAAATGCTGGATATATTCTAAAATTTTTTAAAGTTTTGTTAACATCCAGATGTAAGAGCTGAAAGAGAAACAAAGGATAAGCCCTAGTAAGGCTAAGCAGAAGACCAGATAGCTGTTGCATCACCCTCTCTCTCCAGGGCTTCCTATAGATGCCATTACAAAACAATCCTCAAAAGGGATTCTTGCTACGCCCCACCAATGGATCAACAAGGATTTCTTAGCAAATGAAAATGTTACATGGCTTTTAATACTAATGGCGGGTGCCCTTTCCACCCATTTTAAAGCAATTAAGTACACGTTGCCCACTCTAACATTGGGTGCAGGAAATAACACATACTTGTTCTGTTAGGTTTTCACTAACACTTAATTTTATCCATTTTAATTTAAGCAAACTTTTTTTTTTTTTTTTTTTTTTTTGCGGTACGCGGGCCTCTCACTGTTGTGGCCTCTCCCGTTGCGGAGCACAGGCTCCGGACGCGCAGGCTCAGCGGCCATGGCTCACAGGCCCAGCCGCTCCGCGGCACGTGGGATCCTCCCGGACCAGCGCACGAACCCGTGTCCCCTGCATCGGCAGGCGGACTCTCAACCACTGCGCCACCAGGGAAGCCCCAAGCAAACTTTTGATTAACCTAAACAACAAAAATACTTAGTATATTTTGCATCTGATTCGAGCAATACCTATTTCTCTTAAATATAAGATTTTCTGAAACACACCTTTTAAACTTACCATACCTTACACTCCACGTAAGTCTAGATTAAGATCTTTAGAGTTTCTTAGTACTAGGAAGATTATGGTCTCTCCTCTCCATCCCCACAATATCCAACACTGTATATAAGGCATAATTTAAAATTTTCAAAATAAACTAAACTTACATGTATACCAGATAAAGTTTACTGAAAGAAAACTCTCATTTTCTTTTGGTGTACCCACTTTGACAGTATCTTAACAATATGCATAATCTGTCTATAGCACTTGTCCAATATTACTGTATATATCAGGAGTTGATGTGTTAAAATCTATTTTTTTTAATCACTGTGGTCTTTTGATCATTGTGACACTAAATGTCATTAATCTGAAACTGGCCTAGGTGTTCATTCACGGTAAACAATTCTCTACTATACACATTTAATTTGAAAGTTCAAATTATCTATCTGTAGCCTAATGATGTAACTGATGGCTTCCACCTTCATTAACAAGCCAGAAAATTAAAAGGACTTTAAAATACAACAATTGCTATTTTCAAATCAAAAGAATAAAATTGTGAAAACAACTCATGACTGTAAATCACTTTTCTCTCTCACCCTAGGAAAAATTACATAAGGTATAATTATTTTTTTAAAAGGGTTCTTTTAAAATGGTGGTTCTGAACTTTGACTGCACACTAGAATTATGTGCAAGCTTTCAAAACCTTGATGCCCAGAACAAGTCCCAGACCAATTAAATCAGAATCTCTAGGGAATGGGACACAAGCATCAGTGTATTTTAAAGCTTCCAAAGTGTTTACAATGTACAACTGAGGTAGAAAGCCACTGTTTTAAAAGAGAAATATTCTAGGACATATATGCTGCTTTAAAAACAGCACCATGAGAGGCTATAAACATATTTCAGCAGTGTTCAATACTTTTTTCTTAAGACTCTTTTAAAAATCTCTTTTTGTCATACCTTCACCAAAAATGGTGTTAGGCATATTGATCACCTGCCTTATTCGTTATATTTAGCTGTTACTAGAGGTGAAAACACTAGTTTTAGAGTCACAAAGACCAGGATACAAGTCCCAGCTCTATCATTTAATACTTCTATGACTGTGGATAAGTAGCTTAACTTCCCTGAGCTTCCATTTCCTCATCTGTAAAAAACAATGTGCATGACATCTGGCACATAAGAGGTAATGTATAAATGACTCTGCTTATCATTATCAAACCAGGGTAGAAGACGTGGAGGCTAGGACTGTATCTTGTTTAAGGTTATATGTTCACAACCTACCACACAGGAGCTACGCAATAATTCTTAATTAAGCTCCTTAAGAATTTTTTAATCTGCCTTTGTAACCCTAATGCCTAGTACAGATTCTGATATACAACAAAAACTTTAAAATGTTTTGAACAAATGAAACGAACTTATTTCAGTAAAGAACAAACCCTCAAGTCTTGCGCTGTAGCAAAGAATTCAGAATAACCAGCATCCGTAGCCAAGAGTCCCACAAATTGCATCGCAGGCCGCTGCTGTATAAACAGTTCTACAGCTTCATCAGTGATGCAACTGCCCCCAGAAATGTCCAGTGACACAATGTTAGGCAGAATATCCTTCTGCTGTAGCAAATGAAAAGCTAGATCTGACTTGAGTTGCCTGTGATCAGAAATATCAAGGTGAAGCAGACATTTAAGTTCTCTAATGACTGCGAGAATCTGAGGTTTGGTCATGGTCAGGCATTTTAGATAGTGCATCGTGAGAGATCTGAGTCGATCCTTACAGGTAAGGAGTGCAGAGATGTTAGTGACCATAGTATTAGAGATATCCAAGCTTTCCAGTCTGGGTAACTGAGAAACATTAGCCAGGTCTTCACTATGAAAACAAACACTGAAAACACTTAAGATGCGAAGACCAGTGAGCTGACCAAAGAACAACAGTCTTGAATTTTGAGGGATGCTTGTTGAGTCCAACAGGAGACGTCGGAGGTTTTGCTGGATCCAGCTATTGCTGCAGAGTCCATTTAGGATGTCTGGAACTGAGAGGTCAGTGTGTACGGCAGTAGCATCCAGTTCAATGAGTTTGTGATGGCAGAAGGCTTTTATGAATGCAGCTGTAGATATTTTAGCTTTTTGAATATTGACCAGCTTCAGTTTCATTTGGTTGCCTCGGAAAATGCTTGCCGTTCTATCAGTCAGCTTGCCTATAAGAGAACCAGAACCAGCTTGTAATAACAACTAAATCTCATGCCTTTTCCAGGAGGTGTTATGGCCAAAGAACTTTGACAGATGCTAATAATAACAACAATAATGACCTACATTTACTGCTTACTCTGTGCCAAGCACTGTTCTAAACCCTTTACTCAAATTATCTCATTTACTCTTTACAATAACACCATAAAAGAACTATGATTATTACCATCTTATAGCCGAGGAAACTCAAGCTTAAAGAGGTTAAGTAACTTGCTCAAGGTCAAAATGTGTGGCAGAATCAAGAATCAAAACCAGTTTGACTCCGGAGCCCACAGTTTTAACCACAGCAACCTTGTTCACAGAAAATAAAGAACAAAATAAAAGAAGTAGGTAAGTATAGGGTATATAATATGAAAACAGCACTAATGATTACTTTTAACCAATTTAGTGCATGGCCTTTGGTAAGTCACTTACCTCTCTAGGCCTCATTTTCCTCATCTGTAAAATGAGTGGGTTATACTAGATTTCATTTAGAAACGATTTACTAAGCATCTTCTATGTGTGAGATCCCATGTTAAGTAATAGGCTCACAAGGTAATTAGACACGTGTGACCATAAAGAATTCAGTCTAGGAAGCATGTCAGGCAAATAAATTATTATAATAATGTATTATATCCAATGGTGATTCATACCAGGTATTGAATTAATACAAATGAGGTTAACATCGGGGAAGGTTTTTAAGATGGAATATCAGTTTCCCAGGGTGAAGGTGAAGGGTGGAAGAACATGCCGAAGACATGGAGGCACAGAACAACAGATTTTTCAGAATGACCCTAAGTAGATCAGCACTACTGGCCCATAGCATACAAGGGGAAGCATGGCTGGAAATGAAAGTGGAGAGGGAGGTAAAAGGCAGATGGGGCCTGTAAACAAAGCTAGGAAACTCAGACATCTACCCTATAAACAATAATGAACAACTCAAAATTTTTAAGCAAAAAAAAAAGAATGGTCACAATTATATTTTTAGAAAGACCAATTATGTGATAATGTAAAAGAATTAGGATGGTATTTGATGGGAGTGAGATGGGGCAAGAGATTATTAATGATTTTAATGATGAGAAATGAAAGTTTAAACTGACAACATGGTAGCTGAATAGACTAGGGGAAAGAACTGAGGAAAAGGTGTATAAGATGATTCACAAGTTCCCAGTTTGAGTTGGGCTGTGCTACTAAGATAGGAAAAAGGAAACCCCAATATTCAAGGCTTTGAGAAGGAACTTATTATATTTATTCAACAAATATCAAGTGCTCAAGGTATGCAAAGTGCTATGCTACATGCTGAGAATGGTGAATGAGACAGACATGGCTCTTGCCATCTTGGGGTTTATTTACATCCTAGAAGGAGAACACAGATACAAAAGAATATAAAACAAGCAGAATACTACTAACATTAAAAATGTAGTTAAGTGTTCTAAAGGAAACAAACAAGAATATAATATAGGGGTGGGGAAAAGGAGGAGGAGGACAAGAATCTTCTGTCTCTCGGTGAGGTATGAGGAGGCGACATTTAAACTGAGACCAAAAGGATATGAAAAGCAAAGGCAGCTGTCATTCCAGACACGAGGAGTTAAAGACCTGATATGGGAAAGAGCTTGGCTTTTTCTGTGAAATAAGAGAAAACCAATGTGGCTGAAGCATAGTTGGTGAAGGGGATACCGGCATCTGACAGGGTAGAGACAGAGGCAAGAGTCAGACCTTACAGGCCAGGGTAAATAATTGGCATTTTATCCTAAGTACAAGGAGAAGCCCTTAAAGAGTGGCAGAGGTGTATACAGATCTGATTAAGGTATAAGAGGACTGCTCTCTGCTGTGTGGCAGAGCTTGGCGAGGGGCAGAACTGGAGGTAAGGAAACCACTTGGGAGACCAGGGGAGAAGTAAGAGAAAGGTGTCAATGACAGGGGCTAGGAGGATATGTATTTTGAAGACAGAAAATGTGCCAACAGAATCAATGGTAGAGGGAGGAGGAATGAAAAATGACTCCTAAGTCACTGAACAACTAGGAAGATTTTGAGATGGGAGGAAATGGCAGTGTAGCAGATGCTGTGATGTGACACCAGATCACATTTAGAGATAAAGGACTTACTACTTGAGCTGCTGGGAATACCACCAACTGACAGCCCTCATCTATGGGGACTGCATCAGCTGAAAAGAACTGCTTCACCCATGGTCATACCACTTTCCCATGGAAACCCATATCCCAAGACTGTGTTGGGAGGTATAAAGATCCAGCCCTCATGCCCTAATGCAACACAGATCTGGGTAGTTATTCCACCTTCAGGACTTCCCATAAGATCAGCTGAGGTCTTCTCAGTTCTACATATTTTAAATCTAAAAGACTGAAGCATAAACATTTGGAATTAATCAGCATAGAGACAGTATTTAAAACCATGGGAATGGATGACATGAGAAGGTAAGAAGAAAAGGAACAAGGACCAAGTACCAAAAAGCACCTACGTTTAAGATCAAATAGCAGAATGAGGAATAATAGCCATGATAATAAATAACCGTTTTTGAATGTTCTGAACATTTTAGATATACTAACTCCCTGAATCCTCATAAAACCCAATGAAGTATGTATTATTATTAGTCATACTTTACAGATGAGATGAGGCATAAGGAACTTAAGTAACTGGCCCATGGAAATGGTGGCAAACCCAAAGAGTCTGGCACCAAAGCCAGAACTCTTACCCTTTCTGTACTACCCTTCAAGGGAAGCTAGATGAGCAGACAGATAAGCAGCAGCCACTGAGGTAGAAGAAAACCAAAAGAAGATGATGATTCAGCAGCCCAGAGAAGAGTTATAAGATATGTAAGAGGCATCCTGGATATGTGGTTCTGGAGCTTAGAATAAAGACCTGCACTGGAAACTCTGGGAAATTCAAGTAGAAGTGGTAGCTAAACCAAACAAAATTACCCAGGTAGTGTACAAATTGAGAAGGGTACCCAAGACAGAAACTTGAGGAACATAAAACATTTAACGTATATATGGAGAAACAGAGGCATACAAACGAAATTGTGGAATAGTAACCAAGGATAAAATAAAAAAACAGAAAAACAAAGTACTTTAAGCCAGGAAAGTTGAGAGTAATAAACATTAAGTTATACATACAAGAACCCCTGATGATTTAATAAATATAGGAAGGTAATAATCATCTATGGCCACCAAAAGTGAAAAACAACCAGGCAATCAGACTTTATTAACACCCTTAAGAAGTATAGGGCACTACCAAACATCAAACCTGAATCTGATCAAGCCTCTACCTCTAATTTCCAATATATAGGAATTACAAGGATCAGAGAAACATATCAAATCATTACAGTCAAACAATGGTAAAGTCCAGATTGTAGGACACTTTACAAAACAAATGACCAGTTTCTTTAAAAAAAAAAAGAAAATAACTGGAATATCCCAAAATACATGGAGATTAAACAACACACTTCTAAATAACATGAGTCAAAGAAAAAATCTGAAGAGAAACTGAAAAATATTTTGAATTAAATGAAAATGAAAACACAACTTATCAAAATCTATGGGATGCAGCAAAGGCAGTGCTTAGAGGGAAAGTTATAGCCCTGAATGCATATATTAGAAAAGAAAGATCTAAAATCAATAATCTAAGTTCCCATTTTAGTAAACTAGAAAAAGAAGAGCAAATTAAATTCAAAGTAAGCAGAAGAAAAGAAATAAGAATTAGAGCAGAAGGACTAACATCAGCAACATGGTAGAATGAAACACTACCGTGGTCTCTCCCCTTCAATCTACAGCCAATAAAACATCCATCCACAATGCACATATAAACAGCTCATACAACTCAATATCAAAATAACAAACAACTCAATTTAAAAATGGGCAAAGACCTAAAAAGACATTTCTCCAAAGACATGCATATGCCCAACAGGCACATGAAAAGATGCTCAACATCCCTAATCACCAGGGAAATGCAAATCAAAACCACAATGAGATGTCACCTCATACCTGTCAGAATGGCTATCATCAAAAAGAACACAAATAACAAATGTTGGCGAGAATGTGGAGAAAAGGGAACCCTCATATGCTGTTGGGTGGGAATGTAAATTGGTACAGCTACTGTGGAAAACATCATGGAGGTTTCTCAAAAAAACTGAACTACCATATGACCAGCAATTCCACTCCTGGGTATATATCCGAAGAAAAAATGAAAACACTAATCTGAAAAGATACATACATCCCAATGTTCATAGCAGCATTATTTACCACTACCAAGGTACAGAAGCAGGGCTTCCCTGGTGGCACAGTGGTGAAGAATCCGCCTGCCAATGCAGGGGACACGGGTTCGAGCCCTGGTCCAGGAAGATCTCACATGCTGTGGAGCAACTAAGCCCGTGCATCACAACGACTGGGTCTGCACTCTAGAGACCATGAGCCACAACTACTGAAGCCCACGCGCAGAGAGCCTGTGCTCCGCAACAACAGAAGCCACCACAATGGGAAGCCCATGCACTGCAACAAAGAGTAGCTCCTGCTCTATGCAACCAGAGAAAGCCCGCGCACAGCAACGAACACCCAACACAGCCATAAATAAATAAATAAATAAATAAAGATGTGGAAACAACCCAAATGTCCATCAACAGATGAATGGATACCAGCCTTACAACAAATGTTAAAGGAACTTCTCTAGGCGGGAAACACAAGAGAAAAAGACCTACAAAAACAAACACAAAATAATTAAGAAAATGGCAACAGGAACATACATAAAGATGAATGGATAAAGAAGGTGTGTATATGTATGTGTGTGTGTGTGTGTATAACATTTATATATATTACATTTTTATATATGATTTTTATATTTATATATTTTATATATTTATATTTATATAAAATGGAATACTACTCAGCCATAAAAGAGAACAAAATTTGCCCATTTGCAGCAACATGGATGGATTCAGAAAGCATGATGCTAAGTGAAATAAGTCAGACAAAGAAAGACAAATACTGTATGATATCACTTATATGTGGAACTTAATAAAAATACAACAAACTAGTGAATATAACAGAAAAGAAGAAGACAGACAGATATAGAGAACAAACTAGTGATTACCAGTGTGTGTATGTGGTCAATAATAGAGGTAGGGGACTGGGAAGTACAAACTACTGGTGTAAGAAAGGCTACAAAGATGTACTGTGCAACACAGTAAATATAGCCAATATTCTGTAATAACTGTAAATGGACTATAACCTTTAAAAATTGTATACAAATTTGAAAATCAAAAAGATAAAGAGGATGAATGATAGACCAAAAAAACCCTATTATCAAAATGGCAAGAAAAGTACTGTCAAGGATGTGGAAACCCTCATACACTGTTAGTGGGAATGTAGATTGGTGCAGTCACTATGGAAAGCAGCATGGAGAGTCCCACAAAATTACAAATAGAACTGCCATATAATCTAGCTATCCCACTTCTGGGTAGTTATCCAAAGAATACAAAAACATTAATTCAAAAAGATACATGTACCCCTATGGTCAATGCAGCATTGTTTACAATAACAAAGATATGGAAACAACCTAAGTGCCCATCAACAGATGAATGGATAAAGAAGATGTGGAATATATACAATGGAATACTACTCAGCCATTAAAAAAATGAAATCTTAGCATTTCTGACAACATGGATGGACCTTGATGGTATTATGCCCAGTGAAATTAGTCAGACAGAGAAAGACAAATACCGTATAATTTCACTTTTATGTGGAATATAAATAAACAAAATATGAAAAACTAAACCAAACAGAAACATGTAGATAGAAAAAACAGAGTAGTGTTTATCAGAGAGGAAAAAGTGGTGGGGAGGGCAAACAGGTAAAGGGGATCAACTGTATGGTGACAGAGGAAACTAAATTTTTGGTGATGGGTACACCGTATTTCTATACAGAGGTAGAAATATATTCTGTATATGTAAAACTAATAATGTTATAAACAAATGTTGCCCCAGATCAATAAAGGAAAATCAATAAAACCATAAGCTGGTTCTTTGACAAGACCAATAAAATCAGTAAGATTCTAGCCAGACTAAAATAAAGAGACAAATTACTAATATCAGAAATGAGAGAGAGGACATCACTACAGATCTCATGGACATTAAAAGGATATGATGAAAAAAAAAAAAAAAAGATATGATGGGCTTCCCTGGTGGTGCAATGGTTGAGAAGCCGCCTGCCAATGCAGGGGACACGGGTTCGAGCCCTGGTCTGGGAAGATCCCACATGCCGCGGAGCAGCTAAGCCTGTGCACCTCAACTACTGAACCTGCACTCTAGGGCCCGCGTGCCTCAACTACTGAGCCCATGCGCCGCAACTACTGAGCCTGCAGTCTAGAGCCCATGAGCCACAACTACTGAGCCCACATGCCACAGCTACTGAAGCCCACACGCTTGGAGCCCGTGCTCCGCAGCAAGAGAAGCCACCGCAACGAGAAGCCCGTGCACCACAACGAAGACCCAACACAGCCCAAAATAAATAAATTTATTAATTTTTTTAAAAAAGGATACGGAAGGAATACTATGAACAGCTCTATGCCCACAATTTTGATAACCTAAATTAAATGGACCAAATCCTTGAAAGGCACAATCTACCAAAACTCACACAAAAGAAATAGACAATGTGAATGGATCTATATCTATTAAAGAAATTGAATCAATAATTAATAACCTTCCAAAACAAAAAGCACCTGGATGGGTTCACTGGTGAATTCTACCAAACATTTAAGGAAGAAATTGTACCAGTTCTCTACAATTTCTTTCAGAACATAGTAGCACAGGGGATACCTCCTAACTCATTCTTTGAGGTCAGCATTACCCTAACACCAGAACCACAGAGCACCTGGGACTTTCCTGATGGAGCAGTGGATAAGACTCCACACTCCCAATGCAGGGGGCCCAGGTTCAATCCCTGGTCAGGGGACTAGATCCCACATGCAAGCCACAACTAAGAAGCCTGCATGCCGCAACTAAGGAGCCTGCCTGCCGCAACTAAGGAGCCTGCCTGCCGCAGCTAAGACCTGGTGCAACCAAATAAATAAAAAATAAAAAAATAATTTAAAAAAACCCACAGAGCTACTATGAAAGAAAACTATAGACCAATATCTCTCATGAACACAGATGCAAAAATCCTCAACAACAACAAAAAAACCTCAACAAAATATTGGCAAATCAAATCCAAAAATGTATTTTTTCTTGGGGTGGGGGGCTGCATTGGGTCTTCATTTCTGCACACGGGCTTTCTCTAGTTGCAGAAAGCACGGGCTGCTCTTCGTTGCAGTACGCGGGCTTCTCACTGCAGTGGCTTCTCTTGTTGCAGAGCACAGGCTCTAGGCACGCAGGCTTTAGTAGTTGTGGCATGCGGGCTAAGTAGTTGTGGCTCACGAGCTCTAGAGCACGGGCTCAGTAGTTGTGGCACACAGGCTTAGTTGTTCTGCAGCATGTGGGATCTTCCCAGACCAGGGCTCGAACCCGTGTCCCCTGCATTGGCAGACAGATTCTTAACCACCGTGCCACCAGGGAAGTCCCAACAATGTATTTTAAAAGTACACGTATATCCTATTTAGCATGAATAACAAAAAGGATTAAAAAACTATTTTCTATACAGAAAAACTACAAAAGATTGACAATGAAATAGAAGATTAAAACAATTATAAACCAACTAGATCTAACAGAAATCTACAGAACAACTCACCCAATAATGGCATAATATATATTCTTCTCAAAAGCACTTGGAACATTCTCCAAAATAGAGCATATATTGGGCCAAAAAACAAATCTCAATAAATTTTTTAAAACTGAAATAAAACAAAGTATGTTCTCAAAGTACAGTTAAATGAATTTAAAAACCAATAACAAAGAAATCTGGAAATTCAAAAGTATTTGGAAATTAAACAATATATTTCTTAAAACCCAGTGGGTCAAAGAAGAAATCAAAAGGGAAAAATCAGAAAATAATTTGAGATGAATGAAAAATAAAGACAACATACAAAAACTTACAGGATGCAGCTAAAGCAGTGCTTGAAGGAAATGTATAGCTCTAATTGCATATATTTTAAAAAGAAGCTCTCAAATCAATAACCTAAACTTCTACCTTAAGACACAGGAAAAAGAAAAGCAAACCAAACACAAAATGAGCAGGAGGAAGGAAATAATAAAAATTATAATGAGAATTAATGAAATGGAGGACAGAAAAGTAAATAAAGTAAAAAAAAATCAATGAAATCAAAAGATGGTTTCTGAAAAGATCGACAAAATTGACAAAACTTAGCTCAACTGACCAAGAAAAAAAGAGAACTCAAATTTCTAGAATGAGAATTGAAAGGGACAGAACTACTGACCTTGTAGAAATAAAATGAATTGTAAAGAAATATCATGAACAGACTGTATGCTGATAAATCAGATAATTTAAATGAAATGGATAAGTTCACAGAATAACACAAACTACCAAAGCTACTGAAGAAGAAACAGACAATATGAATAGACCTATAACAAGTAAATAGATTGAATTCATCATCAAAAAACTATCCACACAAAGAGGCCAAGAGGGCTTCACTGTTGAATTCTACCAAACATTTAAAGAATACATACCAATTCTTCACAAACTCCTCTAAAAAAAAAAAGAGAACACCTCCCAATTCATTGAGGCCAGTTTTATCCTGATGCCAAAAATCCATATAAAGACATCACAAGAACAAAATATCACAGACCAAAATCCTTTTAAATTATAGATGCAATAATCTTCATCAAATTACCAGCAAACTGAATCTAGTAATATACAAAAAGATTTATACAATGTGACCAAGTGGGATTTATCCCAGAAAAGCATGGATTGATTAACATCCAAAAGCAAATTAATGTAATACACCACATTAAAAGAATAAAAAACAAAACCCACGTGAACATTTCAACAAATGCAGAAAAAGCCAACACCCTCTTCCTGATGAATACATTCAACAAACTAAAATAGAAGGGAACCTCCTCAGCCTGTTAAGGGCAATTACAAAAAACCCAAAGCTACAATCATTCTTAATGGTAAAAGACTAGATGCTTTCCCCCTAAGATCAGGAAAAGAAAAGGGTGAATGTTTCAATACTTCAACTTTGTATTGGAGGTTCTAGCCAGGGCAGTTGGACAATAAAATCAAATAAAAGGCATCCAAATTGGAAAGGAAGAAGTAAAACTATTTCCATTTGCAGATGACATGATCTTGTATACAGAAAATTCTAAGAAATCCTTTAAACTATTAGAACGCATAAATCAATTCAGTAAGTTTCCAGGGTATATGATTAACATTAAAAATCCATTGTAGGGACTTCCCTGGTGGTCCAGAGGTTAAGACTCTGTGCTTTCAATGCAGGGGGCACGGGTTTGATCCCTGGATGGGGAACTAAGATCCTACATGCCACACAGCACAGCCTAATAAAAATTTTAAAAATAATTTTTAAAAATCAATTGTATTTCTGTACACTAAAAATGAACAATCCAGGCTTCCCTGGTGGAGCAGTGGTTGAGAGTCCGCCTGCCGATGTGGGGGACATGGGTTTGTGCCCCGGTCCAGGGGGATCCCACATGCCGCGGAGCGGCTGGGCCCATGAGCCATGTCCGCTGGGCCTGTGCGTCCGGAGCCTGTGCTCTGCAACGGGAGAGGCCACAGCAGTGAGAGGCCCGCGTACCGGAAAAAAAAAAAAGAAAAAAAGAACAATCCAAAAATGAAATTAAGAAAGCAATTGTGGGCTTCCCTGGTGGCGCAGTAGTTGAGAGTCTGCCTGTCGATGCAGGGGACACGGGTTCGTGTCCCGGTCCGGGAAGATCCCACATGCCGCGGAGCGGCTAGCCCTGTGAGCCATGGTCGCTGAGCCTGTGCATCTGGAGCCTGTGCTCCACAACGGGAGAGGCCACAACAGTGACAGGCCCGCGTACCGCAAAAAAAAAAAAAAAAAATGAAAGCAATTGTGTAACTGCATCAAGAATAAAATACTTAGAAATAAATTTAACAAAGATGTAAACATACCCATAAATTAGAAAATATTGTTGAAATAAAGATGTATTTTAAATAAATAGAAAGCTCTCCCATGCTCATGTATTAAGGATTTCAGATTATTAAGATGGTAAAACATTGGTGAAAATAACTAAAGATGATCTAAAGAAATAGAAAGACATCATATTCATGGATCAGAAGACTTAATGCTGTTAGGATGGCAATAATCCCCCAACTGATTATACATATTTGATGCAATTCCTATTCAAATCCCAGCTGGACTGTTTGTAGAAATTGACAAGTCAATTCTCAAATTCACATGGAAATATCAGGAACCCAGAATAACCAAAACAATCCTGAAAAAGGTGAACAAAGTTGGAAGACTCACACTTAACAATTTCAAAACTCACTACAAAGCAAACAGTAATCAAGCTACTTGGTACTGACAAAAGGACAGACACATCAATCAATGGAATAGAATTCAGAGTACAAAAATAAACCCATACATCTATGGTCAACTGATTTTCAACAAGGATGCCAAGACTATTCAACACAAAAAGAACAGCCTTTTTAACAAATAGTGCTGGGACAATGTACAGCCACATGCAAAATAATGAAGCTGGACCCTTACACCTCATGCCAAAAATTATTTCAAAATGGACCAAAGTACTAAACATAAGAGTGAAAGCAATGAAACTCTTAAAAGAAAATATAGGTGTAAGATCTTTAGGACTTCGCAATGGCTTTGGCAATGGATTCTTAGATATGATACCAAAAGCATAAGCAACAAAAGATAAATTGAACTTCATCAAAATTAAAAACTTTTATGAGTAAAAGGACACTATCAACAAAGTGAATATAGACAATCTATAGAATGGGAGAAAATAACTGCAAACCATGTTTGATGAGGGACATATCTTACAACTCAATAATAAAAGACAAATAACCTAATAAGAAATAGGCAAAAAATCTGAATAGAGCCTTCTCCAAAGAGAATAAACAAATGGCCTTCAAGGACATGAAAAAATGCTCAATATGATTAGTCACTAGGGAAATGCAAATCAAAATCACAATAGATGCCACTTCACATCCACCAGGATGGCTATCAAAAAGTCAGATAACAAGTTTTGGTGAGGATGTGGAGAAATCTGAACTCTTGTAACACTGCTGGTGGGAACATAAAATGGTGCAGCCACTTTGGAAAAGAGTTTGGAAGCTCCTCAAAAAGTTAAACACAGAGCTACCATTTAATCCAGCAATTCCACTCCTGGGTATACACCCAAAATAAATAAAAACATATGCCCACACACAAATGTGTACACTAATGTTTATAGTAGCATTATTTATAATAGCCAAAATGTAAAAACAACCCAATGTTCATCAACTGAGAAATGAATAAAAAGGGGTATATCAATACAGTGGAATATTATGCAGCCATAAAAATTCAATAGTGATTGATGTTACAACATGGATGAACCCTGACAATACTATGTTGAGTGAAAGAAGACAGACACAAGAGGCCACATGTTGAATGATTCCATTTATATTAAATGTTCAGAAAAGGCAAATCCATACAGGTAGAAAGTAGATTATGACTACTTAAAATTAGGGTGGGATGGATACGGAGATTTTTTTTAAGGTGATGAAAATTGACTGTGATGATGGCTGCACAAATCTGTGAATATACTAAAAAAAATAAAAACTGAATTGTATACTTTAAATGGATGAATTATACAGTATGTGAATTTTATCTCCAATAATGTGTTACCCCCCAAAATTTTTCATTAAGAAAAAACTGTAACATCGTAAATTAAACATAGCTCTTTGAAAGCCCCACTACAATAGGAGGTAAAGGAAAAAAATTTAAAGGTTCATGTTCACAAAGAAAAGAATGGGACATGAGACTATAGCAACACCAGGGCAAGCCTAGACACAAGACAATTTCCATCAAGGGATCCCAGAGAGATTCGGAGAATCAACCTCCACACAAATAAAATGGGAATAACTTCTATATTTCTCACCGGGTTGTTGTGAGGAGCAAAACAGGAATTATATGTGAAAGTGCTTTTCAAACAGTAAAATGCTATAGAAGTACACTATAAAGGAGTCTTATCATTACCTTGCCAAGTCATGACCCCAATGAATTGATCAGCTAATTCCTGAGGGAAACGCCAATGCTCCGGAAGACAAAGTGTTCCATCAGATCTTTCAGAACACAATTTCTCCAGGTTAGCAACCAGGACGTTCAGGCAGATGTTGACCAAAGAGTAGGGAGATGCCTCCTCCTAGCAAACAAACCCCCAAACAAATTTGTTAGAACACATCTATAAAAATACAACATAAAAGTGGTCATGCCATACATCAAACTACTTAATGAGGATATCTTAAGCTACATTTTCCTCACTCTAATGATTTATATGTAACTACCTTATTCCAACTATTAACTGAATGGAAGACTTTTATCTGTTGTAGCTTCTGTTGTATCTTAAAAAAAAATTAAGTTCTCTCAATCCTTCACTTATCTCCTGTTCTGTGCCAGCCACTAAAAATACAGGGATGAGTAAGATATAGTTCTAATCCTTTTGGAGCTAACAGTTCAGTGTGGAATACATCCAATAAATCTGACAATTTCATACAACGTAAGGGACTAATCAAGCAGAAATCACATGGTCATTCATTCAACAAATATTTATTGAATGATTACTACATGCCAGAGGATAAGAAGGGCTGCCTATTCCCACCCTCATAAGTGTTCACACTGTAAAAGGTTGCTATACCCAGGAGGCTGTAGAAGAATTAGAACCGACAGATGTAAGACATCTTCTCTAAGAGACTGGCATTTGTTCATTCTACAGATATTTGAGGGACTTCCTGGTGGTCCAGTGGCTAGGACTCCATGCTCCCAATGCAGGGGCCATGGGTTCGATCCCTGGTCAGGGAACTAGGTCCCACATGCCTCAACTAAGAGTTCTCATGTTGCAACTATAGATCCCACATGCCCCAACCACGACCCGGTGCAGCCAAATAAATAAATAAATAAATTTTTAAAAATATATATTTGAAAGGTATGGCACTCAGACATGAAGAGAGAGTGATTAGCCAGAGATTGCATTTTTTTTTTTTTTTTTTTGCAGTACGCGGGCCTCTCATTGTGGCTTCTCCCATTGCGGAGCACAGGCTCCGGACGCACAGGCTCAGCAGCCATGGCTCACGGGCCTAGCCGCTCCGCGGCATGTGGGATCTTCCCAGACCAGGGCACGAACCCGTGTCCCCTGAATTGGCAGGCGGACTCTCAACCACTGCGTCACCAGGGAAGCCCCGGAGATTGCATTTTTGTCAAAGGTTTCAACATGCAATACATTCACTGACCTCCACCTCACTTTTAACTGATTAAATTCCCTCCATAGTCCGAAGTATAAATTACTCCTTTACAAATATCCTCAACTCCTTGTTCCCTCTCCTCCATTACACTCTAAGACATTCTCCTTGAAGAACTTCACTATTCACCTTTTTTATGGCAACACCCAGCAACTAATCATCTATGAAGAGGGGAAGAGGGGACTTCCCTGGTGGTCCAGTGGTAAAGAATCCACCTTACAATGCAGGAGACCTGGGTTCAATCCCTGGTCAGGGAACTAAGATCCCACATGCCACGGGGCAATTAAGCCCACACACCACAACTACTGAGCTCGCGTACCTCAACTAGAGCTCACGTATCCCAAACTACAGAGCTCACGTGCCCCAAACTACAGAGCCCACATACCCTGGAGCCTGCAGGGCAAAACTAGATAGAAGCCCGTGCACCATAATGAAAGATCCCACATGCCTCAATGAAGACCCTGCGTGCCGCAACTAAGACTCAACAGAGCCAAAAATAAATACATAAATATTTTTTAAAAAAGAAGAAGAGAAGAGTATGACAACATAGTATGTCATGGAAAATTCATAAACATTAACTTCAAATGAGCCCTCCGTAGCTGGAAATCCTTCAAGGTCTCTTTAGACAGGGCACTTTCTCACCATCAGGCAAGAATTATTTCATGCCTCTACTTGTTCCTCAAACCCATTTCATGCTGGTAACAGAATCTGACTCACTTCAGTGAGAAAAATGAAGCCACCTCACCATCAAATTTAGTTCGGAACTGCATGCATCTTTTCCTTGGTCTCCTCTTATATGGAAAACACGTACCTCCTTGCAAAGACCAACACTTCCACGTGTGAAGGCTGGATTTCATCCCTCCTGCCTTGGCCCCTCCTTGTTATTTCTTCATTCATGCATATCTTCAAACTCTCCTTCTCAAATGGATCATTCTTTTTTTTTTTTTTGGCCAGGCCACACAGCTTGCAGGATCTTAGTTCCCTGTGCAGGGACTGAACCTGAGCCCAGGCAGTGAAAGCACCAAGCCCTAACCTCTGGACCACCAGGGAATTCCCATCAAATGGATCACCCATTTTTTTTTTTAAATAAATTTATTTATTTATTTATTTTTGGCTATGTTGGGTCTTCATTGCTGTAGTGGGCTTTCTCTAGTTGCAGTGAGCGGGGGTTTCTCTTCGTTGCAGTGTGCAGGCTTCTCATTGCGGTGGCTTCTCTTGTTGCGGAGCACAGGCTCTAGGCACATGGGCCTCAGCAGTTGTGGCACACGGGCTTCAGCAGTTGTGGCACGTGGGCTCAGTAGTTGTGGCTCGTGGGTTCTAGAGTGCAGGCTCAGTAGTTGTGGCGCACGGGCTTAGTTTCTCTGCAGCATGTGGGATCTTCCCAGAACAGGGCTCAAACCTGTGTCCCCTGCATTGGCAGGCAGATTCTTAACCACTGCACCTCCAGGGAAGCCCCTGGATCACTCTTAACATACAATTTATGCTCTATTATTTGCCTTAAAAACAAAAGCCTTCTGTTGACCCCCACATCCTCTTCAACCATATTTCTTCAGTAAGTTTAATCTGCACGCTATTAATCACTATCCTGTTATTCATTTTTGTTTTTCTTTTAATTGTGGTATAATTTACATATAGGAAAAAAATTACTTTTTGGTGTAGTTAGTTCAACGAGTTTTGACTGATGCATACAGTCGTGTACTACCACCATAATAAAGATATAGAACAGTTCTATGACCCAAAAATTCTCTAGTGTCCCTTTGCAGACAATCCCTCCCACCAACCCCAAGCAACCACTTATCTTCGTTCTGTTCCCAGTGTTCTGCCTTCTCCAAAATGTCATATAAATAGAATCATTAAGTAATTGGGCCTTTTGAATCTGACATCTTTCATTTTGCATAATGCATTTAACACAGATTCATCTGTGTTGCTGCATGTTTTTGTAATTTGTTCCTTTTTATTGCTGAGAAGCATTCCACTGCAATGAATATATCACAATTTCTTTATTCACCAACTGAAGGGCATTTGGATTACTTGAAGTTTTTGACAATTTTGAATAAAGCTGCTATAACTATTCACAAAGTTTTGTGGAAACATAGTTTTCATTTTTCTTGGGTAGTTACCTAAAAATGGGATTCCTGGGTCCCTGGAATTCAACACTTCCTACATGTTAAGCATGTATTTAACTTTACATAACAAAGTGCTAACCCGTTCTTACAATGTGGCTGTACTATTTTGCATTCCCAAAAGAACATATGAGAGTTTCAACTGCTCCAAATCCTCGCCATGTCAGAATTAATGTCAGAAAGGAGCCAACGAAGCAAAAAAATTCCCTGAAACAGTCTCAGCAGACTTTTACTTCGGTCTCATAACCAGAATTGGTTCATATGCCCATGTGAAAATGGAAATTATGCTTCTTGTGGGTAATTTCTCTAGATCTATCTTCCAGGTTACTATTTCTTTATTCTGTGGCATTTAGTTCTTCATTGTTGAATTGTATATTGTTCTTTTTTCATTTTTATTTCTTTAATAAATTTTAAATACACTTATTTTATACTGTTTCAATAATACCATTTTCTGAAGTCTCTGGGAATCTAATTCTGTTAGTTATTGATTCTGTTGATTTTTTTTAAGATTTTTTTTTAATGTGGACCATTTTTAAAGTCTTTATTAAGTTTGTTACAATATTCCTTCTGCTTTACATTTTGGTTTTTTGGCTGTGAGGCATGTGGGATCTTAGCTCCCTGACCAGGGATTGAACCTGCACCCCCTGCATTACTACCTCCAGGTCAGATCTCTCTTTAACCACTGGACCACCAGGGAAGTCCCTCTGTTGATTCTTAATCATAGAGGTTCATGTTTTATAATTTAAGATTGTGAGCTAATTTTTTTTTTTTTTTTTTTTTTTTTAGGCCACGCATCACGGCATACAGGATTTTAGTTCCCTGACCAGGGATCGAACCCGTGCCCCCTGCATTGGGAGTGCAGAGTCTTAACCACTGGACTGCCACGGAAGTCCATGAGCTAATCTTTAGTGAGAGTTTACTGCAGACTCCTGTGAAGCCTGGGCAGAAGATATGTCATATCAGAGAGATTATGCTAAATGCTACTTACTTAGGGGCATCACCAGGGGCCATTTTGATAATTTCTCAGCTACACATTTCCTGAACCAAGCTAGAAATGTCAGTTAAAACCCTTAGTCTGTATGAGGACAGACCTGTGATAGCAAATTTTTAGGACATATTTTTCTCACTCAAAATCCAAGCCAAAACTGACAAGCTTCCCTGTTTCCCTTTCCCATAAGCAGATTTTTTTAGACCTACCATTTCACTGAAGCATGACCAGCCTTTGTTAACCCATGTTTACATATACATATACATATGTATATATTACAGTTCACAGTCTCCATTCAAACATCCCGCTGGCTTTTGGCAAAGGTCTAGTCTCTAATCTTTGGTTATTTTAGGGCCTGCTTACAGTGGTGATTTCCAGCTTCTTTGAATTGGGTGGGGATGCTGGGGATTTTCCTTACTTTGCATTTGAAAGTGTTTGTTACATTTTATCCAGAATATTTCCTTTTAAGACTTTATGACATTATATGCCATATTATTGGACATGGCAGCCTCATTTTTAAAATACAGTAAAGGGGACTTCCCTGGTGGCACAGTGGTTAAGACTCCATGCTCCCAATGTAAGAGGCCTGGGTTCAATCCCTGTCAGGGAACTAGATCCCACATGCATGCTGCAACTAAGAGTTCACATGCCACAACTAAGGAGCCCATGTGCTGCAACTAAAGACCCAGCAAAAACAAATAAATATTTTTTAAATACAGTAAAGATTAAATCCATATAAAAGATGTTTAGAACATATGTAAAATATTTAAATAATATAATAAAATAGAAAACAATGTAAATATTTTTAGATATGGGGATATATGTATAGCTGATTCACTTTGTTATAAAGCAGAAACTAACACACCATTGTAAAGCAATTATACTCCAATAAAGATGTTAAAAATAAATAAATAAATAATAAAAAATAAAAAGAACTCGAACACAGTAAAAAAATATATACATATAAATATTTTAAAAACATTCTTGTATTCACCACACAGCTTAAATAGAATATACCAAATTTTTGAAGTTCCTTATACAGCCTTCCCTGATGCTACTTCTCATCCCTTCACCCAGAGGTAATCATTATCCTGAATACTGTTTAGTTCTGCATGCTTTTGAACTTATATAAATAGAATTATACTACAGTATTCTGTTACTTGTTTTTGTTTTATAAATCAGTAGCATGTTTTAGAGATCGATTTCCCACCAAGACCACTAATGACTAATGACTCTGCCTCTATAATATCTAACTACTGATTTCATGATTCTAAATATTATCTATAAATCCAATGAATTCTAGATTACTACCTCCAGGTCAGATCTCTCTTTAAGCCACGGTGTTAGATAACCAGTTGTCTCCTTGACATATCTACTTAACTGTGTCACAAATACTTCAAACTCACCATGTATGAAACTGAACTTCCCCGGTCTTTCCCTACTCAGTAAACACCATCACATCTATTCAGCTGCTTAATCTTTACTGACATTTCCTTACCCTTAATCAACATCCCACACAAGACAGACATCCAATAAATTAGCAAATCCTGTTGGTTCTACTTGTGCCAGATATCTTCCATTTGCTACCTACCTCACACCCAGACCCACTCCTTAATCTTCTCTACCTCTACTCTGAGGCGACTTGTGTGGAATCACTACAGATAATTTCCCCAGCTCTTTCTCTTTTAAAGTACCCTGGGCAGGCTATGTCTCCCTCATCACTCCTCTAAAATCAGTCCTCTCTCCTTGCTACTGACTAAATGTTTGTATTCTTCTGAAGTTCTTTTTTTTTAAAATATTTATTTATTTATTTGGCTGCACCAGGTCTTACTTATGGCACGTGGGATCGCCAGTGCCGCCTGCAAGATCTTCATTACAGCATGCGGGATCTTTAGTTCCGCATGTGAGATCTTCGGTTGAGGTCAGTGGGATCTCCCCTTTGGCATGCAGGCTCTTAGTTGCATCATGTGGGATCTAGTTCCCTGACCAGGAATTGAACCCAGGCCTCCTGCACTGGGAGTGTGGAGTCTTAAGCACTGCACCACCAGGAAAGTCCCCCCAAAATTCTTATGTTGAAATCTAACCTCTAATTTGATGATGTTTGGAGGGAGGAACCTCAGGAAGTCATTAGGTCACGAGGGTGAAGCCCTCACTGAATGGAATTAGTGCCCCTATAAGAGAGACCCCAGAGAGTTCCCTTGTCCCTTCTGCCACGTGAGAACACAGCAAAAAGATGTATATGAACAAGGAATTGGGCTCTCACCAGACACCAAATCCCCCAGCACCTTGATCTTGGACTTCCTAGCATTCCAGAACAGTGAGAAATAAATTTATGTTGTTTATAAGTCACCCAGTCTACAGTATTTTAGTTATAGCGGCCCAAATGAACTAAGATATTCCTTCTGAAAGGTCCTTTGGGCCTAGGGGTGGCAATAGCTACTGTTACCGGACATTGAGTAGTATATTACTATGGTTTTCCATACCTCTCCCTTATCTTTGCAAGTAGTCCCTTAATTAAATTCTCATTAAATTATCCCTATGCTGAGTGTGTCATCTGTTTCCTGCTGTGAGTATGACTGTTAAACCTCCCAAATAAATTTCTAGTTCATCCCCTTCTTTCTAGCTCCACTACTAATTTCTAATGCAAGTCACTACCATATCTTTCCTAGAATATTAAAAAACTCCAAATTAGTTTCTCTACTTTCACTCTTAATCCTTTTCCAATCCATCTCTACCCAGAGTTTAGACTCATCATTTCTAAAATATAAACAGTACTATATAACTCTCCTAATGAACATGTTTTAATGGGTACAAGGTAAAAAAACAAAACAAACAAAAAGCTGTATTTTACATACAACCAACAATTAATTGGAAAATTAAATTTAAAAAATTTACAATAGCATCTTTGTTTTGTTTTGATTTGATTTTGGCCACACCACATGGCATGCGAGATCTTAGCTCCCCGACCACGGATCAAACCTGTGCCCCCTGCGCTTGGGAGCGCAGAGTCTTAACCACTGGACTGCCAGGGAAGTCCCTACAATAGCACTTTAAAAACCTCAGGGGGGACTTCCATGGCGATCCAGTGGTAAAGAATCTGCCTTCCAATGCAGGGGACCAGGATTCAATCCCTGGTCAGGGAACCAGGATCCCACCTGCCAAGGGGCAACTAAGCCCGCATGCCACAACTACTGAGCTCGAGCGTCTCAACAAGAGAGTCTGCGTGCCCCAAACTACAGAGCCCACGTGCCCTGGAGCCTTCGTGCCACAACTAGAGAGAGAAAACCTGCATGCCACAACTAGAGAGAAAAGCCCGTGTACCGCAATGAAAGATCCCACATGACTCAATAAAGATTGTGTGGGCTTCCCTGGTGGCGCAGTGGTTGAGAGTCCACCTGCTGATGCAGGGGACACAGGTTCGTGCCCCGGTCTGGGAAGAGCCCACATGCCGCAGAGCGGCTGGGCCCGTGAGCCATGGCCGCTGAGCCTGCGTGTCTGGAGCCTGTGCTCCACAACGGGAGAGGCCACAACAGTGAGAGGCCCGAGTACCACCAAAAAAAAAAAAAAAAAAAAAAAGATTGTGTGTGCCGCAACTAAGACCCAATGCAGCCAAAAATAAATAAATAATAAATCTTTAAAAAAATAAATGAACAAAAATTTAAAAATTAAAACCTCAGGGAATTCCCTGGCAGTCCACTGATTAGGAACACGTACTTCCACTGCTGGGAGCACGAATACAATCCCTGATCAGGGAACTAAGGACCCGCATGCCACAAAGCATGATCCCCCCCCTAAAAAAAAATCTGTTTTAAAAACCTCACATATAGGCCTGACTCAGGAAGACAACAAAAATCTAAACACAATAGTATCCATAAAGTTTAGCTTACAATAAAATATGGTAAGAATCAGGACAGAAAATAAAATTAGTCAACAGAAACAGACCCAGGGAATCCCCTGGAGGTCCAGTGGTTTGGACTCCATGCTTTCACTTTCACTGCCTAGGGTGCTGGTTCAATCCCTGGTCAGGGAACTGAGATCCCACAAGCTGCGCAATGCCAGGAAGGGAGGGAGGGAGGAAGGAGCCCAGAAATAACACAATTAGCAGATAAGAACTTTAAACAGATATTATAATTCATGGATATAGAGGAGAATATGAATATAATGAGGGAATAAATATGCAATCTCAACACAGAAGTGCAAGATCTGAAAAAGACCCAAATGGAACTTTCAGAGTTGAAAAATACATTATTTAACGTAAACAACACATTAGATGATATTATCAACAGATTAGATACTACAAAATTAAAGACAAGTGAAGCTGAAGGTAGTGCAATAGAAACTATCTAAACTGAAACAGAAAAAGTCTGGGAAAAAAAAGTGGAGAAGCATAGAACCCCAAGGGTCAATCTTAAGCAGTTTAATACAAATGTATTATTGAAACTCCAGAAGAGAGGAGTTATTGGGGAAGAAAAAATATTTTAAGAAATAATGGTCAAGGAGGACAATGTCCTACACTTGGAATCTATGAAATTATTTTACAGTTTAATATTTATTGAATTACACAGTTAATTCACCAGGTAGAAAGAACAAGCTTAATAGCTTTCTTTTTTAAAAAGTCAAAAAATATTGACATTAGATACAAAATATAAACCCACTGATCCCAGAAGCAAAAATGGACCCAAAGTGAAATAAACAAAAGATACCACAACATAATAAATGTCTAGAAACCAACAATAAAGAGAAAAACCTTAAGACTGGGGGAAAGGGAACCAGAGGTAATGTGGACACAGTTTAAAAAAAAAAAAAAAGAAGTATGACCACTAAATTTTCATCAGAAGCAATACTAGCCAGAAGACAATGAAATAACATTTTCAGGGATTTCCCTGGTGGGCCAGCGGTTAAGACTCCACGCTCCCAATGCAGGGGGCCCAGGTTTGATCCCTGGTCAGGGAACTAGATCCCATGTGCCACAACTAAGAGTTTGAATGCCACAACTAAAGATCTCGCATGCCACAACTAAGAACCAGTGCAGCCAAATAAATAAATAAATAAATATTTTTTTAAAAAAGAAAAACTAAGTGCAATGAAAATATCTTTCAGAAATAAAGGTAAAATAAAGATATTTTCAGTCTTATTTCCTAATTCCTTTAAGAAATAACTGATTGATCAAAGAAAAAGTAAAAACAATATATTGTGCAATTTCTAACATGGAGAAGTAAAATGTATTATTTCAAAAGTACAAAGTACAGGAAAGAGGGGAGAAAATGAAAGAATACTGTTGTAAGGTGAAGCAATATATTTAAAAATAGACTGTGGTAAGTCAAACATGTATATTTTAAAACCTGGAGCTGTGACTCTCAAACTTAGGACCACTTTATACTCTTAAAAATTGTATTACATCTTTCAACATTTACTGCATTAAAACTAAGAAATCTTTAAAATATGTATTAATGCATTAGAAACAATAAAAGTTAAAAAAAAAATCAAATGTTGACACAAAGAACATTTTTTTTTTGGCCACACCGTGTGGCTTGCAGGATCTTAGTTCCCAGACCAGAGATTGAACCCTGGCCTCAGCAGTGAAAGCACCAAGTCCTAACCACTGGACCTCCAGGGAATTCCCAAGAAAGAACATTTTTTTAAAACAGCTATATTTTCAAAAAGAATTTTTAAAAGTTTAGTGACAACGGCAGCACTGTTTTACATTTTTGCAAATTTATTAATGTGTGGCTTAATGAAAGAGAATGCGGTCTTAGAGACCCCAGAGGTCTTGAGTCCACATTTAAAAAACTGCTATCTTGGGCTTCCCTGGTGGCGCAGTGGTTGAGAGTCTGCCTGCCGATGCAGGAGACACGGGTTCGTGCCCCGGTCCGGGAAGATCCCACATGCCGCGGAGCGGCTGGGCCCGTGAGCCATGGCCGCTGAGCCTGCGCGTCCGGAGCCTGTGCTCCGCAACGGGAGAGGCCAACAGTGAGAGGCCCACGTACCGCAAAAAAAATAATTAATTAATTAATTAATTAATTAAAAATTTAAAAAAATAAAAAACTGCTATCTTTGAGTGACCATTAAAGAGAGTTGGGGTGGGGCAGGAAAGGAGAGAAACAGAACTAGTAAGTCAACAGTAGAGATAAAATGAAACTTTAAAAATATTCAACTGAGGGAATTCCCTGGCAGTCCAGTGGTTAGGACTCCATGCTTTCACTTCTGAGGGTGCAAATTCAATCCCTGGTCGCAGAACTAAGGTCCCGTGAGCTGCACAGCACGGCCAAAAAAATATATGTATATACTCAACTGAAAAGCAGCCAGGCAAAGAAGAAACACAACAACAAACACATAGGACAAATAGAACACAAACAGCAACTTAAACACAACAATTTTGATAATTACATTTACTCTAATTTGAAAGGCACAGATTGTCAAACTGGATTAAAAAAGCAAGCCTGCTGTTTACAAGAGATGGGCTTTAAACAGCGTTGTTTAAAAAACACTAATCATAAGGACACTGGAGTGACTATGTTAATGTCAGAAAAAGAAGGCTTCAGGAAAAGAATATCAGAAATCAAGATGGACATTTCATAATGATAAAAGGATCAATTCATCAAGAAGACATAATTCCTAATGTATAGGCACTTGCTAACAGCTTCAAAATTCATAAAGTAAAAACTGAAAGAACAAAAAGAAAAATTGACAACTACAGTTGGAAATTAACACTTGTCTTCAGCAACTGATAAAAACAAGTAGATGGAAAATGAATAAGAATATAGATTAACATTGGGAAATCCCTGGCAGTCCAGTGGTTAGGACTCTGCGCTTCCACTGCAGGGGACATAGGTTGGATCCCTGGTAGGGGAACTAAGATCCTGCATGCCACACTACGTGGCCAAAAAAAAAAAAAAAGAATATAGATTGACATTCTCAATCAACTTGACCTGACATTCATAGAATACTATACCCAACTACAGAACGCATACTCCTTTTAAGTGCACATGAACGTGCACCAAGATAGATCATATCTGAGCCATAAAACAAATCTCAATAAATATAAATGGACTGAAATCATAGAGCATGTTCTCTGACAACAATGTATTTGCATTAAACAAAAAGATATGTGGAATATCCCCAACTATTTGGGAATTAGGCAGTACACTTCTAAATATCCCATGGGTCAAAGAAGGACTCTTAACAGTAATTATAAAATATTTTTAACAATATATCAAAATTTATGAGCATTTCCCCCAAGAAGTAGATATAGTTTAAAACCTTCCCTCAGGGGGGAGGGATAAATTGGGAGTTTAGGATTGACATAACACACTACTATATTTAAAACAGATAACCAACAAGGACCTACTGTATAGCACAGGAAACTCTGCTCAATATATTCTGTAATAACCTAAAGAGGAAAAGAATCTGAAAAAGAATAGATATATGTATATGTATAACTGAATCACTTTGCTGTACACCTGAAACTAACACAACATTGTAAATCAACTATAGTCCAATATAAAATAAAAATTTTTTAAAAATCCCCCAAAGAAATTAAAGTCTCAATGGCTTCACTGGTGAATTCTGTTAGACATCTAAGGAATAAATAATACCAATATCCCACAAACTCAAAAAACTGAATAGGGAACACTTCCCAACTCATATTTTAAGGCCAATATTATCTAGAGACTAAACCAGATAATTTTTTTTTTTTTTTTGCCCATGCCACGTGGCTTGTGGGATCTTAGTTCCTCGACCAGGGATTAAACCCGGGCCCACATCAGTGAAAGCACAGAGTCCTAACCACTGGACCACCAGGGAATTCCCAGATAAAATATTTCTAAAGAGCAATCTGCCTCATAAACATAGACATAAACAATATTTCAAAAATATTAGCAATAGAATTCTTCGATATATAAAAATAATACATCATGACCAGGTGGTGTTTATTCCTAGAATGTAAAGTTAAATTCACAATCAATAAAATCCACCACATTAACACAATAAAGAACAAAAACATCTTATTAAATGCTGAAACAGCATTTAACAAAATTCAACACACATTCATGATTTAAAAAAACAAAAACAAAAAAACTCAGCAAACTAGGAACAGAAGAAAAATTCCTTAATTTGACAAAGGGCATCTAACGGAAAAACCTATAGCCAGTTATCATACTTGGAGGTGAAAGATCTAGAACAATACAAAGATGTCTATTCTCACCACTTCTACGTTCTACAAAAGGTCCTAGAAAATGCATTTTTAAAAAAAGAGAAGAAAAAGCACAGACTGAAAGAGAATAAGTAAAGCTGTCTTTATTTGCAGATGACAGATTGTAAAGAAAATCTTAAGAAATCTTTAAAAAACTGGAGAAAATAGGTGGCTTTAGCAAAGTTGTAGGATACAAGATCAATATACCCCCCCCAAATTATAACCTTTTAAAAAATATTTACGGTACTATCAAAAACAGGGATAAATTTAACAAAATATGTAAAAGACCTTTACACCAAAAACTACAAAACACTGCTAAATAAAATTAAGAACAGCATAGAGAAATATATCTAAAGGAAAAGTATTCATGCATTGTACAACTTTTAAAATTAATTAAAAATAAAATCTTAACCAAAAATACCAGTGTACATAGTACAGTATGGAACCAGACAGAAAATGGATTAGTCTGATCACTTTTCTAAAGAAAACCTTGCTTTTCAATTCCAGTCAGCGCCAACAAAAAATGTGCTTGTCACGCTGTGCTAGTACATACATTAAAAACGCAGCTTTTCGGGCTTCCCTGGTGGCGCAGTGGTTGAGAGTCCGCCTGCCGATGCAGAGAACGAGGGTTCGTGCCCCAGTCCGGGAAGATCCTACCTGCCGCGGAGCGGCTGGGTCCGTGAGCCATGGCCGCTGAGCCTGCGCGTCCCGAGCCTGTGCTCCGCAATGGGAGAGGCCACAACAGTGAGAGGCCCACGTACCACAAAAAAAAAAAAAAAAAAAAAAAAACGCAGCTTTTCCATTAGCTACAAACAAATTTACCAATTATTTAGGGAGTTTTTAAAAGTGAGTTCAAAAGGGTCTACAGGAATACAGGCTAGATCTTTGAAGGACACAAAAGCCAACACGGCGTCAGCGTGTAAAGTACAACCTCAATCAGGATATTTCCTCCCCCCCCATACTAATTGTGGGTAGAGCGTTCATTAGATTTTGAGTTCTAAGACCGGTAGCCCTTGGGATGTTGTAGAACATGGAGTCTGACATCAGAACAACTGATGTCAGGCTCCAGATCATGAGCAAGTCAAGGAAGGGTTCTCAATTTCCCTATACACCAGTAAAATGCCTACAAAAAAATCCGAGATTACTCTAGAAATGCAATACCTGACACAGTAGGCGCCAAATACAAACTCTTTTGGTTTGCATTTTGCTCAGTTTAGTCTAACAGGCATTCCGAGGGAAAAGAGGGGGAAACAAACACGTGGAATTTAAGGAATTTCAGCCTTCGGGGTTCCAGTTCCCCCCCGCGGGCTCAGAAGGTCTTCCTGTTAACGATCCCGGGACCGACAGGTCACAGCCTCTGGGAAGCAACAGATCCCCAACACACGTGGGGGAACGGTCGAGGTTTGAGGCATTTGGGTGCATCATGACAAAAAGCGCCACCGTCTACTACGGGCCACGCCTAAAGCCCTGCCCAGCACTTACGTCTAAATTTACACCACCCTGCAAAATAGCTGCCGCCCTCGCAGGCACAGGTGAGCATCAGAGACCAGAGGAGGGGACTCGCTCAGGGTTACGCGGGAGGCGGGACTCATCCCGCCGCTCCTCCTCTCAGCTGCGTAGGGTCTGCTCGCTCGGCTCCAAGGCTGGGACGCCCTGGGAGGAAAACTCCTCTCCGGCATGCACTTCCCTTAAAAGGCAGAAGCCTGGCAGGGGCTCAGCCTCTTCAGACTTTACCCCCGCGTCGGTCAAACGAGCCAACAAATGCCTCAGCACAGTCCCCGACGACTCGCCGCGCTCGCCAGGGGCCTGGCGTCCCGCCTAGGCTCGCGTTCCCCCCTCCCCCTCCCCGGTGCTCACCTGCGCCACGCCGCAGCCCAGGACTTCCTTCTGAGCGTCCGGAGGGACGATGGTCCGGGGCGAGAGGCCTGGGTGCAAGAAGTGAACCATTGCGACCCCCGCCTGCTAGGCGTCGAGGAGAGAGCGGCCGTCGAGCGGGGCCCGGATGCCGCGAGAGGTGGTCTCGACCGACACCGGAAAGCAGCTAAACTGCGCCCGCTCGGCGGGCAGGCACTCAGCGCCGGTGCGGAAGGTTTGGGCTTTTGAAACGCTCAGCGTGGCGACGCGCACTCCTCCGCCGCAGACCCCGCCCCCAGGACGGCGTTCCCCACCCACACCGGAGTCGACCACCCCTCCACGCCTTGAGGGCGCAGCCGCCCTCCTTCCGCCTTCTTGACGCCTCAGAGACCACCTTAGGCCTGCCGAACCACTCACCCAACTCCTACACATCCCTCTGAGACCGTCTCCCTCCAACCGACACCATAGGGCTAGGTACCACATTCCTGTCGCCGGTCAAAGGCATGGCCACCGACCAGCTCTGTGGAGTTGGGAAATAGAATATGGTGGGCCCTCCTTGTCCCCAGGGACATTGGTTTCAGGATCCACCATATGCAAATCCTCTGAAACTGAAGTACCTTATATAAAATGGTGTAGTATTTGCATATAACCTAGGCACCTCGTCCCCTATATTTCAAATCACCTCTAGAGTGCTTATACTAACTAATACAATGTAAATGCTGTGTAAATAGCTGGTACTGGCAAATTCAACTTTTGCTTTTTGAAATTTTATGGAATTTTTTTCTGAACATCTTCCATAGAGGTTGAATCCAGGGATGGAGAGCCCATGGATAAGGAGGAATGATTGTATATATATTTTTTAATTATTTATTTATTTATGGCTGCATTGGGTCCTCGTTGCTGGGCACAGGCTTTCTCTAGTTGCGGCGAGCGGGGGCTACTCATTGCGGTGGCTTCTCTTGTTAAGGAGCACGGGCTCTAGGGCGTGCAGGCTTCAGTAGTTGTGGCTCACAAGCTCTAGAGCACAGTCTCAGTAGTTGTGGCGCACAGGCTTAGTTGCTCCGCGGCACGAGGTATCCTCCCAGTCCAGGGATCGAACCTGTGTCCCCTGCATTGGCAGCACAGGCGGATTCTTAACCACTGCACCACCAGGGAAGCCCCTACATTTTTGAAATATATTTTTTAAAGTCCTTTCTCCTACAAATCTGGCAACAGCACCTCTCTTATATCAGACCTCTGTTTCAACTTCTACTGACATTGGATGAATCAAATATCAAAACCACTTCTGATCTAGTAAGTACACAAACTGAACTGCTCAGCTTTCTTGTGACGTAAAAAGTATGGAGAAGACCCTTCTAACCTGCTCCAAGAAAGAAACCCTGAGAGAGAGTAGTGAATTAGTACACTTTAGCTAATTTAAGAGAAAATATGTCTTGGAAACGGATAGTTACTAAGAGTAGGAGGCTTGGATTTGAATCCTGCTTTGGAATGCCTGCTCAGCCACCAGGCCTACTAACTTGTGAACCTTGGACAAGGTGTTTTTCTCTGAAGCTCAACTTCCCCATCAGTAAAATGGGATGAGAATGCCTTATCTCACAGGGTTAATGTAAGGATTAAATAAGATAATGTATGTAGGGAGTTCCCTGGTGGTCTAGTGGTTAGGATTCCACGCTTTCACTGCCATGGTCCAGGTTCAATCCCTGGTAGGGGAACTGAGATCCCTCAGCTGCACGGCAAAAAAAAAAAAAAATAGAAAAAAAAAAGATTATGTAAAACACATGAAAATGAGTAATGGAACAAGTCCTTGATAAGCAGATTCAAATATTAAAGTTATTTTTCAAGTTCAAATAGCTGCAAAATGCATTCCTTTCACATTTATTCTTTTATTTAATCCTCATACAAATAGAAATCCCAGGCCTTAGGTATCTCCATTTTACCCATAGAGAAACTGAACTACCTGAGGGATTGAACAGACAAGTTAAATTTTACCTACCTGATGAGTGGAAAACCTGGGAGTCAAAGCTGAGTTTTCTAAATCCAAATCCAATCAATATTCTTTTTTTAATTTAATTTTTATTTTAGATTGGACTATAGTTGACTTACAATGTTGTGTTAGTTTCAGGTATACTTTTTTAAATTTAATTTTTATTTTATATTAGAGTACATTAAATGGACTATTTCCTAACTTCTATCCTCAACTCTCCAACACCTCTTCCCCCAACCATACTGTCAGTTTCCTCTTTCACTGAAAAAAGAAAAGAATCAAAAAGAACATTCCAAGCTCCCCCCATCACATCTACCCACCTACCAGTATAGGCTCTCTGTCTTTGCATTCCCCCCTATTACTATGAACTATTTATACCCTTATCTAAGGCCAACTCTGGACTTGTGCAATAGATCTCATCTTCTCTTGCTTAGTCAAAGACATCATCCAGCAACATCCTTTCTTTCTCCTGAATTATCATTTTTCCCCCTCCTTCTTGGATCATTCCCACCAGCTGATATTTTTCCCATAATTTAAAAAAAACAAAAAACACTTCTTTTGACCTAATTTCCCTATTCAGGTATTGCCCTCACATCTCTTCCATCCTTTAGAGCAAAACTTATCCAAAATGTGGTCTGCACTTGCTGTCTCCAATTTTTCTCTTACCATTTTCTTTCACCTCTGCCACTCTACTAACCGTTCTTGTCAACTTCAAAGTTGCTAAATTCAGTTGTCACTCCTCTCTCATCTTATTTGTTCAGCAGCATTTGACCCAAGTGATCATTTCTTCTTCCCTAAAATACTTACTTCATTTGGCTTCCAGGATGCATCTTCTCCGCCTCCTCCTCCTCGCCTTCTTCCTTCTTCTTTCTCTTCTCCTCCTACCTCATTGTCTGCTCCTTCTCATCCTCTTGATTTCTCATCACCCAGAATTCTAAATCTTTGTGTACCCCCAAGACTCAGTACTTATATACCTCTTCTCTATCCATTCTCTCTTACTTGTGGTAATTTCATCTAGTTTCATAACTAAAAGAAATCTATATGCTGATATATCCCTATTTTATGTGTCTATCCTGTACCTTGCTTTTGAACTTCAGACTGATACATCCAGCTGTCTATTCAACATATTCATCTGGTTATCAAAGTAGCCTTAATGTGTCCAAAAGTAAACTCCTGTTGTCCTCCCCCTAACCTGCTTTTCCTGCCAGTCTTTCCTTTTTCAGTATATGGCAACTCCTTCCTTTCAGTTGCTCATGACAAAAACATTGGAAATAATTTTTAACTCCTCTTTTATTCTTATATCCCATATCCTACCTCTTAGGAAATCCTATTGACTGTGTCTTCAAAATATATCCAGAGACTCTTTATGTCTTATCTCTTCTACTGCTACCCTGGTCCAAGCCCCTGTCATAACCCACTTGGATTCTTACGATATCCTCCTATCTGGTTTCCCAGCTTCCAGCCTATTTTCATTAAAATCTATTCTCAACATAGCAGTTAGAGTGATCACTTTAAACAATCATGTCACCCTTCTACTCAAAACTATCTCCAATAGCTTCCCATCTCAGGCAGAATTTAAAAATTCGTAAGGATGGTGCTCTACAAGGTTCTACATAATCTGTTCTTTCCACACCCTTCTCTCACCTTATCTTCTGCCACTCTCTCCTTTGTTTATTCTACTCCAGCACTATTGGACTCCTTGTTACCCTCATGGATGTCTCTCTTACTTCCTTCAAGTTTTTGCTCAAATGTTGCCAAGTTTTTGCTCAGGACTTACATTAAATAGCAATCCTCACCACCATCACCACACCCTCCCCATACTTCTTGTCCCGTTTGTCCTGCCTTTATATTTAACGTTGTCATGCTGTATATTTATTTTGTTTCTGTTTATCTTCTGCTCCCTCCCACTAGGAAAAAAATATAAGCCACATGAGGGCAAGGACTTTGGTATCCCCAGGCCTAAAACAATGCCTAACTTATAGAAGGTGGTCAATAATACTAGTTGAAAAAAATGCATGAAATGGCTACCTGGAAAAAATGAATTGTAGTTGTAAAAGGAAGTTTGTCTCCAAAATCAGAGGCAAAGTTGCAGCTATTCAGAGAAGGGCAAATTTTTGTGACAAACTTTGCCTCCACCTCTTCTTCCCCTAATCTCCTCTATGCCCATCCGCTACTTATTCTCCAGTTTTCCACTTCAATTTAACAGTTTCTGAGGATTTAGTTCATGCTCCTAATTGACCCATTACCAGACTCATCCCTTCCAGTCTTTTACCCACCTAAAATGAGTATTCTACCTAAAACACAAATCTGATCACGTTTCTCCCCAGTTTAAAACACTTCCATGGATCCCCATTTTCCTCAGAATAAAATCCAAACATCTTAGGATGGTTTTAGATGGTCCTTCATGATCTGGCTCCTGGTTACATCTCTAGTTTAAACCCTCAGTATTCTCATTATAACATTATGTACTGGAACTTGCCTGGTGGTCCAGTGGGTAAGACTCCACACTCCCAATGCAGGGGGCCTGGGTTCGATCCCTGGTTGGGGAACTAGATCCTGCATGCATGCCCAACTAAGAAGTCCACATGCCGCAACTAAAGATTCCGTGTGCCGCAACTAAGACCGGGCGCAGCCAAAATAAATAAATAAATATTAAAAAAAAAATAGCTACTGGGCTTCCCTGGTAGAGCAGTGGTTGAGAATCCGCTTGCCATTGCAGGGGACACGGGTTCAATCCCTGGTCCGGGAAGATCTCACATGCCACGGAGCAACTAATCCCATGCACCACAACTACTGAGCCTGCGCTCTAGAGCCCGCAAGCCACAACTACTGAAGCCCACGCACCTGGAGCCTGTGCTCTGCACCAAAGAGAAGCCACCACAATGAGAAGCCCACACACCACAACGAAGAGTAGCCCCCACTCACTGCAACTAAAGAAAGCCCGCACACAGCAACAAAGACCCAATGAAGCCAAAAATAAATTTAAAAAAAAATTAGGTACTGAAATTGTTTCAGTTCTAGAAATGTATCTTTGCATTCATTGTTGTCCATGCCACCTCCCCCTACTAAGTAATTCCTATTAATCCTTCAGATCTCACTGAGATGTCACTTTCTTTAGAGAGCCTTCACTGACATGCCCCACCCTTTTCCTGAAAACTCTGAATAGGTAGGGGAAGGATAGTGCAGAAACATAGAAATTGGGAAGTTTCAAGAAATTAAACTTCTGAAATGAAATTAGAAAACCATAGTCAAGATTTCTTTAAATCATGGTTGGATTTCTTTAAGGACTTTGTAAAATTTCTTTAGCTTTGTTGGCATGAAGTATAGGGGAAAGATCATGAGCTCTGATGTCAAAAAAGCCTGAATTCAGATTCCATCTCCACCTTACCTTTGGGTAGTTACTTAACCTATAAGCCTCAGTTTCCTCTTCTGGAAAGTGAGATAAATAAAGAATAATACCAAACTTGCAGAATTTCAAAAACTAAGAGATTGTTGTCTAACACCCCATGTGTTATTTTTGTGTTCTCAAGTAGACAGGATGATCTCTAAGGGTCATTTGAAGTTCTGTGACTTTTTTTTTTTTTTTTTTTGCGGTATGCAGGCCTCTCACTGCTGTGGCCTCTCCCGTTGCGGCCATGGCTCACGGGCCCAGCTGCTCCGCGGCATGTGGGATCCTCCCAGACTGGGAGCATGAACCTGTGTCCCCTGCATTGGCAGGCGGACTCTCAACCACTGCGCCACCAGGGAAGCCTGAAGCTCTGTGACTTTGAGCAAGTCTTTGTCTCTTTCTGGGCATCAGAAACACAAAGACTAGCTACTAAGTCTTTGTCTTATCTATGTCTGTAGATTCGGTTTATTTCTCCTACTGTAGTGATCAGCAGTAAAACCTGTATTATCACAGAAAGAGCCTGCTTAGGAAACAAAGAAACTGGAACCACAGAGGAGTACAAATCATCAATGGCCCTAAAGAAAAGGTTGCCTCTATTTAGGGAGGGGCAGCCTAGAGTTCAGAGAGCCCTCTTGACTAGTCTCCTTCTTTACTAACTTAATTAGTAAAAGGTAACACACTGAAGTAGTGAACTTGAAGAAAGAGAAACCACTCCTGGGGAACCAAATTAACTAAGGAAATGGTTCCCTAAGGCTGATCCAAAGACTCGTGTTGTCTTTATCACAGGTGGTTATCAAAATGAGTAAAATGAGGACAAGTGATACATATAAAACTACATGCATCCATTTAAAGTACTGTCCTTTTTTTTTTTTTTTTTTTGCTGTACGCGGGCCTCTCACTGTTGTGGCCTCTCCCGTTGCGGAGCACAGGCTCCGGACGCGCAGGCTCACCGGCCATGGCTCACGGGCCCAACTGCTCCGCGGCATGTGGGATCTTCCCAGACCGGGGCACAAACCCGTGTCCCCTGCATCGGCAGGCGGACTCTCAACCACTGCGCCACCAGGGAAGCCCTAAAGTACTGTCCTTTATTCTGACATTATGTCTTCCTATTTATTGGTTTTAACGATTTTTTTTTTAATGAACTTACTGTGAACCCTGTTGGGAGGAAAAACTGCTCTACCAACTTAGGTCCGATTGTTGGAAGTGGAAGGAGACCTGTAAATTAACTGACAACAGATAAACCAGAGAAAAATTTATCACACACAGTGGAATATCCTACATAGAAAGTAACTCCTCGAACAGCTATGGGGAAAGGTTTACATACTGGCTTAGTAAGACAGGGGAGTTGGTTTAGGGCTTCAAAGGATGGAAAGTTATGAGTGTTGTTTGTACAGTTATTTGGAAATGTCCTGATGCCCAAGGTCAGTGCCTCTCTGATTGGAGACCTCCCTAGAAATGGGGTCTGTGGCAGATGACTCTCCTAAAGCTCTATACTAGTTAGATAAGCCATGTTCAGATGTTTTCACATTGAAGTAATCTCCATCTATATCAGTTTCATGGGTTGTTGGTCTCGTTAGCCCCATTATTTTGGGGAGGAAATTTTCTCCCCAAATTTGTAAAATCTTATGTTTTATTGTAAGAGCCACTACAATAATGACACTGAGGGCCAGTGAGGTTGAAAATCATAAACTTGGAAAGCTGTCAATGGTCTCCATTCTTTGAGACAGGCCAAAAGTGTGCATGGGAACGGCCTTAATTTAAATTGGATTGGGGATTGTCCTTAATGGTAAAATTGGTTTTTCCCCTTTATAGCACAGTGATTAAGAGTCTGACAGACCTAAGTCTCTGTGTGTGTGACTCTGAAACCTAATAACTTGTGACCTTGACAAAGTTATTTAATAGCTCACAATTTCCTTATCCATAAAATGTAATGATTACCTTCTTTACAAGGCTGTTGCAAGGCTTAGTTGAAAAAATATACATTAAAAAAAAATGCTTAGCATAGTGCTTGCTTCCATATATTTTCTGACTGCATTGGAATGTACTGAATAACTAATGCTATTTGAAATTGTAGACCCCTTACAATAGAATTTGGCACATAGTGGCAATTGATTGACCCCAAATCCTAAACTATAGTTGATCTGTTCCCATAGGTCTTTAAAAGAGAAGACTCTAAATCCATTGCTAGTACCCACAAACAATAATGTGGTTTATTTCATGAACCAGTTTCAGAGGGCTTTTGATTATACATTTCTCTTTTTATTCAAAGACATCACTACTGAGATTGTACAAAGCAGCAAAGATTCTTCAGAGTGGGGACGCTGGTGCTAAAACAGTGTCTAGGTTGAATCTACAAATTCCTCTACTTACTATCTGGGTGATGTGAGGCAAGTCATTTGACCTCACTAGGCTTCCCCTCATTTGTAAAATAGGGGATAATTATCTTCCCTTACAAGATGTTTGAGGGTTAAATACAGCACTTGGCTCATTACTCATAATCTATCCAATTTTGAAGGGCTTTATTTAGGACTGAATTGATGAGACCAAGAATTAGGTTAAAAATGTGTTTGGTAACTCCTTAATCTCCACATTCAAATATGACAATCACACTCTAGATACGTCATTGAAAATAGTTCCTTTTATAATGTGTTTTGATGTAAAGTAACAGGAGAGCTGGGGGGGGGGTTGTTTTTTTGTTCTTAGCTCTTATTGCCTCATCACAGTCTAGGAGAGACAGTCTTTAGTGACAGTCCTTGACTGAGTCATTGCAAGATGATTTTAAACAGCTGTCATACTGAATGCACAGGAGTAAGTAAGCCATTCTTCATCTGCAACATCTGGCCACTGGTGTCATTTTCCCAAACCTGCTGTGAAGTCTGGCTTCTGGAAGCCAAGAGCTCAGTGTGCCCACCCTATGACTTGCTCTTTTATAGGCTGAATTTTCAGCCTGCATTAAAATCTTAAATTATAAAAAGACAAAAATGATTAATGTGAGTGCTCATGGTTTCTGCCATTCACCTACTCCTCTCAATTTGAGGAGTTATGCAGTTACTCAGAGCTGTGCACTGGAGTCTTTTGATGCAGATTAAGAATGGGGAATAGGAGATGGAAAGATAATCAGGAGGAGAGGAAGAAATTTAAATTTAGCCAAGAGACTGGGTTGATCTACATAATAAAAACTGTGAGAAAGGGTGGGGAAGGGGAAGAATGGAGGAAGATTTGATTTTGTCTCTTTGAAGATAGGCTATAGACAACACAGCTCAACAACTTGTTTGGTTAAATATCGGCCAAAGGTATTTATCTTCCTCAATATGTATGGCCCATAGTAATACCATGTTAGTATTGAGTGAATTATTGGGACAATAAAAGGTTAAGAAAAGCTGGGCTTCCCTGGTGGCACAGTGGTTAAGAATCCGCCTGCCAATGCAGGGGACACGGGTTCAAGCCCTGGTCCGGGAAGATCCCACATGCCACGAGCAACTAATCCTGTGCGCCACAACTACTGAGCCTGTGCTCTAGAGCCCGCGAGCCACAACTACTGAGCCCACGCACCACATCTACTGAAGCCTGCGCACTCTAGAGCCTGTGCTCTGCAACAAGAGAAGCCACCGTAGTGAGAAGCCCGCACACCACAACAAAGAGTAGCCCCTGCTCGTGGCAACTAGAGAAAGCCCGTGCACAGCAACTAAGACCCACCAACACAGCCAAAACTAATAAATAAATAAACAAAAATAATAAAATAAATAAATTTTTTAAAAGCTAATTATTATAAAAATTATAATAAAACTACTATTAAAAACCCTATCACTCTAACATATCTAATCTCATGTTTGTATTTGTAGTGACCATTCATTAACAATTCTATAGCATCTAAACACTAATGTTGCCCTACACCATCTGTAAGGATGGTCAACCTCCACTTCTGACCATCTGGCGCATTCTTTTCTCTACCATTCATTTGATGTTTAATCACATATTGCCTAAGAGCTAAGCAATCTCATGCGATTATGCAATAATAGGGGGAGAGGGGACCCATTGGATTGTAAATTTGGAAATAAGAATTGTAATGCAGAGTCTGTTACTGACTTGCTGTGTGATTTGGGCAAGGTCATTTTACCTAAGACTTAGTTTCTTCAACTATAAAATGACGTTTCTGAAACTAAAGTCACTAAGAATTCTTCCTGGTCATGGGGTTCTTATATTATACTTTGTTTTTTGGTAACCTCCCTCACTAAATGCACTTATACAATATATATTATATCAGTTAATTGTCTCAATAGTTCTGTGAATGACTGTCAACCTAGATACGCTCTCTAGGAAGTGCTCTTGGGCTGTCTGATGGGTGCCCAGTCTGGATTAGGTATAGTCTCTGTGGCTTTATAACAAGTACCGTGGACTGGTCTGTAATACAATGTTATGTAATATTTATGTTTATTTGACACTTCCTCTTCTCCACAAAACTGTTAAGTTCTCTGAAGGATTTATAAATTATGCAAGTTCCAACACATAAATAGTACCTAGCATAGGTGTTTAATGAAATGAATGAATGGAGTTCCAGGTCCTGCAAAAAAATTAGAAATTTCTGCAGTAAAACCACTGGCCTTTTCCAGAAAGCAACTTACAAACAGATGACCAAGGAATCTGAATCTTGCAGCATTAGTTTTAAATTTTAAAGCAAATGCCCAGAATAAATGTAGACAAGACACACTTTACATAAAATTTGTAACATTTATTTAGGCAAAAAAAAAAAAAAAAATCCCCAAAACAAAAATCTGTATACACAACATTAATACCTAAGTGATGTCCTGATTTAAAACAGCATGATTCATGTACAGGACACTCCCATTCATCTGGCCACAGTAAGAACAGTGCCTTCAGTCCAGACAATTGACAACCTTTGAAATGTATACACATTACACTTTCCAATGAATTTTTCATATCCTTTGAAAGGAGTTAAACTCTTATATCAGAATTCAAGCAAAAGATAGCTTTTTCCATACTCACAAGTCAGTGAGAATTTGACAGTGGGAATTCTACAAAAGTCAGGGATTTAAAAATTTTATTCTTACAGATTATCTGAAAGTATAAATCTTGACATAACATCCTCCCACTTTTAAATGCTCTCAAGAATTTCCTGCTTTTATGAAAGTATGTCTCAGCTTTCATTAGCAAAGTAGCTTCTTGCTTCTAAGCTGATTAAAGTAAGCTTAAAAGAACCCAATTTGAACAATTTTCCAAAATAAGTTCAAAATTAAGCACATATTAATGAACTACATTTATGATTTCTCATAATTTGATAAATTTGGATTTTCTAAATATTCTCGATAGCCATTCTGTCTAGCTATGAAGTTAGGTTGTGCTGTCCAAAGGAGCTTTGCTTCATCCAGAGAAATGAGAAATAGCATTGATTTTCCCATAATTCACCAAAAAAAAATTGGAGGAGGGGAGAAACAGGCAGAGAAAGTTCTCTCTTAGGCTATCAATCAGTTAACGTAAGAATGTCTTAGGTTAAGATTTGGAAACCAAAGAATGCATAATTAGGAGTGTACATGTCACACAAAATCTATGAAATACTAAAAAGAGATAAAGCAATTACTCATTTAAAGCACACTCAGCAAAATTTCCTATCATACCGCTATTTTCATCACTGGATGAAGTCTGGATTTGCATTATTACTTAAATAAACAGTTTGTGAGTTAATACAAAAAATGAAAAATGTGTCAATACAAAGCAAGTGGTAAAATTTAAATATCCAGTATCCACACACAATCATTTGAAACTGCTACGATGGATTTGAGAGGGAAACCATAAGTTTGCAAACCTCTCTGTAAGCTATCTCGGAACACTACTCTGAAGCCCTAGCCATATAAAGCCCCCAAATAAGTAACATACAGATAAAACTGCCCATGTCAGCCAACAGTATGATACTGCCTTTAACTTACACCTTCAGTTTAATAATACTGTTTATATCAAGATAAAAGTTGCACAATAACCAAATAATGTAAACATACCATTAGAGGGCAGGAGAAGGGTGGGTTTCAACATATGCAACACAGTAAGTTTATTTTCCTGGCTACTCATGACCTCTTTTCAACCTTGGGTATTGCTGCACCTTGTTCTATGGGGGGACAGGGTGGGGTGTCAGGCATTTTAAAGCACTAAGCCAAAACCACAGTTCATTAATCGATTCTACCCTAATTTAGCACATAATGAACCATAATAAAATATGTTTTCATCAAAATGTGCTCCAAAGGTCTAGATGATGGCCTAATACTATCTTGAGCATGGCATAATTTAAAATATAGCCAAATGAAAGTGACTGGGGAGAAAAAGGGCCAACTCAAAAGGTCCCACTAGCAAGATCACCTTCCTAGGCTGGAAATACAGCACTGATATTTTAAAACATGAATCCTTGATTCTTTGGAAGCTTGCAAACAAAAGATATCATGAAATTAAGTTCCCATAGTTGCTTTGTGGGATTCACCTCTACCTTGGGTAATTCACTTAAATTGACTAGTGCCACTAAATGGCATTTCTGTCCAAGGGTGAGGAGCAGCAATATTTAAGGTCAATTCCTAGATCTGTGAGTCTGACATGACTTTTTAAATTCTCAACTAAGATCAGTAACCACTGAGTCCTTGGCCAGAGAGTAAATTAACCCCTTATTACTACTTGATTTGATTTATGTTCCTTTTCAACTGCAAAAGGAAAAAATGATTTTTTAGAGTATAAAGAGAACAGCAAAACGTACCTGATGGAAAGAATGAGATACCTTAATTATTTTTGCTCTAATTTCAGACTGTTCTTGTTTTACTCAATAATACCCACATGCATCATTATAGGTTAAAAAGTCTAATTCCATTTCCTTTTTCCTTTAGTAGATCTAAACCTTGCTGTTGCTTGTGGACTGATGTAGTGATAATTTGCAATATCTGAGCACACCAATGATTTGAGCAATGAGTGGTTCAACCCTAGTCTAAATTGTGCTTGAAGCAGCACCTCTAAGCCACTGAAGAGGTAACCCTTGAAGGCACCAAGTTCTGTTACATTCTAGTGTACAAATGCAAATAGGAGGCCTAATAGATTCTTTCTGTAGAGACAGGCCAGTTACACCTCATAATTTCAATTTATATATATATGTATATATACATATACATATACATATATACTGTATTGTAGCCAGATTCAAGACCTTATAGACAATTCAGTGCCATAATTAGATACATAATTTTAAGAGCCATCCCAACCACAAAGGCACTAAAATTTTTATATATTTGGGATGTGCCTAATTATTTTGCTTTTAAGACTCAAAAGTATCTGGCCATTAGCAGTGCTCAAAGTAGTAAATTTCAATTTCAATTTAAATATATTTGAGTCTTCATCTATCAACAAGTTATTCTGAGTAATGAAGGGATTTATTGTTTTCCATACATTTTTAGCCATTTTTGAAAACAATTTATAAAGACAAAAACCTAGGATTAGCCTAGAAGGAACATGTACTTTTGTCTTGAATAGGATACAATAGAAACTTGAAGCCAAACTTCTCAAATAGGCTTTTCCTTAACTACACAAGCTAGAAGACCTAGAAATGGTCTACATAGCTAGCGACTCCAAGCTTTTGTAGACCATCCTATTTTCTACATTTTGCCTTAGATATTTAAGACCCAGAAAAAAGGGGGAATTTTTAAAAGAATTTTCCATTTCCTCTGAAATAGAAATAATCTGTGAAAATTTATCTCACACCTATAAAAATTCCTTAAACAGGTTAAGTCAGAATTAACCCACAATTTAATATGGTTTTTAATGATTCTAAATATCTATTTTCATTTAGTTTAAGTTTTCACTCCTGTGAAGGAGTACCAAATAATTCAAGTATGACTACTGCGATAGTGGTATGAAATGTGTATGTCAAAAACATTATCAGAATACTAATAAGCCAGCTCCTTTCTAAATAAAAATGCTTCTGAATAATCACCATGATTTTAAATGTATTATTTAAAATCTCTATTGAAAACATTTTGGCCATCTATGAAAAAGATGCAGTCATCTAAGACTGCAGGTTAACTTTATTCACAAACTAAAATTTAAGATGGATACTCTGGTTTCTCTTTAGATCGTATAAATCTTTCACCTTTTTTTTTGTTTAATGGAAAATAACTCTCTTGGTGACTTGCTGCCTCCCAACTGCCGTTATTGATAACCGATTCTTTACTCTACTGTAACAACTCTCTTAAAGGAAAGGCAACTGTCTAAAAAATTACCCATCACCAAATATTTCCTTTTATGCACTGCAACTAGAATCATTACATTTAACAATAGTCTAATTCTTCTTGTTTACTTTTGGCAGTGAGATGTGGATATCCTTCCCCAACATGAAAATATTAAGATACATGTAGTCTTAAACAAAAGAAAATTAACTTCTCATGGCCAAATTTACTGTTGTTAATTGTATTTTAAGTGAGCAGGTAATACCATGTATAGTCTCTATTCCACTGAACAAAAATGACTTTGAAATAGAGGGAAAAGGATGGTCTGTTTGAGCAAGAGACAATTTTTGTAAAATTCACATTTTCACAACAATATGACATAAAGAAATTCAGACAGTTAATCTCTAATGCAGAATGCTGTAATATTTTATACTGTGGTGCTTGGGGAAATATTTCTAGAGAGTAACCAGCAGTCTGCGTAGGAAGCAGCAGCCCATGCCTCCAGGAATAAATACGAACAAGCTACTGTGCAATGCCTCAGGAGAGGTGGGCTCCAGAAGATTAGCCAGTCCCAGTTTAAAAACTATATACCACAAGAGCAGACCTTTTCCCAGTTCCTAAACTCTATTTTCCCTTAGTAGTTTTTCTTTTTAATGTATTTTCTGCCAGCTGTCTGGGCACCAGCCAATGAGTAGCTTTCACAAGGAGAGGACTCAGATTTCCATTCTTTCACACTAAGAAGGACATCTTATAAAAGATACACAGAGAATAAAGGCATTTTATACAGAAGCAATATAAAATTTACAACTGAAGTAGTGCCATAAATCAGGTTAACAGCTTATTTAAAGCTGCAAATTGACTGAAGGGACTTTAAGATAAGGAAAGTCTGGCCTAAGGGTCCGTGCAAACTTCCTCATAAAACTGTAGAATTTTAAGCACAAGTAAGTTCAAACACTGAAGGATGTGGAAATTTTCCTAAAAGGCAATGATGAAGGAAGAGACTCTTCTCATCTGATAAGTCAAAAATCACAAGACAAATCAAAGACTGTTCACATGGGCAGTACTGTACATTATCAATCCCATACTCACTTTATGACTCTTGCTGTAGAAACCCCCAAAACATCAGAGAGGGTAAGATATTCCAAGTGAACCTAACACAAAAAGAATTTCTGTGATTCAATTATCCAATTACCTATAGCTATCAGTTAAGTCTGGCCTGGGGCTGCTTTTTACAGGGAGGTGGTCTTCCATGGCGTACAATGTGTTTCTCTAAGCTGTCCAGAATGGCCACAGCAATCTGTTGGACATGAGGATCAGTCTGTTCATGTTCTTTGATGTTGTATAAATGCTGCAATCCTCCTTCCTCAATCAGCATGCTGCAATACCTTGAGGCTGAAAGAAAATAGGAGAAAGAGCTTTCCTTAAAAAACTTAGTTTGTTTTTTTGTGGAATAATTTTTATTTTTTTGCTTAAATTTAAGCTGTTTTGTTATTGCTCACTAACATAAGTTAGAGCTTGAAAAATATCTCTGTAATGATGTTATGCCTACACTACAAGGCCCACACATAGATCATAGATAATACACATACCATTATATATATATATATATATTATACATTATATAAAAATCATAACCATAAGACATAGACAATCTTCTTTGACCTCAAATCATGAGTAAGATGGGTACTGTTACACTTTTATGCATTTCCTATGTTAAAAAAAAAATTGAGGGCTTCCCTCGGGGCGCAGTGATTAAGAATCCGCCGGCCAATGCAGGGGACACAGGTTCGAGCTCTGGTCCAGGAAGATCCCACATGCCGCAGAGCAACTAAGTCCGTGTGCCACAACTACTGAGCCGGCGCTCTAGAGCCCGTGAGCCACAACTACTGAGCCCACTCGCCTAGTGCCTGTGCTCTGCAACAAGAGAAGCCACCGCAACGAGAAGCCCGCGCACCGCAACGAAGAGTAGCCCCCAATTGTTGCAACTAGAGAAAGCCTGCATGCAGCAACGAAGACCCAACGCAGCCAAAAATAAATAAATAAATAAAATTTAATAGCAGTGATGTTGTACATGCAGTATTCATTATTTTTAAATATATTTTTTCCTTTTGCCTTTTTCTTACACATGCCTTTTAAAGTTTATTTTTTTAGCTTTAGTCATATTTATTACAGTCTAATTTACACACAATAAAACGCACCTAATTTAATCTATAGTTTTATGAGTTTTGCCAAATGTATACACTTGTGTAACCACCAACACAATCAGGATATGGAATATTTTCAACAACTAAAAAGTTTCCTTGTGCACCTTTGAAGTCAATCTCCCCTACACCCCTCATCCCAGGTAACCACTGTTCTAACTTCTGTGATATAGACTTTTGCCTACAACTTCATATAAATGGACAGCATGTAACCTTTTGTGTCTGTCTACTTTTGCTCAGCATGATGTTTTTGAGATGTTTCCAAGTTGTTACCTGTATGTAATCTTTTTTTGTTGTTTTAAGCTGAGAAGTATTCCACTGCATTGAATACGTCACATGTTTTTAATGTTATTGTACTGATGGACATTTGTTGGATGTTCTCTCTCCCTGAGCATTTCATTACAATGACTAAAAATGCTATAATCATTCTTCCACAAGTTTTTTGGGAACTTTTCATTTCCTGGATCTTGAGAAAATACCTAAAATGATGGGCAAATGCTAAATGTATGTTTATTTATTTTTATTTTTTTATTTTATTTTTGAATTTTATTTTTTTTATACAGCAGGTTCTTATTAGTTGTCCATTTTATACACATCAGTGTACACGTGTCAATCCCAATCTCCCAATTCATCACACGCCCATCCCTCCCACCACCACTTTCCCCACTTGGTGTCCATACATTTGTTCTCTACGTCTGTGTCTCAATTTCTGCCCCGCAAACCGGTTCATCTGTACCATTTTTCTAGGGTCCACACATATGCGTTAATATACAATATTTGTTTTTCTCTTTCTGACTTACTTCACTCTGTATGACAGTCTCTAGATCCATCCATGAATGTATGTTTAAGTTTATAAGAAATCACCAAATTGTTTTCTGAAATGGTTGTATAATTTTTCATTCCCATCAGCAATGAATGAGAAAGTTGCTTCATGTCCTCATCAACACTTGTCATTGTCCATCTTTTTGATTATAGGCAGCCTTCCTATCAGGTGTAAAGTGGCTTACATCTCACTGTGGCTTTAATTTATATTTTCTAATGACTAATGATGCTGAACTTTTTTTTGCCATCATGACAGTATCTTTATTTTTTTAATTTAATTAATTTAATTTTTTGGCCACGCCCTGTGGCATGCGGGATCTTAAGTTCCCCGACCAGGGATCAAACCTGTGCCCCGTGCAGGGGAAGCATGGAGTCTTAACCACTGGACCACCAGGGAAGTTCTGAACCTCTTTTGATGTGCTTATTGGCCATTTGTATAATTTCTTTGAAGAAATGTCTATTCGGATCCTTTGCTAATTTTTAAACTGGGTTATTTTCCTTTTTACTATTGTGTTTATATATTCTGAAAACAACCTCTCATCAGGTATATAATTTGCAAATATTTTCAACCGTTCTGAGAGTCGTCTTTTCACTTTCTTGATGGTGTCCTTTAAAGCACAAAAGTTTTAAAATTTTTTATTAAATTCAATTAAACTAGTTCTCTTTTGTCACATGCTTTTGGTGTCCTATATAAGAAATCATTGCTTAATCCAACATCATAAAGATTTATACCTATGTTTTCTTTTAAAAGTTTTATATGCTTATGTATATGTAAATGTAGGTCTTATACTTAGGCCTGTAATCCATTTTTGAGTTAATTTTTGTATATGGTATGAGGTAAGGGTCAAAGTTCTTTCTTTTACATGTGCCTACTCAGTCTTCCCAGCACCATTTGTTTAAAAACCTGTTCTTTCTCCACTGAATTGTCTTGGCACCCTTGTCAAAAATCAATTAACCATAGATGCATGGTTATTTTTGGACTCCCAATTCTATTGCATTGATCTATACATCTATCCTAATGATGTTGAGCATCTTTTCATGTGCTTATTTGCCATCTGTAAATCTTTGGTGAAAAGTCTGTTCAACTCTTTTGTCCATTTTCTTGTATTGTTTTCTTATCATTAAGTTTTGAGAGTACATGGTATATTTTGAACACAAACGCTTTATCAGACATGTGATTTGAAAATTTTGACCCAGTATGTGCACTGACTTTTCATTTTCTTGACAATGTCTTTCAAAAAGCTGAAGTCCTTAAGTTTGATTTGTTCACGTCCAATTTAGCAGGCTTTTCTTTTTCTTTTTCTTTTTTGGCTGCTCCGTGTGGCTTGCGGGATCTTACTTCCCCAACCAGGGATTGAACCCACATGCCCTGCAGTGGAAGTGTGGAGTCTTAACCACTGGACTGCCAGGAAAGTCCCTAGTTTTTTCTTTTGTAGATCATACCTTTGTGCATATTTAAGAATTTGATCTCAATAGATGCAGAAAAAGCTTTTGACAAAATTCAACACCATTTATGACAAAAACCCTCCAGAAAGTAGGCATAGAGGGAACTTTCCTCAACATAATAAAGGCCATATATTACAAACCCACAGCCAACATCATTCTCAATGGTGAAAAACTGAAACCATTTCCACTAAGATCAGGAAGAAGACAAGGTTGCCCACTCTCACCACTATTACTCAACATAGTTTTGGAAGTTTTAGCCACAGCAATCAGAGAAGAAAAATAACAGGAATCCAAATCGGAAGAGAAGAAGTAAAACTGTCACTGTTTGCACATGACACGATACTATACATAGAGAATCCTAAACATGCTACCAGAAAACTACTAGACCTAATCAATGAATTTGGTAAAGTAGCAGGATACAAAATTAATGCACAGAAATCTCTTGCATTCCTATACACTAATGATGAAAAATCTGAAAGAGAAATTAAGGAAACACTCACATTTACCATTGCAACAAATAAAATACCTAGGAATAAACCTACCTAAGGAGACAAAAGACCTGTATACAGAAAACTGTAAGACACTGATGAAAGAAACTAAACATGACACAAACAGATGGAGAGATATATCATGTTCTTGGATTGGAAGAATCAACATTGTGAAAATGACTATACTACCCAAAGCATTCTACAGGTTCAATGCAATCCCTATCAAACTACCAATGGCATTTTTCACAGAACTAGAACAAAAAATTGAATAATTTGTATGGGAACACAAAAGACCCAGAATAGCCAAAGCAATCTTGAGAAATAAAAACGGAGCTGGAGGAATCAGGCTCCCAAACTTCAGACTATACTACAAAGGTACAGTAATCAAGACAGTATGGTACTGGCACAAAAACAGAACTATAGATCAATGGAACAGGATAGAAAGCCCAGAGAGAAACCCACACACCTATGGTCACCTTATCTTTGATAAAAGAGGCAAGGATATACAATGGAGAAAAGACAGTCTCTTCAATAAGTGGTGCTGGGAAAACTGGACAGCTACATGTAACATAATGAAATTAGAACACTCCCTAACACCATACACAAAAATAAACTCAAAATGGATTAAAGACATAAATGTAAGGTCAGACACTATAAAACTCTTAGAGGAAAACATAGGCAGAACACTCTAAGACATAAATCACAGCAAGATCCTTTTTGACCCACCTCCTAGAGAAATGGAAATCAAAACAAAAATAAACAAATGGGACCTAATGAAATTTAAAAGCTTTTGCACAGCAAAAGAAACCATAAACAAGACGAAAAGACAACAGTCAGAATGGGAGAAAACATTTGCAAACAAAGTAACTGACAAAGGGTTAATCTCCAAAATATACAAGTAGCTCAGGCAGCTCAATAACAAAAAAACAAACAACCCAATCCAAAAATGGGCAGAAGATCTAAACAGGCATTTCTCCAAAGAAGATATACAGATTGCCAACAAACACATGAAAGGATGCTCAACATCACTAATCATTAGAGAAATGCAAATCAAAACTACAGTGAGGTATCACCTCACACCAGTCAGAATGGCCATCATCAAAAAATCTACAAACAGTAAATGCTGGAGCGGGTGTGGAGTAAAGGGAACCCTCTTGCACTGTTGGTGGCAATGTAAACTGATACAGCCACTATGGAGAACAGTATGGAGGTTCCTTAAAAAACTAAAAATAGAACTACCATACGACCCAGCAATTCCACTACTGGGCATATACCCTGAGAAAATCATAATTCAAAAAGAGTCATGTACCACAATGTTCACTGCAGCTCTATTTACAATAGCCAGGACATGGAAGCAACCTAAGTGTCCATTGACAGATGAATGGATAAAGAATATGTGGCACATATATACAATGGAATATTACTCAGCCATAAAAAGAAATGAAACTGAGTTATTTGTAGTGAGGTGGATGGACCTAGAGACTGTCATACAGAGTGGCGTAAGTCAGAAAGAAAAACAAATACCGTATGCTAAGACATATATATGGAATCTAAAAAAAAAAAGTGGTTCTGAAGAACCTAGGGGCAGGACAGGATAAAGATGCAGACATAGAGAATGGACTTGAGGACATGGGGTGGGGGAAGGGTAAGCTGGGACGAAGTGAGAGAGTGGCATGTACATATATACACTACCAGATGTAAAAAAGATAGCTAGTGGGAAGCAGCCGCATAGCACAGGGAGATCAGCTCCATGCTTTGTGTCGTGTCCATCTAGAGGGGTGAGATAGGGAGGGTAGGAGGGAGATGCAAGAGGGAGCAGATATAGGGATATATGTACATGTATAGCTGATTCTTTGTTATACTTTGTTATACAGCAGAAACTAACACACCATTGTAAAGCAATTATACTCCAATAAAGATGTTTAAAAAAAAAAGAATCTGCCTAAGACAAGGTTACAAATATTTTGTCACATTTTCCTCTTGACACTTTTAATAGTTTTTGGTTTCATATTTAGACTTATGATCAATTAAGAGTTAAATTTTTAAAAATTATTTATTTTGGCTGTGCCAGGTCTTAGGTGCAGCATGCAGGATCTTTGTTGTGGCATGAGGGATCTTTAGTTGTGGCATGTGGGCTTCTTAGTTGTGACATGTGGACTCTTAGTTGCAGCATGCATGCAGGATCTAGTTCTCCATCCAGGGATCAAACCTGGACTCCCTGAACTAGGAACTTGGAGTCTTAGCCAATGGATCACCAGGGAAGTCCTAAGAGTTAACTTCTGTATACAAGGTATGAATCAAAGTTCTTTTTTTTTTTTTTTGCAGATAGAGATACACTTGATGCAGTACTGTTTGTTGAAAAGACTCTTATTTCTCTATTGAATTGCTTTGAACTTATGTCAAAAACTAACTAACCATATGTGTATAGGTCTGTTTCTGTACTCTCTATTCTGGTCCTTTGAACATTCTTTGTCTATGTTTATGCCTGGACTTCCAATTGGAGTCTGAAGTGAGGGCAGTTTTGTGGGACTCAGCCCTTAACTTGTGGAATCTGACACTATCTCCAGGTAAATAGTGTCAGAATTGAACTAAATTTGTAGGAGACCCAGTCAGTGTCAGCTGAGAAATGGAGAACTTTTTGGTGGGATGTGGAAAAAACACATATCAGAATTGGTGTCAGAAGTGGGATTTGCTATCCTGGTCCTGGCTTATGGAAACATGTGGTTAGGGAACAGAAAGGATAAAAAGGTGAGGGATAAGGAACCTTTGGTTCTTGGGTGGCTACTCCATGATGTGGAGTAGCAGCTGTGCTGCAATCAGTTACTAACAGTAAAAGTTACCAATGGAATTTATTTTTTTATTTATGTTTTTAAGAGTTTTGTTAAATGTTTGTTTTTATTTATATATATATTATTTATTTATTTTTGCTGTACGGGGGCCTCTCACTGTTGTGGCCTCTCCCATTGCGGAGCACAGGCTCCGGACGTGCAGGCTCAGCAGCCATGGCTCATGGGTCCAGCCACTCCGCGGCATGTGGGATCTTCCCAGACTGGGGCACGAACCCATGTCCCCGGCATCAGCAGGCGGACTCTCAACCACTGCGCCACCAGGGAAACCCAATGTTTTGTTTTTTTAAAAAAAATATTTATTTACTTGGCTGCGCTGGGTCTTAGTTGCAGCAGGCAGGCCCCTTAGTTGTGGCATGCAAACTCCCAGTTGCAGCATGCATGTGGGATCTAGTTGCCCAACCAGGGATCAAACCCGGGCCCCCTGCACTGGGAGCATGGAGAGTCTCAACCACTGTGCCACCAGGGAAGTCCCAACCAATGGAATTTAGAGATGAATCCAAACCTGACCAGCAATTGCTTTATCTAATCAAGGCAAAGATTGACAAAAGGCCAGGATTCCTTGGCTTGACTCCTCACTGGGGACTTAAAGCCTTTTGCACAATAGTGGGTAACTTAGGAAGTGGAGAAGTTCCTGGTGAAGTCCTAATGTGGGCTACAGTTAGAGAGTTTAAAAAAAAATGTAAGGATTGACAGGATCATGAAAGTTGGGAGTGTTTTTTAAAAAAAATTTATTTATTTATGTATTTATTTGGCTGCATTGAGTTTTAGTTGCGGCCCACGGGCTCTAGAGCCTGCGGGCTTAGTTGCCCCGAGGCATGTGGGATCTTAGTTCCCCGACCAGGGACCGAACCCACGTCCCCTGCATTGGTAGGCAGATACTTAACCACTGGATCACCAGGGAAGTCCTGAAAATTGGAATGTTTAAACAGACTTTATGTAAAGAAGTTATGTCTCCTTTGCCTCAATATTTTATGGGAATGAGTATTATGTCTGGCTGGGGAACACTCTCCTACCTAGTACTGTAAGACCAAAATCTGTGGATGATGACAGTTAGGAATAAAAGGGTTAACAGAATTAAGGTAAAAGTTTGTAGGAGAATTGGTATGGTTGAACAGACTTTATGTGAAGTGGTTACATTTCTTTTACCTGATGGTATTATGAGAATGAACATTTTATTGACTGGGAAATGTTTCCACTACCTAACATCATAAAACAGAAAGCATGTAAATCCATCTTTCAAGCAATGTTAATTGACATGCTAAATGGGAACCAGTAGGACTGCCCAAGCCAATGCAATGTAGAATAGAAGCTGGAGTGCTGGTAGGGACAAATTCTCTGTGCCATAGCCCTATGTGAAGGACTGACTGGGGTTTATGGCAAAAGCCTGTGAGTGCCTACCAGAGATGATTACTGGGACTTTGGACTTGAGAATTTCTATTTGAGGGGCATTTACTACCTTGTTATTTGACATTAATTGAAGCTACCCTCATGACTGAAGGACAAAAAATGATCTTCAAACCTGAAATACCCAAGACGTTTTGAGTGATGTCAGAGAAACACTCTAATGGGGATGGCAGTGCCCAGAAGAGTTCCATAATAAAACGAAATTGGTTTATATAGGATCGTGCTACCTGGAGAACACAAGGAGGAGATACTCATGAGCAGGGAGCCTCTTTCTCCCTAGTCAGTCCCTAGGACTGACTTTGGAACTGCACAAGGAGCTGCCAGATTGTATAGTCACTTGGACGGTGCCCTATAAACAGCTCTCCAACAACCAACAAACAGCTGCTTGGTTTGTGGATAGCAGTTCCAAGGTAAACAGGCAACATCCTGTTTGGAAGGCCACCATTCTGATTGAAAAAGGTAAAACCAAAACAGCTCTGTGGACTGAACTGCATGCTGTTTTCCCAGCAAGGATGAAAAACTGAATAGTGGTAAAAGCCTCTGTTTGGGTTTCTTCATGGGCAGTGGCCAATGGTCTAGCCGTGTGTGTGGATACAAGGGCAATGGAAACCTGGTCATTAAGGCAGGACGTATCTGTGCCCATCAGAAGAACTCTCTCCCATGTTCAGAAGCTGACTGGAACTGACAAGCAGATATCCCAATGCTCTTGCTTGAGGCGGCCACCTGAGTCCATGAGATGAGTGGATATGGAGGAACTGCAGCAATGCAGAAATGGACTGAATCTAGACATATTCCTCTTGCATTTTGAGGCACAAAGTGCCAGAATCAAGGAAAACGTTTTCTATCCCTACAATGTCCACCAATGGGCAGAGAGATATCCTCCTCAGAGTAATAGTTTGAGAGAGAATTGGAATGGGCAATTAAAACATTAGTTATCTAAAATCAGAGATGGGAGGGAGGGGGGAGATATAGGCCTGAAGGGCTAGCTTTCACACCTTCACGAGTATATGTATGCTCACACTCAATATGAGTGGAGCTAAAAGAATGTCCCCGCTAGGGACTTCCCTGGTGGAGCAGTGGATAAGACTCTGCACTTCCAATGCAGGGGGCCCGGGTTTGATCCCTGGTCAGGGAACTAGGTCCTACATGCATGCCACAACTAAGAGTTTGCATGCCACAACTAAGGAGCTCACACGCCGCAACTAAGAAGCCCTGGAGCCACAACTAAGGAGCCCACATGCTGCAACCAAGGATCTGGTGAGGTGCAATTAAGACCCGGTACAACTAGATAGATAGATAGATAGATAGAACGTCCCCACTAGATATTCTCCTGTTTTTCTGGGGAACCTGGGGAAGAGGGAGTGGGAAAGGATGTTGATATGATTATGTAATTCTTGCTAAGGGAGGATACTGGTATAATGACTATACTTTTTTCTTCTTCCCCATATCACAACGTTTTTTAACTCCCCTACCTGGTGCAGTGGTCACAGAACCAGGGCTGCAACTACAAATGCTGGAAGCAGGGATGATTCCTAAGCAAGAAACTGTAACTATGTTGTAAACTCTTTTTTGTCAGGATTCCCAAGGGCCTAATGGGTTGGGTTATGCCTTAACTCCATCTGGCAAAATTGGGAATAACACTGAATGCAACTATATTGCCTTGTGGTAAAAACAGCCCACTAGGGCTTCCCTGGTGGCACAGTGGTTGAGAGTCTGCCTGCCGATGCAGGGGATGCGGGTTCGTGCCCCAGTCTGGGAAGATCCCACATGCCGTGGCGCAGCTGGGCCCGTGAGCCATGGCCACTGAGCCTGCGCGTCCGGAGCCTGTGCTCTGCAACGGGAGAGGCCACAGCAGTGAGAGGCCCGCGTACCACAAACAAAATAAATAAATAAATAAATAAATAACAGCCCACTAGTTCTGCACCTATGTAATCTTACCCTATCTGAATGACAGTGGACTGAGGGGGAGACACTTGCTAGACTAGTATTGCTGTTGGCAATCTAGACCAACACAGTGGCCAAAATTCATGTCCCTTCCAAAGGTGGAAAAGTTTGAGAGTACATGAAGAGAAGGAGGAATAGGAGCTGAGGGTACAGGAATGAATAAATAGGCTATGTAATAAGAGAAATTCAATATGACATTAACACATCAAAAAAGGCTCAGAGCAAGAGATGATATTATCTCTTAGTTAAAGAGCAATATATGGCTTCACCCTAAGACCACTTCTGCTTTTGGAGCCATACAAGATCTACTGGAAGCCTGCAAACCTCAGTGGCCTTGCCCTGGGAGACATCCCACCCTGACACCTCATTACCGTTTGTCAAAAGGGGATCCTTATGAATGACAAAAGACACTCCTATCACTCAGGAAATTATAAAGGTTTGAGGAGTTCTGTGCTAGGAACCAGGAACAAAGACCAAATATAGTTCTTATTTTATCTTCTGGTCTTTGATGACAGATCCCTTAAAACAAAATGATTGTAACAGTTAACAGATACTAGCACATTACTAGAGACCCATTCACTCATTAATAATTAGTCCAGTTTATCATATGAAAATGTCTCTCAGGGCAAGGGAGCATTCACCATGTTGGTGAATGCACTCACATGCCTGGATGGTGGGAAAGCCTAGCTCCATGGGGACAGAAGCTCCTGTGCTCAGAATCCTTCAGAACCCTGCCCTATGTATCTCTTAATCTGGCTGCTCATCTGCATCCTTTATAATAAACTGGTAAATATAATTAAATGTTTCTGAGGTCTGTGAGCTGCTCTAGCAAATTAATTGAACCAGAGGAGGGGGGGTCGTGGGAACCTCAGATCTACAGCTATTCAGTCAGAAGCACAGGTAACAACATAAACTTGGGATTGGCATCTGAAGTGGGGACAGCAGTATTGTGGGATTGAGCCCTTAACCTGTGGGATCTGACACTATCTCCAGGTAAACAGTGTCAGAATTGAGTTAAATTTGTTGGACACCCAGTCAGCGTCTGCTGAGAATTAGAGAACTGCTTGATGAGGTATGGAAAAAACACACACTTGGAGCCACAAAACACCTGTCTTGATTACTGTAGCTCTACAGTATGTCTTGAAGTCAGGTAGTATAACTCCTCCAATTTTGTTCTTCATTTTTCTAAGTTGTTTCAATATTCTAGGTCCTTTGCATTTCTGTATGAATTTTAGAATCAGCCTGTGAATTTCTCTTCTGCTAAGACTGCTAAGATTTTGACTGGGACTATATAAATCTACAACACATTTGGAGAGAATTGCCATTTTAACAATAGTAAGTCTTCTAACTTGTAAGTGCCCTCCTTCTCTCTATTTGGTTAGGCCTTCTCTAACGTCTCTCAGCAATGCTTTGTTTTTCTCAGTGTACAGGTCTTGTACATCTTTGTCAGATATACCCCTAAGTATTTCATAGTTTTTGGTAAAACTGTAAATGTCATTTTTTCATTTATATTGGTTGTGGCTAATATAAAGAAGTGCAACTGATTTGTGTATATTGATCTTGTATCCTGGAACCTTGCTAAACTCACTCATTAAGTCTAGTTGCCCTCTTGTAGATTTCATGGGATTTTTCTACACAGATATCACGTCACCTGTGAATAAAAACAGTTTTACTTCATTCTTTCCAATCTGGATGCCTTCTGTTTCTTTCCTGATCACACTGGACAGAACCTTCATTACAATGTTCAATAGCAGTGAGGTTGGACATCCTTGCCTTGTTCCTGATCTTAGAGGGGAAACAGTCACATTTAATTTTTCACTTTTAATTTTGATGTTAGCTGTAGGATATCCTTAGATGCTCTTTCTGCATCTACTGAGATGATCAGATTGTTTTTCTTTCCTGGTCTGGTAATAGGATGAAACACATTGATTTTCAAATGTTAAACCAACTTTGCATTCTTGGAATAACCTCCTTGGTCCTTTTTATATACTGTTGGGTTCCATTTGTTAAAAAATTTTAAAGAATTTCCTCATCTATGCTCATGAGAGATATTGTTCAGTAATTTTCTTATGTCTTTGCCTGGTATTGATATCAGGATAATTCTGGTGTTCTTTCTTTCTAATTTTTTTTAAACCAGCTTTCTTTCAGTTTGGATATTTTCTATTGCTGTGTATTCAATTTCACTGACCTTTTCTTATTTGTATCTACTCTTAAGCTCACCCAAATATTTTTCATGTCAAATTTTTATTTTTTTTTAAACATTACTTTTCCTCCTCTTAATTTCATGTTTTCTTTAAAATCTTGGATCGTATCTGTAAAAAAAGTTTGAATTTTTTTTCCTGCTAATTCCATCATCACTACCACTTCTGGGTCTGTTTCCATTGTCTAATTTTTCTCCTGGTTATGGGTCATATTTTTCTGCTTCATCTTTCATCTAGCAACTCTTACCATATTACTAAACATGTTGTTGAGTGTATAGATTTTGTTGTCTTTTTTAAAAGAGTGCTAGTTTTTCTCTGACAGACAGTTTACTTGCAGAGCAGCTTGATCATTTCAAGACTTGCTTTTAAGCTTCACAGGGTTGCCTTAGAGAAACCTTTAATTTAGGGCTAGTTTAATCTTTTCTGGCATCTGTAGTGAATGTCCTGGGTATTAAGTTCTTTCCACTGTTTGGAATTCGAATATTTTCTAACCTGTGTAAGCTCCATGTGTTGTTCAGTTAGCAGCTCCTTGGTATTTGTACTTTCTCAGGCCTCAGGAAGTCTCACCCTAGGCATGCACAGCCTAAGACTCAAAAAACTCCTATGAAGATTTCTGAAGTTCTTTCTTAGAACAGTGTAAGTCTCATTCACCACTGTCATTGATTTCTAATATTGCCTAGCTCATTCTGAAAGTATAAATTTAGTTCATAACTTAAGATTCTCTTTACACTGTATTTTTAAAAGTCTGTGTCCTTAAAAATCAAACACAATTTAGAAATGGCTTTCCTGTGCAAGGAGAATTTCACTTGAAAAAGAAAAACACAGTTCTCTTTTTGGTACGTACGATTCTTGCTGCAGACATGCTGCATGGCCCAAACCGCCCATAGCTGGACTCCTGGTGTTGTGAAACAGCCAAGTAATGGGAAGAATGGATTAAAGGACCTAAAAGTTCAAAAGAAAAGAATAAAAGTTACTTCCTATACTTAGTGTCATTTTTTAAAGCAATGATTCCTGAGCTTTCTGCTACAGAAATTTCATCCTGCTATTTTTAAACTATATAAGTGGGTTTCTACAGAACATCTTTTCTTTGTCTTAGCCATTTGATAAACGAGTATATTCAGACAAAAGTCTTAGTACAGAAGATGGAAGGTAATCAGAACAACATACTTTTTCTCAAAAGCACCTGTTGGTCTTGAAGATATACATTTGAAGAATAGCAGCCTTTGGTTTGGAACTTAGATAAGGAGAAGTTAGTTGATAACTAACCAGAACAACACCATGTCGGAGCTCTAGAATTAGCCTTTCTACTTCTACAAGTCTTCTGCCCAAAAATGTACAGAACATAAGTTGGAATCAAAAGTGTTGGCAGCATCAGCATTTATAAAGTAGACAACAAAATAAATTGCAATAATAATATTTATGCAGCAATCTAGAATACTTCTGGTATATTAGTAACTTATCTATCAAGTCACCTAACTGTCATAAATAGAGTTAGAATCCAGTACGCCCTTTAGTAAATTATTATAAACTGTTTCCCTGAACAAATCAGGTGCTACTTCTAGTTCTCTCAATGTGTTCTCGTTTTAGACCTCCTTACATTAATACTCTACCTAAAACCTTCTGTCTCTACTTAATTATCTCTCAAAACTCAGCTCACAATCTACTTCCTCTGGAAGCTTTTTTTTTTTTTTTTTTTTTTTTTTGCGGTACGTGGGCCTCTCACTGTTGTGGCCTCTCCCGTTGCGGAGCACAGGCTCCGGACGTGCAGGCTCAGTGGCCATAGCTCACGGGCCTAGCCGCTCCGCGGCATGTGGGATCTTCCCGGATCGGGGCATGAACCCGTGTCCCCTGCATCACCACTCTGCCACCAGGGAAGTCCACCTCTGGAAGCTTTTTACCATTTTCCAATGCACATTCAGAGCATTCTATGTACGTAACTAGCATAGGAGTGAATTATTTCTGATTTACATTTGGTTTCCATCACTAGGCTGTAAAGTTCTTGTATGGAGGCACCATATCGTACTCATTTTGAATTTCAAAAGCATAGAACAAGACCGTGGCACCTGTTTTCAATAAATGTAGAACAAAGGAAGGACTGATGAATGATAGGTAGCAAAATAAATTTAAAATACTTTATTTTAAAGCCATTACGAAGACAGATGCCAAAGGGTAAAATCTACATCTAATAGGAATGATCTCTACACAAGCAAAATGACTAGATTACTGGCTTAATATTAATTATCTTGCTAGTTACCTGTACGCTACCATCTCGCATTCTGGAGTTGGCCATTTCAAAATTGCTGAATGCTGAAAGACACAAAGCATACAAGAAAGGGTTACAATATTTATTTAGCATTGCATTATGAGGGTTTGACAGTTTAACCATTATGAATGTTGTTTGTATGCTTCCAAAAAACACCAAATTAGCCTACCAGATCATCCAGAAGAGAATTCCTCTGGCTACGACTCAATGTCCAAGCTTGTTCTCCTCTAGATATTAAGTGGGCAATAATCCCAGCTGCAAAGTAACTGACTTCCACTTCAACACTATGTAGAAGGCTACTGATGTGGTCTATAAAATCCTTCCACATTAATTCAGAATGCAATTCTTGTACTTCAGCTATATTGTTCTGGAAAAAAAAGAAGATATAAAAATTAAAATAATATGTATAATAAATGGCTAAATGACACTGCAATGATTTAAATATGTATGGACAAAAGCAAATATTGTTGCTATGTTAGCACAGTGGGATTACAGGTGATTTTATTCCTCTCCTCCCCAAACAATAAAATAATAAAGAAACAGTAGCAAGTTCTGTTTCAGGTAAAACAGTAAACTAGATAACCTAAAAATTTCCTGCTATAAAATATCTAGAAGTGCTGAGTAAAAACAGGCAAACAAACTTTAAATATGTAACTTTTTTGGTGGGACAAAATGTAAACAGGGAATCAAACTAGAGCATAACAGGCTATCACCGGCCTGCAGGGGCAAGAGAACCGGGTTTTTTTGTTTTGTTTTGTTTTGTTTTTTCAGTACGCGGGCCTCTCACTGTTGTGGCCTCTCCCGTTGTGGAGCACAGGCTCCGGACGTGCAGGCTCAGCGGCCATGGCTCACAGGCCCAGCCGCTCCGCGGCATGTGAGATCTTCCCGGACCGGGGCACGAACCCGTGTCCCCTGCATCGGCAGGCGGACTCTCAACCACTGCGCCACCAGGGAAGCCCAAGAGAACCGGGTTTTAATAGACATACAAGGCAAGAACTTTCAAAGCATTACACCTCGGTAAAAGAGTGGATTGACATAAATACATAAAAAATAAGTAATCTGGGCTCTGGGCAATTTAGATTGTGCTTGATCTTCTCCAAAATGATCTAAGATTCAACTTATCTCACTACTCTGAAGATTAATCCTCATTCTTTTATTTATTTATTTATTTATTTTTGTCTGTGTCAGGTTTTAGTTGCGGCACGCAGAATCTTCGTTGAGGCATGCGGGATTTTTCATTGTGGCGTACGGGCTCTTTGTTGCGGCGCCTAGGCATCTCTCTCTAGTTCTGGTGAGTGGGCTCAGTAGTTGCAGTGCACGGGCTCTCTAGTTGTGGCACACGGGCTCCAGAGTGCGTGGGCTCTGTAGCTGTGGTGTGCAGGCTCCAGAGTGCATGGGCTCTGTAGTTTGCAGCACGTGGGCTCTCTCATTGAGGCACATGAGCTCAGTAGTTGTGGCGCATGGGCTTAGCTGCCCCATGGCATGTGGGATCCTAGTTCCCCAACCAGGGACTGAACCTGTATCCCATGCACTGGAAGGCAGATTCTTAACCACTGGACCAGCAGGGAAGTCCCTAATCCTCATTCTTAAAACTTCATTTGATCTACTATGAAATCATAATTCTCTTCCTAACACATTGATTCCATTTCTTAGGAACCAAAACCCCTGGCCTTTTCGTCAGTAAAAAACTATTCACTCCCTAGCGTAAGTCATTCTATAACAAATGAAAATGAAAGCTATCGTGTCCAAACGTATTCTCTGTAACGACTAACAAGTTTTCTTTTCCAATCATGGAAGAGTGAGGATGGAAGAGACAAGTGTAACTTTACTCACTACATGAATGTGTATAATCCTGTGCCTTTCCATCAGCATTAGTGATAAATCAATGTCTCCTATGTCCCTCTCTAATCTCACATATTCAAACAAGAAAAGGCATTTCACATTCATTTTTTTTAATTAATTAATTTATCTATTTTTGGCTGCATTGGGTCTTCACTGCTGCATGTGGGCTTTCTCTAGTTGCGGCGAGTGGAGGCTACTCTTCGTTGTGGTGCTTGGTCTTCTCATTGTGGTGGCTTCTCTTGTTGCGGAGCATGGGCTCTAGGCACACGGGCTTCAGTAGTTGTGGCTCGCAGGCTCTAGGGCACAGGCTCAGTAGTTGTGACGCACGGGCTTAGTTGCTCTGCGGCATGTGGGATCTTCCCGGACCAGGGATTGAACCTGTGTCCCCTGCATTGGCAGGCAGATTCTTATCCACTGCACCACCAGGGAAGCCCTCACATTCATTTTTTATACTCTTCCCTATTTATGTTTTTTAACACAGCATGTATCATTTTATAGTGACAAGAAAAGGAAAGATAGATATGTCTTTTAAAATAAACAAATTAAAAAAAGATAGTTCTCTGTCTCCTTCAAGCTTGGGGACGCTTGATAGAAAGAAATATAAAGACCTTCTGAGAAGGACACACCTTGTACTCAAAGCCCCACAGATGGTGATAAATTACAATTCACAATGAAAACAATCCATAATGAGTGAAATCATCAAATACAGTAGAAAATTAGACTCTCCCAAGAACCTCATGTAATATAAAATAGTACCTGATTTTAAAAAGTTAAACACACACACATACACACGAAAATGCAAAAGACAGCACCATTAAAACAAAAAACAACAGATAAGGAAAGATTTGGAATAGAGCATCAAAACAATTATGGCCATTCTTTCTTGCCATAAACAAGTTACTGGAAAATCAGACAAAATATATGAGAGAACTGTTTTCTGACAGCAGACAACTAGCTATACAGGAATGTGATCCCTGAGAGAAGATATTCAAATGGGGCAGTTTCTAGATTGCTATGCATATAAGGGGAACCTAAAGAGTTGGCAGTTTTGCTGAGTTGAGGAGACAGAGATCAGTCTTCAGGGTGGCCAAGGCAGCAAAAATTTGTACAACAGAGCAATGTAGAGGAAAAAGTTCCAAAGAAAGAGAAAGAAAGACATCTGCAGAGGGATCCCCTGAAATCTTTGGCTGAGTACTGATACGGAGTGAAACTCCATGAGGCCAGGGAAAGAACCACCAGAAAGCAGTACGTGAACAAATCCCAAAGTCACGCAGGGTTAGGAATAATTCACATTCTCACCAGCCAGAGTGAAGAGATCTCATAATAAACAAAACATTTGATAGTAGTGGGGTAACTAGGATAAAGTAGTAGGGTAAAGGCTGATCTGAAGCCACTTTAACAAAGCAAATATAGGCATACCTTGGAGATATTGTGGCTTTGATTTCAGACAACCACAATAAAGCAAATATCGCAATCAAGTGAGCCACACAAATTTCCTGGTTTCCAGTGCATAAAAAGTTATGTTTATACTATATTGTAGTCTATTAAGTGTGCAAAAGCATAATGTCTTTAAAAAAATGCAAATACCTTAATTAAAAATATTTATTGCTAAAAAATTCTAACCATTATCTGAGCCCTTCAGCAAGTTACAGTAGTAACGTCAAACATCACTGATCAGAGATCACCATAACAAGTATAATCATAATGAAAAATTCTGAAATGTTGCAAGAATTATCAAAATGTGACACAGAAACACAAGGTGAGTTAATGCTGTTGGAAAAATGGTGCGGACAGACTTGTTCGACACATAGTTGCCACGAACCTTCAATTTGTAAAAAACACAGTATTTGTGAAGTGCATAAAATGAGGTATGCCTATAAATAAGCTTTGAATGGAACAACTTGATCCATGAGTAGCTTAACTGAATGCCAGCACAAAGTCCAAGATTTTTTGAAGGAAAACAACAAAACTACTAATCAACAAAGTAAATTAAATTTCACAATGACTGCAACCAATTAAAAATTACCAGGCATACAAAGAGTCAGAAAAACATGATCCTTAAACAGGAGAAAAGTCAATCAATAAAAATAGACCCAGAAATGACAGGGATAATAGAATCAGTAGACAAGGATTTAAAACAGTTATTATCGGGACTTGCCTGGTGGCACACTGGTTAAGAATCTGCCTGCCAATGCAGGGGACATGGGTTTGAGCCCTGGTCCGGGAAGATCCCACATGCCATGGAGAAACTAAACCCGTGTGCCACAACTACTGAGCCTGTGCTCTAGAGCCCGCAAGCCACAACTACTGAGACTGCATGCCACAACTACTGAAGCCCACGTGCCTAGAGCCTATGCTCCGCAACAAGAGAAGCCACAGCAATGAGAAGCCCGAGCACTGCAACAAAGAGTAGCCCCACTCACCACGACTAGAGAAAGTCCATGTGCAGCAACGAAGACCCAACACAGCCAAAAAAATAAAATTAATTAATTAATTTAAAAACACAGCTACTGGGCTTCCCTGGTGGCGCAGTGGTTGAGAGTCCGCCTGCCAATGCAGGGGACACGGGTTCGTGCCCCAGTCCGGGAAGATCCCACATGCCGTGGAGCGGCTGGGCCCGTGAGCCATGGCCGCTGAGCCTGCGCGTCCGGAGCCTGTGCTCCGCAACGGGAGAGGCCACAACAGTGAGAGGCCCGCACAATGCAAAAAAAAATAAAAAATAAAAAAATAAAATAAAATAAAATAAAAACACAGCTATTATAAATGTTATAAATATGATACAAATGAAAGAAAAATATAAGAAGCCTGAGGAGAAAAAAATGAAGATATAAAAAAGATCTAAATGTAACTTCTAGAAATAATATATACATGTACCTGAAATGAAAAATATACTGGATGAGATTAACAGCAGATGATATGCTGCAGGAAAAAAATAATCAGTGAACTAAACAGAAAACAGCAAGGTCAAAACACAGAAAGAAAAAAGGAAAAAAACCTGCCAAAAAAGCCAGCAGAGTACTTCTGTGACTTTTGAGACAATTTTAAGCAATCTAACATACTTGTAATTGGAGTCTCAGAAAGAGAGGAGATAAGAGAGGGTACAGAAAAATATATTTGAAGAAATAATGGCCAAAATTTTTTCAAATTTATGAAAATTATAAACCTCAAAACCCAACAGAAAAATATCCACTTGGACTTCAATAGTGAGCAAAAATTTATCTTTTGAAAATTAAATCATAGACTTTTTCACATAAACAAAACCTAAATGAAAATTCATTGCCAGCTTACCTACACTAAAAGAAATGTTAAAAAAAAAAAAGAGTAGTATGAGAAATACATGGCTAAGTATAAAAGCCAAATTTCTCATTCTTAAATCTATTTAATGAAAGATTGATGAGGACTCTTGCTTCTGGTCAAGATGGACTAAAAGGGGCCAGATTTACTCTTCATTCTAAAACACCTGAAAAAACACAATATGAAACAACAGTTTTCAAGATACTAGACATTAGGTAATAAAGAACAGTGACCTTCAGAGATGGAAAACAAACAAGGTGAGATGCTGCCTTGAGAGAGCTTCCAGGCTGTGGCACAGGGATACAGAACTAAAAGCAGAGCCCAGTGGGCTCAAGGAGTTGAAGAGATGGAGCTGAGAGTCCAGGGAGACCAAGGCAATTCATAGGACTGAGTACTAGAGAGAAGACAGTGTACATGGAGAGAATCCAGAGAGCTGCAGGGAGTAGCACTCTACTCAGCAGAGTACTGATCAGAGCATGACTGTGAGAAAACTATTTGAAGGAAGAAAAAGAGCCATCAAAGTAAAGAATATACCAGGTCATTTCATAATGATAAAGGGGTCAATTAATTAAGAGGGCATAGCAGTTCTGTTTATGAACCTAATAACAGAACTTCAAAATATAGGAAGCAGAAGCTGATAGAATATAATTGCTAGAACAAGTAGGCAGAAAATCAGTAAGCCTGTGGTAGACTTGAATAATATCAACCTACTAGACCCAACTGACATTTATAGAATACTCTAACAATAGCAGAATATACATTCTTACCAAGTGCACAGGGAATACTTAACAGGATAGACCATATCCTGGGCCACACACAAGTCTCAATAAATTCAAAAGGACTTAAAGTATGTTCTCTGATCATGAAAAATTAAATTAGAATCTATATCTCAAAATAAATTATTGAAAAAAATTCAATCACAAAGTAATAGAGAAAGATATGGAAGGAAGCACACCAAGTTGTATTAATATTAATTACCTCACAGAGATGAAAATAAAGAAATGTTGGGGACAAAATCTTAACCTTTTTAAATACATTTTGCACTGTTTCACTAGCTACAATAAGCATGTATTCCTTTTTTTAAAAAAAAAATTTATTTATTTATTTGTTTTTGGCTGTGTTGAGACCCATTGCTGCTGCGCACAGGCTTTCTCTAGTTGCGGTAAGGAGGGGCTACTCTTCGTTGAGGTGCACTGGCTTCTCATTGCGGTGGCTTCCCTTGTTGCAGAGCGTGGGCTCTAGGCATGTGGGCTTCAGTAGTTGTGGCATGCGGACTCTAGAGCGCAGGCTCAGTAGTTGTGGCACACGGGCTTAGTTGCTCTGCGGCATGTGGGATCTTCCCGGACCAGGGTTCGAACCCGTGTCCCCTGCATTGGCAGGTGGATTTTTAACCAGTGCGCCACCAGGGAAATCCCCAGCATGTATTCTTTATGAAATTTTTTTAAAAAGCATTTTTAAAGTCCTATAAGATCTCTCTGAATATTTAAAATCAATTCCCTTTTTCCTTTTATAATGACTTGAGTCAAATTCTGTATCTAATAATCTACAAACCCAGAATAAAACAATCAAATACTATAATTTACTTAATACTCTATTACTGGGCATTTAGGTAGTTTTACATTTTCTGCTTTATATAACTAAAACTACAGTAAATAGATAGTCTTCCTAAAATGTCAGCCCTCAGCTTTCCCAAAAATCCATCTTTCATACTCCTGCATCTAGAAAACAAACACTAATCTATGCCTCCTGTGATCTAATTCCTCAAGAGCAGAGGTCTGCTTTGAAATGGGCTTTACCATATTGGGTACTTTTCCTGTTGCAGTGATTAAAGGTGATAAAATAATCTGATCCTCACCTTTGTCTCAAAATCCTAGAGGGCTCACTTTAACATATATCCAGTATACTTATGGAATATCTGATTTGTTAAACAGTTGTTTAAGTGGTAATTATCAATTACCAAACATAGAATCTAAGGACACTTGTAGGTTAGTGACATTTTTCATGAGATCTTTTTTTTCTGATTATACAAGTAAAATATGCTCACACTGAAGCTTTGTACTATACCAAAATATATAAAGAAAAGTATGTAATTTATATTTTTCCTTTTAGTGTGGTGAAAATCTTAATATGTATATATAATTTTGTAGCCTGCTTTTTTCACTTAATTATATTATATATATTTTCTAATGTCACTAAGTGTTTACAAATAGAGTAGCATCTTTCTATGTATTACCTCAGATGGAAAATAATTACAGCTTGAAATTAGCAGGAAATGCTTATATCTTACCAAAAGTCCTAGGACTTTCTGTTGAATGGATGACTCAGTTGGGAATGACTGTAAAAAAGAACGAGAAACCTATAACTAAAGAACCAAATATAATAAATAAATGCTCAAATCAATCAATAAATGAACGTCAAAAACTGTAGGCTAAATTCCCATTCTAACCTCTAGAACCCTCATGAAGAGTTCCAACCCTTGATTTTCAATAAAGTGTCTGCAAGTGGTTGGAGATTCATCTGTGAGGTTCCAAAGTGCACTCAAAGTAAACTTCAAAGTAGTGTCCACTGAATTTTGATTGGTTTTCTGCTTCACTATTTGAAGAAGTTGCTGAAAGGAGGAAAATAGAATTAATTTCTAATTACTGAATTGTTATTATAATTACTGGTAATAACACTGACTAACAAGTCCATGAGGATTAGTTTCATGGCTTCAAACATTTCCTATGAAGGTTCTTACAAGGACAACAAACAGCCTCTTGGATCAGACTTTTCCTTCAACAAGAAAAAAACAGAGGATTTTCATAAATACTTTTAAAATATTCTTATCATACCTATAATCTAATCACCTGTAAATAAAATGAAACGCAAGATGATTAAAGCTTAGGACCAACTATCTTACCCAACGGGTCACAACATATACTCATTTCAGATCCTGGCATAAAAAAGGTGGAGGGGTGAAGAGGGAATGAATCTAATATTTACTACACATCAGCAAATCATATCCTATATTGTAATATTGTCATCCCCATTTTTCAGGAGAGGAAATTGAGTCCGAGAAATATTAAGTAATTTGATCAGAGTCAACTTAGTAAGAGAAAGTAAGAACTGGAAGACCTAATTCTCTCTAACTCCAAGTTTTCCTTAAGAAAAAAAGAAAGGGCAAACTACATACAATAGTAAGAGAATTAAAGTCTAAATTGGATTTAAATAAGATAATAGCTTTGAAATTCCATTTGTAAATTACTTCTACCATAGCTTTAACCTAAGAAATTTAAGCTTGAAAAAGAAATATTTTAAGACCTACATGGGACATACATAATTCCATTTTTAGTTTACACTTTTGAGGGTAAAAGGGAGCTCTGCAACAACAGATACAAGTAACATTAATGAACACTATCACTTAAAGTTATGTACAATTCAGGAAAAAATTTTTAAAAACACAAACATCTAGTTGCAATTATGTAACTTAATAGCATAGTGGCTAAGAGTGTGGCACTAGAATTGGGCTACCTGAGCTTAAATATAATCTCTGCATCTGACTAACTGTGTAACCTTGTTTGCCAATTTAACTCTTTGTCTCCTCATCTGTAAATTGTGGGTGATAATTAAGGGCTTAAAAAACAAAGTTAGCTAGCATCATCATTACTACTACTATTAATTCCTGCTAATTCCGACTTAAACTAAACAATTTTCTCCCACAGCATATGAGTGTACTACTTCCTTAATCTCTTTGAGTACACCTCCCGCCAAAATTACTGAAACACATGTACAGCAATAAAAAGCCATTTTTAAAACTAAAATGTCATCCCTAAAAGAGTAAAAATAAATAAAATCAGCATCCTTTTCTACTCATCTAACATACGTATCATATTTTGTGCTAGGCACTTAGCATATTCCTTCAATTAATCTTTTTTTCCTTTTTATTTAATCTTCATAACAACTGTATAAAGCATTTTATCATCCCTAAGAAAATTTAGGTGACTTGTCCTAAATCACACAGCTAGTAAGTGATAGAACTGGGAATAAGCCCAGATATATTGACTACTCCTTCCTTTATACCATCACAGCCTTTTCCTCTTTTTACACTGCTTTTTTCACTCATATCACTCTTATTATTACATATTTATTAGACTGTATTACTGTATTACGACCAGGTCTACATAGCTATTTTCTCTACTATACTGTGAATTTCTTATGGGCAGGAATTACAGATATAATTCAGTGTATATCCCTAACACCTAGTAAGGTGGTAGGTACCTGATGAGTATCCTATACATATTTACCAAATGAGTGACTTACTTTCTCATTACATACATAATTTGTAAGTTATAGAAAAAGGGAGTCTCTCATTTGACTTTTCCATCTACTATTATTATTCAAACATCTCACACCAGGATTGTAACAAGCAGCTCCTAAGTGGACTTTTTCCTTCAGTCCTCCCTAAGGCATGGTTTAAATTTATTCTCTTTAAAGCTTTTAACTTTTCACTGTTCACTATATTGATTCCTCAAGTGAAGCAAGTAAATCATATATCAGCTATTTACATTATCTTCTTCCCTAAAGCATCTAGCACGACCGTATGCTTAAAATAGACTCCACATTTTCTTCATAAATAACAAAATCACAGAATTTTAGAACTAGATAGGATCTTAAGGTTTATTCAGGTCGCAATGGTCCAGGTAATTTATCTAAATTCACAAAGTGAGTTTACAAGTTAGATCCCAGGTCATCTGACTCCTAGTTCAGGGCTCTTTCCATCTCTGTTAAGGAGTAAAGCTGCCTCAGTGAAGAGAAATTAATTCAGTCACTTAGAAGTAACAAAAATAATCTTTTAAAATATAAAATGTCAGAAGATACACAACACTGCCTGAAAATAATGCAAATGAAAACTGTTTAGGAGTCTGTACAGACTTACCCTGACAATGAAGAGTTCAGCACCAAGCTGTGCAGTTTGTTCTGTAGAAAGCTGCAAGCAAGCAGAAGACAAAGTAAATGTCCAAGAATTCACCAGTGTGAGTTTAATATCATTCACTGTAACAGAATCCAAAGGTCAGACTAAAATCTCTGATCAACCTGGAATTCCACAATACCGAATACAGCTTGAGTAAGTTACCTGGCTTACTAAAACCCCACTGGCACACAGATTTGGGGAAAAATAGTAACTGTCATGGGAAATAGTTCCCTACAGAAAACTATTCAACAAGAGTTCAGGCACCTTGGCAGCCAGAATGGAAATGATTGCAACTGCCATCCTTTGCATGTTTTGATCCTCATGGTTGCAGAGCCACTGCATGACAAGCTTGGCTGCTTCAAACCTGAAAACACACAAAGAGTGTCATGAATTAATCCTGGAGGCCCCAGGCATAGTTTCAAAGCTCCAGCTGGGAACTGATGCTACAATTTAGGTAGGTGAGAAGGAAGGGGAAAATTCCTCCTAATTGATAAGAGAATAACAAGTGCACTTAGTGTTGTGGAGATGGTGTCATTAATTCTGACAACACTTTGTAAAGGAACAAGAGTTTGGAAAATATGGTCAAAAATATCTGGCATTCATCTTCTAGAATTACAACATATTTCTATTCTGTAGTGATTTCTATATTACAGCAATAATTTAAAGTACTTTCTGGGTTCCTCCCAGTACCTAGCACAATGGGAACATTCATTCATTCACTCCGAAACATTTATTGAGCTCCTGTTTTGTGCCAGATACTGTTCTTGGTGCTGGAGAGAGGGTAGTGAACAAAACAAAATATCTCAACTCTCATTAGAGCTTACAGATAGTGGGAAGACAGATAATAAATAAATAAGTAAAATATATGGTTTGTTTAGGTACTGACATATGCTATAGAGAAAAAAAGAAAGCAGGAAAAGAGAAGATATGACATGTGGAAACTTTATCGTCCCCAAACATGCCCATAATTAGGTGGTAATATAGCCTGGTAGTTAAGAGCAGATTCCAAAGTTCTTTGAATTTTGGGGTTGGAATTCTAGCTCTATCTAATGCTAATGACAATAATAAAATAAACTATTTTATCATGTGAGGCAATGCAGTCAGGTCATTAAGAACATGATACACTTTGGAATCAGCCTGCATTCAAATATCACCTTCACCATTTATTAACTTTGGGGCCCTGGGCAACTTCCTTAATCTCTCTGAACTTCAATTTTCTTGTCTTTAAAATAATATGATCTATTCCATAGGACTGTTGTATATGATATCACACATAAAGCTCAAGACTTAGTACAGAACTTGGCACATACCAAACTTTTGATAAAGGTTAATTTTTTACTAGTATTGTCTTCCTCTGTGCCTTTACCTGTGCAGTTCCCAAAACACAAAACAATCAACTCAACCAGCTTTCATTTTCAAGGCAATATGGCATGGATATAAAAAGTAGAAGCTCTGGAGTCAGTCTGGATTTAAATCTAAATTCTGCTACTTACTATCTTATCACCTTGAGCAAGTTACTAAACTTCTCTGTGCCTCTGTTTCCTCATCTGTAAAATGAAGATTACAAGAGTAACAATTTCACAGGACTGTTGTAAGGACTGAATAAGCATATGTAAAACACTTAGCACAGTGCCTGGTAAGTGCTTCATACATTAGTTATCTTTATTATCTTAAATACCATCACTAACATGAAATCTTTAATGATCACCAAGCAGATGGAATCTTTCCCTCTTTGCTTGGGGGCCCAGTACATTCTGTCATCCCCTTCTATGAATGATTGTCTTCTATTATACTCATAATTCATTCATTCATCCATCCATCCATTAAACATCCACTTAAGTACTAAGTACTAGGGGCAAGATGAACCAATCACCGTTTCTTACCACAAAGAAGCTCAATTCTAGCAGAGTGCACGGGCTACATCAAGGGCAAATGATAGCCTACCTTGAATGATCTTAATAGCTGTGTGCCCAACTGCCTGTTTTCTAAAGTTTTATTGGAACATAGTTATCCCCATTTGTTTATAAAGTGTCTATGGCTGCTTTGGAGGTACAACGGCAGAGTTAAGTAGGTCCAACAGAGACCCAATGGCTCACAAACCTAGAACATTTATTATCTGGCCTTTTAAGAAAAAGTTTGCCAACCCTGGGGTAGTTTATAATTTTCTTTAGGAGATTATGTCTTTTCTACCTATGACTTCATATGATCAATACAGATGCTCAATATATTTATAAAATAAAATTAGCAATCTACATGAGATATATGTAGCTATATTTTTATCCAAATTATTTATTTCAAATAGTAAATGGAATACTTCATTGACTCAGCCATGCCAGATAACAGTGTACTGTTACCCAAATAAAAGTAATTCACAGTAAAATTACTGCTTGAGAAAGACATTTTTCTCATTAAATCATAAAGTATAAATTTCTTCTTCCAAATACCATCATTAAAAAATTATACTTTAAAGTAGTAAAATGAGGGCTTCCCTGGTGGCGCAGTGGTTGAGAGTCCGCCTGCCGATGCAGGGGATACGGGTTTGTGCCCCAGTCCGGGAGGATCCCACATGCCGCGGAGCGGCTGGGCCCGTGAGCCATGGCCGCTGAGCCTGTGCGTCCGGAGCCTGTGCTCCGCAACGGGAAAGGTCACAACAGTGAAAGGCCCGCGTACCACAAAAAAAAAAAAAAAAAAAGTAGTAAAATGAAAAAAAAAAAACCTGTTTAGCTCCCAAATCACATCTTAGAAAACAAGGAAACCCTTTATACTTACTGGAATCCAGCTATATGGTCTCCCTTAACCTCTGCTTAAAAAGTTTCTTCTATAATTAAGTATCAAATAACAATAATAATGAGGTATGATACAGAGAGAAGAACACTGGACCTAGAAGACTTGAGTCTTTCTAGCTTAGCAGTTACTAGTCACAAAACCACGGGTAAGACACTGAATTTCTATATGCCTCAATTTCTTCAGCCCACAATATTGTGCAGATATTCTAAAAACTATAATCAATATAAATTCTTATGCAAAGGGCTATGAAAACAGGGGCCAATCTGTTATCATGAACGTCAAAGCACTAAATTAGAGAAAGTAGATTTAGCATTCTATAAGGCAACGCACAATCCCACCCACTTGACTAATTGTACACCAGGAATACCCTGAATGGTAAGAAATGACCCAAGACATATTTCTAGAATTCCATTTTGCCCCATTTTAAGTTCTAGTGCTATCACTTGCCTGTTAAATGGGACATCTTGAAGAATTCGGTCACTGCAAAGTGAAAGGAGGCAATTCTTCTGTAACTAAAGAACCAAAGGGAGAAAAAAAATCCTGAATAAAATATTATTTTATTTTTTAAACAGGGGTAGACTCTATAAAAAAAAAGAAAGATTGATAAAACACCACTTATTTCTTAAAACCTTTATTCTGCCCACCTACTGTTCAAAGACTGACTTCCACTGGGCCCATATAAGTTTACTTGCACATTTAAAAAAATCTTTTCTATTACGTGAGAAATAGGGTAATAAATAGGATAACTCCAGCCAATCTCCCTCCCTTCTGGTGGCCTTTGGGTGGGTCCTATTTTGTCTTCTGTTCACCTGGCTTCCAGAGTCCATGAACACCAAAGCCTAAAGTTCATCTAGTTTGGCAATTGCTCTCAATGAGGGAAGCTGGCTTTAATGACCCACTCACCTATCTGGGTTGCCATTTTTACTTGGTTTTGCACCTCTGAGTATTTTGTACTAACTTGCCAACTCACTGTTAAATTTTAAGAGTTAAAAATGTAATTCAAGCAGCATTTTTAGTTTTCATCCTGAGGACAGGACAGGTTTTGTAGTCTACCTATACTGCTAGAAATAGAAAATCCATGTCTTACTCATTTCTCTATCCCAGTACTTAAGTATTGAGTGCTTGAGTACTGAACCAGTACCTGGTTCAGAACAAAAGCTCTAAGCCTATGCCTGTTTGCTGAAATTATCACTAACTCAAGGTCTAGGTGCAAGATGTTTTGTATGGCTTGCTTTATTTCCCTCAACATTTGGACTGAAATACTTTTAGGCAAGGAAAGCATTCTCTAGTTTTCTACTTCTCTATTGTCCTGCACTCAGTCACACCATAAAGTTATTACTTCACAGCCTCCAAAGGCATTTGAATTTCCAGGCTTGGTCTACTAAAATGAACTGTATGGAGGTGGGAGATGGGTAAGAGACACTAAAAGGAGTATTTGAATGGGAGTTCCCATATGCTTACCTGCTGGTGATTGGGAAAATGTTCCATGGCTTTGAGCAGCAAATGGGTCACATCAGCCAGGAGTCGCACAGGCATTCCTGCAGCAAGATCCTGCTTCGTTAAGTTAAACACACAGGCGCTTGCAGCAAGTTGCACTGGCAAATTCATAGGGTGGTTTCTCATCCCAGTAACCACAAGCTGGAAAAAAAAATTAGTTCTTTTGATCCAACTTATAAATATAAGCTCTCTTCATATAGCAACATTACTTTGTTGATCTATAATAATTTCTAAGATGTCTTACATATCTTTTTTATCCTCACGTGCAGAGCCTAGGACATAGCAGTTACTCACCAATATTCAGTTCCTGTTCACCTGGTCAAGGTAGGTATCAAGTTGTTCATGTCCAGAGATTTTTCTATAATGCTAAAGAATCTTTTCTATTCAGGGAAAACATCTTTGTATTTCCAAGACCTAGTTCAGGGCCTATTATATGCTAAGCACTAAACAAATTCTTACTGACTTGAAGAGAGTAAACCAGTAGCAAACTTCACTTTCAAACCCCAACAGTCAGTTCCTTAAGAACACTGCTAAAGTTAGAGTACCATAAAATCCATTCACTTCCCTCTGGCTGACATAACTACTTCTCTCCTTTTCCTCTCTCCTCAAATCCCCAACAAATCCTCCCCATTCCTCACTACTGGCTGAAGACCTTGCTTCCAGTTACCTTGAGAAAACTGAAGCAATCATAAAGAACTTCAGATTCTCACTTCCACATGTACCTCCTTACCAGCATACACATGCGCATATGCTGTCTTCCTGCCTGTTACCATAAATGACCTTTGGGGGCTCCTCTCTAAAGGTAATCCCTCCACTTATATGCTAGATTCTTCCCTTCTTGTCTACTCAAGGACACTGCTTCAGCTGTTCTCCCCTTTCACTCCTGTATCAGTTTTTTATTCTGTACTGGATCATTAATATCATCATACAAACAAGCTATTTTTTTCTCCCATCCAAAAAAAGAAAAAAAAAAAACCCACACACTTCTTCAGCCAACTACCACCTTTTTTCTTTGCTCTCTTCTGCAAGAATCACATTTCTCTCTGAATGAATGAATGAATGAATGAATGAGTAAATATTTCAGATCAGGACTAGAGGTCTGGTCCTTTGTTACTCAGGTTCACAGTAACCAAAACCAAACAATGATAATGCATATACCAAGTGCCAACATCCTCTGGTATGTACATAGGAGGTGACAGATGTTGGGGGTAACACCTTAGGACTTAAATGTTACTGGTTCCTTTCCAAACACCCCATTCTCAAAATCTAAGAAACTGGGAGGTTAAGGCATTTCTGGCTCTGACACTAACTTTCTGTTACTTAACCTCACAGACCCTCAGGTACATAATCTGTAAAACAGGAGATAAAACTTATCTCTTGGGATTGTCGTGCCCACTAAATGAGGTATCAAATATAATATAGTCCTATACTCATTGGTTTCTAAACTGAATGTGCATAAGGATTATCTTGGGGGATTATTAAAATGCAGATTCCTGTACCTCACGAATTCCTGAGGTACTCTAATTTTCCTTATAATTCCTGTACCCAGCCCTATTGAAACTAAATTTCTTGGCATGAGGTTCACAAATATGCTTTTAATTTTTATTTTATTTTTTTAAGATTTTTAAAAAAGATTTAATTAATTGATTAATTAATTAATTAATGTGTTTTTTGGCTGCGTTGGGTCTTTGTTGCTGCGTGCTGGCATTCTCTAGATGCAGTGAGCAGGGGCTTCTCTTGTTGCAGAGCACAGGCTCTAGGCGTGCAGACTTCAGTAGTTGTGGCTCGCGGGCTCTAGAGCGCAGGCTCAGTAGTTGTGGCACACGGGCTTAGTTGCTCTGTGGCATGTGGGATCTTCCCAGACCAGGGCTCAAACCCTTGTCCCCTGCATTGGCAGGTGGATTCTTAACCACTGCACCACCAGGGAAGCCCCTTTTACAGATTTTTTTTTTTTTTTGATGTGGACCATTGTCAAAGTCTTTACTGAATTTGTTACAATACTGCTGCTGTTTTATGTTTTGATTTTTTGGCCACAAAAAATCTGTGGGATCTCAGCTCCCCAACCAGGGATTGAACCCGCACCCACTGCATTGGAAGGCAAAGTCTCAGCCACTGGACCGCCAGGGAAGCCTCTCATGAATATGCTTCTTAAAATAAGCAGTATCCCAGACTTCTGATGGATAGAGGACCACATTCTGACAAACAATGTCCTAAGTAATCAACAAAATTAAGAATCCTCCTTTTTTGCCTTTCAAAAGCTATCTTGGTTAAAATATCTTAATTGAGGAATAACGCAGATTAGTTACAAAAGCACAGGAGGTTCATAAATTGCATGGAAAAGTGCCTTATAAAATTCCAATATTGTATCTCTTAAAAAAGCCTATATGAAAGCAATACAGGGGTAATATACAAAGCAGTGTCCTGATTCCAGTCATATATTCCATTTTCTACTACAGCTGGTGAAAACATATCACAGTGATTACTGGTTTTAGATAGTTAAATATGAACTTGAAGGCATTTATATTGCTTAAATGAGACTACTATAAAACTTCAGTAACACTATGCAACTATCTCCTCTCATTCTCATCTATGGCTAATAACTGAAATTATACATTATCAATCCCATTACAAAAAACCAGACTAAATGCAAATTTTCACTGATTTTCTTCACAAAACCATCATCTATCTAGGAAGACAATTTCAAATTTCTCATATGCAGTTTCTTATTCTTACCTTTAAAATTTCTGGTTTTGTTTTTTCCATCACATGAGTCAGGCTAAAAAGGTGAAATAGAGCTTCCCGGACAAAGAATGCCCGTTCACTGTACCGCTTCAGTGCTTCTGCAATCTGAGTTTCATTGGCTTCTCCAGACACCTTTGAACATAAACAGAAGATGAGTTTTTAGGATTCTTTTCAACCCTCTGTCTCTATCCAAACATCATTTGTGTGGATAGCATCCAGGGTAGCTTTGCAAAGCCTGAAACAAATGGGAATGATCACTTTCCAATCCATCCAGAAAAGTCATCCTTTGGAGGTATACATATGCTAAAGAGATGTATATTAGATAGGCTAAGACCCTACTATAAGTCTATGGGTAAAATTTTCTATACTGTACCTAAAATAAATCTCAAGATATGTAACACTATTTACAAGGTCTTACTACCCATGATTAGGCTCCTACTGCCTCTTAAGGTAACCCTCTCCCCCTAACTCACAATGTTATAACTACAGTGGCCTTTCTTTTTTTTTTTTTTTATAGCAGTGTGTACATGTCAATCCCGAACTCCCAATCTATCCCTCCCCCGCACCCTATAGTGGCCTTTCTTTCTGATCTTTCAATAAGCCAAGCTCTTTCCCAGGAAAAGGCTACTAAATATAATATCCTCTCTGAGTGAAATCTTCCTCTCTTTCTCTACCTAATTTCTATTCATCCTTCCCATTTCAAGTTAAATGACACTTCTCTAGAAAGGCCTCTCTGACCCACCAATCTAAATCAGGTCTCCCTTGAAACACCTCCTTCATAGCCATTATCATAACCCCCCTAGTAGACTGACCTATTAACCACTGTACCTTAACAGGGAGCATTGTGTGTGGCTCATAATAAGCACTCAATAAATACTTATCAAATAAATGTATTAATTAATTTTCCCAGATTTATCAAGCTCCCACTCAGCATCAAGAGGTGCTGTTCAAAAGTAAGTTTACCTAGGAATTTCCCATTTATACAGGTCAATATCCTTAAGCTGTGGTTCATATACCATTGGGTAATGAAATGTATATTAACAGGAAGTGGCTTCTTAGAAAAGTAATCCAACTAATGAGTAGTAAAAAAAAGAGGGCTTCCCTGGTGGCGCAGTGGTTAAGAATCCGCCTGCCAACGCAGGGGATATGGGTTCGAGCCCTGGTCTGGGAAGATCCCAAATGAGGCGGAACAACTAAGCCCATGCGCCACAACTACTGAGCCTGAGCTCTAGACCCCGTGAGCCACAACTACTGAGCCTGCATGCCACAACTACTGAAGCCTGCATGCCTACAGCCCGTGCTCTGCAATAAGAGAAGCCACTGCAATGAGAAGCCTGTGCACTGCAACGAAGAGTAGCCCCCGCTCGCCACAACTAAAGAACCCCATGTACAGCAATGAACACCCAATGCAGCCAAAACTAAACAAAACTCTTAAAATAAAAAAAAGAAACTTCTAGAATATCACCATGATCCCCAATGAATAACTAGGTGTTAAGTGTCAACAACTGCTAAAAATCACAGAAAGAAAAACAACCAGACATTATGTACTTCCTTAATGAAAGAGCACAACACCTGAGGGTCCTGCCAAAGGGATCAAACGTGAGTTTGATTAAGTCACTAAATCCAACTACCAATTTGCAGAAAATACAAAGTCAGTGAAATATGCACTACAAGCATACAGTCAAGAAAACCCAGGTGGAGGGAGACTACAAATCAAAGGGCTGGATTCGTTAATACACAAATTATAAGGAAAAGAAAGGGATGGAGAGGGAACTTATAAAAGATACTCAAAAGACATATAATTTTGAAAAATGGGTAAGATTAACTAAGTGCCTAGAGGTAAACAGGTGGATGATAAACTATTTAAAAGAGCAAGGACATGATTATCATTAAAGTCTGGACAGAGATTACTTTTGTGGGGAAGGAGGGAGTTGTGATCAGGTTGTAGCTGACAAGTTCTATTTATTAACCTGAGTGATGGTTTCAAGTGTGTTCATCTTATTTTCACTCATTAAGGTATACATTTGTTATTTATGGTCTTTGCATCTGTCTTATTTTACAAAAAGGCAAAAAAACGCAAAAAAAACAAAAACAAAACCCAAAACCCTGCTGTTCAGAGAGAGATAATCTTCTCATTACGGTGCAAGACTGTCTTTTTTTTGGCAGTACCATTATAAAAGGTGACACAAAAATAAACACTTTTAAAATATATTACTCAGAAACTAGGTTTTATATGAACATAGAGTATTCAGGCGGGAATATGCAGCTCTGAGGAAATGAAGGGCTGCATCATGGCTGACATTTCAAACACTGATAGGATATGCTACAAAGGTCTAATAAGAATTAGACTACAGTACAGATGTGTACCAAGTGACACAAAGGCAAGTTTTGAGCATTTGTAAGATTGTAGGAATAACAGTGGAAGTTTCTTTACAAAATGCTTTTTAAACTATTTATGTATAACATACATACATAAACATTGGTCTTGACTATGTATTCACATATATAAGCAGTTATTGAATAATAAAAACTTTCCAAGTGTTCAGTTCTTTTGGAATCACCCTGAACTTTTTCTTAGATTTTCTTAGATTTGCAAAGACACTGAATTATTACATGAGATAAAAAAGATTGTATGAGGGAAAACACATTAACAATAATCTTCATCAGACTTCATCAGTTCACATTTGGTTGATTGCAACAGCTTTATATTAACTTACATGAAATGTAACCTCAAGTTACCTTTAAATATAAAATTAAAGAACTTTTGTTACTGGAATGTAAATACTCTAAACCAAATTTCATTGCCTGTATGTTTATTCAGTGATCAACACTTCTCTAGCCAGTGATAAACCCTCAAATCAAGCAATCTGGCTCCTCAAACTATATGCATCTTCAATTCAATCAATTTCGTATGCTAGATCAAAAAAAAAAAAAAACCAAAAACGAACAAAACAAAACAAACAAGTGTCTGTATGCATTAGTTTCTGCAAACAATTTAAAACAGAGAAAATATCCCTAACCACTAAATTAAGCCTTATTAATATTTAATATATGGATTAAAACTAAAATGTATATTCTAAGGAAAAACTTTCTTGTAGCACTCAGTATATAACTCTATTATAGCATTTCTTACAATGGATTAAAGCTATTTTTAAATTGGTCTGCCTCCTCTCCACGAGACTATAATTCCTCAAGGGCAGAGGCCTTAGCTCAGACATCTTTAAAAAGTTCTTAGTGTTTTTTAAAATGGATCGACTCCTTTGCTTAAAAAAACTTATTATGTACCTTCACTGGATGTTGATTACTGCCATTTAATATAGGAGTCTTAGTTCTCAAGGGAGAAGTCTAGGCTAGAGATATAAATTTAGGAGTCATTAGCATATAGGTTTAGGGCCTGGGAGATTAGGAAGAACCAATAAAGGAAATTGAGGGTGAGTCCAAAAAGTAGGGAAAAAACAAGACCAGTCTGATATCCTAGAAACTACGTTAAAAAAAGTATTTCAAGAAGGAGGACAAGATCAACTGTGTCAAATGCCACTTTAGATCAAATAAGATGACAACTGAGAATATTGGGTTTAGCACACAACCAGTGATTCTCAGGAACTGGGAACCACAGCTTGGTAAATAACCCCAGAGTCTAGGAATGAGGCAGCCAAAAAACATAAGAGTCCTAACTGTGGAGAAGTGGAAGGTTCAAGAAACTGATGCTTACAGATGAATAAATTGGGTAGGGAAACAGGTGACAGAGTTGGTAATTCTGTGGTAAGAAAACCATCTGTGTTGGGACTAGAAACAGAGAGGGAAGGAAAGAACCAAGATTCTCAAATATAGCCAATGAGATGTAGTAGAAAGGACACATACCAGGCTCATCAGCTGGCTGCGACCCTTAAGAAAGCCATTCCCTCCCACTGAGGACAATACTTCCCACACAGAGTCAAGAGATCAAAATAAATAATATATATGAAAGTGGAAAAAACAAAACCTTTGTTCTTATAACCACCCACTAAGAGTATAATAGAATGCCTCATAAGGAATACTGGGGAGTCACACTGTCTCTATTTCCTGTATCTTTCAGTGTGGTCTAAGAAACATGTAAAGCCCAAAATGTCAACCTAAACTAGTTTAAAGCATCACAATACTAAGACAATCATTTCAGACAAGTTTTTCATCAACTTTGCTAACTTGGAAAATTCTAAAAAAGGAGACAGAGCAATCTCAGCTCTCTTCCCTTAACATGACCTATTATTTTTCAGCTCTCAAATTAGTAGTCAAACAAATAATTTAAAAGAAACGTCAATTTTTTGGCCAAGAGGTACATGCAAATATGCTCAACATTACTAATTATTAGAGAAATGCAAATCAAAATTACAATGAGGTATTACCTCACACCAGTCAGAATGACCATCATCAAAAAATCTACAAACAATAAATGCCAGAGAGGGTGTGGAGAAAAGGGAACCCTCTTGCACTGTTGGTGGGAATGTAAATTGATACAGCCACTACGGAGAACAGTATGGAGGTTCCTTAAAAAACTAAAAATAGAATTACCATAGGACCCAACAATCCCACTACTGGGCATATACCCTGAGAAAACCATTAATCCAGAAAGACACATGTACCACAATGTTCACTGCAGCACTATTTACAATAGCCAGGTGATGGAAGCAACCTAAATGCCCATCGACAGACAAATGGATAAAGAAGATGTGGTACATACATACATACAATGGAATATTACTCAGCCATAAAAAGGAACGAAATTGGGTCATTTGTAGAGACGTGGATGGACCTAGAGACTGTCATACAGAGTGAAGTAAGTCAGAAAGAGAAAAACAAATATTGTATATTAACGCATATATGTGGAATCTAGAAAAATGGTACAGATGAACCTGTCTGCAAGGCAGAAATAGAGACACAGATGTAGAGAACAAACGTATGGACACCAAGGTGGAAAGGAGGGGTGGGATGAATTGGGAGATTGGGATTGACATATATACACTAATATGTATAAAATAGATAACTAATGAAAAAACAAAGCAACATCAACTTTTGTGTATAGTTGAATAAAGGGCAAAGTTCCAATGATCTCTATTTTTAAAAAATTATTTTAAAACAATGATTCTCCATTTTAGCTGCATATTACAATCACCCAAGGAGCTTTAAAAAATACTGATGTCTGGGTCCCACCTCCCTGTGGTTCTGATTTAATTGCTCAAGTTCCTCAGATGATTTTTTTAATTAAAAATTTTTTCCAGCTTTATCAAGATGTATAATATTATACATGCATATATCACAAATACATCATGTAAGTTTAATGTGTAAAATATGATGAGTTGACACATGTAAATATTGCAAAATGATTACCATGATATGGTTAGTTAACACATCCTTCATCTCAAATAATTACACTCCAGGTAATTTTAATTACAGTCAAGGCTGAGAATCACTGCTTCAATGTTTACAGAGGTGGAAACTAGATGATAGCAAATAAAGTAGGTGTTTTCTAGAGCCAAGATTTCAAAGTAATAACAGTTCCATTGTGAAATCAAACTTGTTTCACAGAGGCATTGTGGAACACAGATGACCTACTAGCCTCAACTAAAAAACTTAGGCTAATTCACTCTAGGGTCTGTTGGTGGTAAGAACAATCAGCAAAAATTGTACTGCTCAGGAATCACAACTATTAGAGGATCTTTGCCTTGAGAAGATTATTTAGTGCAGTGTACTAGGGACACATTCCTTTCATCCTTCAGGACACAGGTGAAGCTCACCTCTTCTGGGAAATCCTTCCGAAACTTCCAGTACACAGAGATTAAGAATTCTTTCCCTTTGATTTTTACAGTTCTTTACTGTCTGACCCACTTCTTAGGGAGTTAAGTAACACTAAAATAGTAATTTACATGTTTATATTTCCTTTACCAACAAGCCCTGTGCTAGAAATCTATCTTGTTCCATAACAAGTTGTATGTAAGTTCCTCAAACTTCTTGCTGCCCTGCACCTGGCTTATGTGACCTTGCGAAATCTGGCCCTGGCACCTACTTCTCCAGCCTCACTTCATTGCTCTGCAACTTCTTACTCTGGAACTCTAGCCACAGTGGCCTTCTTGCAGTTCCTTGGATGTACCATGCTCCATCCTACCACACATCTTTTGCATATATCATTCTCGCTGCCTGGAATTTCCTCTACCAAGCTACTCATCCATAAGATCTTCACTCATTCATCAAGTCCTCAGAGAAGCCTTAAACTAAGTCGAGTCTCTCTGTTAAATATTCTCAAATGTAGTACTGTATATCTTCTAGATTCTTAGCACTATGCAGTTTAAAGCATATGTATGGATGCATATTATATGTTAATATATGTATATGAGGACTTCCCTGGTGGCTCAGGGGTTAAGAATCCGCCTGCCAATGCAGGGCACATGGGTTCGAGCCCTGGTCCGGGAAGATCCCACATGCCGCAGAGCAACTAAGCCCATGTGCCACAACTACTGAGCCTGCACTCTAGAGCCCGCAAGACACAACTACTGAAGCCCACGCACCTAGAGCCCGTGCTCCGCAACAACAGAAGCCACCACAATGAGAAACCCGTGCACTGCAACGAACAGTAGCCCCCGCTCACCACAACTAGAGAAAGCCTGCGTGCATCAACAAAGACCCAATGCAGCCAATAAATAAATAAATGAATAAATAATAAAATTTTAAAAAATATGTATATGAAATGTAAATATATATATTTAAAGCATATACCCATGACATATGAAACTTCATTGTTTGACTCCCTCACTAAATTATAAGCTCCATGAGGGCAAGAGCATGCCTGTTTCGCCTCACCATCAAATCCCCATGTCCAGCACAGTACAGAGTATGCACTTAATAAAATATTTATTGAATGAATAAAAAAGAGTGACTCAAAATAATTTCTTACATTCTATTTTTTAAAGTCTACATTTACAAATAGTCTAAGAACTGAAATGTTTTAAAATGTTTATAACTAAACTTTCCTTCTCCTTTTTTGAGATCAATAATGGTTGCACAAAAAAAAAGGAACCCTCCTACACTGTTGGTAGGAATGTAAATTGGTGCAGTCACTATGGAAAACAGTATGGACGTTCCTTAAAATACTAAAAATACTGTTACCATATGATCCAGCAATCCCACTCCTGGGCATATAACTGGAGAAAACTATAATTTGAAAAGATACATGCACCACAATGCTCACAGCAGCACTATTTTACAACAGCCAAGATATGGAAGCAATCTAAATGTTCATCGACAGAAGAATGGATTAAGAAGATGTGGTATATATACATGATGGAATACTACTCAGCCATAAAAAAGAAAGAAATATTGCCATTTGCAGCAACATGGATGGACCTAGAGATTATTATACTAAGTGAAGTAAGTCAGACAGACAAAGGCAAATACCATATATCACTTATATGTGGAATCTAAAATATGAGACAGGGGCTTTCCTGGTGGTGCAGTGGTTAAGAATCCAACTGCCAATGCAGGGGACGCAGGTTCGAGCCCTGGTCCAGGAAGATCCCACATGCTGCAGAGCAACTAAGCCCGTGCACCAGAACTACTGACCCTGCACTCTAGAGCCTGCGAGCCACAACTAATGAGCCCACGTGCCACAACTACTGAAGCCTGCGTGCCTAGAGCCCATGCTCCACAACAAGAGAAGCCACTGCAATGAGAAGCCTGTGCACAGCGATGAAGAGTAACCCTCGCTCGCTGCAACTAGAGAAAGCCTGAGCGCAGCAATGAAGACCCAACGCAGCCAAAAAATAAAATAAATTTATAAAAAAAAATAAAATATGAGAAAAATGAATTTATGTATAAAACAGAAACAGACTCACAGACATAGAAAACAAACTTATGGTTTTCAAATGGGAAAGAGGGAGGGATAAATTAAGAGTTTGGGATTAGCAGATACAAACTACTATATATAAAATAGATGAACAACGAGGTCCTATTATATAATACAGGGAACTATATTCAATATCCTGTAATAAACCATAATGGAAAAGGATATGAAAAAGAATCACTTTGCTGTACACAAGAAACTAATACAACACTGTAAATCAACTATACTTCTATAAAAAATAAATAAAATAATGGTTGCTCAAAAAAGATACCTTGTAATTTTGGTCATAGTATTCATTTCTAGACCATCCCTGACTCTGCCCCCAGTAGGATCAAATGATACTTCTGCTTAAGCGGTGTAGGAAGTAGGGGGGAAAAAAAATGGGGCTCTGGAATTAGACAGATGTAGATCCAAATGTTGGTTCTAACTAATAGTAAATCATGGGCTTCCCTGGTGGCGCAGTGGTTGAGAGTCCGCCTGCCGATGCAGGGGACACGGGTTCATGCCCCAGTCCGGGAAGATCCCACATGCCGCAGAGCGGCTAGGCCCGTGAGCCATGGCCACTGAGCCTGCGCATCCGGAGCCTGTGCTCTGCAACGGGAGAGGCCACAACAGTGAGAGGCCCGCGTACCGCAAAAAACAAAAAAAAAACAGTAAATCATATAATTTCTATGACTCTGTTTCTCACCTATAAAATGGAGTTAATACCTATCTATAGATATTAGCATATACAATATAAAGCACCTATAGGATATAATGTATGTTAGAAGAATATTAGTTTTCCTTAACTTGTTATAATTCTATCCTTCAAAGTCTGATTCAGATACCATCTTCTCTCTATCAAGTCTAAAACTCTCCAGCTAGAAAAAATTTCTCCTACTTTCTTACAGCAACTACACTGATCCTTGGCTTTATAGTTATAACATCACTACTACTATCAGGCTCCTTGGAGGCAAATCCTATATCTTTTTCATCTTTGAATCCCAAGCTGTACCAAGTCCAACAGATGTTTCCTAAACTGAATTTAAACCATTAGGCATGAAGAAACCTTAAGAAAAGCAAAATTTTACCATTTCTACAATAGAGATCTCCTTGGAGAACTTGCTCTCCCATCAGATACTCAATTCAACAAGGAGCATCCCTAGTTTCTTTGAAGTGATCCTTTAGAAATGGTATGTTTAAGTGGTTCAAAATATCTAAACATTATCATCATGTGAACTATCATTTATCCAGGGCCTACTATATGACTTCCACTTTACATATATAATTATTAATCTTCAGAAGAATTTTGCAAGGTACGAATCATATCTATTTTATAAATAAATGTAAATTCAAAAAAGTTACAGCATAGCTTGCTCTGGGTTGTGAAGCAAGTAAGCTGGGATTTTAATTAGGACTCTAACTCTAAAGCAAGCCCTTTCCACTATATAATGTCCTGTTTCATGAACATGTTCCGTATGTTATTAGACATTCACCTTAATGGAGTCTTATGCAACTAAAACATTGGTCAGCCAGACAAAGGAATATATTTTTAAAGTCTAACCTTCAAATGTCCTTCGCCTGTGAGGAATTCAGAGTAGCCAGCATCAGTGGCCAGCAAACCTACAAACTGCATGCTGGGCCGTTGTTGTATAAAGGCTTCAACAGCTTTATCTGTCACATGCTTCCTCCCAGAGACATCCAGGGAGACAAGGTTGGGCAGGATGTCCTTTTGTTCTAGTAATCGAAGAGCTATGTCTGATGTAAACTGTTTATCATCTGAAATATCAAGATGATTCAGATGTCTTAGTTCCCGAACAACATCCAGTATCTGGGTAGTTGTCATTTTTAAACATTTCAAATGATGCATGGTTAGAGACTTGAGTCGGTCTTTGCAGGCCAGCAGAGCCGTGATGTCTGTGATCGAGGTGTTAGAAATATCCAGGCTCTCTAATCTTGGCAGTGAGGCAACTTCAGCCAGGTCTTCATTATAAAAGAGAACGTTGGTGATGCTTAATGCTCGAAGGCCAGAAAGCCGGCTAAAGCACCGCTCATAAGGATCTTCGAGTGAGAGAGTTAATGAGTTCAGCACTAGGCACTGGAGATTTTGCTGGATCCATTTGTTACTGCCAAGCCCACTGATAATGTCTGTAATTGTGATATCAGCATTCACACCTGTGGCATCAAGCTCCACTAACTTGTGGTGGCAGAAGGCTTTCCGGAACGCAACGGCAGAGATCTTGGCTTTGCGAATGCAAGCTCGTTTTAAGCGCATCTGGTTGCCCCTAAAAATACCTACAGTTGCATCATTCAGGAGACCTAGGAAAAAACAAGCAACACTTTAACTTCAAAAAACGGTTAAAGGATAGCTAAAATTTCCAAAGCAGTCCCATGTAAAAATATTTCATTTAATTGACATACAATTCAGTGAGGTAAGAATACAATTATCTACAATTTACAGATGAGTAAACTGGGGTTCAAAAAAGTGGCCTTCCCAGAGCACAGAAATAGCACATGGCAGAATCAGGACTGTGGTAGACACTATTGATATTTATTAACATCTGGTTCTCCTCCCCTTCCTGGACACACGGACAACTACGTTTCCCAACCTACCCTTGGACTTAGATGGGGCTATGTGCCTAGATCTAGCCAACGGTATACCAGAGCCAAGTACAAAGTATCATGAAAGCAAAGAAAAGGAAATAATCCATGATGCCTGGAGATCTGAAAAAGACTTCATGGAAAAGGTGATCTTTGAGAAAGTCCTTCAAAGATGAAGGAAAAGTTCAAAGATGGAGAAAGAAGGTGAGGGGAATTAAAGGAAGAATAAACAGCATCAACAAAGCCTTAGAATACCTATGGCAAATCATTATGCTGTACACCTGAAACTAATATAATGTTACGTGTCAATTATATCTCAATTTAAAAAATGGAAAAAAAAAAAACAGCCTTAGAGATGTGAAAGCCCAGCACACAGTTAGAAAACAACAAGTAGTTCTACACTGCTTGAACATAAGAAACGGCTAGAGCTATAAGGTGTCTCCCTGGTAAAGAGAGGGAAAAGAATATAGGGGAAAACCTAGGTATGAGTGAGAACATGGTACATTTTTGGAAATTTAAGTATGGAAGTGGGAAGAGATAAGAAATGAGGCTAGATCACTCTGAAAGGTGAAGAGAAGAAACCAGACCAGCTAGGGGTCTTTGGACACAAAGAACAATACGTTGGATACTGGGTTTTTTCCCTGCACCATACATCCCAGGCTTAAAGTCAAAGAAGTGGGCAATTGGTAAATACCAACAAGCACACACAAAAGTAGCTCCCCCCCAAAATCTGATCACTCTAGCCAAAGTATCAGGAATGGGGCAGCCTAGCAAGGCAGGCAACTTTTAGACAGTAACTACTTTACTTCAGTCAAACACCAAAGAAAAAACTGTGGCCACACCCTCACCCACACCAGCAAATGCCAAGAGGGGAACCTAGACTTTCAATCTTGCTGTAACTAGTTGCCCCAGTCTCCCCACAGGGAGGTGTTACAGAAGGCTGAGTAGGAAGCCAGGACTTTCATGTCCATCTGGCAGTAATGAGATGCTCCTCCCCCTCAGTGCTGGAGTGGTGTCAAAGGAAGCCTAGTAGAGAGTCGAGACTTCATCACTGCCCAATAGTGTAAGTAATGAGGTCACCTCACCCCAACATGCTGTCAGTGGAGTCCAACTGAAGAAGAGAAATGAGGTACTCGTACCTCCCTCAGCTAGGGCAGTATCAGTAGAGACCTAGTGGGGAAACAGAACGCCAATCCCCTGCACAGCAATAATGAGGAGCCCCAAGTCTTGGGTGTCAACAGAAGTCAAGTGGGGAACCAGAATATTATCCCAATCTGGTGATAACAAGGCAGTGCCTCCACCTTCCAGTGCTAAAGTGGTGTCAGAGACACAGACTAAAACAGTAGTCTCATGTAGTCTCCAAAACAGTAGTCTCCAAAATGTCCAGATTTCAATAAAAATTCACTCATCATACAAGGGACCAGTAAGATCTCAAACTGAAAAAAGACAATCTATAGATGTCAACACTGAAATAACAGAAATGTTAAAATTATTTTATGAAGATCTTAAAGGAGCCATCATAAAAATGCTTAAGTGTGCAATTACAAACATGCTTGAAACAAATGGAAAACAAAAAGCCTCAAAAAAGAAATAGAAGATATAAAGAAGAACCAAAGGGAGGGCTTCCCTGGTGGTGCAGTGGTTAAGAATCCGCATGTCAATGCAGGGGACACGGGTTTGAGCCCTGGTCTGGGAAGATCCCTCGTGCAGCGGAGCAACTAAGCCCGTGCACCACAACTACTGAGCCTGCACTCGAGAGCCCATGAGCCACAAATACTGAGCCTGCATGCCACAACTACTGAAGCCCGTGCACCCAGAGCCCGTGCTCTGCAACAAAGAGAAGCCACTGTAATGAGAAGCCCACGCACCGAAACTAAGAGTAGCCCCCACTCACCGCAACTAGAGAAAGCCCACGTGCGGCAATGAAGACCCAATGCAGCCAAAAATAAATAAATAAAATAAACAAAGGAAAATTTTAGAATTGAAAAATACAGTAATGGTTGGGCTAAACAGCAGAACAGAAGGAACAGAGGAAAGAATCAGTGAACTAAAAAATAAAAAGATAGAAATTACCCAAACCTAAAGAACAAGAAAAAAAAATAGACTAAAAAAAAAAAAAATTGAACAGAGCTATTTGTCCCAGAGAGGAGCAACAGGGTAGGGTTGAAAAAGTATTTGAAGAAATAATGGCTACATACCTATTAAAATGACTGAAATAAAAAATAGTAATAACACCAAATGCCGGCAAAATGCAGAGGAACTGGGTCAGTCTTATATTGGTACGAGTGTAAAATGGCGAAGCCACTTTGGAAACAGTTTGGCAGTTTTTTAAAACCTAAACATGCAACTACCATAGAACCCAACAGTAGCACTCCTGGGTATTTATCCCAAAGAACTTAAAACTTATGTTCACATGAGACCTGTACATGGATGATTACAGCATTATAATATTCATAATATTAGATATTATATTCACAATAGCTAATAGATATTATATTCATAATAGCTAATAGTTAGATATTATATGCATAATAGCTAAATAGCATTATCATTAGGTGGTAAAATTCTTATTCTGATTCCTAGCTTTTATCCACACATTTCCTGGAAGATTTTTAGCTTTGAGACAACAGACACAATGAGCAAAGATTATGACAAGAGAATCACAGAACCAAATAAGTAAAACTCTTTAGTATCAGTCTTATTTTAATAAGGATTGCCACCAATATCATTAATCCTTTGAATCGGGTAAATAAGTAAAAATTTTTTAATGTAAATAAATTATTTTTTAAAATCATTATGCTATTAGAAAAAATATATTATCAATTTTAAAAGCATTCATAGGGAATTCCCTGGTGGTCCAGTGGTTAGGACTCCACGTTCTCACTGCCAGGGGCCTGGGTTTGATCCCTGGTCAGGAAACTAAGATCCCACAAGCTGCGTGGCACAGCAAAAATAAGAAAAAAAAAATTCACAGAACAACTTTTTTCCCATTTTATTATGAAAATTTTCAAACACACAAACATTTATCAAACAACTTTTTAAAATTGTGACAAGAATTTGTTCTTTTGCATATTAGCAGTATCCACTCCTGACTGAAGGTGGATATGATTTTTACAAAGAGATTAAATAATTCAGAACACTTTTTGGTGAAAAAGGCAGGTAATCACACTGGGGAAACACAAATGGGGGCAGCACATTGTTTCTCTGACTCTCACTTTCCTCATCTGAAGGCAGTTTGAAACAAAGAGGTAGAAAACACATTTTGATCAAGCATATAGCCTCCCCAAGACATTACTCTGGAGGACAATTATTTAGTTACATTTACTTAAAAACTACTTTCATTATTTTATCCATATAAAGCATTTGCCACAGTCCCTGGTATATAATAAGCATTCAATAAATGTTAGCTGCTATTATTAAGCAATAGTAGTCATATTTCAAAAGGAATCTGGCAAAGTTAAAACTTCAGTTAACATTTATTCTTTTGATTGACAAGACCAGTTATATATATAAATATTTAAATTGAGCTTGGTAAGTGTAATCATTCAATTGAGACCAGAAAGAAATGTTAGCACTGGCATGATCTCTTAAATTGTTGTGCAGCTTTGTAAGGGACCTTTAACTTTAACACGGATAATATCTATTGAAATTTACCCTAGTTCCTTTGGCAGGTTGGAAGAATTCAAAGACACTACAGACTTGAGCAGCTTAGTGAAAACCAAGGAATGTAGATGTCTTCTTCTTCCCTAAATTATTCCAAAATACCTCAATTACAGCCTTATTTCTCCCACCTTTCCTTGGAATGCATTATCTGCATTTGTGTTCGCTCTCCTCCTTCTCTCCCTCTCTCTCTCTCTTTCTCTCTCTCTCTCTATATATATATGCCAAATAATGGTATACACTTTTGCTGTGACTTTAAGTATACATAATAAATTTATATATTTGTATTTAATATTTAATAAAATATAATATTTATAAATATATTTATGTTATTGGATTGTCCAAAAAGTTCGTTCGGGTTTTTCCATAAGATGTTTTGGCCAACCCAATAGATGTGTATGTGTCTGTGTGCATATACATATCTAAAGTCACAACAAAAGTGTATACCATCATCAGGCATCTAGGAGCAGGAATACCTCTAATGTAGGTGTAGGAAGGTTGTGTGGCAGTGAAAAGAACATAGATTTAGAATCAAACAGATCTGCATTTGAACGACGACATTTATTAACACTGTGACTCTTAACAAGTTACATCTCTGAACCTCAGTTTCCTTATCTGTATATAAATTGGATAAAAATAGCTACATTATAGGTTTTTGAGAAAAGTCAAATTCAAGAAAAGCATATAAAATGCCTGGCATTATTACATGCAAGAGGCAATCAATAAATGATAATTATCATTACTGCCACATTTTCATTCTATTTTATAGTTGTGGAAAAATTGTGTTTCTTACTTGTAAGAGTTTATACACCCTAAATATATAAAGGCATTATATCTCTTTCAACTTAAAACTTATATAGAGGTAACAAAAATTATCAATATACATAACCAGAATTTCCCAGATAAATCTTTCATAATTTATTTTCAGAATGTGTTTGAAAACAGAAGTAATAAACTAGCTATGATTTCCCATTTCAAAGGTCAAAAGCAGAAACTAGTTTTTCCATAGTAGTATTTATTGATTTTCCTGCTGCCAAATGGTAATGTAAGGTGTTTTAGACCAGCAGACTTCTAAACTGCTATTTTGGAAGAGAAATTATTTTTGCCCTGAGAATGGCTCCTCAAAACAAAACAATATAGAAGAAACGAACAAAAAAATGATTTGCCACAGTAGAAAAGAAAAATGCTTATCAGAAATTACAAAGTAAGTGGCAGGATTGGCAAAAATAAATGAATTCCTCTTCCTAGAATTAGGGTTTTCTGTTATTTCTACGAAAATCATTAAATGGCCACAGTAGCACTTCAAAATCCAATGCCAATTAACAGCACATAATTTTTGTTTCCTCTATTTATTTCATTTCTTACCATGAAAAGCCATGGTCTGAAGCAGCCGATCAGCCACCTCCTGTGGGAATACTCCAGGTTCCTGCAGACACAGTGTTCCATCTTGCCTTGCTGAGCAGAACTTCTCAAGGTGAGTAGTCAGGAAATTCAAGCAGATATCAAGTAAGGAATAAGGAGATGCCTCCTCCTTGGATCCCAGGAAGAAACAAAGGGAAAACAAAAGTCAACAAGTTAGTTTCCAGAAAAGTGGAGAACAAAATATTCATTTCCTTGTTCAACAAGTACTTTTATTCAAATGTCTACCTTGTGCTAGATATCATGTTAGACAGTGGGAATACAACATGTGGTCCATGTTCTCAAGAAGCAGGAAAAGAGAAACATTTAAACAAATATTTACATAAAGTCTATTAAATACTAAATATAGAGGATATATTGGGTAGTCACATAAGCACACAGCAGAGTACCCTAATCAGTCAAGGATGGTCAGGGAAGACCTCAGAGGCACAGCAGATTAATCTTCCTAATTTACCAGCCCTAAATAACCCTGTACTGCTCAAAATGTCAATGGACTTCATGGGGCTGAAGACAAAAGACAAAATTCTTAGATTGTTAGAATGACGATGGCTGAGTCCTTCCAAAATCTAGCCCCAATTTACTTTCCAACTTAATCTCCCACAAAATTCCTAATAGTTCAAATATGATCAGTTTATTTGGGTAAAAGAATGTGCTATAGGTGTTATCGTCAAAAAAGAAAAAGGTTAACCCAGTTATTCCAATCTGAGGAACAAAGAACTAATCAAATAAGCACAAAGATTAAGTATAAGCGTTTTAATTACAGAAATAAACACTCTAAGTGTCCCCAACAACAATAATATAACTAAAATATAATTACAGTAGCTACCATCCGTTAGGTGCTTTCTATATGATTCTGCTGAGTGTTTAGCATGAATTATCCATTATTTCATTTATTCCTCACCCCTACTTTACAAAGCAGTGAAGGATTATCTTCATTTTTGCATAACTGAAAACTGGCTCAGAAAACTAACATCTTTCTCAGTATTCTACACACAGTAAGTGACAAAGTGTAAACTAAGACCTGGAGCAACCAAATAAATAAATAAATAAATAAATTTTTTTAAAGGTAAGTTTTAAAAATTACATAGTTTATAGAACTTCCTCAACCTGATAAAGGTCATCCATGAAAAACCCAATTAGGTAATAATAATACCTACTTCATAAAGTTGCTGTGAGGATTCAATGAGATAAAACAGGAACCAAAGAACTTAGAATAATGGCAGTGCGTCTGGAAACACACTTGTAAGGGTCAGAGGCAGGATTCAAACCCAGGAAATGTAGCTCCAAGAGCTTATGCCCTTATCCACCATAATATACTACCTTTTCAACTTTATATACAAATTCTAAATATGTTATCTCACCTGATACTCAAAGGTCTGTGATGTGAACAAGGATAATCATCTCCATTTAAAGAAGAAAACAGAGACGTTATATATCAAGCCAGGGACAGGACTAGAACTGTACTCAGATTATCTGAGATCTGCTCCAAAAACTATACTGCCATCTGTGACTCTCCAAATTCCAGTACTTTAAGCTAACATAGAAGTATTGAGAGATCAGTATTTCCTATTTTAGTAGTAGTAGTAGTAGTAGTAGAAGCCGTGCTGCAGCTTGCAGGATCTTAGTTCCCTAACTAGGGATTGAACCCGGGCCATGGCAGTGAAAGTGCCGAGTCCTAACCACTGGACTGCCAGGGAATTCCCCTTATTTTTAAACACATAGCAGCAGCACAGGAGGACTAACAAAGAAAGGACAAAAGCAGAAGCTGGAATTCCATGTCTAAACAATTCATCTCTTGGAAATTCCTGCTCAGAGAGATTTTTCCCTTCACCAATTAGGAATACCCTAGGCAAGTAAAAACAAAGTTCCTACTAAAAAAAGCAGAAGGGAGAGAAGGTCAAGTCTGATTTCATTTGGATCATAAGGAAATCCACAGTTCAAAGACTAAATAATTTCTAGGAAGAACAAACAGGAAAGTTCTTTCTAATTAATTGAAATGGCTTCTACTCAATCTGGACCAACCCAGCTCTTCACTGCATAGCTTTTATCCTATCACTCTCCTAAAAAAAATTTCAAAGGCTCCATATCATCTATAAGCACAGTTCTCACGCTGGGAACACATTCAAGGGGTTCCTAGCAGAAGTGTGCCAGGGGACTAAAGCTACAGTATTAACTTGGCACATTTTAGGATAGCAAACACACTCAAAGCTTATTTGAGGGGATGAGAGTATGGGAGGTTGGGGGAGAGGGAATCAAGTTATGCAACCAGTAAATAACTTAAAATATTTTTGTACTGAAACAAATATATTATGTAAAAGGCAAACACTGTATGAATTTTAAGATAAAACACAAGATTACCAAGAAATTCCTATTTGTAACACTGGTTTCAAGTAATTCCCTTTTCTATCCCACAGCAAATTAGTTCCCTCTGCTGTTAGAAGTTGGAAAAACAGAGACCTAAAGAATAAAGTGTAAACAATTTAGTAAGGTATTCGAAACGTTTAACTAACCGGCTCCAACCTTCCTTTCTAGCCGCATTTTCCACTTTTCCCTTCTCCCTCCAAACATGCTACCTACTAGATACACTAAACTGTGTGTTCCCTAAAGCAACCTACTATTTACCACCACTTCCTAAGCACTTTAACAGGCACTTTCACACCTCTGAGCCTTTTTTTAGATTAGTCCTTCTATGTGGCAAAATCTCACACATCCTTCAACATTCAGTTCTGTGAATATCTTTCCTAATTTCCAGGGCAGAATTAATTTGACCCTCAGCACCTGGGTAATTAATCTTCACCATTAACCATTAGCTATTATGTACTGAATGACAGTTGTGTGGTACCAGGCACCAATCCAGCAACTTTATATATACTTGGAATCTTCCAGACAACCTTGTTTTGAACAAAGTAGGTAAACTAAGGCTCAGAAAGATTAATTTACTATGAAAGATAACAGAGCCAGCAGATGGCAGAGCAAGAATAAAAATTACAAGAGTTATCATTCATGAAACACTATGTCTCAGGTCCTGGGTCAGAGCTCTTTAGATACATGAGCTCTTTCAACTTCTAGATTCTATGAATCAAGCACCATTACAATATGCATTTTAATGAGGAAACTGAGGTTTAGGTTAAATATCTTCCCCATATACACATGGCTAGCATGTTGATAAACTGGAACTCCAACTCAAAAATGAGGCCAAAGCTTATATTTTTAAGCTCTTAAGCCACTATACTATAATAATATCATAATCATAATTATTGGGCTCATTATTTGTTAACATATGCTATGTGCTATATGCAATAAACTATGCTAAGTACATTACATATATAATTTCATTTACTTCTCATTAAAATTCTGTAAGTTCTATCAGTATTCCCATTCTATGAAGATGAAGACACTGAGGCTTTAAGGGGTTTATTAATTTGCCCAAGATGATACAGCTAATAAGTGCCAGAGCCAGGATTAGACCCCAGGCAATCTGATTCTAGAGTTAAGTCTGTGCTTTTACGACTACATAAGCTGCCCTTTATATCTGACTCCAAAGCTAGTTTTCTTTTATAATTCTATGTTACACCATAGTTACTTATGACTGTATCTGTCTCCCCCACTAGACCATGATGCTGTTCAAGTTCAAGGAACATATTAACCCTTTCTGTATATCCTTAGCAGCCAAAACACTCCCTGATATTTACCTGTTAAAAGAAAAAAAGAACGAGTTCAAATTAGAATAGTGGTAAAGATACTTGCCCAGAGTCACAGTATTTGTAAGAAGTGGGGCAAAGATGCAAACCTAGGTCTACTGATTATGAAGTCCATATCTTTTCCACTATACTGTACCATACCTCAGGACAATTATTAGTTTGTCACTGACATAAATGCCAAAAAACAACTTGGAGACCTGTTGGTTGTTGCAGTGACTCAAACATGAGGTGATAATGCTATAGATTAGGGTAGAAGCAAAGAAAATGGAAAAAAAATCAAAAGTGAAAAATAATTCGAAGGAAGAATTGACAAAATACAGTAAGTGACCAAATAGGAAATAGATGCTGATTTTTTCTGAATCCCCAGTACTTAGCACAATGCCTGGCACTGTACTAGATACACGAGTATTCTCTGAAGGACTGACCAGCATTCATACAGCATACTTTTGACATACATTAGCTCATTTAGCCGTCACAACAGTTTTGTGGAGCTGGTATAATAGACACCATTTTGTATATGAGGATACTGGAGATCAGAAAGAACAGTGTACCCAAGTTCATCTAGTTAAAAATGTGGCAGAATTGGGCCTTGAACCAAAGTATTTAATTCCAAATATCAGGTCCTTTTTCCTATCCCATATAGGCCGCTCAGAAGGAGGGAAAAGGGTAGAGGAAGGAGAAGTCGAGATTTAAAAAAAAAAAAAAAAAAACTCCATGATTTAAAGTAGTAGTTAACCAGTGGTAAATGTGTGTGTGTGTGTGTGTGTGTGTGTGTAAAGAGCACAGTTAAGCACACAGGATAAAATGCTAACATTTGGGGAATTTGGGTGAATGTCTACATGAGAATTCTTCGTGTTATTTTTGCAACTTTTTATAAGTCTGAAATTGTCAAAATAAAAAGTTAGAAAATAAAAATTAAAAAATGAAATAGTAATTAATACTCCCATGAGGTCACATGACTGATAAGGACAAGACTGGTAAGGACAAGACTGATACTCCCATGAGGTCACATGACTGATAAGGACAAGACTGATAAGAAGACAAGGCAAGGAATTATTTCTTCAGGGGAATTTGTTAAGGCCGTGGAAAGTCTGCCTGCTTAGGCAAGTACAAAAAAGGAACTAATAATGCTTCTGTGAGAGAATTCAGCTGAATATACAGATTAAAATATCATCCCCTACTGGTGACAGTGGAGTCATAAGAGTAGATAAATTCTCAGGGGAAGTGATCAGAAGCAATAACTAAGCCCTGTAATTAACCATCACATATACAGCAGGCAGAATGACATGGTCCCTGAACAATGGCTGAAAAAATATCCTATGGAAAACAGCAAAAACAGCACCAGTCTGAAAGAACAGCACAGCCCTTTATTTAATTTTTTTGGTTAACACAGTGTCTTCTAGGACAGGATATAATCCTGACATTGTGAATCATTCAAATCAAGTGTACTTAGTCCTCTCAAATACTACTGGTCAAAGTATAAATTGGCGCAATCTTTCTGGATAGAAAAGACTTAATTACAATCTTAAAAACACCCAGTCTCTGGATCTAGTACTTCATCTAAGAATTTACCCAAAAAAAAACAAAAAAAAAAACAAGCAAAGGGAAATAATCAGAGATATTAACAAAGGTATTTACACAAAGGGATTAATCATAGTTTTTCTGACCCCCCCTAAAATAAACCCACATATAGAAATGTCTAAAACACGGGGGAAATGGCAAGCAAATTATGGTATATCAACTCTATAGATAATTACATAGCAATATGTATGTTTCTGAATAACTTTTAAAGACAGTAAAATGCTAAGAATAAAGTTAGTCTAAGCAAAATAAAAACTGTACGTGCAGCAGGATTTCACTTAAACGTCTATACAGGCATAGGAAATGATATTGTCTGAAAAGTTATTTCAGAAGATTATAAAGCTCCCTCTAAAAAAAAAAAAAGCTACCTCTAAACTAAACAATATGTTATGATAAATCTATAGAAAAAAGCAAGGGAAAGATTTAAAATAAAAAAGGATGGTTGACAGGACTTCCCTGGTGGTCCAGTAGTTAAAGAATCCGAGCTTCCAATGCAGGGGGCGTAGGTTTGGCAAGGCGCCACCGCCCCCCCCGCCAAAAAAATGGGTAGTGAATACCTTGGATACCTTGGGGGTGGGTGAAGTGGCACAGAAGAATGGGGCACACAAGGGAAAAAATGGCAGTGGTTATCTTCTATTTCTTAAGTTCGACGCTGGTCTTTAGATATTTGTTTACTATGTTCCATGGCTTACGTAAATGTTTCATATAGTTTTCTAAATTATCAAATAATTAAAAATGAAAAAAGACAAAAGTAAAAATTTGTGGAAATGTAAATAAAGCTATATTCATGTTTCTGCTTTTCAAATATTACAAGATAACCAAAAATCAGTGTCAATTGAATCAATGATAGCCATACTTTTCAATAATGTATGTATTCAAACTAGTAAAAATAGACATTTTTTATTAGACTCAATAAAACGATCTTAATTTTGAATGAAAACATGTGCTTGTGTATTTATATACACACACTTATATTTTACCTAAATTGGCCATAATGTAACTTCTTACCACTGCTCCTATACCCTTTCCCAGTCTTACATTCTCCAGAGGTTTTACCATCTAATAATGGTGGACTGGGTTGGAAAAGGAGTCTTGGCAGGGTTTTCAGGGGAAAGGCAAGGGACCAGCTATGATGTATAAAGGGAAGAAGATAGGAAATAAAAAGGGAATTTTAAGAAGCACATCTGTGAATTCTATTCTATTTTACAATGTTCAAAAATCTGCAAATAAAGACTTTGAGTTATGACAAAATGACCTTTGGCTGCAGGATTATGTTCCATGGATTCTGACACTGCTCTAAACTACATGGAACACAGCTTAAATAGTTGTACATAAGCAGTTAAAGAATGTCTCCTGCTATTAAAGCCAAGGTATATACACAAATATCTGCTCTTCTGCTCCTGCCTTTAGATGTCACAAAGCAGAACCCTGAAGGAACAACAAAACAAAACCAAAGAAAAGAACAACTAAGCTGAAAGGAGGTTAGGAGAGGTCTTGAAATGACACCACCTAGGGGAGACACAGAAGGCTTTCAAATGTTGAAGAAAAAAAAAAAGTAATAATGAGAACCTTCATCATTAAACATCTGTCTAGCACTTCTATTTATAAAGCCTTTTCAAAACAATCATTATGGCTCTATGAAGTGAGGAGAAAAGAGATTATTTTTGTTGAGGAAGCTGAGGTTCAGAGAAGGAATGCTACCAGTGGTAGTTATGCCTCCCCTTCTTTATATATGCTGTCCCCTCTCCTTAGAGTGCCCTTTCCTACCTGTCCATCTATCAAATTCCTACTCACACTACAAGAGCCGGTGTATATGTCCACTCCTCCAGGAAGCTGTCCCTCATATTCCAAAACACAGATTTAATCACACTACATTTTGTATATAGTTCTATTACAATTAGCCACTGTATGACTTATTTGTTTAGATGGCCGTCTCCCCCTCAAGACTATGAATTCAAGGAAAGCTAGTAGTTTTCAAATGCTTTTTGTCTATGGCCCACTTAAGTGGGGCAAAAAACCTCACAGCCTACCCATCCCTCTTGGTTCCCAAGTTCCAATGGAGAACCACATTAACAAAGAAGTATCACTACAAGGGACTTTTGTAGACATCTGCTTTAACAATAAAATGGATGTTTCCTATTTGAATAACAATACATTGTCAAAGTCTAAATTTGGAAAATTTTATGTCAAAAGTTCTGTTAATGCAAATTTATGTCACCACACACTAGATTAATAATAAAGTTAAATCAATGATAATTCACAATTAAGATACAAAACTAGTAACAGGGCTTCCCTGGTGGCGCAGTAGTTGAGAGTCCGCCTGCCGATGCAGGGGACACGGGTTCCTGCCCCGGTCCGGGAAGATCCCACATGCCGCGGAGCGGCTGGGCCCGTGAGCCATGGCCGCTGAGCCTGCGCGTCCAGAGCCTGTGGTCCGCAGCGGGAGAGGCCACAACAGTGAGAGGCCCGCGTACCGCAAAAAAAAAAACCAAAAAACTAGTAACAATAAAAAAACTACTATCAACTCAAGACAACATACTGATTACAAAGCTCTCTTCCAAGAAATTACTGGAATTCCAACAAACTAAATTTGTATCGTACATGTTTAGTAGGAGCTTTGCAACACTTCCAAGTATCAGGCAGACTTCTTCATGAGGAGTCTCTGAGGAATCATACACTGATACTCATTAGCTCTTCCTAACCTTCTTCTCATGGCTTTCTTTTAATCCTCCTAAATTTTAAATTTTCTTTCTTATACTCTCCTTCCTTGAAGTATTTAGTCATCTATGCAATACTCAGCTAGAGGCATACTCAGTCACTTCCCTGTGACTTAGTTATATAATTTGTTGGTTGCTTTGTTTTATATATTTAAAAGCTTCATTCTGTGACTATATTGCCAGGGTCATGACAAAGAAGCATTTCAGCATTCTGAGCAGTGGGCTACTTATTTCTAACAAGTGGGAAGGTGGGGGACACTGAGAATTGACTACATATTGCAATTGTAGTCTACTGTTGGAGGAGACTGGGGCTTCCACTGTTGCTGGTATGATAAAAAATGAAATAGATCCTCATAGATCAGGCATCTTTTTTTTTTTTTTTTTTGCAGTACGTGGGCCTCTCACTGTTGTGGCCTCTCCCGTTGCGGACCACAGGCTCCAGACGCGCAGGTTCAGCGGCCATGGCTCACGGGCCCAGCCACTCCGCAGCATGTGGGATCCTCCCAGACCGGGGCACGAACCCGTGTCCCCTGCATCGGCAGGCGGACTCTCAACCACTGCGCCACCAGGGAAGCCCCAGGCATCTTTTATATTTGGGAACTAAAGTCCTCAAAAATGCATCCAATAAATTAATAGTTGAATGAATTAGTAAGTTGCTAGATGGTAACTTATCTCAAAATTCATTTTATTTCTCTCATGAAACTACTTCAGGAAATATCTGACACAAAAAGTATTCAGATTGCCTTAATTTCTCAAGACAGACCTTGTGGACTTCAAAATTGCTGAATAATGAGGTCTCTCTTTCGCTTAATTAAAAGGAAAAATACACTTTACAGATGATGCCAGTAACAGTAGCTTACAGTGAATAAAGCAAATTCACATCCTTTAGTTCATTTGATAACTTTATGAAGTAAAAAAGGAACTTTATGAAGCAAAAGGAAGTAAAAGGAAATATATTACAAATCTCATTTTACAGTTAAGGAAGCTGAGGCACAAAAATGAAGTGATGCTTCCAGAGGCATTGTGCTTAGCAGGAAGAATACTGGACCAAGATTTGAATTCAGCGCTGTTATACTGCAAATTACCTAGCTCTTCTGATCCTCAGTCCTGTCCTTTGTAGAATGGGGATAATATTAGTACTTATCTCATGATGCTACTGTCAGGATGAAGGGCAAAGATGTGTTTAAAGCCCCCAGCACAATGCCTAACACAGTAATTACTCAGTAAATGTTCCCTTCTCACTTAATAGTCATGATCTTGCACAAGTTATATAAATTCAAGTTTCAGACACACAGGGCAGAAGGTTCATGATTGTAAATTCTCAGGAGAGAATTTTCCCATCCAGAGACCATGTCAAGATAAATAAGTTCCTGTGTTTCCCTACACCATCAGGCAGATATTTTTTAGTCTACATTTTCACCAACGGTGTGGTGTGGGCATTTTGTTAGGTGTTAGGGTCTTGGCTTTATGTAGTTGTCTCAGTTCCTACTCATATGACAGGCTCAAAAATCTCATCTCCTACCTGAAAGGCTCCTAGGACTCACAGATCCTCCCACAGAAGGTAACGGCTCTGAAAGTGCTCCTTTTTTTTGTAACCCTGGATGATTTTTTCCTAAAGATTGGACCAGAAACCAGGTGACTACAAAGATTACAAACTTGACAATTTCAGTATTAGAAATAAATTTTTTTACTGACATCTCTCTGAAGGACTATGTAACACTTCAGTGAAAAGCATGGGTTTGGGAGTCAGACTGCCTGGATTAAAATGCCAGCTCTACCACTTATAAAACAATATAACTTTAGGCATAAATACTTAATCTCTCCATACCTCAGTTTCCTGATCTGTAAAATACAGACAATAACAGTACCTACATTACAGGATTGTTGTCAGAATTAAATAAATTTTAGGTGAAAGACACTTAGAACAGTGACTGGCATATATTAAACGCTCAATAAATGTTAGCTACTACTATACAATATAAACTCCATAGAACAAACACTATGTTTTGTTCACTGCTGTATTCCCAGAGCCAACAATAATGCCTATTACATAGTAGGCACTAAATGTTTGTTGAGTGAATAAACAGTAAAGCACAAATTTATTATTAGGTGTATTTAAAATACTTATTTGCTCCTAGAGAAAGAGACTATATGTCTAGAGAGAAATATTAAGTCCCAAGTCTAGCTTTGAAATTAAACAATGGGATTGAAAGCAGACAAATGTCATTTGAGTTCATTTTGATATAAGAAACTTCCGATACTGGAACAATCTTTGATTCCTCATTTTAGTAGTATTCCATGGGAAATCTCTTTTTAGTTTATGGGGGTTTTTTTCCCCTTGTATTTTTTACTACTGATTCAACCAAGTTAGACTTCCAGGAATAAACACCTAATGTAACCTTAGATTTGATTTAATCCCTTTACCTTCTCTTTCCCCAAATACAATCACTTTACAAATGAGGGAGAAGGTCAAGAAGGTAATACCAAAGGCACAGATATATTGTGCTCAAGGGTACAGATCTTTTGAATTATTTGGCATGGACTGAGGGGAATTATTTTTCTTTTTAAAAAAACCCACCAACTAGGGAATTCCTTGGCGGTCCAGTGGTTAGGACTCTGCGCTTCCACTGCAGGGGGCATGGGTTCGATCCCTGGTCAGGGAAACAAGACTCCACATGCCATGTGGCGCAGCCAGAAAAAACAACCACCACCAAAAAAAACCCACCAACTACTCTTCAGAGATCCCTAGACACCAAATAAAAATGCAGGTAAGGCAAGCTTCTTGCATGTGTCACTTCAAGGCTTGGGCAGTGTGGCAAATGGCTGTGTGTTAAAGGGCAAGGAGCTAGATTTCTATCTGAAAAAGATCAAGGCCTGCAAAGGTAAACAAATCCCCTTCCCTTCCATCTTAGCTCACGTAATAACGCTATTCTAAGAAACAAAACAAAAATTCAGGTCAGTAATCACTGAGAAGATGAGCAGATTATAGGAATCAACAACTCAAAGATATACTTTAGCATTATTTTCCTCTAAACTACTAGCATTAGTTTTTTTTTTTCTAGCATTAGTTTTGAAATATAATATGGTAAACAGAGAAGCTCAGTTAATAATGGAAAGAGCACTGGGCTTGCAGTCAGTCCTGGTTCTGCTACTTAATGGCTGTGTGTCCTTAGGCAAATAAATTAACTTCTCAGTTTTCTTACCTGTAAAACCAGTGCTAAACCTCCATCTCGACTACCTCACAAAATGGCAGTGAGGAATAAATGGGATGTGTATGAACGTCTTTTTTGTTTGTTTGTTTTTTGTTTTTTTTTTGTTTGTTTTTGGTTTTGGTTTTTTTGCGGTACGCGGGCCTCTCACTGTTGTGGCCTCTCCCGTTGTGGAGCACAGGCTCCGGACGTGCAGGCTCAGCGGCCACGGCTCACAGGCCCAGCCGCTCCGCGGCATGTGGGATCTTCCCGGACCGGGGCACAAACCCGTGTCCCCTGCATCGGCAGGCGGACTCTCAACCACTGCGCCACCAGGGAAGCCCTGAACGTGTCTTTAAAATACTAAAGCACCATGGAAATATTAACATAATTGAATGAAGGGTTTCTAGTGTGAAAAATTGGGTAATATATGGAGTTTACACAAAATTAACACCTATAAAAGCAGCTTGGGACTTCCTTGGTGGTGCAGTGGTTAAGAATCCGCCTGCCAATGCAGGGGGCACGGGTTCGAGCCCTGGGCCGGGAAGATCCCACATGCCCCAGAGCAACTAAGCCCGTGTGCCACAACTACTGAGCCTGCACTCTAGAGCCCGCGAGCCACAACTACTGAGCTCGTATGCCACAACTACTGAAGCCCGTGCACCTAGAGCCTGTGCTCCACAGCAAGAGAAGCCACTGCAATGAAAAGGCCGAGCACCGCAACGAAGCGTAGCCCCCACTCACCAAAACTAGAGAAAGCCCGCACACAGCAACAAAGACCCAACGCAACGAACACTCAATGCAGCCAAAAACAAAACAAATAAATTTATAAAGAAGAAAGAAAGAAAAAAAAGCGGCATGCTCTGATTCCACAGTACTATAGGTAATAGAATATATCTACTTTACTAAAATATTTACCTTTAACATGCTAGAATCTTACTACATTTTTTTAAGCGGTGGAAGGGATCACAGAGAGGATTTAATACAACCTTTTTACTTTAGAGATTTAAAAATGGAGGCACAGAGAGATAAAACGATTTGCCATAGGTTAAAAGGCCTATGAAAAGAATATAACTGATATTACGTAACTAAGAACATTGAAACTTTTTTTAAATGCCCTTAGAAAAGGAGAATATGACATTGAACAGGCATTAAGATGCTTTTGAGAGCTAAGAAAAGTGTTTACACGAGGGAGAACTGGAGATAGGAAAAAAGAAAAAAGATCTGTATACAGAGCTAACAAAATGTATAATTAACCACCCCTCTACATTTACCAGTCACTGATTCTTTCCTATCTGTATTTAAATATTCTGTTCTCCAGAAGGATACCTCCACAAATTATAGACAAATAATTTTCAAATTTTTATACAAAGGGATATTGCTTTGCAATTCATCTTGAAATCACTTGGTTTCTTCCCCAACTCTTTCTGATGAACTCTTCTGGACAGAAATGTTTATCCTAGGTCAAAAGTATCACTTAACGCTAGTAGGAGAAACTCTCTGATCCAAAATTTCTTACCCATCAAAACTCTTTTTCCCCTCAGGGGACCTATACAGAGTGTTCACCTTTTTTCCCCTTTTTCATGACTCACATCTCAGTTAACATCACCTTATGCACTTCTCTACAAAATACACACATTCTTTCATTGAACAAATATTTATTTACTTACTGTGTCTCATGCATTATGCCAAGTGCTTAAGACACGAAGCTGAAAAAATACAACTCTGTTCTTACCCTCAGGGAGCTCATAATCTGGAGAGAGAGCCAGTCTCCTTAACAAAAATACCACCACCACCGGGTAACTGCTGTAACCAAAGCACATACAATGTACAGGGGAGGCAAACAAGAAAGGAGGAACCCAAGGCTGCCTGAGGGTAAATGAAGGCTTCACAAGGAGGTAGGGTTTAAGGGGACACCTGAAGGTTAAATAATAAAGAAGGGCACAGCATTCTAGGCTAAAGTAACAGTGTAAGCAAAACTAGAGGCACGATAAACAGCATGTGTGCTCAGTATTACTGAGCAGGAAATGCAACGACTTTTTCTCATAAAATGATTAGCTCATTAAAGAATTAGATCTTAAGAATCCTAGTATACTATGCAAAACTATTTGCTGAGCCCCCACTATGTACTAGATGCTGCCAAGTACACAGGATCTTTGTAGACCTATTGCTGGCCATATGTACAGCTGCCACCTGATTTGTGCAGTACAATCTGTGTGGCTGCAGCAGCGCTATAAGACCACTATAAACTAGCGGGGCCTAAACTGCAGGTTCCTTAAGCGTAGTGAAGAGTCCACAAATTTACATGCATACCAGGTATGCTCTGTCCACAATAATATTTTGAAATGTACACTTTCAGTGCACAGTAGATGCTGTTAGAATTAAGAGTGCAGTATCACTTTAAAATAATACTTAATTTCTACCAGCCTTTTGCTTTTCACCCCCAACTGATGTATTCTAAAAGCATATTCCTGTCACGTGTCTCAAGCTTTTCAATGTTAAAAAGGTATCTAAATGCTAAACACAGAATGCCACCAACATCTGATACTCTCCAAATGCTTTGTGGAAAGACGATTTGGCAATATGGATCAAGAACCATCAAATTATATATACCCTTTGACATATTCAATAAATATGAATTACTCTTATAATGGAAACAACGGTACAAATATTTTAAATGCCTGTATTCAGTTTATATTCCTACAGTCTCATAGAGTACAGGGAAGGTGTCTGAAGTAGCACAGACTTAGCGGTTGGACAAACCTCTGCTTGAATCCTGTTCTGTCACTTATTAGGTATATGACTATAGGAAAGTTACCTGATTTCTCAAAGCCTCAGTTTTCTTAACTGTGCAATGAGAAAGCATCATCAACCTCATGGAACTGTAAAGATTAATTAGTATATCATCTGATACATTGTGTGCTCACTAAATGCTTGAGATCATGCTCTCTAAATAAATGTCCCAGCATTCAAGAATTTTGTTTTGGGCTTCCCTGGAGGCTCAGTGGTTAAGAATCTGCCTGCCAACGCAGGGGACATGGGTTCCATCCCTGGACCGGGAAGATCCCACACACTGTGGAGCAACTAAGCCCGTGCGCCACAACTACTAAGCCTGCGTTCCGGAGCCCACATGCCACAACTACTGAAGCCCGTGCACCTAGAGCCTGTGCTCCGCAACAAAAGAAGTCACAACAATGAGAAGCCCGCACACTGCAACGAAGAGTAGCCCCCACCCCGCTCGCCGCAACTAGAGACAGCCCGTGCACAGCAACGAAGACCTAACACAGCCAAAAATAAAAAACAAAAACAAAAAAAAGTTCTGTAAAAAGAAAAAGAATTTCGTTTTAACATTATTTTCCCATTTTAATTATTAGCATTAAAAATGTCTTTTATTCTATTGCAGATAATGACTATTTCTGCTACTTATTGGTTATATGTTTTTAAGGGTTAGCTTTAGAACCTATGCAAAAAGTAGTGTTCTAGCCAGCATTTCCTAATTCATGGATGATTCAATCATTAAATTCAACATTGATATCTATTTCATTTTGTATATTTAAAAATATTTTTGGGGCTTCCCTGGAGGCGCAGTGGTTGAGAGTCCGCCTGCCGATGCAGGGGACACGGGTTCGTGCCCCAGTCCGGGAAGATCCCACATGCCATGGAGCGGCTAGGCCCGTGAGCCATGGCCGCTGAGCCTGTGCATCCGGAGCCTGTGCTCCACAACGGGAGAGGCCACAACAGTGAGAGGCCCACGTACCGCAAAGAAAAAAAAAAAATTTTTTTAATTGAAGTATAGTTGATTTACAATGTTGTACCAATCTCTGCTGTACAGCAAAGTAACTCAGTTATACACATGTAAACACCGATTTGTATATTTTTGACCATCTAATAATTATTTAAATTTTTCTCCTGTAAAAACAGAATAGTTGAGAGTATCCAAAAATTTATCCACTGAATATGTGTGAATCAGTGGAAATGAGAAAACTGGCTCATCATATTATAGTCACTCAGTTGTTATAACTTCATCTGAACACAGAACAACACAGTAATTTTAAATTATTTTTATTCTTAGAATGAACTGTTGGTTAAAGACAGGAAACACAAGCTGCACTGATGATGAAATAAGAGTAAATGAGTGAATTTATCTTATCAGGATTCTTAAATGGTACATCAAGGTATCTCAGTATTTTTTTTAAGTATTAAAAAAAGAAATGTGATGATAGTTATATCCAATTTGGATTTTCAATATTAGAAATAAACTATCCGTACCTCCAATGTTTTATTTGTGGAGACAAGCTTGCAAGCAACAGCCTAGAACCATTCTTTTTATTTTGTCACTTAGAAACAAAACAGAAAAATTATAAAAACCTACTGATTTTTATTGATCCACCTCCTAGAGTAATGAAAATAAAAACAAAAGTAAACAAATGGGACCCAATTAAACTTAAAAGCTTTTGCACAGCAAAGGAAACCATAAACAAAACAAAAAGACAACCCACAGAATGGGAGAAAATATTTGCAAATGAAGCAACTGACAAGGGATTAATCTCCAAAATATACAAACAGCTCATGCATCTCAATATCAAAAAAACAAAGAACCCAAACAAAAAATGGGCAGAAGACCTAAATAGACATTTCTCCAAACAAGACATACAACCAAAAAGCACATGAAAAGATGATCAACATGTCTAATTATTAAAGAAATGCAAATCAAAACTACAATGAGGTATCACCTCACACCAGTCAGAATGACCATCATCAGAAAATCTACAAGGCTTCCCTGGTGGTGCAGTGGTTGAGAGTCTGCCTGCTAATGCAGGGGACATGGGTTCGAGCCCTGGTCTGGGAGGATCCCACATGCACGGAGCAACTAAGCCTGTGAGCCACAATTACTGAGCCTGAGCGTCTGAAGCCTGTGCTCCGCAACAAGAGAGGCCACGATAGTGAGAGGCCCGCGCACCGCGATGAAGAGTGGCCCCCGCTTGCCACAACTAGAGAAAGCCCTCGCACAGAAACGAAGACCCAACACAGCAAAAATAAATAAATAAATAAATAAACTCCTACCCCCAACATCTTAAAAAAAAAAAAAATCTACAAACAATAAATGCTGGAGAGGGTATGGAGAAAAGGGAACCCTCCTACACTGTTGGTGGGAATGTAAATTGGTGCAGCCACTATGGAGAACAGTATGGAGGTTCCTTAAAAAACTAAAAATAGAGTTCCCATATGATCCAACAATCCCACTCCTGGGCATATATCCAGAGAAAACCATAATTCAAAAAGATACATGTACCCCAATGTTCATTGTAGCACTATTTACGATAGCCAGAACATGGAAGCAACCTAATGTCCACTGATGAAGGAACGGGAATGGATAAAGAAGATGCAGTACATATATAAAATGGAATATTACTTAGCTGTAAAAAAGAATGAAATAATGCCATCTGCAGCAACATGGATGGACCTAGAGATTGTCCTACTGAGTGAAGTAAGTCAGACAGAGAAAGACAAATATCGTATAATATCACTTATAAGGAGAATCTTAAAAAACGGTACAAATGAACTTATTTACGAAAGAGAAATAGAGTCACAGATGTAGAAAACAAACTTATGGTTATCAAGGGGGAAGCAGGGTAGGGGGTTGGGAGATTGAGGTTGACATATACACACTACTATATATAAAATAGATAACTAATAAGGACCTACTGTATAGCACAGGGAACTCTACTCAATACTCTGTAACGACCCATATGGGAAAAGAATTTTAAAAAGAGTGGATATATGTATGTATAACTGATTCACTTTGTTGTACACCAGAAACTAACACAACATTGTAAATCAACTATAGCCCAATAAAAATTAATTTTAAGAAAACCCGCTGATTTTTAAAGTACAAAAAAAGCAAGAATTCCTAATTTAAGGTTAAAAAGTCAGTTCTTATCTATTTTGATACCATAAGCATAATTAATTTCAATCTACACTGTTATATTCATTTAAAAATATGCTTTATCTTATGTTAATGTGTCATTTGTTGAACAGTAATGGCTGAAATTTGTTTTAAGGTATTTTGTTCAGTATATTATTAAATAAGCTATATATATAATTCAAAAATAAAATATATATATTAAATATATATATATATTAAAATTACTCCTTTCTCATATCACATAAAAACTATTTTAAAAAATTAAATAAGGTTGGGAAGTGCTAATTCTCCCTCTATATGACCTAACATATGACCTTTGGGAGACTTACTGTTTGTAAATTAAGGACTTTGGTATGGTAAATTTACCTTGTTTTCATATTCTCATAAATCCCTAAAGGCAGCATAATATATGAAAACCGAGGCCCAGAGAGCAAAATTGCAAAGCTGTTAGTGATTCTATAACTCCTTAGTAATGCCTCTGTGGAAAATTCACTTAGCCAAAAAGTGGTGTGTCAGATCTTCCTATTCCATTTCCCTATACTCTCCTTCCTCCAATTTAAATCATCACCACCACCACCACAAGGTAAGGGTGAAAGTTCACGCACTTCCTTTTCACCCAGACTAGTGCAACAGCTCTTGACACTCCAAATCATGTTTCATATTGATTTGGAGTGATCATCCTCAAAATCTCTTATGATAATTCCTTCACATCTTTCAAGGTACCCAAAGTTTTTACAATGAGGCCCAAACTCCTGAGCCTGTGATTCAAGGTCCTCCATAATTTGACCCTAGGCTCACCTAGTCTTGCATCCTATCACACCCTTAATGCTAGAATCATACATTTCCCTGCATACATCCTTCAGTTTCAGCTTCTATGCTCAAGCTAGTCCCTTTGCCAAGAATGGCTTTCCTTTCCAAACTCTTACCCAATAAAACCCGTAAGTTAAAACTCCAATTCAAATGTCCCTTCTCAACAAAGCCTCCCTGGCTTTTTCTGACCCTCCCCAAAGTCATCCATCCATTCAACAAATATTTATTAAGCACTTATTATGCACCAGGCACTATTTAGGTGTTAAAGATACAATATGAGCCAAACAAACCCAGTCTCTACCTTCAAAGAGCTAATACTTACCTCATTGGGTTGCTATGAGGATTAAATGAGATAAAATATGTAAAGCATTTAAAACAGGGCCTATACACAGTCATGTTCAACAAATATTAGCTATTAGTGTTGCTGCCTAAACATACTATTTAAAATAGTTGCCATACACAAATAGATGTCACTTTATACCTTACCCTGATTCGTTTCTTCTTAGCATTTATAACTATTCTCATTATACATTTGTTTACTATCTTCCTTACCCCAAGGGACCATGTCTTTTTTTTTAAACCACTGTGACCACAATGCCTAGAACATCACCTGGCCCTCAGAAGCTAGTCAAAAGCCACTTCTGTATCATTGACTTTTATGGTCTGGGGGTAGAGACAGACATTAACCGAAAAGTCATAGCAAGAAATACAAAATTACAATTGATGTGTATTCTATGAAGGAGAGTTACATAATGGAGGTGTGTGACTTAGGGTTGTTTGGGAGTTTTTTCTGATGAGTAGGCAGGGCAGTTGGGGTTTCTCTTGACTTCCTTGAGCTGAGAACTCCAGGATATGCAGGGTTAACAGGCAAGAGAGAGTACTATCACAGGTCATTCACATGTGCTATTTGTCCTATCTGGTTTTCCACAACACAACTCCTGTAATTTAATCCTTTAGGTTTCTTCCTGAAAGTAGGACCCTTTGGGAAGCCATCCCTAGCTATTCAAAACACAACATAACAATGAAAATTTTGAAAAATATAAAATACGAAGCTTTATAATAATGTTTGGTTCTATTTATTGAGTGCCTACTACACCTGTTGCACAAGGAAATTTTTTAAAGTAGCCTCTACGAATAATTCCTAGCTCATAATAAGCTACTATTTTGCCTTCTCTTCACCTCTCCCATACATATACTTTTACACTGTGTGCATGTGTTTTAACAAGGAGAAATCCAGTTAGTTGGAGACAAAGTCTAAACCATAACCATGTCTAATGTCTTTCTAGTCTCAGTTCCTACTACACATCCTCATTCCTGCATTCTTCATGTCACATAAAGGTAATCCTGCTACCTACAATACATCCTAATTACTTTCTACTCACATTCACAACAAAGCATTCTTCCCCTACCCAAAATGATGTATATAAATCCTATTCACCTTTCAGGCCCAGCTCAAACGGCACTTTTGGATCCTAAATACCCAAAAAGGAGTTCATAACTCCCTCTGTACTCATACATTCATTCTCAGTGGGAAGGCTAACACTTCCAAAAATCTAGCCATTTGGTGTATTTGGTGGGACAGCTCTTTATTCTGAAAAGAAGATCACATCTTACTAAATTTCCTTTTTGCACCAAAAATAAGATTCTCAAACTCACTCTTTCTGTGTAGCCCACTAGTTGCCTCAAATTTCAGTTCAAGATTATATTTGTCAGATAGGAAAATGAGACCATAAAGTGAAATCATTCAAGCACCTACTTGGCCTGGGCACTGGTAGTAACAGGAGTTAAGTAAGGCATAGTCCCTGCCTAGAAGAACTCACATTTCAGGGGAAGAAACAGGTTAACATACAATGAGTGTGATGAGTTGTGAATGTGAAGAGTTGTTGTGAAGGCAGACACTGGAGAATGACAACCTAAAAATGCAGAGTCAGTGAGTTAGGGAAAGTTCACCGATTAAACAACTTTAAAATAAACCACTCTCCAAAAAAGCAGATGGGGGAAAATCAGAAATTAACTAACCTCCTAGGAGAACATAATTACCAGGACTTCGTTTTGACTAGAATGTCTTATTACTCCCAGAGACCAAAATTTAGATTGCTGCATATAATGGAGCAATGGGTTCATTAACTGAACTGCAAACCATGTGGAACCCAACTCAATGAAAAACCCACTGAAGCTTCAAACAGGCAAGAGAGAGAAACAGGAAGGAGAGAGAAAATTTGCAAATGTAAGGCTCTCCCAACTAAAAGCAGAGAGGGCAAAACAAATGAAGATAATACAAGGTATTAAAGAGACTGTCACAATCTGACTGCCAAGCTGATTTTCGGTCTCCAGATGCTCTGGTCTCTGCCTCCAAACAAAAACCATTTGTTCTGAGTAATAGTAAAGCTTGTAAATAAATATTTTTAAATTTCCCAAACTGTAACTCCACATTAAAAGATACTCAAAAAAATATTCATTTTAAAACGTTTTAAGTTATTTCTGTCAAAAGGCTAGATATCTCATAAGGCCATAGTATGCACGCCGGCCCTCACCCCATGCCTCACTCCATCACTCCAAAACACACTATCACTCAGGTTTTGCACTGACATTAGGTAATAAGGCTTGCAGGCTCTCTCCAACACCTCCAAACTCCCTCTTCCCTCTACAAAAAAGAAAAGGAAGAAGAAAGCCTGCGACCCCCTATTTGCCCGCCCTACAGCTCCTGGGAAGCAATCGTCCTCAAATTGTTCCTGCTTAGACCCTTGAATCCCGTAGAAGGAAATGGGGACAGCTGTGAGAGCGGGGAAGAGAGGACATCCGATAAGGGGGAGAGGAAATGTGGATGGTGGAGGACGAAAAGGAGAAAGAATACAGAGAGGAGAGGGCAGTGGAAATAAAATGGTGAAAGGGGGTAGGAAGCGAGAGCAAAGAGCAGGAGCGAAAAAGAGGGAGGAAAAAGAAGGACGGCGTAGACTTCCCAAAAGAGAGAACAAGGCAAAATGGTAGAGGAGAAAAGGAAGGTCGGGTTAAAGGACGAGGAGGAATAGGCAAAGGGGAACGCAAAAGAAGCTGTCACTGGGGGTGATTTAAAAAAAGGGTGTCACCGAGTGGAGAGAGATTAAGGGGGAAGGGCTGTCACCCCAGTAGGTGGCCGGGGACCAAGGGGAAGAAGGAGTCGGTCACCGAGGGGGAGGTAACAAGGTGGGGAGGTAAAGGCAGGAGCAGACGGGGCATCAGAGCTGGGGAGGGCAGGGCCGCGGGGGCCAGGGTGGCTGGCGGCTGCGGCTCAGGCAGGCCTCGCTCCCTCACCATGGCTGCGCCGGACTGGTCCTCGGGCATGCAGCCTCTGTCCTGGGCTCCGCGGCGGGCCGGGCCTGAGCCCGCCCCCAGGCTGAACTTGCGCGGGGGCTCCAGGAGGCTCCGACGAACAGCGGCTCCGGGCTTGGCCCAGGCCTCGGCCTCCCTGCTTCACGAGCTGGAAGGGCAGCAGCTGCAGCCGCAGCCCGACCCGGAACGCAGACTCCGCCCCCGAGGCCCCGCCCGCGCCGCCAGCAGGAGCTTGGCCTTGCCTCCTCTCTCTCACTGCGCAGACTCGGCGGAGGAGTCCCAACAATAACCCCCCCATCTGCCCCGCCCCCGATTTCTGGCTTCTCCCCCTCCCAGGCCCTTAAAGGAGCCACACTTACTCAAATAACTAGAGCTTATAAATAAGAGCTTTAAACATACGACGTAACAGGAGATTAGAGCTGTCACTCCTTTCGGTCACCTATGGACCCCTGTGCTCTGGTTTATTGTCATTCATTCTTATTGTCATAATTCTTGGTGATTTCAGTTGTTTTAGATGATTCCTCCAATGCCCTAACTTCTCAGGTTCCTCTCCTCTAGGGATCACCCTTGCCTCAGCCTCTCATTTCCTTGCTCATACTTTAGGTCTTCGCATTTCCAGTAACTGTAACTCCTCTATAATATCAGTTTTAATCACCCAACTCTCCCACCTCAACCTCCTTCCTTTCTAGCTCACTTCCTGTAATACCCAACTCCAAAAATTCTTCAGCTCCACCAAAACTCAGAATCTTACCTTTTCACTATTCTTCACACTATCCTATGTCCTCATTTCCTTTCATGAACAGCTCAGCTTCTATGTCCATTATGAAAATCAGTCCTAGGTATTCACCTTCATTTCTCCAGTCCTTCTTTCCTTTCCCTGTATTCACCTGAGGAAACTGTAATCCTGTAGCAAAAGGAGGTAGAGTGGAGAAAAAGGCAAAATCATACTGACTGGCCTCCACCTACATTTGATATCATTATCATCAAATAAGCCCTTAATGCTTGGCTATCCTACTACATTTCTCCAGTTTCATCACTCCCCTACCCCACCAGATAACTATTTCATCTCTCTCTCTTCAAACTTCCAATACTTCTTTGTTTTTTAATAAATTTATTTATTTTATTTATTTTTGGTTGCGTTGGGTCTTCGTTGCGGTGCGCGGGCTTCTCACTGCAGTGGCTTCTCTTGTTGCAGAGCATGGGCTCTAGGCACGCAGGCTTCAGTAGTTGTGACACGTGGGCTTAGTAGTTGTGGCTTGCGGGCTCTAGAGCACAGGCTCAGTAGTTGTGGCACACGGGCTTAGTTGCTCCGTGGCATGTGGGATCTTCTTGGACCAGGGCTGGAACTCATGTACCCTGCATTGGCAGGCAGATTCTTAACCACTGCACCACCAGGGAAGCCCCCAATACTTCTCACTTACCTGATGATTTCGCTTCCAGTTTACTGTGAAATGAAGCAAACAAAAGAGAACATCTATAAGTTACCACCACCACGACTTGCAACCTACCTATAACTCTGCTCTGCTTGTAACTCTGCTCCTATACTCTGCCTTCCTTTCCTTAATACAAACGAGGTAAGGTCAAACCCTCCTCAATTCTTCTCAAACTATGTGCAAAAGGACTTGTTTTCTCCCTGCAATTAGCCATAAACCTATATTTTTGTAAAATGCAATAAAAATTACTAGAAAATTAAATTTAAAATCAGACATACAAAATGCAAGCCCAAGTATAGATATAGATATAGATATAGATTTAGTTTTTTTACCCTCCTATCCATTCTTAAGTGTACAGTTCAGTGGCATTAACTACATTCACGTTGTTGTGCTACCATAACCACCATCCAACTCCAGAGTTCTTGTCGTCCTGCAACACTGAAACTCTGTATCCATTAAACAATAACTCCTCATTCCCTCCTCCCACCAGATCCTGACAACAACCATTCTATAATACTTTCTGTCTCTATGAATTTTGACTACTCCAGTCAGATTTTTTGTTTGTTTTTTATTAGATCCAATAGACATAAAATTTTTCTGTCAAATTGCTATAAAATCTCTAAATATTTACTCTTGATTTCTGTCACAAACTGGTGACAAACTTTTGTGGACCATCACTAGTATACAGGTCACACTTTGAGTAGCACAGTGCTAGGTTCCTACCATTTCACTTTCTCAGAGACATCTATCCAGCAATTCTCCTCTCTTCTGTGTCATGATTTTTCTGTTTTTCTTTCCCATTGGCATACCAAAATGAATGTATTTCTTCCATCTTAAAACAAAACAAAACCTCTCTTGACTGAGCTTGACCCTCCAGCCCCCATTTCTCTGCACTTTTTTACAGCAAAATATCTCACAAAGGTGGTCTGTACAGTACTTGATGCCTTCACTTCCTTTTTCCCATTTCCTGTGGAACCCTGTCCAGTTGAGCTTTCCCCTCACCACTCCACTGAAATGCTCTTGTCAAGGTCAGCAGTGATGTCCATTTACTCACAGCGATCAGTCATCAGTGTTACTTGACCTACCAAGAGCACTAGACACAGCTTATCAATTCCTCCTCCTTGCCTACTATGACACTCCACTGCCCTGTTTCTTCTTTGTCTTACTGGCTGCTCTTGGTCTCTCCACATTTCTCTGACCTCTAAATACTGCAGTGTCAGGAATTCTCTGGTGGTCTGGTGGTTAAGACTCTGTGCTTCCACTGCAGGGGGTACGAGTCAGGGGAACTAAGATGTCTCAGTGCAGCCAGAAAAAGAAAAAAACACTAAATACTGCAGTGCCCCAGGGCTCAATACTCTGACCTCTTTCCTTTTCCATTTATACTCACTCCTTAATGATTTTATCCTATCACATTACTTTAAATACGATCTATGTAATGATAATTCCCCAAATTACACCTCTATTCCAGACCTCTCTTCTGAACTTCAGACTTATATATACAACTGCCAACTTGTAAACATCCCCCTTTGTATGTCTAATAGATTTTTATTATTCCTAGTAGCCATTCAATAGAGTTCCCCTCAAGTCTACTGGCCATGAATAAACCAGCAAATAGCAAAGGGAATAAGACCACTAATATTAGCTTAGACCAATATGATTTACTGTCTGTGTCTGAACTGAGAATCACTTCCCCTGTGGACCTGGTGGTAGTGGAGGAAAATCACCATAAAAAAACCACTACTCTGCCATCAAGAAAGAATGGAGCACAGTTGAACTGTAATCAATGAAATAGAATAGAAAGGCCAAAAATACCTCCAAATATACATGAGAATTTTGTATAATAAAGGTATCAAATCAGTAAAAAATGTGGCATTACATTTGGTGTTAGAATAACTGGATAGCCAGTTATTCTAGAAAAATGTAATGTGGATCTACACATCACACTGTTCACCAAGAGAAATTTCAAATACATCAAAGATTTAAATGTTAAAAAAAAAAAAAACTTCTTGAAGGAACTATGGGAGTTTCTGTAATCTCAAAGTGAGGAAGGTCTTTTAAAGTATAAAACAAAACTTAGATGCTATAAAAGACTGATAAATTCAACTATGTGGAAATAAAAAATATCTGTAAAGCAAAAGCCACCATAAGAAGAGTCAGATGAAAATGACCATACATATATATATATATATATATATATATATATATATATATATGTTTGCATTTTGTATCATAGGAAAATGGGTAATTGTCATATTTATAAACAGAGGTGAAATCTATAAGAACCAAAATCCATGGGGAAAAAGTGCAAAAGACATGAATTAATAGTTCACAGAAAAAGAAATAGCAATGGCTCTTAAATGCTCATTCTTGCCCAAGATAAGAGACATGCAAATTAGAATTTCTTTGAAATACTATTTTTCACGTGTCAGATTGACAAGGATTTGTAAGACTGATAAGACACTGTGTGATGGTGGTTTTAACAGGTAGTCCCACATTTTGTTGGTGGGAGTGTAAATTTGAACAACTTTTATGGAGGACAGTTCGGAGGTGGTATTTATCAAATTTTTAAATGTACATTCCCTTTGACCCAGCAATTCTACTTCTAAAAAAATTTTTTTTAGAATGTTTAAGTCACAAGGAAGTTTAATTTTTTTATTATTAATTTTTTAAATTATTTATTTATTTATTTTTCGCAGTGAGGCATATAGGATCTTACTTCCCCTACCAGGGATCCAACCCGTGCACCCTGCAGTGCAAATGCGGAGTCCTAACCACTGGACTGCCAGGGAATTCCCTCTACTTCTAAAAATTTTATCTACACGTATGCTCAATCATATGTACAAGTTTTGTTCGTAATAGCAAAAGAGTGGACACAACTTAAATGTTTATTCATAAACATTAATAGAGTTTATTAATAAACTGGTTAAATACGGTAATAGTGTATTCCTACAAAGCTTACTCTGCATCCATAAAAAAGAATAAGAAAGTTTTTTGATATAGAATGATCTTCAAGATCTATTGTTAAGTGAAAAAGCAAGGTCCTAAACAATGTATATTGCATACTATTTTTCCTGTAAGAAGTGGTGGTACTAATATGTATTAATGGTTGCTTGTATATGCAGAAAATATCCCTGGAAGAATTTAACAGAAACTGATATCCTCGATTGTCTGATTGCGCTGCTAGGGAGGACAAGTGGATGGCAGGAGACAGGTAGAAGAGAGACTCTTCATAGACTAGCCTTTTGTATCTTATGATTTTCTTAATCATGAGAATGTGTTACCTATGCTAAAAGTAAATAAATAAAATTTAAAAGATTGAACCGCTTATTTATTTTACAATTAAAACAATTTTTTTACAATGAGGAATGACTTTATCAATGTTCCTAATTTTAAGAGATTCTGTACAATCTTTTATTATTGTTGAGTTAATCAGAACTAGATCAGTAGTTACTCATCATTTTTGGTGAATATAATCAACCTCCTCTGGCAAATAGAGTTTGTAACTTTAAGTGAACAAACTGACATCTTCTACAGCAGAGGTAGTTTCCTATAACAACTGGTAATCTCAAGATTACAAATCAAGAGTCTTTGGAACTATCAAAATAAACCTTTTAGTATTATTGGGAAGGTCTGTTCCTTTTATAAACATAGAAATTCAATTTCATGAGAAAAGATTCTAAGTATAGCTTTAACTTAAATTCAGTGATAAATGGCATATAATTAAACACTATTCTTTCCTTTATCTATGTAAACAGAAGTTAATGGTTAATTCAGTGAGTGCTTCACCCTCTCAAAAACACTTGTATCCTTTAAAAATTCCTGCTATTGAAGCTTGTGGCCTTTGGTCTCTGACTGTAATCAAGCCTGAATCTAAGGTATTCAGGGTTTATGCTAATTTCTCTAGAAAGTCAATTGTTTACAGAATTTGGAAGATTCCTTTATTCTTAAATGATAACTGTATTGCTATTATTATTATGAGGAGAATATCAATTTTGCTCTAGAAGGCAAAGAGCTAGAGGCAAAGAGAGGATGGGACACTATTAGAAGGTAGATTTTTAGCTCAAAAAAGGGAAGAACATTCTGAGAGTAAGAACTGTCTCACATGGAATGGGCTGTGTACTTGTGGGGCAGTAAACTCTCGGTCACCAGAGGTGTACAAAAAGGGGCTAAGAGACGGGCCTCCCTGGTGGCGCAGTGGTTGAGAGTCCGCCTGCTCAATGCAGGGGACACGGGTTCATGCCCCAGTCTGGGAGGAACCCATATGCCGCGGAGCGGCTGGGCCCGTGAGCCATGGCCGCTGGGCCTGCGCGTCCGGAGCCTGTGCTCCGCAACGGGAGAGGCCACAACAGTGAGAGGCCCGCATACCGCAAAAAGAAAAAAAAAAAAAAAAAAAAAAAAGGGGCTAAGAGACAAAATATTGGGGATATAATAGACGGGAGTTCTATAATGAGTTTTAAACTGGATTTGATGGTTGTTTAGTTTCCTCCTAATTCTGAAAGTCAGTAGTTCAAGAAAGTTAAATGGGAAAAGACAAAAGCAAAGAATAGGAATTTCATTACAACTCACTTATTTCCAAGGCAGTATTTCCTGTTATTTTTAATAGTCAGTGCCCTGAATCTTTAAGGGAGGGGACCATTCTAAAGGTCTACTGCCTTTTGTACTACTCTGTTGGATAATGAAAAAGACTCCCAGTTAGAAATAAACAAGTTCCTCCTTAACAATATGAGAGAAAACAAACTTACTGGGTATGATGAAATTTCAGCTCCTTACTCCTGAGCATGAGGTGCTGAGCTCCATTCCAACCACTCATCAGAACCCAAGACTCAGGGCAAAAGTTTCCAGTAAGCATTATCTATTAAGAGAAGTCCACCCTAGTTGGTGGGCTGGCTATTCTCTGTGTAGAGCTAGATATCAAAGGGATTTTTTTCAAGCTGAAAGTAGCAATACAAATATTAACTCTAGCAATCTCTTACAAAGTCACAGCAGTGTTTTAGAAAGCAGTTTATCAGCCAGCCTCACATTCAAGCCTCATAACAATCCCCTGGGGCTGGTAAAAGCGGTGACTATCCCATTTGATAGGTGAGAAAGCACAGGCTCAGAGATAGGAAACCTCACAAGTCAGCCATGTAAGAACTAATTCTGACCCCAGAGCTCATTCCACTACCTCAGAGCCTTGGAAAGAATTGGAATTTCTCTATAGGATAGGAAGGACCTGGTAAACAGGAGGTCTTTCTAATGTGGAATTAATTTTCTATTAGAATCCATTGTAAACTTTAGTGTCTATCAGAATCAGCTGGAGCACTTGTTAAAGTAGTTTGCTACGTGTCTCCCCCAGAGTTTCTGATCCATTAGGTCTGGGTTGGGGCTCAAGATTTTGCATCACTAGCATGTTCCCAGGAGATGCTGATGATACTGGTCCAGGAAGACACTGGGAAAGTCCTCTCCCACTCTATCCTTCCTTCCTAGTATCTTCTATCAGATGTCAGAAGGCAAATGAAGGTGATTTGAGGAGAAAAACAGAATGATTTTATAGCTCTCTGTGCTGCTGAGACACAAGTGTACGCTCAGGATAAGACTGAGGAACACTATGCCAGAAGTCGGAAGGGTTGATTTCCAGTCCTTGGCTCTGACACCGGGGAGGTGGGATTTGATACCTTTATCAAATCCCAGTTTATCATTTCATTTGGAACCCTGAAATGCTGAGGCCTTGGGCAAATCTTTCCTCTCTCTGGGGCTTAATGTGATCATCTGTAAAATGTCCTGAGGGGGTACATGGTCAGGAAGGGTGACCTCCCAGGTCCCTCTACCAGTTCTAACATTCTGGCTCCAAACTTACCTAGCCAGAGTCTTGATTTCCCTAGATACCTATGCCACCAGGGTGGACAAAGAGTAGGTAGTATTTAATGGGCCACAGGAACTCTGAAAAATTAGAATGTACATGAGAAATCCTCTTCACATGATGCTCCAAGCCCTCATGGGGGAACTGCTGAGCATTTCTGACTGTAGAATCAGAAGTTATGTCTCCAGAGAAGAGAAATGTGGATTAAAAATCAATTAAGTATTTCTTGTCTTGTCTTAATTAAAAAGGAACAATGAACAGAGGTTTTTGTTCAGAAAGAAAACAAAGTCCTTGGACCTATAAGTACAATGATGTAAAATAAGCTTTCTTATGTAACTAACCAGTAAGATTACATTTCTTTCTCTTTCTTTCTTTCTTTTTTTTTTGGTCTCGCTGCATGGCTTGTGGGATCTTAGTTCCCCGACTAGGGATTGAATTGACCTCAGCAGTGAGAACGCAGGGTCCTAACCACTGGACCACCAAGGAATCCCCTACCATTCTCTTCCATTAGAAGTTAAGAGTCCTTCCTGTATTTTCCTGACCTTTAATGTGAATAGATAAGATTAACTTCTAAAGCTTATAAAATATGTTTCAGAGAGTTGCATAAAGGCACAAAACATGTTTATTGTGAGAAAGAGCATTAGTTTGAGAAATATGCCAGCTATTATTCATGTAATCTATAAATGGCCTCTGTAGTGTTTTCTTTTCCTTTTCTTTTTTTCACTCCCCAACACATAGTGAAACCTCTGGGGTTAGAAAGCAGTTTGGCAGTTCAATATTCTTTTTTTCCCTTGAAGTTGCTGGTGTTAGAATAAAGGTACCTCTAGCTACTTCTGATTCAAACATCAAGGTGAAATGTATTCTGTGCACTTGTTTGATTCAAACAAGAAATCAAAGCCCTAGGAGGTAGAGGTTAAAACTTTAAGGCCAGGAAGGGGAGACAAAGGCTCCCCAAACTTCTGGTATAGGTGGTAGGGAGAAATATATGCCCAAGATGGGCAAGGAACTGACCATCAGGTGAAGTGTCCAAGTGTCAGGACCACATTCTAAATCAACTGTTTAGGGTTGGTATCACTCCCTCTTCATTGCTCTCACCAACTAAACACATTCACAGAAGACCTTGACACTTGACCCAGTCTTCACTCTATTGCAGCAATTGTCAAAGTGTGGTCCTCAGACACCAGTATCAGCCTCACCTGGGAACTAGTTATAAATGCAAATTCTTGGGCCACTGAGACCAACTAAATCAGAAACTCAGGGTGTGGGACCCAGAAGTCTGTTTTATCAAGGCTTCCAACTGATTCTGATCCACACTAAAGCTTGAAGTCTACTAGGCTATTGCAATCCTACAACAACATGGGTGACTTCAACATTCACCTTCATGACCCATCCAGCTCTCTGGCCTCTCTACTCCTTGACCACCTCAGTTCTAATGACACCCCCTTCCACTTCAGCCACCCACTCTTATGACTGCACCCTGAACCTTGTCAAACTCAAAATTCCTTCATGTGTGAAGTCTGAAAACATCCTACACATGCATCACAATCTCTTTATCTTTGTACATCTCTATGCTTTTCTTGAATGGTGACAAACTCTCCAATGGCTTTATACAGACAAGGAGACAGCCCTGTATTCTGATGAGTCCAAAATTTTTCTCCCAAATCTTTTTTCCAAGCTCCAGGCTTCCACATCTAATGCCAAACGCAGACTCCACTTGGATATCCCACTGATATCTCATAGCCTCAGACTCAAAGATTAATTCCCTATCTTTCCCAAAATCTTATTCCCCTTCTTGTGCTCCCTATATCAGGAGCAGATGCTCACAAATGAGTTTTTAAGAGTGACCTGGGGGCTTCCTTGGTGGCTCAGTGGTTGAGAGTCCGCCTGCTCAATGCAGGGGACACGGGTTCATGCCCCGGTCCGGGAAGATCCCACATGCCGCGGAGCGGCTGGGCCCGTGAGCCATGGCTGCTGAGCCTGTGCGTCCGGAGCCTGTGCTCCACAACGGGAGAGGCCACAACAGTGAGAGGCCCGCTACCGGAAAAAAAAAAAAAAAAAGAGTGATCTGGGTGTCATCCTTGACACCTTCCTCTCCTTCACCCTTTACAACCAAGCAATCACCCAAATTCCACCAATTTAGCTCCTACAGGGTCATATGTAAATTATCAATTTATTCTTCAATGACTATTGAGGCTTTGTAAGGCCCTTCCCAGACCAAGAATTCCATGGGTGATTTCTCAAACCTGTTCCCACCTCCTTGATATCCCTATCACCAGTGCCTATGTGGTTCTCAACCCTGACTTCACTTCAGAATCACCTAGGAGGGTTTCAAAACTATAAGGCCTTTGCTCACCACCTAAATAATCTGATTTAACTGGATTGGGATGGGCCTCTAGAACAGGAGACTGTTTTTTTTTTTAAGACTTTTTTGGTTTAGGGAAGTTTTAGACTGACAGCAAAACTGAGAGAAAAGTACAGAGATTTCACAAATACCCACTGCCTCTGCATATGCATAGCCTCACCGATGATCAAATCCCACACCAGAGTAGTACATTTGTTATAACTGATGAACCTACGTTGACACATCATAATCACTAAAAGTCCATCGTTTATATTAGAATTTCACTCTTGGTGCTGTACCTTCTATGGGTTTGGACAAATGTGTAATTAGATGTATGGACCCTTATAGTATTATACAGAGTAGTTTCACTGTCCTAAAAATCCTCTGTGCGCTGTCTACTTATCCTTCCCTCTCCTCAACCCCTGACAACCACTTATCTTTTTACTCTCTCCACAGTTTTGCTTTTTCCAGAATGTTGTATAGTTGAAATCATACAGTATATATAGCGTTTTAAGGTTGGCTTCTTTTACTTGATGAAAATGGTAAGTATTTACATTTCCTCCACGTCTTTTCATGACTTAATGGCTCATTTCTTTTAATGCTAAGTAATGCTCCATTGCCTGGATATACCACAAAACTGGAGTTTTGAATGTTAAGCACCCCAGGGGATCCTAAGGTAAAGCTAATTCTAGATTTTATCCTTTGGTACTCTCCAGAAGAATTTTGAGAAACTATGGTCCTCCTCATACATTTTTAATTTGACATCTATCTACATTTTTATTATCAGTTTAATTATTGCTTACTGAACACTCTTGCTTTGCTGTCCTGGAACTCTCCATCAGAAGGCCTGTATATTCAAATCATCCTTTCAATGATGCTCCAGACATTTTTACTCCCAGGGCAGTACTCTCATAGTAATAGTCAAGATAGTTCAGTGGCATATCTTTCCTTTGGAGATGAGAGAATAGCTATTGTGAAAGAGGAGAAATAAAAGGCACATTATCAGGCAGATTAGTTTTAGAAAAGAATGTACACGTAAAAGTTGGGGATGTAGGAATTATTTTTGCTTGTGTGGCCCCTGGAAAGTCTTCATGAACCTCCAGGGGTGTAGATTCCCCTGTTTGAAGTCTGCTGCTTAGGCCATTTCAGTAGCCTCACTGGTCATTCTGCCACCAGTCTTTTTTTTTTTTCTATAATTCACATGCCATAAAACTTACCCTTTTTTAATACAACTCAGTGGCTTTTAGTATATTCAAAAACTTGTACAACCATCACCACTAATTCCAGAGACCTGCACTCAATAGCAGTCATTCCTCATTCCTTCCTACCCTCAACCCCTGGCAACCACAAATCTATATCTCTATGGACTTGGCTGTTCTGGACATTTCATATAAATGGAACCATATGATATGTGGCTCTTTTGTCTGACTCCTTCCTCTTAACATTATGTTTTCAAGGTTTATCTATGTTGTAGCATGTATCAGAACTTCATTCCCTTTTATGGCTGAATAGTATTCTATTACATATTCCATATGGGTGTAGCATATTTTGTTTATCTATTCATCAGCTGATGGACATTTGGATTGTTTCCACTTTTTGGCTATTATGAATAATGCTGCTATATAACTGTATGTAGGGGCTTCCCTGGTGGCGCAGTGGTTAAGAATCCGCCTGCCAATGCAGGGGACACGGGTTTGAGCCCTGGCCCGGGAAAGATCCCACATCCCATAGGCCACAGAGCAGCTGAGCCCATGCGCCACAATTACTGAGCCTGTGTTCTAGAGCTCATGTGCCACAACTACTGAGCCTGCGTGCCACAACTACCGAAGCCTGTGCCCCTAGAGCCCGTGCTCCGCAACAAGAGAAGCCACTGCAATGAGAAGCCCGCGCACTGCAAGGAAGAGTAGCCCCTGCTCGCTGTAACCAGAGAAAGCCTGCACATAGCAATGAAGACCCAATGCAGCCAAAAATAAAAATAAATAAATCAATTTATTTATTTATTTAAGAATAAATTTATTTATTTATTTATTTAAGAAAAAAGAAACTGTATGTAAAAGTTTTCACGTGAATGTATGTCTTCATTTCTCTTGGGTATGTAACTAGGAGTAGAATTGCTGAGTCATATGGTAACTCTATATTTAACCTTTGATGATCTGCCAAACTGTTTTCCAAAGCAGCTGCGCCATTTTACACTCCTACCAGCAATGTATAAGTGTTGCAAATTCTCCACATCCTTGCCAACACTTGTTGTTGTTCATCTTTTTTCATTACAGGCATCCCAGTGTGTGAAATTGTATCCATTGTGGTTTAATTTGCATTTCTCTGATGACGACTGATATTGAGTATCTTTTCATGTGCTTAAAAGCTGTCTCTAATCTTAAACGTCTAATTTAACCCCCTTTTGCTACCAAGATTATCTTTTAATATTATACTCTTTTTTGGAACTTGAGTCAGTGGCTCTACATCACCTATAAGATAAGGGTTAAACTCCTTAATTTATCAAGTGAGGCACTTCCCCATTTGGCTTCTGCCTATGTCTTGGCACTACCATTTCGTGTCTCCTGCTCTGTTCTAACCATACTGAACTACTTGTAGTTCTTGGAATATAGAGTGCTATTTCAAGCCCCTGTGCATTTGTTCATAGCATTCCCCCTGCCAAGAAACCCCTTCTTGCTTTCTTCAAATATGTCTTCCACTTGCCCTTTGATACTAGATTCATGTGTCTCCTCCTCTTCCGAAAAGCCTTTCCTGATGGCTGTGTCCATAATTAAGTTACATGTCCTTTACGAGCTTCCCCCCACAGCAGTGCTATACTGAGATGGTCTCTTTTGTTTGCCTTCCTAATTTGTTTGCCTTCCTACAAGGAGTTCCTTGAGAGCATTGCCTGGATTCAATTTGTCTCTGTCTTCAGGGTCTGATTGGAGGACTTAATTTCATGGCATCTTCATGTCCCTCAAATACCCTCTGGCTGAAATGCTAAGAACTTGTTCCAGTTCCTCAGGAGAAGGCAAAGCCACCTTACCTTTAGGGCATCTTAAAATAGCCCAGACTGTTCATACAGAAAACCTTCTTCCAATCTCAGGAATATGTAACAGTTTAAGGATAAGACATTTTTTAAAAGAGTAATAAGGTAATATTGTACCTCTTAATATTAATCCATTTTATGCTATCTCATCAACTACAGGTACTGGATTACTTTGCCTATTGTCATTGTTTCTTATGTACTATTATGGGCCAGACACCTTCACTCTCACACAATTATCTTACTGAAGAGGAAAATAGAGTACAGTACTTGTTAAGAGCACAGACTCTGGAGCAAGCCAATATGCCTTGGTTTTACTCCCAACTCCATACTTACTAGCTGTATGATCTTGGAAAAGTTATGTGACATTTCTGTGTCTCAGTTTATTTATTTATAAAATTTGCATGAAGGTTGTACTTACCTCACAGAGTTCCAGATTCATTGAGTTACTATATATGTGTATATATACATTTCATATATATATATATATATATATATATATATACTATGCCGTAATGTCTATGTATTAGAACAGGACTTGACATGATATGTTATATAAGTATTAACTATTATTATAAAATCTTCCTGCCAATTCTGCAAGCTAGATATTATTATTCCTATTTTACAATGAGGAAACTGAAGCTTAGATGAGTGAATTTCCCCAGGTTATAGAACTAACTTAATTCCCGGGTCTGGTAACTGATCCAGATACCATACTTTGGGTGCACATTTTCTTGTCTTTAACCTTTCTGCCACTCTCTGCCAGGGAAGGGTAGGAGAAAGGAAAAAGTGGTAGCTCGCTTGGAAGTCACTCCAGTCAGACTGTTGGGGCCTGTCTCCACTGTATCTTTCTGTAGCAGGTCATTTGTCCATGTCCTTCTACTCATGCATCTACCATGGACATGGCGGGGGCGGGGGTGGTGGTGGTGGTAAAATTCCACTTCCCCAGGCATCCCAGCCTGTTATTTACTACTCACTGTCCTAGCCCTTTTCTAGGAGGTCATATGCATGTAAATAATTTATTCTTTAACAAATTTTTTTTTTCCGGTACGCGGGCCTCTCACTGTTGTGGCCTCTCCCGTTGCGGAGCACAGGCTCCGGACGCGCAGGCCCAGCGGCCATGGCTCACGGGCCCAGCCGCTCCACGGCATGTGGGATGTTCCCGCACCGGGGCACGAGCCCGTGTCCCCTGCATCGGCAGGCGGACTCTCAACTACTGCGCCACTAGGGAAGCCCATCCTTAACAAATATTAAATAATGAGACTTTGCAAAGCCCTTCTTAAACCTGCAATTCTATGGGTGGCAAATTTCCTGACTAATGATAACTCTTTTACTCTCCATTCTTTCCACTGGATAATGTACCCAGTAAATATCTCTCCTCTGTGTCATGTCATATGCTGGACACTGAGGACACAGAAATAAATAAGACCTAGTCCCTGTCCTCAAGGTGCTCAAGTCTTTGGGGGGAAAAGGTAGACAACAGCAAAAGTCTATGATCAGTACTCATAAAAAGAAGCATGGCACCTACCAGAGCACAGAAGAGGCATCTAGCCCCTTTGAAGGGTGAGAGCAGGCTTCCTAGAAGAGGTACAACTTAACCTGGTCTTTGAAAGACAAATAAGAATTACCTAAATTAAGAGGGGGGGGGAAGTACTCTAGGTATAGAGAAACATGCATGCAAAGGCACTGGAGCATGAAACCAGATGACATGTTTAGGGTCAACAAATCATTTGGGATGAGGCAAAAAGAGTATGTATGGGAGGGGAAGAGGCAAAGCTGACAAGGCAGGCTGGGCCAGATTACACCAGGGCTTGTGGGCAAAGGTAAGGAACTTATACTTCATCTTTAATGCTATGTGACCTTTGGTTATAACTTTCTCCCTGCACAACTGTTTTTTTATTTTTGAGAGCATTTGTTTATTTTTAGAAGTCCAGAACAATTTACCCATTCATTCATTTATTCACTTATCAACATGTACTGAGCACCTACTTGTATCAATTTGTATGTAGAGACAGAAGCCCTCAGAAATTGACTTTTGGGACACAGCTTGAAATCTTGTGAGGGTTTGTATTTTTTATTGTATTTATTTATTTTTGTAAAGTACATAATTTTATTTTGTACATTTACTTTTTTATTTTACTTTTCTAATTGAAGTATAGTTGATTTACAATGTTGTGTTAGTTTCTGGTATACAGCAAAGTGATTCAGTTATACATATATATATATACATATTCTTTTTCATATTCTTTTCCATTATGGTTTATTACAGGATATTGAATATAGTTCCCAGTGCTATACAGTAGGACCTTGTTGTTTATCTATTTTTATGTATAATCGTTTATGTCTGCGAAGGCCAAACTCCCAATTTATCCCTCCCCCACCCCCTTTCCCCTTTGGGCACTGTAAATTTTTCTGTCTGTGAGTCTGTTTCTGTTTTGAAAATAAGTTCATTTGTGTGATATTTGATCTTTTTTTTTTTTAGGCCTCACCGCGAGATATGCAGGATCTTATTTCCCTGACCAGAGATTGAACCTGTGCCCCCTGCTTTGGGAGCATGGAGTCTTAACCACTGGACTTCCAGGGAAGTCCCTTGTGTCATATTTTAGATTCCACATATAAGTGATATCATATGGTATTTGTCTTTCTCTTTCTGGCTTACTTCACTTAGTATGATAATCCATGTTGTTGCAAATGGCATTATTTCATTCTTTTTAATGGCTGAGTAATATTTCATTGTGTAAATATACTACATCTTCTTAATCCATTCAGCTGTCAGTGGACATTTAGGTTGCTTCCATGTCTTGGTTATTGTAAATAGCACTGCAATGAACACTGGGGTGCATGTATCTTTACGAATTATAGTTTTCTCCAGATATATGCCTAGGAGTGGGATTGCTGAATCATATGGCAAATCTATTTTTAGTTTTTTAAGGAACCTCCATTCTGTTTTCCACAGTGGCTGCACCAATTTACACTCCAACCAACAGTATAGGAGGGTTCCCTTTTCTTGTGAGCATTTTTATTTTTTTATTTTTTATTTTTAATTTATTTACTTTATTTATTTATTTTTGGCTGTGCTGGGTCTTCGTCGCTGCGCGTGGGCTTTCTCTAGTTGCATCGAGCAGGGGCTGTTCTTCGTTGCTGTGCACGGGCTTCTCATTGTGGTGGCTTCTCTTGTTGCAAAGCACGGGCTCTCGGCACTCGGGCTTCAGCGGTTGTGGCACGCAGGCTCAGTAGTTGTGGCTCGTGGGCTCTAGAGTGCAGGCTCAATAGTTGTGGCACACATGCCCAGTTACTCCATGGTATGTGGGATCCTCCCAGACCAGGGCTCGAACCCGTGTCCCCTGCATTGGCAGGCGGATTCCCAACCGCTGTGCCACCAGAGAAGCCCTTGTGAGCATTTTTAGAAGGCACTAAATCTCAGCCCAGAGCTGAAATGATTTACTCTGAAACATGATCCCTTCCCTACCCTTGGTGTTGCAACCCGTTGGGTCACTTGGACTTCCCTGAACATGCTGCAGTGAACCAGGTCATGGGGCACCTTGTGGGAATGACTTCTATCGCAACAGCTGAACCAGTCAGCCTGGGTAGTGAATGAGTGCCTGCTGTGCTCATGCACATGGAGCCCCATGAGCGAGATGGAACAGGAAGAGACTATCAAGCCCCTGCTCTCTGGAGTTTCACAGTCTAAAAATGCAGAAAGTTAGACCTGGAAGACACATTAGAGATCATTAGTCATATGGGATAAATTGAGCTCTTACAAAGTGCCTGACTCTGTGTTGGGACCTGAAACCTGGTTTCTACCCTTAAGGAGCTCGCAGTCTGGTAAAACAAGTAATGTAAAAATAGATAATGACCACAGTGCTTCAGGAGGTAGAGATCTCAGCTGGCTAACCATGCCCACTGTCAACCAGTGTCCTAAATAAGTACCAGGGGTGTCATAGTCTGAGCTGCTGTCAAGAGGCTGGAGAGAAGTGGGAAGGGCAGCTCACACTGAGAAAATAGCCTGAGGAGTTCAGAGCAGAGGAACGGGGATCAGAGTGATTCGTTTGTCTAGCATCTGTGGGGAAGTATTAAGTGGAGCGGTCAGCAGCAGCCAGATGAGAGGACCTTAATTGCTGAGCTAAGGATGTGGGCAATGTGGAGCCATTGGTTTCCAACGTGGGGGGTGACACAGTTAGATCTGCCTTTTAGAAAATGTCCCTTTCATTGTAGGGCTCCAGTGTACTCATCTGTAAAATGAGGGAGTTGAAGATGATCTTCAAAATCTTTTCAATGCGTAGGTCCTATGAGTCTGATTTAGAGCAGTGCTTCTCAAACTTTATTGTGCATTTGAATCACCTGGGGATGTTAAAATGAAGATTCCGGTTTAGTTGATGTGGCTGGGGTCCAAGAGTCTGCATTTCTACCAAGATCTCAAATGGTGTCAATGCTGCAGATCACACTTTCAGTATCAAGGATTAGGAGTTGTTTCCAACCTATAATCTATAAATTGTAGGTTATCTGATTTGAAATAGTATCTTATTTAATTTTTACAGTGTTTTAAGGTTTGCAAAGAGATATACAAAGAGATATACTTTACTGTTTTCAGCAATTCTTCTTGAGAGGTATGATAAGGAGACAACACATTCACGGTTGTGTGAGACATCCTTAAAACTTAGGTACCAAAGTTAGTCTGTCTTCTTCCAGCATTGTGGTGGGGTAGGGATTGTAAGCCCCACTTTACAGATGGAGAGACTGGGGATCTGAACAGAAAATGGATTTAGCTAAGACCAAACACTATAGAAGTGGCAGAACCGGAATTATAATGGAAACCTCTTGACTCCTATTTCAGTGCTATTTCCAGTATATTTCTGTGCTTCTCCTGGCATCCACTCATTCACTCTATACAGATTTATCATAGAACAACTAAATTTCAGACCCATCACAACATGTTAATGTGGAAAGAATTCCCTTTCAATAACTGGACCAAGTGAAATATACAAATATAGGGAGAGAAGAAGGTTTATGTAGGGTATGGCTTACTGGTGAGCCATCAACTCTAAAGGATTATAAAAGAAACCCATTCAGACAAGAGAGATATCATTAATCTCTGACTTTTGTACATACATTTATCAAATATTTACCAAGCACTACTCAGCTCCAGGTCCTATGTTAGATTTTTTTTTAATTTTAACATCTTTATTGGAGTATAATTGCTTTACAGTGGTGTGTTAGTTTCTGAGAAATATGGAACACTTCACGAATTTGCGTGTCATCCTTGCACAAGGGCCATGCTAATTTTCTCTGTATCATTCCTGTTTTAGTATGTGTGCTACCAAGGTGAGCACCCTATGTTAGATTTTGATGACATAGGCATGAGTCAGACAATTCTTAGGAGTTCACAATTTAGTCTAATAGAGCATTTCACTGCTTACAAGCAATTTCTCCATCATTTATAATAGCTGCGATTTGCTGAATGCTTAATATGTGCCCATGTTGTACTAAGCTTTATACATTATTATAATTATATTAATTAATCCTCAAGGTCTCGTTAGAATGTACATTACATGAGGTCGGAGATTTTTGTCTGTTTTGTTCACTGTTGTATCTCTAGAACCTAGAAGAATGATTGCCACATAATAGGCACTCAAAAAAATTTTGTTGAATGAATAAATAAACAACACTGTTATGTAGATAGAACCATTACTTCCATTTCCCAGATAAGTAAACTAAGGAGCATGTAGGTGAAATGCTTTGCTTCAGGACTCCCAAATAGTAACAGGCAGAACAAAGACACTTTTAGAAGAACCCATAACTGCCCGACTCCAAACCCAAGAGTCTTACCCTTTGTATACTGGTGGTTCTCAAACTTTAGCATGTATCAGAATCACCTGGAGAGTTTGTTAAAACAGATTGCTGGGCCCCAAAGTTTCTGATTCAGCAGATCTGGAGTAGGGTTGGGGAATATTCATTTCTAACAAATTCCCAGGTAATTCTGATGCTGATGGTCCAGGGATCATACTTTGAAAACCACTAAGTTATCAAACTGCCTCCCAATGTCTCATTTATTCTTAAGGTAGAGTAGAGATTAACATCCCATGGCAGAGAGGAAAATAAGGCTAGGTAAGTCCAAGGTCTTACAGCAAGTGTGGGATTCCAAGGTTAGTGTGATTCTAAAGTCCTTATCGTTCTTGATAAACCTTGCTGCTTTAGGTGATGCTTTACAGGCATGAGACACAGAGGAAGCCAGAAGCAGAGAAGAGTGAAGGTATTTGTTAGGAGGAGGTGAAGGTAAATTTGGAAAGTTTACCATCCAATTTACTGTCCTGAAGGAGGGGTCTGTGGCTCTGTCATTAACTTGCTGTGTACTCTGGGCCAAACCTCTTCCTCTCTCTGGACCTCCCTCCTTCTTTTCCTCTATAAAGCAGGGCCTTCTCCAGCTTGCAGCACAGCCTGGGACCCTCAAAGACAGGCAGGGAAGTAGAGGTTGCATGAAGCCTGTCTCTGATTGCTTGTGCTGGCTCCAGGCAGGTCATGCGGGGACTTTATGATATGCAACCACCGCTGCTGAAACGGGAGTCTGAGCAGGACTGGCACCTGGCACGGCCTTTTCCTGTGTTGGGTGGGAGAGATGCAGGGAGAGCAGCTGCAGGCTAGGCCGGCACGGGCTGGGGGGATTGACTGGCAACAGCAAGAAGGGCAGGGCATCTCCACGGCTAACCCACCCAATGCTGAGGGTCCCCAGGGGACCTACAGAGGACAGAACTAGTGCTCCCGGAACAACCCCAAGAAAGCGTAATCATCCTGAACCTCCTGCCACCCGCAGTTGCATGGGCTGCTGACTGCAGGCTCAGCTTAGACAGCAGCGCCAATCCCAGGCCTTCAAAGTGACCTCACAGCAGATGTGATTGGTCCTCTCTCAGCACCGGGAGCGTCCTGTCAGCTCACTGTCAACTGACCTCTGGGGGAGAACTGGTGGGTTGTGTGACCTTGAAGAAATCACTTTACTTTTCTGAACCTCGTTTATAAAATGGATATATTAATACCTATCCTGAAATGACCCATAAGACAGTGAACATGTCCAGAAAAGACATCATCTCCATAAAATTTTCTTTTATTGTTTTCTTCTGCTTACAAAAGTAACATTATAAAAATAAAGATAAAATACAAACACTGGAAGTTCCTTGTGCACTATTTCCTCCCTTTCTCCCAGCTCAAATTTAACTATTAACAGTTCAGTGTATTTTCTCTCAGGTTTTTTTTCTATGAATACAAAAAGATTATTTTTAAACAAAAATTAAGTTATTCTATACAACTTTGTTCTCACTTAATAATATATTTGAACATCTTTCAAGGTTGATAGAAAAGACCTTTCTCATTTTTAAAAAATGTCTACATTGTAGTCAAAGCCCTTATCCTTGGATATTTGTTGTTTCTATTATAACAGCAGCAGCAACAACAAAACCTGCAGCAAATTTTATTTATTTGTGTAAGAATTTCTGTAGGATACATTTTTAGAAGTTGAATTTCTGGGTCAAAAATGTAAGCACATTTTAATGACACAAAAAGCACAGGCAACAAAAACAAAAATAAACACGTGGGACTACATTAAACTGAAAAGCATCTGCACAGCAAAGGAAACAGCCAACAGAATGAAAAGGCAACCTATGGAATGGGAGGGAATGTTTGCAAACCAGATATCTGATAAGGGGTTAATCTCCCGGATATGTGGGGAACTCCTACATCTCAATAGCAAAAAACTTATAACATGATTTAAAAATGAGCTAGGGACTTGAGTGGTCCTTAGCTCACAAAGATGTGCAAATGGTCGACAGGTACATGAAAAGATGCCTCAGAAGTCACTAATCATCAGGAAAATGCAAATCAGAGCCACAATGAAGTATTGTGAGTTATTGCCTCACATCTTTTGGGATGGCTATTATGAAAAATAACAAAAGACAACAGTGACATCGAGGATATGGAGAAATTGGAACCCTTGAACACTGTTGATGGAAATGCAAAATGGTGCAGCCATTATGAAAAACAGCATGGAGATTCCCCCAAAATTTAAACATAGAATTATCATATGATCCAGTGTTCTCACTTCTGAGCATTTATCCAAAAGAACTGAAATCAGCCTCTTGAAGAAATATTAGCACCTCCCCATGTTCATTGCAGCACTGTTCACAGAGTTTGTTTTTGACTATTCACAGTGTCAAAAATCAAACCCTGCATACTGAATGAAACAAGGCAGAAAGATGAGTTTATTGCAAGGCTTTCAACCTGCAAGTGAGGAAACTCAAGTCTACAAGGAGCGATGAGTTCTGAGTTGCTCACAGATTAAGGGATTTTTATGGTGTAAGTGTGGAAGTTATTTGGTTTTTTTCAGCTGATTGGTTGCCTAGTGGTCTTCTTTCTTATTTGGATCAAGGTAGCTGAGTCAGGGGAACAAAGTCTAGAAATAGTGTGAACAGACTTGGTGTTTGAGGATTGGGTGGTATCCTCTGCTGATTTCTGAGAAGAGCTGTAAATTCCAGTAAGGTTAGATTAAGTTTTCTTTATGTGCTTGCTTTGACCATCTCCATTTTGTCCCTGACATAAGTAACTCATTTTAGTTTGGTTCCACAACACTAACCAAGATGTGGAAACAACTTAAATATCATTGACAGGTGAATGGATAAAGAAAGTGTTTTATATATATATATATATATATATATATATATATATATATATATATATATATTTATATATATATATATATATATATATATATATATATATGGGATACTACTCAGCCTTAAAAAAGAAGGAAATTCTGCAATATGCTACAACATGGATGAACTTTGAGGACATTATGCTAAGTGAAATGAGCTAGTTATAGAAAGACAAATACTACATAATTTCACTTATATGAGGTACCTAAAATTGTCAAATTCATAGAATCTAAGAGAGGAATGATGGTTGCCAGGGGCTGGGCAGTAGGGGAAACTGGGAGTTACTAATCAAGGACATAAAGTTTCAGTTAAGCATGATTAACAAACTCTTAGAAATCTGCTGTACAACACTGTACATTGTACACATAGTCAACAATAATATATTTGTACACTTAAAAATTTGTTAAGAGGGTAGATCTCATTTTAAGTGTCCTTAAACAAAGTAAAATTCAAACAAACAAAAATACAAAGTGACTGCAGCATTTTACATTCTGACCAGAAACATACAAGGTTCCAGGTTTTTTTTGCATCCTCATCAACACTTGCTACTGTTTGTCTTGCTGATTACAGCCATTCTAGAAATTTTATAGTGGTATCTCATTGTGGATTTTTATTTGCATTTCCCCATGCTGGGTGTCTTTTTGCGTGCTCGTTACCTATCCATATGTCTTCTTTGGTGAAATGTCTACTCAAATACATTGCCCATTTTCTTAAATGTCATCTTCTTATTGTTGAGCTGTAGGTGTTCTCTATATGTTCTGAATACAAGTCCATTGTGGTAAAGACGGCTTGCAAATATTTTCTCCCACCCTCCCCAAAATATATAAGCACGTTTTATTTTTTATTTTTATTTTTTTAACATGTTATTTTATTTTATTTTTATTTTTGGCGGCATTGGGTCTTCATTGTGGTGCACAGGCTTCTCATTGTGGTGGCTTCTCTTGTTGCAGAACACGGGCTGTAGACACACGGGCTTCAGTAATTGCAGCACACGGGCTCAGTAGTTGCGGCACACAGGCTCTAGGGAGCTAAGGCTTCAGTAGTTGTGGCTTGCGGGCTCTAGAGCATGGGCTCTAGAGCGCAGGCTCAGTAGTTGTGGTGCACGGGCTTAGTTGCTCCATGGCATGTGGGATCTTCCAGGACCAAGGATCAAACCTGTGTCCCCTGCATTGGCAGGCAGATTCTCAACCACTGCGCCACCAGGGAAGCCCACATTTTAAATGTTAATAAATATTATCAAATTGCTCTCCAAAGAGGAGGCATCAATTTATTTTCCCACCAACAGCGTATGGCAATGCTGGTTTCTCAGCACCATCACAAACACAGGATGCCAATCTTTGTTAATCTGAGATGAAAAATATTGCACCGTTTTAACTTTGCCTTCCTTTAATGATTAGGAGGAGCATCTCACAATATGTTTGTTGACAAGTGCTTTTGCTCTTCTAAGAATTGCATGTTCTTGTTGAAATCTTGCATTCTTCAATTTTGCATCCCTTAAGCCCTAGTCATTATATTATTAAACATCCAGGGAATGTTCGTTGAACGAATGAAGTGTAATGTTGTGAAGAATAAATGAGATAATATACCTAAAGTACTAAACTCATAATTAGTGACCAGTTAATATTATTAGTTGAATCTAAGTCTGGAGTCAGGAAGTGAGAACTATAATGCCCTTGAATTCTTTCCTCTAGGATCTGGGATGGTTGCTAGGATTCCAAGAGGCCTGGTTTCTCCTGGTCCTCTCACTGTGTGTTTTAGGGTAAATCACTTAACTTCTCGGACCTTCAGTTTCTCTGCAACAGTCTACAAGCTGTATTATGCTTATCAAAAAGGGTTATTAGGTGAAAAACATAAGATTAATTTACAATAAACATATATTCATGTATCACTTGAATAATTAAAATAAATATTTTAAAAAGTAAATGCAAGCATTTATAAGAATAGAGGGGAATAAAACTACAGAGATAAGGACAGGCCTAAAAAAAGAAGCTAGCTGCCCTTTTGATGACCTTATATTTCATTTAAAAATATGTGACCGACTTGGCCCAGCCTCTCTTCCATCTTTTCTCCAACTCTCTATCGCCCTCTACTGCTTAGGCTCTCTCATTTCAATGCAGTTCAACTCAGCAAATATGATTAAGGAAAAAGTATCACATATTTGTGGCCCAGTCCCTGACTTTAGTTATCTACATCACCCTCAACCAAGTTCTGCTCTATTTTTGGTCCTGTGTCCAGCACAACAGATATAGAGCTCACAGTCTGGTTGGGACACAGACTTTTATGACTTTTGGGGCTTGACAAGAAACATTTCTAGAACAGGAATGACTCTGAGCTAGGCACTGTGCTAAGCATACTGCATACATGCAGTTTTAGTCCTACCGACAGCCATACAAGGGATCTTCTTTTTTTTAATTTATTTTTGGCTGCATTGGGTCTTCATTGCTGTGTGTGGGCTTTCTCTAATTGTGGTGAGCAGGAGCTACTCTTTGTTGCAGTGCGCAGGCTTCTCATTGTGGTGGCTTCTCTTGTTGCAGAGCACGGGCTGTAGGCACGCGGGCTCAGTAGTTGTGGCTCACAGGCTCTAGAGTGCAGGCTCAGTAGTTGTGGCGCAAGGGCTTAGTTGCTCTGCGGCATGTGGGATCTTCCCCGACCGGGGCTCAAACCCATGTCCTCTACATTGGCAGGTGGATTCTTAACCACTGCACCACCAGGGAAGCCCACTAGGGATCTTCATTTACAGAAGAGGAATCAGGCTCACAAACGTGATTGGGTCAAGGTCACAACTTAGTAAACATAGGACATAGACTGACTGAGATCTGTCTGCCCTCCAAAGCCAGTCATCCCCTACTACATTATATCAGAATAGACCAAGTGGGGTGGAACTCTGAAGTCAGAGGATCTAAATCTACTCTAGGAGTGTATGGTTGTTGCATCTGGGACGACATTACAGAAGAGAAGTTCTCTGATTTGAGAAGGGTAGTCCACGCATCAAGAGCAATAGTAAACAGGGACACAAACCTGGGACCGATCCAGAGAACAGAAAGTTGGGTGGGATATGGGGGAGGAGAGGCAGGAGATGAGGCTAGAATCAGATTGTACAGGGCTTTGGAGGCCAGCCAAAGGAAGGTGAACTCAAAATCAAAGGTCAGGCTTCTCTATCTGAGACATGTGTAATGAGGAAATCTCCCAAGGTGATCGGGGGTTTGAGAAACCACTAGTAAATGTGGCATAGCAACTGGAATGTGTTATGCTACGAAGGATGTATTATGGAATTGAATGTAAAAACAAATGAACTTTTAAAATAAAACTGGGATTTCAAAGACATTTCCCACGTACAGTAGGCTGATCTACAACAAGGACGTGGTTGGAAGTAGTCCACTCTCTGATGCCGTTAGGGATAGGTTAATAATGAATCCATTTGGGAAGCATTGCTATAGGTGATGGGAAACCATGGATTGAGCTCCACTGAGGGCTCTAGAGGAGGAATGGCTGGGACTCAAAGATGAATAGGAACTGACTGTCTTTGGAGAGCTTTCAGTCTAGGCTCTATGGAACCAATGATTCTGAGCAGGAGAAAAAGCAAAAACCAGCTGAAGTTCCTCTCCTCTTTCCCATGTCTTTGACATGTTCCTCTTGTACCTCATTCTTTTATTTTAAAAAGATTTACAGCACCACTCACACTTCCTGTGTAACCTTGGACAAGTTAACCTCTCTGTACCTCAGTTTCCTCATTGGGGGAATGGGGATAACAATAATTCCTACCCCATAGGGTCACAATGAGTGCCATGAGAATTAGTATAAAGCTCTTAGAATAGAATCTGGAACAAAGTTCAGCACTGTTTAAGCATTAGCTATTATAACAGTATTATTACTGCAACCAGTACAGCTACTGTGTTCCAGTTATCATCTTCCATAGCCATTCATTCCTTAGGTCATTCATGTTGGAGGCACGGGGTACGTCTGGGAGGAAAGCAGAGATGAACCAGATTTTTCATTGCACTTGTACAGACTTATGAACACTGGTTTGTCTAGCTACACCTGGCACATAGTAGGTGCTCAAAATACTTGCTGAATGAATAAACAAATGCCTTCCTACTAAACTGCGAGCTCATACTTCCTAGCTGTTGTATTACTAAAACCAAGCACTTGGTGACGCACACAGTGGCGCTTAGGGAACACCGAATTAACGAATGAATGGAATAAATGCAGGCAGAGAAGCATTAAGACCACAAGGCTGGGACAAAGTGCTGCAGAAAGACTGCTACCACTTTCAGGAGTGGGCTGACCAGAGGGAAAGATGGGACGGCCAAAGACTAATAGCATGAGGACAGAGCAGAGCCTAGGATCCGGGAACGGTGCCTTCCGGGCGCCCGGGTGACCGCGGACCTCGGCGGCACGCCCCTCCCAGGCCTCGCCCCTCCGCCGGCTCACGTGACCGTGGGGCGGGGGCGAAGAGCGGCGTGGCCAGGGGCAGACTGGCTGGGTGATTTTGGCTGGGCGAGCAAGAGCGATGGCGGGCGTGGTGGACTTCCAGGACGAGGAGCAGGTGAAGTCCTTTCTGGAGAACATGGAGGTGGAGTGCAACTACCAGTGCTACCGCGAGAAGGACCCGGACGGTGAGCGCCGCCTGCACGGCCTTAAGGACACGTGAGGGCTCGGTGCGAAGGGGCGGGGGGCTGGACGGGTCACGCGAGCGACCTCTGAGAGGATCTGGAAGGGGCCGCGGGCCGGACATGCGGGGTCTGTAGGACGCGGACGGCTCTTTGTGTGTTGGGGAGGGGCGGGATGAGTTCCACGTGACTTGCGGGGCTCGCCGCCGGGGCTTACTCTGCCGGCACCGAGCCTGGAGGCCGGGCTGGAAGGGAAGAGAAGCGCGCGGGCGTTTGGAGTAGAGGGACTGGGGCTACATCAGTGAACTGATAAAACGTCCTGTCCTCGTGGAGCTTACATTCTAGTGGGGGTATTGGACAATAAACATAAGAAAATAAATGAGATAGTGTGTTAGAAGGTAGTAAGTGCAATGGGAAGAAGAACTGATTGAGAGGTATCAGGAGTTCAGGGGGGCAATTTTAAATTGAGACGTCAGGGAGAATCATTGGGAGAGTGGCATTTGAACAGTGTTGAAGAAGGTAAGGGAGAATCATGCCAGGCAGAGGTAACAGCTGGTGAAAAGGCTCTGAGGCGTGAATGTGCCCCGTGTGTTCTGGGAACATTGAGTTGACTTAAGTGTGTGGGTGGATGGTGATGTCCAGAAGGGGCCACCACCCAGAGCAGCCAGTACCTTTGGGTGGTTTTCTTCTTCTTACTTCATTTTTATAAAGGGAGGGAAAAAATGGCACTGGCCTTACCTTCAAATAGCTTGCAGTCTAGCTTGAAGCTGACCAACTACACAGAGTTGCTCTGCAGTGTAAGATGGCTTAAAAAGAACCCAGTGTTGTTCTTTGAGGGCTGGTCTATGCCCTGAGTGTAGGGAGATTTCACAGGAGTTAGAGTCACTGAGGAGCAGAATGGTTGGGGAAGACTTCTGGAAGAGGTCAGGAGGGATAGGCAAGTAGTGTTGATAAAATGGAGCAGAGGAAGAGAAGAAAATGCTCTTTTGAAAGGTTGAAGTCAGAATGTAGTCAGAAATAAGATTGACGGGGACCACAGTGGGCCACAGTGTGTCAGACCTTTTTTTTTTTTTTTAACATCTTTATTGGAGTGTAATTGCTTTACAATGGTGTGTTAGTTTCTGCTTTATAACAAAATGAATCAGCTATACATATACATATATCCCCAAATCTCCTCCCCCTTGCGTCTCCCTCCCACCCTCCCTATCCCACCCCTCTAGGTGGTCACAAACACCCAGCTGATCTCCCTGTGCTATGCAGCTGCTTCCCGCTAGCTATTTTACTTTTTTTTTTTTTTTTTTGCGGTACGCGGGCCTCTCACTGTCGTGGCCTCTCCCGTTGCAGAGCACAGGCTCCGGACGCGCAGGCCCAGTGGCCACGGCTCACGGGCCGAGCCGTTCCGCGGCATGTGGGATCTTCCCGGACCGGGGCACGAACCCGTGTCCCCTGCATCGGCAGGCGGACTCTCAACCACTGCGCCACCAGGGGAGCCCCTGTTTTACATTTGGTAGTGTATATAAGTCCATGCCAGTCTCTCACTTCGTCCCAGCTTACCCTTCCCCCTCCCCATGTCCTCAAGTCCATTCTCTACATCTGTGTCTTTATTCCTGTCCTGCCCCTAGGTTCTTCAGAACCATTTTTTTTTCTTAGATTCCATATACATGTGTTAGCATACGGTATTTGTTTTTCTCTTTCTGACTTACTTCACTCTGTATGACAGACTCTAGGTCCATCCACCTCACTACAAATAACTCAATTTCGTTTCTTTTTATGGCTGAGTAATATTCCATTGTATATATGTGCCACATCTTCTTTGTCCATTCATCTGTCGATGGATACTTAAGTTGCTTCCATGTCCTGGCTATTGTAAATAGAGCTGCTATGAACATTGTGGTACATGATTGTTTTTGAATTATGGTTTTCTCAGGGTATATGCCCAGTAGTGGGATTGCTGGGTCGTACAGTAGTTCTATTTTTAGTTTTTTAAGGAACCTCCGTACTGTTCTCCATAGTGGCTGCATCAATTTACATTTCCACCAACAGCGCAAGAGGGTTCCCTTTTCTCCACACCCTCTCCAGCATTTACTGTTTCTAGATTTTTGGATGATGGCCATTCTGACTGGTGTGAGGTGATACCTCATTGTAGTTTTGATTTGCATTTCTCTAATGATTAGTGATGTTGAGCATTCTTTCATGTGTGTGTTGGCAATCTATATATCTTCTTTGGAGAAATGTCTATTTAGGTCTTCTGCTCATTTTTGGATTGGGTTGTTTGTTTTTTTGATATTCAGCTGCATGAGCTGCTTGTAAATTTTGGAGATTAATCCTTTGTCAGTTGCTTCATTTGCAAATATTTTCTCCCATTCTGAGGGTTGTCTTTTCGTCTTGTTTATGGAGTGTGTCAGATCTTGAATGCTACGGAAAGGCATTTAGACTTTATTCTGTAGGGAGTGGAGAGCCATACATGCTTTTGTACTCCGGAGATGTACGGAGCAGTGAAGTAGGGGAGGGTGGGCATATAAGAAGGGCAGGCTGCGGCACTTTAGAAGGAGAGCCCGAGAGGAGGCTGTAGTTACTATAGCTACTTCTATATTAGTCTTCAAAATCATCATTTCTCACCTGGATTACTGAAATAGCCTTCTAACTTGGCTCTCCATTTGCACCGTCACTCCCTTAAAATCTATTCTCAACTCACAGACTGATATTTAAATTTTTATTTTGTTACTTTAAATGTTTATTAGTTTTTTAAATGACAAAATAACACATTTTTGTTATTATCAGTGTTGGAGTGTGTCCCTTCACACTTAACTTCCTCCATATTCATCCAGACCCATACAAACATATGTATTAGAATGACCTTTTAAAAATGCAAATCGAATCATATTGCTTCCCTTCTTAAAACCCTCCAGTGGTTTGCCTTTGACTGGGAGTAAAATCCCAGTTTCTTCCTATCTTCTACAAGGCCCTGTGATTGGTCCCTGCCTTCTCCTCACTTCCTGCCTCTTTCTTCCTGGATCCAGCCACATTATACCTTATTTGTGCTAAGCTTATTCCCTCTTTTGGGTCTTTTTATTTATTGTTCCTTGTGCCTGAGACTTTCTGCCTCCTTCCCATTTCATTGTCTTTAAATAGCTAGTTCATTCACGTTATTCACATCTCAGCTTACACATCGAAGTCCCCAGTAAAGCCCTCCCTGATCGCCCAGTCTGTGTTAACCATTCCCCCAACGTGCACAACGAACTATCTTATCGTCCTGTTTTAGTTCAGTCATATTTGTTTATTAAGGTTTGAATGCATCTTGCTAACCTATTTACTTACTTATTGTACTTCCTCCTCTACAATGTAATTTTTAGGCAGGCAAGTGACTGTATTCCCAGCAACTAAAGCAGTGTCTTGTACATTGATGCAGATAGATGCTCAAATATTTGTTGAATGAAAATGAACAAGAGATGGGATAGGTGTTATTGTGGATGAAAAAAAGGGACAGAGGAGAGAGATGTTAAGGAGAGGCTGGCTGGGACTAGAGACTGCCAAGGAGAGAGAGTCTACTTCCAACTCCTTTGGTAGCTGCCATTTCGACTCTTTCTTCTTAATGTACTCAGCCTGGCTAAGGATTAAGGTATAGTCATCAAAGCATCCCTTTCTTGCAGCTATGAAGACTAGCCCATGGACCCTGATGGTTCTCAATGTTTTACTGCTGAACTTCCTGAGAAGTCCCAAAGCTAGCAAAGTTTCATTATGGAAGCCAGTGCGTCTTTGGGCCTTGCTGACAGGGAACAGAGGGCTGGTGAGTGGTGGAGCCAGTGTGGGGCCAAGGTCTCCCCAGTCTGTACATTGCTCAGTCCTAGGCTGAGGGCGGACAGTGCCATTTGTAGGAGTGGCTGAACACTACCTGCGCTCTTTGTGGCGAGGTCACCTTTAGGAGAGAGGCTGGTCCTAAATAAAAGGCACCTCTGGCCTGCCACACCTGGACCCTCCCCACTGCCCTAGACTTGAACAGCAGCTTTTGCCCTTTCCTCACAGGTTGCTATCGGCTGGTGGACTATTTGGAAGGGATCCAGAAGAATTTTGATGAGGCTGCCAAGGTGTTGAAGTTCAACTGTGAAGAGAACAAACACAGTGATAGCTGCTACAAACTGGGGGCCTATTATGTGACTGGGAAAGGTAAGGAGGGGCCTGCTTTCTTTGGTCCTTATCATTGATGGTAGTGCTGACATCACATCCTGAGACTCATACTGAGCCCTCTTTCCAAAAGGGTCCTCACAGGCATTGGGGAAGCATGTTGTAGGAAAATTTGGAGTCAAGAGTTTAGCAAAGTGATGGAGGGACGAGCGCAGCCTTTCAAGTCAGGCAGACCTTAAGGAATGCTGTTTGCAAGTAGTGGGACCTTGAGCCGGTCATGTTAACTCTGTGCATCAGTTGTATCACCTGTAAAATGGAGAAAAAAATAGTACTTGCTTCATAGGGTTGTTGTGAGGATTAAATAAGGTAATGTAGGTAAAGGCATCAGCATGTGCCTGGCACAGAAGAGGGGACCAGTAATTAATTCCTTTCCATCTGCTTTTCTCCTCATGACCTAAATGCAGTTGGTATTCAGTAGTGTTTAAGGTATCTATTGCTAAATAACAGATTATCCCAACAAATCTATCATTTCACATAGTTTCTGTGGGTCAGGAATCTGGGAGTGGCTGAGCTGTGTGCCTCAGGGTCTCTCGGTGAGGTTTCAGTCAAGACATTAGCCAGGGAGCCAGGGCTGTAGTCCTTTGAAGGTTCGACTGGAACCAGAGTTTCCAATCCTAAGCTGGCTCACTCACATGGCTGTTGGTGAAAGCTTCTGTTCCTTGCCAGCTGTTGTCAGGAGACCTCAGTTCCTTGTCACATGGATCTCTTCATGGGCTACTTGTATGTCCTGGTGACATGGCATCTGGCTTCCTCCAGAGTGAGTGATCCAAAGAGGGAGCAAGATGGAATCCACAGTGTCTTTTATACTATACCCTTGCAAGTCACACACTTTTCATTTGTATTCCACTCTGTTTATTAGAAATGAGTCAGTAAGTTTAGCTTACACTAATTGGAGAAAACTTAAATTCCACCTGTTGAAGGAAGGAATATCAAGAATTTATGGGCTGGGACTTCCCTGGTGGCGCAGTGGTTAAGAATCCGCCAGCCAATGCAGGGGACACGGGTTCAAGCCCTGGTCCAGGAAGATCCCACATGCTGTGGAGCAAACTAAGCCTTGCTCCACAACTGCTGAGCCTGTGCTCTAGAGCCTGTGAGCTACAACTACTGAACCTGTATGCCACAACTACTGAAGCCCACACACCTAGATCCCATGTTCCACAACAAGAGAAGCCACCGCAGTGAGAGGCCTGCACATCACAATGAAGAGTAGCCCCCACTCACCACCACAACTAGAGAAAGCCCACGCACAGCAACGAAGACCCAACGCAGCCAAAAATAAATTTATTTAAATAAATGAATTAAATAAATTTAACAAAAAAAGAATTTATGGGCATATTTTAAAACCACCACAAATAGGGAATATGACTTTAGACAGGCAATTCTTTTTTTGCTCACTAGATCATGAGCTTCTTGAGGATGATCCCTTGTTCCCAGTACCCAGTGAAGCCTGGTTAGAAGGATGTTCAGTGAAAGTTTGATGAAGAGGATGTCTTTTTAAATCTCTGGAGCTGTGTGGGCTATTTCTCCCTTCACATGGGACATGGGGTCTGTGGTAGTCTCAAAGTTGAAGAAAGTTTAGCATTAATAGGAATATCAGGTTCCCTTGTTTGAGCAGAGGAGCGTTTCTTTGGCCTAGTAACTCTCCTAGTATTTTTTCCTAAGGAAATAACTGGAAATGCAAATAAAGATTATATGCAAAGATTCTCACCCCAGCATTATCTATCTGGTAGAATTTTATTTTCACTAATTTATAATTTATAAGTAATATATAACTGCATTATGTTAATTATTTTTTAAAAAAATCTGGGCTTCTCTGGTGGCACAGTGGTTGGGAGTCTGCCTGCCGATGCAGGGGACACAGGTTCGTGCCCCGGTCCGGGAAGATCCCACATGCCGCAGATTGGCTGGGCCCGTGAGCCATGGCCGCTGAGCCTGTGCATCCGGAGCCTGTGCTCTGCAATGGGAGAGACCACAACAGTGAGAGGCCCGTGTACCGCCAAAAAAAAAAAAAAAAACTATGTGCCAACAGTAGCAGTTTAGTTAAATAAATAATGTTACTTCCCCCAGCTGGAATGTTATTTAACCCATTAAAAAATAATGTTTTGGGACTTTGCTCGTGGCACAGAGGTTAAGAATCTGCCTGCCGATGCAGAGGACACAGGTTCGAGCCCTGGTCTGGGAAGATCCCACATGCCGCGGAGCAACTAAGCCTGTGCACCCCAACTACTGAGCCTGTGCTCTAGAGCCTGCAAGCCACAACTGCTGAGCCTGCGTGCCACAACTACTGAACCCGCACGCCTAGAGCCTGTGCTCCGCAACAAGAGAAGCCACCGCATTGAGAAGCCCACGCACCGCAACAAAGAGTAGCCCCTGCTCGCCGCAACTAGAGAAAGCCCGTGTGCAGCAATGAAGACCCAATGCAGCCAAAAATAAATAAATAAATTTATTTATTTAATAAATAAATAATGTTTCTACATAAGCAGAACACTCTTACTGACATAAATCACAGCGAGATCCTTTTTGACCCACCTCCTAGAGTAAGAGACATAAAAGCAAAAATAAACAAATAGGACCTAATGATAGTTAAAAGTTTTTGCACAGCAAAGGAAACCATAAACAAGACGAAAAGACAACCCTCAGAATGGGAGAAAATATTTGCAAACAAAACGACTGCAAAGGATTAATCTCCAAAATATACAAGCAGCTCATGCAGCTCAATATCAAAAAAACAAACAATCCAATCCAAAAATGGGCAGAAGGCCTAAATAGACATTTCTCCAAAGAAGATATACAGATTGCCAACAACACATGAAAGAATGCTCAACATCACTAATCATTAGAGAAATGCAAATCAAAACCACAATGAGGTATCACCTCACACTGGTCAGAATGGCCATCATCAAAAAATCTACAAACAATAAATGCTGGAGAGGGTGTGGAGAAAAGGGAACCCTCTTACACTGTTGGTGGGAATGTAAATTGATGCAGCCACTATGGAGAACAGTATGGAGGTTCCTTAAAAAACTAAACATAGAACTACCATATGACCCAGCAATCCCACTACTGGGCATATACCCTGAGAAAACCATAATTCAAAAAGAGACATGGGCTTCCCTGGTGGCGCAGTGGTTGAGAGTCCGCCTGCCGATGCAGGGGACATGAGCTTGTGCCCTGGTCCGGGAGGATCCCACATGCCGCGGAGTGGCTAGGCCTGTGAGCCATGGCCGCTAAGCCTGCACGTCCGGAGCCTGTGCTCCGCAATGGGAGAGGCCACAACAGTGAGAGGCCCATGTACCGCAAAAAAAAAAAGAGAGAGACATGTACCATGATGTTCATTGCAGCACTGTTTACAACAGCCAGGACATGGAAGCAACCAAAATGTCCATCAGCAGATGAATGGATAAAGAAGATATGGCACATACATACAATGGAATATTACTCAGCCATAAAAAGGAATGAAACCGAGTTATTTGCAGTGAGGGGATGGACGCAGAATGTGTCATACAGAGTGAAGTAAGTCAGAGCAAAAGAAATACCGTATGCTACACGTATATATGGAATCTAAAAAGTGGTACTGGTGAATCTAGTGGCAGGACAGGAATAAAGATGCAGACGTAGAGAACGGACTTGAGGACACGGTGGGGAAGGGGAAGCTGGGATGAAGTAAGAGAGTAGCATTGACATATGTACACAACCAAATGTAAAATAAATGGCTAGTGGGAAGCTGCTGCATAGCACAAGGAGATCAACTTGATGCTTTGTGACGACCTAGAGGAGTGGGATAGGGAGGGTGGGAGGGAGGCTCAAGAGGGAGGGGATATGGGGATATATGTATATGTATAGCTGATTCACTGTTGTACAGCAGAAACCAACACAACATTGTAAAGCAATTATACTCCAATAAAGATGTGAAAAAAGAAAAAAAAATAATGTTTTTAAATAATTTTTGTTGACATCAGGAAAGGTTTATGATACAATGTTCAGTTAAGAAAGCTGAACACAAAATTACGTATGATGTGAGCTCAGCTATATAATACACTGTGCAAAAATAAAAATGTTCCTAGCTGTTTAGTCTCTGAATTTGTGTCTTGATAAAGTTTTGGGTTCCTTTTGTCTTTGTATCATAGTTTACTACATTTTCCACAGGGACTTTGAGTTTCTTATTGAATTAAGGAGAACAAAAGAGGTTGTGGAGGTTGTGAAATTATTTTCCCTTCTCTTTGACAAACTTATATGATTAATGATTGTGCACTGAGACTTTTTTCTTTCTTAAGTGCTCCTTTGTTGAGCAGATATTTAGTATTTACTCTGTACAGTGAAGCAAAGATGGACCAGTGTGGGGGAAGAAATGTTTTTTTTTCACCCCCTCCCCAGGAAAGAAGTATTTATACTAATACCTGTTAACCTGGGAGAGCTTGGTAAGTATCGTTTTGTTGTTGTTGTTGTTTTTTGCAGTACGCAGGCGTCTCACCGCTGCGGCCTCTCCCACCGCGGAGCACAGTCTCCGGATGCGCAGGCCCAGCGGCCACGGCCCACGGGCCCAGCCGCTCTCTGGCATGTGGGATCTTCCCAGACCGGGGCACGAACCCGCGTCCCCCACATCGGCAGGCGGACTCTCAACCACTGCGCCACCAGGGAAGCCCCGATAAGTATCTTTATAGAGAGACATGTAAAGTACTTTGGGGGTTCAGTTCTGGGAGCATGTCATCATCAGGGGGTGCTGAGAGGAGGAGGCATTGAAACTGGTTCTTAAAGGACAGAGCAGATTTTATCTGCTGGAGGTAGAATAGAGTTATGTCTTCTCTTCAGAATAGAGAGCAGGTAAGCAGATGAAAGAACACAGAGTGTTTAGAGAATAATACTTAATCCTCTGTTAAGCTGACATTGTTGAGTAATTTCCTCGAGGTCAGGTGTCCTCACAGGAGATCCCATTAGCTGATCTTTGCTACTCAGACTCTTTTGGATTGTTAATTAGGAGACCTTGGGCCCTGCCCTGTCTAGAAGCCAATACTGTTGACCCCCCTGCCTAGTTCTGAGCCTAAGAATTTGCCCTCTGTTCTGAAAACACACCCAGTGTCCTTTCTTGACAAAGACTGGTTAATAACTCTCCTTTTATCAAGGTTAGCTTGGGGCAGGGGGAAGAGTGGGAGGTCACTTTTCATCCTGAGCACTAATTGACAGTGTGGTATCAGGCAAGGTATTTTCCTTCCCTGAGCTACAAATACCTCAGTGACAAAATTGGAGTAATAAGGTCAGCTCACACCTTATTCATAGGATTTTTCTGAGCATCAAATGAACTCACATGTGACTGCTTTGTTAAATTGTAAAATATTCTATCAGTGTGAACAGGTCTGGTTTGTGTTGGTTGCTGCAGAAGTTACCTTGGATTGGTTGGACACTTAGAGTGACCCAAGCAATATTTTGCCCAGGTGTTTTCATCAGTGAAATCAACTTTGAACTATTTTTGTGAAGCCATTTAAATGTCTTATGAAAGGAAGTGGAAAGTAACTCTGATATATCTCTTTGATGAAATATTCTTAATAAAACATATGAAGATGGGTTTCTAATGGGGAGTGAAGAACAAACACATGATTACAACATGTAAAAACAAGACCAAACTACATTGAAAAGGTAATAGGAGGAAATACACCAAAAATTAATAGTGGTGGTCTCTAGGATGTGGCAATGAATAAGTTAGTGATGATAATTGCAAACAAACATTTATCTCTAGGCAAAACCACTCCAGACTGCATATAGTTGACTGTTTACTGGAAAATTTGACTTGGAGTTCTTACAGGCATTGCAAACTTAACAAATCCAATATAGAAATCTTAATTGTTTTCCTTTTCTCCCAAATATTGCACCCCTGTTGTCTTCTAGTTTAGCAAGTGGTATCTCTCCATAACTAGTAGCTTGTGGCCAGTTTAGCTCTAAAATATGTTTCAGATCTGTCCTGTCTCTCCCTTTCCTGCTACCATATTTATCCAAGCCACCTTCCGCTCCTGCTTCATTAATGCAGGTATCTAATCTTTCCATAAGGCAACTAAAATGAACTTTTATAAGGATATAAACCATGGATTCAATAAAATATATGAAGCAACTATTTTCAGATATTGGAAAATGGGCAGTGCAGTACAGTGATCCCTGAGAAAAGGGAAACACACAGGATGAGCCCCATGAATGATTGCTTTGGCTTTTTGCCTGGAGGTACTTTTCAGACTAGGCACAAAGAGGTGGAAGCCAAGTAGAGTATGATAGTCTTGCTGAACTGATGAGGCAGAGGTCAGAGTTTCTGGCCACTGAGGCTGCCAGAGTTTGCAGGACAGGATACCAGAGAAGAAGGAGCTACACAGAGAAGGAGCTCCAGATAGCCACATAGGGGTGCTCTTAAGTCTTTGGCTCAGTGTTAAGCTGCACATGCATAGGAGGAAACTCTGAGAGACCTTGCAGTGAAAAGCTACTGGGGAGGTGTGAACTGAAAAGGGACTCCAGAGGTTTCACAGTGTTGGGAGTTGTTTGAATTCCACAAGCCAGAGTGGGGAGACCTCATTGAATACAGACTGCAGAAAGGTTCCAAAACTTAGAAACAAGCCTCAAAAGGATCAGGCTGATTCACCAGTGAATTAGTTACTTGTGAGAACAAAACTCAACAGTCTTTAGTAAAAGGTGAAAGATTTATGTGATCTGAAGAGAAACCAGAGTATAACAGTCTTTAAATGAATACAACAAAACCAGAGTGAACAAAGTAGCATCTACAATGTCCAGCATAAAGTAAGAAATTGCTAAACAGAAAAAAAGCAGTCAATAGAAACAGACCCAGATGTGACAGGGATGTTGGAATTAGCAGTCAAATATTTTTAAACAAGGAAAATAAATTTATTAAAGGGTTTAAATAAAAGATGGACACAATGAACAGATGGGAAATCTCATCACAGAAATTGAAACTATTAAAAAGAACCAAATGAAATCCTGCAATTGAAAAACGTAATATTGGAAATGAAAAATTCACTGGACAGGCTTAATAGCAAATTGGACATATCAGAAGGAAATAATCAGTGAATTTGAAAGATCGGTGAACTTGAAGACAGGATTGAAGATGTTATGTAAACTGAAGCACTGAGAGAGAAAAAGCAAAACAACAACAACACAGAGCCTCAACCTGTGGGGTTCACTATCCCTTAATCTAACATAACGTGTATTGGAGTCCAGAAAGAGAAGAGATTGGGGCAGAAAAAAGTATTTGAAGAAATAACAGTATAAAATTTCCAAATTTGATGAAAAATATCACTCCACAGATCCATGAAGCTTAGTGGATCCAAACAGGATAACCAATGAAATCATACCTAGACACATTATTACCATTTGCTGAAAGCCAAAGGTAAAGAGAAAATCTTAAAAGCGGTCAGAGAAAAAGACACATTGAGGGGAACATTGGTGAGAATAATCACTGACTTCTCATCAGAAGTAATGTAAGCCAGAAGACAAAAGAACATCTTTTAAATGCTGAAAGAAAAAAACTGTCAAACTTGAATTCTACTTTATTGAAAATATGTTTTTAAATGAAGATGGGGAATTCCCTGGCAGTCCAAGGGTGAGGACTCCACGCTCTCACTGCCGAGGGCCCAGGTTCAATCCCCGGTCAGGGAACTAAATCCCACAAGCTGCGTGGCACAGCCAAAAAGATAAATAAATAAATAAATGCAATAAAATAAATTCATTTTCAGATAAACAAAAGCTGAGTGAATGAGTCGCTGGCAGACCTACACTACAAGAAAAGTTGTTTGGGTAGAAGGAAAATGATAAAAAGGTGGACACTAGGATCCATACAAAAGAAGAAAGCACACTGGAATATACATGTAAATGTAAGAATTTTTTCCTCGTTTCTTAATGTCTTTAAAAAACGGAAGCAAAAATAATAGTTATGTGTTATGGGGCTTACACTATATAGAAGTCAAACAAGTAATATATTTAGAAGTAAAACATGACAGCCGTAGTACAAAGGATAGAAATGTGGTAAATGAAAGTGTATTACTGTAAGGTTCTTACATTATATGCGAAGTGCTGTAATATTAATCCTTGGTAGATTGTGATTAAGTATACATAGTATTTTCACTAGGTAAACCACTGATAAAGGAAGTATTACTGAAAAGCCAATGATGAGAGTGAAATGGACTATTAGAAATATACAATTCAAAAGAATTGTAAGAAAGGGAAAAAAGGAACAAAAACATTTGGGACAAATGGGAAAGAAATAAGGTTGTAGACTTAAACCCAGCTATGTCAAGAATTGCATTAAATCTAAGTAAACACTCCAGTAAAAGGCATAGATTTACCAGGCTGGATATAAAAGCAAGACCTAATTATATACTGTTTAAATAGAAAGGTGGCAAGAATGCATTCTCAAAACTGAAAGAACTCAGAGGCTGTAGAATCTATATGCTTTTCTAGAAAAATCTATCTGATAACCAGTAAGTAGGTGAATCAAGAGAAATAATTAAGAAATGGAGGAGCTCTGATGAAAAGACTAGTGATGAGCAGAATCGCATTTAGAATGAATGTTGGGCTAATTAGGGTTACGGAATAGAATGTAAATAATATAAACCTTTATGGCATAAAAATGCTACAGCATTTACTGAGCACTTATTATGTACTAGGCTCTCTGTAATGACACATTTAAGCTTCCAGAATATGAAGTAGATACTACTGTCCTTATTTTACAGATGAGGAAAACTGAGGCTTTGTAGAGTTTAAGTAACTTGTCTAAGGTCACATTGCCAGCAAGTAATGGAGCCAGAACTGGCGCCTAGGTTTTCTGGCTACAGAGCCCAGGCTTTGGTAACCACTGTGCTCTGTGTCTCCCGAAGTTGAAATAACATATCTAACAAAAAATAGAAGGCAGGGCAAGAGAGGTAGGGAGAAGTGTGAGGTGACAACATCCTCATGAGTTAATACTGTCTGAAATTTGGTTAAAAAACAAAGCAGTGATGCTAACCTTTTAATAATCTATAACTCTAGAGGCTCATTTAGGAAATTTCTCTGTTGAAATATTCATTTGAAGTTAGCAGTTTCTTCAGTTTCACTTCAGTTTGGTTGTCTTAACGATAAATACAAGTAAAATCAAAGTTAAATTTTTTATTTACAAGTAGCATGTGTAATCCAGTTTTTCAGAATACACCTGATCCTTGAACAACATGGGTTTGAACTATGCAGGTCCACTTACAGGTAGATTTTTTTTCAATAATTAATACTACAGTAGTACCACACAATTCTCTGTTGGTTGAGCCTGCCAATGTGGAGGAGCCACATTTAGGGAGGGCTGATTCTTAAGTTATTCTTGGATTTTTGGCTGTGTGGAGAGTGGGCGCCCCTAACCCACATATCATTCAAGGGTCAACTCTACTTCTGTCTAGCTGTCCATTCAGCCAGCCAACATTTAATTCGAACACATGCTATAAAGATGACTGGAATGGTGTCCTCTTAATGATAATGATGGTTATTTCTAGGTGGTATGTTTGGAGTGACTTTAAAAACTAAACGTTGAGATACTTAAAATGTTTCTCTTTTTGAGAATGGAGATTTGAAATGTTCCATTAAAAAACAAAACAAAGGAAAAAGTGAGCCCTGTCACCACCTCTCCTTAAAATGATCCATTAGCAGTTTCCCATTGCTCCTAGGATTAAGTGCAAGGTCCTTAAGGAGACCCATCAGACACTCCATGATCTGGCCCCCGCCTGCCTCTCCAGCCTCCCTTCCTTAGCGAGTTCTGGGTTCTAGCCACATGGGCTCCTTTTCTCTTTGTATCCTATTCCTGCTGCCTGGAACAATTTTCTTTGCCTTTTTCTTTTTTTTTTTTTTTTTTTTGCACTACATATTTTATTTTCTTTTTTCCATTATATCACAGCTCAAATGTCCCTTCTTTGGGGAAGCTTTCCTTTTTTTAAATTAAATTTTATTTTATTTTATTTTTGGCTGTGTTGGGTCTTCGTTGCTGCACGTGGGCTTTCTCTAGTTGTGGCGAGCGGGGGCTACTCTTCGTTGCGGTGCGCGGGCTTCTCATTGCAGTGGCTTCTCTTGTTGCGGAGCACGGGCTCTAGGCACGCGGGCTTCAGTAGTTGCGGCACATGGGCTCAGTAGTTGTGGCTCGCGGGCTCTAGAGCACAGGCTCAGTAGTTGTGGCACACGGGCTTAGTTGCTCTCAGGCATGTGGGATCTTCCCAGACCAGGGCTCGAACCCGTGTCCCCTGCATTGGCAGGCAGATTCTTAACCACTGCGCCACCAGGGAAGTCCCTGGGGAAGCTTTCCTTGACCTTGCCTCCTAGTTCAGAGCCCTGATACATTCTCATAGCATTCTGTACTTTTTCTCCATATGCTTGTCACACTTATAATCATACATTTACTTGTGTGCTTGTTTAATGTCTGTCTCATTAGACCACAGGATTCACAAAGGCAGGGACAGTATCTGTTCCTTAGAACCTAGCATATTAATTGGCAAATAATACACATTCAGTATATATTAAAATTAAGTGTTTAATGAAGTGCTTATAAGATGCTATGATCTTGCTGTTACCCTCAGAGGTAGATATTATCATTTTACCCTTTTTACCTGTTTAAGCTTCCTTACAAGATACCATTTGAACAGAAGATTCCATGGCTAAAAAAGCTGGAAAGTCTGTGCAGTATACCAGGACATCTTCTTTTCATGCTGCCTTAGCTCAACGTATATAAACTATATTCAGGAATTGCTCCCTGACTTTGGCCTGAGACATTCAGGTTCTGCCCTGGCTCAGGTTGACTTTTTTTTCCTTCCTCCCAGGTGGACTAACCCAGGATCTGAAAGCTGCCTCCAGCTGCTTTCTGATGGCATGTGAGAAGCCGGGAAAGAAGTCCTTGGAGGCATGCCACAACGTTGGTCTCCTGGCACATGATGGACAGGTCAATGAGGATGGCCAGCCCGATCTGGAGAGGGCCAGAGACTACTACACAAGGGCCTGTGATGGCAGCTATGCCTCTAGCTGCTTCAACCTCAGTACCATGTTCCTGCAGGGCGCCCCCAGCTTTCCCAAGGACATGGGCCTGGCATGCAAATACTCAATGAAAGCCTGTGACCTAGGCCATGTCTGGGCCTGTGCCAATGCCAGCCGCATGTACAAGCTGGGGGATGGTGTCGATAAGGACGAAGCTAAGGCTGAAGAGCTAAAAAATCGGGCCCGGCAGCTGCACAAAGAGCAGCAGAAAAACGTCCAGCCTTTAACGTTTGGGTAGTGTGGCCCACCCTCCTAGTCAACAGTCAGCTTGAGGCTGGCACCTCCTATTTCTGATGCAGCCCTTGGAGGTCGACCTGCTGGAGCAGAAAGACTTGGGATTTAATATCAGTAACTCTGATTGTATAAACCCATTGCCCCAGAGTGTCACCTACGGGGATGTAGTCTGAAATGTGTATTTCAATCAGTATTCCTTTATCTGGTGTGATCCACATTTATGGGATTTGGGTTCTCAAACTCTTGCAGCTCTGTGAAAAACAGCAAACCAGTGAGCCATAGAGATTGGAGGGGTGGGCAGGAGAGACAGAGCAGGGAGTTGGAAAAATCAGCAGCCACGGGGCCTGAAAGAATCAGACATCGTCATCATTATCATCATTATTTTAGTCGGGAGGGCTTAAAAAATCAGAAAGTATCTTGATTTACATAATAGCGGGTTTAAGGAGCTAAGAACAGTTAAATAGTCACGACTGCCACCCTCTGACTTAATCATTGGTGTGGGCTTCCTTTTTTCTTTTAGAGTCAGATCTTTCGGCAAATTCAGAGATTGGGAGTTACGTGTGACGTAACAGTTAAAGGCCATTATGCTTCAGGGTTGCTAAAGAGGATACAACATAAGCCTTCCTTTAGTGGAGACATTCACACGTTAAAAATTAACATCCCCAGGCTACTCATCTGGCACAGCTCATAAGGTAACCTCAGCCAGGGATTTGTATGCAAGGGTTGGTGATACGTTTTGTCCCTCAGAACTGAACCTTTTTAATTGTCCCTGTGAATAAACTATTTTGATTGATTAGTAATTTGTGTTATTAGTATTCGCTCCAGATTCTTGGTAAGGTGGAGATTATGTTCTTTGTGGTGGTTGTGCCTTTTAAGAATGTTTGCTTTTTCTGTTATCTTCCTTACTTGACACTAGGGGGCGAGCTTGTTATTTGCCTGCTGATGACATGATCATTATTTCTGTCATCACAATGTTTCCGGGCTTTCAGTTTTGCAACATGTATTGGAGAGGATGTGGAGAAATTGAAAGCCTTATACATTGTTGGTGGGAATGTAAAATGGTGCAGCCACTCTGGAAAACAATATGGCGATTCCTCAAAAAATTAAACACAGAATTACCATATGGTCTAGTAATTCTACTTTTGGGTATATATCCAAAAGAATTGATAGCAGGGTCTCCAAGAAGTATTTGTACACCCATGTTCATGGCAGCATTCACAAAAGCCAGAAGGTGGAAACAGGGGCTTCCCTGGTGGGACAGTGGTTAAGAATCCACCTGCCAGTGTAGGGGACACGGGTTCGAGCCCTGGTCCTGGAAGATCCCACGTGCCGCGGAGCAGCCAAGCCCGCGTGCCACAGCTACTGAAGCCCGTGCTCCGCAGCAAGAGAAGCCACCGCAATGAGAAGCCCGTGCACCACAACGAAGAGTAGCCCCTGCTTGCTGCAACTAGAGAAAGCCCACGCGCAGCAACGAAGACCCAACGCAGCCAAAAATAAATTAATTATTTTTTTAAAAATGCAAATAATAATAATATCTTGTCCAGCAGGGTCCAAGGCCATTTCATATCCAGGTTGCTATGAGAAGGAATAGGTTGATAAGAGCCAGCATGGTTGAGTTTCTCACTTCTTTGCAACCTTTGAGGTAAGGTTTGAAAATGGGTTTTCACACTCTGGTCTCAGCAAACAAGATCATTACTCTGTCTTCTGGCCAGCAGGCAACTATATCCAACATTTTTCCTCCATCCCAGCCTTGAGCTGGATGGTGTAATAGGGAAGAAGTTTCATAATTGACCAGTGGTTTGTGTTCTCGTTAGTGTTCTCACTAAAATCTCAGTATAGTGCTCAGGGCTGTGAGAAAGGGAATCAGGAGTCCCAGAGAGAGAGGAGGAGGCTGGGGAGTCTGGAGATTTGGGTGTTGTCATACAGAGTCACTGATGGGTTTTGAGCGGGAGAATGAAATGATGACATTTGGAAATTAGATCACTGTAGTGTGGAAAATGGATTAAAGAGCCTGTGGGAGTAGGAGGAGGGTGGAGTCAAGCATGGGGTTAAAAAAAAACCTGATTTCTAGCCTGGGCACATGGATGGATAGGGGAGCCACCCATATTGATTTGGAGCCTTTGAGATCAAGGGGAACAAAAAAACTTTTTTGAGCTGTTTGCTAATTTTTAAAAAATTTAGAAATACTTTACATTTTAGTTTGTCAAAGTTTTATGAAATTGCTTGAAAAATTTTGTGAGAGGCAGCATGGCAGAGGGAAAGGGCCTAGACTTCAGGCCCTACAGACGTGGGCAACTCTGGCTTAGTCAAAGAATTACTAAGTGCGAGTGTTAAAGAATGAGAAAATACAAATTAAAAAATAATTTTATGTATTTAAAAAGCATTAAGTAATCACTTTGGGGGAAAAAAAATCAAAACTGCCTTGGCTTCCTGACATTCGTTTTGCAGTTTAGATCTCTTGTTTTGAATTCTGCATTGAGGTTGGTGGCACCAGACTCTTTCCAGTTCCTAGGTCTGAAGGTCTTAACCTGGGTACTAATGTGGGTTTTGCCTTTTATTAGCTGTGCCATCCTGGGCAAGTTACCCAACCTTCTGGGTCTCAATTTTGTCACTTCTCACATGGGGATAACAATGCCTTCTCCTAGGGTTGTTAAGAAGATTAAATAGTAGCTCCTATCACAAATGGTAACTGTCCCTTTAGAAAGATTTTTATGGGACCAGATTTTACAATTAGGTAATTGTTTTCTCTCCAAGTGGCAATGTTTGCTTGTGAGGTATAGTCTAGCTTCTAAAACAGCTGCCTTTGCTGCCATTCTTTTTACATCCAGGGAGCTGATGGGCCTTAGCTCTCTAGGGATGTGCAGGCATCAAACAGCTGCAGGAGGCAGGCCTGATGAGGGGCTGGGGTGGGCCCTGCCTTACCTCCTCCCTTCTCTTGCTGCCCCAGTGGTGAGAGTCCCTGAGAAGACTTGCACCTGCTGGGGGCCCAGAGTGGAAACTATTCCCAGCTGGTGCCCCTCCCCAGGCTTGAGGAATGGTGATTGTGTTACAGTTTATAAATCAGGCCTCCCCACTGTCTAAAGGGGAAAGGCCAAAATTCTTTTCCCAACACGTATCCCCACCCCCATGATACAGTCCCTCCTCTGTATTTAGCCCCATCTTGTTCCTAACAGGCTTCTGCAACAGCGAACTGCTTGTACTTTCTGCACTCCCCCCCGACCCCCCGATCCCTCCCCACCGCCACCCCCCAGCCAAAAAAAAAGTAATAACAAAAACACCCAGGCTGGTTTTTTACTGCTTTGATTTTTGTTTTGCTGGTTCCTCTGTCTGGAATGCCCTTCTACCTATTAAGTAGAATGCCTTTCATCTTTTTTTTTTTTTTTTTTTTTTGGTGGTACGCGGGCCTCTCACTGTTGTGGCCTCTCCCGTTGCGGAGCACAGGCTCCATACGCGCAGGCTCAGCAGCCATGGCTCACGGGCCCAGCCGCTCCGCGGCATGTGGGATCTTCCCGGACCGGGGCCTGAACCCACATCCCCTGCATCGGCAGGCGGACTCTCAACCACTGCGCCACCAGGGAAGCCCGCCTTTCATCTTTTAAGGTTCTGGAAGCATTCCCTTCATCCCCCAGGTCAGGATAGAGGTTTTCTCTATGCACTAGTGCCCCGAGTTTCCATCTGTCACAGTGCTGATCACACTGTGTTATTTGTGTATTTATGGTCTCCCCGTCCAGCAAGACGTGGAGTTCCTGGAGAACAGGGACTTGAGCCTGGGTACATGCTAGGCCAACAGTGGCTGCTTGCTGAGATGAACAGCACAGAGTGGCATCTTAGCCAACCACCTCAAGATAAATCAGGCTCAGGCTCCTCTCTGCACATCCGAGAGCCGGTATAAGCTGCAGGACTGTACTGGTTTTGAAACTAACTGCTTATCAAGTAAAGCTCCTGTCTAAGCCGGAGCTGGCACATGAATGGATCGGTACTCTTTCTTGGATTCTATTCAGGAAGATGTCTTTTAAAAAAAGAATGTTTTTGAAACAATGAAGGAAAAGGACCCAACACAGGGCCACCCTGGCACCCTAAAAGTACATGCTCAGTAATGTAATGCCAGCAAACCAATATTAATATCCTCATGACTAAAGAATCACAAGTCCAAGTATGCCACACTTTTCTTTTGGAATACTAAGAATATCTTTCTTGCAATTCTAAGAATTAATGGTCTTTGCTCCTCATTATAATTACTTATTTTCCTGTTTGTCTCCCTGGTTAGTCTATGAGGTTCCAAAGATAGGGACCAAGAATTCTGTCCTCTTTGAAATCCTTCAAAGACTTTGGCCCTTAGAGCAGTGGTGACCCCCTACTCCTCAGTCTCTTGGGGCACCTACTTAAAACAGAGATTCTTGGGTCCACTTAGACGTACTAAAAGAAAATCAGGATTTTTTTTTTTGGCTGCACCACGTGGCTTGCGGGATCTTAGTTCCCTGACCAGGGATCAGACCCAGGCCCCCTGCAGTGGAAGTGCAGAGTCTTAACCACTGGACCACCAGGGAATTCCCGAAAATCAGGATTCTAAATAAGCAAATCCCAGGAGATTCTTATGCACCCGCTCAAGTGGTATATAGTCTGAGCTTCTTGGCATCAGGTCCCCCGTGCAGTCTGGGCTCCACAGCTTCAGCTCTTTGCACAGTAGTTCCACCAAAACATCCTGCTTTCTTGCCCTACTTGGGACAAGCCTGGCCAACTCCTAATAGCCCTTCAAAACTCAGTCCAGATGTCACATACTCCAGGAAGCCCTCCTGGACTTCCAAGGTCTGTGCTACTCTGACAGTCCTTGTGCTTCTGACTCTAGTTCTTTTCACATGGCTTGGAGTTAGGCTGTAAGTGTGCCAAGCACATGGATTATGTCTGACTCATCTCTATTCCCAGGGCCTAGCTCAGGACCTCACAGATAAGGTGCTAAATAAATCTTTATTGAAGGAAAGGGAAGGGAAGGGACTCTGGGAATCTTATTTTCCAGTGGGCCAATTGAGTACTGAAAAGGTAGTGCTTTGGAGAAGGATCTGGATTTAAATCATTTCTCTGCCACATACAAATGTGTTACGATACGTCTCTGAGCCTCATTTTTCTCATCTCTGAAGTAGGGATAATATTTACTTTTCAGGGCTAATGAGTGGGTTAAAGGGTTAAATGAGGTAAAGTAAGTGAGGTGCTTAGCTGAATGCCTGGAACATTCTAATTGTGTAATAAGTCGCTGAGGGACTCTCTTCTGGAAGTAGAACTAGGCTTACTCCGTACAGCTCCAGAGAGCAAAACTAGGCCCAGTGGATGGAGGCTGCAAGGAGACAGACTTCAGTTCATAGAGGTCTGAATAGAAGGAAGAACTTTTTACTTGACAGAATGTAAAGACATGGGAAGAGGTGAACTTCCCATCATAGGAGTGTGCAAGCCGAGGGTAAATGCTCACCTGTCAAGGCTGATGCAGAGGTGGCTGATTCTACATGAGGTTTGGGGTGGGGGTGGGTTTGAGTGCGGTGATAGATGGGACCCCCATGAGGCATTGCCATTCAGTGCCTCTGTAACTCATTATTCTTTCAACCAACACTGAGAGTGTCTTCTTGGCTGGGCCCTCGGTTGGGCACTGGAGACATAGCCGAATCTCACAAGTTCCCCATCATTTAGGAGCTCACAGTCTAAATAATTATCATTTACTGAGCATCTACTGTGTGCCAGATGCTCTCATCCTCTCAACAACCCTCTAAGGAAGTTTTTATTCTCACCATTTTTCAGACAGACTGAAGCCCAGACAGAAAAAGTGGCTGGCAAAGAGACACACAAACCCAGAAAGTAGTGCAGCTGGGGTTAAAATTTAGTCCTGCCTGTCTCCTAATCCCTCTTTCCTCTGTCTAAGCCTGCTTGTCATCCAGATGTTGAGAATTCTTTGCAGTCTCTGGGAGATTACCCAAACAGCACCCTTCTGGGCACCAAGTAGATGCTAATGAACATAGTTAAAGGCTGAGGTCAGCTTCAGGAGGACGTGGTCTCCCCGCAGCACACTCTGCCCCAGGGTTCTCTCCAGCCTGGGCCATGTGGAGGGCCCGGGAGAACATGCTGAGGTCTGAGCTCATGGCTCACATGACCAGCTGAGCCGCCTGGGTCAGGGCTCCTTGAGGGAACTTGAAACCTGGCTGGGTTCCATCAACTCCAAGAATAGCAGCTGACCCTACTCTCCCCAAGCCGGTGGCCTCTGATCAGGTTCCAGGAGGCCCCAACAAACTCCGGCCATCAGTGGCAGCAAGCTTTGACCTTGAAGCTGCTCTGGGGTGGGGTAATAACAGCCACGTTTATTAAGGGCCCACTGTGTGCAGGGCACCTCCTGGAGGAGGGGACATCCTTGGAGGAAGGTCTAGGAAGTATGGAACCCATTTTACAGATGAAGATGTTGTGGCTCACAAATGTTGAGAACTTGCCCAAGGTCACAGTGAGTATGTAGCAGAGCAGGATTTGAGCCTGGTGTGCCTTTGCCAGTGGCCCTGCTTCTGTGAGAAGAGAAAAGTACTCTCTAGACCCCTGAAGTGTCCTAGGCAGAAGGGACAAATGACATCAGCTTTCAAAGTGATGTTATTACTGCAAAGTGGGGCTCGTGTGCTTAGAAACACAGGATTTGAGAGGCAGCAGAGATCCCCATTCACTTGAGCCTATTTCGTCATCTATAAAATGAGAATCACACCCACATGTCAGGTGAATAAGCATAAGCATAGACTTTGGAGCCAGGAAGGATTAGAGTCCTGTCTCTGGCATTTCCTAATCATAAGACCTTAGACAAATCACACCACTGCCTCTCTGAGCCTGTTTCCTCATTCATTTGTTCCACAAATAGCTTTTGAGCACCTACTGTGTGCCAGGCATTGTTCTAGTAGCTGGGGATACATCAATGAAAAAAGCAGACAAAAATCACTACCCCTGTCAAGTTTATATTTTAGAGTTCTGGAAAATACCTCAGGATTGTCATGGGGATTAAATGGAGAAATGTACAGTGGTATCATATGTCTGGTAATGTAATGGTGTCTGGCAAATAATAAGTAGTTAGTTTAATGATATGATTATTATAATGCAAACTTGCCTGGTCAGTGCTCCGTGAAAAAACATTTCATTTGATACTGAATTTAACCATTTAATTTAATAGGTAAAGTAACGGACACCAGAGAGGGCATGACATGCCTCCAGTGGTCTAGCAAGGCAATGGTAAGTTCGCAACTCCTAGTCTGGTGTTTGTACCACCATCGACTAAACCCAGAGGGCTGTCTCTGACAAAGGGAGCCAAGGAGGGAGGGGGGAAGACTGAGTCTTATAGCCAGTGAGGTCCAAGGTAAGCGTTTAACTAACTGATAGACTCCAGAGCCCAAGTGGGCTTTAACTCTCTTGGTGCCAAATTCTTCCTGTGTTTCTCAGGTGTGCCAGGAGCTTCCCAGGCCCTGCCTCCACATGGGCATATGGTAGGATGGGCTGAGGATGGGGTGGGGCGATGAAGAGCTGAAGATGCAGGGTGCTTTTCAGGGCCAGCTTCATGGATGTGCCACCCATGCATTTGCACAGGGCCCCATGCTCAGTTTAATGCTCTGCCATCACCGTCTTGAAATTCTTAATAATTTTTGAACAAGAGGCCCTGCATTTTCATTTTTATTCCACTGGACCCCACACATTTTGTAGTTTATTTGTGTAGGTGCTGTGCTCTGGGGTGGGAGGCAACCGCCCCCAGCCTGCTGTGGTCCTGGGACTTGTCAGAGGCTCATCAAATCCTATGGGCCAATGGCTGAGTCACCAACAGACAGGAAAGAAGCCAGACCAAGTCCCACCATAACGGGTCTGACCTGTGACTGCAAATCTCTAAGAGGCTATAACCGGGCAAGGGAAAGACAGGCTCTAAGGAGGTTCTGGGGATACAACAGGAACCCACAGAGAAGAGGCATGATCTGAGGGGGGTTTCTGCTCAGTGTGAGAAGGGCTTTTCTAATAGTCAAAATATAACCCCAATATATAAAGCATACCTCAATAAAACTGTTAAAAATATAATCATAATACTGGCAGCTAACATTGACTGGGTGCTTACAATGTGCAAGGAGTTGTGCTAAGCACTCCACTGAAAACATAGAGGACAGCAGAGTGGTTGAGAACGCAGGCTCTGGAGCCATACTGCCTTCTTTCAGTCCTGGCTCCACCACTTATTAGCTATGTGACTTGGAGCAACTTAATTGACCTCTCTGTGCCTCCGTTTCATCATCTGGAAAATGGTGATAAGAATGGTATCAACGTCCTGGCGTTATTGTTATTAAATGAGTTTACAGTTTGAATAAAAAAAAAACCCAAAAAACAAAAACAAAAACAAAAAAAAGAATCTGAAAAAAATAGATTTATATATATACACATACACACACATACATATATATGTAATATATGTATATATATGTATGTATAACTGAATCACTTTGCTGTACACCTGAAACTAACACAACATTGTAAATCAACTACACTTCAATTAACGATAAAGGGAAAAAAGATTCAGTTTTCTAAAAAAAAAAGAGTTTACATATGGAAAACACTTAGAACAGTGTTTGACATATACTTGTATCTAAGTGTTTGTTAGATATTGTTTTATTTAATCTTCAAGACAATCCTGTGGCACAGCTATTATTTAGCATTATTCCCATTTAATAGATACATAAACTGAGCCTTAGAAAAGGTCAGTATTTGCTAATCACAGAGTTGGTAAGTGGTGGAGCTGGGATTTGGCCAGCAGTCAAGGAAGTTTCACCTTCCACCTTAGGACTTAGGTCAGACTTCATAACAATTAGCCCACTGTTTAGACCAGAGTAAGCATCTACTCTTTGTTAAATTAATCAGTTAGTCATTATTTCTTTCATCTCTGAGATGCTAAGCCTCTGGGAAATGTGTGCTCTGCTGGAGGAGGATTCAGGAACCCAGCTGTCTTGGGATTTCTTACCAATTGTTGACCTCCACATAATTAAATATCAAGTATGACCCACGCTACGCCTTCTGAATTAATTGCCTAGGTGTTCCGTCCTTTCTTCCCTATGGGCATTGCCCAAGCTCCAGTCTCATTATCCCTCTGGACTCTGAACTTAGCACCACTGTATACTAACCCTGGTCTCTCACATCTGCATAGCATTTTGCATTGTGCAGGCCTCTGAACAGATCCCAGCCAGCCAGGGCTACCTGCCCTAGGACCAGAGCAGACTGCATGAGAGCAGTGTGCAGTCTGGACCATGGGGGAGCTTGGTGAGTTGCTGCTTTCTGGGTGGTTATTTGGGGATCTTCTAAGGCAAGGAGTGGACTGAAAGGGGCAAGGCCCTCACCAGTGTTCACCGTCACTCACGCTTAAGATCTTGGATTCAGAACCAGTGCTCAGGGAAGATTGTCTGAAGGCAGGCAGTCCTCAGCTCCTCTAGAAGTTTAGAAATTATCCCTTCATGAAGTTCCAACTACAGAGGGCTGGGGCCCTAAAACTGGTCCCTGCCACAGAATATCTTTTTCCCAAATTGCTATCAACTTATATCCAGGATTGCTGTAGGACACACAGTGAAGTGCCACCATATCTATATTAATAATAAGAGCAAACACTCACTCTGTGTCAGGTACTGTTCCAAGTGCTTTGTAAATATTAACTCTTTTAATTCTCACACAAACCCCATGGGGTGGGTACTGTTTTTATTTAACTTACAGAAATTCAACTTTACTTGCTGTTAATAAAAAGAGATGGAAAGAGAAAGCCCAATAATATATTAAATATTTCACCCACTCAGCATATGCTGCAGGATGAGTGTGTCATGGGAGAGGTAAATCTGCTGTTCCTTCTGTTGGTATCAGTCCCTACATGCCTCGTACAATCCACGGTGTGTGCACATTTCACCACACTGAGTGCGATTCTAGTATTTCTTGCCCCCAAGCAAGCCAATCTCTTCATCAGAAACCTCCCCAAAGAAACAGCAACCTGTTCCATTGCTAGAGGACAAATTGGCTCTGCTGTTGAGAGATGGTTCTATACTCCTACTTGATGGGTGATTGAAAGGCTTTCCAAGGATAATCTTGACTACACACAATTCTGTAGAACCTTAGCCCAGGTAAGCTTTGACTGACCTTTAACTCACAAATAAGGTGACCAACCAATCTCAGTTTGCCTGGGACTAAAGGGTTCCTGGGACGCGAGACTTTCAGTGCTAAAACTGAGCAAGTCCCAGGCAAACCGGAATGAGCTGGTCTCTCTATTGCGTAACACATCTCTGGGGCTGCGTGAGAGCCCTGTCGAGGTCATGGTCCATTCTGTCATTCTTTGTGAGGCTCTCAGGAGAAATTCTTGTCTGATCTTCATACCAAGAATAGTTGTGTGTCTCCTGAGGAGTAAGTGCTTTGTTTTTATCTCATGTACACAGTGAACAGCTTTCCCCTTTTGCCTTGGCTGCTGGAAGTCTTAGAGCTAAAAATGTGTGATGCAAATTTAGCTGTGCCCGTCACTATGTTCTGCACTTTTTGCATCATTCCAGGCTCCACTTTGTCCCTATTTTGTTTTTCTCAAACTTATCTTGTCCTGTCTTAAACTTAATGATCTTGTTTTACTTAAATGTCTTTCTGGATTAAGATAGGGTAAAAGTAAACAGTTCTTAATTTAGAGTCTAGACTATCTTGCCCATAGTCATTGAAAATCTGCAATGATCTGCAAAATTTATGTGCACATACATTGTTTTTCTGGGGAGAAGGGGCCATGGATTTTAATTTTTCAAAGGAGTCTGTATTCCCCAAAATATTAAGAGCCATTGGTATAAGTGAACCAAGAAACAAATAAATGCTTTTAGTCCAGGGAAGTTGGAAGGTTGAAAGTTTCAATTGGTTGAAAGTTGAAAGTTTCATAATGGTCTTTTAAAATGTTGGAGTGATGGTATGGAGGAATGTTGGTAGGGTAGAACATTGGAATGGCAGAGAGAGGAAGGCTGGTGGGGTGGAGTGGCCCCCCATAATGGAATGGCAAGGTGAAAGAATGTGGTGTGCTGGGACATTATTGTGTTAGAATATTAGTATTTCTGGAATGTTGATGTGACTGGGTTCCTAGAACACCTCCTTCTAGATGTCCTGGCATCCTCCTTGCTTAGTTTTACCTTAGGGTTGGGCTTCTATCTGATTCAGCCTCTATATCTTCCACATCTCCTACTCAGTGTCCTATTAAGAGCCCAGTGAAGATTGGTTGCTGGAGCCTTGTGCCAATGGGCACCAGGCTGGCCTATGGGCTTCTGTCAATTTCACACTGAGATGCCTATTCCTTTCTGACTTTGCCTATTCTTCTTTGAGATATATCTCAAATACCTTGCAGACTCAGGACCCCAGTAGACCACCTTGTCCATTTCTCTGTCTTCAGTGCTTGTCTCAGGGTCTGCCCAGAGGGCATGCCCAGTTTATGGCTACTCTAGGGCATGCCAAGCTGCTGGCCATTGGGCCACCTGCAGATGGGGCTCTCAGGACTGGAGTTCAGCTTCTGGGGATGTTAGGCTGAAGGCAACTCAGGATCCTTGGAGTTGGTCATGAGAAGGGGAAGCCAGGTCAGAATAAGTTGTGGGGGAGTTCCATTACCAGAGGAACCTGATCTAAAGGCCAAATTCAGGTGTTGGGTTAGGACAGAGACTGCTGCCCTTAGCCTGGAGTTTAGACTGGAAATGGAGAAGGAGTTGGGGTGAGGGCTAGCTTCTTGGATGTTCTCTCCTCCTTTTCTCCATCCATTCATTCAATTAGGTAACATTCGCTGAGACCCCTCAGTGGCAGACCATGTCAACTCCATGCCCTGGAGTTGACGGTCTGTAACGGAAGAGACCAGCACGGACACTGACAACCCAGCGTGGTGAGGGCTGCGACGTAGGAAAGTTGTAGGGGCTGTGGAAGTTCAAAAATGTTCCTAGAGGAATGCTGTCTGAGCTGACTCAGGAATCAGGATGCAGTTGAGGGACACGTGTGTGGTGGGAAGGCTGCCTCAAGGGCCAAAGCACATGGATATTCCCTAGCATCTAGGTGGGGGCCTCAGATCAAGGACGATTGCAGACTGTCCAGTTCTTTGGGCCCATGAGTTTGATCTGTCTAGGTCTAATATAGTTGCCTTCAGACCCCTCTCCCCAGCTATTCCAATAACTGACAAATTTAAGTCTCTTGCAATCATTTCCAACCAGGAGAAGATAATTGATTCTAATGTTTGGAGACATTTCCTGGTTACGAGAGAACAGGATGTTCTGGAGGTGCAAAGCCTCCTACCGCCCAGCCATCCTGCTGCCATGCCCTTTCCTCCTGGCCCACACCTTAGCCAGGCCCTCATCCCAACAGCTGGGTGGGCCACGTATTCTCCTGCTGTCCATCTCAGTTACAGCAACTTTAAAATGAGCTCCAGAGTGGTGTGGGGGAATGCTCACTAAACAGGGAGGCAAGGGAACTGCATTCAAACCCTGGCTCTTGAATGAGGCTTCATAGATGGCACTGTGTGAGGTTGGGGAGGGCACTTCCTCTCTCTAGGCCTCGGCTTTGCCATCAGTGAAAAGAGGGAAAGGATGCAAAGATTGCTAAGACGTCTTCCTGCCCTGACATTCTGTGTCTCTGTTGAATCCTGGATGTCCTGCTTTCAGCCTGCTCCTTTGAAATAAAGGCCATGTGACAGAGCAGACTCTGGAGACAGGAGACCTAGACATGATTTGGGTTCTGACTTGCTTTGTGAGCTTGGGATAATCACTAAACCTCTCTGAGCCCCAGTTTTCTCATTTGGTAAACTGAGGTAATACCTACTTCACAGGGTTTTGTAAGGCTCCAATGAGCTAAAAGGACTATGATGATGATGGTGGTGGTAGTGGTGATGATGAGGATGGTGATGATGATCTGTCTGCATTGCAGTCAATCTCTTGGAATAAATTACAATTGTACACATAGCCAGAAAGTTTGGGGGAGAGCTCCAGAGTCACAGGGAATATGAACAAGGTTTTAAAATCCTTCCCCAGGACTTCCCTGGTGGTCCAGTGGGTAAGACTCTGTGCTCCCAAGACAGGGGGCCCGGGTTCAACCCCTGGTCCGGGAACTAGATCCCGCATGCATGCCACAACTACAACTCGGTGCAGCCAAAATAAATAAATAATAAAAAGAAGAAGAAAAAAAAAAAAGCCTTCCCCATGGCTGAGCTATTACTGAGGAGGAAAGGGGGATTCATCTTTGCTAACTACCCACATCCATATTTTTTTCCCATTCCTACGAGGTGGGTGTTAGTGTACCCACTTATTAGCTGGGTGACCAGTAGATAAACCCTTCAGAGACTCAGTCTCTTCACGTGTAAAGTGTAATATTACCTGACTCAAGATTGCTGACACCTGTAGTGGACACTGCCTACTTTTGGCTGCTCCGAATCCAAACACTCTGCCTACTTGGAGGAATTCCAAGCTACATGGAAGCTGAAGGGGGCAGCTGCTCTTCACCTGATCCCTGAGGGTCTGGGCTCGGCCAGGTTGGTGCCACAGCTGGGCCTTGAATCTGCTGGGAGTTAGAGGGGTGAGGACCGTCAGAGATTACTTCAGGAGGAGGCTGCAGTGGGGACCAGAGCCCAACATTGCGGTGGTGAGCCACAAGAGGCTGTGTGGCTTGAGGTGGAGTCTGTCCTAAACAGTTCCTAAGGCAGAACTTTGGCTGTGCCCAGCTGCCCCTGATTCACGCCTAGTTCTCCAGTCTCCCCATCATTTCAGTGAGCCATCCAGTAGCCTTCTGATAAAGCTCTTTTTTGCTTAGTTTTGCCAGAGATGGTTTCAATAGTTTGCAACTGCGAATCTTAACTGGTATGGAGTAAATCATGTAACATGCCAGACACAGTGCCTAGCATATAGTAAGCACTCAAAAAAACTACACAGGGCTTCCCTGGTGGTGCAGGCATTGGGAGTCCTCCTGCCGATGCTAGGGGACACGGGTTCGTGCCCCGGTCTGGGAAGATCCCACATGCCGCGGAGTGGCTGGGCCCGTGAGCCATGGCCGCTGAGCCTGTGCGTCCGGAGCCTGTGCTCCACAACGGGAGAGGCCACAGCAGTGAGAGGCCCGCGTACCGCAAAACAAAACAAAACAAAACTACACACACACACACACGCACACGCAAACTAAGGTTCAGAAAAGTAAAGTAAGAAAATTCCCTGGCGGTCCAGTGGTTAGGACTCCATGCTTCCACTGCAGAGGGGCACGGGTTCGATCCCTGGTTGGGGAACTAAGATCCCACAAGCCACATGGCGCAGCCAAAAAAAAAAAAAACAGAAACAGAAGTAAAGTAACCTGCCCAAGGTCACACAGCAAGGCTGCGGTGCTGGTATGGGACTGACCATGAACATCTTAGTAGTACAGTGTATTTATATATCACTTTCCATCACACATTATTGTTGAACAGTTCATTGTTGATACGCTGGTTCAAAAGCCTCAAAACACCCCATGAAGCCCATAGGACCAGAATCCTTTCTTTGGATAGAGAGGAAGGTACTGCCTCAAGGTAACCCTGTAAACAGTAGTAGCCTGGAACTCGGGTCTCAAGTTTGCAGCCCAGCACTGGTGCTCTGGTGGTGTCCACGCATGTGAGGTCACATGTACATATGCTGCTGCATCCTGTGAAGCAAACCCATCTGAATACGTGGATCCCTGGTACATTAGAGACCTGGGGTGAGTCAGAAGCTGCCTGTGAGGCCAGCAGGGAGGGAACATCAGGTACCAGAACCTAGAGAAAGGAATGCTCCTTAAGCCACTATGCTGATCTGGGGTGTGAGGGAATAAGGGTGTTTGGGGTACAGGGTGGGGGTGGGGAGGTGGGAGGTGGAATCATCCTAAACTGGGGCCTCCTCTGCTGGGCCTCCTAATCAAGGGGTTTTGATTCCTGTAGTGTTGGCAAAATGGCTTAATTGGACCTAATGGGAGAAAATGTGTGGTGAATATGGATAATACAGGAAATGAGGCCCCAACAAAAGCTGGCTGGAGGAAGGCTGATGAACTGAAGACAGGTCTGATGGGAATTAGGCTAAGGCTCCATGGGTGAGCCCAGAAGGTGAACAGCAGGGACAGCTGCTCTGCCCCAGGGGCCTAGGACCATACTGCTCACCTGGGTCTCCTTCCTGCCCTGGCCTTCAGACCTTGACTTCACACTTGAATGGAATCAGAAAATGTCAGACTCACGGGGTTCTGGGATTAGAATCAGGCTCAGGATTCTAGAATCACAGACTTTAGCATCACATATGTTAGTCATAGAAAATTTTGGAACCTAATCATTTGACAGTTGGAGACCCTTGGGAAAAATTTAGGAGATCCTTCTCCAACCTTCTTTTAATAACAATAAATAACATCTGTTGAACATATCACAACTTCCAAAGTCCTTTCACATCACTGCATCACACTGGAGTGGGTGGTATTCTACCTTCAGATTAAGTAATGTGCAGGAGATCAAAATGAGCCAGTTGGGACTGGAACCCAGCTTTGCAGAATAAATTCTATTTTTCATATGCCAAAGTTTTGATACCCTTGTCTTCCAGAGTTGTGAAAACACTTTTAACTACTTGGTATAATGTATCCAAATTTTTGGATGTTTGTTGTGTAAATTCTGCACGGTCATGTACCATTTTTCTTAATGCATTCTGGCATACTGCAGTGCTCTAAAATGTGATTATCCTTGTTGCATCAGCATAATCAGGGCTGGTACATTCTGCGATAGCTTTTTAGCAGCTTTTATCATCCAGCACTATTTTCAGTGAACAAAGGACTTAAACAACATATCCAAGAATAGATTTAAAGTCACTAACGTAAAGACTGAACTTCAAATCACTCTAGGTTTAGTCAGAACACGTTCTGATCTTCTTAGAATAAAAAGTTAAACTACCAAAAATGCAGAAAGAAGAAAAAAGGGAAAACAAACCTCCCTGATTAGGCGCACGTAAGGCCACACAGAGGGATGGTTGTGGTGAGGAAGGGGTGCCCCTCGTGGAGCAAAGCTGTGTTTATGATTCTGCCAGTAACAGGCTGCTGGTAACCTGCGGCAAATCCCTGCCCTTCTCTGGATCTCAGTTTTCCTCGATTTCAAATGGGGTTAATAATTCCTGTCTTGGGAAAGTTCGGGAGTTTATCAGCCCTGGGGGAGATCTGCAGCCACAGGAGAAACAGCTTAAAGAGAGGGTGAAGGGGGAGGGGTGCGGAACAGCAGGGTGTTGCGCGGGGCTTACGGTCTCCATGGTAACGCACGGCAGCCAGGAGAGGAGGCGGGGCTTGAGAACCCGGAGCAGGAGGTTTTGAAAATGAAGGTTTGACAAAGAAAGCTCCCTCCTCCCTGGAGAAAGGCCTTCTCGGAGACAGAGCTCTGCACTCGAGCAGCCCTCTGTGCCGGGTACACGTTGCTTCTTTGCTCATGTTACAGACAGGTCCAGAGAGAGGTCGAGTGTCACCAGCAAGTCACTGGCAGGGCGGGCATTCGAACCCAGCTGTGCTGACCTCTGATCCTTGCTCTTCTCTGTACCAGAATGTTGTTTCTCTGAACCTTGGTCTCCCCATCTATACAATGAGACAGTTGAAAGGTAGGTTTCCAAGGGCCCTTTGAGCTCTGACCGTGTTTGATCAAACTATTAGTAAACACACCGGAGGTGGTGAATACTAAGAGGAGGATCATGCAGTCTGTGAGGCATAGGCTGATTTGTCTTTGCGTTCTCCACCCCAATACATGGGGAGGCACAGGGGAGACATCTGGTATTTGTGGAATGAATGTTTATGCAAACGGACACATTCTTCTGTTCCAGAAGGTTTAAAGAGCACCTACTATGTGCCAGGTACTGTGATAGTTCAGAGAAGGTCTCGCTCACTGAGGGCTGAAGGCTTGCCGGAGAAGGAAGCCCTGGGTGAGGGAAAGGTGAGGAAAAGGGTGCCCAAGTGGGCGCAGGTGAGGGAGAGGACTCTAGTGCCTTGAGCTGCCCTACGAAATGCCCTGCATTCATGTCCTGGGGCTTCCCAGCCAAGCATGATTTCTCTCCATCTCCAGTCTCCAGAAGGATGATTTCATTCTCAAGGCTCCTGCTGGGCAGCGAGGCAGGCAGCGGGGCCAAGACCTTTTCTTGGAAAAGGTGAAAAAATTCTGTTGAAGAAGAGGGTGGGGCAGGTGACCCCCTGCTGGCTTCTCCTAGGAGGGCCCACTTTGTTTTTGTTTGCTTTCCCAGCTGGCTTATAGGACGGAAGGTGTGTTGAGGTCATGCCTCTTCCTCAGCTGGTATGGCAAAAACAGCACTGAACTGGGAGTCAGAGACCTGGATTCAAATTCTGACTCTACCTCCAGCTCAATGTGTGGCCTTGGGCAGGTTGTTTTTGGTTCCTTGGTCTTACTTTGCTAAAAAAATATGGGGATAGTGATCTTCAGAGTGGTGTAGTGAAACTCAAATGGGAAAATGGTTATGAAATCCTTCCTACCTCCTCACCAAAGTCATACTTATCATTTACTGTGATCCACAGGTTTTACAAACATTATCTATCAATACAACCTGAGCAACAATCCTGCAGTGTTGCTCTTTGTTATTTAACATATGAGGAAACTGAGGCTCAGAGGAGTGAAGAAATTTGGCTGAGGCTACACAGCTAGGAAGCCACAGAGCCAAGATCCAGACCCAAGTCTTTCTGACTGAAGTATAACTCTAACAGCAGATCGCTTGGAATTTTTATTCCTTCACCAAATGACATTTATTGAGCATATACCATGAGATAGCTGGCAGCTGGGATAGATTAATTAATACAACACTATCAATCAGGAGGAAATAGATGGCATTTCTCAAATTGGGTAATTTGGGTAATTTGAGAAGAGTTTAATAAAGGGATTTTGTAATACAGGGACAAGGAATAGGGCAAGTAATGTTAGGGCACTAGTTACTACCCTTAGGCCTACAGGAGTAAGGAGGGAGAAATTACAAGAATCTGGAGTCAAAGAGAGCTGTGGTAAGGACAGTGTGACAGGAGCTATGTCCTTCCTACAGAGATGCAGCCAGCCCATGATGTAACTTCAGGGAGGAAGCTAGGGGAATTTATACTCTGCTGGGACTTTAGTTGACCAAACCCTAACAGAATCCAAAGGGCACAGTAGTGCCTTAATGTAAATCATACAAATCATCCTTCTAAGATATGGAGAGTGGGTCTGGAGTGGCAAACAGAAGATGGCACAAAGACGTTTCTTTCCTCTAATGAGGGGCTTATCAAAAAACGGAGAAGACAGGTATATTCACAATTGTAATGAAATATGTGAAAAGAATTATACCAGTAATCTACTGCTGTGTAAAAAACTAGCCCAGGGCTTCCCTGGTGGCTCAGTGGTTGAGAGTCCGCCTGCCGATGCAGGGGACGCGGGTTCGTGCCCTGGTCCGGGAGGATCCCATGTGCCACGGAGCGGCTGGGCCCGTGAGCCATGGCTGCTGAGCCTGCACGTCTGGAGCCTGTGCTCCGCAACGGGAGAGGCCACCGCAGTGAGGGGCCCATGTACTGCAAAAAAAACACAAACAAAACAAAACAAACTAGCCCAAAACATATGGCTTAAAACAGTAACCATGTGCTTCCCTGGTGGCACAGTGGTTGAGAGTCCGCCTGCCGATGCAGGGGACACGAGTTCATGCCCTGGTCCGGGAAGATCCTACATGCCGCGGAGTGGCTGGGCCCGCGAGCCATGGCCGCTGAGCCTGCGCGTCCGGAGCCTGTGCTCCGCAACGGGAGGGGCCACAACAGTGAGAGGCCCGCGTACCGCAAAGAAAAAACAAAAAAAAACCCCAGTAACCACTTATTTGCTAATGAGTCTGTGGATTGGCACTTTGGGCTAGGCTTAGCTGGCGGTTCTTCTGCTGATCTCACCTGGGGTCACTCAGTAGTTGCAGTTATCTGGTAGCTCAACTGGGAGCTGGTTGGCCCGGGGGCCTCAGTGGAGAGCTCACGTATATTTTACATGGTCTCATCTGCCAGCAGGCTAGCCCAGGCTTCCTTACATGGTGACATGGCATTCCAAGAGGGTGAGAGAGGAAGCTGAAAGGTCTTTTGAGGCCTAAACTCAAAATAGCACAGTGTCACTTCTGCCACTTGCTGTTTGTCAAAGCAAGTCGCAAAGTCGGCACAGAAACAAAGGATGGAAAAATACATTCCACTACTGGATAGGAGGGGTGGCAAAGTTACATTGCACTAATGCAACGCCATGTAGGCTTGTATAACCTATCTTAGTGGTAAGCCATCTTTCAACTGATGAATGAATAAAGAAATCATAGCACTTTCCAAACTATTGTAACTGTGTATTAACCTATCAGTCTTTCCCCAATAGCCTGAGAACTCCCCAAGAGCAGGAATTATGACTGATTCATTTCTTTGTTCCTAGAGCTCAGGGCAAGGCACACAAAACATATTAAGTGTAGTTTTTTTTTTTTTTTTTTGCACTACGCGGGCCTCTGACTGTTGTGGCTTCTCCCGCTGTGGAGCACAGGCTCCGGACATGCAGGCTCAGCGGCCATGGCTCAAGGGCCCAGCCGCTCTGCAGCATGTGGGATCCTCCCGGACCGGGGCACGAACCCGTGTCCCCTGCATCGGCAGGCGGACTCTCAACCACTGCGCCACCAGGGAAGCCCTAAGTGTAGTTTATTGAATGACTATGGCTGGGGTGGGGTGGTGAATAGTCTACTCGTCCAAAGCCCTTGGAGCCACAAGTGGTACCCTCTTTAAATATAAAGTTGACATTATAGAACACTTCCTCTACCTCACTGAGACCCTTCAAATATTGCCATGGTCCATCAAGGTCAAATTCAACCCCCTCTTCCTCCACAAAGGTGTCCAAACTACTTCTTTTCTCCTGTTTTAGAATCTCTGCAACTCTAATGGCCTTTTACCCCACAGCTTGGCATTTGCTTTCAAAAATCTTATTGCTCTCTAGGGATTTCATGGGTCAAACCTACTTTTCATCCCTAGTGAGTAATTCCCTAAGGGCAGGGCTGCATCATCTATCCCTTAAGGCTTGTCACAGTGCTGGGCTCACAGTACATCCTCAGTCAACACTCCCTGGGACTTCCCTGGTGGTCCAGTGGTTAAGACTCCACGCTCCCAATGCAGGGGGCTCAGGTTCGATCCCTGGTGGGGGAACTAAGATCCTACATGATGCATGGTGCAGACAAAAAAAAACCAAAATAACAACAAAAACCACTCCCTGAGTGGACCACCCACTCTAGATGGCCTTGATCCTGTGAGGTATGTAGAAAGTGTGCAGGGAGCCACTCACACCCTTGTGAGTGTTCCACACATGAAAGCATCCCAGGTCTCTGGGACAGAGCAAGGCATGTTGCTCCCCTGGGCTCTGGCCTGTGCCCTGGGCTTTGGTTGCCTATACTCTGGCCCCTGAGCTAACTGGACATAAACCAGGAGGAGCAGTGTCCCAAAGGGCAGTGACATGGCCTTCTCCTGACAAGAGGAGAGATGTCCAAGGCTTGAGCCATTTCTTGTGGGCACACGATCCATCACTGTCCATCAGACTTCTGACATTTCAGGAACCAAAGGGGCAGCTGTTGAATAGGCCCTGAAAGCAGAGCTCCTGGTGCCAAATTTTACTTCAGGGTCATAAAGAACATAAAAAACTATCGCATAAGGTGCCGAGTTCCTTCCAATGCTTTAAACCCTTTCCTATGGCTCCTCCTTGCCAGGAGGATGAAGCCCAAGCCCCTTGATGGGGCAAAGACTTCAGGACTTGGCCCGTATATCCCTCCAGCTTCATATCTCACCATCCCTCACCTTGACTGTAGTGTTCACCAAACTCAACTACTTCTTTTTCCTTGAAATCATCATATGCTGTCTCTTAGCTCTGGGTGTTTTTGTATCAGTTCCCTCTGCCTTGAATGCTATTCTCTGTCTTGTACCACAAACTCCCGTTCCCCCATCAGTGGATCCTTCAAGACAATTCGGGCATCACTTTCTCCAGGAAGCCTTCCCTGAAGTTTTTGGCTGGGTTAGGGATCTCCCATAGATGCCATAGCCATGAACTCCTTGAGGATGGGGACTGGGATTTCATTTAGCCCAGATCCTGGGCTAATTGACAGAGAATCACTGTCAGTCAATGTTGAAGGAACAAACAAATGTGCATATTTGAGGACAGGCTAGAAAACCACCTGACAGGAGTGCCATAAAAGTGAGTGGAAGGTTCTAATATTTACAAGTTCTAAGATCCAAGAGTTCCCTAATTCTTGGCCGAAGATTGAGACTTGGGCTCCACTCCATCTAGAGCCCTCTCCCCAGTAAGCCACCTCCACCCCCCTGCCCTCTGAGTGTTTGTTCTCAGGCAGGCACACACACATGTTCCGAACATAACCAGGAAAGCAATTTACAAGAAATAATTGCCGGTCAATGTGTGCTTGGGAGCCGCGGTGAGCTCAGACTATTTCTGTCTGTGCGTCAGCCCACCCGGCTTCCTTCCTCCTTGGCTGCCTTGGGGGAGGGGGTTCCTACACCACCAGTTGGGCAGTTTGTTTCCAACCTAGGACTCAGGCAAGCCATTGTGAGCCAGCTCTGGGGGCTGACTGAATTCAAACGAGAGAAGCTGAACAAGGGCGATGAGGAGTAGATTTTTTGGAGGGGGGTGGGGGAGGAGCTTTATGGGACCTGGGATGTGTAGGTCAGCAGAGGCAGCACAGAAATCTACTTTCCACCTATCCCCACCCCATCCACAGAGGCTCTGGCTGGTGAAAACCTACCAGGCCTCCAGCCCTGCTCAGTGTGAGGTCTCCTCCTAGCCTCCCCAGCTCCGAATTCTCTTTATTCTTCCAGGCCGGTCGTGCTCAAAGGGTGGTCCCAGCCCAGCAGCAGCAGCATCACCTGGAACGAGTTAGAAATGCAAATTCTGAGGACTTACTCCAGACCTACCCAATCAGACACTCTGAGGGCAGGGTGGGGGCAGGGAGCAACAATCTGTGTTTTAAACAAGCCCTCCAGCTGATCCTGATGCAGGCTGAAGTTTGAGAACCAGGGGTTTAGGCCACTGATGACCACTTGAGTTTTTAGAATTTACAGATCATCTCCCCCTAACAGACCATGAACAGCCTAAAAATAAGGTCTTTATAGGATTCTTCCTTGTAACCTGCCAGAAGGCCAGCACAGAAAGTGTTCTGAGAAAAACTGAATTTTCCTAATGGGGGTACCAAGGAGAGAGACAGGATCTATGCTGTGAAAGGTCACATAGAGCATCAGTGACTAAATTTCCCACCTATCACCCATTCCTGCCACACACACACACACACATACACACAGGTACCCTAAGGTCTCTCTACAACAAATAACTTGCAATTCCTGGGCTGTGCTAGGCTCTCTCTCACTGTTTTTGAACAGGCTGTACGCTGGCCGTAATTTCTTCTGACTGTCTCACCTAGAAACTTTGACTCATCTTTGATGATTCAGCTCAGACATCACTTATTCCTCCCTCCAGCTGCATGAAGGGCCCCCCACTGGGCCCACTGCCCTTTTGTGTGCCCACCTCACCCTCCAAATGAACCCCTTGAGGGCAGGAGCTGTGGCTGATTCCCTGTTGTTTCTGGTAACCTGCACAGGTCCTGGCACAGGATAGACACCACGGAATGTACAATAAGGGGACAGAGGTGCTGGGTTTAGAGTGCTGAGCATAACACATACACACACACACACACACACACACACAAGGCCACAAAAAAAGCAAGACCAGAACCAAAATCTCTCATTTTGCAGCCTAGGGCACTTCTGAGGTGACTCACCCTGCCTTGCTGCCCATCGTATACCCTTGGCTGGTTCAGGCCCCATGCACAGATATCTAAGAGTGACCATTTCACTGTTGCCAAATCCAACAGTGAGTCATATCACTGTCAGAAATGTCAAGAACTGCCTTCAGTGGCTACTGAGTCTCCCCATCTTTGCCTTGCGCCCCCAAGGCAAAGCCTAAAGCCATTGCCAAAATTAAGATAAGGAGAGCAGCTGGGAGATAGGGGAGGCAGTCAGCATCCTGCCCTAAGATTCCTTTGCTATCAGACTAATAATATTTTAAAAACCCAATAATAATAGCTAACACAATGCTTTCCGTTAGCCAACACTGTTCTAAGTGTGATGCTTTGCATGGACTCAGTAATTTAATCCTCCCCCAAGCCTTACGAGGTAGATATTACTGTTATCCCTGCTTGTACAGATGATTAGGCACAAATGTTACTTAGCAAGTAAGGGCAGCGACCAGATTTAAACTAGGCATTTGGTTCCAGAGTCCCTGCTCTTAATTACTAAGTTATATTGAAAAACACTCACCTGTAATTTTTGGAGTTTTTGTAGCACTTTCATGTTCAGGAAGAGAGTTCATATCCATCAACTCATTGAACAGTCACCATGACCCTGCAAGGGAACTGAGGCTCAGATAGACTAAGGGACTTTATCCAGGCCACACTGTGGAGCCTATTAACCATTTGTTCCCTCACTCATGCTACATTCACTCTTTCATTCACCTGAGGAACTGAATGATATTAAACATGGCTGGGCCCTGTGTATGTACTCTACACTCCCTCTCCTTCTGTTCCTTGGCAAGGGACCCCCTCCAGGAGCGACACAGAGCTGCTGGAGGGGCACGAATCACCTGCCCCTGGGTGCTGGTCATCTTCCCTGGGCTTCCTAAGTACATCTGCTCTGTGGCAGGAAGACCAAGTCCGAATTCTCTGACTCCCCAGGTTAGGCGAGGGGCTCCTCTGAGTCTCCACAGGCCCCAGGCTTCTCCCTGATCGCCTGCAGTTGTTAGGACCATTTTACCAGGGACCCATGTCTAAACTCCCTTCGGCCCACAGTGGGCCAGGCAGAGCACCATGGCTGGATCCACAGTAAGACCTGAGTGGGTTTGCTAGGAAAAGCCCTCATTTATGCTGCTAGGTTCCAAAGTCCCTTTGATTATCCCCAGCCCCACCTTTTTACCAAGAAGAAAGAATCCAGAAGAGGATGGTGTAGAGATATTTATTGGGTGTTTATGGAGCTGGGTCTAGACTGGGGACAGGGGCCTCCTCAGGGCTGCCTGGAATGTCACCGGCTGTCACTGTAGCCATGAAGCAGTGCTGGAGGAGGCGTTTGGGGTCCACAGCCTGCTCTTCATTGCAGTCCGGCCATGGGTTCAGGAAGGGTGACTCTGCCCGAGAGGGCTCACTCCCGGCACCTCCACTGAATTGCCCATGTTCCCACCTTGGCGGTCAGGCAGTAGTACCTCATCAGGGTCTGGAAAACAGCAAGCCGAGGGCATGGGGCTTCCTCCTGCACCCTTCCTTTCCATCGGGATCATACACGCTGAACTTCCCTGAGTGCTTACCTTGGGCAGGATTGTGCTCAGAGTCTTAAATGCATCATTCATTTAACAAATATTCATTAACCATATACCACATCATGAACTAGGAGCTGTCAATGCTTCTCATGAACTTAACGTTTAATGGGGGAGACAGGCAATAAACAATTGTTAGTACATGTGAAGACTTCACCTTCACCATAAACCTGTGTGGTAGGTACTATTAAAAACTCATTTTTTAGGTGAAGATACAGGCTTACTACACAGCTAGCCTTCAGGGAAGTGCTGGAAAACTTAAAAACATATATTATTCTCTGCTTTAAGAATAGATTTCATGAGTCTCTTCAATGGCTGCTTAATCCTCTCCTCCTTTTATACCTGAGCTTGATAGGAAGCTCACTTGGCCTTATTATATCCCACTTCCCATTCATGACTTATTCTGCTGCAGCTTACTTGGTTTCTGCCCTCAACAGAACTTAAAACTTTTTGTCACTGAATCCCATGGTTACTTATAAGTTATTGTCTCCCTTGGCTTATCAGGAGCATTTCACACAATTAAGCATTCCTGCCTTCTTGGATAAAAAGTATATCAAGTGTTCAAGCCAGAAATGTGAGTCAACTCTCACACCTCCTACCCCTACCCCTTTCCAAAGTCAAGCAATTCACCAGGTCCTGTTGATTCCACCAAATCACTATCTGCCATATCCACCCATTCTCTCCATCCTCAAGGCCACCACACTAGGTCAGGCTTTCATGTTCTTCTGCCCAGGCAAAACAGCCTTTGGTTGGGTCCCCTCCAGGCCACCTTCCAGGCTATAGCTAGAGAGGTCTTTTTATTTATTTTATTTTATTTTTTTGGCTGTGTTGGGTCTTTGTTGCTGCGCGCGGGCTTTCTCTAGTTGTGGCGAGCGGGGACTACTCTTTGTTGCAGTGCGTGGGCTTCTCATTGCGGTGGCCTCTCTTGCTGCCGAGTATGGACTCTAGGCACGTGGGCTTCAGTAGATGTGGTGCACAGATTTAGCTGCTCCATGGCATGTGAGATCTTCCCGGACCAAGGCTTGAACCCCATGTCCCCTGTATTGGCAGGCAAATTCTTAACCACTGCATCACTAAGGAAGTCCAGGGAGATCTTTCTGAGGTGAAGTGAGTCCATGTACTGCTCTTTCTCAAAAGCATTCAGTGTCTTCCCATTACCTGTGATCCTTGAGGTGCATTCAAGTTTCTTCATGTACTAGCCCCATCATCCCTTCTCTAGCTTTTTTACTACTACTCTTCCCTCAAGAACTCTATGCTTTATTATACCAAAATTTCATTGTTCCCTGAATGGGTCCATTCCTTCACATCTCTGGGTCTCCACTTTTACTGTTTCTTCTGCCTAGAATGACATTTTATACCTTCTTTGTCTAGAAAACTCCTATGCTTTAAAACCCATTGATGGAAGAGACCGAGGATGAACGGTGCCTCTGAAACCAAGGGAAGAGTGAATTTCAAGAAGGAGGCTGTAAGGCTTCTCTGGTGGCGTAGTGGTTAAGAATCCGCCTGCCAATGCAGGGAACACGGGTTTGAGCCCTGGTCCGGGAAGATCCCACATGCCGTGGAGAAACTAAGCCCGTGCGCCACAACTACTGAGCCTGTGCTCTAGAGCTCGTGAGCCACGACTGCTGAGCCCGCGTGCTACAACTACTGAAGCCCACGCACCTAGAACCTGTGCTCTGCAACAAGAGAAGCCACCGCAATGAGAAGCCCACGCACTGCAACGAAGAGTAGCCCCCGCTCGCCGCAACTAGAGAAAAGCACTTGCGCAGCAGTGAAGACCCAACACAGCCAAAAATAAATAAATAATTAAATTAATAAAAAAAAAAGAAGGGAGGCTGTATGAGACATTGGAGTTGGCTACACAACATCCATTCCACCTCTTCCCACCCAGTAATAGCAATTATGTTTGGGTAGGATAGGCCCCATCTCAGCTCCAGCAGGGGGGCCTGCTTGATCCCAGCCCATCAAGTAGTCCTGTTCCTTTGCTACAGGGATGAGAAATCAGTGCATAGCATTTCCCTGGGTTCAGTGATTGGTTTAGGGTGGGCGCAGGACCTGAGGTAGTCCAATCAGGGTAGAGCTCAGGCCTTTTTTTTCCTCCTGGTTGAAGGAAGAGATAGCTCCCTCTTTCTCCTCCTGGCTAGATGGGAACAAAAAGCACAGAGTCCCAGGGACTGCTGGCAGCCAACTTACTACCATGGGAAAAATCAGTCTGAGGAGAAAGCCAACACAAAATAGAGGGCAGAGCTGAGAGAATCTCAGAGGACAAAGCCGCAAGCATGAGGACATTGTGAACTTCTATTGAAACCATTCCTAAAGCTCATCCTACTTTTGGACTTCTCATCGACAGAGCCAAAAAGTTCCTTTTTTGTTTTTTTTGTTTTGAACTTTCTATTTTTAATAATTTAAGGCTCACAAAAAGTTACAAAAATAGTAGAGAGTTCCATTGTACCATTCACCTAGCTTTCCCCAATGATAACATCTTACATAACCATGGAGTAATTTCAGAACTAGGAGACTGCCATTGACATAGTACAATTGACTAAACTACAGATCCTATTCAATTTTACCCATTTTTATATGGACTTTTTTTTTGGTGTATAGTACTATGAACGCTTATCCCATGTGTAGATTTATATAATCACTACCACAATCAGGATTAAGGACTGTTCCATCACCACAAAGAAATCTTCTCATGCTACCCCTTTATAGTCATACCTTCCTCCTAAACCTAACTCTGGTAACCACTAACCCCTTCTCCACACTATAGTTTTGTCATTTAAGAAGTGTTATATAAATGGAATTATGCAGTGTACAACTTTGCAGATTGGCTTTTTTCACTCTGTTTAATACCCTTGCAATCTACTCAAGTTGTTATGTGTATTGACAGTTCATTCGTTATGAACATTTGTATATAGGTTTTTGTGCAGACACATTTTCATTTCTCTAGGACCACTTAGGAGTGTGATTGCTGTTTTGTATGGTATAGTGGATTGAATGGTGACCCCCAAAGATATCAGGTCCCAATTTCTGGAATCTGTGAATGTTACCTTATATGGTTTTTGCAGATGTGATGACATTAAGGCTTTTGACATGAGATTATCCTCAATTATCTGGATGGACCCTAAATGCCACCACAAGTGCCCTTATAAGAGAAAGGCAGGGATTTCCCTGGTGGTGCAGTGGATAAGACTCCACAGTCCCAATGCAGGGGGGTCAGGGTTTGATCCCTGGTCAGGGAACTAGATCCCACATGCATGCCACAACTAAGGAGCCCACGAGCCACAACTAAGGAGCCTGCGGCTGCATCTAAGACCCAGCGCAACCAAATAAATAAATAAATAAATATTTTTTAAAAAGAGAGAGAAAGGCAGAGGGAGATAGACACTCACAGACAGTGATGTAAAGACAGAGGTAGAGATTGGAGTGATACAGCTACAAGCAAAGGAATGCTGGCAGTCACCAGAAACTGGAAGAGGTAAGGAACAGATTCACCCATGGAGCCTTTGATTTCAGCCCAGCAAAACTGATTTTGAATTTCTGGCCTCCAGAACTGTGAGAGAATACATGTCTGTTATGTTAAGCCACCAAGTTTGTGGTAATTTGCTACAGTGGCCATAGGAAACGAATACATATAGTAAGTATGTTTAACTTTATGAAAACACCAAATTGTCTTCTGAAGTGGCTATACCATTCTAATTCCCACTAGAAGTATATAAGAGATCCAGTTGTTCCATGTCCTCACTTTGGATTGTCAGCGTTTTTACTTTAGGGTGCTGATAGATGAGAAGTGGTATCTCATTGTGGCTTTAATATGTGTTCTAGCTCCATTTATTTAAGTCTTCTTTGCTTTTCTTCATTAGCATTTTGTATTTTTTATCGTATAGCTCCTGTACATGTTTTGTTAGTTTTATACCAGAGTATTTCCTTTTTTTTCGGAGTGACTATACATGATATTATATTTAAAATTTTGGTCTCCAGTTGTTTGTTGCTGGTATATATAAATACAATTGATGTTTGGGTCTGACCTTACATACTATGACCGTGCTGAATGCACTTATTAGGTCTAGAAGGTTGTTTTGTGCATCTCTCTGTGTCTGTTTTGCAGATTCTTTGGGATCCTTTGTTATTTAAGCTTGCATTTTAAGGCATTCCATTTGGTATAGGGATTTAGTTCAATCTTCTATTCAATGCAAGAATCTCTTTCACTGAATCCCACATTTAGCCTTTTCCTGGTTACCTTCCAGGCTTGGGGGTGCTCTTTTTTTTTTTAAACCAAGAGTTACAATTGACGAACTAAATACGACCCATGGTGATGAGGGTGCACTTTACAAAAGTATTTCAGGTCTTATTCTAAGAAAGACCCAGCTTTATTGAATTAACATCTGCCTTCCTATGGCTTCCCCCACTGATCCTAACTCTGTTCTCTGGCTTCTCTCGAAATGTCTCTTCCTCGCGCCCCAGGGTAGCCTTGCAGAGACTGGAGGTCCTAGGCTGTGAACACTGAGACTCCTTTGCTTGAGGCCAAATGTCCCCAGCTCTTTAGCCGATACTCACATAATCTGGTTCTCAGACCAAGCTGGTCACCTGCCTCTGATCACCTTCTGATTGGTCAAAGTTCCTCTGAAATTGTGGGTCTCTGAGCAGCTGGCAGTCAGGGCTCAGGGGGAATCCTTGGGCTTCTAGGAGCTATAAAACCTTGGCTCAAATCCTCATTCTGATATTAAATCATTGTGCTATCTTGGGCTAACTTCTTCTCCTCTCTGGATCTCAGTTACTATTCTATAAAATGGGGTAGAAAGTAGGGCTGGTCTTGTTTTTCTCTTTCTTTTCCCTGGAATTTCAAATTGTAAAGGATTCTGTCTGTATAATAGACTGCCTTTATTAGGTACTAGCTCCCCCCTCCCATTTTCTATTAAAGAGTTCTGATTAGCAGGAAAGAGCCCGTGCTAATTACCCTCCTTGGACTAATATAATTCTAGCTCAAAACTAAGAAACTTGGTTCCAGTAAAACCTTTGAAATAGTGGAAATTGCTCAAGAATCCTCATTGCTATATTTGGGGACCCTTCAGTGATATATTTGGAACACAAAGTTGGGAACCTGTGGAGTGGATGCTAAAATGTTACCTCTGAGCTGTGACAGCTGATGCATTCTATCCAACTGGGAGTAAAGAAGGACCATCATTCTCTTGCTTCCAGACTCTATAATTCTGTTATTGTAATCTGAGCTTCCACTCACCCTTTTTTGGCAGATACATCACAATGCAGGTTCATACTGAACTTGTGGACCCAGCATGTCTTTTTTATATGATTATCTTTCCCAGATCCCACGGATTCCCTCACATATGTATCCCAGGGCCTTCAGTTCCACAACCCTTCAATTCCCTTCCAGAGGAACCAGCAGAATAGGCAATGGTCCAACTCTTGAGTACACATATATATTTCTGCCTCTTCCTCTGGCTAATATATAATGAAAGTTATTAAAGTCCCTCAGTGGTGCCTGAAGCCTGGGGGAGGGAGTTCTGTCTTATCAAGGTGCTAGCCAAGAGGCACTTGGAGAGGAGGATGCCTAAAGGCAAATATAAAAAGTTCAATTTTCAAGTTACAATAAGATCCATGTTTGGCTAAAACACGCTGGTACAACAATCTTATCTGATTCTCCTAACAACTCTCTGAGGTAGGTGTTATTATTCCATGTTATAGATAAATAACTGAGGTCCAGACAGAGAAGGTTAGCACTGACACAGGTATTAAGTATTGGATCCAGGATACACTTTCCATTCTGCTTGATTCCAAAGCTTGGGCTCTTTCCACAGAGCAAGCATACCTTTAGTATAGGTTAGGAATTCTGTTAGGTGCTGGGGATACAAAGGCACTTAAGACATGGTTCCTATATTTGAGATATTAACAGACAGGTTGAGGAGACTAACATGTAAAAATCTAAGTGCCTAATAGTAATAAAAATGAGGGTTACTCATCGGTAAAAGTCTACCATGTATCAGAGACTAAGTAGCTCCTATGTAAACATCACCTCTAGGTTTACAGCTTTCTTGGTGGGTATTATTGTACACATTTTACAGAGTAAACTGAGGCCCAGAGAGAAGTGACTTGACTAAGGCCACACAATAAGAGTGACAAAGCCAGGATTAGAGCCAGGTTCTCTGACACCCCAGCCCAGGGTTGTGCTTTCCCACCTTTCTCCAGGGACCTTTTGGCCAGTCCCCCCATTACCTGGGGTCTTAGCCTGTAGTGACCAGCCAGGAAAGGAGTTCTCAGATTCTCTCCCTGCTTGGAGATGAGTCAAGACTGACCCATCACTGAGGCTTGTTTGGGTCATAGGTACTACCTCCCCAAGCGTGGTTAATTAAAAAGCAGTGGGCTCTGAGGAAGTGGAACCCTTCCTGGAAGGTAAGAGGGCCTGCTACAGGAAAAGATCTTTGGCCCAGGAGGCAAAGGCTTGGCCAGATGCCTGGGTGACCTTGGGCACATGAATGTCCCTTTCTGGGCCTCAGCAACCCATTGATACAGTGAGAACATCAGACTTGATTTCTAGGAGCCCTATGAATTAGTGAGAATGGCTGATTAATGATATCCCCACCGACACTTTTCAGAGGAGGATGAGAACTGAACTCTTACCTTTCTTTTTTTTCCCCCCACTTTTTATCTCTTATTAAATGTACCTAGGTTGGAATATCAATTCCACACTTACCTCACTCACCTCATCTGTAAAATAGGATTGATAATAACCACCTGGTAAGAGTAGTTGAACGGGTTAAATGGGATAATATGTTTAAAGTCCTTGGCATAGTGCCTAGCACAAACGTAGAAGCTCGGTCAGCCTTCTGATCAAGCTAGTTCCTCACAAAGTACAAGAATAAAAAAGTTTACGGTCTTTGTTGCATCCCAAGTTTGAGGGATGGGGTAGGGTGGGGGTAATGGGACAGTACAGAACATCTGGGCAGCAGAAGGAGCCTATTTTCAGAAGCTCTGTTCTATTTCCACTCTGCTCTTGCCAAGGAACTCCCCATCCCGTCCTTGCCCCCAGACTCAGCGATCAGGACCCCAGGTACCATGTGCAGTGAGTGTGGGCTTTAGAGTCAGGAGATCGGGGTTGACATCCCAGCAGTACATGCTCACCAGCTGTGTAGACTTGGCCATTCACTTCCCTTGGCTGAGCCTTGATTTCCTCTCCTGTAAAATGGGGCTAATGATCTCTCTACATGTCCTGCCAGTGAAGGAGATGGAAACAGATGAAAGTCTGTGTAAGGGGGCAAGCTCTGATGAGTGTAAGGTAGCAGCCTGTAAACGTCTCAGATGCAGGAGGGACAAGAGGCTCCTGGGTTGATGCTGTGGGTTCAGAGGAAGGAGAGAACAGCACTTAATGAAGAAAAAAGGGAGGTGCTGAGAGCTGAGTTTGGGCAAAAGGCAGAGAGAGCCAAAAACTGTCATTTATTGAACAGTCAGGAAATGCATTTTCCATCTGAAAAACAGGAAGCAAATAGCAAGAACACAAGCTGTGTCAAACCCTGGTGACTGAATAATTGAATAATCCAGCTGGTGGCTGAGCAGTGAAAAGCAGGAGGGTGGTTTTCATTCACAGGACCGACGGACGGGTGAACTGTGTTCCCTTGAGTTAGAAAGGCTACAGGGGAGAGATGAGGGGAGTAGGGCACAAGCAGAAGCACCCCACACACCTGGCCTGGTGAGGTAGAAAGAGTAGGACTTTGGAGGCAGAAAAACACACATGTTTGAATTCCAGCTCCGCAATTTACAAACTGTGACCCCTTGGGCAAGTTATCTGACCTCCCTGGAAGCTGGTTTTCACATCTGTAACATGGGTGATAATAACACCTACCTCACTGGGGTAGTTTGGAAAATTAGACAAGACAGTGCATGTAAAGTTTCAAATGGTATCTGGCATAAAGTAGGGACTTCCCTTTCTCAGCACAGGGATAAGGAAAAGAAGGAAGGTGGAGGTGGAGTTGGCTCTGTCGCTCACTCACTAGGTGACTGAGGCCTCGGTTTCCTGATCTGTAAAATGGATAGTAATAAGTTCTGTACTCTGCCTGGTTATTGTGAAGAGCAAATGAGATAGTCTATATAGAGCTAATTCATTCCTTTTAACTGCAGTATCATATTTTATTATTCCTCTACTGATGGACATTTAGTTTGTTTCCAGTGTGACAAGCTGTCATGGAATCCATCTTTACAAGTCCTCTCCTAGTGCAACTATATCTCTAAGGCAGATAATTAGAAAAGTGGAATTACTGAGTTATAGGGTATGTACATTTTTAGTTTAAATGGATAGTGCCAAATTGCTTTACAAAGTGGTTTTACCAATTTATTCTTATCAGTGGTATATGAGAGTATCCATTCCCCCCATGTAAACTTCTCACTATTAATGTGATCCATTTTTGGATTTTTGCCAATGTAATCATTTTTAAAAAAGGTATGTCATTCTTAAATTGCATTCTCCTGATTATTAGTAAGGTTGAACATCTTTTCATGTGTGTTGGGCATTTGTATTTCTTAGTGGATTATGTTTTTCTCACTTGTTCAAAGATATGCTTATATATTCTGGATATCAATCCTGTCTCTATTTTAGATACAGTTGATTCTCATTAGTCGCTGTAGTTATGTCCGAAAAAGTCACCACAAACACTAAATTAGTGAATACTGAATTATTGCTCCTTGGGGAAATACAAAGTTAGGTTCCTGTGAGCCTCTGGTCACATTTTTGTCAGTCGATCAATATATAACTTTGTTTTGTGTGTGTTTCTGTTTAAAAACACCTTATTTAATATATATTGCTAACTCATTAACATTTAACTCATGGCCAACAGCACTATACCTCCTGTCTGAGCAAAGTGTACTGAACACATGTATTTTTTCCATAAGGCACCTGACAGCCTTGTGCTGAGGAATACTAGACAGAACTTCAGCATTAATTTGGGGGTCATTTTCAACAGCGAAACCACCAACAAAAATCATAAAAATGCAAAAACGTGGCACTAAATATACCACGAAGAGGACACTTGTTTACTGTATAAGAGCAGAAACAAGAAGGCAGAGCATGGCCTTCCTTGTTCAACCTCAGCTGAGAATGTGTGTGATAGGGCAACTCAAATTTTTTGTTGCTCTGTGCACATCCACATCTGCACATGACCTCAAAAACACTGAAAGTATTGATTTTTGAGGTTACAAATTAATTCTAGCAAGTAGGCAAATTCACAAGTATGGAATCTGTAAATAATTAGGATTGACCGTGTGTGTGTATTTATATCTTTGCAGTCCACCACTTGTTTTTTAACTCTATGTATGGTATCTTTTGTATTATTTGTATTTGATGTCTATTTGTATTTGATGTAGGCAAATTTGCCAATATTTCCCTTATTTTTAAAATTAAACATTTTATTCATGTTACTATATTCTTTAATTAGTCTGTTTCTGGAGTCTCTTTCTATTCTAGGGTTTCTCAACATCAGCACTATTGACATTCTGGGTCAGATAATTCTTTTTTTTTTTTTTTTTGCGGTACGTGGGCCTCTCACCATTGTGGCCTCTCCTGTTGCGGACGCGCAGGCTCAGCGGCCATGGCTCACGGGCCCAGCCGCTCCGCGGCATGTGGGATCTTCCCGGACCGGGGCACGAACCCGTGTCCTCTGCATCGGCAGGCGGACTCTCAACCACTGTGCCACCAGGGAAGCCCTAGATAATTCTTTATTGTAGGGTGCTGTCCTATATATTGTAGGATGTTTAATAACATCTTCCTGTAACAAATAGGATGCTGACTATAATCAAATTATTTTGATTAACAATGAACACATGGAAGAGTTTGGGATGGAAATGTTCATATCATGAACCTCCTGAGAAATGTGCTGCTGCTTCAGAATATTCCAGAAACACTTTTGAGGCAAATGTTCCAAATATCATTTCTAAATATCTCCCCTCTGCAAAGGTGCTAACCTGCTGAATACAAGGAAATCATGTGACCTCTTTCTTACCTGTAGTCTGTAAGCTTAATCCTGGGTCCAACTTTGTGTGGGGTTTTGAGCTGATGAACAGGTAACAAAGCACACAGGCGGTGACAATGAAGGCTGGGAGGACCACTGCTGCTATGGACAGGCCCACAAGAGCACCAATACTGGGGAGAGAAAACCATAAGGGAGCAGAGGGTCAGGAAAGGACTTGGGAAGCAGCATGTTATAAGAGAAGTATTGTAAGTGTTATAGGAATCAGCCAACTTTAACTTTTGTTCTGTCTCTCCTTGCCTTAAACAGGCTTTCTGGGCCTAAGCATGGGAAAGAGCATCAACTATGTGGCAAGTACTCACCACATACATAACTTGACATGGCTCAGTGTCACCATGTAGTTGGGACTCAGTATGTGTTCCCTTTCTTCTCCTCTCCTTTCCTCAACCTGCTGCCACCCCAGGAAGCTAGAGATGATCTTAAAGAGCCCTCCCCACACTGCTGTTTCTTAAAAATCAAGGGACTTCCCTGGTGGCGCAGTGGTTAAGAATCCGCCTGCCAATGCAGGGGACACTGGTTCAAGCTCTGGTCCAGGAAGATCCCACATGCTGCAGAGCAGTTAAGCCCGTGTGCTACAACTACTGAGCCTGTGCTCTAGAGCCCACGAGCCACAACTACTGAGCCCACGTGCCACAACTACTGAAGCCCGCGTGCCTAGAGCGCATGCTCCGCAACAAGAGAAGCCACCGCAATGAGAAGCCTGCGTACTGCAACGAAGAGTAGCCCCTGCTCGCCACAACTAGAGAAAGCCTGCACGCAGCAACAAAGACCCAACGCAGCCAAAAATAAATAAATTTATCAAAAATCAAGACACATAGCAGGCCTTAGTTCAATACCCGCTGTCCTTCCAGACTCAAGGTAACTTCTGGCCCAGTCTCTAGTGGGTCATCACACCAGTGTGGACTCCATGTCTAGAACACCTCCCTGCTGCTGGTCCCTCACCCCACAACCTCACTGCCTCTGCCCCAAGTCAGGCCTTGGTCATCTGGTCTCCAGACAACTACCTTCTGGCTCATTTTGGGGGGCCACTGTCTTTCCTGTTTCACATGATCTCTCCCATCATCTCCCCACATCAGAATTTCACCTGTCCTTGAAGGCCCATCTCAAATGTCTCCTCCTCAGTGCTTTCCTTGGTCCTCTTTCTCTCTCCTTTCTTCTTCCAGGCCAGGCCCACCCAGCCAGGACATCTACTCTGGGCCTTTAGCACCTCCTACTTGGTCAGGCAGCCCAGTGTGGTAGGGAAAGAACAAAGAGCTTTGGAACTCTTACAGATGCACCTGGTTTAGGACCCAGGTCTGTACCTAACTCGATGTGAGATCTTGATAAAATTACTTAGCCTTTTGAGCCTCAGCTTCTTTGTTGGAAAAGTGAGAATGATCAAAACCCAGCACCTCACAGTTGGTGGTGAGGATGAATGATATATGTAATATTCTTGGTGCATAGAAGTTCAACATATTCCTCATGTGTTCTTTGTAGGGAGACTGAGACCATGTTTAACTGGCTTTGTTCTCTCCTTGTACAAGCTCCAGCACATAGTAGGCACTTAGTAACTATTATTGAGTACCTACTTTTTGTCAAACACTGTGGGATGTTCTCCCAATAGTAGGGGATAGGTAGCACCAGGGTTGTTTGTGTGTCCTTTCTGCCTGTGATTCCTGCAGCTTTTCTGCCCACCCCTCCCAGCCCTGACCCCAGCCTCAGATTCCTGCCTTTGCCATTTCTGTTGGATTTCACTCCCAGCTAGCTGATGGCTAACTTCCACTAAACAGAAACACCTTAGAGCTTTGGAGAGTCTGTTTTCCCAAAGCTAAATAAATTATTGGATATCCCTGCAGTGGAATAGTATACAGCTATTAAAAACATGTTTTCAAATAATATTTAAGATCAAGGATAAATTCTGATGAGATAATGTTAAGTGAAAAAAGCAGGACCCACTACTAATTATATAGTGTAGTCCTAACTTAAATAAATAAACATAAACATAACATATACATGCATAACATAACATAGGTAAGGTTGGATGTAAATACACTAAAACGCTAACGGGCTGTCTCTGGGAGTAGCACAGGCTGTGGATGTCCTGTCTGTGTCCCATTGGGTCTTACAGTTGTGGAATATTCTGGCCAGGGTTTCAAAAGCCCACAAATGTACCTCTTTGTCTGAGGGCTTTCTTGGGCCCAGAACAGTCTCTGTTTGCACGTTGAACAGGTCAAAAGTACAGGAAAATTAATGCCTCCCTTCTCCCACCAGCACACAGCCAATGACTGAAAGAAATTTGTATGTAAATACCCAGCTTCCTGGCCCTCAGATGGGATGACTCTGAGAGTATGTTCTACACTGGCTGGCAGAGTTCAGCAGTTTAAGCTCTGGTGGCCCTTGGTGGTGACTTGCTTGGTAACACCATCATTAGCTCCTTCCCTTTCCCATCTCACTTCCCCACCCTGTACCAGTATTTTCTAGGATTGCTTGTCATATAAACTACTTGCCCTCAAATCCTTGTTTCCAAATCTTCTGGGGAGCCCAAGCTAAGACACTGGATTTCTCACGGATGCTTTCCTTTTCTGTTTCTCCTGTCCTTTCCACATTGAGCATATAGTACTTTTTAGTTCTTTAGTACTAGCCTACTACTTTTTAGTTTACTGTTTAACTAAGTATTATTTCCTTTCTTGAGATATACTCACTGTTTATAAGGCTGTTATCTGGAAGACTCGTGCTCAGGTTGGGACCACACCCTTTACAAGGGACATCCATGGGCACCTAGCTGGAAAAAGCCCTGTAAAAATAGGATCCTTTGAGGAGTGGGTGAGAAAGCTGGGGGGATATATTCCAGATCAGCGGTCAGTCAGGTAGTGGGTACTGCTCTGATGGTCTGTCTGGGAATGGAGGAACAAGCTCCCAAGGACAGAGCTGGGAACAACAAGGGAGGGTCCAAGGGGGAAAATCTGTACTCAGTATAAGATGAACTCAAATGATCAGAGTTTTCCCATGGTGAATGTACTGCCTCAAGAGGTGGTAAGTTTCCTATTGTCAGACGGGTTTGCACAAGACCTGGATGAATCCACCTTTCAATGAAGTTAGAGATTCTTGCCTGTGGTGGGAAATTGGATTGAAGAGCTGCTAGCCTTCTAGGATTTCACAGATCTATGACTCTGAAAGATAGGTAACCCACTGTGACTTCTAGGAAAGAACTGGAGGGATAGTCTAACATTTGTTAGGGTTTTTGAGTCAGACAGTTCTAAGTGTGAATCCTGGTTCTCTCACATATAAGCTGAAAAATCCTTCACCCTTTGAGCTTCATTTTCTTCATTCATAAAAGTTACTATATCACCAAGTGTCCATAAAGATTAAATGAGATAGTGTATATACAGTGCCTGACCGCCAGTCCTGATAAAACACAGAACTACTGATAAAGGATGTTTGGAAAGTCAGCCAGACATGTGATAGCACCAGCTGCTTCTCCACAGGGAGTCTTCATTTCCTGAGACGTGCTTTTTTTTAAAAATAAACTTATTTATTTTATTTATTTATTTTTGGCTGCGTTGGGTCTTCATTGTTGCACGTGCGCTTTCTCTGGTTGCGGTGAGCGAGGGCTACTCTTTGATGCAGTGCGTGGGCTTCTCATTGCAGTTGCTTCTCTCCTTGCAGAGCACAGGCTCTAGGCGCGCGGGCTTCAGTAGTTGGGGCTCACGGGCTCTAGAGCACAGGCTCAGTAGTTATGGCGCACGTGCTTAGCTGCTCCGCGGCATGTGGGATCTTCCCGGACCAGGGCTCAAACCCGTGTCCCCTGCATTGGCAGGCAGATTCTTAACCACTGTGCCACTAGGGAAGTCCTGAGACATGCTTTTAAAGACAGCAATTCTTCTTGAGCACTATCCAAGGAAACAATGTTTACCTGCTGATTTTCATGTTTTTAAGGGCCAGCTTTCATGAAAAGGGCCAAATGGAGTCCAGAACAAAACAAGTTCTCTACCCTGCAATGGCGGGGCTCTGACATCCCATGCTGGAAGGGTTGTTTCAGGGTTTGGAGTATACTGATCACCTAATGTCCTGAGGACCCCAGTTTCCCTCCTCCACTTTGCAATTGTCTGTGATGTTTATGAACCATATTATAGCCATGCCTAGGAAGAGTCAGCCCTGCAGGCTAGAACCTTTCAGCTGCCCTTGGGGTCATAGACTGGAAGCATACAACATGCAATGTGACCTCAGAGATCACCCCATCCAACCCTCTAGCTCACTGTCTGAGCCACTAAAGCACTCTATGTCTCAAGAGGGTCCAAGGCAAAGAGAGGGACCACAAGGGGTGTATAGGGAAGGGGGTGGTAGTAGTGGGATGGGATCCTGGCTGGGTGCTGAGGAGTTTACTCATCTCTGTGTCTCCAAGTGCTACAACAGTGTCCAGAAGACAGCAGAGGGTCAGTGAGTATCTTTTCAAGTGATCTGAGTAGAGCAGGTTATGAGAGCCAGGCTAGATTTAGACATTTGTGCAGCAGGTCAAGCCTGGGCTTGGGACCAGACAGGCCTGAGTTTTCATCCCAGTTCTGCCACTTCCTCTCACTGGAGTACTCTAAGATAGTAACTTAACCTCTTTCATGTTTTCTCATTTGTAAGATGGAGAGAAGATGTGCCAGCGTTGTGAATGTGTGAATGCATCTAGCCCTTGGATGGTGTTAGGTAATGTTCTTTAAATCTCAGTGTACCATGACATTGCTGGAAGATCTTGGACAATTCCCTTTTATATTCTGAGTTCACTTTCCCCACCTATGAACCAGGGAAAGGGAACTCCCTTTTATTGAGCACTTACTATATGCACTAGTCACTTTCACATGCATTATTGCACTTAATCCCCACAATAATTCCATGAGACAGGTATTACTATTGCCATTTTAAGGATGACAAAAGAGACTCGGAGATAATTTGCCCAAAGTCACATAGCTAATAAGGGAACAGAGCCAAAGTTTGGACCAGGTTCTAACCAGCCCCAAAGCTCCACACTGCTTCCATACCTCAAAGGGAGGTCAGTGCTGTCATATTTCAATACTCAGCTCAGTACTAAGTACACAGTGGGTCTTCAACAAATACTCCATTGTTATATTTTAGATGCACGTCATATCTCTTTAAATGGACTGTGAGCTCCTCAGAGAGGGAATCATTGATTTCTGTGTCTCTAGTGCCTAGCCTAGCACCTGGCACAAAGCAAAGGCTATAATGAATGAATGAAAATATGGATGAACAGAGAATATATGAATATAATTCCCCAGGTGACAGCAACCAAATGTGCAGGATCTGAAAACCTGGCCATCTGAAAATCCTTTGGAATTACAGATTGAGCAGTCTAGAAAACCAATAATATCTGTAATTGTTAGTGGCATATGCCAAGTTGATTTTACCTCTTGATCTCATTTGGTCCTTGCCCTAGTCAGAAATCATCCTCCCCATCTGATAGATGAAAAGACAGAGGCTCAAAGAGGTTTTAGAGGCAGACTGTCCTTTCCCACCCAGCAGGCATACAGCCTCTGGTCACATACCTCCAGGGACAGGAAGATCACTGTCTACTGAGGCAGCCCGCTCCATTTTCGTTGATGCCTGTTTCCCAGAGCAGGCTCAGGGTCAGGTCCTATTCTCTGGGTGAGGCCTTTGGAGACCCACAGAGATTGAGACCTGTTGCCCTCTCAGTCCCACACTTAGGTTCCAGGAATGTCAGCACTGGCCTAACCACCTGCTTCTCTGAACTAGTGGGGAAACTGAGGTCCTGTGGTGGGGATTCACCCAAATTACACTGATCTGGCTTCTGCTGTGGCATTATGTCATTGTCTCGTTATGCACTTGGAGACAACTCTGAGTCTTTGGTCTTCTGCCTTAGCTCAGAACTCACCACAGGGTCTGGCATTGCTAAGGCCTCAGGAAGGGGTGGCTGAAAGAATGACTAAATATGAGGGGGGAACAAAAGAATTGAGGTTGGGCTGAGGCTCAGGTTGAGTTGGGGTGTAGCATCAGGTGAGGTGTTAAGGCTTGAGAGTGAGGTTTGAATGTAGGTCTAGACAGTGTTTGGAGTTGGGGTGAGGAAGGAGAGCTGAGGTGGGGTTGCAGGGAGGACTGAGGTGGAGGTTAGGGCTGCTGATAGAGTAAGTACTGGGGAGTGGGTAAGGTCAGGGATGAGGCTGACGATGGCATTAGGGAGGGGACGCTGGTGGGTACTTGGATAAGGGAGGAGTCTGGGTATCCTGTGAAGGCTGCAAGATGGGAGTTTGCTGTTAGGCTGGGGCTTGTTATGTAGTTTGAGGTTGGGTTGAGGGTGGTGGATGATGATGTCTGGAGTGGGGATGAAGTGAAGGTTTTTCAGGGTGGAGTTGGTGTGAGGTTCAAGGATGGATCTGAATAACGGTTGGGTCAAAATGGGGGAATGGAGCGGAGAAGCGGCCGCAGGGGGAGCTGGGTTGGTGACAGGGCGAGAGCCTGAGGGGGTAACGACTGGGTGGGTGTCGGTGCTGACGTGGTGGTGGGCACCTGGATGAGGATTGAGACTTTAGCAGGCGGCCGGGCCGAGGATGGAGCACGGGGGCTAAGACTGGAGTGGGGTTCTAGGTGGGGTTAGGGCCAGGGTCAGTACCTGAGCCACTACATGTAGCTGTGCTCGCAGGGGAAGAAGCTGTGCGGGTCGTCGCAGCAGTACTTGTGGTCGCGGAAGCCGCAGCAGAAGACGGCCGCCGAGAGACGGACGGACAGAGACAGAACTGAGCCCGAGAAAGATACAGGGAGAGAGGCAGAGATAAACCGAGAGACAGAGATTGACGCAGAGACGAGGAGGACACAGCGAGGGGCGCGGAGACGCAGCGGTTAGAGACCTAGAGCCCCCGAGGACGGAGGGAGACGACCAGGTACGCGGACAGGGCTCGGCAGGAGGGGAAACGGAGGAGGGAGAGGGAGGGAGGAGGAGGGCGTGGAGAGCGGCGGGAAGGCGGGCGGGAGCCGGGAGGAGGGAGCCGCCCGCGTCTCTGCCAGCGTCCCCCACCGGCCCCACTACGTTCCCAGTTTATGCACTAGGGCGCTGGGTGCTCAGAGAGACAGCGCATGTCCGTGGTGGCAGAGCGGGAATCGAAGCCACCTGCTTGGATTCCACATCTGCGCTGAGCGCCCGCCCTTGTGCTAGGCGCTGTGCGGGGCAGTCCCAGGCTAGCGCAGGACACAGACAGGGGACCTGCCGTGGACCACACATTAGGGTCAGTATAGGGATGATCAATGCATGACCTTACTTAACCTTCACAACAACCCAGAGGACCAGGGGTTTTCATACTCATTTTATAAATGAGAGCTTAGGGTCAAATTAAAGTCATTTTCCGGGCCTCTTAAACCCATGGGATTTTACGTGGGTCTGTCTTGTTCCCAAGCCCTTGCTCTTTCTGGGGTTCTGTCAGCGCCTCTTTTCCAGTGACTTTTATATGTTGTCATCCTCTGACTTCCTTGCCTGCCACTTCCTTTCCCTGAGCAGCTAACTCATGCACTGACATGTTCACGCTCCCCTGTTCATACTCTCTGCCACACTGGCCTAGGACAAGGGGGGGCTAGTGGATGTCCAGATGGTAACTCCACCCAGCAGGGAGCAAAGCCAACACACCTCTCCATTCTCACACATCATTTCCAGATCACAAGGTTGATGTTCTCACTAGGATCAGAGAACCACAGTCTGAAGGAACTGTATGAAGCCTTTGGAGACTGCCTGTCTGTCCTCTCAGGGTACACTGGGGAAACCCAGGCTCTGAGAGGTGCACAATATGGCCCAATTACACTGAACCAGGACTAGGGACTGCTGAACTTTAGTTGTCAATACTTCCCATTCAGCCAATCACAGAGTGTTGGGGCTGAAAAGGACCTATGGGTCATGTAATCAGTTACTGAGTTACAGCTGGCATTAAAAAAAAAATTAATGGAATAGAAAATGCACACTGCAAATAGCAAAGTTAAGTATTCTTTCATAAAATGTTTGTTTCATTTACATGTGTCTCTATGTACTGTGGTCCAGATCACAATGCAAAATACATTTCTTATTTTGAGTCAGGTCAAAAAGGTTTGAAAGCCACTGAATCTGACACCTCCCATTGTACAGATGGGCAGGGTCTCACTCAAGGTTACAAAATGTTTAGCTCTCCTCATTTCTCACAGCAGTGGGTAGAGTAGGAAATAGCGAATGTGATGCCTTGGGAGTCCCTAATTCCTCCATCCCTTGCTTTCAGTGTGTATGGGATAAATCATGGGCATCAGGGGATCTGGGCTCAAGCCCTAGCGCTACCCCTTCTCTGCTTTTTCTCTCTGTGCTTCAGGTTCCTTTTCTCCCTCCAGGTCAGCTCCTCAGATACCGATGTGTGCCATGCCCATGACCTGGGCTCTGGGGCCCCTGAGACAGATCAGATCTGGGTCTGCCCTTGAGAAACACAGTATAGTGGGGGAGTCGGACAGATGATGACAGGACACGGCAGTGAAGGGGGAAATTCAGGGACCATGGCCACAGAGGGATCACCATCTGAAGGAGAAGGGAAGAGTTTTGAGGGGGTAGTGTCTTCAAGGGTCACTGTAAGATCAAATATGAAAACGGGAAGGAATTGTTATTATCCTCCAGAAAATTCCTCCCCTCAGCTGTGAATCTCTGGAAACTGGGAACTGTATGACTACTCTAATGGAGGTGCACTTTGGCCTCTTTATTAGATGGAGAGCAAAGAGAAAGGGTGCAGTCCTGTGGAAAGGATCGGGGTCTCCTGGAGACATGGAATTCAGCTGTGAGGTGCAAAGCACTCTGCTCTGGCTTTTGGCAAAATTGGGAAGCTGTCAACAGTTTCCAAAGCCCTTTTCCAGCCAAGAATTAATTTGTTCCTCCAGCAACCCTGTGGAGTGAGCCAAGCAGGGATGATCGTGCCCCTGAGAGAAATAACAAGGCCAATGTCACAAAGCAGCCAGTGGCCCAGGCAGGACTAGTATCCATGTCTGTCTAGCCAAGGGTCCTCTCTAGCAGTCTGATGAAGACTATGGTCCCCTATTCAGAAGAATATTTTTAACTACAAAAAGTAAATTACTTAGGATTACAAAGGATACCAATTATGTAGAATCATTATCAAAATAGTTATTTTGTGAATTAGTTCTTTTTTAACATTAAATAATGAGATTGAGAGATTCGTCTATTAACTATTGTAACTTTGAGATGGTGAATGAGTGTAAACAGTATTTCAAGATATTGCTACTATAATGCAATACAAAAATAACTGATTTCTATTGGTGACAAAGTGACAGGTTCTGCTAATACTACTGTGATTTGTTGCTTACATGCATGGTAGAAGGAAATGCTAAATTTGACTTAGAGGTCGTGAAAACAAGGATGTAATCTTTTTCAATCCAAGTTCATGGACCTCTCCCATGCTGAACTCTATCAGTGGACCCCTTGGGCTCTTTGGAATCTATGCTAAAATCTTCTACCTCTTCTGCTCTAGAACCTACCCTAATGCCTGTTCCTTCATCATGTGCGTCATGTTTCTTCCTACAGACACTTACTGCAGACCTACTATGTGCCAGGCAGTTTCCCATCTTGCATGTCATGTAGTCCTTGAAAACTTTCTTTGAGGTAGGTGTTTTTCTTCCCATTCTGCAGGGAAGGTAACTGAGACTCAGAGAGGACAAGTGATTTATCCAAAGCCACACAGCTAGTAAATAGACCCCTCCTTCCTCCCAACCTGAGGTCTGGGGGCCAGAGTCTCCAACTAGAGGGGAAGGAAAGTGTAGGAGGGAAGAGTAAGCAGGGAGAACTCATATTTATGGAGAACACACTGTGAACTAGAAATTGTGCTCTGTGCTTTTCATAGTCTCCTTCAGTCCTCACAACTCTGTGCAGTGCTACTCTCTTAATAAAGATAAAAATAATTAAATATGTACATATTTATTATAAAACAACAAATTAGAAAATACAGATAAACCAAAAGAAAAAATATCACCCATTACCTCACCAGGTAGAAATATCTCTTAATACTTTGGTATGGAGTCTTCCAGATACACACATAATTTTGCACCCACCCTACCCATAGGAAAACTGGACCCAGAGAGGTTAAGTAACTTGCTTAAGGATATACAAGTAATAAGCTACAGTCACCTGCGGTGTGACCTTAGGCAGGTCACTTTCTCTCTCTGCATTAGGGCAGTAGTGAAGATGGAAGAGCATGAAGCCTGGCACCCAGTGAGTCACAGTAACTGGAAGCTCCTTCCGCGTGGTTCTCAAAACAATGCACTCTAGACCTGGCAGCCTTGCTCCGGAGCCCAGTCCTCAGGGGTTCGGAAAGAAACGTCCCTCGCTGTCGTGGGCCGCGCAGCTCGGTGACCGAAGCCCACGGAGGCTGAGAACCCGGGCACAACCCGCGGTGAGGACTCGGTTCGCTCACCGGGGGGTCTGCCCGGAGTCCTTGGACTCTGGACGCAGCGGAGCACCCCCCTCTCCCCTTGCCCTACTGCCTCCAGCTGTAACCGCCCGACGCCCCTCCCCGATGGCTCTCCCCATCCCCGACCCGGCTCCGGTGCCAGCTTGCAGGTCACCGCAGTTGGAGAAGCAAAGAAAGGACGCTGACGTGCATTAAGCGCAAGTGCCAGTTCCTCGCACGACCACTCCCTTGACGCCCAAGACTGATTCTTTCCCTTCTTTTCCAGAATGAGGCTCTTGCGTCTCATCCTGAGAGAAGTGACTTTGCCACGTTGGAACATGAAATCCAGGGACAAACCGGACTGAGGCTCAGATCTCCTGATACCAGCTAAGCTCTCCCCCAACTCTAAGTGGTCACTCTTTGGGTTTAGGTTTTCGTTAGTTTGAGTTTGTTTGTCTTCCTATGAAATCTTTAAAACACACAAACAACATAAAGAATAATACAAGAACCACCCAAGTACTATTCAAATTTAAGAAATGAAAAATTTGATCAATCCTGTTTGAAGCCCCACTCCTGCCCTCCATACTCCTCATTCCCCACATAAGTATTCTCCTGAATTTGGTGTTTATCATCCCCATGCTCTTATTCATGCATTTATCACATATGTGTGGATCTTTGAACAATGTATGAAATTGCTTTACATGTGATTACATCTTAAATAAATAGCATCACATTGCATGTATTCTTCTGGAGCCTGCTTTTTTTCACTCAGTCTTATGTTTTTGAGTTTTGTCTATATTGATGTGTATGCTCAGTCTGGCTCATTCATTTTTACTGCTATATAGTTTTCCACTTAGTGAATATATGATAATTTATTATCCATTTTCTGCAAAGTTCAGATTCCTTCCAACTTCTTTTATTACTGTATAATGCTGTTTCTCTTGTGATTTTTTTTTTTTTTTTGCGGTACGTGGGCCTCTCACTGTTGTGGCCTCTCCCGTTGTGGAGCCCAGGCTCCGGACGCACAGGCTCAGTGGCCATGGCTCACGGGCCCTGCCGCTCCGCGGCATGTGGGATCTTCCTGGACCGGGGCATGAACCCATGTCCCCTGCATCGGCAGGCGGACTCTCAACCACTGTGCCACCAGGGAAGCCCTGTGATTTTTTATTTTTAAAATCAATTTTACTGAGGTATATTTTACAAACAGTAAAATATACCCATTTTAAGTGTACAGCTTGGTGACTTTATATTCATGTAACTACCACCACAGTCAGGATACAGCACATTTCCATCACTTGTCACCATCCATTGTGCCACTCTGCAGTCAGCCCTCCTCCCCACCCCTAGCCTTGCCTTAGACAACCACTGCTCTGCTCTCCCTTCCTATAGATTAGTTCTGCTTGTTCTTGAATTTTTGTCTTAATGGAATCCGATAGTATGTCCTCTTTTGTGCCTGACCTATTTTGCTCACCACAGTGCCTTTGAGATACACAGAAATTGTTGCATGTAGGAGTAGTTCCTTCCTTTTATTGCCGAGTACCTGGAAATATACTCATTATATGAAATACTGCAATTAGTCCATTCAACTGTTCATAGGCATTAGAGTTGTTTCCAGCTGGGTACTATCATGAATAAAGTTGCTATAAAACTTTTTGCATATATGCTTTTTTTGGGGGGGGAGGGGGCCTATGTTTTCATTTCCCTTGGGTGAATCTTAGAAGTGGATTTTTGGGGTAATAGGGTGGATGTCTGTTTAACTTGATAAGAAGTTACTGAACTGTTTTCCAGAGTGTGGTTGGAACCATTTTGCATCCCCACCAGCAATGTATGAGAGAGAGTCAGGGCTCTACATCCTCACCAACACTTGGTATTGTCAATATTTTTTATTTTGGTTATTCTTGTAGACGTGAAGTAGCATCTCATTGTAGGTTTAATTTGTTTTTTCCTAATGGCTAATGATGAATAACTTTTCATGTGCTCATTAACCATTCATGTATCTTCTTTGGCAAAATGTATGTTTTGCCTGTTTTTTAAAAAATAAATTTGTTTATTTATTATTTGTGGCTGAGTTGGGTTGCTGGGTGCGGGCTTTCTCTAGTTGTGGCGAGCGGGGGCTACTCTTCATCGTGGTGCGTGGGCTTCTCATTGCAGTGGCTTCTCTTGTTGCAGAGCACAGGCTCTAGGCATGCGGACTGCAGTAGTTGTGGCACGTGGGCTCAGTAGTTGTGTCTCATGGGCTCTAGAGTGCAGGCTCAGTAGTTGTGGCACACGGGCTTAGTTGCTCCGCGGCATGTGGGATCTTCCCCGACCAGGGCTTGAACCTGTGTGCCCTGCATTGGCAGGCGGATTCTTAACCACTGTGTCACCAGGGAAGCCCCGTTTTGCCTATTTTTAAATTGGGTTATCTTCTTATTGAACTGTAACAGTTCTTATATATTCTGGATACAAATCCTTTATCGATATATTATGGTAAATATTCTTTCCCAATCTATAGCTTGACTTCTCATAAAATTTTTTTTATTAAAGTATAGTTGATTTACAATGTTGTGTTCTTTCTCATTTTTCTTAATGGTGTTTTTTGAAAAGTTGAAATTAAGAATTTTGATAGTTCAATTTATCACGTGTTTTCTATTAAGATTACTGCTTTCCGTGTTCTATCTAAAAAAGATCTTTGCCAGGACTTCCCTGGTGATCTAGTGGTTAAGACTCCATGCTTCCAATGCAGGGTGTGCAGATTCAATCCCTGGTCAGAGAACTAAGATCCCACATGATGTGGCGGGGGGTGGGGGGCGGCCAAAAAAAAGTTTAAAAAAAAGATCTTTGCGGACCCCATGATAACAAAGATTTTCTCCTATGTTTTCTTCCAAAAGTTTTATAGCTTTATCTTTTACATTTATGCCTCTGATTTTTTTGAGTTAATTTATGTGCCAAATATGAAGTAAAAGTAGTTTCAAAACCATCCTTTGAAAGGACTATCCTTTCTCTATTGAATTAACTTGACATCTTTGGCAAAACTCAATTAACCATGTATGTGTGGATTTATTTCTGAATTCTCTATTCTATTTCATTGACCTGATCTGGATCTATCCTTATGCCAGTTCCACTCTGTCTTAATTACTGTAGCTTTATAAGTGAGTCTTAAAATCAGGTAGTATAAGTCCCCTAACTTTGTCCTTATTTTTCAAAATTGTTTTCGTGATTCTGGATCCTTTGCATTTCCATATAAATTTTAGAATCCACTTGTCAATTTCTGCCCCCAAAAATCCTGCTTGGATTTTGTTTAGGATTGCATTGAATCAATAGATCAATTTGGAGAGAATTAACATCTTAATATTGAGTTTCCCAATCCATGAACATGGTATATATCTCTTCATTTATTTAGTTCTTAATTTCTCTCAGCAATGTTTTATACTATTCCATGTACACGTCTTATACACATTTTATAAAATTTTTCCCTTTTTCTTATTTTTGATGCTATTGTAAATGACATTTTTAACGTGATATTCCAATTGTTTGTTGCCAATTTATAGAAATACAACTTATTTTCCTATATTCACCTTGTATTCTGAGATCTTGTTAAATTCAGTTAGTAGTTCTAGTAGCTTTTTTTATAGACTAAGGATTTTTTTATGTTAACATGAAAAAAACATGATTTTCTCACAGGCAACATATTATGTTGCTTGTGAATAAAGGTGATTTTACTTTTCCTTTCCAGTTGATGCATTTTATTTTTTTCTTGTTTTGTTACACTGTCTAGGATTTCCAGTACAATGCTGAAGAGAATTCTTTTGACTTTTGAGGCAGAGTTATGTGATTCTTTTTTCTCTGCATTTGATTCTCTCCCATCACACACTTATCAACAGAGGGGTCCTCTGAAGGCTTCACCTGAGCTGTTGAAGTAGCCCCAGTGGTTCTAGTCTGACCTGTAAAATCTGAACTCTCCATACCTCTCCAACTATACCTGCCTCTTCTCTCCTACAGGAAGCCTCTGTTTCAGCCAATCCGACCTGGGAAGGGAGCCTCCTCTCCCAAGTTTTTGCTTATGTAGTTCCCTTCTTTTGCTTATCTAAATCCTCTATACTCTCTTGAAGACTCCCCGCCCCTGAAAGCACCATGGTTTATTGCAGCATCTGCTCTGTCTATGTGTACCATTCATTGAACACTTCCACGTGCCATCATCTCACTTAGGAACCACAACTTCAGACTATGGGCTCCTCTAGGACAAAAGTTATACCTGCTCAGTGCTGGCTTCACCACACTTAGTCTAGGGCTGGTTCTCAAGCTGCTGCTTTGTGCCACCTTTGTTCTTTTGTGCGCTTTTGTGCAAATCAGAAAAAAGTGCCCCTTGGGACTTCCCTGGTGGTCCAGTGGGTAAGACTCCAAGCTCCCAATGCAGGGGGCACCGGTTCAATCCCTGGTCAGGGAAGTAGATTCCGCATGCATGCCTCAACCGTGAGCCTGCATGCTGCAAATAAGAGGCCTGCGTGCCACAACTATGAGCCCGCATGCTGCAACTAAAATATCCCACATGCTACAACAAATGATCCCACATGTGGCAACAAAGATCCCAAGTGCCTCAACTAAGACCCGGTGCAGCCTAAATAAATAAGTAAATATTTAAAAAAAAAGTGTCCCTTCCTCTGGCTTTATATAGCTCTATGCCAAAGGCAAGGCTGAGTAAGTAGAGTTCAGGCTAGATTTCAACTCCTAATTGTCCTTTCTGCTGGCCACCTTCAAAATCTGCATAGCCATATAGGTTAAGGGAGGAGGAAGAACTAATAAATGAACGAAAGAATGGTTCTGATGAACCTAGGGGCAGGACAGAAATAAAGACACAGATGTAGAGAATGGACTTGAGGACGTGGGGAGGGGGAAGGGGAAGCTGGGACGCAGTGAGAGAGTGGCATGGACATATATACACTGCCAAATGTAAAATAGCTAGTGGGAAGCAGCTGCATGGCACAGGGAGATCAGCTCGGTGCTTTGTGACCACCTAGATGGGTGGGATAGGGAGGGTGGGAGGGAGATGCAAGAGGGAGGGGATATGGGGATGTGCATATGCATATAGCTGATTAACTTTGTTATACAGCAGAAACTAACACAACACTGTAAAGCAATTATACTCCAATAAAGATGTTAAAAAGATAAAATAAATGAACAAATGATTCTGAATGGGTATTTTATATATAAAGATATTGAGCCTCAGAGAGGTTAAGTTCTCACCCAAGGACCCAGCCAGGAATGGCAGAAACTAGGATTTGTCCTGGGTTTGACAGTCCCCAAAGTTCAAGGAAACAAACACTGCCTTTGTCTACCTCCTTCTTTGGTCTCAACATGAGTCCAGCACTTTATTTGTTATTAAGCATTTTTCATATTCACAGTTCTTTTTCAGTCTGAGATCAGCCACTTCTGCAATTTACTCCAAGACTGCTGCACCATGGATTGAACGGCCTTCTCCCAGAATCAAAATCTCCAACCCTAAACCCTCCCTGTCCCTGCTGGAGTGTTACCAGAGTCTAGGGAGCAGAGAACAGAGGGAGAGGCAGGGACTTTGGTACTGGGTCAGCCTGGATTTCAATTGCTACTTGGCAATTGACTTGCTGGGAGACTTTAGACTTCTCACTTAGTCATATCTGTAAAATGGAAATCATAATACCTACCTTAAGAGATGAGATATAGGTTATGTGAGCACTCAGTAAAGGTTAGTTCTCCTTTTCCTTCCACTTTGCTGAGAGCAAGGATGGTGTCTCATGTTAGGTCCACACACAAGAAAACTGCAGCCTTTGTCTACAGAAGATTCTTGGTGACGTTTGACAACCCCATGACTAGAACTGCTTTTTCTCTTGACCTTGGGCAAGTCTGTTCCCCTCTCTGAGTCTCAATTTCCTATCTTTTAAGAGGGGACAGTAATACTTAAATAACTATAAGAAGAGCTATCATTTACTCAATGTTTACTATGTATCAGGTACTCCAGTGCTTTATGGGTGTATTTTTATTTAATCATCAAAATAGGCCTATGAGGTAAGTGCTATTAATATCCCAGATGTCCCAGAAGAGGACACTGAGGCACAGAGAGGTAAAGTCCATGAGTCGTCCAGCTGCTAAGTGGTAGAGCTGGGATATAAATTCTGTTTGGCAGTACTCTAGACCATGATTGCTCAGCCTACTGACATTTTAGGCCAGGTAATTCTTTGTTGTAGGGGATAGTCCTGTATACTGTAGGATGTTTAGCAGCATCCCTGGCTTCTACCCTCTAGATGCCAGTAGTACCCATTACCCAGTTGTGACAACCAAAATGTCTCCAGACATCGCCAAGTGTCCCCTGGTGAGCAAAATCACCCTTAGTTAAGAATCACTGCTCTAGACACTAGAGTCCTAGACAATGTTTTTCCCCTACAATATGACCAAACTAGGGAAACTTCTTTCCCCTGAAGGTTTCAGTAAAGGAAATCAGCTAGAGATAGGTGCTACACTAATACTAATACTGTTTCACATTTGTTACAGCCCACCTCCACTTACAAAGGGCCTTTTCACACATTAGTTTGTCTGAACATTCCAGGGGAGACAGCACATATACAGAAGTGTCTAGCACAGTGCCCAGCATTTATTAGGTAAAATCTTGGTTTCCTTTTATTGGCTAGATGAAGCAATGGAGGTTGAGGTAGATTAAGTGACTGTCCCAATGTTACACATCTAGTAAGGGGATATTGTCATTTGTTATGTAGATTAGCCTATTAACTATGTTCTTAGCTCTTTGACTTTAATCCTGAGTTTCTGCTTTCATTGGGAGTTACAAGGTGAATCAGAAGCGTTAGAAGCTTTGTTTCCTAGAGTTGAAAGGATCCTAGAGGCTATCTAGTTCAACTTCCTACTGCATGGTATTCAACCCTGGATTAGTGTTGCCAGATAAGATGCAAGACGGCTGATTAAATTTGAATGTCATATGAAAAACGAGTAATTTTTAAAATATAAGTTTTTCCCATGCAATCATCACTAACACCAGGGACGATTGTAGCCCTGGGACCTCCTCTGGAGAATGACCAGAAGGGCGCAATTGGTCATGTGCTCAGAGGGGAGCACTCATATTCCAAGAGATTAGAAGGGGCCTTCTGACTGGGCTTTCCCATCTTACTGAGATTGGTCACCCCTTCCATGGGAGGATTTGAGCCTTTTACGGGGAACCTAGCTGATGCAGGGGCTGAGACAGTCTTTAGGACACTTAGAAACTGACATAGATGATGACAATGAGGTAGTCAGTCAATATATGACTTTTGAACACCTACTATGGACCAGGCATTTCTTACGTTCAAAGAATACAACAGAGATAAGGTGCATATGAGGGAAAGGAAGAGAATTTCTACCTGTGCAATGGGAGGAGGAAATGAGAGAGAATATAGCAAGCAATTTGGTGCTGTAGCAACACCAAAGGTGAGAAATTGAGGAGGATGAGGCGCAAGGACTTTGAATGACAGTTTAAAGAACCAAGCCTTTATTCCAAGGATAAGGGTTGGGGGGCACACTGAAGCAGAGAAGTGATATGCTCAGGTCTGCTTTTTGGAACATCATTCAGCTTGTGACATGAAGGATGGATTGAAGGAGGGAGTTGGGGCCAAGGATATGAGCCAGAAAGATGATAAATCCTGAGTTAGGATAGTCATAGCAGGAAAAAGGAGAGGAGAGAGATTTGAAAAATGTTAAGAAATAGCACAGAGATGGGTATTTGTCCCTGACCCCTGCAACATCTGTTCTCCCCTTCTTTTATGTTAATGGAACTCAATTTTTATATGGGCACATGGCCATACAGAATAAAAACTTTATTTCCTAGTGAAAATAAATTATGTCTGGGTACGGCTATAGACTAAGTTCTTCTGACTTGTAGAATGTGATGTAGTCATGCCCTTAAAGGCATAGGGGTGAGGTGATCAGCTGTCTTGGGTCATGTGGCTGATGACAACATCCTAGGGATGCCAGAGCCATAAGCCCGGGCCCCTGACTAATTCATGGAGCAGGTAAAGGTCCGATTTTTACATGGTATAGAAAGAACTTCTACTTTTTTTGAGACTGTGTTTATTTTGGGTTCTTGTTACAGCTGCCAAATCTCTATCCCGACACAAAGTGGTAAAAGTCACAGGCAAGGGCTAAGATGTAGGGACTGAAAGAGATGTGGGGAGGAGAGGAAGCTGCAGAGTTTTTTTTTGTTATACCCAAGGCAGTGTTTCTTTCTTGAAATGTAGCCTATTGACCACCTGCAATGTAATCCCTCTGGGGACCAGGAATCTATGCAAGCAGTTTGGTGATTTGTAGCAATCCAAGCCTCAGCAATTCCCTCCAGCAAACACCAGGCTGGCCCTGCTGGAGCTGGGAGGTTTCAGATCTGCCTGCCTTCCACAGGTGTCTCCATGCTGACCAGTGCTCGGGGTAGCCCCAGAACCATCTACTTCTCCTATCTGTAGTTCAGTGTCTGCCTCTGCACCAAGGGTTTATTTCTGACCTTCAGCTTTGGGACTGAAGACAGACTCTGTGATGCTAAGTCAAGTCACTATCATTTCTTACCTGGATCCCACAAGACCTTGAATGATCTGGCCCCTGCCTACCTCTCTGACCCTTCTTCCTATCACTTCGCTCCAAGCAGCACTGGCTCCATTCTGTTGAGCATCTTCCCTCATTAGGGTCTTTGCTCCAGCCACTGCTTCTGTTTACAAACCGTCCCCTCTACTTCTTTGCCCTAACTCTTTTTTTTTTTTTTTTTTTTTTTTTTTTTTTGCGGTATGCAGGCCTCTCACTGTTGTGGCCTCTCCCATTGCGGAGCACAGGCTCCGGACGCACAGGCTCAGCGGCCATGGCTCACGGGCCTAGCCGCTCCGCAGCATGTGGGATCTCCCGGACCGGGGCACGAACCCATGTCCCCCGCATCGGCAGGTGGACTCTCAACCACTGCACCACCAAGGAAGCCTTGCCCTAAGTCTTATTAAAATTTCAGCTCTCGGGGCTTCCCTGGTGGCGCAGTGGTTGAGAGTCCGCCTGCCGATGCAGGGGACACGGGTTCGTGCCCCGGTCCGGGAAGATCCCACATGCCGCGGAGCGGCTAGACCTGTGAGCCATGGCCGCTGAGCCTGCGTGTCCGGAGCCTGTGCTCCGCAACGGGAGAGGCCACAGCAGTGAGAGGCCCGCGTACCGCAAAAAAAAAAAAAAAAAAAAAAAAAAAAAAAAAAAAAAAAAAAAAAATTTCAGCTCTCAGCTTAAATGTCATTTCTCAGGGAAGCCTCCACTGAACTCCAGAATATGTGCAATGACACTTTTATACATGCTTATGGTTCTTTGTACTTCTTCCTGGTGTTTATCATAATTATAATTGTATAATAATTCGTGTAATTATTTGTTTAATGTTTCCCACTATTTCCCACTATTCTCTGAGCACCATGACAGCTGGGAACATGGGTGTTTTGTTCACCGATGTATCCCTAGAACCTAATGCAGAACTTGACACATAGGCAATGCTCAAGAAATATTTGTTGATGAATGAAAGTCCCTTCCAACCATAATTTTCCAGAGATTCCCCTCATAGTCACGCTCTCCTCCCTCTACATTGAAGCTCAGCTCAGAGAAATAAATAAGCAATTAGGATGGGTCCACCCTCTCTTTGAGGACCTAGGACCAGTTGATCGTGAATGAGAATCATCTGAGGGTGAAAAGAGAGCTCAAAAAAAGACAGAGGAGGGCCTCCCTGGTGGCGCAGTGGTTGAGAGTCCGCCTGCCGATGCAGGGGACACGGGTTCGTGCCCCGATCCAGGAGGATCCCACATGCCGCGGAGCGGCTGGGCCCGTGAGCCATGGCCGCTGAGCCTGTGCGTCCGGAGCCTGTTCTCTGCAACGGGAGAGGCCACAACAGTGAGAGGCCTGCGTACCGCAAAAAAAAAAAAAAAAAAGACAGAGGCTATTGCCGTATCGGCAGCCAGAAATGACCCCTAACTGGTGGTCCCAGGCTTGCTTATCACCTCTAAATATAAGAGAGCTTAGTGATCGGTAATATGATTTAAGCAGACAACTAAAATATTGATTAATAATTAAGTGTTAGCAAATACCTAAACTGCTAAGTGCTAAGACATAACCTAATAAATAAAATATTTGGCTTATAAGTAAAGTGTTAGAAGATAATTAAGGCATCAGTAGAAAATCAGATATTAACTATTCAAGTGTTAGATGATTACCGAGGGATTAATTTAAAACTAAGTTGTTAGCAGATATTGCTTAACCAATGACTGAGGTAACAGTTGATAACAACATAAAATGAGATTTTTCCTAGGAGGACTCTTGCACATTAGAGGGGACTTGGGAGCAGCAGAAAGCTGACACAGCCTAGGAATGAAGGTCTAACTTGGAGTGCAAAATCCTCAGCTGGACTCTAAACTGCTGGGGGGAACTGTTTGCTTGTCTTTGGTTTTCCAGATAGGGTCTAGGCTGGGACAGCATGGAGCCAGTGCTCAAAATGCTTCCCATATAATTAAATTTAAGGGCCAAGGACTGTGCTGAGGAGAGAAAGGAAGGCAGTTGCTTAAACAATGAGAATGTGGTGAGTGAGCGAGTGAGTGGTGTGTGGAAGGAAAGGCTTAGGGGGTTTGTGAAGGCTGGGGATAAGGGAGAGCGGGTGTGTCAGGGAGAGGTGATGAGTTTAGTTCTGGAGACACTGAATTGAGGTGTCTCTAGTCATGCCCAGTAGGCAAGTGGGTATGAGTCCAGCATAGACACAAGGTAGAGATTTAGGTATCATCAGGGTGTAGATGGTGGTCAAAACCATGAGAAAAAATGAGATGGTTGTGGAAGAGTATATGAAGTGAGAAAAGGGACCTGCCTAAGGAAGCCTAAGGAAGACCAACAGGGAAGGAGTGGGCAGAGGAGGAAGAGTCATGGACAGACATCAAGAAGGAAGGAGCGCTCAGAGAGATGGGGGAAAGCCAAGAGAAGACAGGGGCAGGAAAACTAAGAAGGGAAGAGAATGTGTCAGGGAGAAGAGTCATACAATCAGCAATGTCAGAAGTGGCTGACAGGTCAAGTAGGGTGAGGTCAGAGAAATCTCCATTGAGAATGTGGTTCTGAGGTGTTCATCACAAAAATTTCTGTGATAGCTGGATTTCACTCTGTGTGTGTGTGTGTGTGTGCGCGCACGTGCACCTGCACACACGCGGAAAAGACCATGTGCAGAGCCAGAGCTTGGAGGAGGGTGTGTAAGGACAGGCTGGAGGCCACCACAGGGTGGTGTGTGGTCAGCCCACAGAAAGCCTTCATTTACTCTTGCAGCTTTTGGGAAGGATCATTAAGGGAGGCTTTGAGCACAGTTCAACCCTTTCACTGTCCAGTGGGAAAGTGGAAGACAGCAGAGAGGGAACAATTTGCTCAGCCTGTGAGTCAAGGGCACAGCCAAGACTTGAATCTGAGTTTCCTTCTTCTAGAAGAGTGACTTTGGGAGAAGTAGACATGAAATTCTCATTGGCCAATAAATTACCTATTAGTGACTCTGCTCATCACCTCTTTTCTATATTTATATAAAAGTGAAATACGTATTTTTACATACAAAATTGAAACATTACAAAACTACTTAACAAAGAAAGTGAATGACTCCTGTTATCCCACCCCACGCCCTCACAGACAACCACCATTAACAGTTTGGTCTACATCCCTCCCTCCCTCCTTCCCTCCCTCTCTCTCTCTCACACTTAACATTGTAAATTTTTAATAAAAATATTATTCTTGTTTGTACTGGGTGTTTTCTTGTGTGTGCATGTGTTCATTACAACTTGCCATTTTTTCACTTTTGGACAACATTCTATGGTAGCATAGAATTTAATTCATTCATTTGAATAACCATTATTATTATTATTTTATATATATTTTTATTATTTCCCTTTTTAAAATATTTATTTAATTAATTTATTTTTGGCTGTGTTGGGTCTTCGTTGCTGTGCACAGGCTTTCTCTAGTTGCGGCGAGTGGGGGCTACTCTTCATTGTGGTGCGTGGGCTTCTCATTGCGGTGGCTTCTCTTGTTGTGGAGCACGGGCTCTAGGTGCACAGGCTTCGGTAGTTTTGGCACGCAGGCTCAGAAGTTGTGGCTCGCGGGCTGTAGAGCGCAGGCTCAGTAGTTGTGGCAAACGGGCTTAATTGCTCCGCGGCATGTGGGATCTTCCTGGACCAGGGCTCGAACCTGTGTCCCCTGCATTGGCAGGCGGATTCTTAACCACTGCCCCACCAGGGAAGCCCTGTATTAGTTATTATTATCATTTGGATTTGTACCGTAATTTGTTACCAAACCATACTGATGGACACAAGAATTGCATCGAATTTTCACCATTATGAACAATGTACATACATATTATTGTACACACATATTTGCACAGTTTGGGAGTTTTTTAAAAGGAGAAATGGTGGATCAAAGCATATAAACATTTTGTTTTAAAAGATATTGACAAGGGATTCCCTGGTGGCGCAGTGGTTGAGAGTCCGCCTGCCGATGCAGGGGACATGGGTTCGTGCCCTGCCCCGGTCTGGGAGGATCCCACATGCCACGGAGCGGCTGGGCCCGTGAGCCATGGCCGCTGGGCCTGCGTGTCCGGAGCCTGTGCTCCGCAGCGGGAGAGGTCACGACAGTGAGAGGCCCGCATACTGCCAAAAAAAAAAAAAAAAAAAGATATTGACAAGTCATCCTCTAAAAACTTGTGCCAGTTTGTTGTCCCACCAACAGCTTATGCGAATGCCCGTTTCCCCACATCCTCACCAATGACAGGTATTGTTTAACAAAATCTTTCCAACTTGAATGAGGCTGAACATCTTTTCATATCCTCATTATCCGTCTCTATTTTTCTGTGAATTATCTGTTCTTATCCTTTGCCTGTTTGTAATTGTAGTATACTTTTGGTCAGTGAATTCTTATTGGGCAATAATGATAGGCTTGATAAAAAAAAAAGTCTGGGAAGACTTGGTACCAAACTGCTAACAGTGTTTACCTCCAGGGAGTGACCATATAGGAAATGAGGGGGATAGTTTCATTTTTATTTTGTATCATCTTATTTTACAATGAATTTGTATTACTTTTGTAATTGAAAAAAACACATAGGAAAACAATAACAACAACAACAAATGTTTGGCCTGGATTCTCATGGCTGGAGATTCATGTTGGGTTCAAGTTTTTATTGATCACAACTTATTTTTTGGTTCATATGCAAAAAACATTTATTGAACGCCTCCTAGTTAGCTGGCACTGCCCTAGGCACTTTCATAGGCCTTTCATCCTCAATCTCACAACAGCCCTGTGAGGTAGGAATTGGCCTCATTTTAGAGAGTTCATAACAGGTAGGAGATTATTGCTTGTACCTCTATTTGCCACATGTTTTCAGGGGCTAGAGGTTCTTATTGGTTGTTGAGTCATTGGTCAAGAGCTGTCACTGGTCGGGGGTTCTTACAGGTTGCTCTAAGATTCAAATAATCAAACTACTAGAATTTTCCCCAGACAGGAGTGATGGGGTAGGTGGGATAAGAGTGGAGGAAGGAGAGTCAGTAGTCTCTCCCTTGTAGCACCATTTGAGTTTGCTTTGGTCACTCGTGAACAGTGAGGGGAGGGGACAGTGGGAGAGGAGGGAAAGTAGTTATAAGTCTTCTCGCTTCTTCAGGATGAGCTTCCTCACATGCGATGTAATCTGGGGCCTTATCTCCTCCACCGACACGGTTGGGTCCCAAGCCCCTATCACCTTTCCATCTGGGGCCACTAGGTACTTCCAGAAGTTCCAGGTGGGCTCCTTTCCAGAAGTCTCTAGAGCAAAGGAAGAAGGAGAGCAAAGTGTGCTTCCCTGTGTCCCCTCTCCTGGAATTCCACTATTGGTGTCCATCCCTCCCTTGAAGTAGTGGTTCTATTAGTTAGAACGAACTGGAGAGCTTTTAAAAATCCTGATGCCCAGTCCATACCCCCAGACCACTTAAGTAAGAATATCTGGGGGTGAGACTCAGGCATCAGTATTTTTCAAACGCTTTCCAGGAGATTGCAATCTGGTGCCCAGGTTGAGAGCTACTGCTTTATGATTCTGTGAAGTGCTGGGTAAGGCAATATCAGATCTTCCTTAATTAATGACCTCAAACTACTACACAGTCTATATCCTATTTTCTGATTAAATCTCAATGGCTTCCAAATGTTAGTCCATGGACTCCCTGCATCTGAATCATGGTGGTGGTGGTGGTGGAGGAGGAGGGTTAATATAAACAGATTCTTGGACTCTGCTTCAGTAGGTCTCAGGCTAATGCATTTTTAAGAGCTCCCCAGGTGCTTCTAAAGCACAGCCAGGTTTGATCTATAACTATGGGAACTGAGAAGGAACTAATAAAAACACACAGGGGAAAAAAAACAAATATTAGGATTGACCCACAAAGCAAAATTCAAATTGCCTCAGTAAGGGACCTTTTGTTTGCTACACTGTTGTTTGTTATTTACTCTTCCAGGTGAATGGATTGGCAGGGGGTGGTAGTGAGGGATATGAAGGCAACCAGAAGCATGGAATAGGAGGTGAGAGAAGGCAAAAATGGAACCCCCAAAGGAAGGGAAAGGCCTGAGAAAGGAAACAGTACTTAATGACAAGCTTGGCTAATGACCCCATTTTGTGGTTCTGAGCCTTCTGCAGAAGGAATCTATTTCTCAAATATTAAGATCTGTTTGGTTTTTTTTATGGCTGCACCACACAGCTTGCTTGGGATCTTAGTTTCCCAACCAGCGATTGAACCCAGGCCAGGTAGTGGAAGTGCCGAGTCCTAACTGCCGCACTGCCAGGGAACTCCCATGATCTGGTATTTTAGCTCAGAAGGTTTCTCTCCTGTGGCCTACACACTTTGCCTCTGACTCAGGACAGGAGATACGGGCCGGCCTTCTCCAGGCATGTGGCGTCCCCTGCCTGCAGCTAAGTCCATAAGCTCAACTAATTCACACTGACTAAAATCTGAGGGTCCAGTCTCCTTCTAGGAGCCCCTGCAGATGGAAACAGGAGCCCAGAGAAGTCTGCAAGAGTGACTCTGAGGGAGAACTGCAAGGCAGCAGGGGCGGAGATATTCTTAAGCAGGAACACTCCTCAGCTCATCCTCAAAGATTAGTGCTAGAACAGACCATCAACCCGCCTGTGTGGGTCTAAGGGGCCCCAGGTCATCCAGCCAGCCAGTAGCTTCTGCTGCCCAGGGAGCCACAGCCTCAGCCAGCTGAGGGAAGGTGAGGGAAAGGCTCAGGACTCACGGATCAGGTACTTGAAGGCAGGGTGGGCACCAGTGCCGGTGACTGTGATCTTGCTAAACATGGGGAAAGAGACACTGTAGGTGTGGCGGGCAAAGCTCTCAATCTCCTTGTTGCTGTTGGGCTCCTGCTGGCCAAACTGGTTGCAGGGAAAGGCAAGCACGTTGAAGTGGTGAGGCCCCAGGTCCCGCTGTAGCTGTTGCAGGGCCCGGTAGTGCTGGTCTGTGAAGCCACACTCGCTAGCCACGTTCACCACCAGGGACACCTGGGTGGCAAAAGCAAAGCCCAGACACATACACAAACCAGTGAAGAGGCACACACTTGTACATGGCCTGACATGCCCACGTATGTGATGCCCCCTCAACAATTAATGCTCTCTCTCATAAACATGTAGGGTCTTATAGATGTGTGAAACACATACATAAACATTCATGAGAATAAGTACACAATACACATGAATGGGTATTGCCTGTGCCCCACGACACAAAGATACATTAGCACACATCACACATACCCACAAACACACAGAACACCATGACAGAGAGAGGCACACATACTGGTGAACTCACATCAGGAAGTGATACAGGAGAGAGAAAAGGCAGACCTGGGTTCAATTTCTGGCTCAGTCAACTAGCGCTCATCATTCTACACTGTAGTTGCCTATACATGTGTTGGTCTTCCTTCTAGAATGTGAACCCACTGAGGGCAGGAGCTATGTTCACTTCATTACTGGGCCTGACACATGGAAAAGTCTCAGAAAGTATGTGCTGAATGAATAAGTAAGTGTGCACATATATATGATCACCTGAATGGGTACATAGACAGACATGGTTTTCTTGATAAAAGGATCCCAAGAACCTCAGGGCAATCCCTTTTTGCCCCTCTCCCTCCGGCAAACAAATACCACTTTCTTCTATCACTAGACTAACCCTTACATTTATGATTGCCTTATAATATATTTATTTATTGCCGTTCAGTGATAAATATAAATCTGGCTGATGGAACTTGATTATATTACTGCAGTTACAATTTTGGCACCAATGCTATGTTTTTAGCTTCTAGTTATATACTATTAAAGGATTTAAATTCTCACCCTGTGTTTAGGTAGCCAAGCCCTATCTCTCTGGCCACTTCTTATTTTATTATTTTATTTTATTATTATTTTTTAAATTTTATTGATTGATTGATTTTTGGCTGCGTTGGGTCTTTGTTGCTGTGGCGGGCTTTCTCTAGTTGCGGCGAGCGGGGGCTACTCTTTGCTGCGGTGCATAGGCTTCTTATTGCTGTGGCTTCTCTTGTTGCGGAGCATGGGCTCTAGGCGCGCAGGCTTCAGTAGTTGCAGCATGCAAGCTCAGTAGTTGTGGCTCACAGGCTCTAGAGCTCAGGCTCAGTATTTGTGGCACACAGGCTTATTTACTCCACGGCATGTGGGATCTTCCCGGACCAGGGATCGAATCTGTGTCGCCTGCATCGGCAGGCGGGGTAGGAGTTTATTAATTTATTTGATTTATTTTTGCTGTGTTGGGTCTTCGTTTCTGCGCGAGGGCTTTCTCTAGTTGTGGCAAGCGGGGGCCACTCTTCATCGCGGTGCGCAGGCCTCTCACTATTGCGGCCTCTCTTGTTGCGGAGCACAGGCTCCAGATGCACAGGCTCAGTAGTTGTGGCTCACGGACCTAGTTGCTCTGCGGCATGTGGGATCCTCCCAAACCAGGGCTCGAACCCGTGTCCCCTGCATTGGCAGGCGGACTCTCAACCACTGCGCCACCAGGGAAGCCCGCAGGCGGATTCTTAACCACTGCGCCACCAGGGAAGTCCTGGCCACTTTTAAGAAGAGGCAGGATTATACCAGCTGGCTCCATAAAGAGGGCCACCTTCCAGGGGCAGCCTGGGGCACTGGACATGCTCAGGCACAGACTGCTGAGGCTGGACAGGGTTTCTTGACCTCAGCACTACTGATACTTGGGGCTGGATAATCTTTGTTGTGAGGTGGCTGTCCTGTTCATTGTAGAATGTTTAGCAGCGTCCCTGGCCTCCACCCACTAGACGCCTAGTCTTAACAATCAAAAATGTCTACAGACATTGCTGAATGTCCCCTGGGGAAAAGGATCACCACCAGCTGAGAACCACTGAGCTAGGCAATGAGAACCACTGTGCTGTATCTCCCTCACCCATTCCTTGGGGCCACAGGCTGTTAGAACAACCTCCCCCATTTTGTCAGCATATGCCATATTGCGCCTGTGGTGGTGAGAAACTGGGACTCGTAGCTCCCTTCACTAGTTAGAGGTCTTCCTCTTTCTTCTTTACTGGATCCTTGGGCATTGAGAGCATTAAAGGTTGTTTATTTCTAACCTACATCTTGTGTGTCTGTCCATACTTTTGGAAGGAGGGAAATCCTATTTCTATTTCCGTGCCTGAATCCAAAAAGCTTATCTTTTTTTTTTTTTTTTTTTTTTGCGGTACCCGGGCCTCTCACTGCTGTGGCCTCTCCTGTTGCGGAGCACAGGCTCTGGACATGCAGGCTCATTGGCCATGGCTCACGGGCCTAGCCGCTCCACAGCATGTGGGATCTCCCGGACCGGGGCACGAACCCGTGTCCCCTGCATCGGCAGGCGGACTCTCAACCACTGTGCCACCAGGGAAGCCCCAAAAAGCTTATCTTTAAAGTGACCAAAACACAGACAGATACACCTAAATACACACAGTAAATTTACATATACATATACCAGCACAGATGCAGACTCAGATGACTACACAGAAGCAAGCAAACAAATGAACCATTCACATACACACGACACTCAGGCCTATATGTACATAACCTCACAGTGTAGGCAAGGGCATTCCTGAGTGTCACCCATTTATCTACACTCAACACTGGTCTAAATGACTGTCTTCCCAGTTAGCGTGAGGGCACAAACCATACAATTTTGCTTGTGGCTATGTCTCCAGGGCTGGATCCAGTGGCAGGCATGTAGTGCCTATAAAGAAGCCAGTGCTTTTTGTTTCCAATTTTTAAAAAACCCATGGTAAAATACACATAATGAGCCAGTAGCTATTTGCAGGTGAATGAATGACCATATTGCCCAAGTGGCAAACCAAGCTTGGGTTAACACATAGTTTCACTTACAGGTTCCCTGGACTGACTGTTCCTGGTTTCCCTCGAAAGCTGGAAATAAGCTGGAAATTAAGACATGGGCTCTGGAACTGGACTGCCTGGGTTCAAATTCTAACTTTACCTCGTAGCAGGTGTGTGACTTCGTTTTTTTTTTTTTTTTTCAGTTTCTTTCTGATTGATTTCTAGGCCTCTTGCTCCAATGCTTTTTAGGATTTACCAGTGACCTAGAGGATGAAAACACTCAGAATCCTGGGACTACTTTCCAGGTAATTTTTCTCCAGGATTTCTGTTCCTCACATCTTGGATGCCTTATTACTTCTGAAAACAAATAGCTTTTGTCTGTTTTTGTCTTAGCATCTATTACTATTAGGAATTACATTGTTCATTTCTCCGTTCCTTGTTTATTGTCTTTCTCCTCTCCACTGCATATAAGCTCTGTTAAAGGGGAAACTTAGCTGTTTTGTTCACCACTGTATCCCCAGGGCTGGCACAGTACTTAGTATACAGTAGGTGCTCAACAATAAATAATGAATTAATGAGTAGCAGAGCTGGTCAAGTGCTAAACCTGGGGCTCTCTGGTGAGCTGCACCAGAGGGAAGGGAAGGCCTGAATCGCAATGGGCCCTGCTCTTACTGGCCCTTTGCCCTGAGTCCTGGATGAGGTTCCTGCTGGGGCCCAACAAACACAAGCACAGAGCACTCTACCAAGTGCTTCCACATTGTCACCTCATTTGAAACTCACAATACCTGGAGGGGGTGCCAATCAGGACAAGGACTACTATCCCCAGTACTCCCAGGATAATTGAGAATTCCAAGGCTTAGAGAGTACTTTCTTCACTAAGGATGGCCTTGCTCCTGGGAGAAGAATGCTAACAGCCATTTGTGTGTGTGTGTGTGGTCCATCCAAATCTGGATGCTGGGCCTCCCTGTCCATTAGAAACCAACTCTCCACACTTTCCACACCCCAGCCTGAGGCCCACCTTGAGAAGTGAACTTGGAGGGCTCTTCATTACACACAGTGCAACATTTCGGTCTCTGAATGTAGCGTTCAAGGCCCCTCTTGGTCCCTCCCTAACCCCTTCAGCCTCATCTTTCACTCTCATGCTTTATACTCCTTCAAGCACAACTGCCTGAAGGCCTCCCCACCAGCATCACCATTCTTGCTGTTTAGTTCTGAGTCTTGGCATTTGACAGTTCTCTTTGCCTGGAATGCTCTTCTTGGTCTTACTAAAACTCACTCTTTTTTTTTTTTTTTTTTTTTTGCTGTACGCGGGCCTCTCACTGCTGTGGCCTCTCCCGTTGCGGAGCACAGGCTCCGGACACACAGGCTCCGCGGCCATGGCTCGCGGGCCCAGCCGCTCCGCGGCATGTGGGATCTTCCGGGATAGGGGCACGAACCCGTGTCCCCTGCATCGGCAGGCGGACTCTCAACCACTGCGCCACCAGGGAAGCCCTAAAACTCACTCTTGTTTCAGAGACTCACCCAGGCACACTTCCTCTCTCAAGTCCTCTCTGAGCTGAGATTCCCTCTCGGTAAGCAGGTAGCAGTTATACTGGATGACACTTAAATCTCAGCCTGAGTTGCCAGCTTAAAAGTTTGCCTAGAGTACGCCACGGATGGATAAGCCGTTCTCCTCCAGGCTCCGTGTTTTCTAGCGCTGTGTGACCTTCCCTCTCTGGGCCTTAGTGTACTACTCTCTAAAGGATGATCTGTGTAAGGTCCCCGTGCGTCTGAAATGATAACTCCCTCTGCACCGAGCTTTCATTTCCACAGTGTTCTCACTGGACTTAATATCACCAACTCCCTCTGTTCCGGACGCGGAAACTGGGGATGGGAGGCCCTAGGATGCTAGGGTTACTTTTTAGACCAGTGCGTGAGAGGCTGGGCCCCGCTGCCCAAAATCGCTGGGAGGGAGATCGGCGCCAGCAGCGAGAGTTTCGGGTTTCACTGCGCGCCGGGCCATGCCACGTAGTGGAGGGACAGACCCGGTGCAGGATCTGGGGGCGCCGCGCCCGATGGGATGTCTGGGTGGGGGTGGGGAGCCAGGGCAGGGTGGCCGGGCGGCCAGAGCCCCTCGGAGCCACACCCGGCAGGGTCCCGGGCCGCCGGGCGCCCCCGTCAGGCCCCGGCTGGGCGGCGCCGAGGCCCGGCGGGCGGACACTCACCGAGCCGCGGTACTTCTCCAGAGAAACCAACTTGCCCCGGATGTTGACCGCCTTGAAGTTGTAGAAGTCCTGGTCCCGCTGCGCGCAGGCCGCAGCCGCCAGGAGCAGCCATGCTGCCGCCAGTCCCGCCACCATGACTCGCTCCCGAGCAGGCGGCGTGGCAAGGGCAAAGGCAGGGCTGGGGTCACGGGCGCGGGGGGCGGGAGGAGGCGGCCCCGGATCCAAGCGGCCAGCCGGTCAGGACGCGCCTCCTTCTTCTCCGCGGGCGGTGGACCGCCGGGTTCTGGACCTCAGTCTCCCTATCTGTACTGCGGGAGCGTTGGACTCCGCGCCCCTTCCCGGACCCTAGAGCCATGGTTTCAGGATTCAGCCCACTGAGACCGGAATTCATTTCGATGAGGCTCCCTCTTGCTCCAGGATGCAGCGACTAGGTAGGGAAAGGGAGGTGGAAAACTGCATCTGGGAGCTTAGCTAGTTTTTAATTAGTGCAGTGCCCTTAGGCTGGTCGCTGCACCTCTCTGGGCCCCAGTTTCTCCATCTGTTGCCTTCCTGATGCACCTAGACAGTACAGAATGAGAGTAATAGAAAAATGGATGTGAAACTTTTTGTCAGCTGAATGGTGCCTACGAACTTTAGGTGAATGAATGGACGTCCCCTGAAAGGGATGAGACAGAGGAGAAGAGAAAAGAGAGGGCCTATTTCAGGATGGGTTCCTGAGAAGCAGATTCTGAGATGGAGATTGCAGTGCAGGGTGTTTATGAGGGAGTGCCCTTGGGATCCGCACCTGTGGAAGGGAGGGGGAGGGAACAGGAGTGGGCAGAAGAAGTCCAGAGGGCCACGCAGGCCCAAGGACAGTCATGGCTGACCCCACAGGGGCTCTGGAACTAGAATGGCCCATCAGAGTTGTCCCCAGATGAGCTAAGATGACCAGACCGGGCCTCTAATATCCCTGCCTTCATCTTTCATGGGATGTGGGGCCATCTGGGAAGGGCTATGACAGGAGCCAAGGGGGCCCTGTCCCTGGGGGGCTGACAGTTAAAGGCTCTTCACTGACAGCATTCCCAATAGCTGGTGTTACAAGTCTTCACTGATGGGGGATCTGGGCGGCACTTCACAGTGTCTCCCAAACTTGGAAAACCGTTATGGAGCCCCACTAAGTGCCAAGCACGGTGCTGGGTGCTGACGCTGTACTAGTTCTCCAGGAGCTCACAGGCTGGCTTGAGAAAACTGGAGCTTTCATGTAATGTGGTACAGGCTAAGCACTTACACAGTCATTCAACAAACATTTCTTGATAACCCATTCTACACCAGCTTCTGTTCTAGGTGCCTCTAGTGCAGTGATGAACAAGACAGCATGGGGGAGACAGTTATCAAATCATTCATAAATAGCTCTAAAATTACTATTGTGGTAAGTGCCACCTAAACTAGCCTGGGGAGGGGGTACAAGGAGGGCTTTCCAGAGGAAAGAAGTTTTGAGGTGAGCTCTGAAGAATGAGTAGAAATTAGCCAGGGTAAAGCAAGTGCAAAGATCCTGAGAGAGAAACATGGTGCACTGAGAAACAAAGACTAGTTTGGCTGGAGCAGAGAGAGCAAAGGGTGAGAAGAGAAAGGTGGAGAGGCAGCGCAGGGGTGAGGTCACACAGACCTGGCAGGCCACAGTGAAGATTATGGTCTTTAAGCCAAGAAAGGAAACTTCTTTCCTTTCTTAAGCAGGGGAGAGGCAGTAAGTCCTATGTTGTAGAAAGATTCCTCTGGATAGTAAGGGGCAAGAGCAGATGTGCTCCACATGCTGGGATAGAGGAAGCTCTGGGGTTTTGTGGCCATTGCTAAACTAGCCGTCAGGAAAAGCCTCCTGGGGGTAGTCACACCAGAATCATGTCTTGAAAGAGAAATCGGAATTCTCCAGTTTGGGAAGGAGGAGGGGAAAGATGTCAGCTGAGGGAACAGTGTCTGTGAAAGACACAAAGCCCAAGAGAAGTGCTTGGCTGTTGGCTGAGAAGGGGTTTGGGGTAGATGAGGCTGGAGGGATCATCAGGGGCCAGATGGAGAAGGGTCTTGAGAGCCAAGCCAAGGAGCTTGGACTTCACTCTCTAGACCAGCGGTCCTCAACCTTTTTGGCACCAGGGACTGGTTTCGTGGAAGACAATTTTTCCACGGGCTGGGGGTGGGGCGGGGGATGGTTTCGGGATGATTCAAGCGCATTACATTTATCGTGTGCTTTATTTCTATTATTATTACATTGTAATATATAATGAAATAATTACACAACTCACCATAATGCAGAATCAGTGGGAGCCCTGAGCTTGTTTTCACTTGCCGCTCACTGATGGGTTTTTTTTTTTTTTTTTTTTCTTTTTGCGGTATGCGGGCCTCTCACTCTTGTGGCCTCTCCCGTTGCGGAGCACAGGCTCCGGATGCGCAGGCCCAGCGGCCATGGCTCACGGGCCCAGCCGCTTCGCGGCATATGGGATCCTCCCAGACCGGGGCACGAACCCGTATCCCCTGCATCGGCAGGCGGACTCTCAACCACTGCGCCACCAGGGAGGCCCACTGATGGGGTTTTGATATGAGTCTGCAAGCAGTTGATTTATTATGGTCTCTGTGCGGTCAGACCTCTCTGCTAGTGTTAATCTGTATTTGCAGCCGCTCCCCAGTGCTAGCATCAGCGCCTCAGCTCCACCTCGGATCATCAGGCATTAGATTCTCATAAGGAGCATTCAACCTAGATCCCTCGCATGCGCAGTTCACAATAGGGTTCGAGCTCCTATGAGAATCTAAAGCCTCCGCTGATCTGATAGGAGGCGGAGCACGGGCGGTAATGCGAGGGATGGAGAGTGGCTGTAGATACAGATGAAGCTTTACTCACTCGCCCGCGCTCGCTCACCTCCTGCTGTGCGGCCCGGTTCCTGACAGTCCACAGACTGGTATCGGTCTGTGGCCCGGGCCTTGGGGACCCCTGCTCTAGACTGTGGCAAGCAAAGATTTTGAAGCTGAGCACAAGATTATACAGTTAACAGGACTCAAACCCGGGACTTCAGATTCAGAACATGAGATCTTTCTGTACTACCAATCAACCTCTCTCTTCAGAAGCAGATAACATTACACGGAGAGGTAGAGAATAGGAAAAAGGGTACCCTAGGCAAGGGCCAAGGCAGAAATAAAGTACTTCTGCCCTTCATACTCCTTTCTCACACCCTTCCTGTGGTAGTCTTGAGCCTCTGATGGGTCCTGTGGAATTAAATGGTCCGCTCTTCTCTGCTTTGCCCTTGTGAATCTTTTGGTCTTCTTTCCTTGGGTGTCCCAATAACCAGGAGTTCTCAAATTCTGCTCCACACAACTTGGAGTTCTGCAAGCTTGGCCAGGCTATTTCCTGTTAAAGTCCAGATAGGTAGGCATTTCTAGTAAGCAGAGGGGGAAAAAAATTATAATGAAATGTCTCTCATTTGTACATTTCTCTCTGGGCTTTTCCCTCCTCCCTAATCATGCTTCAGAACCTAGCTCAGATATCATCCCCCTCTGCTACTACACGTAATCATTCTCTCCTCTCTGTTGCCTTTGTACTTAGGACATTTTCCTGTTAGAGGGATGATGATAATATTGTATAGTTGTCTGTTTCCATGGCCTACCTTCCCCATCAGACTGTGAGCTCCTTGGGGGCAGGCAGGATTGTACCTGAATCATCTTTGTGCTCCCAGGCACATACTAGCTACTCGGTAAATACTCATTCTTCTTAAACCTTCTGGTGACTTTTACTACTTGGCTATGTTGGAATCTAATATGAAATGTTGATTTTAGCCAACAGTGTATATTTTATCATTTTATTTTCAGTCCACTATGAATTTTTGGTGTTCCTGAAAGAGCACAGCTATTTCTAGGTGGTCCATCTATACAAACAGGAGACCTACAGGCACAGACAAATGCACACACAGTCTCAGCTGAGCACCTGGAGGAGTAGAGAACTCAATTGTGGATCCCCCCATATTCCTCTTTCCCATAACAAGCTCAAAGAAGCTTTTTATGGGTATTTAGAATACCTATTAATGTTTTGTTTGTTCAACAAATTGTTGAGCACCTACTATGTACAAGACACTAATTTAAGGGCCAGGAATATAGTAGTTAATAAAACAGACAAAAAATTCTTGAACTTACATTCTAGTGGGGACAGGAAAGGATAATAACTAAAATTTATAATATGGAACATATAGTACATTAGATGGTGATAAGAGAGAGGGATAGAGAATGTGGTGGTGGGTGGGAAGGGATTGCAACTTTAATTCAAGCGATCAGGGATCCTCACTGGGAAAGTGGCATTTGAGCAAAGATCAAAGAAAGAGAGCAAACAATGGGGAAAACTGGAAGAAAAGTAACATTACACGTAGAGGAAACAAGTAAAAGTCCCCGAGGCAGGAAGTGATGTGTTTGGAGAACAGCAAGGAGGCTAGTGTAGCTGCAGTGGAGTGAGGGAGGGGAACCGTAGCAGGAGATGATGTTAGAGAGGTAATGGGATGGGAGTGGGGGCAGAGACTTATAAGGCATTTTAAAGATATAGGCTTGGAATCTGAGTGAGGTGGGAAGCCATTGAAGAGTTTTAAGCAGGGGAATGACACTTCTATTTTAACAGAATCACTCTGACTGCAGTATTGAAATAAGGAGACCAGTCAGAAGGCTATTGCAATCATCCACGTGGGGGAGCATGGAGGCTTAGATCAAAGTGATGGCAGTAGAAGTGGGATGTAGTCAGATTCTGAATGTATTGTGAAAGTAGAGGCAAAAGGATTTCCTGATAGGTTGGATGTAGGGTTATGAGAGAAACAGAAGACTCATGGATGATTTCAAAGTTTTTGGTCAGAGCGACTGGAAGGATGAAGTTGCCATTAAATGAGATGAAGACACCATCTTCATTCAGCAGGGACAACTGGTTTGCAATGGGACATCAAGGGTTCACTTTTGGACATGTTAAGTTTGAGTTAACGATTAGCAGTGCTTTGCTGGTAAATGTTTAACAACTGGCTCCCTAGGGGAAAAAAGGTGTGTGTGTGTGTGTGCGCGCGCATGTGTGTGTGTACCCATAGAAGTTTATTATAAAGTTTACTCATATAAATGATGCATAGCAAATAATTCACAAATGATAATAAAATATACAATACTCCTTATTGTGAATTCCACATGGCCAATTTATTCTCACAGAATGCTTTAATCGATTTTTGCCAAACTTGTATTGGCAGCCAACTAATGGCTGCAACTGCTGAACAAGGATAGTTCTAGGATGAATGTTTGTTGATATTTTCGTTTGCATTAATCGTAAGATGAAAGTGAAACAATAAAGACGTTGGAACTTCACTAGTCAATGACACAAGTGTCTTCTTTGCTGAATTGGATAGCAGTTTTCCAATACTAGAAGGATATTTCCTCAAGTTTTTAATGTTATTTACAGTGTAATAGCTACAGACACAATACACTGTAAATTTATTCTGCATTATTAATATTTTTCCTTCACTTTCTTAAGTCTAAGCAGTCAACAAAACAATAAATCAAGCTCTCACTGGTAGCATTTGCCAATTTCTGTGGTATAATACTCTCACCATGGTTGATTTCGAGCTGCCAACATGACGTCACTGAACATGGAGTTAGGAAGGGATGCAAGAGTAGCACACCGTAGTATAGTATTTCCATAATACAGACAGAATAGATGCAAATAACCCCGAGTATAAAAATAATAAAATATAGTAAAATCATTAGAAAGTGATGTTTTTAATATTACTTTTGCTTTTAATATAATTTATTTTACCTTTAAAGTTTACGTAATTTAATTTTCAGTAGTGGCTGTGTTTAATACTCTGGTTCCTCTTCAGATCGTCTGCGTCTTTCGCCCTTTTCAGTAATAGCTGTGTTTAACAAGAGGCTGAAAAAATTCCTGAAAATGTGACAAGTGGCTGTAGGAGTTAGCTCCAGACACCACTGTTATCTCTAGTTAGGTTGGATATATGAGTCTGGATTTGGAGGAGAGATCTAGGTCAAAGATAGAAATTTGGGAGTGGACAGAACTGAGTATTTGAAACCATGACACTGGATGATGATGGAGAGTTAGTGTAAAGACAGTCCTTGGGACTCCAACGTTCATCTTCAGGGAGATGAAGACATCAGGAAAATGAGGGGGAACCAGCAGAGGAGACTGAACAAGAGTAGCCAGAGGAAGAACAAGAACCAAAAGAATGCAATGTCATGGAGGCCAAGTGACAAATTTGTCCCAAGAAGGAGAGAGCGCTAAATTGGTTAAATCCTGCTGATAAATCTAGTAAGAACAGGACTGAGAACAGAGCATTGGATTTAGCAATTTGTCCTCCACCAATAAAGGGAATTAAACAAACAAAAATACAGTATTTTCATACCTCTTTGCCGTTGCTCATGCTGCTCCCTCTGCCTGGGTTTTTTTTTTTTTTTTTTTTTCCTTCCTTATCCTTATAGCAAGCTCCCTTACTGCTTCTAGGCTTTTTCAGTCAGAGTGTCAGAAGGAAACAAGATGACACACTGAGATTGGGATAATTAGACAAAGGTTTATTCACAAGGGGACTAATTTCAAACTTGTGGGTGGGGTGTAGAGGAAGACAAGGGATAGTTCAGGAACCTATCTGGGCTGTTAACACCCCTTGACCTGAATGGGTGGGGAAGTGGGGAGAAATTACAGAATCTGGAAAGAGTCCTGTTCATCAAGCCATCTTGAAAGGGGCAATTACCTTCAGAGGAGGTTCACAGCCAGCCCAAGGCAAACTTACAGGGAAGTAGCCAGGAAATTACTACCTGGCCCTCCTTCCCCTCTCTCTCACCAATCTCCTGCAAGGGTGTGGGCCCATACCTAAGGGGAAGCCAGGGAGCAAAGGAGCCCATTGACTTACTCTGTACAGCTTCAGTGTACTGGGCAGACAGTGAGTGGACAGTGGATCTAAAGGACCAAACAGAAGGTATTCAGCACACAAACTCAGCTCAAAAAACAACTTTTCTTTGAGGCTTTTCTCAATACCTTTAGATAGTTAGATGCCCCTATATTATGCTCCCCTTTAACGTAACACTTATGCTGTATTGCAGTGATCCTCAGTCCCAAGTGCACCTTAGAGTCGCCTGGGGAGCTTTTAAAAAATACCGATATCTAGGCCCCATCCCAGACCAATTGAATCAGAAAGTCGGGGAATAGAGCCTCAACATTAACTAGTGCTTTAAAAAAAAAATCCTCCGGGTGATTCTAAGATGCAGCCAGAATTGAGAACCACTGCTGTGCTTTCATTGTCTATCTACCTGTGTTTCCTTAAGGAGTCTGTGAGTGCTTTGAGGGCAGGACTGTGTCTTGATTCAAACCTGTGTCTTTAACATGTAGCACAGAACCTGATACAGGGCATTAAAGAGTATGATGACTTCACATTTTGTGTAATTTTATTAGGATTGTGGTATATAGTCACCTAGGGCCTTGTTTTTCAAACTGTGTGTTGCAATCCATTAGTACGTCATAGAATCAATTTAGTGGCTTGGAGCAGCCTTGAAAAAAAAAAGAATTGAATAGAAAATACTGAGTGGGTCCTGTATAGTAAGGATTAGTATAATATTGTGAAATAGGTATGTGTGATCCAAACTATAATGTAAACAACGTTTCTACTATGGGTTGCATTCAAAATGCTTGAAATCCACTGACCTAGGACAAGTAATATAACTCCCTTTGCTTCTGTTTTGTTATCTTTAAAATGGGGCTAATAATAGTACCTCCTACCTCATGGGATTGTAATGAAGATGAAATAAGCTAACATACATAAAGTGCTTGGTGTCTAGCACAGAGTAAATAATCAACAGCAGCTGTTTTATTGTTCAACAACAAAAACATTTTTAAAAAGCAGAATATAAAATTTTGTTTATCCTGTGATTACTGCTGTATAATATTAGGCATACAGATAGATAAGGGCTTTTTGTCTTACTATTTCAGATCAGTTATTATTGGTAAATGCTATGGCAATAAATAACCTTTTACAAATAGGAAGCTGTGTACCCAAGCTCTTTCCTTTTCTTGAGTCCAGGAACATTGTGGGGCCTGATTGGGGCAGTGGAGGTACTGCCTTAGATTCTATCTGAGGCTCTGTCCTATTAATATCTCCACCACAAATGACCAGTGCCCACAGGCTATCTCTGCACCTGCTCTTGGAAAATTAACACAGCTCTGTTTAGAGGCCCCGGGAGGAGGGACTCAGCAGGGCTTACTTATTTAAGTACCCAAAGCACTTAGCAGCATGCCTGGCACTCAATAAATTTGGGCTAAATTGAATTGAACTATTGATAACTGTTGTGTGACCTTGATCAAGTCACTCCCACTCTTTGGCCCGGAGCTTCCTGTGTGTAAAGTAAGGGAGATTGCATGGAAGGTTAGAGGTAGAAGGCACCTCTGATTTTATAAGTGGGGAAGCTAAGACTCAACTAGGAAAAGGGACTTGCCCAAGTTCACACCACAAGTTAGTAGAGAGGCAGGGGCTATAGCCGAAGTCTCTCCACTCCATAGTAAGGCACTTTCTACGACATTGTATTGTCAATCCAATTCTTTAATTCTAGGAAACAGAGACAACAAACTAAAGGTACACATAGTAGCAGGGATAGATCTTAAAAAACAGGTACACAAGTGTACAAAGTAAGTTACAGAATGAGAACCATAATCCAGCACCATTTACATAAATGTAAACTGTGTGTACACAATATGAAAACACACATTTACAAGAACAATATAAAGTTACACAATAAATACATTAAAGAGTTATCTGTAGGGGTCGGGAGAGGAAAGAGGGTAGAAGGGAATAAATAAGTAGATAAGACAAAAGACCAGAGAAGACAACTGAATAATATGTTTAACTCAACTCTCTGCACTTGAAGTCAATAAAATAAAATAAAATAAAATAAAATAACCTCTGCTTTCTCGTGGATTTTATTTCTAGCAGTATGTGTAAAATACAAAGCACATAGGCTCCGTCACTGATTTCTAAAAATCTCCCTCCTCTCCCTGGCCTCTACCTTCATTTAGGCCTTAGCTTCTCTCACTGGGACTCCTGGAGCAGCTTTCCCCTTGATCTCCTGACCTCCACCCTTGCTCCATCCAATCCAATGCAATTTTCCACAGAAGAACCAGAATAATCTTTGTCACACAAAAAATCTGATCCTGGTTCTCCATTGTTTAAATACCTTCAGTGGCTTTGTGACAAAATGACCTAGGCAGCATGGAGCAGTGATCTAGCACGCTGGAGTTGTCCGAGTGCGTGTGTAGCCCAGTTCTGCCGTGTTCTGTGGGATTTTAAGCAAGTTAATTAACCCTACTGTGCCTCAATTTCCTCACCTATAGAATAGGAATAATAGGCACCTACTCATTTTGTGGTTGGCAGATTAAATAAATGTATATATGTAAAGTATTTCAAACAATGCCTGTTATACCACAAACATTTAGATATCATGATTGTCATTCCTAGGCTCTTGACAGTTTGGGTCTCATGTAACCCTTCAGTCTCACGTCCTGCCTCTTCCTTCTTGTTTCTGATGCCTGTAAGGCCTTGCCTCCTCTCCCTTGTCTGATAGACTCCCACTTGATTAGAAGTCCCTTTCTCTGGGAAGCCATGCTTCAGTCCCCTTGCCTCAGATGGGGTGCAATTGATGGGGAGTCCTTTCTCTGTGCTCCTCAGACACCTGTGTATTTACCCCTGTTGTGTTGTAAATTTCTCTTCAAGTGTCTGTTTGCCAAACACATAGAGCCTGGCACATGGTAGGTATTCAGTAAACATTTCTTTTTTAAAACTTTTTATTGATGAATAATATATGTACAACAAAATTAATATATCTTAAGCATACAGCCTTAATAAATTTTTGAAAACTGCACACACCATATAACCTGCACCCAGATCTATAAACAGAACATTTCCAGGACTCTGGAAGCCCTCCTCATGCCACCTTCTAGTCACTGCCTCCCAAGTCCCCAATCCTGACTTTTGCAGCATAGATTACTTCTGCCTGTTTTTGTACTTTATCTAAGTGTAATCATATAGAATGTACTCTTTTCTATCTAGGTTCTTTCCCTCATCATATGTTTCACTCAGTCTTCAATATTTCATATTTTTGTGTATAGTTGTAGATTGTTCATTCTCCTACTGTGTGTATACTATTAAGTTGTATGAATATGCTATAACTTTATCCATTCTACTGTTGATGGGCACTCAATAACTATTTCTTGAATAAGTGAAGAAATCTGTCCATTCTGCTACATTTTGAATTTCTTGAGGAAAGAGACTGTATTTTATTAATCTTTAAGTCCCCAGGACCTAGCACAGGGCCTGGCACTTGGTGGGAGCCCAGTGAGTATTTGAGGAATGAACTGATGCATAATTCCCCTGAGACTTTGTAATTAAACTGGTCACTTCCCCATCCTTGGTGGGGCCCCAGCTTCAGAGCCCTGGGTGTTGCAGGTGAGTTGCTAGGCAACAGCATGAGGTTGGCTCCGGGGTCACAGTGGAGAGTATGCTGCGGAGGAGGCTGAGGCCGAGGTAATTGGAAACATTTCTATTCAGCAGCCTCTGAACTGCCTCTGGTTTCTCCCCTCCAGCCCATCCCCCACACAGCTGCAAGAGGGATCTTTCTAAAACAGGCATCGGACACAGCATGCTCTATTCCAAAACCTTTGGGATCTCAGTTGAGGGAACTAAGGTTCTGAGATTTGAAATAACTTGCCCAATGTCCACAGAACAAGTCAAGTGCAGAGCTAAACCCAGATTTGTCTGATTTTAAAGCCCAAGCCCTGGACTTTCCTGGTGGCGCAGTGGTTAAGAATCTACCTGCCAATGCAGGGGACACGGGTTTGAGCCCTGGTCCAGGAAGATCCCATATGCCATGGAGCAACTAAGCCCGTGCGCCACAGCTACTGAGCCTGTACTCTAAAGTCTGGGAGCCACAACTACTGAGCCCGTGTGCCACAACTACTGAAGCCCACGCGCCTAGAGCCCCTGCTCTGCAACAAGAGAAGCCACCACAATGAGAAGCCCACTCGCCACAACTAGAGAAAGCCCGTGCGCAGCAACGAAGACCCAATGCAGCCAAAAATAAATAAATTAATTAATTAAAAAAACAAAAAAGAGCTTTAAAGCCCAAGCCCTTTCCAGTATTTTGATTTTGAACAAGTTGGATCTGGGGTGCCCACAGGTCATTAGGTGGAGTGATTCAGGAGTTCGTGGGTCACATTGATGCCCTCCCCATCAAAGCCTTCAATGGGGTAGGTATTTCAGCAACAAGTAAGAACGAGAAGGCTGGGAGACCAGTTCTGTGTGGGAGAAGGATGACCTTGATGGTTCCCTCCAACTTGGTATCTGGGGTTCCAATTGGTGGGCTTTGATCCAGAGAACAGCAGCATCAGGACACCAGAGCTTCTCTGCCTAACCTCACTGACCCCAGAAAGGCATAACATAGTGGTAAGCGCTTGACCCAGACTGGAAGGATGGAGTAGGGCTGCCAGGAAAGGATTCTAGGACAAAGGGATTAATATTGAACAATGAGTAAGAGATCAGGTAGATACAAGGGGAATGTGATGAAGGCAGTTCAAATGGCTAGATGTGGGCTTCCCTGGTGGCGCAGTGGTTGAGAGTCTGCCTGCCGATGCAGGGGACGTGGGTTCATGCCCCGCTCCGGGAAGATCCCATGTGCTGCGGAGTGGCTAGGCCTGTGAGCCATGGCCGCTGAGCCTGCGCTTCCGGAGCCTGTGCCCCGCAACGGGAGAGACCACAACAGTGAGAAGCCCGCGTAACGCAAAAAAAAAAAAAAAAAAAAAAAAATGTCTAGATGTATGAGTTTAGGAGAGATTCAATAATCTGGTTGAAGCCTACTTTCATAGGTGAAGTTAAAGTTCTTTCAAGCATTCATCCATTCCACAAATATTTCTTGGTTGAGCCATGTACCCTATGCTTTAGTCATACTGAACTCACTGCTCCTAACACAATAAACAAAAGCTCTGTGCCTCGCCAACGTTTGCATATGTACACAGTTCTATGGGAAACCATGGCAGTAATTCAGTCTAGCTGTGGGATGGAGAAAGGGCATGTGAAGGAAGGCTTCCAGGAGGAAGTGTCATCCAAACTGTTACCAGAAAGATGTGTATTGTTAACCAGGTCAGGAAGGGGGAACAGGGAACTGGTTTAGGTAGAGGAACAACATGTGTAAAGGTTCAAAGGCAAGACAGCATGGACAATTGGAAGAAGCGTCTCACGGCAAATTCTTACACATTCTTCAAGTTTCCACTCAAACATGTCCCTTCTCCTTGTGGAGCTGTTCCCAGTTATTCCAAGGAGACTTACATCCTTTCCTGTTCCCTGAAAACTGACAATGTCTTTTCTTAGCAGATTCATTACATTATATTGTCATTTATCTGGATTGTAATATTTTGTACTTGTCTTTTCTCCTAAAGACCATACATTCCCTGAAGGCAGGGAACTATGTCTGATTCTGCTTTGTGACAGCAACTAGTAAACGGTGGTACTATCCCTTTATATCCCCAAATGAAAGGGGATTTTTTCCCACTCATCACTGGGAGAAGACTGGAGTGCTGTCCCTCCTACTCAGGGACCCCAGATTCCAATTTACAACCTACTGACTCAGTGTTACATGCTCAGTTTCCCTTAGACCTTCCCATTTTCCCCATCCTTTTGCTCACTGCCTTGTACCACCTGTACCTGTCCATCTCCTCCTTAGACTGGAAGTCCTTGGAGAGCAAGGATCAGGGTGGATTAATACCTTGGCTCCTCAGTGCCTGGTACAATGCCTGGCACACAGGGAGTGCTTCTCATTAATCACATGTGAAGGAGAAATATAAAGAACAATGAGTTGAATAATACATTCAGGGTGATTACAGACTCTAATTTAACTCAAAGACATCCCATTAAAAAAATTCTTTCCTGGTAGCAATTTTCTATTTGGGGCCAGTGACTTGGTTTATTGAGAGACCTTAAAGTGCTGTCGATGTGAGGCAAAGAAGGTTCAGAAAGCCTTTTCTTGGCAGGGACTCAGTCCTTTCTATTATGTCAGTTTCTTTAAACAAAAAAGGATTTAAAAAACCTTTTTTAATTGATTCTCTTCTAAACACTCAAAGAAAGAATGTCTGTCCTATGGCTGGACTGTGATTGACTCTAAAGAATAAAGTGGAGGTCTCTTAATTGTAAGAATGCGAAATGTCTGAACCTCCCCTACTACGTATTGAGTGTAATTAGCAATAATTTCCCCTTCCCCCACTCCCTGATTGAGAGACAGCTCACTTCGCATTAGAAGAAAACCAGACCACTAACCTGGGAACCTGAGTCTTGGAAAGAGTTTATTTTACCAGAGCATGCTTCCAGAGGGAGCAGAAAGCAGGAAGCCTGCATTTTCTCTCTGCTTCAGTCCACCTGGTACCTGGACTTATCACCACGCTTATGATTGGCCTCAGCTTTCCCTCCTCTCTCTTGGGACACTTTGCAGCCTTCGAAATATTTGGGCAGATGTTTCCTGTGGAAAATATTCCACAGGGCTGCCCTCTGTTATATGAGTTTCTGGTAGAAGTATCAAAGCTCTGAATCTGGGCCGCATATCGAGATCCTAGGAGGTATATTGTGCTTGTAAGTGATCTGTTGTAATATTAGAAAATTCCTTCTTAGAAATTTCTTCACATTACCAACAATTTAAAATCTCTTCTTCAGCAGGCAAACTTTGAAATATGTCAGACTCCTGGCCCTACCACTTATTGGCTGTATAGTTTTAGACAAGTTGCCTAACCATCTCTGAAACTTAATTTCTTTTGAGGAAATAAATTTTTTTTTTGAAATAACAGTTTCCACCTCCAAGGATTGTTATGAGGTAGAGAGAATAGGCATGTGAAAGAACCTGGCACCTAGTAATCACTAATAAATTATAACCATTATTAGTGTTATACCTTGGAACCAGAGGCTCAGTTGGTTTCCATATAAACACTTCCACTGGAGTTAGGGAATTCCTCTAGGCTTCCCTTCCTACCTGCTGCTTTGCACCACCTAGCCCACTCTTTCCTGGGGTCCTGCTTGGCTTCACACCTTGACTCTTCTCATCTTGCTCTGTTTGCATATAGTAATTTTGTTCCAATGCCTGGTTTGTAACTGACCAGAAAATATCTGATCAATCACTAAATGCAATCAGGGTTTGTATTAGTTTGCTAGGGCTGTCATAACAAAACACCACAGACTGGGTGGCTTCAAGAATAGAAATTTATTTTCTCTCAGTTCTGGAGGCTAGAAGTCTGAGATCAAGGTGTCTTCAGGTTTGGTTTCTCCTGAGGCCTCTCTCCTTGGCTTACAAGTGGCCACCTTCTCATTGTATCCTCACATGGTCGTCCCTCTGTCCACATATGCCCCTAGTGACTGTGTGTCCAAATTTCCTCCTCTCATAAGGACACTAGTTAGATTGAATTAGGCCCATCCTAATGGCCTCATTTTAACTTAATCACTTCCTTAAAGGCCCCATATCCAAATATAGTCACATTCTGAGGCACTGGGGGTTTGGGCTTCAATATATGGATTTTGATGGAAGGAGACACAATTCAGCCCATAACAGGGTTCTAAGTAGTAAGCAACAGAAATTGACTCATTGATTTTAGCAGGAAAAAAACTATTAAAATGGCACTGAGGATTTTACAGAATCACAGGGAAGCCTTGGAAAATAGGCAGGAATGAGAGAGGGGAGGCAGTGAGTAACTAGACCACAACTCAAATCACATCACCAAACCAGTCTGGTGAGGGCATTGCTGCTGTGACCAGTGGAACTGCTGTCTCTGGATCCTGCATGCTGCCACTGCCCAACTGGCAACTCAGCATGCCTGCTGCTGCTCCCACTTTGCCACTAGAATGGATTCTCTATGGCCCCTACTCCTCTGGGTCACCAGCTCCTGATTCAAATTTGAGGTGGCTGTATCTGATGAGGACACATGCCCTTGCTTACTTGCAAGGGAGGCTGGAAAAACAATCAATCATCTTGTGTTCCCTGCTTCTCTATAAGGCTCTGCCTTCCACCAAGACTCAAGAAGTCTCTCAACATAAGGAGATTCAGAGCTGGGGCACTCAGAATTACGAGTGTCCACTACACTTAACAAACATTTATTGAACTTTTTTTTTTTTTCCGGTACGCAGGCCTCTCACCGCTGCGGCCTATCCCGTTGCAGAGCACAGGCTCCGGATGTGCAGGCCCAGCGGCCATGGCCCATGGGCCCAGCCGCTCCACGGCACACGGGATCCTCCCGGACCGGAGCACGAACACGCATCCCCCGCATCGGCAGGCGGACTCCCAACCACTGCGCCACCAGGGAAGCCCTATTGAACTTTTAATATCATGCCTTGGGAATACAAAGGTGACCAGCATCTGCCTTCGAGAGTTCCAAGTCTAGTATGGTGGGAGACAGATGAGTAAATGGGCAATTTGAATACACTGCGATAATGGTCATGATGGAGGAAATCAGGAGGGGGCTGTTGAATTACAGAGAAGAGGAAATGACTCACATCAGGAGAAGTCAGGGAAGATATTCTGGGAAAGATGATGGCGTCTGAGACCTGAAGGACAAAGGAGTGCTAGCTAGCTAAGAAGTACATCTCCCTCCTACTATTCCAGGTGCCTGTTTTCAAAGCCTCTGATATGAGACACTGCTTGGCATTAGCATCCAACCTAGAGCTGTAGACACTATTGGCCAGGTACCCCAGCCTCCTGATCTAAGGACAGAGATTGGACACAAGTTTCCACAATACAGAGACATACCCCCATATGCATTGAATTCATTCATTCCTTCATTAATATTCTCAATCTCTTTTGGAAATTTCTAGAACTATCCAGCCCCGTGCTAGGCAGAGGTAGGAGATGAAAAAAGAGAAGCCATGGTCTGCTAGGCAGAGGTAGGAGATGAAAAAAGAGAAACCATGGCTGTGGAGAAAAACAGGCCTGCAGTGGGGCTAAGGATGTGGTCCTGGGGAAGGTCTGCTGGTCACTCGGACTCATTCCCACAGACTGGTACATTACCATCGTCCAGCATCCTGACAAGCTCAGAATCTTGATTTTTGTGGCACATGAAAAGTGGCTGCATCTCTCAGATTAGAGACATATCCTCAGACTCACATTAACAAAGGTCACTGTGACTGATGCATAAACCAAAAGTCCATTTATTAATTTGCAAAAAAGAAGCACTATTTGCAAGGCCAATTTAATTCCCAAAGCAGACCAGAACACACATCAGAATATCCGTGCATTTTCTCATGGGAAGCCAAGTATCTGGGGGTAGCCTGGTAGGCCTGGAATCAGAGCAAGGCGTGTGAGTCAGTCTCAAGAGAGACCTCTCCATCAGTGAACTTAGATACTCTACCTCACTTCAGCTGTTTCTCAACCCTGATTGCATATTAGAAGCATCTGGGGAGATTGCTTAAGCGCTCATGCTTGGGCTCTCTCTTCGAGGTTCTGATTTAGTTGGTCACAGCAAAGCCCAAATGGGAATCTTACTTTAAAAGTAGGGCTTCCCTGGTGGCGCAGTGGTTGGGAGTCTGCCTGCCGATGCAGGGGACACGGGTTCGTGACCCGGTCTGGGAAGATCCCACATGCCGCGAAGTGGCTAGGCCCGTGAGCCGTGGCCGCTGAGCCTGTGCGTCCGGAGCCTGTGCTCCACAATGGGAGAGGCCACAATGGTGAGAGGCCCGCATACCACAAAAAAAAAAAAAAAAAAAAAAAAGTAGCTGAGACTGGGACTTCCCTGGTGGTCCAGTGGTTAAGACTCTGTGCTCCCTATGCAGGGGGCCTGGATTTGAACCCTGGTCAGGGAACTAGATTCCGTATGCTGCAACTAAGAGCCCACATGCTGCAACTAAAAGATGCCGCGTGCCGCAACAAAGACCCAGCGCAGCCAAATTAATTTATTAATTAATTTTTTAAAAAGTAGCTGAGGCAAGTCTAACATGAAGCAAAGGGCTGCTTTCTAGGTCTTGTCAAGGAAATCATGATGTTAATGTTACTTAGCTAAGACTTCTCATCCCAGGGCAGTGTCTGGAGAGATACCTATGACTTTCCCTTTTCAAGTTTCCATGGTTGACCATCCTCCTTTTTCTATTCACACAGATGTTCTCCAAACAGAATATGTTACAATTGATATGGTTTCCACTCATTAAATTGCAGTCAGTTTCTAGGTCTGTAGCTTTGAGAATACTTCCAGGTCACCTTGGCCACTTGGTGAGAGTTTTGAGTGTTCCCAAACTTCTCTGACAGTTTTACACAGGGGCTCTTAGCTTCCTACAGATGGTTAATTTCATTTATGGAGAGTGGATTTTATTTCAGGTGCAACCTTATTCTCAGTCTTTTTGAGGATGTCCCACTGTTTGCCATCAAGCATCCAGAGATTAATCTGAGGCTGTGGAAATTCAAAGAGAAAGTTTAATTACGAGTTAACTCTGACTATTATGGACATAGTGGTGGCTCAACTGAAACAATCAGAGAGGTTTTGACATTTTCGGGGTATGCGACCTTGGGCAAAGGCTTTATCACCCTGAGTTTCATTTGTAACCTGTGGATTATCATGCCTAGGCTTTTTTTTTATATATATATATTTTGGCTGTGTTGGGTCTTCGTTTCTGTGTGCGGGCTTTCTCTAGTTGCCGTGAGCGGGGGCTACTCTTCACTGCAGTGCACGGGCTTCTCATTGCAGTGGCTTCTCTTGTGGCGGAGCACGGGCTCTAGGCGTGTCGGCTTCAGTAAGTGTGGCACACAGACTCTAGAGTGCAGGCTCATTAGTTGTGGCACACAGGCTTAGTTGCTCTGCAGCATGTGGGATCTTCCTGGAAGAGCAGGGCTCGAACCTGTGTCCCCTGCACTGGCAGGTGGATTCTTAACCACTGCTCCACCAGCGAAGTCCTATCATGCCTAGGCTTTAGAGTTGTGGTGAGCAGTAAAGATACCATATGAAAAATCCTTGGCATGATGTAAGCACTCAATGAAAATAACTTTTAATATTGATATTATTGAAGGAATCTGTTTTTCAAAAGTTAGGGAGTATTTCCTCAGAACCAAACTCCTTCTCTCTTTAGTTTTTTAGAATAGTAATTTTATCATGCTTTAAAAATAGTAATACATGCTCATAAAAAATTCAAGCAGTACAGAAAAACACAAGGAAGAAAGTAACAGATCACTCTTAATTCTAACACTCAAAATAACATCTTTAACATATGGTGAAAATCATTCTGAACATCTCTATATGTATTTATACAGGATAATTGACACAGAGAAGTAATTTTAAAGGGCTCACACTGAGCAAGATGTTTCAAATAAAATATTTAATTAAAAAGCCTTATTGAAGTTAATTTAACAAATAAAAAATGATGAAAGGATTGATGAATGATAAGTTATAAAAAAGATTATGAAAATAATTGGAGTTGTCATTTTTTTAAGCTACACATTTTAATGTTAGACAATATTGACTATTGTCTATCATAAGGATGATTAATACTCTATATTTTTCCCATCTCCTCTCCTACTGTCTAATTTTTGTTATTATTTTTACTTTGCCAATATTCATAATGTTTACACTAATTCCTCAAGTTGTTTAGGCTAAGTTCTAGATTTAAATAGATGCAATCTTTGGGACTTCTCTGGAGGCACAGTGGTTAAGAATCCACCTGTTAAAGAAGGGGACATGGGTTCGAGCCTTGGTTCAGGAAGATCCCACATGCCGCAGAGCAACTAAGTCCGTGTGCCACAACTACTGAGCCTGCGCTCTGGAGCCCGTGAGCCACAACTACTGAGCCCCTGTGCCACAACTACTGAAGCCCACACGCCTAGAGCCCATGCTCCGCAACAAGAGAAGCCACCCCAATGAGAAGCCCGCACACTGCAATGAAGAGCAGCTCCCGCTCGCCACAACTAGAGAAAGCCTGCGAGCAGAAATGAAGACCCAACGCAGCCAAAAATAAATAAATAAATCTATAAAAAAATTATTTAAAAAAATAGGTGCAATCTTCATCACCAATGCTTCATGATAGCTTCTTTTCTTTATTTACATTTGTGTCTTGATTAGCTGGATTTCAGCATCAAGAAATTTTTTCAAGAAGGATGCTGGATTCTTTAAATTTTTTCAATTTTAATAATAGTTTTAACAATTTTAAATTTTTAAAGCACCTGTTGCTTTTTAATTTAGCTGACAACATAGTTGGGTAAAATATTCATGGGTTACACTTTCCCTCAGAATGACATAAACTTTTGCTGTGGAGAAGTCTGATGTGAATCTGATTTTATTCCTTTTTATAGATAACTTGCTTTTTCTGTTTGAAAAAAGAATTCTTTCTTCATCTGTGAAATTCAACAATTTGACCAGTATTAATCTCTCTTTTGATAGTATCACTAGAGAATTTATTATTTGCCTGTAATTTGCTGAGTGACCTTAGGTTAAGACCTTGTCACTCTCTGGGCCTCATTTTCCCCAAATGTACAATGAGGGAGATAATGAGTCCTTTCAGCTTTGTCAGTCTATGCTCCTCTGATTGGATTCGTGAATGAGCAAGCAGGTAGTTTTCCTTTTATGGGTTGTTAGCAAAAAATATGTAAGAACTGAGTTTGAAGAGCTGCTTATGGAGGTTATTGCAGGACTTCAAGTTCTTGTGGGAAAGTGGACTAGAGCAACCATGTACAAGGTCCTTTTCCATGCCTAGAGTGAATCTTGAATAAAGATGCTTTGATATGTTTCTGTGACTGGGGTCCCAGTTGGCCACAGTCTGATGTTTCATAGAAGTTTAGCATAGGAATGTATCTTTCAGCCCTTCTAACCCTATGTTTATCAATGTACACATTAGCAACTGGATGCTCAGAGAGGGGGTATGGCTTGTACAAGGTCACACAGTGAGTTAGTGGCACAGCAAGGACTGGAATTCAGACTTTATAATTCTCAACCTACACTTTCTCCTCTGCAGTGCAGTATGATGATGAGACTTAGAACAGATCTAGACCCCAGATGAGCCCATTAGCTTGACTCTGCCTTGCCATTGCTAATTGACACCAATGGGTCATCTATCTTTTTAGTGGGAACCTCTGGACATTTCAAGTGGCGGTGAGGAGAAAGGATGAGAGTAGACAGATGCCCTCCTCTTTCATTAATTCCTTTCAGGTCCTACCCATCCTTATAATGGCAGTTTCCATGTCCTCTATGAAGGCTTCTGATGCCAGAGTTTGAGGAGATCTTACCTACCTCTCCATCCATCCATTCATCCAGCCATCCAACCAGTCATCCATTTACTTGACAACTACTTACTGAACATCTTTTTTGTGCAAGGCTATTAGCTGGAGACTTATCAATGAATCAGTCATGTCGACACTTTCATGGAGCTACCAGGGCAGGAATAAAGGCAAATATGATGCAGTGCGATAAACAGGCCCTCAAGACTCCCAAAGCAACCTGGCCAGTTTTTCACTTTGAAGCTACTCTTGTCCTCACTTATGGTGATGGATTTTAATTAGAATTGGGGGTAAATTTTTGAATAAACAGTAAAGTGACAAATCATAAAATAGTTATGAATAGAAAAAATGTTAAACTATAGCACTTAAATTTCTACAATGTTTACTAGACTTATTGTTTTACCTAAATTATTTCCTGAATAGGTCTAAATTTAGAAAATTCAGAGTGAATTTGAAAAATAGCAAATGGCAAATAAAACTCTAAGGATATTAAGAGATTACAAAATGACCTCAAAAGTAAGTAACTACAGGGAATTCCCTGGCATTCTGGTGGTTAGGACTCGGCGCTTTCACTGATGGGGCCCAGGTTCAATCCCTGATCGGGAAACTAAGATCCCACAAGCTGCGTGGAGTGGCAAAAAACAAACAAACAAAAACACCCACATAAAAATACATACAGTGGAAATGAAACTATAAAGAAAGTAACTGCAAAGGACAATTATTATGAAGCAGACTAGAAATTAAGAAACATAAAACTGGAACAAAGAAATAAACTAAAAGAAGACAACTTACCATGTTGATGCAGCTACACAATATGCAAGAGTAATTCACAAAGAACTGTTAATAGAGGAATTGAGTGGTTGGCTGTTCAATAATACTCTCCTACAGTTACAGTGTCCCTAAAGTATGAGCTGGGCAACCAACTTTGCTTTTTGTAGGGAAACTGCCTGCAATCTATAAATAACTATGAGTGACTAACAATAATCTTTACAGTTGGCAGCTCTATGACTCACAGAAAAAAATACAGAGAATTTATCACACAAAAGGCTACTAGTAAGATAACTGCTAAAGTGAACAAACCAGAACTATATGTATCAATATGGTTACATCTCAAAAATAAATGTTGAACAAAAAACCTCAAGTTGTAAAAATATATTTACATATGAAACCATTTATATAAAGTTTAAAAAATGCAAGTTATCAGTATCAACTCTTGTTTTGAAAACTCTCTTTCAAATACATGTAGAAATAAATATAGATGTGTATGTATATGTGGGTTAGTATACGTATAAATATTTCCTAGTTCTGTCTGCTTCGAGCACTTAGAAGCAGTAATACCCCAGTATCAATGATCACATCTAGTACCCAGATCTTTGTTTCTAATTACCTGTTTTCAATAAAAAGAATCAGTACTCCTTGGAGAAGTGATTGATTCCAGGGCTGGGAAAATACAAGATGAGCCTGGAGCATCTTGTGGTGCTAGGATATAGACATATCAAAAAGACACAGAAACCAACCAAAAGAGTTCCCAATGGCCAAAACTTGAATAATTTGAGCAACAAAATAAATAATCATAGTTTGGATTATAACCCAAAGAATGAAACAAAATCACTAAGTCCTTATTGATATAAATAAATGATTGAATAAATAAACAAATGAGGGAGAAGGAAAATGTCTCCCTTACAGAGAAGTTTTGATAAATAAAAGTAGAAGGAATTAGGGAATTAGAAAATCACATTAGAATATCAAAGTATTAACTGCATCAAGCAAGGTCCACTAATAAATAGTGCAATTAGTGGGTTAAAATTTAAGATGAAACAAGGCATCTGCAGAGCTTCAAATTATATCTCCCCAAATATTTTTTTAGAAAAGGAAAAATAGTAAGTTTACAACGGAGAAACCTGGCAGCCCCATGTTAACCAAGTGATCAAGATAAATATCACAAGTAATAAGATGTATCAGTATTGTGTATGCCTGATTGGATGCATTGAAAAGGGCACATAGCTTTTGTGATACTCTTCCCCAATATCCATAGCCTTAATTGAATCATGAGAAAACCTTAGACAAACCCAAATTGAGGAACATTCTACCAAGACTCTTCATAATTCTCAAAGTCATGATAGAAGAGGAAAGACTAAGGAACTGTTACAGATTGAAGGAGACTAAGGAGACACGATGATAACTAAATGCCTATAGGGTCCTAGATTGGATTCTAGAATAGAAAAAGGACATTAGTGGAAAAGCTGATAAAGTCTGAATAAAGACTTTAGTTTAATTAATAGTATGGCATTTATGTTAATTTCTTACTTTTGATAATGATACCATGATTGTGTAGTATGCTAATATTATGGAAATTTGGGTATATTATTTTGTATAATTTTTTGTATATTTGACATATTTCATTAAAAATGGAATATAGGGCTTCCCTGGTGGCACAGTGGTTGAGAGTCCGCCTGCCGATGCAGGGGACGTGGGTTCGTGCCCCGGTCCGGGAGGATCCCTCATGCCGTGGAGAGGCTGGGCCCGTGAGCCATGGCCACTGAGCCTGCACATCCGGAGCCTGTGCTCCGCAACGGGCGAGGCTGCAGTGGTGAGAGGCCCGCGTACCGCAAAAAATAAATAAATAAAAAAATAAAAATGGAATATATAGTTCAATGCCAAAATGAACATTTGTGATAAGGCCTTACCCTCTTCCCTTGCACTGAACAATAGCCAAAACTTGAGCTACCCTCCCCTTGCTCCTGCCTTTGATTTAAGGGCAGAAATGTGAGTTGGGGGCAGATTGTAAAGGACCTTTAATGCTTGCACTTTATCCTGGAGTAATGAGAAGCTGTTAAAAGGTTTTCAGCAGGAGAGAGTTGTGGTCACATGTGTTTTATGAATACAACTCTGATGTGATACACAACATTAACAAATTAAAGAATAAAAACCATATGATCATCTCAATAGATACCGAAAAAGCTTTCGACAAAATTCAATATCCATTTATGATAAAAACTCTCCAGGAAGTGGGCATAGAGGGAATATACCTCAACATAATAAAGGCCATATGCTGTGGTTGAGAGTCTGCCTGCCGATGCAGGAGACATGGGTTCGTGCCCTGGTCCGGGAAGATCCCACATGCCACGGAGCGGTTGGGCCTGTGAGCCATGGCAGCTGAGCCTGCGCATCCGGAGCCTGTGCTCCACAATGGGAGGGGCCACAGCAGTGAGAGGCCCGCGTACCGCAAAAACAAAACAAAACAAAACAAATAAAGGCCATATATGACAAACCCACAGCTAACATCATACTCAATGCTGAAAAGCTGAAAGCATTTCCTCTAAGATTAGGAACAAGACAAGGATGCCCACTCATGCCACTTTTATTCAATATCATATTGGAAGTCCTAGCCACCACAATCAGACGATAAAAATAATCCAAAATAAAAAAGGAATAAAAGGAATCCAAATTGGAAAGGAAGAATTAAAATAGTCACTGTTTGCAGATGACATGATACTATACAGAGAAAATCCTAAAGATGCCACCAGAAAACTACTAAAGCTCAACAATGAATTCAGTAAAGTTGCAGGATACAAAATTAATATACAGAAATCTGTTTCATTTCTATACACTAACAGTGAACTATCAGAAAAAGAAATTAAGGAAACAATCCCACTTACCATTGCATCAAAAAGAATAAGAGGGGCTTCCCTGGTGGCGGAGTGGTTGAGAGTCAGCCTGCTGATGCAGGGGATGCGGGTTCATGCCCCGGTCCAGGAGGATCCCACATGCCGCAGAGCGGCTGGGCCTGTGAGCCATGGCCGCTGATCCTGCACATTGGGAGCCTGTCCTCCACAGCGGGAGAGGCCACAACAGTGAGAGGCCCGCGTACCGCAAAAAAAAAAAAAAAAAAAAAGAATAAGATACCTAGAAATAAACCTACCTAAGGAGGTAAGAGACATGTACTCAGAAAACTGTAAGACACTGATGAAAGAAATTGAAGGTGATATAAACAGAAGGAAAGATATACTGTGCTCTTGGATTGGAAAAATTAATATTGTTAAAATGGCCATACTACACAAGGCAATTTACAGATTCATTGCAATCCCTATCAAAATACCAATAGCGGGGACTTCCCTGGTGGTCCAGTGGTAAAAAATACACCTTACAATGCAGGGGACATGGGTTCGATCTCTGGTGAGGGAACTAAGATCCCACATGCCGCGGGGCAACTAAGCCCGTGTGCCACAACTACTGAGCTTGCGTGCTTCAACTAGAGCCCACAGGCCACAAACTACAGAGCCCATGTGCCCTGGAGCCTGCATGCCACCACTAGAGGAGAGAAAAACCCGCATGGCACAACTAGAGAAAAGCCCACGCATCACAACAAGAGCCTGCATGCCACAGTGAAAGATCCTGCATGCCTCAACGAAGATCCTGCATGCCACAACTAAGACCCGATGCAGCCAAAAATAAATTAAGTAAATAAATAATAAATCTTAAAAAAATACCAATAGCATTTTTATAGAACTAGAAAAAATAATTTAAAAATTTGTATGGAAACACAAAAGACCCTGAATAGCAAAAAACAATCTTGAGCAAGAAGAACAGAGCTGGAGGAATTATGGTCACTAACTTCAGACTATACCACAAAGCTATGGTAATCAAAACAGTATGGTACTGGCACAAGACAAACATATAGATCAATGGAACAGAATAGAGAACCCAGAAATAAACCCACGCACTTATGATCAATTCATCTATGACAAAGGAGGCAAGAGTATGCAATGGAGAAAAGAAAGTGTCTTCAGTAAGTAGTTCTGGGAAAACTGGATAGCTACATGTAAAAGAATGAAATAAGAACATTCTCTAACACCATACACAAAAATAAACTTAAAATGGAGTAAAGACCTAAATGTAAGACTGGAAACCATAAAAATTCTAGAGGAAAACATAGGCAGAACACTCTGACACAGATTGTAGCAATATCTTTTTGGATTTGTCTCCTAAAGCAAAGGAAATAAAAGCAAAAATAAACAAATGGGATCTAATTAAACTTAAAACCTTTTGCACAGTAAAGGAAATCATAAACAAAATGAAAAGACAAGCTACTGAAGGAGAGAAAATATTTGCAAATGATATAACCGATAAGGGGTTAATATCCAAAATATATAAACAGCTCATACAACTCAACATCAAAAAAACCCAACCCAATTAAAAAATGGGCAGAAGACCTGAACAGACATTTCTCCAAAAAGGACATGCAGGTGGCCAATAAGAACATGAAAGGGTGCTCAACATCGCTAATCATCAGGGAAATACAAAACAAAACCACAATGAGATATCACCTCATACCTGTTAGAATGGCCATCATTAAAAAGAACACAAATAACAAATGCTGGAGATGTTGTGGAGAAAAGGGAACACTCAAACACTGTTGGTGGGAATGTAAATTGGTGCAGCCACTGTGGAAAACAGTATGGAGATTTCTCCAAAAACTGAAAATAGAACTACCATATGACCCAGCAATTCCACTCCTGAAAGAAACAAAAACAGTTCAAAAACAATCCAAAAAAACCGGAAACACTAGTTCGAAAGGATACACGCAGGGACTTCCCTGGTGGTCCAGTGGTTAAGACTCCCAATGCAGGGGGCCTAGGTTCGATCCCTGGTCAGGGAATTAGACTTCGCATGCCGCAACTAAAAGAAAAAACATTTTGCATGCCGCAAATAAAGATCCCGCATGCGGCAACGAAGATCCCGTGTGCTGCAACTAAGACCTGGCACAACCAGATAAACAAACAAACAAACAAACAAGCAAATAAATAAGAGTTAGCTGGTTGTATTGTAAAATATATGTGCTATTTTCCTTGTAGTAAAGTTTTCATACTTAAAAATATATATATATTATTTTATAGCTCAATTTCAACTTAAGATATATGATTAGTGATTTTAAAATGTACCAAACAGGGCCTCCCTGGTGGCGCAGTGGTTGGGAGTCCGCCTGCCGGTGCAGGGGATACGGGTTCGTGCCCCGGTCTGGGAGGATCCCACATGCCGCGGAGCGGCTGGGCCCGTGAGCCGTGGCCGCTGGGCCTGCGCGTCCGGAGCCTGTGCTCCGCGGCGGGAGGGGCCACAGCAGTGAGAGGCCCGCATACCGCAAAAAGAAAAAAAAAAAAAAAAAAAAAAATGTACCAAACATATAATGTTAATATTAGACTCTATGAATTGATAAATTCAAATGTGAAACCTGTACTCATTTCTACATGAGAATACATATGCAAATTATTCATGAAATAACTTCTAAAATGGACTTGCTAAAAAACAAAAAGAGCTGCATGATGAGCTGGGGATATGAACAGGAAGAGACAGTTGGAATGGCATTGGCACGTGGAAAGGCCCACAGGCTTTAGGAGCCAAATGTTATTCAGGAAACTAAAAAGTGCATATTGACTGGAGCATACAGTATAGGACGTGAGACAAAGCTGAGAGACTGCTGGAGGTCAGCTCATTTAAGACTTTACAGTCATGTTGGAGTACTCATAGATCCTCTCGCTGGGACTGGTTTTGTTCTGGGTACCAGGGATATACAGAATTGAACCAGACTTTAAAGTACTTTAACCCCAGGCCTTAAATAGCTCATCAGACGGGGTAGAACCACTCTGACAATGGCTGGGCAGCACGACAAATATGATGATAGAGGTAAGAAGAGATTTTCATGGGAATTCACAGAAGAGGTACTTAAAGAATAAAATTATTTCATCACATTGTCTTTTGAGTTATTGCATATTGCCTCCAAACTCATATTAGATTAGATTAGAGTAGATTAATCAGTTGTAGGATTAAGTTTAGATTAATGTTCTTTTTAGACACACAGAAAAATGGTTTAGCCACTTAGGCAACCAAGCAATTTCTAGTATAGCTCTTGCTTATGACCTCTTTCTTTCCTTTTCATAAACTCTCACTTACCCTTTAAGACTCTGCTGAACTGTCCCCTTCCCACTGTACTCCAGATAGAGTTAGAAATCTTCCCCTCTGTGTCCCTATTATAGCATTTATCATAATACACTATTTTTATTTTCTGTATCCCCACAAGACCCTTTTTCCCCCCCAACTAGACTTCTTAAGCATAGAGATTTCATCATGCTCATCCTTCAGTCAAGTCATTCAACAAATATTTATCAAGCACGTACTATGTGATGGTCATCAAGTTAGGTGCTGCAGATTCAGTGATAACCCAGATAAGATTCAATCCTTGCTCTCACAGCGCTTATAGTCTAGTGCAGAAGGCAAACAAGTAAATGGGCAAGAACAGTAAGTATGACAAATACTATGATAAGGAAAGTGTAAAGTGCCATGGGGAGCCCAGAGCAGGGGTGCATAACTTACTTGAGGGGGATAATGTAAGGCTTGCAGAAAGAAGTAATTTAAGCTGAGAACTGAAGGATAAGCATGAGTTAGCAGGGCAAACCAGCAGTCAAGGTTCCAGAGCTGGGCAAGAGCACAACACATTAAAGAAACTGAAAGAAGTTCACAGAGCAGTGGAGTTTGGGGGGAGGTAGTGGCGATTGGGTGGAGGGGTGATGGGAGAAAGCGGGGAGCAATTAGAGATCAGTGTTTAACATGGTGGTATACACATAGAAAGCACTATGTAAATATTTGTTGGATGAAATGGCTCATTTACCTGAGGAAGTGAGACCTTTGGGAAAGCCAAGTTTGTGTGCAGTTGTTTGTCCTCTTGTTCTCTGGAAGGCATTTGTATTGGGTTGGTTAAAAGCCTGGTTTCTGACACCAACTACTTAGATTTGAATCCTGGCTTTGACAATTAGTAGCTGAGGTGACCTAGACAAATTACATAAATGCTTTTGTGTCATTCACCTTATCTTTAAGTTAGGGACGATAATAATACTACATAGGATTGTTGTCAAGATTAAAGATTAAGTTAGTATATGTAAAGCATTAGAACAGAGTCTAGAACTAAGCACTGTGTGTTTACTATTATTATTCCTACGTTCATCAAAACATTTATTGAGGGACAAGTACTGTGACAGCTGTGAAAATAAGATGTGGCTCCAGCCATGGAGGAGGACCATAAAGTCTGGTGAGGGAGAAGATTCATAAATAAGTAATTACAACACTACATGATCAAGCAGGGTGATAGCAGTAAGTGCTACAGAATTAAAGAAGAGGGAGTGACTCATTTTCTCCGAAGAAGCCAAAGGAGAATACAGAGGGAAGGAGGCATTTAGGCTGGGTGAAGAAGAATAAACAATTTGCCAGCAAAGAAAGGCAATAGAGCTTATCAGGCCAAGGAAGCACCATGTTGCAAAGGTTTAGTAGCATGCAAGCCTAAGGCATGTTTAGCAAATGGCCAGGGACACTAGAAATCTTTTATGTTCCAGGGTCTATGTTAGGCACTTTAAAAAAGTTATTTCTTTTACTTTTCATAAGAACTGTGACATGTACCCACTCTACTTGATACTTATATAGTATTTACTGTTGCAGTCACCTTGTATATATTAACTCAATCCTTATGACGACTGTATGAAATAGGTACTATTATTATTCCCATTTTGCAGATGAGGAAATTGAGGCAAAAAAGGTGAAGTATCTTATTCAAAGTCATACAGCTAGGAGATGGCAGGGCCAAAATTCAAACCTGCAGTTTGACTCCAGAATCTGTGGTCTTAACCACTACTAACTTATTCTTCACCCCCGTCTCCCACCCACTAGTTGTTGATTTTGATCTGCTATAGTTATGGAAACTAGATATCCAAACTTGTTGGAACTGCGTGTCAAGTAAGAGTTGAAAGTCACTTCTGGGAGAAAAGTGCATGAACTCTCCAGCATGTGCAGACTGCACAAGACTGTACATAAAAATGCTTGAACATAACTCCTTCCCCTCTCTGACCCTCGCATTTGCTTTAGCCAGCAAATGTGGGTTGGGGGTAGGGTGGATATTTATTGGATCACACAAGATGTCTCAAGGCACACATGTTTCTCTGGGGGTCCATTTTAAACTTGAATCCTCCAACCAGCAAGTTGCTCTCTCTGGAAACAAAAGAAGTTTAAAATACTCCCTTCACTGTAGGGGAGGACAAAAGTGGGCAGAAAAGTTAGGATTTTATCTAGAGCTAGGCAGAGCCATACTAATTCACAAAGAGTAACATTTCAGGGGACCATCAGGAATAAGAAGAGAGAGTTTTGCAGGCTTATTAGAGGAAGCAAACTTCCACAGAACTATGATAGATTAAGACTATACCTAAAGTGAACCTTGAGCAAATACATCCACGGAGATTTAGATTAAGGGCTCCAGGCAGAAGAGAATTTATAGAAATTGCATAGTGCAAAAAGGAAAGTCGAAATTGGACCTGAGGAATTCATATTGGTTAAGAGCTTTCCCTAAGTTTTTTAGAAAGAAAGAACTGAAAGTTTAAACCAGAACCTAATAAACCACCTTTGAAGATCTTTATACAGATTTACGTGTAAGTCAATGGGTGGTAAACTGTACATTCTCATTTCAGAGCGTGGGCTCAGTCTTTCTCAGTGAACCCTTTTGTGACCTTCATAAAATCTCCAGTTAAAGAATCACTCTATGTATGACCTATAGATAGCAATCTGGAAGGCTAGACCTAACTCGATATGTAGTCAAAATTCTGTTTTCCAGAGTGGACGAAAAGAAGAGAACACTTCTTTTTTAGTCTGAGTGTAATATATAGAACACAAACTTCCTGACAACTCTGAGGATGTTCAGAGTTCTTCTTGCGTGTGAAACTGCTTGAGAGCTGGATTCTGGATAGGTGGAATTTATAGCAACATTATGTCCCAGATTTTTGAGGACAGCTCAGATTTCAAACATTGTATCTTGTAACTATAAGTAGGCTTATAAACCTGTGCTCTTGTGTATCCTAATTTGGATAGAGAGGAAAACATGGGCATAATATAAGTGATCCTTTCTTGGACCTTATGATAAGGATAAGTACCAGAAGGAAGTCATGTTTGGGTTAGAGAGGTAACAGTGCTCTTCTAAGAGTATTCCTTGGTAACAGGGTTACGAAAGCTGTCTTATGTGTGAAAAATGCTGGAAGAAACTCCTGCAAAGTTGAGGATATGTGTGCCATTTGGAGAGAATAGAAAAGACTGGGGGAGAGAAGTCTGGGGACAAAACAGAGAGAGGCGGCTCCTAGTGAAGGTCAGCTGTGTCCCTGTTGAAGAGGAGGAAAGGGTTGAAAGTTTGAGAAAACTGGGAGAGGGAGAGGGAGAGGGCGAAGATAGCATTAAAAGAGAAGCTTAGAGAGAAACTTAAAAGACTCAGGAGAGTGAATGTGAGGAGAGAGGAGGAAAAGAAGAAAGACTAGGGAGAACAAGAGGAGAAAAGGGAGTGAGAATGTGCAGAGGAGAGCTACAGCAAGTAAGCCTTCATGGGTCAGAGAGACAAAGGGGAACCCTGAGGTTTCTCTCAAGGTTGTAGAAGTCTGGACGGCCCCCCGGAGGAGCGTTGGGAGAGATCTAAGGCAGGGCAAAGATTCTGGAACTGGACCAAGGGCTGTGTAAACAAGAAAAATCAGAGCTGCATGTAAGATGAACTGGTGAACCCTCCAAGGATCCCTTTGACAGCCTACCCTCCAAAGCAGTACGTGATCTTGGGTCATATTCTCTGGGGAACTTTGGCGACACAGCAAGATTTTCCGTTGATGTTGTCTAACCTTAAGGAAATCTCTCTCTAAAATATTGTTGTCTTGCAAGGTGGGGGTACTTAGCTATTTAGAAGGTGTGTTTCTCAGGCTCTCAGAAACATCAAAGTAAGTGATGTGTGGCAAGTCTTCCCTCTCCCCAAATCTGGCACGTCTATGTTTCCAGTCAGTATTTTTTTTTTGAAGGAAAATATATCTGTAGATACTATAGCCTTTGCTCAGAGACTCTGAGAAGCCTATCATTTTTAAAGTTTGAAAATATTTGGTTGGTTTTCTCTCCCATATAATAGTGGAAGTGGAATTTAGGACAAACCTCTTAAATCAATTTGGCAGTACACATCAGGAACATTTAAAAATTTCACACTACTTGATATAGAAATCCCACATCTGAGAATTTTCTCTGAGGAAATAATCTTATAGTGCTTTATACATTTATGCAAAAAGCATTATTTAGAATAGAAAAAAATTAGAAGTAACTTAAATGCCTAACAATATGGGACTGGTTAAGCAAACTCTGGCACCTTCTCTTATATAATATTTTGCAGTTGCTAAAACTGTATTTACAAAGAATTCTTAATGATGGGGAGAAATACTTATGATAAAATATTAAGTAAAAATATATTATGTGCAAAGTGTGATCTCAACTATGCTAAAATGCATAAAAAAAAAAGACTGAAAGGAAATATGCCAAAAAGTTGTTTAGATTGATTGTCTTAAGACAGTGGGGTATGGTCTATTGTTATTGTTATTTTCTTCGTTAGGTTTTTCTAAATTTTCCAGATTTTCTGCAAAGGGCATGTAATTCTATTATAATCAGAAAAAATAAAAATTTGGTTTTAAAAGTTTAAGAAAACAGAGGACTAAATATTTACAAACATAAGTCATTTAGTCAAAAATAATTTTACAAAAGATTTAGAAGTTGTAAAAAAATGTTAAAGGAAATAAAGCAAAATTGTTAAAAAGAATAAAATGAAACATATTTAAAAATATTAATTTAAAATTTGTTTATTAAAAATAAAACTTAAAATGCGAGTGGTTATGAAAACTATATAACAACATGAGAAATGAATATGATTTAAGGTTAAAAGAAAATAAGACAAAATCATTAAGATTACAACTATCCAGTCCAACACTGTAAGCAACTACATTCAGCTCACAATATGCAGTAGGCACCCAGTAAAAGGGACTTCTGCATACATACTGCCCTCCTACAGCGGCTAGCACTTGAACCTTTCCACCCTTTGCACTCTTGCCCTTTGCCTCCTCATTTTAGACGCATATTTCTGACTTGGTTTTCTTTTAGATTCTGCCTTGCTCCTGCCAAAATATGTTCAGAGACTACTTTTAGTTATGCTTCTCCATATCTGACCTAGTCCCTGGTACTCGGCTATCAGCATAGGCCAGCTACCTTATCTTGAAGAGTGAAATGTTTTTTTTTTTTTTTTTTTTGCGGTACGTGGGCTTCTCACTGTTGTGGCCTCTCCCGTTGCAGAGCACAGGCTCCGGACGCGCAGGCTCAGTGGCCATGGCTCACGGGCCCAGCCGCTCCGTGGCATGTGGGATCTTCCCGGACCGGGGCACGAACCCGTGTCCCCTGCATCGGCAGGCGGACTCTCAACCACTGCACCACCAGGGAAGCCCCGAAATGTTTTTTTCTAAAAAAGGAGAAAGACTGGTAGGAAGTCCAGTATACCAAAATGCTAATAGTACTGTAGTAGGATTATCTATAGTTTATGCCACTTTTCTTTAGGTTTGAGATCTTTGCAATGTGGTTATGTTAGGTTTATTATTTAAAGTTTGAATTAAAGTCACTTGCCAAGTACTTTCACAGGTAATTATTGAATTCCCCTCCCTTTCATGATTTCCAAGGATGGGTATAAAATTGATAAACCTTTAGCTAAGAAGATACTGGGTCTGAGATCCTAGCTGGGTCAGAGAAACTCTTCTTCACCTTTTTTCTTTCCAAAGCAGATTCTGCACAGCCAAAACAGAGATATGGGATTATCTAAAATTTTAGATACTCTCCAACAGCTGTAGGAACAAGTCCAAACTCTTTAATATGGCTCCCCAAACCCTTCACAATCTATTGCCATTCTACTTCCCCAACTTTTATATCCCAGTAATCTGCTAACCTTCTTCTTTCTTCCTTACCCTATGCTACATCAGACTACTTGCCATTCCTTAAACACATATTAACTTTTTTCACTTTTTTAAATTGATATATAAGATTCATATAGCAAGAAGCACAAAACTTAAGTGCACAACTCAATGGCTGTTCACAGATGTATACATGTGTGACCACCACCCAGATCGAGCCCTAGAAAATTTCTAATACTCTAAAATACTCCCCTGTACCACTTTCTAGTCTGTATCTACATCCCCACCCAGAGATTACAACTATTCTGTCTTCCATCAACAAAAATTAATTTTCTGTTTTTGAATTAAAAAAAATGGAAGCACACCATATACATTCCTTAAAACACACAGTATATCTTTTTTTTTTTTTTTTTTTTTTTTTTGCGGTATGCGGGCCTCTCATTGTTGTGGCCTCTCCCGTTGCGGAGCACAGGCTCCGGACGCGCAGGCTCAGCGGCCATGGCTCACGGGCCCAGCCGCTCCGCGGCATATGGGATCCTCCCAGACCGGGGCACGAACCCGTATCCCCTGCATCGGCAGGCGGACTCTCAACCACTGCGCCACCAGGGAGGCCCCACACAGTATATCTTAATGTTTCCTCTGAGAATAGGAATGTTAACTATCTGTCATGTGCTAGTGTTCTCCCATTCAGCATCCATGGCAGACATTACTAATTCATCATTCTTTCTTATTGCTCCTAGATTGAGTTTTAGGCTCCTTTACTAAACTGCATACCAGCAGTCACTACTGGTTGTTCAGAGTTGGCGCTAGTGAAACCTCCCTTCTACGTGAGAACTTTTATCTCTGCCACTCACAACACAGTTCCTATCACTGTAACATCTCTTCGATCTGTCCCTTTTTTCTATTCCTACTGCTTCTGCTTATTTCAAGCTTTCATAATCCCTCACCTGATTTTCTACAATATCCCCTTAGTGTTTTCCCTGCCTTCAGTTTGGCTCCTCTATTCTTATCTACCCACTGCTAATTAATTTTTTAACATTGAAATATGACTACATCATTCTCCTGGTTGAAACCCTTTAAGGACTACCTTTCAGGTTAAGGCCAGGTGCTTAGCATGGTATTGTAGGCCTCATGATCTGGCCCTGCCCATCTGTCCAGTATCTCCTGTACCCTGCCCTCCAGTATGCCAGCTTCTTGCAGATTCCTGAAACATGTCCTGCCCTTTGCCTTCTCTACATCTTGAATGCTCCTCCTCTCCTTTAGATGGCTGTTTCACTCACCCTTCAAGGCTATTTCAAGAATATTTATTATCCAAACTTTTGTTGATCATTCTTTCCTAACAAAAGATTATTCTCTCCCAGACATAATTAGTTATCCCTTATTTGTGTTCTCATACATAACCTTATTATGGCAAGTATCATGTTCTATCAGTACCTGTTTACATTTCTGAGAGCCCTTTGAGGGAAAAGAGCTTTGCAGCTCCAGAACTCATCAGAGTGCATGTCATTTTTTTTTAACAATTTTTTAAAGCTCTGGTAAAATACACATAACATAAAATGTACTCTTTAACCATTTTTAAGTGTACAGTTCAGTAGCATTAAATACATTCATATTGTTGTGCAACCATCACCGCCATTCATCTCCAGAACTTTTTTCATCTTGCAAAATTGAAACGCTATACTTATTAAATAGTAATTCCTCATTCTCCCCTCTCCCCAGCCCCTGGCAACCACCATTCTACTTTCTGTCTATGATTTTGTCTATTCTAAGTACGTTATGTAAGTAGAATCACACAGTATTTGTCTTTTTGTGACTGGCTTATTTCATTTAGCACAGTGTCATTAAGGTTCATCCATGTTGTGGCATATGTAGAATTTCCTTTTTTTAAAAAAAATTGGAGTCTAATTTAAAAGTACAATATTGGAGTACAATATTGTGTTAGTTTCTGCTGTACAATGAAGTGAATCAGCTATATGTATACATATATCCCCTCCCTCTTGGACCTCCTGTCCCCCCTCCCACCATCCCATCCATCTAGGTCATCATAGAGCACCGAGTTGAACTTCCTGTGCTTTATAGCACGTTCCCACTAGCTATATATTTTACGCATGGTGGTGTATATATGACAATCCTAATCTCCCAATTTGTCCCACCCTTCCCTTCCCCCCATGTCCACATGTACGTTCTCTACATCTATGCCTCTATTCTTGCCCTGCAAATAGGTTCATCTGTACCATTTTTGTAGATTCCACATATACGCCTTAATATATGATATTTGTTTTTCTCTTTCTGGCTTACTTCACTCTGTATGACAGACTCTAGGCCCATTCAAATCTCTACAAATGACCCAATTTCATTCCTTTTTATGGCTGAGTAATATTCCATTGTATATATGTACCACATCTTCTTTATCCATTCATCTGTCAATGGACATTTAGGTTGTTTCCATGTCCTGGCTATTGTAAATAGTGCTGCAGTGAACATTGGGGTACATGACTCTTTGAATTATGGTTTTCTCAGGGTATATACCTAGTAGTAGGATGGCTGGGTCATATGGTAGTTCTATTGTTAGTTTTTTTTTTTTTTTTTTTTTTTTTTTGTGGTACGCAGGCCTCTAACTGTTGTGGCCTCTCCCGTTGCGGAGCACGGGCTCCAGATGCGCAGGCTCAGCGGCCATGGCTCACGGGCCCAGCTGCTCTGCGGCAAGTGGGATCTTCCCAGCACGGGGCACGGACCCGTGTCCCGTGCATTGGCAGGCGGACTCTCAACCACTGCGTCACCAGGGAAGCCCTATTTTTAGTTTTTTAAGGAACCTCCATACTGTTCTCCACAGTTGGTGTATCAATTTACATTCCCACCAACAGTGTAAGAGGGTTCCCTTTTCTCCACACCCTCTCCAGCATTTATTGTTTCTAGATTTTTTTTTTTTAAAAAAGATGTTTGGGGTAGGAGTTTATTAATGTTATTTTTATTTATTTTTGCTGTATTGGGTCTTCGTTTCTGTGCCAGGGCTATCTCTAGTTGTGGCAAGCGGGGGCCACTCTTCATCGCGGTGCATGGGCCTCTCACCATCGTGGCCTCTCTTGTTGCGGAGCACAGGCTCCAGATGCGCAGGCTCAGTAGTTGTGGCTCACGGGCCTAGTTGCTCCGCGGCATGTGGGATCCTCCCAGACCAGGGCTCGAACCCATGTCCCCTGCATTAGCAGGCAGATTCTCTACCACTGTGCCACCAGGGAAGCCCTGTTTGTAGATTTTTTGATGATGGCCATTCTGACTGGTGTGAGGTGATACCTCATTGTAGTTGTGATTTGTATTTCTCTAATAATTAGTGATGCCGAGCATCTTTTCATGTGCCCCTTGACCATCTGTATGTCTTCTTTTTTTTGTGTGTGTGTGTTCACTTACTTTAATAACACTACATTTACCATGTTATCACCATGGAATGTAAATTCAGGTTAGACAAGAGAATTTCACAAGTACAACAAAGCATTCTGTAGTATACCAAAGTTTGTATAATGTCTGACCAAACCAGCTTGCTCATAAATCACTTCCATTACAGGCAATTTATTTAGTTTAACATTTATGATTCTTTCAGAGAAAATAAACAGACTGCACACATTTAAAGAGTATTTTTCATTTACCTTTGCATTAACACTTAAAATACACACTTCTATTTCAAAATTCCATTTAAAAATTATTCTAAAATTATTCTAATATAACAGCAGCAAACTACAAAACAGCTAAATGGGGATCTACAGTTAAGTTATTCTCATGTTTACAACTATGATTCTGAAACAGATACTACTTCAAAGCAGCTGTTACCAGGTCTTTAGGTTTGGTTTAAAAACACACACATAGTTGCTGGGAGGTTTATAATGTTGTATTCCGTGCACTGTTCTGAAAGAGTTCTTAAAGAGCCAACCAGACCTTAAAAACAGTACTCAGTCCACAAGGCAGTCAGAAAGAGCTAAATTACCTGGGGTAAATAGGATTCCTACATTACATCAAAAGTATATGATATTCTGCAGCAACTGGGAGCATTTTCAGGTTTGGCATGTTGTCCTCTTTACAACGAATTTTATCATAATAGTTTAAGAAGGTGGACACTGTACCACTATCAAGTGCATTTAAAAGTGACATGTTTTTGTGCTAATCTGACTCCCCTGAATGACCTAGCTAGTGAACTAGTCACTAGGCAAATCAAGCCTGCAAGAAAGGAAGCCAATATTCAAATTACCATGTTATTGTCTGACCCACAGAATTTATTTTCAACATAAACATATAACTTCAATATGAGATGTCTAACTAAGGCAAGCACCACCAAGACCAAGACAGCATCTCCTCTTCTAAGGTTTAGGTTTTGCCCGGAATTCTTGATACATGGAATAGCCCATATCAAGAGTCATTGCTCCCACAACAAAGCCTTGGGCTGCCACGCACATGTGGATCAGGTGAACAGACATTTTAGTATTGCCCCTGCTCTTCAATTTATATAATCCATATACAACGATTGCTGCAAAACCTGCCATTCCAATGGGGACAAATGGTGCCTCTCTAGCTTTATGGATAAGTTTAGATCCCTGATCTTCATCATATGAAGAAAGAGAAACATCTGTGTCACTTGACATAGTGATTGAAGAATCTTCAGACAATGGCATGACGTCGCAGGCTCCTACTGGCTTCTCTGTATGTCTTCTTTGGTGAAATGTCTATTTAGGTCTTCTGCCCATTTTTGGATTGGGTTTTTTTTTGATATTGAGCTGCGTGAGCTGTTTGTATCTTTTGGATATTAATCCTTTGTCTGTTGCTTAGTTTGCAAATATTTTCTCTCATTCTGAGGGTTGTCTTTTCATCTCGTTTATGGTTTCCTTTACTGTACAAAGGCTTTTAAGTTTAATTAGGTCCCATTTGTTTATTTTTGTTTTTATTTTCATTACTCTAGGAGGTGGGTCAAAAAAGATCTTGCTGTGGTTTATGTCAAAGAGTGTTTTTCCTATGTTTTCCTCTAAGAGTTTTATAGTGTCTGGTCTTACATTTAGGTCTTTAATCCATTTTGAGTTTATTTTTGTGTATGGTGTTAGGAAATGTTCTAATTTCATTCTTTTACATGTGGCTATCCAGTTTTCCCAGCACCACTTATTGAAGAGGCAGTCTTTTCTCCATTGTATGTTCTTGCCTCCTTTGTCATAAATTAGGTGATCATATGTGTGTGGGTTTATCTCTGTGCTTTCTATCCTGTACTATTAATCTATATTTCTGTTTTTGTGCCAGTACCATACTGTTTTGATTACTGTAGCTTTGTAGTATAGTTTGAAGTCAGGGAGGTTGATTCCTCCAGCTCCGTTTTTCTTTCTCAAGATTACTTTGGCTATTTGGGGTTGTTGGTGTTTCCATACAAACTGTAAAATTTTTTGTTCTAATTCTGTGAAGAATGCCATTGGTAATTTGATAGAGATTGCATTAAATCTGTAGATTGCTTTGCATAGCATAGTCATTGTCTCAATACTGATTCTTCCAATCCAAGAACATGGTATATTTCTCCATCTGTTTATGTCATCTTTGATTTCTTTCATCAGTGTTTTATAGTTTTCTGAGTATTTGTCTTTTCCTCTTTAGGTAGGTTTATTCCTAGGTATGCATTTCCTTTCTTTTTAAGGCTGAATAATATTCCATTACATGTATATACCACATTTGCTTATCCATTCATCTGTCAATGAATACTTGGATTGCTTTCACTTTTTAGCTATTGTGAATAATGCTGCTATGAATATGGGTGTAAAATACCTCTTTGGTACCCCGTTTTCAAGTCTTTGGAGTATATGCCCAGAAGTGTAATTGCTGAATTATATGATAATTCTTTTTTTTTGTTTGTTTTAAAAGAAGGAGTGTGTGTTTCTAGAATTTTTTTTTTTTGGTTGTGCTGGTCTTAGTCGCGGAAGGTGGGCTCCTTAGTTGCGACTTGCCAGCTCCATAGTTGCGGCATGCATGTGGGATCTAGTTCCCTGACCAGGGATTGAACCTGGGCTCCCTGCATTGGGAGCGTGGAGTCTTTTTTATTTTTTAATTAATTAATTTATTTTTGGCTGCATTGGGTCCTCGTTGCTGCATGTGGGCTTTCTTTAGCTGTGGCGAGCGGGGGCTACTCTTTGTTGTGGAGCTCAGGCTTCTCATTGCAGTGGCTTCTCTTGTTGTGGAGCATGGGCTATAGGCATGCAGGCTTCAGTAGCTTTGGCACACGGGCTCAGTAGTTGTGGCTCACGGGCTCTAGAGCGCAGCCTCAGTAGTTGTGGAACATGGGCTTAGTTGCTCCATGGCATGTGGGATCTTCCCAGACCAGCACTTGAACCCATGTCTCCTGCATTGGCAGGTGGAGTCTTAACCACTGCACTACCAGGGAAGTTCCTATATGGTAATTCTATTTTTAATTTTTTGAGGAACCACTATACTGTTTTCCACAGCAGCTGTATCTTTTTACATTCCAACCAGCAGTGCACAGGGTTCTAATTTCTCTACGTACTCACCAACACTTGTTATTTTCTAGTTTTTTTGTTTTTTGTTTTATGATAGTAGCCATCCTAATGCGTGTGAGATACAATGGTATCTCATTATAGGTTTGATTTGCGTTTCCCTAATGATTGGAAATGTTGAACATCTTTTCATGTGCATACTGGTCATTTGTATACCTTCTTCAGAAAAATGTGTATTCAGGTCCTTTGCCCGTTTTTGAATCAGCTTGTTTGTTTTTTTGTTGTTGAGTTTTAGTTCTCTCTATATTGTAGATATTAATTCCTTATCAGATATATGATTTGCAAATATTTTCTCCCATTCTGTGGGTTGCCTTTTTACTCTGTTGATCCTCTCTTTTGTGCACAAAAATTTAATTTTCTTGAAGTCCAATTTGTCCATATTTTGTTTGTTGCCTGTGCCTTTGGTGTCATATCCAAGAAGTCATTGCCAAATCCAACGTTGTGAAGTTTTTGCCCTATATTTTTATCTAACAGTTTTATTATTTTAGATGTTACACTTAGGTCTCAGATCCATTTTGAGTTAATTTTTTCATATGGTGTTAGGTAAGGGTCCAACTTCATTCTTTTGCAGTGTGACTATCCATGCACCATTTTCCCAGTCAAAAAGACTTTTTCCCATTGAATGGTATCAGCACCATTATCAAAAATCATTTGACCATATATGTGAAGATTTACTTCTGGACAGAATGCATGACATTTTATAGGATACAAAGATAAATCAGAGTGCAGATTGTCCTAACACACTAGAATTGGTCATAAGGAGATTGTTAGAATGGAGTTGGATCTTATTTTTGTTTTGGAGAAAAAGGGGGAAGAAGATTTGATTCAGAGAAAGTAAAATAGATGACTTAAAGGGAGTTCATGTCAGAATTAAAGACCTTTAGACTCTTTTCCTGCCCTAGTTCATCTAGTTCACATCCTTGTTTTTATATATGAAGAAAAAGAGACATGGTGTTACTCTTGAGGTAAGAATTACCAAAAAACAGACATTATAGTAGAAAGATTTCAGCTCAGTAAAGGAAGAATTCTAACATCTAGCATAGATAAATGTGGGAAGAAATGAGCTCTCTATTAAGTACAAATATTCAAACAGAAATTGTGTTACCGAATTAGATTCGAGGCCCCCCTCTTGGGGCCCTAGCTGAACTGAAGATCCCCTGGCTCAATCAGGGAGCTCTTTCTCACTCAGCTTCACACTGCCAATAATGAAACTGAGTTTGGTACAAGCAAGACAGGCTTTTATTCAATGGCCAGAGAATGGAGAAGGGGAGCTCATGCTCTAAAAGCACCTCTCTCCAAAGGGAGAGGAGTAAGGGAATTTTAAGCAAACAGGTCAACAGAGTTCTAGGAAAGGAGCAGAGATTTTCATGGGCAGCCAGGGCATGCACAGTCTTTCATGTTCCTTTTCATGCACCAACTGTCCCTAGCAGAGTACAAATACCCACTTTGGGTGGAGATCTTAGCATCGTAATGAAGTGAAGGTAACTTTCAGATACCTCCAGGTTTCATCTGGGCAGGAACATTCCTGTGATCAAGTCAGAGCTGGTTAGGAGCAGTTGACCATTGTATATCTCTCAAAGCATGTATCTCTTAAAGTACAGCTGCAAAGCATCTCTGCCAATACCAGGGGGTATTTTGAAACAAACACAGAGATAAATCAGGGCAAGTGTATTTCAGCTCTCAGGGGTTGGTATGGAAACACAGAGATAAATCAAGGCAAGGAAAGCAGTGACCTTTAGCCTACTTTGCCCACCATTTTGGATCTAGTCTTTTCAGTCTGGTTTTATTGTGGTCCTTTGTGGCATCCTGTTGATAAAATACAACTAGCTTGTATGGTTAAAAAATAAAAATAAAAATAAAAATAAAAGTAACAAAACAAAAAACCAACAGTTTCTGTGCCTGGGGCCTGGGCTGCATAGCATGTAAGTTTTGCTGTAGAAAGCAGGTCTGATCATCTCTCTGCCTTGCTTGCAAATGTTCTGTGACATTAACTTCAGGAAAAAGGCCACTTTTTGAAATGGCATACATGGCCTTTATAATGTGGTCCTAGGCTACAATTATAGCATCATTTCCTGGCCTGTATCTATGTTCTTGATATATCCAACTATATGAACTCTAATGTCTTTTCTAACTCTCAGATCTTATTCACATTAAAGAAAAAGCCTCCTTGAAAAATAAAAAACAGAGCTTTTTTTTTTTTTTTTGCGGTACGCGGGCCTTTCACTGTTGTGTCCTCTCCCGTTGCGGAGCACAGGCTCCGGACGCGCAGGCTCAGCGGCCATGGCTCACGGGCCCAGCCACTCCGCGGCAAGTGGGATCTTCCCGGCACGGGGCACAGACCTGTGTCCCGTGCATCGGCAGGCGGACTCTCAACCACTGCGCCACCAGGGAAGCCCGCATGCATGCTATTTTTAAGAATCACAATAATTTTAAACTTTGAACTTATCATCTGCTTTACAGACAACTTAGAGTGTCAACAAGCAATTTCTAGGTACTTTCTGAGCATCAGAATTGTTCTGGGTGCTGGGAATACACAGGTGAAGAAGACATGGTTAGGACCACATTATGGGACTCTTTTTGACTGGAGCTCATCATCAGCCAGGGTCTGTAAAAGGTCACCAACCACTGAAGTCTCTCTCCTTGAAGAAATCAGGTATATAGAAAAAAAAGGAGCCTCAGAAAGAAAACTTTAGCAGATCTGATCATATCTCTCCCTTACTTATGAATGTTCAGTAACTCCCTATTAACTACAGGATAAAACCTGTTTTTTTGAATAACATACATGGACCTTTATGATTTGTTCCCTTTATGATTTACCAGTAGATCTTGGTTTCAGCGGACTTAACTCTAAGGTACCTTTCTTGTTCTGATTTAATTTACTCACCAAATCATCTTTTCATCCAATATGATGATTTTTGGATTGGGTTTTCCTATCACCGAGGAAGAGAATAGAATATGAATACTGATCCATTGGGCAATTATATTCCTCATTACATATGATGAAATAAGATTTTTGGTGTAAGTAATTTTCACCTGAGTTTGGGTGAAATGGAGCTCCCTGAACTTCTGAACTGGTAGGCTAAATTTGGAGACTTAACCACAATCATGAGGTCTTCCTTGCAAGTATCAGATATAAGTCCTTAGTATATATATATAGAGCAGTATCAGATACAAGTCCTTAGTGTATTTATACAGAGCCGTCAGATATTTACCATTCAATTTCTCATTAAGCTGTTGGTGATTCAATGGAAAGAACACAGAACTGGTATTCTAGGCCTGCCTGTGACTTACTGTATGACCCTGGCCACTAATTAAGTCTCTTATACCCTAAGTTCCCTCATTTTTCCCATAGAAATACTTGCTCTATACGTGTTCTATTGTGATGATAAGCAAGAGTATAGTTGCCAAAATTTTCCATTCAAGGAGTATGTAGGCATTATAAGGAATACAAATGCTAAGTATTTGCACTCAAGTTGATAATTTATTGGAGTCAGACTCATAAAAGTAATGTGTAGGGATTCAGAGAATGGAGGAATCACATTCAGTGATGTGTGCGGGGGTGGTGATCAAGATGATTTAATAAAGGAGGTAGGAGTTGAGCTGGATCTTGAGGAATAGGAAAGGTGGTAGAAGAGAGTTAGCTGGAAGGGATAAGAGCAGAGAGGCACTGGGATTCTCAGTCTGGCCCCAGCCTTTGTTTTCAGACTCATTATCTTCTGCACACTCCAGACAAAATGATGTTCTCCGAATCACAGACTTGTGTCCGGCACGTAGTAGGCAAACCTCCAAGGTTCAGCTTCTACCTCTTCCGTTAAACCCTCACCCAAGTGGAATTTATCATGCTCTCCTCTGCATCTTAATGACTCTACAGGCTTTAAATTTGGGACCTGCTACTTTCCCTACATCCTCTCTGTCAAGTAGGTATTCTGCCGTTGAAAACTTACAGATAAACTCAGAGGGTGTATTTGGCCAAAGTCAAACAACTGATAAGTGCTGAAGCCAGGTAGAGCTCTTTTGACTTGAAATCCACTACTGTATGCCCTACACTGGAGCGCCCTGGCATGAAACAGGTGGAGTAAAATGTATTGATACTTAATTCTCAGAGCTCTAATTTTCTCATTTATAAATGGGAGCAGTAGCACGGACCTCATGGGATTGTTTTAATTTTTTTTTTGGCCGCACCGCTTTTGGGATCCCAGTTCCCTGACCAGGGATGGAACCCGAGCCCCCTGCAGTGGAAGTGCGGAGCTCTAACCACTGGACCAACAGGGAATTCCCTGTTATAAGAATTAAATGGTAAAATATGTGAACTCCCTAGCTCAATGACTAGCATTTAGTGGTCCCTTCTCACCAAGCTTCAGATTCATGTAGGCATAAATACACAAATAAGAAATATCCAGTTCTGGGCTGCAAAGAAAACGGATTCTGCAGAGAGGCCTTCTGTAAACTTTTACAGGCCCCAGCCTCTGAGTCACGTCATGAGAAATTTTATAAGGCAGCATCTTGTAAAGACTTTAGATTTTGCATTTTCCCTCACGTCCAACCTATCATATCCTTTTCCTGCCTTAGCATGTGTCAAATGCAAGGACTGTAGTTGTGTGACTTGTCCAGCTTTGAGGTTAGAGGGTGGTTGAATAATCTCCAAGGCTGGGATCCTAAAAAAAATTAACCAAACCATTCTTTCCGATCGGGACTTTTAATTACTACGTGGAGGAACCTACATTAAAAGCAAGAGGGGGAGAAGGCTCATGGATGGTAGTTGATTCCAAACCCACGTGAACCTAAATAAATGATTTCTTAAATCTTTTACCGGGGTAGAGAGTGGGATACTCTTGTGATTTCTCTCGAGCTCCTTAACTCCAGAATTGGCTGCATTTTAAAAGAAAAGGATTCCAGCTTTGGTGGGCTGGTGGCAAAGTGAATAGGCGGGGAATGGTGGGGCGACCCGGGAGGATTCCTCTGTCTACCTACTCGCTGGTGTTCAGAAGCCCGCTCTAGCCGCCAAGGGTCCGCGGAGGCGCGGGCCGGGTCAGTTCCGTAAGCCAGGCTCTCAGAGGTGCACGTCCAAGGCCGGGGCTTCCTTCCCCTGGGGGACGGCTTTCGGGCCCTCTTCCCGCTTGGGGGCCTCCGTAGGGAGGTCCCCAGACAAGGAAGCAGACCTGAGCGGCGCGGCAGTGCCCGCGACCCCGGCCTCCTCAAGCACGTCAGCGTCCTCGCGCCGCTCCCCGGAGGGCCCAGCGGGGGAGATGGACTTCGCGACCCTCGCTCGGTGGCCCCGCCCCTCCCCGCGAGCCCGTGGTGACTTCAACCTTCCCCCAACGCTAGAGGGCCCCGCCCCCTCCCCGCGGGCTAATGAGTGTCCTCGCGCGCTCGCCCCTTCCCTCAGGGTGAGTGTGAGCGCGCTGTCCTCTCACCTCGGCGTTGTTTCCCTCCTCCCCATTGTTTCCCGTCTCTACCACAAGGCCACGAACGTAGCCCCTCCCCCAAGGGTGTTTACTACCCCCCACCCCAGTTTAACCAGTGCCCAGGGGACCCCAGAACGGAGGGAGGGGCACCCCCAAACTCTTCCCCCTGCGCCTCTTTTCCGGAGTCTCCTGTGCATCTGTTCCCTACCCCCGCCCGGGTCAGGACTCCATTCGGGGATCCGTCCCTCTCTCCCCTCCCCCTCTCCCCCGGCTCCCCTTCTCCCTCGGCCCCCTCCCCTCGGCGGGTCCTCCTCTTTCTCTCCCCCTCTCTCCTCCCCCTCCCCATCCCTTCCCCCCCACAATGCAGTTCGCGGCGCGGCGGACATGGCGGTGGAACCCTGAGCTCGTCGTGTCTTGGCCTCCAGCGGCGGCGGCAGTGACGGCGGCAGCGGGAGGCGGAGGCGGAGCGGGAGCCACTGAGATGAGGAGGCGCCGTGCGCGCCTGTAGCTCGCGGGCCTCGCAGGTACGGAGGTTCCGGCCGCGGCGCAGCACCCGGCGCCCAAAGGGGTGTGCTCGGCGCAGGCCAGGCGGCCCCCTCTTCGCCCTCAGGTGCCGCGGCTCGCAGGTGTCGCGGGCCCGGCCCGAGCCCGTGTCAGCCGCCCTCTTGGGGCCTGACACTTCTTTCTTTGCCGGAATGCGCTTCGGGTGTCCCAGGGGAAGGCAGAGATAAGGGAGGTAGGGGCGGCGGCCTGGGCTTCCTGAGGAGGGCATCGGGGAGCTTTGGGGCCGAACTCCACAGCGAGGCTGGGGCGCTCGGCCCCCGAGCTGAAACCTGTAGACCCGGGCAGCGGATTTTGAGTTAACGGGATAGGAGTGAACATTTTCTGGGGTCCAGTATGATTCCTTGTCATGTGTGCCTTTTCTTTCACCCCTGCTTAGATATAGACGTACGTATATAACATGTAAATACACAAACACGCATATAATACATTAAACATTTTTTTCCGGGCTCGCCCTTGTCGGGATGAGAGAACGTAGAGATGTCTGTGAGGATATCGCTTCTTGCTCGCCCGCCTTCTCTCTCCCCCGCCCCCCGGTCGAATGGTGGTAATGAACGCTTTTGACGTGGGAAACTGAGATTCGTATTTGTAAACAGACAGCACTCGCCGAGTGTGTTGTACGCCTCCGCGAGAGGTTTCAGGTCCTTTTGGTATACGGATTGCAAAAGAATGAGATATCTAGACCTGAAAGAAAGATATCATCGGGATTTCAAGTCGTACCTGAATGTGGTGAATTACTGTTATTTTAACAACGTTGATTAAATACTTTCTTTTTAGAAGATTATCAAATTTTTAATCATGAATTTTGTACCTTCCGCGAGATCTTAGTTTCGGTATACCATGTTTCTTCGCTTCGATATATTTTTCATACAAAAGTAGTTCCTTACACATTTGACGTTCTACTCCCTTTTGTGATTTCTTTAGTGTCCAGAAGTGCAATTCGAATTGTGTATTGTTGGCATGCATTTAATAATTAGCTGGAGCGGATCAGGTTACCTTTTGTTTCCAAAGATCGCCCCCCCATCCAGTCTTGTAGTAGCGAAATGTGTAACACTTGGTGAAACGGAACATATCCTTTTTCTGTTTTTAAAATAATGAGAACTATTAGCTAATAAAATTGGATAATTGCAACTGGTTATGATAATTTAGAGAGAATGCCGTATCAAGGTGGTGAATTGTAGGATGGTTTTTTTAAAAAGTTTTTTTTGTTGTTACTATCAGTCAGCGTGTTCTGTATATGAGTAAAATGTACGCTGAAATTTTTTTTAGGCTCAGAACGCTTGTATGTCTCCTTAGAAATTGCTGCACTACATTGCATCCTAGTACTGATTAGTCACAACTTATAAAGTTTGAAATATTGATTCATTTAGAAAACTGTGTTTAAGATAATTAATGAATTCACTAGTGTCTAGTGTATTATGATCCTTTTATAAACAAATTTTAAAGAGTGCTTCTTAAAAACCATATACTTTGGGGAAGATAAGAATTTTAAGTTGTTTTATGCTTTAAAAAGATGATATTTAATACAAACAAAATAGTTACTTTTTCAAAAAGAGCTATTTTAGATAAATTTTCCTGCTGGTTGTAATTTTTCATTTGACTTCTGTGGAAAATGAAAAAATAAAGCTTCCTTGAAATAATACAGAAGCGGAAGTGAAAGTTATTGACATTTAATGTTTTAAGTCTAGCAAATATCTAAATACAAAAAGGAAATTAAAGTCTTTTCATTGTCCTAGGTCAAGTTGTTAGTAATACAGATAAACTAACAAGATGTTATGATGCACATAAGTTTAGTTCAATATTGTAAATCCTAAATCACGTCTAGAATTAAATATATTTTTAGTTAATGTAGCTGGAACAGTATAGTGTCTGCATTATAATTTCAGACCTTTTAAAATAAAAATTTTTATTTGTAATTATAAATGTATGATTAATGAAAAGCTGTTTACAGAGAATTTTTATTAGTTCTCAGAGTAGAGTCATTTTAGTAAGAGTAATTGGATGATTCTTTTTGACCTCAAAGTTAACCTTGACATGCACAATAAGCAGGATTAATTATGTTGTGTTCTTCATATAATGTCAAATCAGGATCTTTGGGTAGACAAAGGTGTATGAATTCTATTTCTGCAGAAAGTTTCTGGTTTCAGAGAAACTATAAATACGACTTACCTGTAAATGCCGATGCCAGTAAATTTTGTTTACCCTTAAAAAAAAAAGACCATTTTGATATAACAAATTCAGTGAGATGTGTTACTTCCTAACATAAACTACAAATACTTGAATTCAGTTGATTGTTACTGCAGATAGAAATATGTTCTAAAAAAGAAGAGTTCTAGAAAGACAAATAGGCAAGGGGAGTAAAGCAGGATATATAGACTTTTTTCTTCTTAGAGGAATTAAGATTAATTACACTGAACTAAGTAAATTAGAATTTTTTTACACTAAACTAAGTTTTACCTGTTTTGTTTCAGGCATTGTGCTAGACATGTTTATGTATTTTTTTCACTTGTTCAGTGTAACAACCCTATGAAACCTGTTTTATAAATGAGGAATCTCTGACTCAGGTTAATTTGCAAAAGATCATAGAGTTAGAAAGATTGAAAGCAGCTCTGTGTGTTCTTCCTATTATATATGTCATGTTGCTTCTCAGATGTATCAAGTGTTCTCCCAATTTTTTGGGAGAAACTGCCTAAGGTTGCTTGTTCATTAATCATTTATTTCTTCAAACATTTGCATTTGTACTTTATGCTAGACATTGCTAGGTTTTAGAGATATAAAATTATTGAAGACAACCTCTTGCTTCAGGGAACTTAGTCATATAATATGTACAGATAAATTGCAACACACTAGATTATGGGAGTTCGGAGGGAAGATGCCGGCTCTTGAGGGATGAGTAGGAGTTTTCCAGGTGGAGAAGGGGATAGACTGGAGGCCATTCCAAAGTAAAGGAATAATATGTGTGAAGGTGGTAAGTTGTAATAGGGCTTGGTGTTTAGGGGAGAGTGAGAAATTCAGTGTGGTATGAATTGAGGAGTTAATGGATAGAGTGGTGAGAGAAATGGTTTGAAGTACCTGGCAGATTGTGAAGATTATTGTGTATGTTAAATGAAGAACTTCAGATTTTTATCGTGTAAAGTGAGATCACCAAGTGGGATAGTGGTTGAGCTGTAATTAAAATTATGTTTTTTGATTCCTATTTTAGTATTTCTTTCTCCTTGGCTTCTCCATCAATAGATTTACCCTTGTTTTCATTGGATAGTCAAGCCATCTTTTGTATGCTGCTCTCTTCTCCTCTCTCTAGTTGCTGTATTCCAGACTGGTTCTTTGAGGATCCTGTGATCCAAGTCTTATTGTCTAAGAATGTTTAATTTCTTAGAGGAGTCTTTTGAGGTAAAAATAACTCTGGGAGAAATCACCTTGTTATGGTTACACAGGAAGTGTTTTCACTCCTTGGCTTGGGTTAGTTGACTGCTTTCTAGTTTACCACTGGAAAGCAATAACATAGGGCATTGGGGAATGTGGGCTGGAAAGCAGAGGCAGGATTCATACAAGCTCGGTGTTCATCAGTAAAGATGAGCAAAGTCCTACTGATCTTTATACAAAGCAATCTGTATTTTCAAAAATTAGGTATTTTGTAAGACACAATAATCTGGTCATTTTAAATGGGTATTTGATTTACAATGATAATAGGTAACTTACTTCATAGTTACTATGTGTTAATTTTTTTTTTTTTTTTTTTTTTTTTTTTTTGCTGTATGCGGGCCTCTCACTGTTGTGGCCTCTCCCGTTGCGGAGCACAGGCTCCGGACGCGCAGGCCCAACGGCCATGGCTCACGGGCCCAACTGCTCCGCGGCATGTGGGATCTTCCCAGACCGGGGCACGAACCCGTGTCCCCTGCATCGGCAGGCGGACTCTCAACCACTGCGCCACCAGGGAAGCCCACTATATGTTAATTTATTGCTAAAGATCTTAGAAGTATTTATCGGCCCTCGCAACAACTCCTTTTATATTATCAGTATTTATAGGTGAGGAAAGTAGCTGCAGAAAAACTAAATACCTTGGATAAGATCTCAGAGCTAGTTTGCTGCTGAGCCAGGATTTGAACTCACGGTGTATGAGTCTAGAGTTAGAGCTCTTAACCACTATACTATGTTGCACCTCAAGCTTAGGTTGTCAAATTTTAGTATGCAGAGGATGTTAAATTCAGTCTAGTTGCATAGGTTGTCAAAAAATGTTTTGTTAAGAACATAAAGTATGAATTAAGATGATAATGAAATCTGATTGCATTTTGTCAGTCTCAGCTGTACACTGTAGTTTAAATAATTAACATTAAAATTGATTGGTCATTAACTATAAATAGCTCAGCTTGTGCTGAGGGTTAGTTTAGGTCAGCGATATTCAAACTGTGTTTGGGGACCTTTTGGGGGTCTCTGAGTCGTAACTGTTTTCATAATAATATTAAGAAGGTATTTACCTTTTCCCCTTTCATTTTCTCATCTGGAATGTAGAGTGATAGATATATGTGAAAACATTATTACTTTGATGGTACTGGAATGTGTAATAGTGTGTTCTTTTTTTCTTTTTCTTTGAGAGATAATTTACAGTACTATAAAACTCACCTATTTAAAGCATGCAGTTCAGGGACTTCCCTGGCAGTCTGGCCGTTAATACTCCGCGCTTCCAATGCAGAGGACACGGGTTTGATCCCTGGTTGGGGAACTAAGATCCCATATGCTGCGTTGCGTGACCAAAAAAAAAAAAAAAAAAAAGCATGCAGTTCAGTGTATATTCGTAAGGTTATGTAACCATCACTACTGTTTAATTCCAGAATATTTTCATCTTACCAAAAGAAACCCTGTGCCCATTAGCAATCACCCCGCATCCCCCCCACCTCAAGCTTTTGGCAGCCACTAAACTGCTTTCTGTCTCATTCTGTCTTTGGAATTGCCTATTCTGGATATTTCATGTGAATAGAGTCATATAACATGTGGCTTTTTGTGCCTGGCTTCTTTCACTAAGCATAATGTTTTCAAGGTTCGTCCATAATACATCATGTATTAGCACTTCATTCCTTTTTATGGCTGAATAATACTACATTCTGTGGAATGTATTCTATAGAGATACCACATTTTGTTTATCCATTCATCATTTGATAGACATTTGGGTTATTTCCACTTTTTGGCTATTATGAATAATGTTTCTTTGAACATTCATGTAAAAGTTTTTGTGAGGATGTATGTTTTCATTTCTCTTGGATATATACCCAGGAGTGGAATTGCTGAGTGTTTTGATACATTTATGTTTAACTTTATGGAGGAACTGCCAAACTGTTTTCCTGAGAGGCTGCACCATCTTATATTTTCGCTAGTAATGTACGAGGCTTCTAATTTCTCCACATCCTCACCAACACTTGTTATTGTCCATCTTTTAAATTATTGCCATCCTAGCTGGTGAAGTGGTATCTCATTGTGGTTTTGATTTGCAGTTCCCTAATGACTAATGATGTTAAGCATCTCTTCATGGGTCTGTTGGCTCTTTGTATATCTTATTTGGAGAAATGTCTATTTAAATCCTTTGTTCATTAAAAAAAATCGGATTATTTTTATTGTTGAATTGTAAGAATTCTTTATATATTCTGTATACTAGACCCTTATCAGATAAATGATATGCATTTTGTGGGTTGTCTTTTCATTTTCTTTTTTTAAATTTAAAAATTTTGGCAAAATATATATATAACATAAAATTTACCATGTTAACCATTTTTAAGTGTATATTCACAGTGTTGTGCAACCATCACCACCATCCATGTCCAGAACTTTTTCCTTTTTCCCAAACTAACACTCTGTGCCCTTAAGCAATAACTCCTCACTCCCTCCTCCCCTCAGCCCCTAGCAACCATCATTCTACTTTCTGTTTCTATGAATTTGACTACTGTATGTAATTAGAGTCATATAATATTTGTTCTTTTGTGACTTACTTCATTTAGCACAGTGTCTTCAAGGTTCTTCTGTGTTATAGCATGTGTCGGAATTTGCTTCCTTATTAAGGCTGAATAACGTTTTGTTGTATTTATATACCATATTTTTGTTTATCCGTTCATCCGTTGATAGACACTTTGGTTGCTTCTGCCTTTTGGCTATTGTGAATACTGCTGCTGTGGATGTGGGTGCACAAATATCTGTTTGAGTCCCTGCTTTCTGTTCTTTGGAAATGTACCCAGAAGTGGAATTGCTGGATCATGTGGTAAATCTATGTTTAGTTTCTGAGGAACTGCCATTTAATTCTTTTCATTTTCTTGAGTATGTTTTTTAAGCACCCAAGTTTTAGATTTTGATAAAGTCCTATTTATCTACTTCTTCTTGCACTTTGGGAGTCATATCTAAGAAATATAAGCCAAAATTATAAAGATCTACACCTGTGTTTTTTTCTAACAGTTTTATAGTTTTAGCTTTTACATTTAGGTCTTTGATCCATTTTTAGTTTATTTTTATTTTTTTATTTTTTATTTTTTTGCGGTACATGGGCCTCTCACCGTTGCAGCCTCTCCTGCTGCGGAGCACAGGCTCTGGACACGCAGGCCCAGTGGCCACGGCCCACGGGCCCAGCTGCTCCACGGCACGTGGTATCCCTCCAGACCGGGGCACGAACCCGTGTCCCCTGCACCGGCAGGCGGACCCTCAACCACTGAGCCGCCAGGGAAGCCCCATTTTTGGTTAATTTTTGAATGTGGTGTGAGGCAGAGGTCCAACTTCATTCTTTTGCATGTGGCTATCCAGTTATCCTAGCACCATTTATTGAACAAGACTGTTCTTTCCCTTGTTGAATGATCTTGGTGTCATTGTTGAAAATCAATTGACCATAAATGTCTCTGTTTCTGGCTTCTCAATTGATTCTGGATTCTCCATTGATTTGTATGTCTGTCCTTATGCCAGTAACACCCAGTCTTTTTTCTTTTTTTTCCCATTTATTTATTTTATTTATTTATTTATTTATTTATTTATTTATTTTTGGCTGCGTTGGGTCTTTGTTGCTGTGCCTGGGCTTTCTCTATTTGTGGCGAGTGGGGGCTCCTCTTCCTTGTGGTACGTGGGCTTCTCGTTGCGGTGGCATCTCTTGTTGGGGAGCACAGGCTTTAGGTGCGAGGGCTTCAGTAGTTGCGGCACACGGGCTCAGTAGTTGTGGCTCACTGGCTCTAGAGCGCAGGCTTAGTAGTTGTGGCACACGGGCTTATTTGCTCCGCGGCATGTGGGATCTTCCCGGACCAGGGCTCGAACCCGTGTCCCCTGCGTTGGCAGGAGGATTCTTAACCACTGCACCGCCAGGGACGTCCCATCACCCAGTCTTGATTACTGTAGCTTTGTAGAAACTTTTGAAATTGGGAAATTGAAGTTGAAGTTGTGAGTTCTCCAACTTAACTTTTCCTTTTCAAGATTATTTTGACTGTTCTGAGTCCCTTGCATTTCCGTGTGCATTTTAGGATCCACTTGTCAATTTTTGAAGAAAATCTTGTACTTCTTTTGTTATTACTTTGATGGTATTGGAATGTGTAATAGTGTATTCTTCTTTTTCTTTTTCTTTGAGATATAATTTACAGTACCAATTGTAAATGGAATTGTTTTCTTTTTCTTTCTTTCTTTTTTTTTTTGCAGTACGCAGGCCTTTCACTGTTGTGGCCTCTCCCGTTGTGGAGCACAGGCTCCGGACGCGCAGGCTCAGCGGCCATGGCTCACAGGCCCAGCCGCTCCACGGCATGTGGGATCTTCCCAGACCGGGGCACGAACCCGTGTCCCCTGCATCGGCAGGGGGACTCTCAACCACTGCGCCACCAGGGAAGACCCTACAATTGATTTTTGTATATTGATATTGGATAGTAATCTTGCTGGACTAATTTATTAGCTCTAACAGGTTTTTTGAGGATTCCTTAGGATTTTGTATATATGGGATCATGTCATCTGCAAATATAGGTAGTTTTACTTCTTCTTTTCCAGTCTGGATGCTTTTTATTTCTTTTTCTTGCCTAATTGCCCTGGCTGGTACAGTGCCAAAGAGAAGTGAAGACAATGGAATTCCCTGGAGGTCCAGTGGTTAGGACTCGGTGCTTTCACTTCTGCAGCCCGCGTTCAATCCCTGGTCAGGGAACTAAGATCCTGCAAGCTACGCGGCCAAAATGAATAAATAAATAAATAGATAAATGTTAAAAAAAAAAAGTGAAGACAGCATATCCTTGTTTCTGTTCTTAAGGGAGAAAACATTTAGTCTTTCACCATTAAGTATGAAGTCACATGTGGGTTTTTTGTCAGATTGAGGAAAGTTTCTTTTGATTCCTAATTTGTTGAGTGTTTTTATTGTAAAAGGGCGTTAGATTTTATCAAATGCTTTTTTTGTGTCACTTGAGCTGACTGTGTGGTTTTTGTCCTTTATTTTATTAATATGGTGTATTACATAGATTGATTTTCATATTGAACCAACCTTGCATTCCTGGTATAGAATACACTTGATCCTGGTGTATAACTTTTTGTTGCTGGATTTGGTTTGCTAGTATTTTTTTGAGGATTTTGCATCTGTATTCGTAAGACACATTGGTGTATATTTTTATCATAACGTCTTTGTCTGGTTTTGGTATTAAGGCAATACTGGCCTCATAGAATGAGTTAATAGTGTATTCTTGTATTTGAAAAATTTCTCAGTTTTAATATCTAATGATGTAAGTGTCAATAGCTATAACTCACAAAAACAAAAGTTCTTGGGATTCTTGGTAATTTTTAGGAGTATAAATGCATCCTGAGGTCAGAAAGTTTGAGAACTGCTGGTTTAGGCTAAGGACATACCTTAGTGCCTAAGCATTGAACCAAAAAATATGTCTCTTCTTTCTTGTCATAAACCAATCCCATTTGTGTCATTTTAGGCAAGTCATACACTCAGCATGCCTCATTAATATATAAAGTGGAAATACTGCAAGACTGTTAACTTTACACATGTGAAAAGATAAATGAATGGGCATGCTAGGCATATATTAGCTGATACTGTATCTTCAAAACAAACCTGTTTTTAAAAAATTTTTAAATTTTATTTAATTTTTTTATACAGCAGGTTCTTATTAGTTATACGTTCTTTGCATATTAGAGTATATATGTCAATCCCAGTCTCCCAATTCATCACACCACCATCCCCCCCCACCACTTTCCCCGCTTGGTGTCCATACATTTGTTCTCTACATCTGTGTCTCTATTTCTGCCCTGCAAACTGGTTCACCTGTACCATTTTTCTAGGTTCCACATATATGCATTAATGTACGATATTTGTTTTCCTTTTTCTGACTTATTCTGTATGACAGTCTCTAGATCCATCCACGTCTCCACAAATGATCCAATTTCATTCCTTTTTATGGCTGAGTAGTATTCCATTGTGTATATGTACCACATTTTCTTTATCCATTCATCTGTCGATGGGCATTTAGGTTGCTTCTGTGACCTGGCTGTTGTAAATAGTGCTGCAATGAACATTGGGGTGCACGTGTCTTTTTGAATTATGCTTTTCTCTGGGTATATGCCCAGTAGTCGGATTGCTGGGTCATATGGTAATTCCATTTTTAGTTTTTTAAGGAACCTCCATACTGTTCTCCATAGTGGCTGTATCAGTTTACATTCCCACCAACAGTGCAAGAGGGTTCCCTTTTCTCCACATCCTCTCCAGCATTTGTTGTTTGTAGATTTTCTGATGCTGCCCATTCTAACTGGTGTGAGGTGATACCTCGTTGTAGTTGTGATTTGCATTTCTCTAATAATTAGTGATGTTGAGCAGCTTTTCATGTGCTTCTTGGCCATCTGTATGTGTTCTTTGGAGAAATGTCTATTTAAACAAATCTTTTTTTTTTTTTTTTTGTGGTACGCGGGCCTCTCACTGTTGTGGCCTGTCCCGTTGCGGAGCACAGGCTCCGGACGCGCAGGCTCAGCGGCCATGGCTCACGGGCCCAGCCGCTCCATGGCATGTGGGATCTTCCCGGATTGGGGCATGAACCCGTGTCCCCTGCATTGGCAGGCGGACCTCAACCACTGCGCCACCAGGGAAGCCCAAACAAATCTTTTTTTAAAACTGAAAAATTTGTAAGGGCTCCAGGGCTTTTTGTAGGAACTTATGGTATTGTTATGAGACAGTGTCTTGAATTCTGTCATACAGGTAAAAAATTGTTAGTTTGTGTTTGGAACTTGTATTTAAGCTTTCTGTGATAGTACCAGTTTTAAACCAGTGATTTTCATTATATGAGAGGTACATCTCCTTAGGAAGGTGTTTCATAATCACTTTGGAAGGTCTTTTAAACCACTCACAGCTAGCCTCTCCCACCCCCCATTCTTGTGTTCCTCTTTATTTCTGTTGGCTGTGTATTCTGTTTCTCAGATGGGTTAGAAAAATGATTGAGAACCATTATTCTGAATCCTCTAAGGGGGTTTGTAGCTTGTTCCCTTCACACCTCCTTCCTCAAAGCCAGAAAACCAGACCCATGTTTTTCTATATAGTGTCTGTCTATTCTTCTATTCTCCTCTAAAATTCTTCTTTTAAGACTGGTGCCCTACTGCCAAGGGCGGAAAGTGGCAGGGGGGTGGTGGTGGTGGTGTGATGAATTGGGCGAATGGGATTGACATGTATACACTGACGTGTATAAAATTGATGACTAATAGAACCTACTGTATAAAAAAAAAATAAAATTCAAAAAAAAAAAAAAAAAGACTGGTGCCCTACTGGCTGTTTCTTACCTGACTTTGTTATTTCAATCTAGGAACCTCTATGTCACTCCCTTATGTTCACTGATACTTTGGTATAATTCTTGATGTCATATCAGGCAGTTGGAAGCATAATACTGAAGGTTACCTAACATCTTAACTTTATTTTTCCTTAATTTCTGTATTCCAGTGGTATTCAACTCTACTTTCCTTGACACACCTACTCATATGGTTCAAAAATGGTTCTACTTCTGACCAAAATCTCCTTAATATCTGTATGTGCATCTTTCTCATTTCTTTAGTTTTCTCATCTATCCCTAATCTCTTTGAATATAACCTCTTTTGGGCTTTATCCTTCCCCCTCACCAGTACCATTACTGTTGTGTTCGCTTACCCTATTGAAATATTCATTCTGTCAATCCCCTACCCAGTATGAATTTAAATATCTGTAAATTGTATAAACTAGTAGACTGGTGTGTTATATATGTAGTTAGGTCTTTAACACAGCTGGGCAGTATTTTAGTCAGATTTCTTTCCTGTTTCTCACATTTAGTGTTGTTTTACCCTGGCCTTAAGCCCTCTACTGCCCTCTGCCTTTCTCAGTCAGTGTTGGCTTTCTGTTTCATAGAACAATGTTATAAAACTTGTGTTCCTCACAGTCCTTTGAGATACTGATAGGTGGTCCTGGTAAAAAATGTTTCTTTTGTCAAGTAAATGTGGGAAATGTTGCAAATTAGATCTCGCTCTTAGAGATTTACAGTACTTATTAGGATATTGAAGCATCTTCTGGGAAGAAACCCATTTAACTTTAACACAACTTTTCCCTCTCCGCAATCCCACTAAAATTGCTTGTATTAAGGCCCTAAATAACCTTTTAATACTTTTTACTATTATTGATAAGTATTCTTGTTTACTTCAGTGACATCTCCTTTTCCTCTCTTCTCTGTCTTCCTGTTCTGCAGAAGTTAATCTGAAGCAGAAATTGTGCTACTCTTCTGCTTGTCATCTATGGCTTCTCTTTGCTAAAGTCTAACCTTGAGTTGGTGTGCAAATATGTGTACCAATTTACATTCCCAGTTCATCTCCTGTATTCATCATGCATGCTATTTTACATCCTAAAAAACTTGTCAGAGTTTTAGAAATATATTTTGTCTACTACATACAAATCTTGTCTTACTCCTTCTCTTAAGTGAGAAATTCTTTCTCAGCTCAATATTATCTCCATGTAGAAGGCTTTTTCTTCGGCTCTTTCCTCAGGGTTTCCTTAGCATGTGTCACATAATATTGTCATTATTTGTTTATATGACTCTATCCCCTTTTAGACATGAGCCTATTATTTATCTTTGTATCCCCAGCTTTTAACTGAGCACCTTGTATGTGAATGTTGAAAATTAATCTTTGTTAAAACTAATTCCAGATTTATATTTGTTTACCTGAGCAAGTAAAAGCGCAGCTACATGATTTGCAGGGCCTAGTGCAAAATAAAAATGCAGGGTCCCTAGTTCAAAACGCAGGAAAAAAAGTGCTGTTAAAGTTACTAAAACATAAAGTTTTTTTCTTTCTTCTTTGATCTCACTCTCAGCTCGTTTTGTTTATTTTCTTTTTAATGTCATTGTAAATAAAGAACATTGAAATTGTTAAATAAGCGTGAATTTTACTGTTCAACTTTGTATTGTGCAATGCCAGATTTAAATGCAAATATATGATTATTTAACTCTTAGGTGGAATTGCTCGAATTTCATAGCTTGTACATATGTATTTCATTCTTACCAGAACAGGGAAAACACTGCGCAAAACTTACTCGCTGTTTTTATTTCATTTCTTACACTTGCACATTCTACCAACAGTTTTTACCTTTGATTTGGCAGGACTGAAAGGAAAAGGAACTGTGGCTTGCTCTATCTTTCCCTTTCCTTCTGTGTTGTCACTTTCAGCATAAGTGGTTGGTTAATACAGGGAAGTAACATGAGTAAGAAAAGACATGATAGGCTTTTTGATCATTCATGTTTCTTAGAATTCCATTGCCTTTCCTCTGTGTTTGAAGCAAGTTATGGTTCAAACAAAATGTGGCTTCTTGGGCTGTTAGTACCCTTGCTTACTTAGTTGTAGACAACATGTTTACTTAATATTCACATTGAGTCTTGCTGAACTCCCCACACATCATGGATCCACCGATATTCTGTGTTCACGGGGCATCACCAAAGCTATATGAGAATGAGGTGGAAACGAATGACAAGGTATACATTTTGCATATATCTCCTGCTCCTGTGCATGTTCTATTGTCCTATTAGACTTCACTACAAAACACAGATTCACAGGTAAAATTATTAAGAATTTCAAGTTGGTGACAGGAGAGCTTTAAACCAAGCACAGCGTCTTTCTGAGCATGGAGCCCTCTGTAACTGCACAGATCACATGACCATGAAATTAGCCCTGAACCAAAGGGATTGGAGGGAAATAGTAACATGGATCGAGACAAAGAGACTGCCTTATTTCACCTTGTACTAATGTGATAAGCCTTGTTACTGCTCCTTTATTTTGAGGCATTCTGAGTGTTGTGTTCCTTATTGCCTTGAAGTTAGGTGCAGCCATGTGGCTTTTTTTGGTAAATGAAATGTGAGCAAAGGTGACCAGTGCTATTTCTTCTCTCTCTGTATTGCTAATATGGGAGGTAACATAAGATTAAAGCAGCTTGGAATGCTGAGCCAATGCATAAAGGATAGCTGCCTTAGAGAGTTACCTTAATTCACAGAGGATTTTGCATGAGTTGTTAAATCAGTGTATGTTGTGATAAACATTGAGTTGTAGAGGTTGTTATTGCAGCATAACCTGGCCCATTCCAAGGGATACAGTATATGAAATTTCAAAATGAGTGTGATGTTAGTAGCGCAAGCATTGTAGGACCAGCACAGTTACATATCACAATTTTTGGACCTATGGGACAAACTTTGTCTCCCCAACAAACAAGTAACACTTAAAAAGTGTTAGCTACATTGTTATACATAAATACCAAAGAGCTGCCTGATGTTGGAAGAATCAAGAACTTTCTAGTGAATCTTGCATCACAGAACTCTTCATATAGGTAGAGCTTGTTCTTGATTATTTGTTTATAAGGTAAAAGAGGAAAGTGTGGCTTGGATAATTAGGGGATCCAGATGATCTCCATATCTCATTCGAAAAAAGCCCAAAAAACAATTGGCAACCTCAGGCTGTTTTAATCAACAAATTGCTTGTGAAAAGAAGCATGACTTAAACTAAACTTCTTTGACCAGTGGCCAAAAAAGCTTTACCAGATGAACACAGAAGGAAAAGGCTTGGGCCTCCCTGGTGGCGCAGTGGTTGAGAGTCCGCCTGCCGATGCAGGGGATACGGGTTCGTGCCCCGGTCTGGGAGGATCCCATATGCCACGGAGCAGCTGGGCCCGTGAGCCATGGCCTCTGGGCCTGCGCGTCCGGAGCCTGTGCTCCGCAACGGGAGAGGCCACAACAGTGAGAGGCCCGCATACCGCAAAAAGAAAAAAAAAAAAAAGGAAAAGGCTTGAGTAATCCAGAAAACCTAGCTAATTGGGCTTTAGATGAGGATCTAGGTAATTTAGTTTGGAAATCCCATTTATTTACAAAACTGGATTTGAGAGAAGAGGGCACAGTTCTACTTGCCTTTGATCATAAAAACTTTGTCAGTTGATTTACCCATATAAAAAGTTATGTTTTTTTAAACCTTTATCTATTTTAGAGAATGATTGACATTTAAAATTTGAGGTTTGTGATACTTTATATAAGCTTAATACACATTATTTCGATTAAATTTTTTGAGTTAAAATTTTTTTAATTGTGGTAAAGTATACATCACATTAAATTTATCGTTTTAACCTTTTTAAGTGTACAATTCAATGGCATTAGTACATTCACAATGTTGTGTAACCATCGCCACTATTTATTTCCAAAACTTTTTTATCATCCCAAACAGAAACCCTGTACCCATTAAGCAATGACTTCCCATTCCCCTCTCCCGCTAGCCCCTGATAACTTCTGTTCTACTTTCTGTCCCTGTGAATTTACCAATTCTCAATATCTTATATAATTGAATCATACAATATCTGCCATTTTGTGAGTGACTTATTTCATTTAGCATGATGTCCTCAAGGTTCATCCATGTTGTAGCATGTGTCAGTTTCCTTCCTTTAAATGGCCGAGTAATATTCCATTGTGTGTATCCCACATTTTGTTTATCCATTTGTCTGTTGATAGATGCTTGGTTGCGTCTACCTTTTGGCTGTTGTGAATAATGCTGCAGTGAACATGGTGTACAAATATCTGTTTGAGTCCCTATTTTCAGTCTTTTGGATATATGCCTACGAGTAGAATTGCTGGATCATATGGCAATTCCATGTTTAACTTTTTGAGGAACTTCCAAACTGTTTTCTGCATCAACTGCATCATTTTATTCCCACCAGCAGTTGCATGAGGAGTCCCACTTGGATTTTTGTTTTTTTGCCTTGGTTGCCTTTGCTTTTGGTATCAAATCCAAAAAAATCATTGTCAAGATGGATGTCAAGGATGAAATTTTAAATTTTGGTGAAGACCAATTTATCTGTTTTTTTTCTTTTGTCATCTGTGCTTTTGATGTCATATTTAAGAAACTGTTGCCAAATCTGAGGTCATGAAGATTTATAGATTTTATGCAGTTATATTTATGTGTGTGTTTGTGTAGAGTATAAGGTATAGTTTTAGTATAGATATTAAATTTAGGTCTTTGTTCTTTTATTTTTGTTTTTATCCTTGCATTGTTTATTTCTGAAAATATAGGTATATATATATTCTCTTCTTTCTTACAAAAAATTAGCTTACTACACATGCCTGTGTATATTACTTTTTTTCACTTAACAGTATATCTTCACTATCACTCCATAACAGAATAGAGATTTCCCCAGTCTAGTTTACATCTGTATGGTAATATATTTTATTGTTTTATGACAGTTTTTCTATAATTTTTCAAAAGACTCAAATGGTCATTTGAGTTTTTTTCCTGTCTGCTGCTTTTATAATTAGTGTCTTGTCTTATCTGATCCATTTTGAGTTAATTTTTGCAACTGGTGTAAGGTCAGGGTCCAGCTTCATTCTTTTGAACAGGTGTGTTCAGTTTTCCAGCACCATTTATTGAAAAGACTGTCCTTTCCCCCATTCAGTACTCTTAGCACTGTTGTCAGATCGAATGACCATGTATGTAGGGCTTATTTATGGGCTCTGTATTCTGTTCCATTGATATATGTCTTTCCTTATGCCATTACCAGACTGTTTTGGTTATTGTAGCTTTGTGTAGTAAGTTTTGAAATAAGAAAGTGTTACTCTTCCAACTAATTTTTTCCTTTTTTTAGATTGTTTTGCCTATTTAGAGTTCTTTGAAATTCCATATGACTTCTAGGATGGGTTTTTGTTTCTGCAAAAAATGCCATTGTGATTTTGATAGTGATTGCATTGAGTCTGTAGATCACTTTGGGTAGTATTTTTTTTTTTTTTTTTTTGCGGTACGTGGGCCTCTCACTGTTGTGGCCTCTCCCATTGCGGAGCACAGGCTCCGGACGCGCAGGCTCAGCGGCCATGGCTCACAGGCCCAGCCGCTCCGCAGCATGTGGGATCCTCCTGGACCGGGGCACGAACCCATGTCCCCTGCATCGGCAGGCCGACTCTCAACCACTGCGCCACCAGGGAAGCCCAGTATTGTTAACAATATAAGTCATTGACAATGACTTAAGTGAAGGAAACAAATGGGTGAGTGCACAGTGGGCTGCAGTTTATGAATTCTGCCCAGTCTCCAGCTTTTGGCAGCACTGGGAAAGCAGACTAAATAATTTTGAGGACTCTTGATGTTGATAACAGTAAGCAAGGGGTGGAGTACTTAATTCTTTTAAGGTGAATGATAAACATTGTAAAAGGTGTGTTTTCGACTGTTCTGCTCCCTTTGGCTGTAGGTCACATGAACTTAAAATACTTCCTGCTTCCTTAGTTACCCATAGGCAGTGACCAAAGTCTGAAAAGGGAAGAGCAAGAAAGAGGTAGGTAGGGAAAGTAGACTGGAAAGAATCTATGAACATGGGATGTTGCTGCATTTATTTATTTAATTTCTTTCAGTAATGTTTTGTAGTGTAATGTTTTCAGGGTAAAATTTTTTTTGCCTCCTTGGTTAAATTTATGCTTTTTTACTTTTTTTACTTTTTTTTTTTTTTTTTTTGCGGTACGCGGGCCTCTCACTGTTGTGGCCTCTCCCGTTGCGGAGCACAGGCTCCGGACGCACAGGCTCAGCGGCCATGGCTCACGGGCCCAGCTGCTCCGCGGCATGTGGGATCCTCCCAGACCGGGGCACGAACCCGCGTCCCCTGCATCGGCAGGCGGACTCTCAACCACTGTGCCACCAGGGAAGCCCCTAAATTTATTCTTAAGTATTTTATTCTTTTTGATTCTACTGTAAGTGGAATCATTTTTGTAATTTCCTTTATGGATTGTTCATTGCTACTGTAAAGAAATCTGTGTGTTGATTCTGTATCCTGCAACTTGTTGAATTTGTTTATTAGCTCTTTTTTGTGTGTATTCTTAGGATTCTGTTACATTTAAGATCATGTCATCTGCAAACATAATTTTACTTTTTCTTTTCCAGTTTGGATGCCTTTTATTTCTTTTACTTGGCTAATTGCTCTGGCTAGAACTTCTAGTACTGTGTTAAATAGAAGTGGCAAAAGCAGACATCTTTGTCTCATTGTGGGTCTTAGGGGAAATTTTTTTAAGTCTTTCACTAATGAGTATGATGTTAGCTGTGTGTTTTTCGTTTTGTTTTCGTTTTGGGTGTTTTTTTTTTTTTTTGTAGATGGCCTTTATTATGTTGAGGAAGTTCCTTTCTGTTACTAGTTTGAGTGTTTGTGTCATGAAAAGGTGCTGGATTTTGTCAAATGCTTTCTTCTGCATCAGTTGAGATGATCACGTATTTTTCTTTTCCTTTAGTCTATTAATGTGGTTTATCACATTGATTGATAATTCATATGTTCAATCACCTTTACATTCTGAAGATAAATCTCATGTGGTCATGGTGTATAACCCTTTTAATATGCTGCTGAATTTGGTTTGCTAGTACTTTGTTGGTGATTTTTTGCATATATACTCAGAGTATCAGAGTAATGCTGGCCTCATAGAATGAGTTAGGAAGTGTTCGCTCATTTTCAATTTTTGGAAGTGTTTGAGAAGGATTGGTATTAATTCTTTACATGTTGAGTAAGCTTCTCCAGTATAGCCTTCTGATTCTGAGCTTTTTTTGTTGAGGGGTTTTTGATTACTGATTCAATCTACTTATTTGTTGTAGGCGTATTCGTATTTTATATTTGCTCTTGACTCAGTTTTGGTAATTTGTGTGTTTGTAGGAATTTGTCCATTCCACCTAGGTTATCCAATTTGTTGATGTACAGTTGTTCATAGTATTCTTTTATAATCCTTATTTTTAAAAATTATATCAAATATCCTTTTATCTCCATTTAAAAATTGTGGTAAAATAATACATTGCTTAAAAAAATACATTGTTTTCATTTGTCTCAAGGTATTTTCCGATTGCCCTTGAGATTTCTTCTTTGACCCATTGGTTGTTTGCGTGCATTGTTTAATTTTCACATATTTGTGAATTTTCCAGTTTTTTTCCTGTTATTGATTTAATTTCCAATTTCAGTCTACTGTGGTAAGAAAAGATAATTTGTATGATTTCAGTCTTTTTAAATTTATTAAGACTTGTTTTGTGGCCAGTGTAATAGTCTATCCTTGAGAATGTTCCATGTGTACTTGAGAGGAATATGTATTCTGCTGATGTTGGGTTGAGTCTTCTGGATTTATCTGTTAGTTCTCATTGGTGTATAGTGTTATTCAAGTCCTCTATTTCCTTATTGGTTTTCTGTCTGGTTGCTCTAACCGTTATTGAAAGAAAGGTATTGAAGTCTCCAACTATTTTATTTATTTATTTAATTGAAGTATAGTTGATTTACAGTGTTGTGTTAATTTCTGCCATACAGCAAAGTGACTCAGATGTATATATATATTATATATAATATATATAATATATGTATACATTCTGTTTGATATTCTTTTCCATTGTGGTTTATTGCAGGATTTTGAATATAGTTTTCTGTGCTATACAGTAGGACCTTGTTTTCCATTCATTCTGTATGTAATAGTTTGCATCTACTAACCCCAAACCCCAGTCCATCCCCTCTCCACACTCCCTCCCACTTGGCAACCACAAGTCTGTTCTCTATGTCTGTGTGTCTGTTTCTGCTTCATAGATAGGTTCATTGTGTCATACTTTAGATTCCACGTATAAATGATATCATATGGTATTTGTCTTTCTCTGTCTGACTTACTTCACTTATTATGATAATCTCTACTTATGTCCATGTTGCTGCAAATGGCCTTATTTTGTTCTTTTTTATGGCTGAGTAGTATTCCATTGTATATATGTACCACATCTTTTTTTGTTTTTTAAAAATTTTTATTGGAGTAGAGCTGATTTACAATGTTGTGTTAGTTTCAGGTGTACAGCAAAGTGAATCAGTTATACATATATCTACTCTTCGTTTTTTTTTAAGATTCTTTTCCCATATAGGCCATCACAGAGTATTGAGTAGAGTTCCCTGTGCTATACAGCAGGTTCTTATTAGTTATCTATTTTTTATATAGTAGTGTGTATATGTCTGTCCCAATCTCCCAACTTATCCCTTCCCCCCTTATCTCCTGGTAACCATAAGTTTGTTTTCTACATTTGTGTCTCTGTTTTGTAAATAAATTCATTTGTACTCCTTTTTTTTAGATTCCACATATAAGTGATATCATATTATAGATGTCTTTCTGTGTCTGACTTACTTCACTCAGTATGACAATCTCTGGGTCCATCCGTGTTGCTGCAAATGGCATTATGTTCTTTTTTATGGCTGAGTAATATTCCGTTATATATATGTACCACGTCTTCTTTATCCATTCATCTGTTGATGGTCATTAAGGTTGTTTCCATGTCTTGGCTATTGTGAATAGTGCTGCTATGAACATAGGGTTCATGTATCTTTTTGAATTATAGTTTTGTCCAGATATATGCCCCAGAGTGGGATTGCTGGATCTTATGGTAGCTCTGTTTTTAGTTTTCTAAGGAACCTCCATACTGTTCTCCATTGTGGCTGCATCAACTTATATTCCCACCAACAGTGTAGGAGGGTTCCCTTTTCTTCACACCCATTCCAGCATTTGTTATTTGTAGACTTTTTGATGATGGCCATTTTGACTGGTGTGAAGTGGTACTTCACTGTAGTTTTGATTTGCATTGATCTAACAATTAGTGATGTTGAGCATCTTTTCATGTGCCTCTTGGCCATCTGTATGTCTTCTTGGGAGAAATGTCTCTTTAGATCTTCTGCCCATTTTTCGATTGGGTTGTATTTGTTGTTGAGTTGTATGAGCTATTTGTATATTTTGGAAATTAAGCCCTTTTCAGTCTCATGGTTTGCAAATATTTTTTCCCATTCTGTAGGTTTTCTTTTTGTTTTGTTTATGATTTCCTTGGCTGTGCAAAAGCTTGTAAATTTGATTAGGTCCCACTTGTTTATTTTCATTTTTATTTCTATTGCCATGGGAGACTGACCTAAGAAAACATTGGTACAATTTATGCCAGAGAATGTTTTACCTATGTTTTCTTTTAGGAGTTTTATGGTGTGATGTCTAATGTTTAAGTCTTTAAACCATTTCGAGTTTTTTTTTGTGTATGGTGAGAGGGTGTGTTCTAACTTCATTGATTTACACGTGGCTGTCCAACTTTCCCAACACCAGTTGCTGAAGAGACTGTCCTTTTCTCATTGTATATTCTTGCCTCCTTTGTTGACAATTAATTGACCATAGGTGTGTGGGTTTATTTCTGGGTTCTCTGTTCTGTTCCATTGATCCATATGTCTGTTGTTATGCCAGTGCCATGCTGTTTTGATTACTGTAGCTTTGTAGTATTGCCTGAAGTCTGGGATGGTTATGCCTCCTGCTTTGTTCTTTTTTTTCAGGATTGCTTTGGCAGTTCTGGGTCTTCTATGGTTCCATATGAATTTTAGGATTATTTGTTCTAGTTCGGTGAAAAATGTCATGGGTAGTTTGATAGGGATCCAGCTATTATTATAGAATTATCTATTTCTCTTTTCAATTTCGTTAATTTTTGTTTCCTATTTTGGGGGCTCTGTTATTAGGTATATATATGTTCATAATTGTTACATATTCTTGTTGGACTAAACTTTTTTATCAGTGTATAATGCTCTTCTTTGTCTCTTATAACCGTTTTTGACTTAAAGTATATTTTTTTCTGACAGTCATGTAGCCAACTCAGTTCTCTCTTGATATCTTTTTCCAGCCTGTATTTTCAACTTCTTTGCTTCTTTGTATCTAAAGTGAATCTCTTGTAGGTAATATGATAGATGGATCATGTGTTTTTTAATCCAGTTTTCCAATCTCTGCCTTAAGAGTCTAATTCATTTTTGAATTGGCCAAAAAATTCGTTTGGTTTTTTCCATAGGATGGCTCTAGTGGTCCTTCGTTGTCTTTAACTTCATTTGAAACAATTTTGTTAGATTGTATTGTGACAGCTGTCATACTAGTGTGCCTTTAAAAAAACTTATCAAGGGATTCCCTGGTGGTGCAGTGGTTGAAAGTCCGCCTGCTGATGCAGGGGACATGGGTTCGTGCACTGGTCTGGGAAGATCCCACATGCCGCGGAGCGGCTGGGCTTGTGAGCCATGGCCGCTGAGCCTGCGCGTCCAGAGCCTGTGCTCTGCAACGGGAGAAGCCACAAAAATGAGAGGCCCATGTACAGCAAAAAAAACAAAAAAAACAAAAAAAACAACTTATCAAAATAGGTGAATTTTTGTGTAGCCATTTTAAAAGTTGAAGGTGGAAGAAAAAAGCAACATTTTTGGCATGTAATGCTTTATTATTTCAAGAACAGTAAAAACACAACTGAAATGCAAAAAAAGATGATTTGTGCAGTGTATGGAGAAGGTGCTGTGACTGATCGAATGTGTCAGAAATGTTTTGCAAAGTTTTGTGCTGGAGATTTCGCACTGGACAATGCTCCATGGTCCGGTAGACCAGTTGAAGTTGATAGTGATCAAATCGAGACATGAATTGAGAACAATCAACATTATACCACACAGGAGATAGCCGACATACTCAAAATATCCAAATTAGGCACTAAAAATCATTTGTACCAGCTTGGTGTTATGTTAATCGCTTTGATGTTTGGGTTCCACATAAGTTAAGTGAGAAAAACCTTCTTGACCATATTTCTGCATGTGATTTTCTACTTAAGTGTAATGAAAACGTTTGTTTTTAAAACAATTTGTGATGGGCGATGAAAAGTGGATACTGTACAATGATGTGGAACAGAAGAGATCGTGAGGCAAGCGAAGTAAATCACCACCAACCACACCAAAGAAGATGATGTTGTGTATATGGTGGGATTGGAAGGGAGTCCTCTATTATGAGCTCCTTCCAGAAAACCAAACAATTAATTCCAACAAGTACTGCTCACAGTTAGACTAACTGAAAGCAGCACTTGATGAAAAGCATCCGGAATTAGTCAATGGAAAATGCATAATCTTCCATCAGGATACCGCAAGAGTGCATGTTTCTTTGATGACCAGGTAGAAACTGTTACAGCTTGGCTGGGAAGTTGTGATTCATCCACCGTATTCACCAGACATTGCACCTTCAGATTTCCATTTATTTCAGTCTTTACAAAATTCTCTTAATGGAAAAAAATATCAATTCCCTGGAAGACTGTAAAAGGCACCTGGAACAGTTCTTTGGTCAAAAAGATAAAGAGTTTTGGGAAGATGGAATTATGAAGTTGCCTGAAAAATGGCAGAAGGTAGTGGAACAAAAGGGTGCATACGTTGCTCATAAAGTTCTTGGTGAAAATGAAAAATGTGTCTTTTATTTTTACTTAAAAACCAAAGGAACTTTTTGGCCAATCCAGTACATTTAAAGTAGTTATTGATAAGGAAGGATTTACTCCTGCTCTTTAGTTTTTTCTTTTCTGTATGTCTCATACTTTTTCTTCCTCAATTTCTCTATTACTGCCTTTTTATGTATTCAGCTGACTTTTTTATAGTGTGCTATTTTAATTCATTTTTTTCCTTTTTTGTATTTTTAAACATTATTTTCTTAGTGGTTGCCTTGCAGATAACGGCGCAACTAATATCTTAAATTTGTAACAGCCTAGTTTGAGTAATACCAGTTTAGTTTCAATAGTATACACACGCTCTGTTCCTATATGTCTCTGTTCTTTCTCATTGTTATTGTCACAGATAATCTTTATACATTGTGTGCCCATTAACATAGGTTTATAATTGTCTTCTTATGTATTTGCCTTTTAAATCATGTAGGAAAAAAAGGAGAGTTACAAACCAGCAGTACAATAATATTGGCTTTTATGTTTACCTGTGCTAAGTTACCTTTACCAGTGTCCTTTATTTATTATGGCTTTGAGTTACTGCCTAATTTCTTTTCATTTTAGCCTTAAGAACTCCCTTTAGCATTTCTTGTAGTGCTAGTCTACAAGTCTGCTAATGAAATTTCTTAGCTTTTGTTTATCTGGAAGTGTCATACTTTCTCTGTCATTAATAAAGGATAGTTTTTCTGCATGGTTAGAGAATATTTGGTTGACAGTGTTTTTCATCCAGGATTTTAAAATGTCATCCCATTGCCTTCTGGCCTCCATGATTTCTGATGGGAAATCAGTTGTTAATTTTATTGTGGATTCTTCATGTATGAGAAGTTGCTTCTCGTTGCTTTCAAAATTTCTTCTGCCTTTAACAATTTAACAATTATGTGTCTTGGTGTGGAGTCCTATGAGTTTATTCAGCTTGGAGTTCATTGAGTTTCTTGGATGTGTGTAGTTGTGTCTTTCATCAGATTTGGGAAGTTTTTGGCTATTATTTCTTCAATTTTTTTTTGGCCATGCCGCACGGCTTGTGGGATTTTAGTTCCCCAACCAGGGGTTGAACCTGGGCTCGAACCTGGGCTCACGGCAGTGAAAGCACGGGGAGTCCTAACCACTGGACCACTAGGGAATTCCCTCTTTAAGTATTTTTTCTTTCCCCCTCTATCTTTTCCTTCTGAGACTCTTATTATGCGTATGCTAGTATGCATGGTAGAGAAGAAGGAAGGCACATGAGGAACTCAGGAACCAGACAATACAGGGAGCAGAAAAAAGTTCCAGAAAAATTGTTAGTGTTTTCAGAAATAAGAGATGAAGATCAGAGTGCTATGAAAAGGAATAATCAGAGAATTAGAGAGTTCTTAGAAGTGAAAATATGAAAGGTTTTCTCCATGCCCCCCCTCCAAATATAGAAGGGTTGGAAGATAAATTTGAGTAAGTCACCCAGGAAGGACAAAAATGAGATGGGAAATGGAGAGAAAAGATAACTGGAGGATCAATGTAAGAGGCCTAAAGTTCAATTAATAGGAGCTCTAGAAAAAGAGCAGAGAAAATGAAAGGGAGGAAGTTATGGAAGATATAATATGGAAAAAATTTCCAGAAGTGAAGGACTTGAGTTAGAGATTAAAAGAGCCAGCTGAATGCACAGCAAAATGAATAAAGAAGTATCTGTGCTAGGACTTATCACCTGTAAATTACAGAACACTGAGGCAAAGAGAATATCCTAAAAGTTTCCGTAAAGAAAAAAAAACAGTTCAGTAAAAGAGATGGAGAATCAGAATGGCATAATTTTCTCAGTAGTAACACTAGAAACTAGAAATTGTTGAAACAATACCTGTAAGATTTTGAATGAATGATTTTTAACCTAGAATTTCAAACCTAATTAAACAAAATATGAAGAAAGAATAAAGGCATTTCAGGCATGCAAAGTCTTATAAAACTTGCCTACTATTGGGGCTTAAGGGAGCCCAATAAATAGCACTGTCTTTCCCTTCCTGAATTCTGAACAAATTGGGAGAGATAAAGGAAGCATATGGAGACCAGAATATTATTTTTATTATGGATAAGATTCACATTGGAGAATGGGACTTATATTTTCAAGTGGCTTGCTAATACTCAATGCCAGAAATAGAAAGATTTAACCACTCAGGCATAGGCAGAGCTGAACAGTGATAGGCCCTGTGTGGGGCTTGCAACTGTAATGTTAGAGTATGAATGAGAGAATGGAATTTTCTTTCCTGAGAACAGCTAGATGCAAAGAGGAAGGAGAGGGGAAGGTGCTAACTTTTGCCCAGATCATTTTTCTAAACTCAGTGATGAAATAAGTTACCCCATCTCCCTAGGAAAGGAATGAATGGAGTGGAAAGAAAGCAGGAATGTTATGATAATGGTTGTCCCTCTACATGAAATGAAATGTCAGAAGTAGGGCATAATTATTTTCTTCAATGCTTTTCTTGTTTTCTTTCTTAGAAAGCTACTGGAGGATATGCTACACCAAAAAAGAGGGAGTAAGTTGTGGACGAGGAAAATAGAAGAGTCAGTCAGCATGGAGAGTAGATGGGAATTGGTAGGATGATAGCAAAAGGAAAGTCTCAGGGTGACAAGTGTGGTGGAAATCTAGTAGTGATCAGAAGGTACCAGATGGGATGTCCAAGGAGAGAAAAATGACAATAAAAACAGACACATGGGTTGCTTGATGTATTTGAAGACATTGAGAGAAGCTTTACAGTTCTGTCAATGAATTATTGACAGATATATAAAAAACTTAAGAGAAGTGAGACAATTCCAGGTAAAACTGAAAAGTATACCAAAAGAGAAATGTGACTATAGTATATATGTTGCTTAAGTCAAAAGCCTAGGCCCCTGTGATAAAGAGATCCAATAGTATAGTGACCTAAGAAACAGTTTTATTTCTGTCTCATGTAATAGTTGCTAGGTGAGTAGTCACCAGATCCAGATGAATAGTTTATTGTGTGTGGTCATTCAGGAGTCCCAAGTTCCACTGATGATTTTTGTCCAGTCAAAAGTATGGCCAAGGGCTAACAGTGTGGACTTTACCTGGGCTTGTTAGACTAAATGCAGAATGTTAGTCCTCACTCCAAACCTACTGAATCAGAATCTGCACTTAGGGACTAGCTGATTCCTGTGCACAAAAGTTTAAGACCTATTGGTCTGGATTGGAATTTAACTGTTGGCTATGTGATTGAAGATGGATGACTGAGAATTTTATCCAGTGAGAAGGGGAGAGCATTGAGGAGGCAAGAACTTGATCTTAAGGACACACCTAACTGCAGAGAAGGTTGGGAAATGTAGTTTAGCTATGTGCCTAGGAAAAAGGAGAAAATGAATTTTGATAGATATTTAGAAAACTCTGTGCAATGGTATATTTGGCTCAGCCATAAATAATATTGGCATATCATATTATAGTCATCCTGGGAGGATGGTGGTGGGATGGGAACATAAGTGTGTGTACAATTCTGTCTGTAGGAAGTCAGTAGATAATATCTAAATCTAAAACAAAATAGGTAGTATCAGCTTAAGCATGAAATTTAGAAATATGGAGATAAACCTCGGAAGAAACAGCTAAAAGAGTTGACAGTAGTTGCTTCTGAGGAGAGAGGTTGGTAGTTGGTAGGAGAATGCTGTTTTGCCTTTTGCCATTTACTTTTTCAACTGTGTAAGTGTATTTGTTTTATAAGAAGCACATTGGAAAAAAATTTCCTGTAGTCTAAATAGGAGGTAAACATATGAAATGCGTTAAGGGCTAAGTACTATGAGAAAGGTAAGAACAAAGTCCATAGAAAGAGGCATACTTATCCAGGCCACCCTGGGTGGTAGGAGGCTAGGGGATGGATTGGGAAGCGAGACATTTTCTAGTTACATTGTAGACAATATACAGTATGAAGCAATTAAATATTTTTTGGATCTATTATATTTTGTTTTTAAAGTGTGAATAATTAAAAATAATTTAAGCTAAGTTTTTATTAATCCACTTAACAAATTTATTGAGTGTCTACTTTGAACTAGGCACTGTAATAGGCATTGAAGATATAATGGTAAGCAAAATGAGAAATGGTTTCTTACCTCTTAGAGCTTATCATCTTGTGTATAAGATTATACAGAAGAGTTTGGTTTTCCTTCACTTCCACTTTCAGAAACATTCCTTAGAGCATTGATTTTTCAAATGTAGTTCCCAGTCTAGCCACATGAGAATCACCTGGGAACTTGTGAGAAATGCAAATTCTTAGGCCCCAATCCCAGACCTGTTGAATCAGAAACTCTGGGAATGGGACCTTCCAGGTGATTCTAATGAATGATAAAATTTGAGAACTATTGCCTTAAAGGTAATCAATATTTTAACCTTGGTTTATTACTGCTAGTATTTTAGAAATAATCTGATTTCCATAATATGTAGTATACAAGCTATTTCTAGTATAGAAATTATTTAACAAAATGTAGTATTTTCATTTGTTTATAGTTTGTGCTCTGTGGTAAAAGTGTAATAGTTGCTATTATATTTTAGAACAAAACGGATTCTGATTTTTTTCTTTCTATTATCTTTTTTCTAAACGTTATTATTCTTTTAGAGCAGTTTTAGTTTCACAGCAAAGTTGGGCAGAAAGTACGGAGTACCCATGTAACTCCCTTCCCCCACACAGGAATAGCCTCTCTCACTATCAACATCCCTGCACCAGAGTGGTACATCTGTTACAGTGGATGCACTTACATTAACACGTCATTATCATCCAAAGTCCGTAGTTTACCTTAGGGTTCACTCTTAGGGATATCCATTCTGTGGGTTTTGACAGATGTATAATGACATGTATCATCATACAGAATATTACTATAACTTTTAGACTCTGGGATCCTGTTGGTTTTTAAAATTTTTCTTACCTCAGAAGAATTTATTTAAACTGCTTTGTACTTTGGAGCTGGAGAAAGTCTGTTGACGTTGGTTCCCCATGTTTAGAGTGTCAAGTTAGAAGTAGGTTAGCAGTATAAATAGGTAGTATTTAGTAGGAAAGTCATGTGGGAAAGGTCTTACCACGTAGTCTTCTATAAACTGATTCCCTATGTTGCATATAGATTGCAGTTCTTCTGTTATTTTTACCACTTAGTCTTCTATAAGCTGATTTCCTATGTTGCGTATAGATTGGAATTGTTGTGTTATTTTTGTTCCATTTCTTTTTATGTTAATTGTGGTACATCATTGCAGGTTTTATTTCCCTTTTAGTTGAAATTCTTATTGAGTAATGTAAAACAGCATTTTACTTCTGAAGTTCCCTTGTTTTGATGTCATAGTGCTAGAATTACATTAGAACCTCCTTTATGGGCGTTTCGCTGTTACTTACTAGAGTAAGTCTAGAAGTCTAGAGTCTAGAAGGATTTTAACTCCTTCTCATATAGTTTTCAGAGTTTAAAAATTTTTATTTTTTGCTCTTCAGCTTTTTACTTTATTTTTATTTTTGGCTGCGTTGGGTCTTCATTGCTGCGTGGCTTTCTCTAGTTGTGGCGAGCGGGGCCTACTCTTCATTGTGGTGTGTGGGCTTCTCATTGCGGTGGCTTCTCTTGTTGCGGAGCACGGGCTCTAGGTTCGTGGGCTTCAGTAGTTATGGCGCACGGGCTCTAGAATGCAAGCTTGGTAGTTGTGGTGCATAGGCTTAGTTGCTCCGCGACATGTGGGGGTCTTCCCGGACCAGGGCTCAAACCCTTGTTCCCTGCATAATCAGGCAGATTCTTAACCACTGCGCCACCAGGGAAGCCCCGCTATTCAGTTTTGAGAGTAAATTGTAAAAGTTTTTTTTATGTCTAACCAATTTTTTAGAAATGGGTTTTGCGTTTTAAATAACAGATTTTTTTTTTTAATCCAATAGTTTGCTTGCCTAAACTGGATTTGAAGCAATTCAGACTACTGGAGATCTGCCACTTTACAATATCACAATTGGAAAGAAGCAGGTTTTCAAATAATGGAAGAGTCTAAGACCTCTGAAAATGAAAATCATGAACCAAAGAAGAATGCTTGGGCTCTTACTGAAGAAAGCAAATCAGTTAAATTTATAACTAATCAAACTTTGAAAGCTAGAAATGATAAATCCATAAAAGAAATTGGGACCAACTCTCCAAATAGGAATAGTAGTAAAAAAAATAAGCAAAATGATATTTGTATAGAAAAAACAGAAGTTAAATCATGTAAAGTAAATGCTGCCAGTGTTCCAGGCCCTAAAGATTTGGGGTTAGTCCTTCGAGATCAAAGTCACTGCAAAGCAAAAAAATCACCGAATTCACCAGTGAAAGAAAAGGTACCTGTTTCACAGGCAAAAGTAGAAAGGGCACCCAGTTTACAGGCAAAAACAGAAAAATCACCAAAGTCACTTAATTCACCAGTGAAAACAGAAAAGGCACCCAGCTCACAGGCAACAGCAGCAGAAAAGACACTTAATTCACAGAGGAGAGCAGAAAAAGCACCTGGTTCTCAGATGAAATCAGAAAAGGTGCCCAGCTTACCAGCAGAAGCTGAGAAGGTACCCAGTTTACTGTTGAAAGAAAGCATGAGACAGACAGAATTACAGCAGATTGGAAAAAAAATTCCAAGCTCCTTTACTTCTTTGGACAAAGTGAATATTGATGTTGCAGAGGGAGAAAAATCTGCTCTGGAAAGCTCACAACAATCTCAGAAGCAACAAACATGTACAGATAATACTGGTGATTCTGATGATAGTGCTTCAGGAACTGAAGACATATTGGATGATTTGAGTAAGTACAAATTAGATTATTCCACAAGCCACATTTTTGGAGAGATTTTTTAATATTAATGTTCTTTAGATTATCCTTAGTTTGATTTTAACTACAAAAAGGACATTAATAATATGGGTCTTAGGTTGAAAACATTTATTATGGGAGGTACAAAGCCTGTGCAAATACAAATTTAGTGGCTCCTATAGTTGATGTGTACACACAGACAGACAGACAGACAGACAGACACACACACACTCTTTCACTCTTCTTTTAAATGGTCCTGGTAATACATTGCTCATTCATTCACCAAACATGAATGTATTGAGTTCTTATTATATGTCACGCATGTGTTTACAGTGGAAAACCAAAAAAACACAGCCCCAGACCTCAAGGAAGCTTCTAGTTAGTTGAGGGTGATACCGATAAGTAAGATGGTAATTTAGCTCAGTGCCAAAAACTTAGAATCGAGAAAGTACATGATTTAATTGAGGTATTTAGACTTTGGGTTGAGAAAATGCATGATATAAAGGTGAGACTGCAAGTGTGACTGAGATTCAGTATGACTGCAACAGGGACTTGCGGGGGAATGTGGCAAAAGATGTAGCTGAAAAGGCACACAAGAATTGGAAAGTAAAGGGCCTTTTAGGATATAATAAACAGTTTGGACTTTATTATGAGTGTTTTGGGAAGCCACTGAAGAGTTTTAACCAAGGTAGCACTGTGATCACATATATATATATATATATATAAATATATATGTTTATCTTTTCAGCAAATTCTTTGACAGGAGCAAAACTGGAAACAGATTGAATAGGACACTGTTGCAATTTACTTGAGAATTATCATTGTAAAATTCATTTTCTTATGAGATCTTGATCTTAGCGTTACTTAATTGTTTATAAATATTGTCTGTGTCTCTGTTTAAATTAATGAATTTTCCTTGGCAGTCTTTTTTCCTGATGTTTCTATGGCTAAGAGAATAAAACCTTTTCTTAATGTATAAACAGAAAAAGCTATTTCTAAATCATTATTTACCGCACTTTGAGGAATCCTGACAGAGAGTTCAGAAACAGCTTCTTTTTATTTCTGGTGGTACACAGATGATGGTTTATTGACAAACCCTTTTTTAAATTTAATAGAGGTACCTTTGTATGTAAGAAGAAATGTCAGTAATTTCATAGGTATGGCTTAGGACAAGGCCCAAAAAAGTAATTCAATTTAAAGACAATATCAAATAAATAACAGTACTGCTACTGTTTAGATATGGCAGATCTAAACATGACAGTATGTGATTGATTGAAGTTGGGAAATACTGGTGCATAAGATCAGCTACAGGGGTCTGGTCACTTGAATTAGTGAAAAATATGATTTAAAGATTATTTTCTTAAAAAGGTGACAAAATAAGGTGACAGAGTGAGGTGGTTAAGATTGTGAGCTCTGGAGTAAAATTTCATAGGTTTTGAATCTTATCTTCCCCACCTAATAACTTTGTAATCTTGGATAAGCTGCTTATCCTTTAAAACATGTCTAAGTTACCTCATTTTTTAAAATGTGGAGATGCTGCTGCCTTTGTTACAAAGTTTAAGTGAAATAATTCAATAGAGTGTTTGATGTAGTCCCTGACACAGTAGGCAGGCAATGGCAATGAATATCCTTTATTATTATTATTTCTCCAATTAAATGCAGTTTTGTTAACATGGAGAACAAGTTGAAATAGCTTAAGGAAGCTAGCAGACCAAATAGAGGTCCTTTTGGAAGACTTGCTTTAACAAACTAATAAGAATGAGGGACTTCCTGGCGGTCCAGTGGTTAGGACTCCGTGCTTTCACTTCAGGGGGCATGGGTTCATTCCCTGGTTGAGGAACTAAGATCCTGCAAGCTGTGTGGCCAAAATAAAACAAACAAAAAACCACTTGTTACCAAATAGGTAAGTATGTTTTAGGACTTCCCTGGCGGTCCAGTGGTTAAGACTCTGGCGCTTTCAACATGGGGGCTCAGGTTCGATCCCTGGTTGGGGAACTAAGATCCCACGTGCCACATGGTGCGGCCCACAAAAAGAAAAACCGCAAAAACCCAAAAATGATTTATATGGGAATTCCCTGGTGGTCCGGTGGTTAGGACTCCAGGCTCTCACTGCTGAGGGCCCAGGTTCAATCCCTGGTCGGGGAACTAAAATCCCACAAACAGTGTAGTGCAGCCAAAAGATTAGTGGATTAATCTCCATTAGGTCCAACTTTAGCTCCCACCTAGCACTTCCACCATTTTTCCTTTTGCCGTTTGTACATTCAGTAAATATTTTGGGTGGTCTCCGCTATGTGCAGGTACTGATCTAGTTGCTAGGAATATAACAATGAACTAAACAGATAACACTCTACTTACTTATAGAGTTAATATTCTAGTGGGAGGAGACAGACAACAAACATAGTAAATAACAAAAGTATATAATAAGTTAGATAGTGATAAATCTTATAAGAAAAATAAAACAGGAAATGTCATAAGGAATGATGCTGCTGTGTCTGGTGGTGGTGTTTCAAATTTAAATTGTCACTGAGAAGGTGACATTAGAGCAAACACTTGCAGGTAAGAGGTGAGAGAGTGAGCCTGGTGAATATTTGAAGGGAGAATATACTATATCTGGGCTTCTCAAACTTTAATGTGCATATGAATCAATTGGGAATTGTATTAAAATTCAGATTCTTGGGCTCCATTCTCTGAGATTTTTGATTGAGAAAATCTAGAGTCTGAGATACTGGATTTCTAACAAGCTCCTGAATGAAGCTGATGCTGCTGGTCAGGATCATGCTTTTGAGCAGCAGAACCTAACTCATCTTCTTACTTTCACTTATACCATACTTCCTTGTGTTTTCAACATAGCAGCAGAATGATCCTGTTAAAATTACTCAGATCATGTTACTGCTGTTCATCATATTTCAATGGTTTCCCATATATCAGAGTAAAAGCTAGTGTCCTTGCTGTGACCTTTGTGATTTTCGGCACTCCCCCCCACTTCTCTGCCCTCATTTATCTACTTCTCATCATTTCTCTCTGTTCCAGCCGCATGATATCCTTGCAGTTCCTCAAATGTGAAGGCAAATGTTCACCTGATGGCTCTTGCATTTGCTTTTTCCTTTGCCTGGAACACCCTTCCCCCAGATGTCCATATGGCTAGCTCTCTTACCTCCTTCACCTTCTCAGTGAGCCTTTTGCTGGGTCACTTATCTAAAATTTACAAACCTCACCTCCACCTCTGGCACTCCTTATTCTTTTTACCTTTTTATTTTTTCTCCATATTTCTTACTATCATGTCATATTAAAAATTTTTATTTACCTTTTTATATTAGTTTTATTGAGATATAATTCACATGCCATAAAATTTGCCATTTAAAAATATACAATTTAGTGTTTTTTAGTATATTTACAAAGTTGTGTAGACATTACTACTGTCTAAATCATGAATATTTTCACCACCTCCAAAATAAACTCCATACCCATTAGCAGTCACTACTCATTACCCTCTCCTCCTAGGCACTGCCAACCACTAATTTAGTTTCTGTCTCTATAGACTTGCCTATTTTATATGAGCGAAGTCATAAAACGTGGCCTTTTGTGTCTGGCTTTTTTCACTTAGTATGTTTTAAGATTCATCCATGTTGTAGCATGTATCAGTACAGCATTCTTTTTCATTGCTGAATAATATTCCTCTTGTGCTTCTCTTGTGGTAGGAGACACATCACCTCCAGAGAGAGGCACACTATTTTTATTCAGAAAATTAGTGCTATCAAAAGAGAAGTGAATTTCAGGGTTCTTGTAGATGGCATGTAGAGTGGCTTTTGAGGGCGGAGAGGAGAGGTTTATTGATTATCTATGAGCATTTACTTTTAGAAGTGCTTTTAGATACATCCAAATCAATTTCTTTTTTTTTTTTTGTGGTACGCGGGCCTCTCACTGTTGTGGCCTCTCCCATTGCAGAGCACAGGCTCCGGATGCGCAGGCTCAGCGGCCATGGCTCACGGGCCCAGCCGCTCCACGACATGTGGGATCTACCCGGACCGGGGCACGAACCTGTGTCCCCTGCATCGGCAGGTGGACTCTCAACCACTGCGCCACCAGGGAAGCCCCAAATCAGTTTCTTTATTCAACACACTATTATTAAGTGTCATCTCTGGTCTAGGCATTGTATTAAAACCTGAAGGTACAAAGTTGAATAAGATCTGGTCATTAGCATCAAGGAATTCATTATCTAATTGTAAGAGGTAGATAAATAAATACAAATTACATTGCTGTGAAAATGTGAGATAATAGCGGGTGCTATGAGAATATAAAAAATATCAGACTGTCTTATTTTTTAAAAATTAATTTATTTTTGGCTGCGTTGGGTCTTCGTTGCTATGTGCAGGCTTTCTCTAGTTGCGGAAAGCGGGGGCTACTCTTTGTTGTGGTGTGTGGGCTTCTCATTGCAGTGGCTTCTCTTGTTGCGGAGCATGGGTTCTAGGCACATGGGCTTCAGTAACTGTGGCACGTGGGCTCAGTAGTTGTGGCACATGGGCTTAGTTGCTCTGCGGCATGTGGGATCTTCCCAAACCAGAGATCGAACCCTTGTCCCCTGCATTGGCAGGCAGATTCTTAACCACTGCACCACCAGGGAAGTCCCAGACTGTCTTCTGAAACAGTTGATGCTTAAACTGAATTTTGCAGGACAGGTAAACATAACTAGTTGAAGTAGGAAGGGCCTTGATGGTGGAGGGGACAGAACATGTACAGGCATTGATACTTGGAGTAGCAGTGATCCATTCTAACACATTTGGTATGAATGAAGTGAAGAGTGTTAGGGCAGGATATAAGATTAGAGATATAGACAACTTAGCTCTTTTTTTTTTTTTGAGGTCTTGGCTTAAAGTCTCAGAAAAGCCTTCCCTGACCCCCATATCTAAAGTTTGTTTCCCTCTCAGTTACTTGTTTTTTTCCTTTATAGCACTTACTACAACTTGGGATTATTGTATTTAAACTGTTGACTGCCTTCAAGAGGGCAAGCACTGTGTGTTACATTTTAAACTTTATTATGAACTCCATGAGAGCCTGTTAAGTATTTTAAGCAAGAGAGTAACATGATTCAATTTGTATTTTAAAAAATCACACTGGTGGGCTTCCCTGTGGCGCAGTGGTTGGGAGTCCGCCTGCCAATGCAGGGGACATGGGTTCGTGCCCTGGTCCGGGAAGATCCCACATGCCGCGAGCCGCTGGGCCTGTGAGCCATGGCCGCTGAGCCTGCGCGTCCGGAGCCTGTGCTCCGCGGCGGGAGAGGCCGCAGCAGTGAGGGGCCTGCATACCACAAAAAAAAAAAAAAAAAAAAAATCACACTGGTGGTGGAACCTACTATATTCTAAGTATATATTGGTAGGTGCTGGAAATGCAAAGATTGAAAAGAAAGCACATAATCTGTGCCTTAAAGAGATCACAATCTAGTTAGGAGGCAGAGAAGCAAAGAAAAAATATTGGTGTGGTGGAGATATCCATGAGTTCAGTGAAAGCAAAGAAGAAGGAGCCTCATGTGAGTCTGTGGTCTAGAGTATATATGTTGTTTTAGCTTCTTTTTTATAGTGATAAAGTCACTAAAGTGACTTCAGTTCATTGAGTCATCTTTGGGACTTAAAGTAGCTTTATATCATATTTACTTCAGAGATTCGACAAAATGGTTATGTTATGTTACCCTTGTATAGTGAGTCTCAGTCATATTTGTCTTCTTTGATATAGATTGGTTGGAAGAAGATAGGCATTTGACCCATGAAGTAGATTTTTCTTTGTGAATTTTGATATCATGTATATCTTTTACTTTTATGTTACATAGATATACCAACGTGCACAACAAAGGAAAACATAAAGGAAGAATATTTTTTCTGTATGTGTATAAATTGAATGTCTGTTTTTCATTAAAAAATTTTAATTTACCAATTCTGATGATGGTAACTAAGTGATTGCTTCCTTTTCTAGGTAAAATGAAGAACGATGAATCTAATAAAGAAAATTCTTCAGAGATGGACTATTTAGAAAATGCCACTGTGATAGATGAATCCGCATTGACACCTGAGCAGAGGCTAGGCTTGAAACAAGCAGAAGAACGCTTAGAAAGAGATCACATCTTTCGACTTGAAAAAGTATACTATGTGTTTTAGTTATTTGGAGGAAAATGCATGTTTCATAACTTTTCTTTCCCAAGTACAGCTCTTTTTATTTTTCTTATTATATTCCTTAGGTGGAGATATCATGCATCTTTCCTTCTTTCCCTATTTCCTTTCTTCTTCTCTCCCTCTCTGTCTTCTTTCCCTCCATTTGTTCAGCAAATCCTAACATCTGTGAGTCTGACTTCATTCATTCATTCCAGGCTCGACAAACTGTGGCCTACCACCTTGTTTTTATTTTTTTAAATTGTGGTAAAATACCTCATGTTTTTATAAACAGTTTTATTGGAACACAACCATGCCATCCTTATTATCTATAGCTGCTTTTCTTGCTACCACGGCAGAGTTGAGTTTTGAGAAGTTGCTATGGAGAGTATGTGGACCACAAAGCATAAAATATCTACTGTTTACTAAAGCATAAAATATTTACTGAAATATAACTTTGTCCCTTTACAAGAAGTTTGCTGACCCCTGATATACTCACTTATCAAATAGATACTGAGAGCTTGTTATGTTCTAGATACTGTGCTAGGCACTGGGGATACATGTTGGTGAAAATGGCACAGTTTCTGCCGATTAGAAGTTAACGGTCTATTTGGAGTGACAAATAAATTAGCGAATACTACAGGATGTACCAGACTTCCTCCTTTCCCCCTTGGTTTTCTCTTTCCTCTTTTTTCTCCCATATTTAGGAACTGTTCTAGCCATAGGTATCTTGTTGCTGAGTACTAATTAATTTCTTAACCTAGAAATACAGATTCCCAGCCTTAACAGTAAAAACACTGCTAGATATTGAAGGAAAGAATCATAAATCAGTCTGTTCTTAAATAGATACTTGGGATATTTGTTAGTATGCATACAGGGAAATAGGTCATCATTCTTGATAAATAAGGAAGGAAAGAAAGGAATGGTATGATTTTGTATAGCTTAGAAAAACAAGATTATATTTAAATTGAAGAAGGCAATCCTGAGTCATTAATAGAATTTATGACAGAGTAGTCACCCTGTGAAAGTAGGAAGGAATACCAAGTAGTAGAGGCCCATAATGTAGGAAAGAGTTTGGATTATATAGTTAGTCTCACAAGATCCTAGTTGGAAGGAAGTCTTTTTTGCAATTTGCTATTTCATTTTTTTTATAAATTTATTTATTTATTTTTGGCTGCGTTGGGTCTTCATTGCTGCACATGGGCTTTCTCTGGTTGTGGCGAGCGGGGGCTACTCTTTATTGCGGTGCAAGGGTTTCTCATTGCAGTGGCTTCTCTTGTTGAGGAGCATGGGCTCTAGGCACATGGACTCCAGTAATTGTGGCACGTGGGCTCAGTAGTTGTGGCTCGCAGGCTCTAGAACACAGCCTTAGTAGTTGTGGCACACAGCACGTGCGATCTTCCTGGATCAGGGCTAGAACCTGTGTCCCCTGCATTAGCAGGCGGATTCTTAACCACTGCACCACCAGGGAAGCCTGCAATTTGCTGTTTTACATAGTTCTGTCTTTCCTCTCACTTTCCCTTTCCTAAGTTTGAAATTAGTCTGGATCTGTGCATTATCAGGATAAATATTGAGTACCTTTCATGTGCCATGATCTGGTGATAAAAAGTTGAATTGGGGCATGCATGGTTTTTAAAAACCATCATACTGCCTTTCTAGGAGTTTCTTTTAGAGAAAGGCATGTAAGCAAATAATAATAGTAATAACAATATTGTTTGAAAATAGGATCTTAGACAAAGGAGTAACCAACTTGAGTTGGGGTATAGAGGCATCAGTTTGGGGAATGCTTTATAAGTAGGTGACATTGGAACTGAGTCTGAAGGAATGGCTAGGAGTTGGGTTAGGGAATGGTTGGTGTAGGTAAATTGTATGACATGTATAAAGGGAATGTGAAAAATGTATTTTCAGGGAATATAGCAGGGGACTGGTTGGGAAGATACGTAGTATATGAAGCAGGAAAAGTCAGTTCTTGGGAGAAGGAAGAAGTTGGGGTGGAATGGATATTTGATAGTAGTAGGAAAGAATGGCCTGGGGTGAAAGAAAACTTGGAAGCATGGAAAACATTTTGTTGTTGAATTTAGATTAGCAGTGATGTAAAATCAGTGTGCCAATACCAGCATAGATGTCTATAATCTCTTATTCTTGTGACTCCTTTTTGGTTTTCGTGCCATCCAAAACCTCTTGTTGTCAATCCAGTATACTGTTAATTAAAATTTTTCTTTACCAGTTTTAAAATACTCATTAAGAATATTCTTACCAACTTGCATTTGACTGCATCAAGTATTTGGTTCACAGTGTACTTACTTACACATTATCTAATTGAGGAGTAAAGATGTAGATTTTTAACCTGTACTAAAGAAGGAATAAGTCCAAACTGTTAGATCAGAAGAGTAAATTTCCGTATAGCAAGTGTTGAATATTGACTAGGAAATACTTAGAATCTCCATGCCCAGGAATCTTTTTTTTTTTTTAAATTTCAAGTTACTACTTTTTTTTTTTTTTTTTTTTGCGGTACGTGGGCCTCTCACTGTTGTGGCCTCTCCCGTTGCAGACCACAGGCTCCGGACGCGCAGGCTCAGCGGCCATGGCTCACGGGCCTAGCCGCTTCGCGGCATGTGGGATCTTCCCGGACCGGGGCATGAACCCGTGTCCCCTGCATCAGCAGGAGGACTCTCAACCACTGTGCCACCAGGGAAGCCCCCAAGTTACTACTTTTATTTTTTTCCAGTTTTATTGAAAAATAATTGACATACTTGACTGTATAAATTTAAGGTGTATAGCATGATGGTTTGATTTACATATATTGTGAAATGATTACCACAGTAGGTTCAGCTAATATCTTCTCATATAGATAAAATAAAAAGAAAAGAAAGAAAAAAAGAAAAAAAGGAATAAATATTCTTGGGATGAGAACTTTTAGGATTTACTCTCTTAACAACTTATATATCATTCAGCAGTGTTAATTACATTCCTAGTGCTTACTTATAACTGGAAGCTGGTACCTTTTGTCCACATTCCTCCAGTTTTCCCCTCCCCTCCTCTGGTAAACACAAGTCTGATTTCTTTTCCTATGAGGCTTTTTTTTTTTTTTTTAAGATTCCTCATATAAGTGATTGTACAGTATTTGTCATTCTCTGTCTCATTTTACTTAGCGTAATTCCTTCAGGGTCCATCTATGTCATTGCAGATGGTAGGATTTTCTCATTTTTTATGGCTGAATAGTATTCTATGTCATATAACTTTCAGGTGTGTGATATAGTGATTTATAATTTTTAAGGGTTATACCCCATTTATAGTTATTAAAAAATATTGGGGCCTCCCTGGTGGCGCAGTGGTTGAGAGTCCGCCTGCCGATGCAGGGGATACGGGTTCGTGCCCCGGTCTGGGAGGATCCCATATGCCGCGGAGCGGCTGGGCCCGTGAGCCATGGCCGCTGGGCCTGCGCATCCGGAGCCTGTGCTCCGCAACGGGAGAGGCCACAACAGTGAGAGGCCCGCATACCACAAAAAAAAAGAAAAAAAAAATATTGGTTATATTCCCCATGTTGTACAGTATGTCCTTGTCGCTTATTATATACATAATAGTTTGTACCTCTCTATCCCCTACCCCCCTATTGCCCCTCCTCCCTTCCCTCTCCCCACTGGTAATCACTAGTTTGTTCTCTGTAACTGTGAGTCCGATCTCTAATTCATTTATTTCTGCTCTGATTTTGATTATTTCCTTTCTTCTGCTGACTTTGGGATCAGTTTGTTCTTCTTTTTCTAGTTCCTTATGGTAGAGTTAGGTTGTTTATTTGGGATCTTCCTTGCTTCTTAATGTAGACATTTATTGCTATGAAATTCCCTCTTAGAACTGCTTTTGCTGTGTCCCACGAGTTCTGATATGTTGTTTTTCCATTTTTATTTGTCTCAAGAAACGTTTTTATTTCCCCTTTAATTTTTTCTTTGATCTGTTGGTTGTTCAGGAGACAAATCTTTATTCTAGCTGGTCTACAGAAACTTTAAAAAAGGCTTATCAATATGTTTGTTTAATGGTAAAATAAATATTTTAACTATAATAAAGGAATTTTTAAACATTTTTCATGTGTCCCTTCTGTGAAACTAGAAGCTTCATGATACTGAGGACATTTTTGTCTTATTTACTGTTGTGCCTAATACAGTGCCTTGCACATAGTAGTTGGTCAGTAATTAAAGGTAACAGTTTGCTTAGTGGTTAAGTGTATGGGCTTTTGGAGTCACTTGGTCTAGCACTGCCACTTACTGGTTAGATGATATTGGATAAGTTACTTAACCTCTTTAAACCTCAGTTTCTATCTATCTATCTATCTATCTATTTATTTATTTATGGCTGCGTTGGGTCTTCATGGCTGTGCACAGGCTTTCTCTAGTTGCGGTGAGTGGGCGCTACTCTTCGTTGCGGTGCACGGGCTTCTCATTGCGGTGGCTTCTCTTGTTGCAGAGCATGGGCTGTAGGCGTGCGGGCTTCAGTAGTTGTGGCACATGGGCTCAATAGTTGTGGCTCACGGGCTCTAGAGCACAGGCTCAGTAGTTGTGGCACACAGGCTTAAATGTTCTGTGGCATGTGGGATCTTCCCAGACCAGGGATTGAACCCGTGTCCCCTGCACTGGAAGGCAGATTCTTAACCACTGCACCACCAGGGAAGCCCCAAATCTCAGTTTCTTTATCATTTAAATGGAGTCGATAAAAATAACGACACCTCGCTTATTGGGCTGTGACGATTAAATAAGATAATACAAATAAAGTTCTTAACACAGTGCCTGGTATGTGCTAAGCACAAAATAAAGATTAGCTACTTGTAGAATTGAATTATTTTACCAAGTAGGGCAGTTTTTATTATTTCATTTTACGGGTATAGACGCAGGATCAAGAGTTAGAGATTTATCCGAGATCAATTGAGATGTCATTTCAGGCCTCTGGCTCCCCATTCAGTGTTATACCAAGCTTTTCTTACTAAAAGATTCCAGACGCATCATTGTCTGCTCACATTTTACAATTGAAAAAGTTGTCCAGTGAGTGCTGTCATGACTGCTGTAGTGACTTCATCAATATGCATGTCTTTAGGAATTCTGTGTTTATGCTTTCAACTCCTGAATCCAACCCTTCTTGCCACTTACACCACTCTTACCTTGAACCAAGCCAACCAACATCATCTGGATTATTGTAGTATGCTCATAATGGCATTAGACTCATCTTGTTTCTATTCTTAATATAGAAGGCAAGTGATCCCTTTGAAATTAGATCTTGTAATTCTTTGCTCAGAAGCCTTCAATACCTTCCCCTCACACTTAGAATAAAACTTGGAGTCCTTATGAGGGGTCTTGTCATCTGACCCCCATTACCTATCTGTTCCAGTCATAGTAGCCTTTTTGCGATTTCGCAAACAAATTAGGCACATTCCTTCCTCAGGGCCTTAGCATTCACATTTATCTCTGCTTGGAATGTCTTTTCATATATCCACACAGTTCAGTCTTTCACTTAAGTCATTTTATTAATAAGTGATGACTATTTTTAAAAAGGAGATAACACCTCCCCCACATTCCTATTTATTTCTTTGTACATTTGTTTATTTATTACCTGTCTTCCTACAGTAGAATGTCACTTCATGAAGACAAGGATTTTCATTTGTTTTGTTTACATTATTATCCTCACCTCCTAGAAAAATGTTTGACATAGTATGAGCTCAGAAAATACTTGGTGAATTAAGAATTAGCTGTGGTTGGAAACTGAGAGAAAGAAGTCTGTGAGGGCTTAATTCATTCTGCAATAAGGACAGATTTGAAATAGTTTTAAACTAAAGAATTGAAATGACTAGATTGAGCTGAATTTTCTTATTTGCTTGTTGCCTTGGGCAAATTATTTACTTCTAGGGATTTAGTTGCTTTGCTAGTAAAATGGGGAATCCTCATACGGATGTTGTAAGGTTAATAGATACTCTATAAATGAAGACTATTTATTTTTAGTCTGTGGCAGGACTGTTTCTAAATTTGGGGCAAGTTTCCTATTTAAAGGAAATTATGTTATATTCTGAAGTGAGAATCTTTTTGTGAGGAGTTGCAGCCTATTGAAAGTCAATCTGAGATAAATATTAAGCATTGCTGCAATTTCAGTGTAAGACACCAGAAACAATATTTTAAAATACAACATGTATTTATTGTTTTTTTAAATTTTTAAATTTTATTTATTTTTTTATACAGCAGGTTCTTATTAGTCATCAATTTTATACACATCAGTGTATACATGTCAATCCGAATTGCCCAATTCAGCACACCACCATCCTCGCACCACCGTGGCATTCCCCCCTTGGTGTCCATACATTTGTCCTGTACATCTGTGTCTCAACTTCTGCCCTGCAAACTGGTTCATCTGTACCATTTTTCTAGGTTCCACATACATGCGTTGATATACGATATTTGTTTTTTTCTTTCTGACTTACTTCACTCTGTAGACAGTCTCTAGATCCATCCACATCTCAACGAGCGACTCAATTTCGTTCCTTTTTATGGCTGAGTAATATTCCATTGTATATATGTACCAGAACTTCTTTATCCATTCGTCTGTCGATGGGCATTTAGGTTGCTTCCATGACCTGGCTATTGTAAATAGTGCTGCAATGAACATTGGGATGCATGTGTCTTTTTTTTTTTTTTTTTTTTTTTTGTGGTACGCGGGCCTCTCACTGCTGTGGCCTCTCCCGCTGCGGGGCACAGGCTCCGGATGTGCAGGCTCAGCGGCCATGGCTCACGGGCCCAGCTGCTCCACGGCATGTGGGATCTTCCCGGACTGGGGCACAAACCCATGTCCTCTGCATCGGCAGGCGGACTCTCAACCACTGCGCCACCAAGGAAGCCCTGCATGTGTCTTTTGGAATTATGGTTTTCTCTGGGTATATGCCCAGTAGGGGGATTGCTGGATCATATGGTAATTCTATTTTTAGTTTTTTAAGGAACCTCCATACTGTTCTACATAGTGGCTGTATCAATTTACATTCCCACCAGCAGTGCAAGAGGGTTCCCTTTTCTCCACACCCTCTCCAGCATTTATTGTTTCTAGATTTTTTGAAGATGGCCATTTTGACCGGTGTGAGGTGATACCTCATTGTAGTTTTGACTTGCATTTCTCTAATGATTAGTGATGTTGAGCACCTTTTCATGTGTTTGTTGGCCATCTGTATGTCTTCTTTGGAGAAATGTCTATTTAGGTCTTCTGCCCATTTTTGGATTGGGTTGTTTGTTTCTTTAATATTGAGCTGCATGAGCTGTTTATATATTTTGGAGATTAATCCTTTGTCCGTTGATTCGTTTGCAAATATTTTCTCCCATTCTGAGGGTTGTCTTTTCGTCTTGTTTATGGTTTCCCTTGCTGTGCAAAAGCTTTTAAGTTTCATTAGGTCCCATTTGTTTATTTTTGTTTTTATTTCCATTACTCTAGGAGGTGGATCAAAAAAGATCTTGCTGTGATTTATGTCAGAGTGTTCTTCCTATGTTTTCCTCTAAGAGTTTTATAGTGTTCAGTCTTACATTTAGGTCTCGAATCCATTTTGAGTTTATTTTTGTGTATGGTGTTAGGGAGTGTTCTAATTTCATTCTTTTATATGTAGCTGTGCAGTTTTCCCAGCACCACTTATTGAAGAGGCTGTCTTTTCTCCATTGCATATCCTTGCCTCCTTTGTCATAGATTAGTTGACCATATGTGTGTGGGTTTATCTCTGGGCTTTCTATCTTGTTCCATTGATCTATGTTTCTGTTTCTGTGCCAGTACCATATTGTCTTGATTACTGTAGCTTTGTAGTATAGTCTGAAGTCAGGGAGTCTGATTCCTCCAGCTCCGTTTTTTTCCCTCAAGATGGCTTTGGCTATTTGGGGTGTTTTGTGTCTCCATACAAATTTTAAGATTTTTTGTTCTAGTTCTGTAAAAAATGCCATTGTTAATTTGATAAGGATTGCATTGAATCTGTAGATTGCTTTGGGTAGTATAGTCATTTTCACAATATTGATACTTCTAATCCACGAACATGGTCTATCTCTCCATCTGTTGGTATCATCTTTAATTTCTTTTATCCGTGTCTTATAGTTTTCTTCATACAGGTCTTTTGTCTCCTTGGGTAGGTTTACTCCTAGGTATTTTATTCTTTTTGTTGCAGTGGTAAATGGGAGTGTTTCCTTAATATCTCTTTCAGATTTCTCATCATTAGTCTATAGGAATGCAAGAGATTTCTGTGCATTAATTTTGTATCCTGCAACTTTACCAAATTCATTGATTAGCTCTAGTAGTTTTCTGGTGGCATCTTTAGGATTCTCTATGTATAGTATCATGTCATCTGCAAACAGTGACAGTTTTACTTCTTCTTTTCCAATTAGGATAAATCCCACTTGGTCATGGTGTATAATTATTTCAATGTGTTGTTGGATTGTGTTTGCTAGTATTTTGTTGAGGATTTTTGCATCTATATTCATCAGTGATATTGGTCTGTAATATTCTTTTTTTGTAGTATCTGTCTGATTTTGGTAGAGTGATGGTGGCCTCATAGAATGAGTTTGGGAGTGTTCCTTCCTCTGCAATTTTTTGGAAGAGTTTGAGAAGGATAGGTGTTAGCTCTTCTCTAAATGTTTGATAGAATTCACCTGTGAAGCCATCTGGTCCTGGACTTTTGTTTGTTGGAAGATTTTTAATCACAGTTTCAATTTCATTACTTGTGATTGGTCTATTCATATTTTCTATTTCTTCCTGATTCAGTATTGGAAGGTTATACCTTTCTGAGAATTTGTCCATTTCTTCCAGGTTGTCCATTTTGTTGGCATAGAGTTGCTTGTAGTAGTCCCTTAGGATGCTTTGTATTTCTGTGGCGTCTGTTGTAACTTCTCCTTTTTCATTTCTAATTTTATTGATTTGAGTCCTCTCCCTCTTTTTCTTGATGAGTCTGGCTAATGGTTTATCAATTTTGTTTATCTGCTCAAAGAACCACCTTTTAGTTTTATTGATCTTTGCTATTGTTTTCTTTGTTTCTGTTTCATTTATTTCTGTTCTGATCTTTATGATTTCTTTCTTTCTGCTAACTTTGGGTTTTGTTTGTTCTTCTTTCTCTTCCTTTAGGTGTAAGGTTAGATTGTTTATATGAGATTTTTCTTGTTTCTTGAGGCTTGTATAGCTATAAACTTCCCTCTTAGAACTGCTTTTGCTGCATCCCATAGGTTTTGGATCGTCGTGTTTTCATTGTCATTTCTCTCTAGATATTGTTTGATTTCCTCTTTGATTTCTTCAGTGATCTCTTGGTTATTTAGTAATGTATTGTTTAGCCTCCATGTGTTTGTGTTTTTTACTTTCTTTTCCGTTTAATTCATTTCTAATCTCATAGCGTTGTGGCCAGAAAAGATGTTTGATATGATTTCAATTTTCTTAAATTTACTGAGGCTTGATTTGTGACCCAAGATGTGATCTATCCTGGAGAATGTTCTGTGCACACTTGAGAAGAAAGTGTAATTTGTTGTTTTTGGATGGAATGTCTTATAAATATCAATTAAATCTATTTGGTCTGTTGTGTCATTTAGAGCTTCTGTTTCCTTATTTATTTTCATTTTGGATGATCTGTCCATTGGTGTAAGTGAGGTGTTAAAGTCCCCCACTATTATTGTGTTACTGTCGATTTCCTCTTTTATAGATGTTAGTAGTTGCCTTATGTATTGAGGTGCTCCTGTGTTGGGTGCATATATATTTATAACTGTTATATCTTCTTCTTGGATTGATCCCTTGATTGTTATGTAGTGTCCTTCCTTGTCTCTTGTAACATTCTTTATTTTAAAGTCTATTTTATGTGATATGAGTATTGCTACTCCAGCTTTCTTTTGATTTCCATTTGCATGGAATATCTTTTTCCATCCCCTCACTTCCAGTCTGTATGTGTCCCTAGGTCTGAAGTGGGTTTCTTGTAGACAACATATATATGGGTCTTGTTTTTGTATCCATTCAGCAAGCCTGTGTCTTTTGGTTGGAGCATTTAATCCATTCACGCTTAAGGTAATTATCAATATGTATGTTCCCATGACCATTTTCTTAATTGTTTTGGGTTTGTTTTTGTAGGTCCTTTTCTTCTCTTGTGTTTCCCACTTAGGGAAGTTTCTTTAGCATTTGTTGTAGAGCTGGTTTGGTGGTGCTGAATTCTCTTAACTTTTGGTTGTCTATAAAGCTTTTGATTTCTCCATCAAATCTGAATGAGATCCTTGCTGGGTAGAGTAATCTTGGTTGTAGTTTCTTCCCTTTCATCACTTTAAATATATCATGCCACTGCCTTCTGGCTTGTAGAGTTTTGCTGAGAAATCAGCTGTTAACCTTATGGGAGTTCCCTTGTATGTTGTTTGTCGTGTTTCCCTTACTGCTTTCAATAATTTTTCTTTGTCTTTAATTTTTGCCAGTTTGGTTACTGTGTGTCTCAGCATGTTTCTTCTTGGGTTTATCCTGTATGGGATTCACTGCGCTTCCTGGACCTTTGTGGCTATTTTCTTTCCCATGTTAGGGAAGTTTTTGATTCTAATTTCTTCAGATATTTTCTCTGGTCCTTTCTCTCTCTCTTCTCCTGGGACCCCTATAATGCGAATGTTGTTGCGTTTTATGTTGTCCCAGAGGTCTCTTAGGCTGTCTTCATTTCTTTTTATTCCTTTTTCTTTATTCTGTTCCGCAGCAGTGAATTCTACCATTCTGTCTTCCAGGTCACTTATCCGTTGTTCTGCCTCAGTTATTCTGCTATTGATTCCTTTTAGTGTAGTATTCGTTTCAGTCATTGTATTGTTCATCTCTGTTTGTTTGTTCTTTAATTCTTCTAGGTCTTTGTTAAACATTTCTTGCATCTTCTCGATCTTTGCTTCCATTCTTTTTCCGAGGTCCTGGATCATCTTCATTATCGTTATTCTGAATTCTTTTTCTGGATGGTTGCCTGTCTCCACTTCATTTAGTTGTTTTTCTGGAGTTTTATCTTGTTCCTTCATCTGGTACATAGCCCTCTGCCTTTTCATCTTGTCTGTCTTTCTGTGAATGTGTTTTTTGTTCCACAGGCTGCAGGATTGTAGTTCTTCTTGCTTCTGCTGTCTGGTGGATGAGGCTATTTAAGAGGCTTCTGTAAGTTTCCTGATGGCAGGGACTGGCGGTGGGTAGAGCTGACTGTTGCTCTGGTGGGCAGAGCTCAGTAAAACTTTAATTTCCTTGACTGTTGATGGGTGGGGCTGGGTTCACTCCCTGTTGGTTGTTTGGCCTGAGGCAACCCAGTACTGGAGCCTACCTGTGCTCTTTGATGGGGCTAATGACAGACTCTGGGAAGGCTCACGCCAAGGAGTACTTTCCAGAAGTTCTGCTGCCAGTGTCCTTGTCCCCACGGTGAGGCACAGCCACCCCCTGCCTCAGCAGGAGACCCTCCAGCACTAACAGGTAGGTCTGGTTCAGTCTCTATGGGGTCACTCCTCCTTTCCCTGGGTCCCGATGTGCACACTACTTTGTGTGTGCCCTCCAAGAGTGGAGTCTCTGTTTCTTCCAGTCCTGTTGAAGTCCTGCCGTCAGATCCCACTAGGCTTCAAAGTCCGAATCTCTAGGAATTCCTCCTCCCGTTGCCGGATCCCCAGGTTGGGAAGCCTGACGTGGGGCTCAGAACGTTCACTGTAGTGGGTGGACTTCTGTGGTATAAGTGTTCTCCAGTCTGTGAGTTACCCACCCAGCAGTTATGGGATTTGATTTTACTGTGATTGCGCCCCTCCTACGGTCGCTTTGTGGCTTCTCCTTTGTCTTTGGATGTGGGGTATCTTTTTTGGTGAGTTCCAGTGTCTTCCTGTCGATGATTGTCCAGTAGGTAGTTGTGATTCTGGTGTTCTCACAAGAGGGAGTGAGAGCACGTCCTTCTACTCCACCATCTTGGTTCCTTGTATTGTGTTTTTGTAAATTTTTTTGGTATCATCTTATGGGTGGAGTCTTGGCTTTGGATTCAGATATACATGAAATTAAATTCAGCATCTACCATGTAATATTGTATCCTTGTGAAAGTTGCAAGGTCTACAACCTTTTTTTTTCACATCTATAAAATGAAGATAATACCAATCTAATTGGATTATTAGGGGAGTTAAAATGACAAATTATATGTCAAACATCTAGCATAGTGCCTAGCATATAACAGGCACTTTGGAATTACTAATTTTTTATTACTTCAAGAATATATATATAAAGTATGATTTAAGTATTGTGACTGATACTTTTCATGTGTCATAATTGTTTTTCCCTTCAGAGTAGTCAACTCAAGAGGTTATCCATTTATTCCCATGTGATTGTAATTGAGTAGAGTGTTTTCAAAACTCAGAGTTTGGAATTGTCTTCCATATTTGCAATTCATTCTTTTGAAATGCCCAATTTGAGGGTAAATTTTATTTTTTATGGTAATCAAAAAGACTGAAACTTTTAAACCAGTTTTTGAGACAGTGTTGGAATAAGACTAAATAATAATACTGCCTTTTTTATCTTACATTGGATTCTGAAGACTATTAGATAAGTATCAAACATATTTAGGATTATCATGATATTGTTTGAAATTAGTATATTATCACCTATGATGACTATTTTGAAAAGGACAGCTATCTCTTGGGTATATGAGTACTGAATTGTTTATTAAAAAGTATTCGTTCACTGCTTATTTTTGTCTCATATATTTACATAGTTGTACCCTTCACATATATAGTAAAAATTTTACTTTTGTTTTCTGAAAAAATGTTTTCAACTTTTTGTTTTTAGCGCTCACCAGAATATACCAATTGCCGATATCTGTGCAAACTCTGCTTAATTCACATTGAAAACATCCAGGGAGCTCATAAACATATAAAAGAGAAACGACATAAGAAAAACATTTTGGTAAGTCTTTTTACAAAATATTTTATTTATTTATTGAGTGGTAAAATTATATCAAATATTTTTTATTAATGAAAGTAAAAATCAAGTATTTGTCTAGTCATATAGTAGTAACTAAAATGGTAGCGTTGAAAGCTGTGATTGCCTTTCTTATCTTAGGTGATCAGGAGGGGAACCTTCTCAGAGACCAGTTTGCTTATCCTAAAGTATGTTGATTCATAAGCTTAAAGGTACAATCAGTTAGTCCAACCAATATTTATTGAGTTCTTATGTGTTAGTTCTAGGGAGTGGTGAATAAGATAGTCATGGTTCTTGTCCTCAGAGTTTCTAAAGTATTGGTGAAGGCATACATTGAATAAGGATTTAGGTATGATGAGTTTTATTAAAGGGGCAATTGTGGTGTTAAGGAAGTGTACAGGATATTTTACTTAATTTAGAGGAGGGCTAGTTTCTTTGAGAAAGTGACATTTGTTGAACCTTGAAGTAGAGGTTGAGTGGCATAGAAGGGTGAGATGAGGGCATTTTACACAAAAAAGCAGTATGAAGGTCTCTAAGTTATGAAAGGACATGGCATATGAGGAGCTGAAAGAGCATGATTGGAGCAAAGAGAGCCAGGAGGAAAGTGATACAAGATGAAGCTGGAGAAGCCCAGATCATGCAGGGCCTTTTAAGGTTTAGCCTTTGGGAATTCATAAGTTTTCAGTGATTTTTATTAGAACATTTCATATAGACATAGTATAAGTAGAGTGTTTTCTTTTAAAAATTTATTAGTATGTTAGCTATTTAATTTTTTCTTTTCAAAGTTATTAATTCTATGTGATTTCTTACTTATCACTAAGATATCTTTTCTGAGAAATACTCTTTTACTTGACCTTCCCAACAAGTCTGTGTTATAGGTACACTTTTTTGGTGCTCCCATAGTGGCTTGATCAGAAAACCTTATACACTGTGTTATAAATGTCTGCCTTCTCTCTTCTTCTAGGCTTCGGTATCCAGTATTTTAGAGGACAGGTTTAATTTCTTATTTATTTTTGTTTCTGCGTTGCTTAGTACAGTGTCTGACACATAGTAGGTGCTCAGCACACTTTTATTGAAAATAATGAATGCATTGAAAAAATTCAGGAACTTAGAAGGAAAAGAAATCATTCAAATTTTATCAGCCTATTATTTTGATTTAATTAGCATTTCAGAAGACTTAATAGAACAGAGCCAAAGTGGTAGTTTAGGAGATAATAACTGAGAAATTTCAAGAAATGTTCAAAGATGCTGATCATTAGTTGCAGGAAGCTCAGGGAATTCCAAACAGACTTAAAAAGAAAGCCATTATACATTATATACATGATAGGGAAATTTTAGAATATTACAAAAAAACAAACTAACCTTAAAAGCAGCTGTACTGGACTTTTGGTGAAGTTGGAATAACAGGGCCTGGATTTACCTTCTCCTCGAAATAACAAACAAAACAAAACAAAACAAAAACAAAAACAAAGACAAAAATCACTAATAATGTCTTCTTTAGGCAATGAAGGACCAACAGTGAATGGAAAACACATGAGCTCAATGATTACTCCAATTTGAGAGAGTTTCTGGATGGTATTATAAGGAGTAGAATGCAGTGGGCTCCCAGGGTTGAGGAGATGGACGAGTCCAGGGAGTACAGTGTGGCTAGAGTTTGTAGGACAGAATGACAAAAATGAGAAAGCTATACAGAGAGAAACCCAGAGATCTGTGGACAGTCCCCTCAGAGTATTCAGCACAATACTGTGGTGCATGCATGTGGGAAAGCTTCCTGAAGCCAGGGAAAGAGTCATCTGAGGGGATTAGAACAGTGCTTGGTGCTCACACAGAGCTGGGAGTAGTATCTTCTAACTCTCCAGACTGAAAAGCCTCATACTTTGTGGGGTATTGGGTAGAGTACTCAGAAAGGTCTTGTTTTAGTAATGGGGAATATTTAACCCTAAACTAAATGTGGTCTGGTCCCAAGTAAAAAGTTTTAAAGGCAAGATACAAAAGAATACACTATTTCCAAGTATTTCATGTCATTAAGGAACAAAGCTTGAGAATATTTATAGGAATACAGAATATCCATCACTGCCAAAAAGTTCACATTGTCTGCCATTCAGTCAAAGATTATCAGGCATACATGGAAGCAGGAAAATACAAGCCATGAAGAGAAGAAAGATCAGCCAATCAAAACTGACCTTGAACTGACCAGTAGAAAGTAGAGAAGGACATTAAGGCAGTTAATATAACTATATTCCTGATGTTCCCAAAAGTAGAGACATGGAAGATATAAAAAAAGATTCAAATTGTACTTACAGAAGTGAAAACTACAATGTCTAAGATGAAAAATACAGTGCGTAGGACTAATGGCAGATCAGACATTGCAAAAGAAAAGGTTAGTGAGGGGTTTCCCTGGTGGCGCAGTGGTTAAGAATCTGCCTGTCAGTGCAGGGGACACAGGTTCGAGCCCTGGTCCGGAAACATCCCACATGCTGCGGAGCAACTAAGCCCATGCGCCACAACTGCTGAGCCTGTGCTATAGATCGTGTGAGCCACAACTACTAGCCCACGTGCCACAACTACTGAAGCCCACGTGCCTAGAGCCTGTGCTCTGCAACAAGAGAAGCCACCAAAATGAGAAGCCGATGCACTGCAACGAAGAGTAGCTCCCGCTCGCCACAACTAGGGAAAGCCTGCGCACAGCAATGAAGACCCAATGCAGCCAAAAATAAACAAATAAAATAAATAAATTTATTTAAAAAAAAAGGTTATTGAACTTGAAGATAAAGCAATGGAAACTATCCAAAATGAAACAGAAAGAAAAAAGAAAAATGAACTTGGGAAAAAGAAAGAAAAGAGGATCATTGAGCTTTGGGATAATTGATATGTATGTACCAGTTCTACATAAACTCTTCCAGAACATTGAAGAGGAAGAATGCTTCCCATCCCAGGCTGTGAGGCCCACATTACTCTAATACCAAAAGCAGGAAAGGACATTACAATAAAAGAAAACTTCAGACCAATATCCCTCATTAACATAAATGCAGAAATTCTGAACATTATTTTAGAAAATTGAATCCAACAGTATATTTAAGGAAGAAATACATCATGACCAAATAGGAATTTATTACAGGAGTGCGTTGTTGGTTAACATTAGAAAATGAATCAATGTAATTCATCATACTAACAAACCAAAAAAGAAAACTATATGATCATCTTAGTAGATGCTGAAAAAGCATTTAAAAGTCTCTGATTAAAAAATCTCAGCAGGGCTTCCCTGGTGGCGCAGTGGTTGAGAGTCCGCCTGCTGACGCAGGGGACACGGGTTCGTGCCCTGGTCTGGGAAGATCCCACATGCCGCGGAGCAGCTGGGTCCATGAGCCATGGCCGCTGAGCCTGCGCATCTGGAGCCTGTGCTCTGCAACGAGAGAGGCCACAACAGTGAGAGGCCCGCGTACCGCCAAAAAAAAAAAAAAAATCTCAGCAAACTAGGAATAGAAGGGAGCTTCCTCAGCATAAAGAACATCTATGAAGAAGTTACAGCTAACGTTATACTTAATGGTGAAAGACTGAATGTTGTCTCCTTAAGATTAGGAAAAAAGACAGGTATGAAAATGGTATAGCTGCTGTGGGAAACTGTGTTGCAGTTCCTCAAAAAGTTAAAAATGGAATTACTGTGTGATCCAGCAATTACACTTTTGAGTATATACTCAGAAGAATTGAAAGCAGGGTCTTGAAGTGATATTTGTACAGCCATGTTCATCGTAGCATTATTCACAATAGCTTAAACATAGAAGCAGCTCAGTTGTCCATCAACAGATAAATGGATAAATAAAATGTCACATATACATACAGTGAAATATTATACTGCCTTAAAAAGCAAGGCAGGGAGGACTTCCTGGTGGTCCAGTGGGTAAGACTCTGTGCTCCCAATGCAGGGGGCCCAGGTGTGATCCCTGGCCGGGAAATTAGATCCCACATGCATGCCGCAAGTAAGAGTTTGCATGCCGCAACTAAGAATCTGCATGGTGCAACTAAGAAGTCTGCATGCTGCAACTAAGAGCCTGCATGCCACAACTAAAAAAGATCGTGTGTGCCGCAACTAAGCATGCCACAACAAAGATCCCGTGTGCTGTAACTAAGACCTGGTGCAGCCAAAATAAATAAATATTTAAAAGAAAAAAAAAAAGCAAGGCAGAGACTTCCCTGGTGGTCCAGTGGTTAAGACTTTGCCTTCCAATGCAGGGGATATGGGTTCGATCCCTGGTCGGGGAGCTAAGATGGGACATGCCTCCTGGCCAAAAAACCAAAACGTAAAACAAAAGCAATATTGTAACAAATTCAATACAGGCTTTGAAAATGGTCCACATAGAAAAACATAATCTTAAAAAAAAAAAAAAAAAGGCAAGGCAATTCTGATACGTTACAACATGGAAGAACCTTGAGTAAATTAAAGCTAAGTGAAACAAGCCAGTCATAAAAAGACAAATACTGTATGATTCCACTTATATGAGGTACTTAGAGTAGTCAGAATCATAGAGATAGAAAGTAGAATGGTGGTTGTCAGGGACTGGAGAGATGGAGGAACGGGGAGCTATCCTTAATGGGTGTAGAGTTTCGGTTTTACAAGATGAAAAGAATTCTGATGAATGATGGTGATAGTTGCACAACAAATGAATGTCCTTAATTCCACTGAATTGTACTTGTAAAAATTGTTAAGATAGTAAGTTTTATGTTATGTATATTTTATCACAATAAAAAAATTGGAAAAAAAGATAGATATGTTCACTCTTACCCCTTTTTTTTTTTTTTTTTTTTTGCGGTATGCGGGCCTCTCACTGTTGTGGCCTCTCCCGTTGCGGAGCACATGCTCCCGACGTGCAGGCTCAGCGGCCATGGCTCACGGGCCCAGCCGCTCCACGGCATGTGGGATCTTCCCGGATGGGGGCACGAACCCATGTCCCCTGCATCGGCAGGTGGACCCTCAACCACTGCGCCACCTGGGAAGCCCCACTCTTACCACTTTTATTCAGCATTTTATTAGGGGTTCTAGCCAGTGCAATCAGGCAAGAGAAAGAAAGTCAAGCTATCCAAATTGGAAAAGAAGAAGTGAAACTATATTTGTAGGTAATATGATTGTTTCTATAGAAGTCTAGAAAAGAGTTATTCATTAGAATTAATGAGTGAGTTTAGCAAGGTTGCAGAATACAAGCTCAATGTGCAAAAATCTATTATATTTTTATATACTAACAGTAAACAGTATAAAATTGAAACTTAAAAAACTGCTATTTATAATAGCATCAAAAATAGGCAAAACTTGTGTACAGAAATTACAGAACATTCCTGAAATTAAAGAAGAGCTAAAGAAATGCAGAAATAAACCTTTTTTATATGTTGGAAGAATTGATATTGTTAAATTTCTTTCTAAACTGACCAAAATCCCAAATTGAAAAGCTGATTCTAAAATTCATCTGGAGGGACTTCCCTGGTGGTCCAGTGGTAAAGAATCCTCCTGCAATGCAGGGGATGTGGGTTCGATCCCTGGTTAGGGAACTACGTTCCCACATGCCACGGGGCAACTAAGCCCATGCGCCACAATTAATGAGCTCACATGCCTCAACTTAGAGAGCCTACGTGCTGCAAAACTGCAGAGCACAATGCCCTGGAGCCTGCGCACCACCGCTAGAGAAGAGAAAACCCGCATGCCACAAGTTCAAAAAGCCCGCATACCTCAGCGAAGATCCCGCATGCCGCACCTAAGACCCGACACAGCCAAAAACAAACAAACAAATAAATAATAAATAAATCTTTTTAAAAAAGCTATAATGGAAAAGAATCTGCAAAAGAATCTATCTGTATAACTGAATCACTTTGTTGTACACCTGAAACATTGTAAATCAACTATACTTCAATAAAAAAGATTAAAAAAAGAAGAGAAAAGCTAAAATTCATCTGTAAATGCAAAGATTCTAGAAAATCTAAAACAACTTTGAAAAAGACCGAAGTGGGAGGACTAACAACACCTGATTTCCAGACTTATAAAGCTACAATAATCAAGACAGTGTGGTATTGGCGTCAAGTAGACAAGTAGGTCAGTGGAGCAGAATAGTGAGTCTAGAAATAAGACTACAGTTCTATGAACAACTGATTTTTGACAGACATTCAAAGGTAATTCAGTGGAGAAATGATAATCTCTAAAACATATGAATAGTTAGATATCCATGTACAAAGAAAGACCTTTGATCCATACCTTGCACTACGTAAAAAAAATAACTCAAAACTGGATTACAGACCTAAACGTAAAACCTAAAAGTATAAAATTTCCAGAATAAAAAATGAGATAAAATCTTTATGACCTTGGATTAGGCAAAATTTCTTAGGTATGATACCAGAGGAAAAAAAATGATTAATGGGACTTCCTCAAAATTATAAACTTCTGCTTTTTGAAAGATATTTTTGAAAGAACAACAATATCAGCTGCAGACTGGGAAAAAATATTTGCAAATCATATCTGGTAAATGATTTGTATATAGAAGATATAAAAAACTTTCAAAACTCAATAATAAGTATAGTAATCCCCCCTTATTCGTGGTTTTGCTTTCTGTGGTTTCAGTTACCCTTGGTCAGCCACGTCTGAAAATATCAAATGGAAAATTCCATAAGTAAACAACTTACAGTTTTAAACTACATGCCATTCTGAATAGTGTGGTGAAATCTCATGTTGTTCAGCTTCATCCTGCCTGGGATATGAAACATCCCTTTGTTTAGCATATCCACGCTGTGTATACTACCTGCCTGTTAATCACTTAGTAGCCATCTTGGTTATCAGATTGGCTGTTGGTGGTATCACAGTGCTTGTGTTAGAATAATCCTTATTTTATTTAATAATGGCCCCAAAGTGCAAGAGTAGTGATGCAGGCCATTTGGGTAGTCTCTTAATGTGCCTAATTTATAAATAAAACTTTATCATAGGTATGTATGTAGAGGAAGAAAATAGTATTTACAGGGTTTGGTGCTATCTGTGGTTTCAGGCCTCCACTGGAGGCTTTGTAACATATCCTCCAAGGATAAGGGGGGACTACTGTAAACAAACAAGAAAATAAAAATATGGGCCAAAGGTTAGAGCCAACACTTTTTTAAAGAAGACATACAGATGTCAAACACATGAAAAGATGCTCAACATTATTCGTCATTAGGGAAATCACTACACTTATTAGAACAGCTAAAATTGAAACGATTGACTATGCCAAGCATTGTCAAGGATGTGAATGAATGGCAAGTCTAAAACAGGGCTGGTGGAAATGTGAAATATTACATCCATTTTCTTTTTATTTTATTTATTTTTTTAAACTTAAAAAAAATTTATTTATTTATGTGGTTGCACCGGGTCTTAGTTGTGGCTCACTGGCTCCTTAGTTGCGGCTCACTGGCTCTTTAGTTGTGGCATACATGTGGGATCTAGTTCCCTGACCAGGGATCGAACCTGGGCCCCCAGCATTGGGAGCACGGAATCTTATCCACTGCACCACCAGGGAAGTCCCCTCCTTTCTTTTTAAAGATTTTTTTCTTTTTTAATCAAAAAAATTTTTTTTAATTTATTTGGCTGCATTGGGTCTTAGTTGCGGCACTTGGGACCTTCTTTGTGGCATGCACGGTCTTTTCATTGCAGTGTGCGGGCTTCTCTAGTTGTGGAACACAGGCTCCAGAGCTCGTGGGCTCAGTAGCTGAGGCATGCAGGCTCTCTAGTTGTGGCATGTGGGCTCTAGAGCACACGGGCTTAGTAGTTGTGGCCCGTGGTCTTAGTTGCCCTGTGGCACGTGGGATCTTAGTTCCCTGACCAGGGATCGAACGCGCGTCCTCTGCATTGGAAGGCGGATTCTTAACCACTGGACCACCAGGGAAGTCCCTAAAGGTTTATTTTAAAATTATTTTTAATTGAGAGTTGGTTGACATATAACATTATATTAGTTTCAGGTGTATAACATAATGATTCAATATATGTATATTTTGTGAAATGATCACAAAATCTAGTTAATATCCACCACCACACATAACAGTTTTTTTTCTTGAGGTGAGAACTTTTAAGATTTACTCTCAGCAACTTTTCAATATACAATACTGTGTTATTAACTATAATGTCAAGCAGTATATTATATCTCCAGGACTAATTTATTTTATAACTGAAAGTTTGTACCTTTTGACTACTTTCACCCATTTCGCTCACCCCCAACCACCCACCCCTGCCTCCGGCAACCACCAATCTGTTCTCTGTATGAGTTCAGGTTTTGTTGTTGTTGTTGTTTTTAGATTCCACGTGTGAGATCATACAATATTTGTCTTTCTCTGTCAGACTTATTTAGCAATATGCCCTTAGGGTCCGTCCATCCATGTTGTGGCACATGGCAAGATTTTCTTTATTTTTATGGCTGAATAGTATTCAGTTATATATATGGACCACATTTTCTTTATTCATTCATCCATCAGTGGACACTTAGGTTGTTTCCATGTCTTGGCTGTTGTAAATAATGCTGCAGTGAACATGGAGGTGCAGATTTCTTTTCCCGTTTGTGTTTTCATTTCCTTTGGATAAATACCCAGAAGTGGAATTATTGGATCGTATGATAATACATCCACTTTTGAAAACATTTTGGCAGTTTTTAAAAAGTTAAACGTACACCTAATATATGATTCAGCCATTCAATTCCTTTGGATTTATCCAAGATAAGTGAAAGTATATGTCTCTGCATTTACTTGTATATGAATATTCATAGCAGTTTTATGTATAATAGCCAAAGAGGCGAACAGATATACAAATTGTGGTGTATCCATACCTTGTTATACTATTTGGTGTAAAAAGGAATGAACAGCACAACATAGATGAATCTCAAAATAAGTATCCTGAGTGTAAAAAGCCAGACAAAAATGACTATATACTGTGCGGTTCCATGCATATGAAATTCTAGAAAATGCAGCCTAAGCTATAATCATAGACAGCAGGTTGGTGGTTGCCTGAGTATGGGTGTGGAAGAGGGAGGGAGTGATTACAAAGGGATATGAGGGAATTTTTGTGAGTGATTAATATGTTTATTATCTTGACTGTGCCGATGGTTTTATTATATACATACGTCAAAAATGAACCAAATTGTAAACCTTAAATATGTGCAATTTGTTTTATATAAATTATATCTCAGTAAAGTTGCTTTTTGAAAAGCAGCCAGAAAGAAAAGGTAAGGTCATTCATAAAGGTGTGGAAGTTGGGAATGTGGCTGACTTATCAGTAGTAGCAATAGAAGCCAGAAGACAGTTGAATAATATCTTAAGAGTTCTGGAGAGAGGAAAACCTCCTGTCAACCTTTATTTCTATATTCAGTGAAATTATCTAACAATAATCAATACAGAATATATATATATATATATATATATATATATATATACACACACACACACACATTTATTTTTTATATTTATTTTATTAAAGTATAGTTGATTTACAGTGTTATAATTTCTGCTGTATAGCAGAGTGATTCAGTTATACATATATATATACATTCTTTTTAATATTTTTTTCCATTATGGCTTATCCCAGACATTGAATATAGTTCCCTGTGCTATACAGTAGGACCTTGTTGTTAAGCCATTCTATATATAATAATTTGCATCTGCTAATCCCAAACTCCCAATCCCTCCCGCCCCCTCCCCCATCCCCTTTGGCAACCACAAATCTGTCTCTGTCTGTGAGTCTGTTTCTGTTTCAAAAATAAGTTCATTTGTGTCATATTTTGGATTCCACATATAAGTGATATATTTTATCACATATAAGTGATATACATTTTTGGATGGGGCTGTTTGTTTTTTCGATATTGAGCTGCATGAGCTGCTTGTATATTTTGGATATTAATCCTTTGTCAGTTGCTTCGTTTTCAAACATTTGCTCCTATTCTGAGAGTTGTCTTTTTGTCTGGTTTGTGGTTTCCTTTGCTTTGCAAAAGCTTTGAAGTTTCATTAGGTCCCATTTGTTTATTTTTGTTTTTACTTCCATTTCTCTAGGAGGTGGGTCAAAAAGGATCTTGCTATGATTTATGTCATGGAGTGTTCTGCCTATGTTTTCCTCTAAGAGTTTTATAGTGTCTGGTTTTACATTTAGGTCTTTAATACATTTTGAGTTTATTTTTGTGTATGGTGTTAGGGAGTGTTCTAATTTCATTCTTTTACATGTAGCTGTCCAGTTTTCCCAGCACCACTTATTGAAGAGGCTGTCTTTTCTCCTTTGTATATTCTTGCCTCCTTTATCAAAGATAAGGTGACCATATGTGCGTGGGTTTATCTCTGGGCTTTCTATCCTGTTCCATTGATCTATATTTCTTTTTTTTTGCCAATACCATACTGTCTTGATTAGTGTAGCTTTGTAGTATAGGCTGAAGCCTGGGAGCTTGATTCCTCCAGCTCCGTTTTTATTTTTCAAGATTGCTTTGGCTATTCAGTGTCTTTTGTATTTCCATACAAATTGTACAGTTTTTTGTTCTAGTTCTGTGAAAAATGCCATTGGTAGTTTGATAGGGATTGCATTGAATCTGTAGATTGCTTTGGGCAGTATAGTCATTTCACAATGTTGATTCTTCCAATCCAAGAACATGGTATATCTCTCCATCTATTTGTATCATCTTTAATGTTTTTCATCACTGTCTTAAAGTTTTCTGTTTAGAGGTCTTTTATCTCCTTAGGTAGGTTTATTCCTAGGTATTTTGTTCTTTTTGTTGCAGTGGTAAATGGGAGTGTTTCCTTAATTTCTCTTTCAGATTTTTCATCATTAGTGTATAGGAATGCAAGAGATTTCTGTACATTAATTTTGTATCTTGCTACTTTACCAAATTCATTGATTAGCCTGAGTATTTTTCTGGTAGCATCTTTAGGATTCTCTATGTATAGTATCATGTCATCTGCAAACAGTGACAGTTTTACTTCTTCTTTTCTGATTTGGATTCCTTTTATTTCTTTTACTTTTCTGATTGCTGTGGTTAAAACTTCCAAAACTATGTTGAATAATAGTGGTGAGAGTGGGCAGCCTTGTCTCGTTCCTGATCTTAGTGGAAATGGTTTCAGTTTTTCACCATTGAGAATGATGTTGGCTGTGGGTTTGTCATATATGGCCTTTATTGTGTTAAGTTCCCTGTATGCCTACTTTCTGGAGGGCTTTTATCATAAATGGCTGTTGAATTTTGTCAAAAGCTTTTTCTGCATCTATTGTGACGATCATATGGTTTTTCTTCTTCAATTTGTTTATTTGGTTTATCACATTGATCGATTTGCATATATTGATGAATCCTTGCATTCCTGGGGTAAACCCCACTTGATCATAGTCACTGATCCTTTTAATGTGCTGTTGGATTCTGTTTGCTAGTATTTTGTTGAGGATTTTTGCATTTATGTTCATCAGTGATATTGGTCTGTAGTTTTCTTTCTTTGTGACGTCTTTGTCTGGTTTTGGTATCATGGTAATGGTGGCCTCATAGAATGAGTTGTGGAGTGTTCCTCCCTCTGCTATATTTTGGAAGAGTTTGAGAAGGACGGGTGTTAGCTCTTCTCTAAATGTTTTTTTTTTTTTTTTTTTTTTATGCGGTACGCGGGCCTCTCACTGTTGTGGCCTCTCCCGTTGCAGAGCACAGGCTCCGGACGCACAGGCTCAGCGGCCATGGCTCACGGGCCTAGCCGCTCCGCAGCATGTGGGATCTTCCCAGACCGGGGCACGAACCCGTGTCCCCTGCATGGGCAGGCGGACTCTCAACCACTGCGCCACCAGGGAAGCCCTCTCTAAATGTTTGATAGAAATCGCCTGTGAATCCATCTGGTCCCGGGCTTTTGTTTGTTGGAAGATTTTTAATCACAGTCTCAATTTCAGTGCTTGTGATTGGTCTGTTTATATTTTCTATTTCTTCCTGGTTCAGTCTTGGGAGATTGTGCTTTTCTAAGAATTTGTCCATTTCTTCCAGGTTGTCCGTTTTATTGGCATATGGTTGCTTGCTCTTTTTGATGGGTGGTGCCGTATTCCTGTCTTACTGGTTGTTTGACGTGAGATGTCCAGCACTGGAGTTTTCAGGCAGTTGAGTAGAGCTGGGCCTTGGTGGTGAGATGAGGACCTACGGGAGGCCTCAGTCTGATTAATATTCCTTGAGGTCTGAGGTTCTCTGTTAGTCCAGTGGTTTGGTCTCAGAGCTCCCACCACCGGAACTTGGGCCTGACCTCCGGCCTTGGAACCAAGATCTTCCAAGCTTCATGGTGTGGTTAAAAAAAAAAAAAAAAAAAAAAAAAAAAAAAAAAAAAAGCAGTACAATATCAAAGAATAAAAAAATAAAATTAGAAAGATAAAAAATACATTAAGGAAAAATAAAACTGTAATTGAAACAACTGCAACAAGGTAAAATAAAACCACAGCAGAAAAAAGAAAAAAAAAGTAAAGAGGGGGGAACTAGCCAAAAGGGGAGAACAATAACAAAGTGTAAAGAATAAAATAAAATTTGAAAAATAAAAGATTTATTAGGAAATATAAAAATATAAAAGAATCAAGACCAATGAATCAACAAGGTAAAACAGAACCCCAATCTAAAAGAGGAAAAAAAAAAAAAAAAAAGCCTTGGCTATGGGGGTGGAGTTTAAGCAGGGGTGGAACTGAGGCAGGGACCTAGGCAGGTGGGGAGCGTGATGCTTGAGTGGGGCTTATGCAGGGCACTATTCAAGCATGGCCCAGGACCTCTGCTTAGGATGTGGGCACTGAAGGGGAGGGGCAGCACCTGGAAAGGAGGGCCTCTGGAGTGTGGAGTTCTGAAGTTTGGAGGTAGGGTGTGTGAGGGTGTGTGGGTGGGGTTTAGGCCCAGTGCATTGGAGGGTGTCTCCGAATGTAGAGGTAGGGACCTGGATGGGGGTGTAGGGGCAGGGCTTGGGCTCTGAGCAGCAGGAGGGAGGCTCCCAGGGCAGAGGTTTAGGCCTGGGGTGCCTAAGTGGACTGGGAAAGTACTGGCCTGGTTCTCTTCCGTTCCTTCGTGCTCCTCCCCACCATCTTCCCCAGGGTCTCCACCGTTGCCGCTGGACACCTAATCATGGGTTGGTCCCTCTGGGTGTAGGAACTCCTCCCCTTCCCCAGCCACCCCTCAGGGGTGCTTGTCCCAGAGGTCCGGCCTTTACTTTTGCTCCTCCTTCCCTCCCTCCCACTCCCTAAGGACCCGCTCTGCTGGAGAGGGCCTCAGTGGGCAGAGGATCAGGCCCAGAATCTCAGCAGGTTCCTGGGGGCTCAAGTGGGCAGGGGAAACCTGACTGGCCACGTTCCCTTTTGATCCTCTGCCCTCCCAGTGGTTCCCTAATATCCTCCTTCTGGCGTGGGATCCCTTACCCTCCCCCAGCCTCCCCTCAAGGGCACCAGTCCCATCCCACCTCCACTTCTCCTCCCCCATCACTCCCCCCATGCCCTACATCCTACCCGGTTGCTGGGGGTTCCCCCTGTTCCCTTAGGTGTCCGTGGTCCCGCACCAGTGCCTGGTAAGTGCCCTAGTTGTGAGGAGATGCGAATCCGTGCTCTCCTAGTATGCCATCTTGACCCTGCCCCCTATAAAATGATTTTGATGATAGCTCCCTAAGGATGTGTATTTTAAGACATAAGTGACATAATATCTCTAAAGCCCCTGGCACAATGCCAAGCCCATAGTGGGTACTCAATAAATGGTGGTTGTTGTTGCTGTTATTATAGAGGTAGAGAGTGCTTACTTGTTGAAAACACAAGCCAGTAGATGAGGCAGTGTTTAAAATGAGGAGAATAAGTGATTACCTCAGGAGGTAAAGTGATGGAATGCATAGTATGTTATTAATCATGAATTAAAGGGAACATTTCATTATGTTGGAAAGGGAAAGACATTAAGAAGCCTTCACTGAATATTTGACATTTAAGTTACAACTTCAGGGATTAGAGTTTCACCAGATGGATACAAGAAAGAGGTCATGATGTGAGTAATGATGTGGAGACCCAATATCGCATATAGTCTTTGGAAGCTGCTGACTATTTAACTATGGATATCTGCCCCAGATGTTATGGGGAGGGAATGGTTGGAGGAGGGCCTAAAAAGGCATGCTGAAACTAAATTGCTGTATATTCCATGTTAAGAAGGTGGTGCATTATCCTATTGGTGCCATTGAAGGTTTAAAACAATTTTTTTATTGTGGTAAAATATACATGACATAATATTTACCATTTTAACCATCTTTAAGTGTACCGTTCAGTGACATTAAGTACATTCACATTGTTGTATAATGATCTGCAATATCCATTTCCAGAACTTTTTCATTAACTTATATTGAAACCCTGTATCCATTAAACAATAACTCCTCATTTCTCTCTCACCCTTGCTCCTGGTAACCACCGCTCTACTTTCTGTCTCTGTATTTGACTATTGTAGGTGCCGCATATAAGTGGAATTATATATTTGTCCTTTTCTGCTTATTTCACTTAGCGTAACGTCTTTAAGTTTCAACCATACTGTAGTGTACAGTACGTGTCAGAATTTCTTTCCTTTTTAATGTTGAATAATATTCCATTCTATGTAGTATATACCATGTTTTGTGTGTCCATTCATCCATGGATGGATATCTGGGTTGTTTCTACTTTTTGCTATTGTGAATAATGTTGGTATGAACATTGGTGTAGAAATACTTGTTTGAATCTTTACTTCCATTTTTTTTGTGTATATACCCAGAAGTGGAATTGCTGAGTCAAATGGTAGATTTATGTTTAATTTTCTGAGGACCTGCCATGCTGTTTTCTGCAGGGGCTGTGCCATTTTACATTCCCACCAGTGATACACAAGGGTTAAATTTCTTCATATCCACAAACTCTTGTTGTTGTTTTTTCTGTTGTTGTTGTTGTTTTGATAATAATCATCCTAGTCGTATATCATTGTGCTTTTGATTTGCATTTCCCTAATGATTAGTGATGTTGAGCACCTTTTCATGTGCTTATTGTCCATTCATATATCTTCTTTGGAGAAATGTGTATTCAAGTCCTGTGACCACTTTTGAATTGGGTTATTTTCTTGTAGTTGAGTTTAAGAGTTCTTCATATGTTCTGGATATTAATTCTGTATTATACACATGACTTACAAATTTTTTATTCCATTATATGAGTTGCCTTTTTACTCTATTAGTAGTGTTGTTTGATACAGAAAAGTTTTTAATTTTTGTGAAGTCCAATTTGTCTATTTTTTCTTTTGTTTCCTGTGTTTTTGTTTAATATCCAAAAAATCATTTCCAAATCCAAGGTCATGGAGCTTTTCTCTTTTGTTTTCTTCTAAGAGTTTTATAATTTTCCTCTTATGTTTAGATCTTTGATCCATTTTGAGTTAATTTTTGTATGTGGTGTAAGACAAGGATCCATATTGCATGTGGATATCCAGCTTTCCTAGCACCATGTTTTGAAAAGGCAGTTCTTTCCTATTGAATGTTCTTGACATTTTTATTAAAAATCATTTGACCTTATATATGAACATCTATTTCTGGGCTCTCTTATTTTTTTTTTTTTGCTTTATAACACATTTAATCAGTTATACATATACATATGTTCCCATATCCCCTCCCTTTTGCGTCTCCCTCCCACCCTCCCTATCCCACCCCTCCAGGCGGTCACAAAGCACCAAGCTGATCTCCCTGTGCTATGCGGCTGCTTCCCACTAGCTATCTACCTTACGTTTGGTAGTGTATATATGTCCATGCCGCTCTTTCACTTTGTCACAGCTTCCCTTCCCCCTCCCCATATCCTCAAGTCCATTCTCTAGTAGGTCTGTGTCTTTATTCCTGTCTTACCCCTATGTTCTTCATGACATTTTTTTTTCTTAAATTCCATATATATGTGTCAGCATACAGTATTTGTCTTTCTCTTTCTGACTTACTTCACTCTGTATGACAGACTCTAGGTCCATCCACCTCATTACAAATAGCTCAATTTCATTTCTTTTTATGGCTGAGTAATATTCCATTGTATATATGTGCCACATCTTCTTTACCCATTCATCCGATGATGGACACTTAGGTTGTTTCCATCTCCGGGCTATTGTAAATAGGGCTGCTATGAACATTTTGGTACATGTCTCTTTTTGAATTATGGTTTTCTCAGGGTATATTGGGCTCTCTTATTTTATTTTATTGGCCTCTGTGTCTGTATTTATGCCAGTGCCATACTGTTTTGGTTACTGTGGCTTTGTAGTAAGTTTTGAAATCAGGAAATGTTAGTCTCCTAGCTTTGTTCCTCTTGTTCAAGATTGTTTTGGCTTTTGGGGTCCCTTGAGAGTCCAGGTGAATTTTAGGATCTTTTTTCCTATTTCTGCAAAACAAAAAGTCATTAGGATATTGATAGGGATTGCATTGAATATGTAGATTGCTTTGGGCACTGTTGACATCGTAACAATATTAAGTCTACCAATCCATGAGCTTGGAATATCTTTCTCTTTTTTTTTTTTGCGGTACACGGGCCTCTCACTGTTGTGGCCTCTCCCATTGTGGAGCACAGGCTCCTGACACGCAGGCTCAGCGGCCATGGCTCACAGGCCCAGCCACTCTGCAGCACGTGGGATCCTCCCAGACTGGGGCACGAACCCTCATCCCCTGCATCGGCAGGCAGACTCTCAACCACTGCACCACCAGGGAAGCCCAGAATATCTTTCTCTTTATTCATGTCTTCTTTAATTTCTTTAAGCCATGTTTTCTCTTTTTCACTGTACACCTCTTTCATCTTCTTGGTTAATTCTTAAATCTTTTATTCTTTTTGATGCTATTTTAAGTGGAATTATTTTTTTTCAGGTTGTTCATTGTTAGTGTATAGAAATGCACATGATTTTTGTGTGCTGATTTGTATCCTGCTAGTTTGCTGAATTTGTTCATTAGTGTTTTTTTTTGTTTTTTTTACATCTTTATTGGAGTATAATTGCTTTACAATGGTGTGTTAGTTTCTGCTTTATAACAAAGTGAATCAGTTATACGTATACATATGTTCCCATATCTCTTCCCTCTTGCGTCTCCCTCCCTCCCACCCTCCCTATCCCACCCCTCTAGGTGGTCACAAAGCACTGAGCTGATCTCCCTGTGCTATGCGGCTGCTTCCCACTAGCTATCTGTTTTACGTTTGGTAGTCTATATACGTCCATGCCAATCTCTCACTTTGTCACAGGTTACCCTTCTCCCTCCCCATATCCTCAAGTCCATTCTCTAGTAGGTCTGTGTCTTTATTCCTGTCTTACCCCTAAGTTCTTCATGACATTTTTTTTCTTAAATTCCATATATATGTGTTAGCATACGGTATTTGTCTTTCTCTTTCTGACTTATTTTACTCTGTATGACAGACTCTAGGTCCATCCACTGCATTACAAATAGCTCAATTTCGTTTCTTTTTATGGCTGAATAATATTCCATTGTATATATGTGCCACATCTTCTTTATCTATTCATCCGATGATGGACACTTAGGTTGTTTCCATGTCCTGGCTATTGTAAATAGAGCTGCAATGAACATTTTGGTACATGACTCTTTTTGAATTATGGTTTTCTCAGGGTATATGCCCAGTAGTGGGATTGCTGGGTCATATGTTAATTCTATTTGTAGTTTTTTAAAGAACCTCCATACTGTTCTCCATAGTGGCTGTACCAATTCACATTCCCACCAGCAGTGCAAGAGTGTTCCCTTTTCTCCATACCCTCACCAGCATTTATTGTTTCTAGATTTTTTGATGATGACCGTTCTGACTGGTGTGAGATGATATATCTCATTGTAGTTTTGATTTGCATTTCTCTAATGATTAATGATGTTGAGCATTCTTTCATGTGTTTGTTGACAGTCTGTATATCTTCTTTGGAGAAATGTCTATTTAGGTCTTCTGCCCATTTTTGGATTGGGTTGTTTGTTTTTTTGTTATTGAGCTGCATGAACTGCTTGTAAATTTTGGAGATTAATCCTTTGTCAGTTGCTTCATTTGCAAATATTTTCTCCCATTCTGAGGGTTGTCTTTTGGTCTTGTTTATGGTTTCCTTTGCTGTTCAAAAGCTTTGAAGTTTCATTAGGTCCCATTTGTTTATCTTTGTTTTTATTTCCATTTCTCTAGGAGGTGGGTCCAAAAGGATCTTGCTGTGATTTATGTCATAGAGTGTTCTGCCTATGTTTTCCTCTAAGAATTTGATAGTTTCTGGCCTTATATTTAGGTCTTTAATCCATTTTGAGCTTATTTTTGTGTATGGTGTTAGGGAGTGATCTAATCTCATACTTTTACATGTACCTGTCCAGTTTTCCCAGCACCACTTATTGAAGAGGCTGTCCTTTCTCCACTGTACATTCCTGCCTCCTTTATCAAAGATGAGGTGACCATATGTGCGTGAGTTTATCTCTGGGCTTTCTATCCTGTTCCATTGATCTATATTTCTGTTTTTGTGCCCGTACCATACTGTCTTGATTACTGTAGCTTTGTGGTATAGTCTGAAGTCAGGGAGCCTGATTCCTCCAGCTCCGTTTTTCTTTCTCAAGATTGCTTTGGCTATTCGGGGTCTTTTGCGTTTCCATACTTATTGTGAAATTTTTTGTTCTAGTCCTGCGAAAAATGCCAGTGGTAGTTTTATAGGGATTGCATTGAATCTGTAGATTGCTTTGGGTAGTAGAGTCATTTTCACAATGTTGTTTCTTTCATTCCAAGAACATGGTATATCTCTCCATCTATTTGTACCATGTTTAATTTCTTTCATCAGTGTCTTATAATTTTCTGCATACAGGTCTTTTGTCTCCTTAGGTAAGTTTATTCCTAGATATTTTATTCTTTTAGTGCAGTGGTAAATAGGAGTGTTTTCTTGATTTCACGTTCGGATTTTTCATCATTAGTGTACAGGAATGCCAGAGATTTCTGTACATTAATTTTATATCCTGCTACTTTACCAAATTCATTGATTAGCTCTAGTAGTTTTTCGGTAGCATCTTTAGGATTCTCTATGTATATTATCATGTCATCTGCAAACAGTGACAGCTTTACTTCTTCTTTTCTGATTTGGATTCCTTTTATTTCCTTTTCTTCTCTGATTGCTGTGGCGAAAACTTCCAAAACTATGTTGAATAATAGTGGTGAGAGTGGGCAACCTTGTCTTGTTCCTGATTTTAGTGGAAATGCTTTCAGTTTTTCACCATTGAGGATGATGTTTGCTGTGGGTTTGTCATATATGGCCTTTATTATGTTGAGGAAAGTTTCCTCTGTGCCTACTTTCTGGAGGGTTTTTATCATAAATTGGTGTTGAATTTTGTCGAAAGCTTTTTCTGCGTCTATTGAGATGACCATAGGTTTTTCTCCTTCAGTTTGTTAATATGGTGTATCACATGGATTGATTTGCGTATATTGGAGCATCCTTGCATTTCTGGAATAAACCCCACTTGATCATGGTGTATGATCCTTTTAATGTGATGTTGGATTCTGTTTGCTAATATTTTGTTAAGGATTTTTGCATCTATGTTCATCAGTGATATTGGCCTGTAGTTTTCTTTCTTTGTGACATCCTTGTCTGGTTTTGGTATCAGAGTGATGGTGGCCTTGTAGAATGAGTTTGGGAGTGTTCCTCCCTCTGCTATATTTTGGAAGAGTTTGAGAAGGATAGGTGTTAGCTCTTCTCTAAATGTTTGATAGAATTCGCCTGTGAAGCCACCTGGTCCTGGGCTTTTGTTTGTTGGAAGATTTTTTTTTTTTTTTTCCGTTACGTGGGCCTCTCACTGTTGTGGCCTCTCCCGTTGCAGAGCACAGGCTCCGGATGCTCAGGATACACAGTCTCAGCAGCCATGGCTCACGGGCCCAGCCGCTCTGCAGCATGTGGGATCTTCCCGGATTGGGGCACGAACCCGTGTCCCCTGCATCAGCAGGCGGACTCTCAACCACTGCGCCACCAGGGAAGCCCTGTTGGAAGATTTTTAATCACAGTTTCAATTTCAGTGCTTGTGATTGGTCTGTTCATATTTTCTATTTCTTCCTGATTCATTCTTGGCAGGTTGTGCATTTCTAAGAATTTGTCCTTTTCTTTCAGGTTGTCCATTTTATTGGCATAGAGTTGCTTGTAGTAATCGCTCCTGATCTTTTATATTTCTGCAGTGTCAGTTGTTACTTCTCCTTTTTCATTTCTAATTCTATTGATTTGAGTCTTCTCCCTTTTTTTCTTGATGAGTCTGGCTAATGGTTTATCAATTTTGTTTACCTTCTCAGAGAACCAGCTTTTAGTATTATTGATCTTTGCTATCGTTTCCTTCATTTCTTTTTCATTTATTTCTGATCTGATCTTTATGATTTCTTTCCTTCTGCTAACTTTGGGGTTTTTTTGTTCTTCTTTCTCTAATTGCTTTAGGTGCAAGGTTAGGTTGTTTATTCGAGATGTTTCCTGTTTCTTAAGGTAGGATTGTATTGCTATAAACTTCCCTCTTAGAACTGCTTTTGCTGCATCCCATAGGTTTTGGGTCGTTGTGTCTCCATTGTCATTTGTTTCTAGGTATTTTTTGGTTTTCTCTTTGATTTCTTCAGTGATCTCTAGGTTATTTAGCAGTGTACTGGTTAGTCTCCATGTGTTTGTATTTTTTACAGATCTTCTCCTGTAATCTATATCTAGTCTCATAGTGTTGTGGTCGGAAAAGATACTTGATGCAATTTCAATTTTCTTAAATTTACCAAGGCTTGATTTGTGACCCAAGATATGATCTATCCTGGGGAATGTTCCATGAGCACTTGAGAAAAATGTGTATTCTGTTGTTTTTGGATGGAATGTCCTATAAATATCAATTAAGTCCATCTTGTTTAATGTATCATTTAAAGCTTGTTTTTCCTTATTTATTTTCATTTTGGATGATCTGTCCAATGGTGAAAGTGTGGTGCTAACGTCCCCTACTATGAATGTGTTACTGTCGATTTCCCCTTTTATGGCTGTTAGTATTTGCCTTATGTATTGAGGTGCTCCTATGTTGGGTGCATAAATATTTACAATTGTTATATCTTCTTCTTTGATTGATCCCTTGATCATTATATAGTGTCCTTCTTTGTCTCTTCTAATAGTCTTTATTTTAAAGTCTATTTTGTCTGATATGAGAATTGCTACTCCAGCTTTCTTTTGGTTCCCATTTGCATGGAATATCTTTTTCCATCCCCTCACTTTCAGTCTGTATGTGTCTCTAGGTCTGAAGTGGGTCTTTTGTAGACAGCATATATATGGGTCTTGTTTTTGTATCCATTCAGCCAGTCTGTGTCTTTTGGTGGGAGCATTTAATCCATTTACATTTAAGGTAATTACTGATATGTATGATCCTATTCCCATTTTCTTAATTGTTTTGGGTTTGTTATTATAGGTCTTTTCCTTCTGTTGTGTTTCTTGCCTAGAGGAGATTCTTTAGCATTTGTTGTCAAGCTGGTTTGGTGGTGTTGAATTCTCTTAACTTTTGCTTGTCTGTAAACGTTTTAATTTCTCCATCAAATCTGAATGAGATCCTTGCTGGGTAGAGTAATGTTGGTTGTAGGTTTTTCTCCTTCATCACTTTAAATATGTCCTGCCACTCCCTTCTGGTTTGCAGAGTTTCTTCTGAAAGATCAGCTGTTAACCTTATGGGAATTCCCTTGTGTGATATTTGTTGTTTTTCCCTTGCTGCTTTTAATATGTTTTCTTTGTATTTAATTTTTTGTTCATTAGTTTTAACATTTGTTCTTAGACTCTTAAGGGTTTTCTATCTCTCACCTGGACTATTTCCAATTTGTCTCACTTCTTGCCCTGCCCCATCCCCCCACCCAGTCTTCTTCATTTAGTAGCCAGAATTGTTCTTTTAAAGTATATCATATTACTTCCTACTTATAGCCCATTAGTAGCTTCACAACTTAAAATAAAATTCTAAGCCCTTATCAAGTTTCATGAGGTTATACAATATTTGGCTTCTAGTTAACTTTTAAGTTTCATCATGTTTCACGGTCACCACTTTGTTACTCAGCCTCAGACATATTGCTCTCTTTAAATAAGATTAGGTACTTTTTTGCCTCTGAGTCTTCGCATTTACTGTTTTCTGTGTCTTGAATGCTCTTCCTCCAGAAATTTAAATGTCTCTCTTCTTCACTTTCAAGTCTCTTCACCTGTTTAGAGTGGCTTTCTTTGTCTACTCTATTCTAAAATAATACCATCTTCCCAACAGTCTGTAGCCTCTTACCCTGTTTTATTTTTCTTAATAACACTACCTGACATCATAATATATATTTATTTATCTGTTGTCTGTTTTCTCTAACTAGAATATAAGTTACAGAAGGGTAGGGATTTAATTGATCATATTTATGATAGAGGATATATGAAGATATCAGGTTGACATGAGGATGATCAATGATATGAGGATATAAATGAGAATGTTTGATGGAACAGTATCCTAAAGGAGGTAGAATAGGCTTATTTTAAAAACATATATTTATTTATTTATTTACTTTTATTTATTTGGCTGCGCCGGGTCTTAGTTGTGGCAAGCAGGATTGTTGCAGCATGCGGGATATTTAGTCACAGCATGCAGGCTCTTATTGCAGCATGCGGGATAGCATAGACAGAAGAGTGTTCATTGTCTTTTATCCTCTTATTTTCAATCTAGAAATAAAGACAATTTTGTTGCATGTTAATTTTGTATCATTTTTTCATTAAGTATATTGCTGTTAATACCTTGGGTAAATCCTAAAAAGAAAGTAGTCCTGAAAACTTAGATGCTCATCTAAGATGTAGTTTATAGTTAAGGTTGCAGAAACGATCTCAGAAACTTATAAAAACAAAGTTATCTTACTTCCTTTGTTTGATTATTCTGTACCATAGGTAAACTTGATTTACATTAAGACTGAATATGGTAACAAAGAATAGAATTAGGAATAGACCAAAGTCTTTGTTTTACTATATTGAGTTGGGGAGGGGGAAAGAATAAACTACTTTTGATTATTCTTTTGGGAGCTCCGTATCTCAAAAAAAATAAGAGATTGTTTTTTGACTGAAATGTGATAATAGAAAATGTTTTTGTTATAATGTTAAAGAAATGGTATGGTCTGTTATGTTGAAAATGTATGGAATAGTAGGATGTGAGCTGGTGGGTGGTTTTCTTCTTTTCTTATTTTTCATGTAGCTTTTGCAGTTAGCATGTAGTTTTTAAAATCAGAGTAATCAGTTAATTTTAAAAATCACTGTGCATATATAATATAGTCCCTCTTCAACTCCTTGCTTTAAATTGGCTTTCAAACTTTTAGCAGAATACAGGTTTTGTGTTTTTTTTAACATTTTGCCTAGTTTTGTATAAAATAACAGCGAAATCAGTTTTAAATGGGAGCCAGTGTATCAAATACATGGCGATATTGTTTAGGATGTTTTCCTGTGACCATTTAATCTGGTACTGTACATGCCAATCAGAGACATTCAAGACCTTCTGCTATACCTAAGACAGTCTCTCTTGGCTGCAACAAAATGATCAGCTAAATGTTGTTACTTATGGAATCTTGGCTTTGATGTAGCATTTCAGAATTTATGCAGACAGTAAAGTAAAACAGGTTTTATTTTTTAAATGTTTAATAGCAACCTCCCCCACAGCACCTCTCATTCTTTCAATCCTGCTTCACAAAGGCAGGGATCTCTGTCTCTTTTGTTCAGTTCCATATCCTAGGTTTCTTAAATCTGGCAATAGAAGGTGCATATATATTGATTATGTCCTTCTCTCCTAAATACGAGGACATTAAAATAGAAATCTTTTTTTATATTGTTGTTGTTAAACGTCACACTAATAGGAAAAACAGGAAGAAAGTGAGCTTCGTTCTCTGCCACCTCCTTCCCTTGCCCACTTGGCTGCTTTAAGTGTTGCAGTTATTGAATTAGCAAAAGAACAAGGAATAACAGATGATGACCTCAGAGTTCGTCAGGAAATTGTGGAGGAAATGTCAAAGGTTATAACAGCATTTTTACCAGGTACAGCTTCATTTTATACTTAATTTTTAAAATGACACAACTCTTCCTCTTGCTTCCTCTTGAACTTAGGGTAAATTCTTAATGTTTTTCTCTTTTTTTCTCCATCTTCAAAGTAGATTAATTTAATTATTTGTAAATGACTTTTGGGGGGAGATATTTCAGAAAAGGAAAACGGAGAATTACGGCACAGCATAATTTTTGTAATAAGAAAAAAAGATTTTTATAATGTCAGATACAAGATTAATTGCTTAGTACTTGAATATTATATTTTATATTAAATTTTCAGTATCATTGACTTCTGAATGGACATTTTAGTCATATTTATTTCAGTATATGCAGTTGAACTAGTTACTGAATAAAATTCCTATTCCTTGATAGTGGGGAAAATTAATTTACTTTAAGGATGTTAGAGGTAAAATTTATACTTTTATTTCTTTTTTTGACTCTTGATCTTTCTTTACAGAAAGCTTATGTTTTTGGCACAAGAGGAAGTTGGGTCAGGTTTATTGTAGACATTTATGTATAGATTATTTGCTTAGCCCTCATCATTTTTTTGCATTAATACTGAATTTAAGTAAATGGATATTAAGTAAGACTTGTTTCTTAACACCAAAGGGATTTTAGACAGTTGATAAATTATAATTTTATATCAAGCCATTGTGAGATTTATAAGAAAGAATATAAAATTGAAATTGAAATTTTAATTTTTCTTTATTATTTCTATAATGTAGTTTTCTATCTAAAACACATTGATACTAATTTAAATTATACATAGGAATAATTTACTTATTATTATAAGAATAGAAGTGAAATATTTATGATTTTAATGACTTGGATGACTTTCAGACATTTTGTGAACTTGAAAAGTAGACTTTTATATATTCAACTGAGTACAAACTTAACACTTCCTAACATACTAAACATCTCATGATCAGTCCCAATCATGTTATTTTTCAACTTGCCCTCTGCTGAGATCCTTTAAAAATTTACCTTATTATGATTTTTTTTTTTTTTTTGCGGTACGCGGGCCTCTCACTGTTGTGGCCTCTCCTGTTGCGGAGCACAGGCTCCGGACGCGCAGGCTCAGCGGCCATGGCTCATGGGCCTAGCCGCTCCACGGCATGTGGGACCTTCCCAGACCGGGGCACTAACCCATGTCCCCTGCATCGGCAGGCGGGCTCTCAACCACTGCGCCACCAGGGAAGCCCCTTATTATGATTTTTGAAATAACATATTTGATAGTTTGCAAAAGATGTAGGTAGCATGTTATTATTCCTATTTATTTTGGTCTGTGAACTCTTGAAAGTCAGAGGGTTTTTTTTGGTTTTAGGTCTGCAGTATCAATTGACTTGGCTTCACTTTGTGTTTTTAAAGAGCATTGGCTGAATGTCTGTGATCCCTTCCCCATTTAAAGAGCTATTTCTTAAGTAAATATAAATATCTAAAAAAATATGTAGTTTGTGACAGTAGCTATAGCTAGGTTAGTACATTCTTTACTGTTACATATTAAATGTGAAACATACTTCTAGTTATTCCTAAATGAATTACTACTAAAATTTTGTTTAAACACTGAACTTGAATGAGTTATTTCTCTCTTCCTGAGCCCTATAACTGAAAAACATTTTTATTATTTTGTATATCAGTTAGAAAAGGGTATTATTATACTATAATTGCTGTATTAGAATTGGAAGACACAGAATTGAAATATATGCAATTTTCCTATCACTGTTTTTTAAAGTTCTCATATTTGCATGCTGTTTCATGCTATGATATTTTTCCTTCATTTCCAGAGTGTTCACTTAGGTTGTATGGCTCATCTCTGACTAAGTTTGCTCTGAAAAGTAGTGATGTTAATATAGATATAAAATTTCCTCCCAAGGTAAGTAATTAGACAAGACCCTTTTCTGTATGGTTCTTAATTAGTACTTGGTATTGTTTATTGATTATCTTTTTTAGAGAAGATATAGGGGAATATAAAACTCTGGCTTGTAGAATGTTACCATCATGATTTAACAGTGCTTTTGGAAATTACTTTTTAGGTGTCAGACATAGGTGGAATTAAAGAAAATAAGGGAGAAAAAAAAAGGAAGAAGAGGAAGGTGGTCAAAAAGGGAACATGCTTGTATTTGAACGTATTGAACAGTTATTGCTTATGCTAAGCAGTATGGAAAGAGGAAAGAATTTTGAAATTATACATCTGTAGATGTTTAAATCTTGGCTAAAATGAGCAAGTTACTTGACCTTCTTGAGCCTCAGTTTCTAATTTCCAAAATAGGAATAATAACTTCAATATTAGATAAGTGATATATACCAAGTATTTTTGTATAGTGCCTGGTACATTATAGGTACTCTTTTTTTTTTTTTTTTGCGTTACGCGGGCCTCTCACTGTTGTGGCCTCTCCTGTTGCGGAGCACAGGCTCCGGACGCGCAGGCTCAGCGGCCATGGCTCACGGGCCTAGCTGCTCCGTGACATGTGGGATCTTCCCGGACCGGGGCACGAACCCGTGTCCCCTGCATCGGCAGGCGGACTCTCAACCACTGCGCCACCAGGGAAGCCCCACATTATAGGTACTTTTAATAAGTAGTGGCTAGGACCATTAGCAAAATACCAATATTGTTTAGCATTGCTAACATTGCTTATTTACTGACATATCAAACATTTAAAATAATCAGTTGATATTTTATGTGTTTTTAATTTTTTGAATAAGTTTATGCTCAAGGAGGTTTGATTTGGGTGAAAATTTGATGTTTTAATTTCTAGTCTGATATAGTCATTAACTTACAAGTAAGGTATGATTATTAAATACTTTTTAAATAGCAGCAAAGTACACATTTAAGCTAAATATTTGACGTGCTTGTTATTTAAAGTAGTATTTTAATCTAAGACTTTTGGCCATGCTGCCAGTTGTCAATATCCCTTAAATTTCTTATCTCAACAACTTCTCTTTAGAAATCATTTGGTAAACTGATTTCTTTTTTCATTTGTTTTGATATGAAATTACAGAATCTTTTCTCACTCTAAGAACTCACTAATTCTAGTAGTGGTGCTGGAATAATAGCACTGTATGATTTATTAGATTCTACTTCCTCCATGAACAAGATTTCTTAACATAAAAGTAGAACACTATTCTGTTTTCATTATTTTAAAATACAGAGCATGATTTTACTTGTATTTAATGAAATTGAATTATCTCTAAAGTTCTGAAACTTGAACTTTGAAGTTAGTGTATTTATTAATTTAAAACTTCTTTTAGATGAATCATCCAGATCTTCTGATACAAGTGCTTGGGATTTTAAAAAAAAGTGGTGAGTTTCTTTTTAAAGTTGTTTTTTCTAAAGAAAGTTCTTTAAAGATATGTGCATTGTGTTGTTTATGTATGCCTAAGCAAGTTAAACTAAAACTGCTAGCATATTTGCGTCATTGTATTGCATATGTATTTAATAGGTGTACTAGAACATTTACATGTTGGTTAGATCAAAAGTATCATATTTAAAATTGATGTATTAAAAACGATTGCCTTTTGGGTAATTTCAAAATGTTGCCTTTGAGTATTATGGATGCTTCTTGTGTAAAATGAGACAGAAAACCTGTAATCATTAGGAGATTGTTGATGAAGGAAGATTTAGGGAGAGACTTGGGGAAAAAATGTGTGTATGCATTGAGTAAATATGTTTTTTCCCCACTTAAAACAATGTTAATCATTTATAGTACATCAACCAAATTATACCTAGTAAGTCTTTCATATGTGGCTCATCTGTCTGGATTGATTTTTATGTAAAAAGACATTCATATAGGTAACAATACTTTTTAAATAAAATTTTTAAAATTTACAACTTTCTCAAAGCGGGTCCCAGGTCATGTAGTACAGTCTGGAATATTATTTCCTTGGTTTTATTTACTGCTTTTCTTGTTATATAAAGTAAATGCTTAGGAGCTCAGAATCTGAAGCCAGACTTTCCAGGTGCAAATTTTAGTTGTACCACTTACTGGTTGTGTGTCCTTTGACAAATTACTTAAGTGTTAATGCTTCAGTTTTCTCATCTATAAAATGGCAATAACATAGTATCTTTTTGATGAGAGGGTTGTTGATGAGGATGAAATGGGTTAAGCCATAGCTTAGAAAAGTACCTGGTTTACAGTACCTTCTTATTAAATTTCTGCTGCTGTGATTGTTATTATTATTACTATTGTCATCTTAAATTTTATGAATCATAATGACCTGTCAAAAATATTTCCATTTTGGCTTAGAAGAGATAGCTTATTGATTTTAGCCATACCCTCTCATTGGCTCTAGTGTCAGTTCTAAACTTCTTTTCTTCTCTCTGTCTGCCCTATCAGCTCTCTGTTATTTTTCAGCTTTTTGGCCATTTTCCTGGGATATTAATATTTAAGGGATGATTTTGGTCCAGTTTAACTTGTAAAGGAAGTTTTCTTCTGTAATAAATAGTTGACTCTCATTGCACAAAAACTCTAAAGCATAGTATAGATAAGTGTTTTTACCTCTTTAGGCTCACTAGACATTATCAACGTAGCAAAAATATTTTAAATATGTTTCCCACTAGAATACATGAATAGATCATCTTAAGTCACATAACATAGGTTTTTAAAATTCAGTCTGAATGTAAAATTGATTATTCCCTCCTTTATGCCCTCTGTACTCTTTAAAGACCTCTATCCTGTTATCTACAGGATTTATTTGTTTATATATTTGTTTTCCAAATCCCTAATTGAGCTCTTTGTATCTATTCATTGTCATATCCACCATGCATAATGTAATTCCTGACATAAAGTTCTTCAGCACATTTGTTTTGAATAGATTAATAATTCCAACAGGTACTACTAAGAGATTTTTTTTGAACTTCAAATGAGATGTTAATCCATCTATTTTTTTTGCCTTTTTTTTTTTTTTTTTTTTTTTGCGGTACGCGGGCCTCTCACTGTTGTGGCCTCTCCCGTTGCAGAGCACAGGCTCCGGACGCGCAGGCTCAGCGGCCATGGCTCACGGGCCCAGCCGCTCTGCGGCATGTGGGATCTTCCCAGACCGGGGCACGAACCCGTGTCCCCTGCATCGGCAGGCGGACTCTCAACCACTGCGCCACCAGGGAAGCCCAATCCATCTATTTTTGTTTAGATTAGATATTTTATGGCATGGGGCCTACCTTGGAGATGTAGAGAAAGACTTCAGAGTGGAAGTGTGCTTCACCTGTTAGTCCTTCCTTAAGAGCTTTGGCAGACTCCTCATATATTAACAGGAAATAGGGCCAGTAGAGTTAGCCTTTTACTGCCATAGATAATTTAAAAGAACTATATTGTCAAAGCATTGTAGGTTCTCATTTCATGACTCCTGTGGAAATAGCCTTCAGAAGTAAGTGGTGTCCTCTGTTTGCTATATCTATGAAGGTTTAACAACTTTGACTAGATTGTATATTTACTTGGAAATATTCAAACTTTTAGGGATGTTAAAACCTTTCTTCTTAAGGTAATTATAATGTTCGGACAGTATTTGGGACTCTGCCTGTCTGTGGTTTGTGATAATACAGCAGATGACACCAAGAGAGGTAAGTGATTCTGTTGTGTTGATGCTCGTAACGAGAAGAGTGGATTATCCCACAGAAGCAGTGAGAGTGATTTTTTAGAAGGAAACGATTACTTAATGTTTACCATAGAGCAAACATTTGAGAGATGTTGACATTAGCTTACATGTTTTATTTTTTTTCTTTATTAGTATTATATGTAGATGTGGAATCTGATTTTCACGCTAAAGTTCCTGTTGTGGTGTGCAAAGATTGGAAAAGGTCGGTAACAATGAAGAGAAAATAAAGTTTAAAAAAAAATTAACAACAACCAAGTATGCCGTGGATATCTGTAAGAGAGAAGAGTTTTGTTTTAGATTTCTCCTTGGATTAATTTGACTAAGCTAGTTTCTATTTATTAAAATTAGCAAGCCTGCTAAAAGCATGTGAACAAGAAATAGAGTTATTAGAGAGTTAAAAATAAAACATTCTAATGCAAAACTTTTCATTTGTTTATTCACCCAACAGTATTGAGCATTTACTATATGTTAGTACTGCTTTGCTTATTTCAAACATAAATAAGAAATAGACTCTCTTCTCAAGGATCTGTCTATTAGAATCTAGTTTTTAGTTCACTGAAATTCAAGGAGTCATTGAAGATTGATCTTCGCTTTCTATTCAGATATTTATAGGACTGAGAGCAACATGCCTTTGACAAAGGAAACTGAAATAATCGTATTTGAAACCAATGTGGGAGAGATGGAAACAATACGGAAATAATAATGTATTCTTTTATTGATTATTATTATTTCTTACATTTTAAGATTACTCTGTTTTCTTATTCAAAGCTAGAAGAATCTTTGGAGATCTAGTTCAACTTCCTTATTTTCTAAATTAGAAAATTGAGAGCTGGAGTGATTAAGTGATTTGTCCAAATTCAAATTATTCAGGGGAAAATCAGAATTGGAATAGAGGTATTCTGACTTCGAGTGTTTTTCCTACCACATTGTGTCAAATTGCCTCTGCGGCAACCTCAGTCACATTCTTTTCCCTGCCACAAAAATTTTCTTCTACAATTCTGTCACTCTGTTTAAGGTAGCTCCTATTTTCACTTACATATAAGCATTACTGTGGATTAATAGATAAATTCTTTCTGATCCCTAATCTGAAAATAGCATATCAATAAAGTCATGAAAGCTTGGATAGGAAAAATTAGAGTCAAGAAGTATAGCTAGTCAGTTCAGTATTTTTTTTTTTTTTTTTTTGCGGTACGCGGGCCTCTCACTGTCGCGGCCTCTCCCATTGCGGAGCACAGGCTCCGGACGCGCAGGCCCAGCGGCCATGGCCCACGGGCCCAGCTGCTCCACGGCATGTGGGATCCTCCCGGACCGGGACCGGGGCACGAACCTGTGTCCCCTGCATCGGCAGGTGGACTCTCAACCCCTGCGCCACCAGGGAAGCCCCAGTATTTCATTTTTTGTTTTTATCATGTGCAAAGCAAAAAGAATGGAGTAGGAAGGTTTGTTGTACTATTTGACATTGATGATATCAATGTCTTTCCCCTCACATAAATCAACTTTTGGTGAATCTTAATGCTGCTTTTGAAATTAACTTTTCATGAACTTAAATACTAAGTGAGGTTAAACTTTATTTCTGAAGTATAAATGAATAGTTAAAACATCTTTAATTTGTATGGAACTCTAGTGATGGAAATGATATATAGTTTTCTGTAAGCTCTAAGTTTATTAAAACATTTGTTTTTATTACAACTTCTTAGGTGTTAATTGTGGTTACTGGAAAGGATAGCCACAGGATTTGAAGTATTCTGGTTTTTAAGGTATTAGTACAGTGAAAATTTGTTTCTTTCTCATTCACAGTGGTTTACTTTGTAGAGTGAGTGCAGGAAATGATATGGCATGCCTCACTACTGATTTATTTGCTGCTCTTGGCAAAATGGAACCTGTCTTTACTCCCTTGGTGTTAGCCTTTCGCTATTGGGCTAAGGTAAGTGGAACAGAGGAAAAAAGTACCTAACATTTAAGATAACTGAGGCTTTTTCTTGCACTAACATGTAACATAAATCATAATAATATGGGGACAAAATAGTTATCTGTGGATGGAAAGTGGTGTGGCAGGTTCTGATAATGGACATGAAAATAAAGTTTCATAGGCATGTAGAGTTTATTAATATACTTTAGAATGTTTAATTATTATACTTTATTCTCTTTTATGCAGTGTAGAAATATTCTTTTTCACATCTTGGTATTTGAGACTCAAGTTTTCACTCTTATTGTAAGTTAAGGTTGTAAGGTTGTAAGATATGGTTATGCAAGTTAAGATTCTTTTGTTAGCATATTTTTTTCCCAGTCTCTGTCTTAGAACATTATTCTCTTTCCTCTAAATTATTGGTAACCTGCAGCAATTTCTTTCTTTCTTTTTTTTAAAAAATGAATTTATTTATTTATTTTTGGCTGCGTTGGGTCTTTTGTTGCTGCGCGCGGGCTTTCTCTACTTGCGGTGAGTGGGGACTACTCTTCATTGTGAGCGGGCTTCTCATTGCGGTGGCTTCTCTTGTTGCAGAGCACAGGCTCTAGGCGCATGGATTTGGTAGTTGTGGCTCACGGGCTGTAGAGCTCAGGCTCAGTAGTTGTGGCACACGGGCTTAGTTGCTTCGTGGCATGTGGGATCTTCCCGGACCAGGGTTCGAACCCCTGTCCCCTGCATTGGCAGGCGGATTCTTAACCACCGCGCCACCAGGGAAGTCCCCCCTGCAGCAATTTCTGAATGGCCAGCTGCTAAGAATTCATTATCTAAGTTTCCTAAATTAGAATTAACATATTATTAAATACTGTGGTTCCCCCTGTGCTCCAGGTTATCCCTTGGAGGTGGTGAGGAGTGGTAAATATCAGTCCAAATGACTAGAGAGAGAGAGATTTTAGTTTTTTTATATAGTATTCATCAGTGTAGTATTCATTACTTGTTAGACTAATGATGAGTAAATTCTCTGTCTTACACAAAGAAGATGAATTAGTGGGGTAGTGGTGGAATGATAACTTGAGAACAAAAACAGCCAAAGGATCCTTTTAGAAATATTTTGTCTCGACTTTTGATTCTCCCCATAGTTGGGACAGAACCAGCTGTCTGAGTAAGGAACAGCTTGAAAAGTATGGAACAGTCAGAAAGCCTAAGTTGGGGTGTCTTCATACCTAACACCTTTGTGTTTGCTATTCCCTTCATCTAAAATGTTCTTACCCCACATATCCAGAATGGTTCACTCTTTTACTTTTTTTCGAGTTTCTGCTCAAATTTCATCTTACCAGAGTCTCCTGGACCACCGTGTATAAAAAGCATTGCCTCCATCACTCTCTCTGCCTTTACCCTGCTTTATTTTGTTCATAGCACTTACTGCCACCTTCCATATATATTTGTTTGTGGTCTGTTTTCTTCCATGAAATTATAAACCCTGCAAGGATAGGAATTTTAGTCTGTTTTATTTATTCATGGCTGGTCCTAGTGCTTCTTATTTTACTGTGCCAGTGCAGAGTAGGCATTTAATAAATATTTGTTGAATACATGGCCCAGTTCTTCAGAAAGATTGTTAATCCTTGGAAGTGACTGGGAGCAGTGAACCAGTCTGAGGGAGGGTGAATCCCTCCTCTTATTTATCTCATTATATTCTGTGCCTAGCATAATGCCTGGCATACTACAGAAATTTAGTGCTATGAAATGGAATAAACCAATTCCAACTCTAATTTTTATACTAAATATGTCATTTTGAGCAAGGCACTTCATCTATCTGAGCCTCAATTTTTCTATCTGGAGAGATTATTTCAAAAGTGATATGAGGGGGCTTCCCTGGTGGCGCGGTGGCGCAGTGGTTGAGAGTCTGCCTGCCGATGCAGGGGACACGGGTTCGTGCCCCGGTCCGGGAAGATCCCACATGCCGCGGAGCAGCTGGGTCCGTGAGCCATGGCCACTAGGCCTGTGTGTCCGGAGCCTGTGCTCCTCAACGGGAGAGGCCACAACAGTGAGAGGCCCGCGTACAGAAAAAAAAAAAAAGTGATTTAAGATAATGAATGAGAATATACTTTGAATTCTAAAATGCTACACAAATCTTTTTTGTTCAGTTGGCAAGTGAGATTATTTAAACAACGATAAGTCAGCAGGGACAGGACTGTTGTGACAACCCTAGTAACTAAAGTTTCTCAGAGTATGGGATGAGACTGGTAGACAAGGACTAGCCATTATTCAAGGAACTAAGTTTATCAACTCCAGGAAGGTTAGTGGCTTCATAAGGAATGAAGGAATAAATAGCTGCCTCTGGGATGGTACTGTTTAATTATGCCTTAATTTTTTAGTGGTCTTAAATAGTCTTAGTTTTCTCACACACTTCTTCTGTTCTTTTAAGTAGACTGCGTTAGAAGAACTATAAATGGTATTCAGCTTATTTTCATTTGGGAAAAAAAAAAGTGGCCTATAAACTTTGTTTCCTAAAGTGGCTCTTTGAAAAGGTTACTCAAATTTATATTGATTCTAAACATACCAATTAGTGAAGGACACTAAAGAACGTGTTACAAAGCTGGTTGCAGAGTGGTTCCTTTCTGTTTCCAACAGAACGATGTGTCTCATTTTTGGCAGCTGTGTTAGTTGCAAAGAGCTTTCCCCAGTGGTTTTCATTTTCTGAGTTTATTGTAAGAAACCTAGAAATGATTCCTCTCAAATAATTCTTCTCAAAGATTTTTTTCCAACAGCTTTATTTATCTTGAAGTTTTAATCCACATTGTACGTTATTTAGTAAAGCGCAGATTTTCCACAATTTGAGGGTTCAGAAAAATTGTAGTCTATGAATATAATTTATTCTTGTAATTGATATCATGAGATTGCTGTTGATTGTTCTCTGGCTGTCTCCACTCTTAAGCAGATATATTCTTAGCATTCTACTAATAAGAAATTGTTTTCTGGGAAAGCCTATTAATACTCTGGGCAGCAAAACTCTTAGCCTTATCAGTCCATTAGAGTCAAGTTTCCTGACTAAGAGCCACTTTTTGTGGTTAACATAAGAATTAATTTTAGCAATATCTGACATCTAAATGAGGTTCCTGGGGTTTTTACTTTATTTTTATTTTTTATTGTATATATTTAAGGTGTACAACTTGGTGATTTGATATATGTATACATTGTGAAACAGTCACTAGTCAAGCTAATTAACATATCTGTTACCTCACATAGTTACCATTTTAGTTACCATTTTTGTGTGTGTGGTGAGAAAACACTTGAGATCTAACTTCTTAACAAATTTCAAGTATATAGTACAGTATGGTTAACTATAGTCACCACGCTATACATTAGATCACCATAACTTATTCATCTTGTGTAACTGAAATTTTATACCCCTTGACCAACATTTTCCCATTTCCCTCTACCCCAGCTTCCGGTAGCCACCAATCTCTTCACTTCTAATTAGTTTGACTATTTTAGATTCCACATATAAGTGAGATATAACATTTGTCATTCTGTGCCTGTCTTATTTCACTTAGCATAAATAATGTCCTCTAGGTCTATCTGTATTGTCGCAAATGGCAGAATTTCCTTCTTTTTTAAGGCTAAATAATGTTTCATTGTGTGTATATAGCACATTTCCTTTATCCATTTATCTGTCTATAGACATTTAGGTTATTTCCATATCTTGGCTATGAGATCTCCGTGTTTTAAGAGCTCTCTGTTAAACTACCTCAGTGTTTTTCCTCTGTGAGATGTCTGATAGTGTTAACAGCTTACACGAGCAGCTCCTTATAGTTGCAAAGAAGTTTCTGGTTAACTTGACTTATTCATTAGGCAGCATACCCTTTGTCCTAATACCCTGGATAAATGAGAATTTATTCTAGTGGAATATTTCGAGCTCCTTTTCAAATTTATTTATTTAAATAAATAAATTTATTTATTTATCTCTTTTTGGCTGTGTTGGGTCTTCGTTGCTGCACGTGGGCTTTCTCTAGTTGTGGCGAGTGAGGGCTCCTCCTTTCATTGCGGTGCATGGACTTCTCACTGTGGTGGCTTCTCTTGCTGCGGAGCACGGGCTCTAGGTGCGCAGGCTTCAGTAGTTGTGGCGCGTGGGCTTAGTTGCTCCATGGCATGTGCGATCTTCCCAGACCAGGGATCGAACCCCTGTCCCCTGCATTGGCAGGCAGATTCTTAACCACTGCGCCACCAGGGAAGTCCTAAGCTCTTTTTAACAGTGTTTTTTAATCTTCTTTTATTTCAAATTATATTCTTAAATTTACTAAGCCATTAAGGCTTTAGTGATTATGCTACGTCTTTATTATGTAAAGAAGAAAATAATAACAGTCCAATTACAGGCTGATCTTAAGTAAATGCAGAAGTCTAAATATAATATAAGAAAGTGGGGATGTCCCTGGTGGCACAATGGTTAAGAATCCGCCTGCTAATGCAGGGGACACGGGTTCGATCCCTGGTCTGGGAAGATCCCATATGCCGCGGAGCAACTAAGCCCACACACCACAGTTGCTGAAGCCTGTGCGCCTGGAGCCCATGCTCCTCAACAAGAGAAGTCACTGCAATGAGAAGCCTGCACGCCGCAACGAAGAGTAGCCCCTGCTTGCTGCAACTAGAGAAAGCCCATGTGCAGCAACGAAGACCCAATGCAACCAAAAGTAAAATTAAATAAAAAACACAATATAAAAATATATATATAAGCAAGTGGAATATATTAGTGTATCAAAAGGTAATATACCATAACCATGCAGGATTTATTTCAGGAATGTAAGGCTAGTTTAATATTAGGAAATCTTTTTTTTTTTTTTTTTTTAAAAAAAAGCAGAGGATGCTCTTTTATTTTATTTATTTATTTATGGCTGTGCTGGGTCTTCATTTCTGTGCGAGGGCTTTCTCTAGTTGTGGCAAGTGGGGGCCACTCTTCATCGCGGTGCGCGGGCCTCTCACTGTCGCAGCCTCTCTCGTTGCGGAGCACAGGCTCCAGACATGCAGGCTCAGTAATTGTGGCTCACGGGCCCAGTTGCTCCGCGGCATGCGGGATCTTCCCAGACCAGGGCTCGAACCCGTGTCCCCTGCACTGGCAGGCAGACTCTCAACCACTGCGCCACCAGGGAAGCCCCTAGGAAATCTTTTAACATAATTTATTTTATTAACAATTTGAAGCAGAAAAAAACATCCTTGATGCTGATAAGGCATGTTCTTCCTTGAAAAAAAAGAACTCTTAAGTAAACTAGAAATGGAACTAAATGATAAACACTATTTTCAAAAACCCCAAAACAAAACAGTACCAAACATCATTTAAAAAGTGAATTACTCAAGCCGTATGTGTTAAAATAAGGAATATTACAAAGATGTTCATCAATTATGTTATACATTGTTTTGGAGATTTAAAAAATGCAACAAGGAAAGAAAATGAAGTAATGAATGTAAATATTAGAAAAACAATAAGATGTTTTGTTTGCTAATGATATGATTGTATACCTAGAAAACCCTAGTTAAAAGCTGCTAGAATTTGTGATGACTAAATACACTATAAACATAAAAAATCAGTAGCTTTTCTCTGTCATAAAAATAATCTTATAGAATAGAAGCAGGGAAAAATATTATCTTCATGACAGTGACACAAATTATAAAATACTAACGATAAATTTAATAAAGGTACAGGAAGAAAATTGTATTATTGAATGGTGAAAACAAAATCTGAACAAATGTATTTATTGAGCAAATATTTGTTCAATACTTCCTATGTAAGTTCTATGTAAGTTCTTCCTAAGTACTGTTCTTAGGTGTTGGAAACATCTAACAAGATGTACTGAGTCCTGCTGTCATGAAGCTTATTACATACTTTTGGAAGAATCAGCCAGTAAACAAATATATAAATAACACAATATCTGGTAGAATTTAGTGCCATTAAAATGAGGTGATGTGATAAGAGAGTTGACATTTCACTGGATGGTCAGGGAAGTCTCTTTGAGGATGTGATATATAAACTCTGACCAGCATAACCAGCCACTTGATCGTCTCAGGGAATAGCATCCAAGGGATAGCTAATAAAAAGCCTGTAAGGTGAGAATGAGCTATTAAGGAGCAGAAAAAGGCAAGAGTGACTGGAATGAAGCGAGTGAGAGTGAAAGTTGTAGAGGATGAGGTTAGACAGACACTTCCAGTGGTAAGGAACTTGTATTTTAATTACATTGGGAAAGCACAGGATAAGTTTTAAAAGCAGTATATGACTTGATGTGATTTATGCTTGGAAAAGGTCTTTTGGGGGTAAAGAGTAGAAATGGGGAACCCAGTGAACAGGCTGTTGTGGTAGATCAGCTAGAGAGGATAATGATCTGTGCTAGGTTAGAACGGATATGAAGCCAAGTAGACAGATTTGGGATAAGTTTTGGAAGTAGGACTTGCAGAGGTAATGGATGCAAGAGGTGAGGGAAAGTGAGTAATTGATGACAACTCCTAAATTTTTGGAAAATGCAAATACACCAAGTTATTGGATAGGGAGATGGTATCCCTAAAATGTAAAGTCTCCTTAAACTAACTTTTAAATGTACAGTAATTTCAATTAGAATTACCAAGAATTTGGGAAAAAAATTATAACGTAATCTTAAAGTTAGTATGGAAGAATAAATGTTTGAGAGAAGCCAAAATAATTCAGAAAAAGAAAAGTAGTGAAGGAGAATGTACTTTACCACTATAAAACTGCTTTAGTCAAGTGTATACCATTGCATAGGAATAGACAAGTAGATCTGTGGAACAGAATAGAAAGCCCATAAGTAGGTCCTAGTGTAAATGAGATTTTATTCTATGAAAAGAATAAAAGATTTCAGTGAGAAAACAATGGTTTATTTAATAGATGGTTCTGTCAGAACTGTATCTTTCTTGAAGAAAATAATGTTGGACCCTTAGCACACTAAATGCAAAAATAAATTCCACTCAAATGAAAATTCAAAATTTTAGAAGAAAATTTAAGAGTATGTATATGTAACCTGTGGATTGGAGAAACATCTTTACCATGGTAGGAAACCTAGAAGATATTAAGCATATTTAACTATTTATATAAACAATACATTTTATATGATAAAAAGTACCATAAATGATGCCAAAGCAGATTAGGAAAAAATAACATTTTTCAAATGCATATGTCACATATAAAGAGTTATTATTTATAACATAAAAAAGAACACGTACAAATTGATATGTATTGATGAAAATAGAAAAACTGGCAAAAGATTTAATAGTTCAGAAAAGAGCAAATCCAAATGGTTAGTAAATACATGAAAATTTGTATAACCTCTTAGCATCAAGGAAATGCAAATTGAAGTAACTATCAGATATTATATCTCACCCATCTTGTTGACAGGTTTTTTAAAGTGGTAACACCTGTACACCTGAAACTAACACAACTTAGTAAATCAACTTTAATTAAAAAGAAAAAATAAAAAAAATAGGGACTTCCCTGGTGGCGCAGTGGTTAAGACTCTGCGCTCCCAATGCAGGGTGCCTGCGTTTGATCCCTGGTCAGGAAACTAGATTCCACATACATGCCACAACTAAGGAGCCCTCCGGCCGCAACTAAGGAGTACATGTGCTGCAACTAAGGAGCAGGCGAGCCACAACTAAGGAGCAGGCAAGCCGCAACGAAGACCCAGCACAACCAAATAAATAAGTAAATAAAGTAAATATTTAAAGAAAAAAAGGTTGTAACACCTAGTATTGGGAAACGTGTGTACCTTCTTGTGACTGATGAAAAGAGAAATTTCTGTACTGATTTTGGAAAACAGTCTTACAATATTTATTAGAATTTAAATATATCACATTTTAAAATCCAGCAAACACATTCCTGGGAATATAGGTCATAGAAATGAGCACCAGTATTTAGGAAAATGTATAAGGATAAATATTACAGGACTGTTTAAAGTGGCAAAACTGGGAACAAAATGTGAAAGTCCTTGGGTGAGGGAACTATTGAATAACCATCTGATCATAGGCTATAATTTAACCATTTTAAAAGATGTGTTAGATATATACTAATTGACTAAGAGGGACTTTCTTGATGCATTGTTAAGGGAGAAGAGTAATATACAGAGAGATGTCTATTTTGGTAAAACAGTGACAAAAACTATAAAAATCCTCCCTGTATTTATATAGAAAATAGGAATGTATGTATATTTGTATATGGTTATTTGAGTATAGAAAAAGGCATGGAAGAGTACATAGAAGATCGTTAACATTGAGGCAGAAGTAGAGGCAAGATAAGAAAATAAGATTTTAAAAAGATGTCCACAGTAAAAGCACTATGTGTGATATGATTCCATTTAACTAAAATATATATGTATCTTCATATGCAGTAAGGAAATGAATGGAAAGGTGGTTACCAATATATAAATAGTTATTTCAGGGTGGTATGATTTCAGGTCATTCCTTATATTTGTCATTATTTGAACTTTTAACAATGATTATGGTAGGAAGATAAAAGCTACTTTTATTTTGAGGAGAACAGAAAGAAAGTTAAATGGTGGTACTTTTTTCCCCTTCATTTTGCAGTTGTGCTATATTGACTCCCAAACTGATGGCGGAATCCCTTCTTACTGTTTTGCTTTAATGGTGATGTTTTTTCTACAACAAAGAAAACCCCCTCTTCTTCCTTGCTTGCTTGGAAGTTGGGTAAGCATCGGTTTGTAACATGTATGCACATGTGTATATGTAGTTCATTCTTGCAGAGTGCTCTGTTCACACATTTAAAGCTGGAATTCTGGTTTGTCTGTTTGTCCATCATTTTTTTTTCTTTTAATAATTTTCCACTACCAATTTGGAATGCCTTTTTATATAGATTGAAGGCTTTGACCCAAAAAGGATGGATGACTTTCAGCTGAAGGGCATAGTAGAAGAGAAGTTTGTGAAGTGGGAATATAATTCAAGTAGTGCAACTGAGAAAAACTCAATTGCTGAGGAAAACAAAGCTAAGGCAGACCAACCAAAAGATGATACCAAGAAGACAGAAACAGACAACCAAAGTAATGCCATGAAGGAAAAACATGGCAAAGTAAGCTTCTTTTTGTTTTTGTTTTTGGCTTTTCTATCTGTAGAATTTGTGATGCCTTCAGTTGAAACTATTTTAATAGTAGATTGACTGACCTTGAGTAAGCCTCTTGGCCTCATTTTCCTCATCTGTAAAGTGAGGGGTTGATCTGGTTTAGTTTTTCAGTACCAAGATTCCCTAATAAATATATACCTCATTTTGAAAGGCTTGTATTGTTTGAATCATATCAAGGTAATTCTTTGTATCTTTTTCATTTAGATAAGAAAAATTTCCTTCAGGAGTTGGGCTGTGACCAGAGCTTTAGCCTATGGGGATTATGTTGCCAGACTGGTGAAGAAATAAAGGCCTTGTGCTCCTTTAGAGGGTGGCTGGCTTACTTAATCATTCAAACTTCATTTATTAAGTAAGGACCAGCTATGTGCCAGGCATTATCTTGAGTGCTAGAGAACCCAAGATGTATATTCATGGATTATGTCCTCCAGAAGCATGTAGTCTTCTGAAGTAGACAGACATTATTACAAAAATGTGAACATTACAGAAATCATTGCTCTAGCTATACTGAAGTATATGTAGTTCCCGAGCACATGTTCAGTTCTTCCACTTTCCTAGACTACCTTCTACCCTCTTCTCAAACCATCAATACTCTCAGCTAATGATCTTGCTTATTATTACTTCTCTGAGAAAACTGAAGCAATCAAAAGAGAACTTCCCACTCCCACCACCATCTCCCACTATCTGTACTCACATACTCTGCCTTGCTGCCGGCTTTCATAAAGAAAGTTCCTGTATTGCTATCTAAAGTCATTATCTTAACTTGTGTGTTTAGTCCCATCCCTTCTTGTCTATTCCGGAACATTGCTCTAGCAGTTCTTCTCTTTCCATCCTAGGTTACCAATTTTTCATTCTTTACTGAATCATACATGGTTTTACATCTCCCACTTTAAAGAAAAATCTTGACACCATTTCCCCTCCCAGCTATTTCCTTGCTCCCTTTTGCAGGAAAACTTCTTGAAAGAATTGTTTATATACACTATTTCCAATTTCTCTGTTTCCTTTTAACTCACTCTACTCAGGCTTTGACCCCTATCAATCTGCCAAAACTTGTTTTGCCAGTGTCAGTATCCTCCACATGGCTAAATCCAATAGTTATTTCACAATTTTTATCTTTTTTGACTTACCAGCAACATTTGCAGTTGATTATTTCCTTCTCTAAAAAATTTCTTAACTTGACTTTCAGGATACCACACCCATGCCTGATTATTCCTTCTCAGTCTCTTTGTTGGTTCTTCCTTTCCTCTCCAATCTCTTTAATGTTGGAGTATTCTAGGGTTCAGTCCTTGACCCCTGCCTTTTTTCTGTATCTACACTCCCTTGGTGATCTCATCCAATCCCATGGATTTTAAGTACCATCTATATGATGATGACTCCCAAGTTTAAATGTTAGGCCAAACCTCTCTCCTAAACTCTATAATTGTGTTTCCAACCTGCTATTTAATGTTTCTACTAAGATGTCTAATAGATGTCTTAATCTTAATGTGTCTAAAACTGAACTCTGGGTCTTCCCCTTGCTCCACATGCAGTTTTCCCATCTCAGTTGATGGCACTTCATCCTTTCAGTTGCTCAGTCAAAAACCTTGGAGTCATCCTTTACTTCTCTCTTTCATACCCCATACTAAGTCTGTCAGGAAATCCTGTCATTTCTACTTCAAAATATATCCACAATTTGACCACTTCCCCTGTTACCATCCTGGTCCTAGCCATATCATCTCTGGCCTGGACTACTACCACAGACTCATAATAAGTTTCCCTGCATTTACCCTTGCCCCATTTATAGTCTCAACACGACAATCAGAATGGCTCTTCTAGAGCTTAGGTCAGATCATGCCCTTCTCCCTCCCCACACTTGAAATGCTTCAGTGGCTCCTCATTTAATTTAGAATAAAAGCTAGAGTTCTTACTGGTTAGCTCTTTGTTTCCCTCTTTTCCTCTCCTCTCTCTGCCACACTAGTCTTCTTTTTAAAGCTGTTTACACTCCTACTTTAGTGTGTTTGCTCTGTTTCTTATTCTTAGAACCCTTTTTCCTCTTCTTCAGATCATAGCTTCTCAACAAGTCCTATCCTGACTATATTTAACACTGAAATCGGCTCCCATATCCCATCCCCTTTACTAAACCCCCTCAACTTTTTCTTATTTCCACAGCACTTTTCTTCTTCTAACTTACTGTGTAATTTACTTATTAAGTTCGTTGCTTATTGTCTTCTTCCCCTAGAATGTAAGCTCCACTAAGGCAAGGCTCTTTGTTTTTTGGGGTTTTTTTTTTGTTTTGTTTTTTTTGCGGTACGCGGGCCTCTCACTGTTGTGGCCTCTCCTGTTGCGGAGCACAGGCTCCAGACGCGCAGGCTCAGCGGCCATGGCTCACGGGCCCAGCCGCTCCGCGGCACGTGGGATGTTCCCGGACCGGGGCACGAACCCGTGTTCCCTGCATCGACGGGCAGACTCTCAACCACTGCGCCACCAGGGAAGCCTTGGATCTTTGGTTTTTTTCACGGATATATCCCAAGTGCCTGGCACATAGTAGGCACTCAATGAATAGTTGTAGAATGGAATGAGTGAATGATTTTTATGCCTTTATGGTCACTTTTAACCAGCATTCATTTAGCTAATTGCTTTAGAATTCAGGTATTACCTTTTCTGTTAAGACCCCCCTGATTCAGAGACCCATTTTAGCATGTAGCCTTCATTGTAATTGTTAAATGGTCTCTTCCTCTCCTAATAGTCTGTGAAATAGGACCTCATCTTGTCTGAGTCACAGTGTGCTATAATGATTAGCATCACAGACCCAGTAGCCAGGTGATCCTGAGTCAAATCCTTGCCCTGTAGTATCTACTTCATAGCTGTTAGATTGAAGGAATTAGCTTTTGAAAGCCCTGGGCATTTATATAGATTTTAAAAGTAATTGCTGCAATGGAGGAACTATAGTAGTTGTTATACAGTGGTTAGCAACCTTGGCTGCACAGTATGGGACACTTAGGAAGCTTTAAAAATCTCAGTCCATTAAATCACAGTCTTGGGAAAGGTATGGGAGATGGGAGTGGTGTCAAGCTCAGGTGCTGGTGAATTTTAGTGCTCTCAATGTGATTCTAATGTGCAGCCAAGGTTGAGCATCACTGGTTTAGTGGATAGAACACAAAATTCTAGGAGTCAGTAATCTGGGACACTCTCTTCCCAGCTGTGCCACACATTGCTTTTTGGCAACCTATTCTTTTATGCCTCAGTTTTTGAAAAGGTGATCTCTAAGGTCTTTGTAAATTGAAAGTTAAACAATTCCATAGTTTTGTGAAGCTTAAATGAAAGGTATTTTTTCTTTTCCAGTCTCCTTTAACATTGGGAACACCAAATCAGGTGTCCCTGGGACAGTTATGGTTAGAGCTGCTAAAATTTTACACACTGGATTTTGCTTTGGAGGAATACGTCATATGTGTACGGATACAAGATATTTTAACAAGAGAAAACAAAAACTGGCCTAAAAGGCGAATAGCCATTGAAGGTGAGATGATATGTTATATTTCATTTGGAGAATTTTGTGTGTGCCACTCATCATCTATTTCTAATGTAGTGTTATAAATTTTATCCCTTGGCTTTGTAGCACTATATGCCACTAGGTTGTCACTATATATTTTGGATAAATTCTTTATCAAGTCCATGATAGCTTTATAGAATTAATGCTTGCTTAAAAGTTTCCAATCTGTAAATATTATAATGGCTAGGGTAATTAGCTTGTATACATGCCTTTATTTTTATTTTTTAATTGTGGAAAATTTCAAAAATACAGAAAAATAGAATAGTTATCCGAATACTGTAAGATATTTTTAAATATATTTGTGTCATAAAATTATGTTAAAGTATAATCTTAAAATCCAGTTTTTCATTGTCTTGTGAAGTACCTCATTTATTAAATATGGCTAAGCTAAAGGAAAAAAGAACAATTGATGCGGACAAATAAGGTTTCACATCAAATCCCAAGAACATTAAGATCTTTAGAGATACAGAAATAAATAGTATAGCTTCTAAATTCTTAATAAAAAATTTAAATTCCACAACATTTTGCTCACTTTTTATAGATAGGAAATGGAATTTCTGTCCACCATCTTAGTCTGTTTAGACTATACATTCTTCTCTTTCCTCCATCCTCTGCAGGGCTTCTCTACTGTGAGTTGGACTTACAAATATTCTCATACACTCAAACACGTACTCACATCTTGTACTCGCTTACATATGGTAAATAAATGAGCTCTGAAGCCTGCAGCCATCATAATTTCTCTCTGCCTTTTTTTTTTCTTTTTCTTCTAGAAAAGGGAAAGAGGCTAAGTAAAGCTTTTAAAAGCCTATGGATTTAGATAACAGTAAAAAGTAACAGATGCCCCAGTCTTAACAACCTGAAGCCTGGCCTGTTAATCCTTTCACTTAATGATCTTCAGTAGTGGAGAAAATGTGTGTCGTCTTTTGGGTGGCACTGTTAGTTTTTCCTGGGGCATATTTGTATTTAAGGCTTATAAAATCCAAAAACCCGGAAACATTTTCAGAACTCTGTTCTATGCTCTGAATAATGAGGATTCAGTTGACGCAAGCCTTTTCAGCATAGCCATTTAGACTGGATCAGAGTTTAAATTTTGGTTTAATTTTTACTTTCTTAGGTTTATTTCTACTTTTCTTTCTATTATTTATCCTTCTTTCTCTCTTTAATTTTCTGATATTACTGAAGTTAAATCTTAAAATCAGTATAACTTGAAGCCTGGAGAGCTTTAGGCTATATTTTATTTGTTTAAATTGCAAGGAGTATATAACTGAAGAATATTGTGACAAGAGATGAAAATTATTACTAGGTCTTGGAGCTTGAAAAATTTCATTCAAAGACAGTATACGGAAGCATATTGGCATAGCTTTTTCTAGCAATTTCATCATTGAAATTTTGTAATTACTGAGTTGGCCTCCTCAGCCATCCTCTCATTAATTACCTTATTTTATTCTTTTCTCTCTTTTTCTTTTAGTTTTTTATTTTATGACAGAAACAAAGGAAAGATGTTGCTATTTTATTTCCACTACTCAGGAACTCTCATTGGGAGCTTACCTTAGAAAAATTTTGGGAAAATGCACTCTGCTAACAATGTAGCTGTTTGTATAAGCTTGGAAATGTAGTTTGTTAATAGATACTTAGCTACTGACCTTTTTTTTTTTTTTTTTTTTACTAGATCCATTTTCAATCAAGAGGAATGTTGCACGGAGCTTAAACAGCCAGCTTGTTTATGAATATGTTGTGGAGAGATTCAGGGCAGCTTATCGGTATTTTGCCTGTCCTCAGAGGAAGGGTGGAAATAAATCTACAGTGGATTCCATGAAAAAAGAGAAGGGAAAAATAAGCAATAAGAAACCAGTGAAGTCTGAAAATATGGCATCCAGTTGTTGCATTCTACTTGGGGAAAGCACAGAAAAAATAAGTGCAGAAAGAGGTCAGCCTGATAAATATGAAGAAATGGAATGTACATCACAGAGATGTATTACTGAAGATGATAATTTGTTGATAAATGAACTAGATTTGGCTGAACATGGACAGGAATCTTCATCTCTTTCCACCAGTGAAAGCAGTGAATTAGAGCCAAAATCAATTAAGAAACAAAATGTTTTAGTACCTTCAGAAACTTGTTTTAAAAAGGACCTCACCCAGTGTAATTGCATTGATTGTAAATCCCCTGAACCAGATGAATCTGCTGGTACAGACTGCAGGTCAAATTTAGAAACAGAAAGTTCACATCACATTGTATGCACTGACACATCTGCTACCTCTTGCAACTGCAAAGCTACAGAAGATGCTTCTGACCTTAATGATGATGATAACCACCCCACCCAGGAATTATATTTTGTGTTTGATAAGTTTATTTTAACCTCTGGCAAGGTAGGATACAGTTTATAAACAATCTGCAAGGTTTTGTGGTTGTTGTATGACTCTGTATTTATAGTTTTTAGATTCAGAAATGTAAAGATAGCTTCTATGATGGTAGACTGTTGTTTTGGAATGGTATTTTGGTGTATATGTTTCTTTTACTTTTTGTATTTTTGCCTGTAGATGCCTTTTGTTTTTTTTGGTTTTTTTTGCGGTACGCGGGCCTCTCACTGTTGTGGCCTCTCCTGTTGCGGAGCACAGGCTCCGGATGCACAGGCTTAGCGGCCACAGCTCACGGGCCTAGCTGCTCCGCAGCATGTGGGATCTTCCCAGACCGGGGTACGAACCTGTGTCCCCTGCATCGGCAGGCGGACTCTCAACCACTGCGCCACCAGGGAAGCCCCTGTAGTTGCCTTTTAAGAATGTATATGAAACCTGAAATGTTTCAGCACTCTATTACTAGTTGGTTTGCTTAACTTTCTCATATATGAAAGGATTCATCAGATATCTTATGAAAGTGAGTTTGGTAAAGGCAGCATATATTTTAAATTTTGCTGATTTTTTTTACATATGATTATATTTACTTCCACAAAGGAGAATTCAGTGTCTGTAAACTTTAATAGTATTCTGTTTTAAAGTTTTTTTGGTGGGAATCAAAGGTTGGTATATAAACTTAAGATAGTTGAGTTAAAACTAAGATCGGGAACCAAAAATAAAATGAATTCAGATCCTGTGTCTGCCACTGAGATTCTCTTTGGATTTTGGCATATCCCTTATGAGTTATAGGAGTCTTAACTTTTCCACTTTTCAAGTGGGATAGTCTGAACTTTAACTTGATAAATTATAGAAAATAAAAACCTGAGTGAGCAGAAAATAAGCTACTTTGTAACAAGATAATTACTTTGTTAATAAAAGTTTTAGCTAAGTTACTTTGCTTCAAGTGTAGTGTGCATGATTGAAATAGTATCAGCACCTAGGCTGAAAAAATGATTATACAGATAATGTGTAAATCAAGTAGAATACAAAAAAAACCCCTGAAAAGTCATCAAGTTTTATTGACTTATCGATAATTGTTTATTGACAAGCTTTAGAATTTTTAAGCTAATTACTAAGCTGTGTTTCTTCATCCATTGTAAGGATACTCTGTCCCATTTTGTTTAGGCTGTATTATTTAGGGCATATGGACTACTAAAAAAGATGAAATAAATGGCAGATATTTAGAAAAGCCTCTTAGTAATATAACTGCAGTTTACGTTTCTTAATACTTTTTTTTCCTGGAACCTTATCTTAGGGTAACTATTTCTCCAATTTTATTTCTCTCTCTAGTTATTTGTAACACTTTTCTAGAATTTTCTGTTATGTCATTTTTTAAAAGCTTTAAAAACCTGATAAAAGGGCTTCCCTGGTGGTGCAGTGGTTGAGAGTCTGCCTGCCGATGCAGGGGACACAGGTTCGTGCCCCAGTCCGGGAAGATCCCACATGCCGCGGAGCAGCTGGGCCCGTGAGCCATGGCCGTTGAGCCTGCGCTTCTGGAGCCTGTGCTCTGCAACGGGAGAGGCCAAAACAGTGAGAGGCCTGCATACCGCAAAAAAAAAAAAAAAAAAAAAACTGATAAAAAATTTCTATGAGGGCTTCCCTGGTGGCACAGTGGTTGAGACTCCGCCTGCTGATGCAGGGGACACGGGTTTGTGCCCCGGTCTGGGAAAATCCCACATGCCGCGGAGCGGCTGGGCCCGTGAGCCATGGCCGCTGAGCCTGCGCGTCCGGAGCCTGTGCTCCGCAATGGGAGAGGCCACAACAGTGATAGGCCCGCATACAGGGGAAAAAAAAAAAATTCTATGGTACTGTTAATTAGCCCACAGCACAGCATTCACACAAAGGGAGGTTTCTGTATATATTTGGCTAGGTAAATGTCCAGGCTAACCCTGGATGAAGAAGCTAAGTTCCTAGGCATATTACAATAAAGAAAAGAGTAGTGCTCTTCCTTAACCGTATGAGTTCTTTTTTTCAAGTAGTTGGGATGAATTTTTACTGTTTTGGCCACCTGTATGGTAGTCTGTTAGAATACATTTGAAATGGTGTTGCAGGATTTGAAAGTTAAGTTTGTGGCTATTGCATAAGAGTTGTTCCTTGTGTGAAGCTGAGTCACTTTGGTTTCTTGAGTACCATGCTAATGTAGTGAAATTGAACCAACTAGTCAAGCAGTGGTTCTATAAATGACTGACTCTGAAGATAGAAAATGTTTCAAGTGAAATGAAAGGTGCCACTTGAAATTTCTTTATAATCTACTTTGTTAAAAACCATAATAGGTTAAAATGCGATGTATGCATTTCATTTTGGGAGCTGATCACACTGTTTGAATTAACCTATACCTTTTGTATCTCCTGGTATTTCCTTTATCTTACATCTTCAGGTAAATCTAATCCTTGGTAGTATCATTTTAGTGGAGAAGAAAATTAGTGGTTGGCTCAAAATGTGGTTTTTTTTTTACATTTAATACTGAATTTCATTAACATGCTTTTCTTTTTAACCTCTTGAAAGTGCAGGTTATCAGACTGAGTTGCATAAAAGTTTCTTTTTGTACGGCTTTATAAGTGATGATGAAGTCCCTCAATAGTTTATTTGATTATTAGATTCTTTTCTTAACCTTTGTATAGCCGCCAACAATAGTATGCAGCATCTGCAAAAAGGATGGCCATTCAAAAAATGATTGCCCAGAGGATTTCAGGAAAATTGATCTAAAGCCTCTACCACCAATGACAAATCGATTTCGGGAAATACTTGATTTAGTATGTAAAAGATGTTTTGGTAAGTCTTTTATTACTAGAACTACTTCCTAAGACTAGATTATTTCTTAGATTTTGAATATTTATTTTCTTATTTGAAAATAGTTTGCTTACATTTTGTTTGGGTAGAGGTTTTTAAATAGTTTAGAGACCCAACCACATATATTTATTAAATGCCTACTGTGTGCAAGGCACAGTGGTAAATGCCAAGGGGAATGCAGAGTCCATCGTGTTGATTTTAAGGAGCTTGGACTCTGGATTTGTGCTGTCTAATATGGTGGTCACTAGATATATGTGTCTATTTAAATTTAAATTAGCTAAAATAAAATAAAAAATTAAGTTACTCAGTTATACTAGTCACAGCTCAGGTATTGAGTAGCTACATGTAGCTAGTGGCTATTGCACTGGACAGTCTGGATAAAGAACGTTACCGTCATTGCAATTTTCTTGCACAGTGTTACTCTAAATGGTTGTATAAGACATGTATGAAACCTGCCATAATTGGAAGCAGAATGTGTTACATTCTATAGCAGTGGTAAACAAAATGCAGTTCAGTCAGACACAATTAATTTTAACTGGAGTGGGTCAGAGGAATTGGAGTTAATGATGTGGCATTTGAGATGGACTGCATTTTCAGATATAAGAGATTATGCATAAAAGCATAGCATGTAGTATTTGTTTGAGAGAATAATTGCCTTAAATTTGGTAGAGTATAAGAAAGGTAATAGAGGGAGATAAGGTTATAAAGATTTGGGTAAAGCCTTACATACCATTTTTCAATAAACATTTATGGTGTACCTGGAATAAACCTTCACTCAGCAAACATTTTTTAAGTACTTGCTGTGTCCCAGGTAAGATAAAGTTTCTGATGTGATAACATTAGTTCTGCATTGTAATCCCTCCCTTCTACCCTTCCTTATCTTCACCTCCTGCCAGGCAACTACGTATCTGCTTTTGGTCACTATAGATTAATTTGAATTTTTCTAGAGTTCTAGGTAAATAGAATCACATGGAATATACTTTTTTTTTTTTTTTTTTTTTTTGATGAGGGGATCTGGCTTCTTTCACTTGGCATAATTATTTTGAGATTCATCTATGCTGTGATGTGTGTCAGTGGTTCATTTCTTTTTATTTCCGAGTTGTGTTCTGTTGTGTGGCTATACCACATTTTGTTTACCACTCACTTGTTGATAAATATTTTGTTTGTTTCTAAATTTTGGCTGTTATAAATAAATATACTGTGTACATTCATGTATGAGTCTGAGTATGGACATGTGTTTTAATTTCTCTTGGGTAAATACCTAGGAGTTGAATGGCTGGACCATGGCACATTCTTCTTTAGCAGCTTTATTAAGATATAATTCACTACATTTCTTTTTATTTATTGAGTCATATATTTATCTCAGTATGGACTCATAGATGTATTATACTTTGGGTTATAATCCAATACTACTATTTTTGTTGCCCAGATTGTTCCAAATTTGGCTGTTGGGAGTGCTTTCATTTGGTTCCTGTGACCTTTTGATATATTCCCATCAGTGTGTGAAGTTTTTTGGTTTCTTTTTGTTGTTGTGGTTAGTTTGTTCCTTTGTATTTTAGCACTTTCTTACTTTCTGGCCCTGCAAGATACTCCAGGATCATCATGTAAATTTCTGTCTCAGTCCTCGAATTAGACATTTTCCCAAAGAGCCCTGGTTCCTTTATTGGAGAATGGTGTTAGAAACCAAGATCTGGGTGTTAGAGTGCTTGTTGTGTTACTAGGTATTGTTGTTTCTAGGTCCTCTACGAGCAAGAAAATTTATGTGTGTATACTAATCCATTTATATACACGTATCTATAAATATTTCCATGTGACCATCTTACCTTTATTAAGCTAAGCATGACTTTGTACTGATGTCTCCAAGTCTAATACATTACCACATGGCTCTTTCTGATTATCTGTAAATGTCCAACTCCAACAGTGAGAAACCTGGCTCCCACCATGTGCCACCCATTTATTTAATTGTTCCATTTAAGTACACATGTATAGCATTATCAGAACTGTTATCCTATACCCTGATGGGAAGCAACTTTATCAATTAGAGTACAGTGCTTATGTGTAGTTCCTTTAACCCTTAGTCTTACAGGCTCCACTTACTTTCAAAGTTAGATTAGCACCTCCCCCCCCACTCCCTTGAGTGAAGTTTTCTTATACATTTATAATGTAGCTGGATTCTTTGTTATAGACTGCATTCCATCCTGAGATTCCCTGACCTCCTAGATGATTTTTTAAAATTTGCATACCATAAAGTTGACTCTTTGTACTGCAGAGTTCTGTTGGTGTTTACAAGTGCATCATGTTATATATTACCATTAGAGTATCACACAGAATAGTTTCTCCAATCCAAAAAAAAAAAATCACCTGTATTTCAGCTATTCAGCTTGCAACCACTGATGATGCATTTGTTTTTCAAAAGCTGAATATTAATTTAATTCCTTACCATATTAACTCTTGGGTATGAGTCTGGAGGAGGAGATAGAAAAAAAAAAGACTATTCTTAAGGAATGTATGGTCTTATTTGGAAAAGTAAGATGACTATAAATGAAATAACTAGAAAACTGAAAGGACAGTATAAACTAAACTGGCAAGTGGTTTGAAGAACTAAGGAAATTCAATTAAGGAGAGGTCATTAAAGGCCGTGATTAGACAAAGAAGCTTATAGGGAAGGTATGAATCTTGACCAGGCATTTGAGGGAACTGTTTGATTTGATTGAGTTGGGTACCTAGTGTAACAGTATGAGAATAGTCTTAACAGGAGGAGAAAAACCAGCATGTATATGGGAGAGAGTGGATTGTCTGAAAAAAAAAATTAAATAATTTGTAGAAGAAAGTATATCTTGTAGTTGTTTCACAGGGAAAATGATCATGTGAAATGTACATAGATCTGTAAAGTTACTTTTCTATTCTTTCTCTGCTCCTTCCTTCCCCAGTAACATTTATGATTTTAATGTCAGAGAGTCAACAAATAATGAAGAAAAGTAAAGTTTTTAGGGTAAAAAATTGAAGACATTTTCAGATTTCATTCTCCTTACTTTTCTTTTTCCTTTTCTTTTTTTAACTTAGATGAATTGTCACCACCTTTTTCTGAACAACACAACAGGGAGCAAATTTTAATTGGCTTGGAAAAGTTTATTCAAAAAGAATATGATGGTATGTTGTATGTCAAAGTTGATTGCTTTTGTTATTATAGTTACCTGGTCTGAGTTTCATTCATTTGTTTAAAAAGTGTTTATTGCATGTTATATGTTAGGTACTATTCTAGGTGCTGGGGATACAGTGCTAATAAAAGAGGTGAAACCAGCTCTCATGAAGCTTATATTAAGAGGGGTGACAGATAGTCAACTGACAAGTAAATAATATATCAGGAAATAATAAACACTGTTAAAGTACAGGAGTTAGAACGATAGTGATGAGGTGTTATGGTATTTCTCTCTGATAAGGTGACATTTGAGCAGAGCCATTAATAGTATAAAGGAGCAAATTATTATGAATATTCAAGGAGAGAACATTCGAGAGAGAAGGAGCAGCAAGTACAATACCCCATGACTCAATTATGTTTGATGTGCTTGAAAGTTAGTGTGGCTTGAGTGGAGTGTGTGAGGTAGCCTGTAATAGAAAGGTGAGATCAGAGAGTTAACCTAGATTTTGGATCATTAGAGTCTTATAGGTGTTAGTAGAAGGACTTTGAATTTTATTTTGAATGTCTAATGAGAAGGCTTCTGGAGGGTTTTAACACGTAAGTGACATGATCTGAGAGAATGGAGTACAGGTCCATAAGAATAGAAGCAAGCAGAACATTTAAGAAGCTGTTGCATAAGTTCAGATGAGACATAATAGTGATTTGGAAGAGTAGGTGAAAAGTGGTTAGATTGAGAATATATTTTGAATGTAGAGTCAACAGGATCTTCTGATGCATTACATGTTAGATGTGACAAAAAGAAAGGAGTCAAGGATGGTTTCAGGATTTTTCCTTCACTAGTTGGGTGGTGCTATTTAATTGAGATGGTAAAAAAATAGCAGAAGGGAGCAGGTTTTGGGCATGAGGTAAAGAATCAAGAGTTCTGTGGCCAAATATTTTAGAAAAGGATGAAGAGTTGATTTATAATCAGAATGAACTTATACCTTTAAAATATGATCTGTTTTGTGCTACAGGATTCTATTTTTAATTACATTTGCTAGTGTATAAAGTATTGACCAAATCTAAGTTCTTGTTATATTAAACCCATGCACTTTTTATTTGCTGATGAATGTAGCTTCTTTTATATCTCTCAGTTGTCATTGATTTCAAGTGGGGCATCAGAACTAAATAGGAGGATTAAGTTTGAAAATACAGAATTTGTTATCTAAATATGTAGGCTACAAGAATTAATAGGGAGAATAATCCAATCTTGTTAAGCCACAGCTTATTGAGTGACAATAATAAGCATGAAGGAATAACCCTAATAATATATATATATATATATATTATTATATATATAACTATATATATAATAATTGTATATATAATTTATATCAGATAGATTAATCCCTCACTTTAGAGGAGAATTAATTCTATATACTAAGATGATATTTGTGAAACTACTTGAATTGTGCCCTGAAGAAACTAGTTTATTTCCAAGAGATAAATCTCTAAATATTGATCTTAACTATTGGTATTGATGTTGCGAATGAATAAAAGTAGATGAATTTATGAGGTCGTTAAGTTGGAAGAAGGTAAAGGACTTGGTAAGTGTTTGGATGTGAAAGTTGAGAGGTGTTAAGAACCACATGTATATTTCTGAATAATAGTAGGTTTGAGGTGAAGTTGCTAGTTTAGTTTTGACTTGTTGAATTTATGATGTCTGTGGAAAAATGGGAAAAGCAGTTAGATACATGGGTGTGAGATTTTGGGGAGAAGACCTGGGCTTTAGGTGAGTGTTTTGGAATTTCTCAGTGTATCTGCTAATGGTAGCTAATTTAAGCCGTGGAATTGGATAAGATTATCCTGTGGTAGGCCATTAGTAGTTAATAGAAGACTCCTCTTTCCTGATAATTATAAAACTTTTGACTTTTATTTTCCTTTGCTTAGAAAAGGCAAGATTGTGCTTATTTGGCTCTTCTAAGAATGGATTTGGATTTCGTGATAGTGATCTGGATATTTGTATGACCCTTGAAGGCCACGAAAATGCAGAGGTAAGAGTTAGTGTTTGGAAATTGATGTGGAAGTTTATTTTCTTCTAGTGATGAGTCTGTTTTTAATTTTGTATGTAGAATTGATAAAAATGTAAGGTGTCATTCTTTGTATAAATATATTAGTAATAGCAGTGTTTGAAATGTAAAAGCATTAGCATCATTTTAGAAGACATTCAAGTATTTAAGTAAGTAAATTTACTGTTTCAGTGATTTTATAATGTAAAAACCATGTCACAGATAGTTAGTGCTTTTTAATGAATTTGTGGAAAAAATATACCATAGAGTTGGAATTTTTTTCATTAGCGCCAATGAAAAACTGTTGCTTCAGTTTGGTAGTGAACATTGATCTCACTTACTCTGTCTTTTCATATCTCTTCCATTAGGTGATGTCTCTGTATCACTAAAGATAGAGAGTAAAGGTGGACGTTTAATTTATAAATGGATTGTGTTCTACAAGTTGATTATAATTTGGGGGTACTCAAAACACATTTTTTTTCCATAGAAGCATTGTCATAAATTATGTGTTCTAGGCTAGCTTTTAGAAACTCATTTTGGGCGGGGAGGGGAACTAACATTTGAGCCCCCAGTATACACTTTTCCATACATTATCTCATTTCACTCTTACAACCACCTTCGAGGTAGATAATTTCCCCCATTTTACAGATGAGGAAACTGAGGCTTTGAGAGATAAACTGACTTGCTCAAGTTCACACAGCTAGTAAATGTTGGAGCCGGGATTCATACCCAGGTCTGTCTGACTCCAGAGTTCATGCTCTTTCCATTGTATCCCACTGCTTCTCTGTAATTTATTTAACCCATAATGTAGTTGAAATATAGTACTAATAGTACTGTAGAACCTAACCCCTACTTTCTGAAATTGAAAGCTTTCTGAGTTCCACCATGAGATGCCAGGAGCAAACCTTCCCCCAGAGCAGTCTCAGCAGTGAGAGTGGGTACTTATGTTTTCCTTTTTTGTGTACCAGGCCTCAACAGTGGGAATGAGTTTGTCCGAGCTCCAGTAAAGAAAGGGACTGAATGGACAGGGAAGAAGTGTCCCGGGTCTTCCTAGCAGCAACTAGAAAAGGAGGGTATCTCTGTAGTTGCTCGTTTCTTTAACAGCATAGCTGTTGGTATTTATGTTTCAAAATCAGGGACTGCTTGCAAGATTGGGGTGAGGCCAAGCTTCTGGCATCTTTAGTGGTGTCAGTATAGCCTCTGTTGTATTATAAAAGAATTCAGCAGAATAGTGTACCTGTGCATTTTGGAAATAGTTTTTTCAAAAGGTGTTTTTAAATTGTTAGAACCAAAGAAAAGATGGCAGTGATACCTGGTAGATGCTTATTTCTGGTCCCAAGAAATTGCTTCTGGTGTTAATATCTTTTTGTTCTATAAAGAAAATGAAAAGTTATAAATTTTTTAGTTCTCCTTAACCCACTTCTACTCAATGCCATCTCCTTGGAAAGAGGCTTCCCCTTTCCATTCTGAAGGGCAGGAATTGAGGGAATAGGAAGTGGTTTTTACCCAGGAAGAAGGTTAGGGTTTTAGATCCCTTCTATGTAAAATTTAATAATCAGATGTCTCATCACCAAGGGTTTGTATACTACATATTACCTGTGCCATTCACTCTGGAAAGTTGAAACAATGAAAATGAGTAAATTATTTTCTTCCAGATGAGCCATAAGGGAAACTTTCAATTAGTATAAATTGTATCTTTGTATAATAAAGAGAAAAACAACCTCTTGTATTATGTGTTAATTCTAAAGATTCCCTTGAAATCCCCAGGTTAAGCTGCAATGACTACTGCTCTGTTGTAGCTAAAAAGAGCATGTTGGGGATGTGCAAAAGTGATTTTAGTAGTAGATGTGGGCATTGAGCTTAATCCAGTTAATTTATGCGGTTATCTTCCTTGTTCCTTATATTAGGGTTATCGTTACCATATCAGCTTTGCTGTCTAGTTTTTAAATAACCAACACATTTAAATTTGCAGAGGTAAGAGGGTTTTTTTTGAAGAAGTAGGTGCTGGTAATAGTAGGATTATTCTTCTTTTCCTCATCAACATATGATAATAAATAGCTGACAGACTTAAAGTGCTACTTTGTATGAAGTATGCTGCTGAATGCTTTACATAGGTGTCTCATGTAATCCTTCCAGCTCCTTTATAAAAGAGTAGGAGTTGATGATTATCTTGATTTTATAAGTAGTATGAGGCTCAAAGGGGTTAAGGATCTGGTCAGAGTCACACAGCTAGTCAGTACTTAGTTCAAGATTTGAATCCAGGTTTGTCTAAATTCACAGCCTATGTTCTTAATCACTATACTGTTTTGCCTTCACCAAACCCATCTCTAGTTTTTTTATCCATGTATTTGAAAACATTATTCTCCTGTTTTTGTGCTTCTCAAACTTAATGTGGATGTGAATTACCTGGGAATGTTGTTACTATGCAGATTATGATTCAGTAGACTGGAGTGGAGACTGAGATTCTGCATTTATATCAAGTTTCCAGGTGTTGGTGATACTGCAGGTCTGTGGACCATGTTCTTTGACTAGCAAGGTTATATAAGCCTTCTGGCTGGAGATTTTAAGTGCTAATATTAAATGTCTAGATTAAAATAGAATTTGCACAAGACCAAGTTGAGTCAGACAAACTTTATGATTTATTTCTTTTGTTTTTTAGAAATTAAATTGTAAGGAAATAATTGAAAATTTGGCGAAAATTCTTAAGAGACATCCAGGTATGAACTTTAAAACAACAGAAAATTTTTTTTTTCATTTTATGAAAATTATTTAACCTAGTGAAGTTTTTTTTTTTTTTTAAATCAGGTTTAAGAAACATTTTGCCTATAACTACTGCCAAAGTGCCTATAGTAAAATTTGAACACAGACGAAGTGGTTTAGAAGGCGATATCAGTTTATATAATACGTTGGTAAGTTTCATTGTCTGTAAAGACCCAGGTATGTTTACAGTTGTCATTTTAAAAGTTTACAGATCACTGACTGTACCTTTATGTTTAAAACTTACGAATGTGGTTAGTATAGGGAAAAAAAAATTTTATCAGTCATCTTAACATTTCCTTCAGATTGAAGGTTAATTTTTGCTTGACTCATTTACAGGTATTTTAAGTTTAACATTTATATATATTCTATGTGGAGTTTATCTTTTTAGCTGATCTGTAAGTTTAATTTTAATAAATTTGAAATGCTTTCAAATATGTAATTTATTTTTCAGGCTCAGCATAACACAAGAATGCTAGCTACATATGCAGCTATTGATCCTAGAGTGCAGTACTTGGGATATACTATGAAAGTGTTTGCTAAGGTATTTATGAAAAAGCTAATGATCTGCTTTGTTATAATACTCATGATATTAAAGTAAAACATGCTGATGTCAGACTTGTGACAAATGTTTTCTCAGTTTGGTTTACCTGAGATTTTAAGAAGAAACTGTCAATATTAAATGGTTTAAAGTTATACCTTTCAGAGTAGGGTGATTCTTAGTTTTTTTCTGTGTTTGCTCTCCTCTCATAGGTAACACTCTAGTAAATTTCTCATAGTATAATTTCTCAATGCAGTAATAATTTCCAACCCTAGTCCTGGGAGTTGGCATACCATCCTAGTTAAAAGGCTCTGGGTTAGGAAATCTGGTGTTTGGGTTTAGTGGTAAATTTTTCTGGCCAAGAAAACAAAGCAATACCAATAAAACCTAATGTTTCCCCTGTTATAACACTTAAAATACTGAATTCTGTTTTCTTGGTTGTTTTGCTAAGTGAGTAAACTCCATGAGGATTGAGGCCTCTGTATCTTTATTTCAGTGTAGTGCCTGCTTTATGGTAGGTGCTCAGTAAATAGTTAATTGTGTGAATGTGTTGGTGGAAGGGTTTTAGTAGGGTAGTGACTTGGTTACATTTTCATTTCATAAAGCCGACTCTTCCAAAAGGGAGACATATTTGTTTAGATATTCCTATACATGTCTTTATGGACAGAGTCATCTTAGAAAAGGAAAGCATCCAGCCACATACTACAAATCATTTGATACAGCTAGTCTTCTACATTCACCTCACAGAATAACTCCAACATGACAGTTCCTTACTCTCATTGAGTTTGGGTAGTGAAATCAAGTGGTTCCATATATATGGAATCTATGAAAAAAAAATGTCATGAAGAACCTAGGGGTAAGACAGGAATAAAGACACAGACCTACTAGAGAATGGACTTGAGGATATGGGGAGGGGGAAGGGTAACCTGTGACAAAGCGAGAGAGTGGCATGGACATATATACACTACCAAATGTAAAATAGATAGCTAGTGGGAAGCAGCTGCATAGTACAAGGAGATCAGCTCAGTGTTTTGTGACCACCTAGAGGGGTGGGATAGGGAGGGTGGGAGGGAGGGAGACGCAAGAGGGAAGAGAGATGGGAACATATGTATACGTATAACTGATTCACTTTGTTATAAAGCAGAAACTAACACACCATTGTAAAGCAATTATACTCCAATAAAGATGTAAAAAATAAAAAAGATCAAGTGGTTCATGTCAGAAAAATCATTCCTTTCCCTTTATATAATATCAGCTAAAGCTTTACTCAAGGGAAGTCTCTGAGGATTCTTTCAGGGTTTTTGTTTGTTTGTTTGTTTGTTTGTTTTTGCGGTACACGGGCCTCTCACTGCCGTGGCCCCTCCCGTTGCGGAGCACAGGCTCCGGATGCGCAGGCTCAGCAGCCATGGCTCACGGGCCCAACCGCTCTGTGGCACGTGGGATCCTCCCGGACCGGGGCACGAACCCGTGTCCCCTGAATTGGCAGGCGGACTCTCAACCACTATGCCCCCAGGGAAGCCCCCAGGGTTTGTTTTTAATTAAAAAAAAATTTTTTTTGAATAGCCAACGTATTCATGTTCAAAAATTAAAAGGTCTAATGGGATTTATGGCAGAAAATCTTCTTCCACATCTGTCTCCTAGCCAACCTTTGCCTCTTAGAGGCAAACCGTGTTAAACGTTCCTTTGTATCCTTCCAGAAATACATTATTCCAGTGCAAGCACATTTCCTGCCACTTTTTATTATAGGTATAAACACACTGAAAACACTGTTTTGTACTTTGCTTTTTTAACGGAGCAATAAATATTGGAGATTATTTCCTATTAGGTATACTAAGAGTTTTCCTTTTTTTTAATGGCTACATACTGTTCCATTGTGTGGATAGTCATCAGTTTTTTAAACCTGTACTTTACTGATGAGCTTTAAGTTCTTTCTCATATTTGCTATTAAAGTAGTGTTACAATAGAAATTTTATTTAGTCATTTCACATGTTTCTTGGCATATTTGCAGGATAAATTCTTAGAATAGAATTGATACATTAAGGGAGATGTGCTTTTATAATTTTGATATTGCCAAATTATTCTTCATGAAATTTGTGCTACTGTATACTCTTTAATGTATGAGTACCTGTTTACCCATACCCTTTATAACAGCTTGTTATTGAACTTTTGGGTATTTGATCGTTTGATGGGTTTAAAAAATGGTGTCTTAAGGTAGTCAATACTTCTGCATGGAATAAGATTCTGAAGTTTTATTTTCAATCATTATGTTTTTTTAGCGATGTGACATTGGAGATGCTTCCAGGGGAAGTTTATCTTCATATGCTTATATCCTTATGGTGCTGTACTTTCTGCAGCAGAGAAAACCACCTGTTATCCCAGTTCTACAAGAGGTAAATGTTTAAGAAAACTATAAAGGCATTTCTACAGAGGTGTATACACTCTAAATATAGTAAATCTTGCTCAGTTCATGAGATCATGAAAGATTTTTCCATCATGGATATCCTAAGTTTTCTTCTTTCATTAATGGTTTAATCAAATAATGAACCTTTTTGAAAAGCTTATTATGGGAGAATATAGACTACCAAAAGACGACTAGATGAATAGAACTACTGAATATCTTTTGCAACATTTTTGTATTTCATAGTCTTAGAATGCTGCCAATGATAATGAAATTTGTAGCCATTCATGAACTTATATATTATAGTCTCTGAGATGCAAATACATAAGTTTCTTCTTTTCAGAGTATTCTCCCTCCTCCTGCTTGGCAATGAAGTTTTGATTTATTCCTGTATATACTTTGGTCAACTTTGTGAATTTTGGTTGAGAAAGAAACACAAGGAAATTCTTCCTTACCTCTGTAAGGTCATGTAAATTGCATTAAGCATAAGAATGTACATCAAAAGAAGCAGATTATACTCATATTTACTCGGATTTGGTGACTCATAGAGTCTCTTTTTGTAGTCAATTTATACTCTCTAAAATAGATACAAAGGAGTTCTTAATCATCCATCTGTTCCTCCTCATTCTTGGCACAAAGTGGATTTGCAAGCATTGGGGTGGATCAGGTTCTAATTTCTTAGGTAGGTGGTTATTTTGAGGTAGGTGAGAAGCATCAGAATTGTTTGGAAAATCACATATTCTGATTTCACATAAACTTTGATAGTCATGGCAAAGAAGAGTATCACAAAGTAGCAAGCCATATGTGCGTGTCAGATGGCCTTAGTAAGTTTTTAAAAGTTCTAATGAATGCCATGTGGTTTTAACAGCATTTCTTTCCCTCTTTTAAACAAATAGTGGGAGAGAAATAAAAAATTTAAACGTCCTTTCCTAACAGAAAAATTTAAGTTGCTTGAATCTATGTTGAGTGATGTTTGTTTTTTAACAAGGTTGTTCACTATAGGATATTTAAAACTTTGCATGAATTAATTAGGCCTGCCAAGGCCAAGATTATTCTCTCTATTAGTCTAATTGTTGTTAAGGCTTTAAATTTGGGGATCTTAAGCATAATTGCCCCAGTAATATTATAGCAGCCATTTGCTATAATTTGCTGTGACTTTGATAGAATACTGTGATTAACCCAAATGGAACACAAATTTTGTTTTCATTGTGGTTTGTCTCTGTTCTCTCATTATGTTACCCATGGATGAGGAACCATTGAGGCAGCATGATATAATGGAAACAGCGGTCAGAGCATGATTTTGGAGCCAGAGATAACTGGTCTGAATCCTAATTTTGACATGTGGCCTTCAACAAGCTGCCTGACTGCCACTAGTCTGAATTTTATCATCAGCAAAAATGTAATAATAGTAGTATTATTTCCATGTTGATGTAAGGAACAGAGACATCAAATGCCTTTGAATGTAGTAGATGCTAAAGTAGGAGTTTATAAATGGTGATTGCTCTTATTATTAATTTTATTATTATTATTATTATCATTAGCAGCTTTATTAACATTATTATTGGAAAAATGTAGGTAGGATTGCTGTAGCCAACTTCAAGAACTGTTCCATTATCTGCTTAACAGACAGTGATTGATGAAATGAGAGACAGTCCATGGGATGTTTTCCATCATAATGAGCTCTGATTGTGGGGGGCTTTGTGATACATATGAACTGATGATATATGGATTTTTGCTTCTGGCCTTTTTTGCTTGTCATATGGGACCCCTTGTCCATTGCTCTGGCATCATTTAAGTATTGATCATTGGCATCGATCAACTTTTAAGGGTAAGGATATGTTTAATGAAGCTGATGATCTTTGACTCCATTTGTAATTGAACCTAAACTTTAAGTGACTGGGTGTAATAAGTAAGGCACTGCTAAGAGTGTTTTTCATGATCAACAATACAGAGTTCTTTAGGTCAAAAGGAGCTTTCCTAAGCAGAATGATTTTGCTCTATTCCAGCAATCATCATAAGTAAAAGTAAATTTTCACATAAAAATTAATACTAAGAGAGGATTAGGGAGTGTTAGTGTCACTTGATATTATGAACTGTGTTTTCTTAGCTTATATCAGCTTAAAAATTACAACTGAATGGATGAACCTTGAGGACATTATGCTAAGTGAAATAAACCAGTCACAAAAGGACAAATACTATATGATTCCATTTATAGGAGATACCTAGGGTAGTCAGATTCATAGAGACCGAAAGTAGAATGGTGGTTGCCAGGGGCTGGCAGGAGAGAGGAGTGGGAAATTATTGTTTAATAGGTTCAGAGTTTCATTTGTATAAGATGAGAAGAATTCTATGGATGGATGGTGGTGATGGTAGCACAACAATGTGAATGCACTTAATGCCACTGAACTGTACTCTTAAAAATGACTTAAGATGGTAAACTTCATTATGTGTGTTTTACCACAACTAATAAAATCACAATTTAAATATAGCAGTAGATATATATATAGCTTATTTTATATATAAAATACCATAATAAAATAAAATAAATATGGAAATGTACAGGGTCACTCCTTGTACAGACTTGTTTGGTGAGGTTTTTAGAGAGAAGGCTTGAGTGCTTGAGTAGAGGATGATTGCTGTTGAGAGAAAGAAAAGAGAGAAACAGAAAGAGAAGGTAAATGTGTTGTGTGTGTGCAAAAGAAAGGATAGTATTAGTACTTCTAAGGGCTGAAACAGAGTGGATAGTTAGGCACTATGAAACATGAGAGTTCATTAAAACAGGTGGCAAATCAGTGATTAAATGCCCTCCAAAGCCCACAGGTCGTTTACTGTGTTATTAGCCAACATAATTGGGTTTGGATGTTGGTTGTTTCTCAAAAGTAAGAATTCTGTTAAAGTAATCAAGGTCTAAAGAGGCAGCTTGTATAATAGCATCTTAATCTATGACGGAGCCATGGGGACAGCCTGATCTAGTGGTTTTAAAGTATGTTTTGGTAAGCTCTAGGAGCTCAATAGTGTATGTGTGAGGAGTGGAGGAAGGAAAAGATAAGGTATAGTTTTCTCCACTTAGGCTTTTATCAGAGTACCTCTGTTTTTATCTGTTTTACATGTTGAACTTACAGGAAGGTTCCATTTTAGGAAGGGGTTCTACAGCTTAAAAGAAAAATAAAATTTCAAGAAAACTGACCTAATTAAGCTAATCTCTTATTTTCATTGGGAAAACTGAGGATTTGGAAGGATAATTGTCTTGTCCAGAATCACTACTTGGCAGGACTAAGACTAGAAATGAGGTCTGCTGACTCTGAACTTATTCCAACTTTTTACTTTATTGCTTCTCTTTCTTAAAACTCCTATAGAAAATAATTCTCAAAATTGCTTGTAGAGGTCAGTTGTGCCTGTACAGTCATCTTGTGGAATTCTTCTAGTGAAGTAGCATTACCTTCCCCCCTTTCCTTAGGACAGTGAATTACTATTCATAATTAATCATGAAGATTTCACGATCTTTATCAAAATGTCAAGGAAAGCTACCTAATTTTCTGTTTTAAAATATCAGTGTCCCAGCACTTTTCAACCTCATCTGATACAGATAACTGATTAAAGGTACTAGAGCCTTTCCCCACAACAAATAGCTTCTTTGATTTCCTTTAAGGTGTACAATCAATAAGTATTATCTCTTATGTATTTCTGCGTCTGTGATCCTTTGATGAAAATGCTATTTTCATCTGCCTTTTCTTTAGTTTTACTTCATTAAACTTGGGCTGGATGTGTTTTGATAGCCAAATAGATAATATCAAATGTATTGTTTGGAGAGTCTGAGGTTCTTAAGATATCCTTTCCCAGCTTTGGTCTTTCAGATACATTTTATTCATTAATAACTTGACATCAGATTATACCATCTTGACATGTTCCTTTTGGAATAAGTGTTTCACTATGTCTATTATAGGTAAATTCTAAAATGATATGAGGGTATTTAGGCTTTTGGGTTGGATGGCTTGAAATCTAATAGTAAAATTGATTTTTTAATGCAGATCTTTGATGGAAAACAGATTCCACAGAGAATGGTTGATGGATGGAATGCTTTTTTCTTTGATAAAACAGAAGAACTGGTAATTTTTTCATCGTTTTTATGTTATGGAATGCTCACTGATGCATGTTAGGATGTGCATAATTTAAGTTAATAATTTTACTTGGACTTGGGGGTCCATATTTTGGACATGTATAGACATGTCTCTCTCCTTTCTTTTTTCTCACCTGTAGAAAAAACGTTTACCTTCACTTGGAAAGAACACAGAAACATTAGGAGAGCTTTGGTTGGGACTGCTTCGCTTCTATACTGAAGAATTTGATTTCAAAGAATATGTAATTAGCATTCGGCAGAAAAAGCTATTGACAACTTTTGAGAAGCAGTGGACATCCAAATGCATTGCTATTGAAGGTAATCATTCAGCTGATATTAATTCAGGAACAACATGAAACAGAGCAAAACAGAACAAAAAGCCAGAGTTTTATTTGGCCAGTGAAACTGAGGGGAAAACTGAAACACATTAGAATTTGGAAGATTCTTCCTCTTGGTTTTTATCAGTTTCCATCCTTTAATCTATAATTATAAAAGAATAATTTTCTCACTTTGATGGTCTGAGTTACGTAGTGTTAAACTCTAGTTATGGCTACTAACTATATTTATGTTACAACGAGCATAATTCTTAAATAAAAAATATTTCTTTTCTAGACCCTTTTGATTTGAATCATAACCTTGGTGCTGGAGTTTCTAGAAAAAGTAAGTTTTAAATATAGAAATCCCCTACTTTTAAAGCTCTTACACATTAAGGTCTGCATCTTTATTGTTTTTCTTCTTTCTTCAATAGTGACCAATTTCATCATGAAAGCATTTATCAATGGAAGGAAACTTTTTGGTACCCCCTTTTATCCACTCATTGGCAGAGAAGCTGTAAGTTTACATAATTTGAATTCTGAATCTTTTCTTTTTCCTTATAGAATTTTTTTTTTTTTGTAGTACAAGAAACCTAATCCTGTTCCAAGTTGGTGTTATTTATTTGGCTGTGCTGGGTCTATTTGTTCTTACTGCACTTATCATAGTCCATAGTGAGATATATATTTGCTAAATTTTGTTTATTTATTTAATCTATTTGTTAAATTCTGTATCCCCCACTAGACTATATAGCTCCATGAGGACAGGGTTCATGTCTGTAAGGTTCACCATCGTATTTCCAGTGCCTGTTATAATTTCTGGCACATAGGAAGCATTTGTTGAACAAACGAGGGTGGATAGTCAAGACTCAAGATCCTTTAATCTTGAATTTGAGGTTCTGCCTACTGCCTCTCTTCTGTCTCTTGAAATCTTGATGAAAATATAAACAGAGAGGTCAACACTGAAGTAATACTTTATTTGCTGAGGCTTCTGCTTTAATTTTGGTGTAGCCCTTGGTAAGCTGAATTAGCATGGAACTAAGAGGATTCTTTTTGCCTGAAATGGGTGGTGTAGTGTCCCCCATTCCTCTTGGTCTTACTCTGGTTTTGGGTTGCTTTCTAATGGGAGGATGTCATAGTTTCACAGTGAAAGAAATGAGAAGAAATCTCAAAAGAGAAACCAGGTCTCTGTTTTTGCATAATGAATATCCTTGATCTTGTTCAGTCCAGTTTCATCACTCTTTCTTGGAGTGTGGGGTAAGAAAAGCAGAAAAAGTCTAGAGCTTTTTCCCCATGGAACATTTTTGATAGTCCTGCCTAATAGGGGGTGGGGGTGATAATAACTATAGTGGAAATAAAATAACAGGAAATTTGAAACAACACAAAATTCTTGCAGGAACAAAATGTCTAACAAAAGGAAAATACAACAATAATTTTACTAACATATTAATTAAAATAGCAGTAAATGAAAAGCACAGTCAGATCACAACAAATCTGGTGATGCACTGATAAAACATTTTACCTGAAAATTGTGGGAATTCTATTCGTGTGTATATGCGCATATGTTTGGTGGGAACCTAGCAGTTTCGTGCAGTCAGACATTTCAGTAAAATACTAATGTAGCGTCCTCAGTAAATTGGAAATGTGCTAATTTAGTCTGTGAATACAAAATTTTAGTAACTCTTAATTATTCAGTATGTTATAAGTAGTCCTCATAGATATCAAAGTCTTTGGTCTTGAATGTGATTTAGTGTAAGAACCAAACATCAGTTTGGAGCCTATCACAAAGGGCCTGTGGATCTGCCAATCATCTTTTAATCTACTTTATTCTGTTATAAAGTCAATATGTGGTATTTTATAGCTTGGATATACCAGTTTAACTATTCTCCTTTGATGGACATTTAGGTTGATATCAGTGTTATAACTGATATAGTAGAAAAATAACCTTGTTACATAGTCTTTCATGCTTATATTTTCCATAGTAAAGTTTATTCTTTCAACACATATTTACTGAATTCCTACCATGTACCTATTTCTCTGCTATGAACTGGGATTATAACAGCATACAAAGTAGATGTGTTTCATCCCCTTAGATTCTAATGAAGATGAAGACAAGTATATTTTCTGTTCTTTCACCTTTCTTGCTCACTTGAACATTCCCACTTCAACTATTCTTCTATTCACTAGGTCCTCTGACATATTGACACATTTTTCCCCAATCTATCAGCTATCTACTGTCTTCATTTTTTTCCCCCATTTAAACAGATTCCCTGGTACCTCCAGCATATACCTTATATTCCTTTGTACGATTGTCCTTCTTTTGCACCATTATGTGTTCAACCTTAACATGAACTCAGCCATCCACCATCTCTCTATGCTTGGCCTAAGCACTGATGGAAAAAAATCTTAAAGCTAGGCAGTTTTGTTTATATAGCACAACTATAAATTAATGTTCATCAGCCTCAACTGGACTTTCAATACTATCTGACATTCTTCTACATTTCTTTAGTTACCTGTGTCTCGCATTCAATAAGAACTATTTCATATTTTTATTTTACTCAAAATTCAGTACCCATCTTTCTTCTCTGCCTTTCTCATGCTTACATGTTTTCCCTTTGAGACAAAGATGATATTAGATAGATAGATACTCCTTCAACTTTCTGCTACCAGATCTATAAATCTGCTTACATTTTCAGATATCTCTTCTTTTTTTAAAATTTTATTTCATTTTGGAGCATAGTTGATTAACAGTGTTCTGTTAGTTTCAGGTGTACAGCATAGTGATTCAGTTATACATATACATATATCTATTCTTTTTCAAATTCTTTTCCCATTTAGCTTTTTACAGAATATTGAGCAACATTCCCGTGCTATACAGTAGCAGGTCCTTGTACAGATACATACAGTTGGTTACCTATTTTAAATATAGCAAAGTGTACATGTCAATCCCAAACGCCCAATCTATCCTTCCCCCCGACCCTTCCTCCCCAGTAACCATAAGTTCTCTAAGTCTGTGAGTCTATTTCTGTTTTGTAAATAAGTTCATTTGTATCATTTTTTAAAGAATCTGCGTATAAGCAATATCATATGATATTTGTCTTTCTCTGTCTGACTTACTTCACTTAGTATGATAATCTCAAGGTCCATCCATGTTGCTGCAGATGGCATTATTTTGTTCTTTTTAATGGCTGAGTAATATTCCATTATATATATGTACCACAACTTCTTTATCCATTCATCTGTTGATGGACATTTAGGTTGCTTCCGTGTCTTGGCTATTGTAAATAGTGCTGCAGTAAACATTGGGGTGCATATATCTTTTCAAATTATGTTTTTCTCTGGATATATGCCCAGGATTGGGATTGCTGGATGATATGGTAGCTCTATTTTTAGTTTCTTAAAGAACCTCCATTCTGTTCTTCATACTGGCTGTACCAATTTACATTCCCACCAACAATGTAAGAGGGTTCCCTTTTCTCTACACCTTCTGCAGCATTTATTATTTGTGGGTTTTTTGATGATAGCCATTCTGACCGGTGTGAGGTGATACCTCGTTGTAGTTTTGATTTGCATTTCTCTAATAATTAGCAGTGTTGAGCATCTTTTCATGTGCCTCTTGGCCATCTGTATGTCTTCCTTGAAGAAATGTCTATTTAGTTTTTCTGCCCATTTTTTGATTGTTTTTTTTAAATTTAATTTATTTTTGGCTGCGTTGGGTCTTCGTGCTGCGCATGGGTTTTCTCTAGTTGCAGTGAGTAGGAGCTACTGTTCGTGGCGGTGCACGGGCTTCTCACTGCGATGGCTTCTCTTGTCACTGAGCACAGGCTCTAAGTGTACAGGCTTCAGTAGTTGTGGCTCATGGGCTCTAGAGCTCAGGCTTAGTAGTTGTGGCGCACAGGCTTAGTTGCTCCACGGCATGTGGGATCTTCGCGGACCAGGGCTCGAACCTGTGTCCCCTGCATTGGCAGGCAGATTCATAACCATTGCGCCACCAGGGAAGCCCCTTGGTTGTTTGTTTTTTTGATATTGAGCAGCATGAGCTGTTTGTAAATTTTAGGGATTAATCCCTTGTTGGTCACATCATTTACAAATATTTTCGCCCATTCTGTGGGTTGTATTTTCATTTTGTTCATGGTTTCCTTTGCTGTGCAAAAGCTTTTGAGTTTCATTAGGTCCCATTTGTTTGTTTATTTTTTTATTTCCATTACTCTAGGAGATGGCTTGGGAAAGGTATTTCTGTGATTTATGTCAAAGAGTGTTCTGCCTGTGTTTTCATCTAAGAGTTTTATAGTATCTGGTCTTATATTTAGATCTTTAATCCATTTTGAGTTTATTTTTGTATATGGTATTAAGGAATGTTCAAATCTCATTTTTCTACATGTAGCTGTCCAGTTTTCCCAGCGCTATTTATTGAAGAGACTGTCTTTCCTCCATCGTATAGTCTTGCCTCCTTTGTAATTGATTAATTGACCATAGGTGTGTGGGCTTATTTCTGGGCTTTCTGTCCTGTTCCAGTGATCTATATTTCTGTTTTTGTTCCAGTACCGTACTCTTTTGATGACTGTAGCTTTGTAGTATAGTCCAAAGTCAGGGATCCTGATTCCTCCAGCTCCGTTTTTCTTTCTCAAGATTGCTTTGGTCATTCAGGTTCTTTTCTGTCTCCATGAAAGTTTAAGATTTTTTTGTTCTAGTTCTGTGAAAAATGCCATTGGTAATTTGATAGGGATTGCATTGAATCTGCAGATTGCCTTGGGTAGTATAGTCATTTTGACAATATTGATTATTCCAATTTAAGAACATGATATATCTCTCCATCTGTTTGTGTCATCTTCGATTTCTTTCATCAGCGTCTTATAGTTTTTGTAGGACAGCTCTTTTGTCTCTATAGGTAGGTTTATTCCTAGGTATTTTATTCTTTTTGATGCGATGGTAAATGGGGTTGTTTATTTAATTTCTCTTTCTGATCTTTTGTTGTTAGTGTATAGAAATGCAAGAGATTTCTGTGTATTAATTTTGTATTCTGTAACTTTACCAAATCCATTGATGAGCTCTAGTAGTTTTCTGGTAGTATCTTTAGGGTTTTCTATGTGTAGTGTCATTTCATCTGCAAAAGTGACAGTTTTACTTCTTTTCCAATTTGGATTCCTTTTATTTCTTTTCCTTCTCTGACTGTCATGGCTAGGACTTCCAAAACTGTGTTGAATACAAGTGGCGAAAGTGGTTATCCTTGTCTTGTTCCTAATCTTAGTGGAAATGCTTTCAGCTTTTCATGGTTGAGTATGATGTTAGCTATAGGTTTGTCATATATGGCCTTTATTATGTTGAGGTATGTTCCCTCTATGCCCACTTTCTAGAGAGTTTTTATCATAAATGGGTGTTCAATTTTGTCAAAAGCTTTTTCTGCATCTAATGAGATGGTCATATGGTTTTTATTCTTCAACACGTTGATGTGGTGTGTCACACTGATTGATTTGCATATACTGAAAAATCCTTGCATCCCTGGAATAAATCCCACTTGATCATGGTTTGTGATCCTTTTAATGTATTGTTGGATTTGGATTGCTAGTATTTTGTTGAGGATTTTTGTGTCTATGTTCATCAGTGATATTGGCCTGTAATTTTTTTTTTGTGGTATCTTTGTCTGGTTTTGGTTTTAGGGTGTTGGTGGCCTCATAGCATGAGTTTGGGAGTATTCCTTCTTCTGCAATTTTTTGGAATAGTTTCAGAAGGATAGGTGTTAACTCTTCTCTGTTTGATAGAATTTGCCAGTGAAGCCATCTGGTCTTGGACTTTGGTTTGTTGGGAGTTTTTAATTTTATTACCATTATTTTTTAATATTTATTTATTTATTTTTGGCTGCATCGGGTCTTAGTTGAGGCACGTGGGATCTTTTGTTGCAGCATGCCAGCTCTATTGCGGCACGTGGGCTTCTCTCTAGTTGTGGTGCGTGGGCTCCAGAGCGTTAAGGCTCAGTAGTTGTGGCACACAGGCTCTGTAGTTGTGGCACGTGGGCTCTGTAGTTGTGGAGCGCAGGCTCCAGAGCATGTGGGTTCTGTAGTTGCAGCATGTGGGCTTAGTTGCCCCGCGGCATGTAGAATCTTAGTTCCCCAACCAGGGATCGAACTTGCGTCCCCTGCCTTGGAAGGCAGATTCTTAACCACTGGACCACCAGGGAAGTTCCTGTTGGGAGTTTTTTAATCAGTTTCAATTTCAGTACTTGTGATTGGTCTGTTCATATTTTCTATTTCTTCTTGGTTCAGTCTTGGGAGATTGTACCTTTCTAAGAATTTGTCCATTTCTTCCAGGTTGTCCATTTTATTGGCATATAGTTGCTTGTAGTAGTCTCTTATGATCCTTTGTATTTCTGTGGTGTCTGTTGTAACTTCTCCTTTTTAATTTTTAATTTTATTGATTTGAGCCCTCTTCTTTTTTTTTCTTGATGAGTCTGGCTAAAGGTTTATCAGTTTTGTTTATCTTTTCAAAGAAGCAGCTTTTAGTTTCATTGATCTTTTCTGTTGTTTTCTTCTTTTCTATTTCATTTATTTCTGCTCTGATCTTTATTGTTTCTTCCCTTCTACTAACTTTGGGTTTTGTTTGTTTTTCTCTGGTTGCTTTAGATACAAGGTTAGGTTGTTTATTTGTGATTTTTCTTGTTTCCTGAGGTAAGATTGTGTTGCTATAAACTTCCCTCTTAGAACTGCTTTTACCTGTTCCATAGGTTTTGGATCATTGTGCTTTCATTTTCATTTGACTCTAGGTATTTTTTAATTTACTCTTTGATTTCTTCAGTGATCCATTGGTTGTTTAGTAGCATATTGTTTAGCCTCCACGAGTTTGTGTTTTTTACAGTTTTTTTCTTATAGTTGATTCCTAATCTCATAGCATATGGTCAGAAAAGATGCTTGATATGATTTTTTTTTAATTAACTACTTTATTTTATTTATTTTTGGCTGCGTTGGGTCTTTGTTGCTGCATGCAGGCTTTCTCTAGTTGTGGTGAGCAGGGGCTACTCTTTGTTGAGGTGTGCAGGCTTCTCATTGTGGTGGCTTCCCTTGTTGCAGGTCATGGGCTCTAGGCGTGTGGGCTTCAGTAGTTGTGGCACGCGGACCCTAGAGCACATGGGCTTCAGTAGTTGCAGCATGTGGACTCAGTATTTGCAATGCGCGGGGTCTATGGACGCAGGCTTCAGTAGTTGTGGTGCATGGGCTCAGTATTTGTGGCTCGTAGGCGCTAGAGCACAGGCTCAGTAGTTGTGGTGTGCAGGCTCAGTAGTTGTGGCGCACAGGCTTAGTTGCTGTGTGGCATGTGGGATCTGCCCAGACCAGGGATCAAACCCAGGTCTCCTAAATTGGCAGGTGGATTCTTAACCACTGTGCCACCAGGGAAGTCCCACTTGATATGACTTTAATTTTCTTAAATTTACCGAAGCTCGTTTTGTGGCCCAGCTTGTGATCAGTCCTGGGGAATGTTCTATGTGCACTTGAGAAGACTGTATATTCTGCTGCTTTTGGATGGAATACTCTGTAAATATCAATTAAGTCAATCTGGTCTAATGTGTCATTTCAGGCCTGTGTTTCCTTATTGATCTTCTGTCTGGATGATCTGTCCATAGATGAAAGTGGAGTGTTAAAGTCCCCCACTATTATTGTGTTACTGTTGATTTCTCCTTTTATGGCTGTTAGTATTTGCCTTATATATTGGAGTGCTCCTATGTTGGGTGCATATATATTTATAATTGTTATATTTTCTTCTTGGATTGACCCTTTGATCATTATGTAGTGTCCTTTGTCTCTTGTAACAGTCTTTATTTTAAAGTCTTTTTTGTCTGATATGAATATTGCTACTCCAGCTTTCTTTTTTTTTTTTGCGGTACGCGGGCCTGTCACTGTTGTGGCCTCTCCCATTGCGGAGCACAGGTTCCGGACTGCAGTCTCAGTGGCCATGGCTCATGGGCCTAGCCGCTCCGCGGCATGTGGGATCTTCCTGGACCAGGGCACGAACCCATGTCCCCTGCATCAGCAGGTGGACTCTCAACCACTGCGCCACCAGGGAAGCCCTCCAGCTTTCTTTTGATTTACATTTGCATGGAATACCTTTTTCCATCCCCTCACTTTCAGTCTGTATGTGTCCCTAGATCCGAAGTGGGTCTCTTTTTTGTATCCATTCAGCCAGTCTGTTTCTTTCGGTTGGAGCACTGAATCCATTTACCTTTAAAGTAATTACTGATATGTATGTTCCTATTGCCATTTTCTTAGTTGTTTTGCATTTGTTTTTGTAGGTCTTGTTTCTTCCCTTCCTCTCTTGTTCTCTTCTCTTGTGATTGGATGACTAACTTTAGTGTTGTGTTTGGATTCTTCTTGTGTGTGTGTGTGTGTGTGTTTGTGTGTATCTGTTGTAGATTTTCGGTTTGCAGTTACCATGAGATTTCAATTAGCAGTCTACATATAAACAAGATTGTCTTAAGTTGCTGGTCTCTTAATTTCAAATGCATTTCCAGTGTCCTGCATTTGTGCTCTTTTCTTCTCACAGTTGCTGGTTTTGACATCATATTTGTGTGCAGATAGTTTCCTACCTTTATTTGTTTCTAGTAGTGGCCTTTTCCACTTAGAGAAGCTCCTTTAGCATTCATTGCAAAGCTGGTTTGGTGGTGCTGAATGCTGTTAGCTCTTTCTTGTCTGTAAAGCTTTTGATTTCTCCATTGAATCTGAATGAGAGCCTTGCTGGGTAGAGTATTCTTGGTTGTAGGTTCTTCCCTTTCATCACTTTAAATATATCATGCCACTCCCTCCCAGCCTGCAGAGTTTCTGCTGAGAAATCAGCTGATAACCTTATGGGAGTTCCCTTGTATGTTATTTGTTGTTTTTCCCTTGTTGCTTTTCATATTTTTTCTTTTTCTTTAATTTTTGTCAGTTTGATTACTATGTGTCTTGGCGTGTTCCTCCTTGGGTTTATCTTGCCTGGGGCTCTCTGCCCTTCCTGGACTTGGATGACTGTGTCCTTTCCCGTGTTAGGGAAGTTTTCAGCTATTATCTCTTCAAATATTTTCTCAAGTCCTTTCTGTCTCTGTTTTCCTCTGGGACCCCATAATGTGAATGTTGGTGCATTTAATGTTGTCCCAGAGGTCTCTTAGATTGTGTTCATTTCTTTTCATTCTTTTTTCTTTATTCTGTTCCATGACAGTGATTTCCACTATTTGGTCTCCAAGCTCACTTATCTGTTCTTCTGCCTCAGTTACTCTGCTATTGATTCCTATATATTTTACATTTTTCATTTCAGTTATTGTATTGTTCATCTCTGTTTGTTTGTTCTTTAGTTCTTCTAGGTCTTTGTTAAATATTTCTTGCATCTTCTCAGTTTATGCCTCCATTCTTTTTTCAAGATCTTGGATCATCTTCACTATCATTACTCTGAATTCTTTTTCTGGTAGATTGCCTATCTCCACTTCACTTAGTTGTTCTTCTGAGTTTTTGTCTTGTTCCTTCATCTGGGGCATATTCCTCTGCTGTCTCATTTTGTCTTGACTTTCTGTGATTGGCAGTTTCCGTTCTGCAGGCTGCAGGATTGTAGTTCTTCTTGCTTCTGCTGTTTGCCCTCTGGTGGATGAAGCTGTCTGAGAGGCTTGTGCAGGTTTCCTGGTGGGAGGGTCTAGTTCCTGCCCCCTTGTGGGTGGGCCTGGGTCTTGTCCTTCTAGTGGGCAGGGCCATGCTCAGGAAGACTTTAAGCACCCTGTCTGCTGATGGGTGGGGCTGTGTTCCCACCTGTTGGTTGTTTGGCCTGAGGCGTCCCAGCACTTGAGCCTACAGGCTGTTTGGTGGGGCTAGGTCTTGGGAAGGAAATGGGGTCTCCATGAGGGCTCATGCCAATGCGTGCTCACCAGAACTGCTGCTGCCAGTGTCTTTGTCTCCTCAGTGAGCCACAGCTGCCCCCCCCACCTCCTCCGGAAACCCTCCAGTACTAGCAGGTAGGTCTGGCCCAGTCTCTTATGAGGTCACTGCCTTTTTCCCTGGGTCCTGGTCTGCATGGGATCTTGTGTATGCCCTCCAAGAGTGGGGTTTCTGTTTCCCCCAGTCCTGTGGAATTCCTGCAGTCAAACCCCACTGGCTTTCAAAGACAGATTCTTGCGGGGGGGGCTCCTCCTCCCATTACCAGACCCCCAGGCTAGGAAGCCTGATGTGGGGCTCAGGACTTTTAACTCCTGTGGGAGAACTTCTGTGGTATAGTTAATTTTCAGTTTGCGGGTTGCCCACCCAGCAGGTATTGGATTTGATTTTTACCGTGATTGCGCCCCTACTACCATCTTGTTGTGGTTTCTTCTTTGTCTTTTTATGTAGGGTATCTTTTTTGGTAGGTTCCAGTGTGTTTTTTTTTTTTTTTTTTTTAAAGTTTATTTATTTATTTTTTTAATTAGTTTCTGCTTTATAACAAAGTGAATCAGTCATACATATACATCTGTTCCCACATCCCTTCCCTCATGCATCTCCCTCCCTCCCACCCTCCCCATCCCACCCCTCCAGGCGGTCACAAAGCACCGAGCTGATCTCCCTGTGCTCTGCGGCTGCTTCCCACTATCTATCTACCTTACGTTTGGTAGTGTATACACGTCCATGCCTCTCTTTCGCCTTGTCACAGCCCACCCTTCCCCCTCCCCATATCCTCAAGTCCATTCTCAAGTAGGTCTGCGTCTTCATTCCCGTTTTGCCCCTAGGTTCTTCATGACATTTTTTTTTTTTAATTCCGTATATATGTGTTAGCATACGGTATTTGTCTTTCTCTTTCTGACTAACTTCACTCTGTATGACAGACTCTAGGTCTATCCACCTCATTACAAATAGCTCAGTTTCGTTTCTTTTTATGGCTGAGTAATATTCCATTGTATATATGTGCCACATCTTCTTTATCCATTCATCCGATGATGGACACTTAGGTTGTTTCCAGCTCCGGGTTATTGTGAATAGAGCTGCAATGAACATTTTGGTACATGTCTCTTTTTGAATTATGGTTTTCTCAGGGTATATGCCCAGTAGTGGGATTGCTGGGTCATATGGTAGTTCTATTTGTAGTTTTTTAAGGAACCTCCATACCGTTCTCCATAGTGGCTGTACCAATTCACATTCCCACCAGCAGTGCAAGAGTGTTCCCTTTTCTCCACACCCTCTCCAGCATTTATTGTTTCTAGATTTCTTGATGATGGCCATTCTGACTGGTGTGAGATGATATCTCATTGTAGTTTTGATTTGCATTTCTCTAATGATTAATGATGTTGAGCATTCTTTCATGTGTTTGTTGGCAGTCTGTATATCTTCTTTGGAGAAATGCCTATTTAAGTCTTCTGCCCATTTTTGGATTGGGTTGTCTGTTTTTTTGCTATTGAGCTGCATGAGCTGTTTATAAATTTTGGAGATTAATCCTTTGTCAGTTGCTTCATTTGCAAATATTTTCTCCAGTGTGTTTTTTATTTTATGTTTTTGTTGATGGTTGTTCAGCAGTTGGTTGTGATTTTGGTATTTTTGTAAGAACGGGTGAGCTCATGTCATTCTACTCCACCATTTTGCTGGCCAATCACCAGATATCTCTTCTTTATCAGAGACTAGTCCTTCCATATGCACTCTAGATCCATTTGTATTCTCTTTACCTTAAATCTTCAACCTCTTCATCTGTGAAAAACATTTTCAAAGATGAAATGCTTAAAATATAATTGCAGATTAGCATTAACAAATGAACATTTGCCTTCTATTTTAATGATAGGGAACACTAACTTTGAACCCCAGTTAAGCAAAATGTCTCCCTCGGAAAGTATCCTTTTTTTTCTAATTAATAAACTTATATAAAAAATTATACTCTATTATTGTTAGTATATTTTGAAATTCTTCAATAAAAAAATTTGTGAAAATTTGCTTTCTCTTTTGTTATATAAGTACCTACATAATACCTTCAATTTTACCACAACACCTAAAATTTTAACTTTCTGGCTCTTTACAGAAGAAGTTTGCTGACCCCAGGTCTAGGCCACCTTAACTAGGACGGTGGGCTGAAGAAAGAAGAATATCTAAAGAGATAGATATTCAGGAGTAGAATGGATACAACCTGGTGATTAATTAGAGGTGATGAGTTAAGGAGAATAAGTTCAGGGTGATTCCTAGGTTTCAGCCATAAGCAACTGGGTGAACTGCGAAAGGCCTTCATTTTGTCCTGTCAGAAAATATGATGAGGAAGATTTTAATTAATTATATTGGTTTCATCAATGGTAAATGTATAGAATTATATTGCATCCTTTTTTAGAAATAGAACTTTACTGAGAAATAATTTATGTACTGTACAGTTCATCTATATAAAGTGAGCAATTCATTGGTTTTCAGTATATCTGCAGGATTGTGCAACCATCACTACATCTAGTTTTAGAATGTTTCGTCCTCTCTCAAGGAAACTCCTGTCCTCATTAGCAGTCAATCCTCATTCCTTTTTCGTCTCACAACTGTAAATTTGCCTACTGTGGACATTTTATGAAAATGGAATCATAGAATATGTAGCCTTTTGTGACTGGTTTCTTTCATTTAGCAGAATGTTTTCAGGGTTCACGTTGTAACGTGTATCAGTACTTCATTCTTTTTTTTATAGTTGATTGATATTCAGTTGTATGGTTATATTACGTTTTATTTATTCATTCCTATCAGTTTGTTGGAAATTTGAATTGTTTCTACTTTTTGGCTATTATGAGTAGTGCTGCTGTGAATATTTGTGTACAAAATCTTGTGTGGATATATGTTTTCATTTCTTTTGGGTGTATAACAGTAGAATTGCTGGGTCATTTTGTTAAGTTTATGTTTAACTTTCTGAGGAGCTGCCAAACTGTTTCCTAAAAGAGCTGTGCTATTTTATATTCCCACCAGCAATATATGAGGGTTGCAGTTTTTCCACATTCTCACCAATACTTGTTATTGTCCTTTTTCTTTTTTAATAGCCATCCCAGTCGGTGTGTTTCTTATTACTTTTATCCCTGACATTAGATAGATTTAAAGAAGAAATCAAAGAGTGCTAAGTGGACATGTTCTCTTGCGATCCAAAGATTTGGGTACTATCGGGACAAACTAGTCTCTGTGATAGTGCAAAACTGAGGTAAAGCTTAGAAGCATAAGCAAGGTAGTAGGATAAAGCAAAAACAAGCCTGATTCTTCTAAGACTTGGGAAAATGATTTAATTCTTATTGGTTCTCTACAGTCTTTTTAGGTGTATTCTACTTTATATAGTAAATGTTATATATTATTGAAATGTTGAATGCAAATCCAGTGATATTTTAAATAAACCAGAGGATTGATTTCTTTACATAGAGCTCTTGTAAAGAGAATGATTCCTTTCTGGATGTAGCCTGGTGGGGCAGAAAACACGAGCTTTGTAATCAGGCAGACTTAGCTTTAAATCCTTTATCTGCTACTTACCAGCTTTTTTCTGTGGGCAAACGACTTGAACTTTCTGAGCCTCAGTTTCCTCATCTATAAAATGAGCATGGAAATAATATCTACTTTCATTGAGATATTACACAAAGATGCTACAGATGAATGAGAAAATAATGTGGATGAGTAGTGGTTAGTACTGTTAGCAGCTGTGATATTGATGATGATAATTCTGAATCTTGTTTTCATATCATGGTTTTAGTTCAGTGAAATATTCGTTGATATTTATTTCCTTTTTCAAAAAATCACTTTTGTATCTTAGTCTCCTTTCAATTTGGATTCAAAAGTTTATAGTGATTTTTTTTCTAGTAAAGTTGTATTTTCTCCCTAGGAGTACTTCTTTGATTCCAGAGTACTAACAGATGGAGAACTGGCTCCCAACGATCGATGTTGCCGTGTGTGTGGAAAAATAGGCCACTACATGAAAGACTGCCCTAAAAGGAGAAGGTTGGCAAATGATTATGTATTAACATTGCAGGGAAAATAAATGTGGGACAAATTAAAGCTATGACTGTGTTCAGCTATGTTTAAGTTGAGAAAGTTCAGGGCTTTCAGTTGAACCTTTAGGTCAATATATGTTTTGAGTGGCATTTTGTGAAAGAGTGGGATTTATTTCTGGTACAGTGGTGTCTCATGATGTTTATTTGTTCATTTATTCATTAATTCACTCAGGTTTTTTTTTTTAACTGAAGAAGCATTTATTAACACCTACTGTGTGCTGGAAACTGTACTAGAATCCAAGGGGAAGAAAAGACCAAGATACGGGGTTCTTGCTGAGGACCTCACAGTTATGAAAACCAATAATTAAAATATAATTAATTGAATCTTTGAGGTATATGCTGTGAGATATGCCTATATAATATTTACCTTAAGGAATATACATCCTCTGTGCCCCCTGAAAATACATCTATGAAACATACTTTACTATGTTCTATACACTGTGTTAATAGGCCAGGATGATCCCTTCTTTAGTCATTAAGTCTTGCCTAATATAAAGAGCTTAGAACTTTTCAGACAGAGTAAACTCCTAGTTTCCATCACTGCTATTTGTTAAATTTAGAGAAGACACTTACCTTCTCTAAACCTCAAGTGTCTTCCACTATAAAATGGAGATAGTAAATACCAACCTCTAAGGATTGTTACAAGATTAAAATTTGATACTAAACATTACAAATTGATTATTGTATTATAAAACTACTAGAGTACCCAGTTTCTGCCATATGAGTAGGTGTGCTATAAATGTGAGAACCCTTGCCTTCAAATGATGCATGAAACAATGGGCACATTAATCCCTTTATTGTGAGACTCTTGCATAGTTTAGTTTGTTCTATAGTTCATTCAGTTTATAAGTCCCTAGCCCCACATTATTGGTATCAGCAGTTTACTGTTTAGACTAAAGAAGAAAGACAGTGAAGAAGAGAAGGAAGGGAATGAAGAGGAGAAAGACTCCCGAGACCTTCTTGACCCCCGAGACCTCCACGACACTCGAGACTTTAGAGACCCCAGAGACCTCAGATGTTTTATCTGTGGAGATGCAGGACATGTGCGAAGGGAGTGCCCAGAGGTCAAGCTGGCCCGTCAGAGGAATAGCAGTGTGGCAGGTAAATAGAAAAGGCCAAAAATAGTTTCTGGTGGAAATAAAGTCATTTATGTTTGTGTCATTCTAAGGACCCTGATTATTCTCTATTCTAAACATAGCTGTATGATTTTGGACCTTATAATTTATCAAAGAGAGAGAGATTTTTTCTGGGAACATATAGGAGAAATTATATCTCTTCCCACTGCTTTTATGAGAGAGGGAGATCTGTCCTGTTATGTATCGTAAGGAATTTCATGAATTAGAAACCCAAATGAGAGTTTATTGAAAGAAAAAAAATATAAGTGATGATTTCCAGTTATTCAGATTCTTGTTGCAGAAGTTATTTTCTTAAATAAATATATTGTCTCCTTTAGAAAAGCAATATGACACTTGTTCTTGTTTCCAGGACCAGTGTATTTTTTTTTTAATGCTCTAAGGATTGAGAAATGGCTTAACAAACAAGAAAAAAAATGAGTTGTTAAAAGTCCTTCACTAACATAATCATAGTTTAAAAGTCCAAGTTTATAAAATCTCAGATTTGAGACTGTTTTACCGAAGAAGAGAATTTATTGATTGTCATTTCTCTGTTATTTTCTTTATCTGTTGAATTTCTTTTTGATGTCTTCTCTTAGCAGCCCAGCTGGTCCGCAATCTTGTAAATGCCCAACAGGTGGCTGGTTCAGCCCAACAACAAGGTGATCAGTCCGTAAGGACTAGACAGTCCTCAGAATGTGTAAGTACTCTGCCTCAGAATGTGCAAGTACTCTGCCTGCAGATGGGTTGGTCTTGGCAGGAAGATAGTACTAATTTTGGTAGGTGATAGGATCTTTCAGATTGGTAAATACAGTCTTCAAGATTACACAGTGCTTTATAGAGGTGTCCTTGCTAGGCACATCAGCTAGAATGTGCATTACTTTTGGAGTAATGTAGATCTGGGTTTATATCTATGGGCAAGCTACTTAACTTCAGTGAACCTGTTTCTTATTTGTAAAATAAGGTAACTACCAAATAAGGTTGTTGGTTGTGGTTGTATTAAAATGAGGTGATAGGGCTTCCCTGGTGGCGCAGTGGTTAAGAGTCCACCTGCCGATGCAGGGGACACGGGTTCGTGCCCCAGTCTGGGAAGATCCCACATGCCGCAGAGCAGCTGGGCCCGTGAGCCATGGCCGCTGAGCCTGCGCATCCAGAGCCTGTGCTCCGCAACGGGAGAGGCCACAACAGTGAGAGGCCCGCGTACCACAAAAAAAAAAAAAAAAAAAAAAGAGGTGATAACTTTGATGTTTTAGCTTTTGCATAATGGAAGAATATGAGTACCATTAATTAAAAATAGACCCCCAAATTGAGGTGTATTAAGGGTTTAGTACTGTTAGGGCAATACATGCATGGCACTTCACTTGCTTGAAATTTTGTGTGTCTTCTTATCGCTGATATGGATACCTAGTGAAATATATCCTGTGAAAGATGGAGTATTTAATTAGAGTTCAGATTCACAGGTCTCATATTAACTTTGCTGAGTTGCTCTAACCTTTGTCTAAATCTGTATTCACCTTGCACTTCTTAAATTAATAGTTAAATCCTAACTGAATGCTTACTCTAAATCTGACACTATGCTTTTAGTGCTTCACACGTATTATCACATCTAATCCTTTGAATGGACATGTGAAGTGGTAGGTATTGGTGTGATCAAATTTTACAAATTGGGAAGCTGAGAATAAGAAAAATTAAAAGATTCAAACCCAGGTCTGTGCAGCTTCAAAGCTGTTATCTGTTAAAACATGCTAAATCTGATGTGATCTGTATTTTAGAAAAAATTCTTAGAGAATTTGAAGAGCAGCAGTAGGGCTTGTCTTGGAAAAACATTTAGGAGCCCACTAACCCTACCTCAAACATTTGAATATGTACTACTATGGGCCTGACAGTTTCATAAAAGTTATGTAATAACAATTAACTAATATTTATTGAGTGCTGTGTGCTGTATATGCATTTGTTCTTCCTGTTTTATTAAAAATATTTTTTAAATGTTTAAAAATCATAGAAAATAATAAACATCCATGCACTACCACCAGGTTTTAACAATTCTTAATGCTTTGTTGTTTTTGGTTTATTAAAAAATTACCCACAGTTGACAACCCCTATGCATTCCTCTTAGATGCTTTTCCCATCTTAAAACCTTCCTACCATCCCTTCCTTGCTACTAAAACTTATCTACTATTCTGAATTTGGTGTTTATATTTTTGACATATATTGTTGTAGTTAATCTTCACAAAAACCTCTGATGTAGATTCTATTATTATTTATACCTTATGGGTGAAGAAGCTGAGATTTAAGTTTCTTGCATGAGGTCAACAGACACTTGGAACAAGAACTTGTATCCTTAGGTTCTGTCTCCAAAACCTGTGCTCTAATCACTTTCCTGTGGTGCCCCTAACTTTCTTCTTCTGCTTCTAGCACTCACTTTTTTCTCACCTGAGATTTGGGTAAGAGTCTGACTAATGAACATTGCTATTCGGAGGTCTCACAAAGCACTGCAGCTTCAACATGTCTAGAATGTAGCTTATATTTCTTTCCAACTCCCCAGGTTTGCCTGTTCCTCCTGTGTTCTCCATCTCATTGAATGATCCCGCTATCTATCTAGTTTCCTGAACTACTACTCCTCCCTCAGCCTCCACATCCAGTCAGTCACAAGGTCCTGTTGTTTCTATCTGTAAAAAATAGCTTACAACCATTTGCTTCCCTAGCCTAGGCAACCATTTCAAATTCCAATTACTTTTTTTTAAAAGGACATGTGGTTGTGTACCTATAACCTTTAATTATGTTGTTCCCTCTAACTGAATCTTCCCTTTTCCTTATCTCTGCCTTTTTATCATACTGTTTTCTATTTATCTTGAGTCTCAGCTTAAAGGCCACTTCCTTCAGGAAGATTTCCACTTTCCTTCATCTTATCTTCCCTCCTTCTCCCAAAGTGGGTTTAGGTGTTCCTGCTCTGGGATTTCATTGTATATTATACAGTGTTTATCATAGTAATTATTATACTCTATTGTGATTGCTTATATAATCTTTATCTGTTCCTCCTCTTTTCCCCCATTGACTTTAAGCTTTATGAGGGCATACATGTTAGTATTATATTTTTAATACCTAGAACAATGCCCAGTACATAATTTTTTTAATTCTTTTTTTTATTTTTTATAAAATTACTTATTTTATTTATTTAGTTTTTGGCTGCGTTGGGTCTTCATTGCTGCTGGCAGGCTTTCTCTATTTGCGGCAAGCCGGGGCTACTCTTCGTTGTGGTGTGCGGGCTTCTCATTGCGGTGGCTTCTCTTGTTGTGGAGCATGGGCTCTAGGTACGTGGGCTTCAGTAGTTGTGGCACACGGGCTCAGTAGTTGTGGCTCATGGGCTTAGTTGCTCCACGGCATGTGGGATCTTCCCGGATCATGGCTCTAACCCGTGTCCCCTGCATTGGCAGGTAGATTCTTAACCACTGCACCACCAGGGAAGTCCCCCCAATACTTAATTGACACTCAGTAAATGCTTGTTGAGGAGCTGAATGAAAGTGACTCTGAGATATTTAGATGTAAATTTCTAGTTAAAATTGGAATTGTGGGTTCTACATGATGGGTATGATGTCTCGGCTCTCTTCTTTGGGCAGTAAAAAGGTTTATGAGATAAAACCTCTGTGAGAGAGGGTTTGAGAACTTTGGGGAAAACTCTGCTTTTATATAAAATGAGGTTCTGTTATTATTTGTTACTATGTATATCATAGAGTTCTATTTATAATATTCTAGTAAAATAACTCCATAGTTTTATATTTTGATAATCTTTGCTTTTATAAAATTAAGATGTTTGTAAATTAATTTTAAAATGTCTTTTTTTTTTTTTCTCTGCAGTCTGATTCACCATCTTATTCTCCTCAGCCCCAGCCATTTCCACAGAACTCTTCCCAATCCACTGCCATTACCCAGCCTCCATCTCAGCCAGGATCCCAACCCAAGCTTGGCCCACCTCAGCAGGGGGCCCAGCCCCCCCATCAGGTCCAGATGCCTATGTATAACTTTCCTCAGTCACCACCAGCTCAGTATTCTCCCATGCACAATATGGGATTGTTGCCAGTGCACCCCCTCCAGATCCCTGCCCCATCCTGGCCTATTCATGGCCCAGTAATCCATTCTGCACCAGGCAGTGCCCCCAGCAATATTGGCCTGAACGATCCCAGCATCATCTTTGCACAGCCTGCTGCCAGACCTGTGGCAATCCCTAGCTCCTCTCGTGATGGACACTGGCCTCATACTGTGGCTCCAAATTCCCTGGTGAACAATGGTACAGTGGGAAATTCGGGTAACCCTTCCTTTTCTTCTTTTGTATCTGTGTCTGTCTGTAGAAAGTTGGATGATTGGTATTATTGGTTGAACCTGGGAAATAAATGTGAGTAAAAAGATGGCAAGCAGTGTTTGTGGAGGGGCAGTATAACATTAGATAAAGGTAAAGAGTATAGGCTGTGGATTCAGACTGCCTGGATATGAATCCTGGCTCTGCCATTTATTATGTGGCATTGGGCAGTTGCATAATCTATTTGTGCATTGGTTTCATCTGTAAAATAGGTGAATTAATAGCACCTAACTCACAGGGATGTTTTGAATATTAAATGAGGTATAAACATAAATTTTAGTTATTATTTTGTTATTTTAAGTTTTTGCTGCAGTCTTGCTTGATGTAGGTATTATTAGCATTCATTTTACAGTTGAGGAAATTGAAGGGTTAAATAACTATCATCCTGTTATAATCATAGTAGATCCAAGATTTAAACCAGTTTCATTCTTCAAAACCTGTAAACTTTGCCCTAGACCCTTACTCTCTTTTAGTAAGGAGCAATTTTTTTTTTTTTTTTTTTTTTTTTTTTGTGGTACACGGGCCTCTCACTGTTGTGGCCTCTCCCATTGCGGAGCACAGGCTCCAGATGCGCAGGCTTAGCGGCCATGGCTCACGGGCCCAGCTGCTCCGCGGCATGTGGGATCTTCCCGGACCGGGGCACGAACCTGTGTCCCCTGCATCAGCAGGCGGACTCCCAACCACTGCGCCACCAGGGAAACCCATAAATTAACTTGTTTTTTTTGGTTGTTTGTTTTGTTTTTAATATTTATTTACTTATCTGGCTACGTGAGGTCTTAGTTGTAGCATGCAGGCTCTTTTAGTTGTAGCATGCGGATCTAGTTCCCTGACCAGGTATCGAACCCGGCCCCCCTGCATTGGTAGCACGGAGCTACCACTGGACCATGAGGGAAGTCCCCTTATAGTAAGGAGCAATTTTTAAAAAAGAAAAAGATTAGTAGCACTTTGTAGCTTAAGAAAGAATAGTTTTTTTTTTTTTACTGATATCTAAGTAATACATATTCTTTGTAGAGCATTTGAAAAAGAAAAAGAAAATCATATATAATCTCAATTCCTAGACAGAACTGCTCAGAAATATTTTGGTGTATTACCATCCAGTCATTTTTTCATCTTTGCATATTTAAAAATAGTTGATAAATTCCATTCATCTAGTTTTATATGTAGATTTTTTCTTACTAGGGAAAATTTGAAATGAACACAAAAGGAGAGATTAAAGTATAATGAACCCCCCCCAATACCCAGATTTAACAGTTATCAGTATTTTCTATTTACTCTTTGTGATTCTTCTGTAATTTTTGTCTGTGATTCTTTTCCTTATTAACTGCTTGGTTATCCTGAAATATTGTTTGTATAGGAAATGCAGACTAAAAGCTTGATTCTTTCCCTTTATCAATTTTCAAAATAATTTTAGTGATAATTTTAAGCAAATATATATTATTCCTTAAAGCGCTCAGACCTCTTTGGAATAATACAGATAATATATTTTGCTGAGCAGAAATTCCAGAATGTGGGAACTCATTTAAATTTCCAGGAACAAAGGATATATGTCATACATGGCCATTCTAATGTGGCCTCTACTTCTCTCATTCAACAAATACTTATTGTGTGCATGCCACGATATGCATCTTGATAGTCACTGAGTTATATAACCATGAAGACAGACCCAATGCTTTGCCTTTTGATATATCGACTCAGTTTTAACTCCTTCTTCTCCCTACCTCCTTGATCTCTGTTTCAGTCTTAATGAACTAATTAATTAACATCCTACAAACACACTGTACTCTTACCCCTGATTGTTTACCTAAGTTGTTCCCTCTGCCTGGAATATCCTCTCCATTAACTCTCCTGCTCAGTCTCACCTCCTTCTCCTTTGCTCCAAAGCTTGGCTAACCTACTCATCCTCCATTTTAAAATTTAGATCACTTTCTTCAGGAAGCCTTTAATTCCTGTTGATCCTGTCTTCCAGTTGTATTAGGTATCATTTCTCTCCTTCATGTTTCCTTAGTATCCATATTATAACACTCGTCTTCCTGTGTTGAAATTGCCTGTCTACTTGTCTGCATAATGCATTAGACTGAACTTTTAGAGGTTATGAATTGTTTCTTGCCTGTCATTGTCTCCCTGGTGTCCAGTATAGTGCCTGATGTAAGGTAGATACATTATTTGTATAATATATTATTATTATGTAATAAAGTGTTATGCAGCAAATATTTATTATTTGTTGGATGGGTGTACAACTCCTAGTTAATATTACAGCTAAAGTTAACATGATGTTAAAAATGGAGAGACCAGATGGGGACATATTAAAATGATACTAGTGGTTGTATTAGAGTAGGAGGTTGTATGAGTAGTTTTTACCCCATTTTTCAGATTATCTTTAATGATAATTTTTCAGACTATCTTTAATTGTATTATGAAAATACTTGGTTGCAAAAAATGGCCAAGAGAGATTGAAGTATAGTCTAAAAGATACCCTTTTATGTTAAAACATTTCTCAATTGGTCAGGACCTCAATACAGTATACCCAGTCTTATTTTTTGTAAACTCTGAGCTCTGCAGCTTCAGCTCTTAGTTGTAACTTGGCTTTATGAACTTGCAGTGAACCAGCTGTTTTGTTTACCTGGTTAGCTCCTGAGAAGACTGAGCTTGGTAGGAGTGTGGCTAGTATGGGTTTCAGTTTTCTTGCTCCCTATTCCTCCCTATCCTGTACCTCCTAACTTCCTGCTAGGAAGTTTAGTGAATAAGGGCAGTGTCTTTTAGATTATTTCCTGCCACATTGTGATCCTGAATGAGAAAAGCCACCAAAAATGATCCAGAAGATTCAGGGGTTACTGTGCTTTGAAAGACGTACTTAAAGATAGATCTTAAAGGGAAGTAGATTGGTGGGAGTGGTTTGCCATAGAAAGAATAGGACTCATATTTTTTGAGTTCCCACTTAATATGACAGAATTTGTGCAGGCCACTTTATTTTTGTTATCTCGTTTAATCCTCATAACAACCTGGGGTTCATAATTAAACCTTAGTAATTTTTGTAACTGGTATTTGAACTTAGACCTGTTTGGCTCCAATGCTCAAGTTTTCAGCTATTTCACCACAGTGCCTCAGCTTCTAATAGGATCTCCTTCCAGGCCAAGATATAACTGATTCTGGTATAGTTGACATTGTCTTTAGGATAAAATGTTAAGCTCCTTAGTGACCTACTAAGGTTCTTCGAAATATAGATCCTACCTACCTTTCCAGCCTTTTCTCTAACCGCTGCCTTCCTTTACCTCTGTCTCTGTATTGCCAGTCATTTTGCAGCTTCCCAAACTTGCTGTACTTTCCTGCTTCCTGGCTTTTGAACACACTATTCCTTCTGTCTAAAATGTCCTCCTTGTCCCATTTTGCGTAACTTGTTCCTTGTCCTTTAACACTCAATTTAGTCCATCATTTTAGGAAAACCTTCTCTGTCCTTGAACAATTGGGTTAGTCCTCTCTTTAGACACCTTCCACCGCTCTGTTACAGCAATTACCACATATTATTGTGTATGACTTCTTAAATGTTTCCTTTATGAATAATTTGAGAACAATTACAGTGTTTTTATTCCTTAAAAATTTTTTTTGGTATCCTCTGCATTTAGCATATTTCTTGGTCAGTGGTAGATACTCAATAAATCTTTGTGGAATGAAGGAATATTTGAATGAACAAAGTGATGTTTTAAAATTTGTCTCTCCTTTATTGTTGAAATGCAGAGCCAGGATTTCCAGGACTAAATCCTCCAATTCCTTGGGAACATGCACCACGACCCCATTTCCCTCTTGTCCCAGCTTCGTGGCCTTATGGTTTGCATCAGAACTTCATGCATCAGGGAAATGCCAGATTTCAGCCCAACAAACCTTTCTATACTCAAGGTACCATTGCTTACGTATTTATCACAGGCTGGGTGGGTTTTGTTCTGGGACAAGGGGCCTTTGTAAAGGCCAGTATCTTAGAGTGAAAATTTATGAATTCAGTAAATATTTATTGAGAGAGCATACTGTGTGTCAGACTGTGCTAGGTGCTTATTGCTCAAGCAAGAATTAAATAAAACCCCTGCACTTAATGCATATTTTATTAGGAAAGCCAGACCTGTAAAATAGACAAGAATAGGAGCTTAGAGGAATCAGTTAACTTTGCCCTAGCAGAGAGAGCAGAATATAGACACCAGGGATCAAATTGCACAAGATTTTGACAGTCAAATCAGATCTTGAAAGAGATTTGGGATTTTTTTCCTAGAGATCATGTAGAGATTAGAGAGGAGGAGTGTTCTTAGCTGAGGCCATAATACATGCAAAGTCACTGAGTTTTGCCTCAGTGAAAAGAATAGGAAAAAAGAGAAAAGAGAAAATAATAGGACTAGATGAGGTAAATGGGAAAATGTATAGGTGATGAGGCTAGAGGCGGTAGGCTGAGGCCATATTATGAAGGAGTTTGGACTTAGTAAGTGGTGGGGATCTAGTAGAAGTTTTTGAGTTGAGTAGTGACAGTCAAATTTGTTTAGCAAAACTAAGACTTGAATGACATTAGAATTGATTATATTCTGTTGGTCCTAATGTACCAATAATGGCTTTGATCTAAGTAATGAATAGCATTTTATCTAGCCTACTTGCCTCAGCAGTATCTCAGTTCAAATAGGGAACGTCTGAATCTGGCCTTCAACCCTTGGTTAACTTAGGAGATAAGAAAACTAGAGTCAGTTAATACAGTTAAACTAGGAGTTCAAGAAAGTAAAGAAGGGCACTCTGGGAATGTTGACTAAATAAAATAACTTCTAAGGGGAAGCCCCAGCTATGATTATCAGGCTTGATACACTTAAGCCTTCGTAAACTATCCATTGTACTTGGTGTGGCATTGCTGTATTATAGAATGGCAGAACCTTAACTATGGCTGGTTTATTCTGAGCAAAGAACTAGGGCTGAGGGAAATGACTATTGATCATACAAGCCCTTTTGGAGGAGGAGGAGAGTCTGAAGTTCTTCCCTGGTGGATTTTTTCCCCTTAATTCCTCCCCTCCATCTCTCTTGTCTCCTCTGTTTTCTTTCACATACTCACATTTTCCTTCCCTCCTCCTCCTTCTCCCCCCGCTAAATGTTTTGACATGCTTCATCTCCTCTTTACTATATAAAAAGGAAAAAAGAGAACTAGCTACAGTTAATTCTAAGAGGTTTTCAGATAAATAGGCACAAGCCTTTCAGTTTCCTGTCTGTGTTGTGTCCAACAGACAGATGTGCCACCCGTCGGTGTAGAGAGCGTTGTCCCCACCCACCAAGAGGAAACGTGTCGGAGTAATGCGAGTCCATTTTCTTTCAGCTGGTCTACCGATGCACAGCAACCAGCCAATCCTGCTGTCTCAAGGGTATCCGTACCTCAGTGTCAGTTACATTCAGCAGAAAAAGTGACATTTAATGGAAAGCAAAACAAATCAGGTCCTGATTTAAAATTTTAACACGTTTAGATAGCTTATTTAAATTCTAAGACTGTTTTTAAAGACTGTATTATTTGTATATAAATATGAACTATAGTTTTTACTAGTATCACCAAATTGAGTGATACAAATTTCATCTATTTTATTACCCTATTTTTAAGGGAATTTTATGTTTTGTTTAACCTTGATGAATTGTATAAAGAGAGAATTTAAAAATTACATTCTTTATTTTCTATTAGCTGTATTCATACTTTGGTTGCTTCAGACTTTATATATATTGTTCTTAAGAATTAGGAAAGACTTTCATGTGTTTTAAATTTGTCACTTCTATTCTTTACAGAACCTTGTAGTGCCAAAAACTTTTTAAAAGGTAAAAAAAATAATAATAAAATAAAATTTCAACATGAAGATTTAGAATTTTTTTCTTTTACATTCTTGTATATTGAAAATATTCCAACTTGAACAGAAATTTGCTTTTGTCTGTATTTGAAGTAATTCCATTTTAAGTTAATAAATCTTTTTGACAAGAGTCAAATTTTGTTAATTCATCTGCTTGTTTAGATGATAGGAATATAATGTAACAATTCAGAGATTTGTTTAACTCTCATTGAATAGAGTATTCTAAATCACAGACTTAGTTTTAGAAAAAGATCTAAGAATCTTTTCATGTTATTTTATTGGATCTTCACAACACCCATATGAGGTTGATAGAAGTAGATCCTATCTCATTTTATCATTGGGAAAACTGAGGTGCAAAACAAAATGAATTCTAAAGTTAGCACAGTTATGTGTTGGAAATAGAATGAAGGTATAGTTGTGAGGATGGTGTTTACCAATAATGCCTTGTGATCAGTGATTATAGTTGGATTTCAAACTTGTGTTGTTGGTGAGAGATTTTGTAGCTGGTTTTGGTACTATACATTGAAGTGAGGTCATCTTGTCTAAACAACTCAGAGATTTGCCAGGGATTTTAGACCAAATCATGCTATAGATTTATTTGGAAATCTGCAGAATAAGTAAATACAAATGTCTTTTAAGAACAGTATGTTATCTTTGTTCTGCTTCCTCAGATATGCATTCCTTAAATATGAGAGCACTTGGGCTTTTGCCATATTTTCCAAAATGGAAGGAAGATGCTTGAAATCTATTGCAGGAGGTTGAAGGCTTTCCTATGGTATTTATAGCCCTGGAAAGGCATTTATTAAATGTTAAGATCAAGTGTGTTTACTGTTAGTTTTTCATATTAAAGCTTCAGCACCCCATGGTGATCAGTTTGTAATGTAGAGAAATATTGAATCACTATGCTGTGTACCTGGAACTAACACAGTGTTGTTGATCAATTATACTTCAGTTAAAAAAAAAAAAAGCTTCAATCAGCATCCCGCGGAATCCTACTAAGCGGTGGAGTTCAGCTTATTTGTTTGTTAATGAGATAACCTGGCCCAACATATACTTTTCTGTTAAACTGTGACTTGGAGAATTCAGGATTTTCTTTTTTTTTTTTTGTGGTACGCGGGCCTCTCACTGTTGTGGCCTCTCCCGTTGCGGAGCACAGGCTCCGGATGCGCAGGCTCAGCGGCCATGGCTCACGGGCCCAGCCACTCTGTGGCATGTGGGATCTTCCCGGACCGGGACACGAACCCGTGTCCCCTGCATCGGCAGGCGGACTCTCAACCACTGCGCCACCAGGGAAGCCCCAGGATTTTCTTTTAAAGTCAGTGTTCTAAGTATTTCATGTCCTTTCAGGTCTTAGAGAATAGGGTATTCATTTTACTGTTCTACTTTTGTATATATTTGAAATATTCATTAAAAAGAAAACAATCTGGGAATTCCCTGGTGGTCCAGTGGTTGGGACTCTGTGCTCTCACTGCCGAGGGCCTGGGTTCGATCCCTGGTCGGGGAACTAAAATCCCACAAGCCATGCGGTGTGGCCAAAAACAAAACAAAACAAAACAATCTGCCAGTCTGCAGCAAGAGACTGCCCCCAGTTCAGTCTTCCTTCCCAAAGGAAGGCAGTATACCACCTGGCAAAAGGTGTTTATGGGGCAATAAACCCCAGTAATCTAGGTTTTACTTGTATAACAGTGTTCTATATAGTAATTTTTAGCATCTCATTTATTCCTCCTTCAGTAATTGCCAGTGTTCAATAACTGCAAAACTGTTCGAAGTTGAAAAATAGAAAACTCTTAGTTTGTATTGATAATTTATGCAGTAGTAGCTGAGTTTCATAAGTTTACAAATTTTTCATATAAATTACAAACTTAAGTTTTTGATTATGAATTCAAATTCATTGTAGATCAATTGAAAAGTGTAAAATTATCAGTCTTCTGCAGAGAACACACACACTTAAGATCACATTGCTTTGAGATGTTTTGTATAATGTTTAATCACTTGGAGAGATTAATATTTTCTCTTGCCATTAAAGATTATTTAAAAATATGAATATTAATGACATACTATGTAATTTACTCATTCAGTCCCCTACAGATGGACATTTTTGCTATTTCCAGTTCTTCTCTACATAAAAATATATGTAAAATGATGATAGGATAAGGCTGTTTTTCTGTGTATTTGATTATAGTCATCCCTCAGAATCCACAGAGAATTGGTTCCAGGATCTGTGGCAGATACGAAAATCTGTGGATGCTCAAATACCATAGTCGGCCCTCCATATCCATGGTTCCACATCTGCAGATTCAGCCAACTTTGGAACATGTAGGACAGTAATATTTATTGGAAAAAACCCTGCATACAAGTGGACTCATACAGTTCAAACCTGCGTTATTCAAGGGTCAACTGTATTCTATTATGGTGAATTCTTATAAATGGGATTATTAGATAAAAAGGATAAAAGTTCTAAGGTTCCTGCTACATATTGCCAAATTGCTATATTGTCAAAAAGTGGTTACCAATTTGCAGTTCCAAGAAACGATATATAAACTGTGTTGGTAAGCTTATAAAAAAAGCTCTAGGGCTTCCCTGGTGGCGCAGTGGTTGAGAGTCTGCCTGCCGATGCAGGGGACACGGGTTCGTGCCCTGGTCCGGGAAGATCCCACATGCCGCGGAGTGGCTGGGCCTGTGAGCCATGGCCGCTGAGCCTGCGCGTCCGGAGCCTGTGCTCCGCAATGGGAAAGGCCACAACAGTGAGAGGCCCACATACCGCAAAAAAAAAAAAAACCAAAAAGCTCTAAACTCCAAACAACTCAATTTTTCCTTGTAAAGGATAATTTAACTGTGTTTATTACAAAAAAAACATTAAGTAAAAGAACAAAGTATAAAAATCACTCAGAAACCCATAAACCAGAAATTAATACTATTAATATCTAGTGAACTTCTTTTTTTCAAACCATCTCTAAAAATATATACATTATATACATATATGTACACATATATACAGATACACACATAGGAAAAGTTTTACAAAAGTGGGCTCATATGCTATATTTAGTACTCTGGCAAATTAATTTTACTTGGATTTAACAAAAAAATGTAAAAGTGAAGAAATGTTCAACTTAAAAATTTTTTCTACAAGAGAATCTAGTTCTAAAAGACTCCTTCAAAATTAAGGACAATTACAGAAAACATTAAAGAGGCTGGAGTAATTTTTTTCTAACTTGTATGTTTTAGCTTCTTGTATGTTTTAGAGATAGTATCTGACTCCTGTCATAAAAAATGAAACCAGGACACTTAAAAGAGTTCCCCTACTTCCTGGTTATATTATTCGTATATAGACAGTGTTAAGATATTTCATTTGTCTTATGATAATTTCCCATTTTTATTGATTGATTGATTGATTGGTTGGTTGATTGATTGATTGTGGTACGCGGGCCTTTCACTGTTGTGGCCTCTCCCGTTGCGGAGCACAGGCTCCGGACGTGCAGGCTCAGTGGCCATGGCTCACGGGCCCAGCCGCTCCGCGGCATGTGGGATCTTCCCGGACTAGGGCACGAACCTGTGTCCCTTGCATCGGCAGGCGGACTCTCAACCACTGTGCCACCAGGGAAGCCCAATTTCCCATTTTTAATTTAAAATTTCTAAAATGTTTACTACCATTTCTTTTACCACTTCTTTTTTTCCCGAGTCCTTAATTTGATTCATTTCTTGCTGAGTAAATTTCATTATCAGGCAGTTTTTTCCCAAGTGGTTGTATGCTTTTAAGCACTTGCATACTTGAGAATGTCTATTCCCTTTATATTTTAAGGACAACTTTGGCTGGGTGTAAAGTTCCTGGCACACTTTGTTTTCCTGACCTTTGGAGCCTTTTGCTTCTCTGCCTTAATGAAGACCTGAGATCATCCTGATCTTTTCCCTCACTATACATGACTTGATTTCTCTGCTTGGATGCCCATATAATTCTTTATCTTTTAAATCAAGGTGATTTTTCTTCTATTTGAATTTTTAAAGTTTGATTTGCTCAGTTCTCTTTATCAGCAATGTCAATTATACACATGCAGGATTTCTTTTCATGTCTATTCTTGATTATCTCTATACCTTTTTATTATTTTCCATTTTTTCCCCCTCCAGCCTATTTTCTCTATGCCTTGTCTATTTTGTATTTTGGGTTTTCTAATAAGACTTTGTTTCCCAATTTTCAAATCTTTGTTTCTTAAATTCTGCTATGCTTAATTTCCATCTCTTATCTTTTAATCTCTTTGAACTTGTATTCTTGCATTTTAAAAAACAGATTATTTTCTCTCTTTTGTCTGTGGAAACTTGTTACTTTAACTTTTGGCTGGGAGTGGCCAGCATCTGTGATCATTCTTTTCTGATTAATGCTTATTTAAACTTAGGTCAGTCTACCAAAAATAATGGAAAGGGGCTAGAGAAATGAACTTTAAGTTGGGTTGTTATATTGGAAGCCTCTCACCAAATCCATTATTTCCTTTGCTCCTGAGAACACATATCTCTTCATTCCTTAGTATTAACAGGTCATTGTGCCCTATGGCAAAGCTTTTAAAGTAGTATAATTCACATTGTGGGAAGTGTAATCAATTTAGTGGTTTGCACCCGATAGTAAAACTGATACTGCATAAGAAATATCAGAATGTATTTTGCACAGGGAATACGAATTTTTTCCTGAAATTTCTTTTAGTGCAGAATATGTATGAGTTCAGAGGTAAGATGTAAAATGTGTCTCAATATAGGCTAGTCAAAAGTTGTAAAGCTATATAGTTCCAAGGCCTCACTCATCCAGTAGGCTAGCACATAGTTGACAGAAATAGTCCTTCAGCAAAGTCTGTACTAAATTCATCTCCTCTGCAATTCTGTAATTTATCAAAATGATCTCTAGAGAGAGGTTCGACATGTCCCACTCTTAGGTATGCTTTAAGTTTATAGTTTATGCTTGGGGAGGTTTATTTCTGGCATTAAAAATTATTGGGGGGCTTCCCTGGTGGCGCAGTGGCTGAGAGTCCGCCTGCCGATGCAGGGGCCACGGGTTCGTGCCCCGGTCCGGGAAGATCCCACATGCCGCGGAGCGGCTGGGCCCGTGAGCCATGGCCATTGAGCCTGGGCGTCCGGAGCCTGTGCTCCGCAACGGGAGAGGCCACAACAGTGAGAGGCCCGCGTACCGCCAAAAAAAAAAAAAAAAATTGGGGTTTTGGGGTAGGTTTCTAAATTTTTATAGTTTAAAAATAAAGTATACTTTTAAAATTTTATTTTAACAGTATACTGGATGATGACTTAGTTGGTCCAAAGGTCATTTAGCCAGCATACATTTCTTTCCATTTAGAACACTTTGATAAAGAAATTACTGCTAGGACTCTATAGCAGGTACAAATAGAGGTGCTTATATTTAATTTTTAAAGGCAGTCCTATCTATATATAGTTATATGATGAACCATAATAGCCCTTATATTATCAGGAGAGCAATCAGTGAAGAACATGAAATCTCAAATATGATCCCCAAATGCTTTAATATTGATGCAAAAGTCCTTAAGTTCAACAGCAAGCAATAGGATGTTTATCCTATGACCAAACATGACTTCCCAAGAAACTGGATCCTGTGAGGCAGTTGGTCTTCACAATCCTTGCCAAGGACAGAGCTGCAGGAAATCATTTGATCATTTTTTCCTTTTTAAAGGAGGAAAGGTAAGAACAGGTAGACAGAACTCTGCTAGCAAAGACCCCAACACCCTCTTGATTATCAATACCCATGGACACTATTCAGTCCTTATTTTACTTCTGTGTCCTTAGCTTCTAAGCCCACTCTATTTCCTCTACCTTTCTGAATGATTCATTTCAGTTTTGTCGGTGTTTGCACTTCTTCCTCAACAGTGTTGGTGTTGCCTATGATTTTATTACTGGCTTTTCTTACATATACACACATCTCCCTGGGCACTGCATTCAGTTCTACACCTTCCACAATTACCTAAACATTGTCAATTCAGGGTTGGATCACTATGCTCTTATTTACGATGCCTGGGCTTTATCTAGATATACCTTAGCTGTCTCGAATTAAACTTCAAGTTAAACTGAATGCATCATTTTCACTACTACCACAACTCTCACTACCTTACCTACCCCTCTAAAACCTGGTCTCTTCCTGCTGTATTTTCTGGTTATGTGAATGGTGCTATTGTCCAGCAACTCAGGTTAAAACCCTGAGTGGCATTAGATACTTTTCTCTCCATCAAATTTTTTCAACCTAGTTGCCCTACTACTACTGCCTAGATTTGATAATGTCAATGCCAGTAGTATAAAGGCGCTGAGCACCTTAATCTGGAATTCAAGGCTGAGGGGAAGAAGAAACAACACTGTGGAAGAATGCTATATAAAAAGTGTTGAGTTTTACTGTTTGTTGAACGTTCAGTGCAACTGTTAAATGATGCAGAAGAAGCCTTACAACTGAATTCATTCTTATAAAGCTGCTGCTAACCAGTCAGTTTTCATGTTTATTACCACTTGCTGCTGCTAGAAATAAAACTTGGAGCTAATATATTTTACTGACTTGGTTTTTTATCGGTACAGCAAGCAGCAGCACAAATTTCAGGATTCTCAGAACAGTTCTAATCACAGTGTAAACCAAAACTAAACCACAGAAAAACAGGAAATGGGTGTGTCAAATTTAATAACAAGAGGGTCACCAGGTGGCCACATCCTCCCCTTGTTTCATACCTTCTGTTCCAATCCATTCTACCCTCATAAATTTGAGTACAAACAAGGTTGGTTGTACAAAGAGGTCAAAAGCAGCCCTTAGGAAGCATTATCTCTCAAACATGTGGATTATGATTCAAAACAAGATACAAAACTCAGCACCTCTTTCATTTAAAAAAAAAAAAACTTCTGGTAAAAAAAAAAATCCAGAATATTCTCATAGCTGCCTGGGGAGTAGATCTTCATTCTTCCACATAGACAGATGCCTTTATCTCCACAGAAGGCCACTTGGACTAAAACCAAACTGAGTCCGTTACTCATTCCCTCTCCGGCTCTTCTTGTGGCTTTTCTTAGATCTGAAATGGCAACACATACAAATCATTAAATTTAACAGCTGTTTGGGAACCTGGGCAAGGACTTTTGAGGAAGACTGGGATATGCTAACACTGATGGGGACATAGATGATACCCAACATTCATAAATATACTTGGTGTTTTTATGTTTAAGAATAACACCGAGTTAGGCATTATTCTCCAGAATTTACCATTGAGGAAATGACCTCTGAGAGATGGAGTGCACCTAACAGTGTACAGCATATAGAAGTTTCTAATAAAAGTTTTTCAAATGAAAGTGACTTGTCCAATGTCACTCAACTGTTAAGTGTTAAAAGTTGGGACTGAACCCCAGGTGTCCTGAGATTAAAGCTCATTCCTTTATCGAAAGCTGCAATTCTACAAAGGAAAAACAAAACACAGTATACATAATTCTAGTAATTTTCAGGGCAACAGCCCAACTTTGTCCTGTAATTAAGGATAATTCCTGAGTATCTCCATCAATACAAGAAAATTTCAGGTCCACCTTAGTTGTAATTGGGACTTTAATTTCTGAATAAAGAGTGAAATTCTTAAGTCAAAATAGAGGTTAATCCATACCTTTCAGGAGACTTTGAGTGGCTCCTGTGTCTGTGACTACGGTGATGACCTGGGGAAGAAAAGGCTGTTGAATGAGATTCTACCCTCCTATTCCTCCACTGTCATTTCTCCCAGTTCCTTTCATTGGCTTAATATTTTTTGGCCTATGATAGGGACACTGTTGGTAGCAGAGAACTGAACTCACTTCATATGTATTCACAAGGCTTTATGGCTAAATTTCAAAAATTTCACATTGGGTATTTACCACTAATCTGTTAAGTCTTACTCCTATAATTTCAGATGAAAAAACTGAAGCTCATCCTCCTATCAACAAAGCTGGTAAGTGACAGTCAAGATGTAAAGTCTAATTTTCAAATTCTATATCCACTTCCTTTTTTTCTAGACAATAATAAAGTAAGGTACTACTGTACTGCAGGAGGCTAATTGCTCCTATTACATTTCTTTAAGACAACTAATAGCAAAAGGCCCAAATGCTATACCTGGGGACTTGGAGCGGGATCTATGCCGTCTGTCTCGGGACCTGCTGCGATGACGTCTTGGACTCTTGCTCCGATGCCTTTCTCGGCGAGGGGAGGGGCTGTGGAAATAACTGGTCAGACTCCCATATCTGTCTGACAGTATAAACACAACAACAGCATCCCCCTCCCCAAATCCCTATCCTTCATCACAAGTCACTAAAGGCCTACCTCCTTCTTTTGGGAGACCGACTCCGCCTATACAGAAAGAAAAAAGAGAAAGAAGAACTTTAGTAGGTGCACTAGATATCGTAAATTGCAAAAATTATCCCAGTTCTTCACCCAACTCTGTTATCCATGTCCTTTGTCATGTAACTTTAATACCCTCTGACTCCAAGTCAGAGGGTATTAAAACGCCAAGTCTGGGATTGGCCATGTGACTTGCTTTGGCCAATGGGATACTTGTACATATGATGCAAACAGATACTGGAAAGATACTTGCATGGTTGGGCTTGTTTGCTCTTGTATTCTGCCACTGCAATGGGAACAGGCCTAACCTAGCCTAGAATGTGACACACATAGAGAAGAGATGAGCTGCTCCAGTCATCCTAGCTAAGGCTGTCCTATACTAGCCAAAAGACAACTGATTGCACCAGATGAGGGACCATAGCTTATACTCAAAAAACCTCCTATCTAAGCCCAGCTTAAACCACTGACCACAGACGTGTGAACTAAATGTCTGCCACTGAGGTTTTGTGAGTGGTTGTTTTGTAGCAACTAATACATTGACAAGCAGACATTCTCCATAGGCTGGCATTTTTCCTTCCATGAAGTCTAAACTTCTACGCTACAGTGCTTAAAGTCTCCCTGGAAGAGGCCAATGACTAGGGCCTTAACCTTCTGGGAGACCGACTCCTACTCCTCCGATAGCGTAGTGTGGGAGAGCGCCGGGGCTTGTCCAAGTCTCGGTAGCTTCTCCGGCGGTGGTCAGGTGACGGCACTCTTTCCAACTGGAAAAGAGATAAAATGCGTCAGTGATGAGCACAGGCTTATAGGCAGCCATCTAGGAACACAGTTTACACTCTCCTCCCCATCCCGGCCCAAATTCCACCTCCAAGTGACTATAAAACAGTAGTTTGAATACATAGATAACCCTAAGGACAAAAAAAAAGCAAATAAAATTTTTTTTAATGTTTCTAATAATCCCATTATTGTTTAGTGCTGGTACCATTATTCTGGGACTGCGTAAGAGTAGTGAGAGGTAAGTAAGTATGCTTCTTAAGAAGATGGGATTTCCAATGTGAAAGAAAAGAGATGCAGATGTAAGATCGATAAGGTTAAGTACAAACTCATAGTGCACTTGAAGCTTAAAAAAATTTTTCCCGGGCTTCCCTGGTGGTGCAGTGGTTGAGAATCCGCCTGCCGATGCAGGGGACGCAGGTTCGTGCCCCGTTCGGGAAGATCCCACATGCCATGGAGCGGCTGGGCCCGTGAGCCTTGGCCGCTGAGCCTGCGTGTCTGGAGCCTGTGCTCCGCAACGGGAGAGGCCACAGCAGGGAAAGGCCTGCGTACCGCAAAAAAACAAAACAAAAACAAACAAAAAAACTGGATAAAAAAAGTATAGGCTAGCTGGGGAAATGTGAACACTGAATATTTAATGAGATTAAGGCATCGTTGTTCATTTTGGGGGTGATGATGGTATATAGTTTTGCTTAAAAAAGGGGCCCTTGGGCTTCCCTGGTGGCGCAGTGGTTGAGAGTCCGCCTGCTGATGCAGGGGACACGGGTTCGTGCCCCGGCCCGGGAGGATCCCACGTGCCGCGGAGCGGCTGGGCCTGTGAGCCATGGCCGCTGGGCCTGCGCGTCTGGAGCCTGTGCTCCGCAATGGGAGAGGCCACAACAGTGAGAGGCCCACATACAGCAAAAAAAAAAAAAAAAAGGGGGCCCTTGTCTTTTCTGAAATATTATGAAATATATGATGGCTGTGATCTGCTTCAAGGTAACTGGTGGGGGACAATTGGGTAGAGATGTGGAGGAAACAAAACAGCTGAGTTGATCATTGTTGAAGCTAGGTGATGGGTAGATGGAGGCACATTCTCTCCACTTTGGTATGTGATTAAATTTTCCATTAAAAAAAAATGCCTACTTTTGGTCCTCTCACCACAGAAGAGCACCTCAGCCTTGCCTGGCTTTCAATTCATTAATGATTGTGCTTCCTTTAGCACTTAACTTAAATGGAGCCTACTAGCTCAGAGCTACACTTCCATCTATACTGTCTCAGTATCCATAGGCCAGAATTTCTTATATTTCCCCCAGCCTTTTTCTATACATATTCTTATAATTTTAATCACAAAGGTTTTAGATCCTTTTTTTTTTTTTTTTTTTTACTTTATCACAAGCATTTCCACATTATCATATACTTTTTTTTCTTTCGGCCACACCACACGTTATGCCAGATCTTAGTTCCCTGACCAGGGATCGAACCCGTGCCCCCTGCAGTGGATGCGTGGAGTCTTAACCACTGGACCGCCAGGGAAGTCCCTATCATACACTTCTCATAATACTTTTGATGGTGGCCTAATAGTCTGTTGAATTGATATGATAGTTTACCTGACTGCTCCCTGACAGCTTGCTTGTTTTCAACTTTTCAGCATTTTAACAAGTAGTGAAAGAACATGATCATGCAGTAGGCGTTTTTTCCCCCTAAACTAGGCTTACTCCTTAGTATGCATTCAATTATGAACAGTATTGTTTTTGTCCAAAGTATTTATTTATTTATTTATTTTTTGTGGTACGCGGGCCTCTCACTGTTGTGGCCTCTCCCGTTGCGAAGCACAGGCTCTGGATGCGCAGGCTCAGCGGCCATGGCTCACGGGCCCAGCCGCTCTGCGGCATGTGGGATCTTCCCGGACCGGGGCACGAACCCGTGTCCCCTGCATCGGCAGGCGGACTCTCAACCAGTGCGCCACCAGAGAAGCCCCAAAGTATTTATTTTAATAGCTACCACTTATTAGGCAATTATGTTCCAAAGCTAATGGCTTTATGTATATAATTTCATTTAATGCTCACAACAGTCCTAAAAGAAAGGTATCATAATCCTTGCTTTATAGAAGAGAAAATGGTGATTATGTAGTTTGCACAAGATTATACCGCTAGTAAACAGCAAAGCTGAGATATGGATCAAGGTCTATTTATCTCTAAATCCTATACTCTTAATGACTACATATTGTATTTTTTGGTTGAAGAAAGTTAAAAATTAAAGTTTGAAAACAAAAACCATTCCCATTGCCTGTAACTTTCCCTCCTCCAACCCTTAAGCTCCCAGGTGTCTGACCTTCTCATCCTCTTCTTCCTCCTCTTCGCTGGACTCCACGTCATCCATGTCTTCTTCTAGAGCGCTAACCCGAGGCTCCAGTTGCTCAGCTTCCTCTAGCACATAGCGTTTCTACAGAGAACACAGTGAGAGTTGGGGGGGGGGGCTTGCTATCTCCTCTATGTCCTGAAGCTGCAACACTGGGCTTCTGGGAGTGACAGAAAACCTGTGGTGCAGCAGATGAGGCAATTTCATTTCAAAGACATCCTAGACAGTTCAAGATTTTCCTAAGGAGTTTAGCATACCTGGAATCTATATTTTTTTTAAGTTCCCCTGTAAAGATATAAATACAAAGTGGAAGAGAGCATCACTTATGCCAGATATTGCCTCTATTCCCTGTGATCTTATATTCTAAGGTCACTAGAATATCAATCAGTATAGGTATAGCCTTGAATAAAAAATATGGGCTTCACATACAAAGGCCAATAGTTTGAGACTGTGTTGGCTGGTAGTTCTGCCAGGAGAGGCTCAGACCAGAATCTAACCCAAGAGATCCACTGAGACTCAGCCCAGTTTGGGGGTTTGGGTCCTGCTCTGAAGTAGCACCAACTCTCAACTAGACCCAGGATTTAGGGGAGCTGTCTACAGTCATGCATCTTGAACGAGGCTCAGGATATAAACAATCCATCTCCTGGTTCCATTTCTTCTAGATGTGGCTTAGCAGTCCTTACTGAGTGACTAAGGACCTGAAAGGCAAAGGTGAGTTTAAAACTGACAAATGGACTGGCTGGGTCATAAGACCCCTTACCATTTTTTGTGCCAAGGACATAGAGATCATTGGATAGCCCTAAATTAAATAGTAACATTTGTTCTCTATTTTGCTCTCACTCATCACTAACAACATTCTATAAAGATTAGGAGAAATGAGACAAAGATGCCATTTAGTGAAGTCAATCCCTTGAAAAAGGGCTCCTTGGAAAGGATCACCACAGTGTGGGATCTAGGACTGCATCAGACAGGGCGTCTAGAATCCCTAATGTTCACCAGACTTGGAAGTGACTGAAGTCAATGTATTAACTTACAGTATTTGTGTTTGACAAAATTAGAATTCATTCCAGAGCAACTCCTTGCCAATGTCAGGGCACATGAGAAGCTATATTGATGCCCTATGAGTTGCTTAATAGGAACAGAAGTCAAAGCAGAAGGTGGTCTTAAGGGTCATTTCATCCAGGACATAGAGAGGCCCACACCACAACACACCTCTTGGTGATATAACAGGTATCAGTTATATTTCAATTTCTCTCTCCTCAGTGAGGGTTGCTTTGTGGTCTTTCCTTCTAGCCTCCAGGCAGACTACCTCATTTGCATCAATATGCTTGCTTAGAGATGACCGAGCTCTGGAACCCTTAGTTACAACTGACTGCACTTCAGAGTATTCCATTTCTTGCAGTATTTCTAAAAATAATAGTAGCAGCTAAGGATAATAAATGTGAGAACTGGGCCCTGAAATCAGGTTTTCAGATTTGAAATGTCATTCTTTTCACTACACAGTCTACAGTAGCCAATATGGAAAAGGAGAAATAATTTTCAGGATTATTTTCTAGGATTTTCTGTAACTGAGTCATTGTGGAGGGAGAGTGGTTCATTGCATTTAAGTGTGAGCACTCATCTACCAACTACATTTATCCATCTGGTTTGCTGCCTCGAGCAAATTTACCTCACCCATTTATTATGTATCTGTAATCCATTCTATTCTCTACTTTGAAGTTTATCAGATCCCTTTGATCTGTTTTTTATTGAGGTGAAATTCACGAAATACATAATTAACAATTTTAAAGTATAAAATTCAATGCTATTCCATCACCACCTCTCACTAGTTTAAAAACTTTCTCATCACACCAGAAAAACACCCCATACCTATTAAGTAATCACTCCTCATTCCCCCTTCCCTGAATCCCCTGGTAACCGTGAATCTGCTTTGTCTCTATGTATTTGCCTAGTCTAAATATACCGTATAAAGAGAATCATATACTATGTGACCTTTGATCTTTAAATTATTCCTTTTAGTTTATATCTAGCAAGGAAATGAGCACCTCAAAGCAGGTAGGATACAGCAAATTGCTTCAGAATTACTGAGCTGCAGTAGGATCAAAAAAGAGACCTGAAGTTCTGGATCCTCCCAGTTTGGGTTTCTGTGGTTACTTAAAACTTAAGAATTTGCTCCCATCCCCCATCTTAAACAGTGTTTCTGCGACCCTTTCATTAATGCTGCTGATTCTTACACAGACATCAGAATAAGAGAATAGTAGAGCACTAAGAGCACAAGACCCTTACTCTACAGGTATTCCAGTGACTTCTGCAGTACATTTTATAGTTTCTTTGAGGTATAATCAATACACAATAAACTGTACATTTTTAAAGTATACAATTTTGATGAGTGTTGAGTTGTACTATATACAACTGTAAGCCACTATATCAATATAATGGATATATCCACCCCACCCAACAGTTTACTTGTGCTCCTTTGTGATTTCTCATTCCCTTTCCTCCCCACTCCCTTACCCTGCACCTAGGCAACCACTGTTTCTTTTTGTCACTATAGTTTACATTTATTAGAAAGGAATTATATAGTACATACAGTTTTTTGTCTTTTTTCACTCAGCACAATTACTTTGTGATTCATCCATGCTGTTGTGTATCCATAGTTCATTTTTGCTGCTGAGTAGTACCAATGTATGGACACATCACAATTTGTATCCATTCACTTGATGGACATTTGGGCTGTTTCCAGTTTCTGGCCATTATAAATAAAACTGTTATGATTATCTGTGCTTATGTCTTTGTGTGGACATGTGCTTTCATTTCTCGAGTAAATACCTAGAAGTGGAATAGCTGGATTGTATGGTTAACTTCTTAAGAAACTGGCTAACTTTTCAAAAGAGGTTGTACCATTTTATATTGTCACCAATAGGATATGGAGACTTCCAGTTCCTCCACATCCTCGCCAACACCTGATAGGGTCAGTCTGATTTTACACGTTCTACTAGGTATGTAGTGTATATTACTGTGCCTTTAATTTGCTTTTCCATAATGATTAACAGTATGGAACAACTTTTTATGTGCTATTGGCCAACTATATATTTTCTTTGGTAAAATGTCTGTTAGAATCTTTGTTCATTTGTCCACTGAGTTGTTATTCAGTTCAAGAGTCCTTTATATAGTATAGATTCAAGAACTTTGGTGGATATATGTTGCGCAAATATATTCTTCCAGTCTGTGGCCTGCCTTTTTAGTTTTATAATAGTGTCTTTTGTTTTTGTTTTTGTTTTTTTTGCGGTATGCGGGCCTCTCACTGTTGTGGCCTCTCCCGTTGCGGAGCACAGGCTCCGGAGGTGCAGGCCATGGCTCACGGGCCCAGCCGCTCCGCGGCACGTGGGATCTTCCCGGACTGGGGCACGAACCCGTGTCCCCTGCATCGGCAGGCGGACTCTCAACCACTGCGCCACCAGGGAAGCCCTGTAATAGTGTCTTTTGAAAGGCAAGTTTTTAATTTTTATAAAGGCCAATTTATTAATTTTTAATAAATAATTCATGTTTTTATGTCTTATTATAGGAATTTGTCAAACCCAAGGTCACTAAGATTTTCACCTATGTTTTTCTTCTTTATGTTATACTCTTAGCTTTTATGAGACTATTATCCCCTTCAAGTTTATGAGCTAACAGTAGAGATTCATTGGTTTCCATATGGCTATTCAACTGTTTTAGCACCATTTGTGGAAAAGATTATCCTTTCTCAATTGTATTGCCCTAACATCTCTGTAGAAAACCAACTGACCATATATATGTACACTTATTTCTGGTCCCTTTACTTTGTTCCATTTATCTACTTGTCTAGCTTTATGCCACCACAACACTGTCTTGGAATCAGGTAGTGTTTGTCCTCCTAATTTGTTCTTTTTTTTTTGCGGTACACGGGCCTCTCACTGTTGTGGCCCCTCCCGTTGCGGAGCACAGGCTCCGGATGCGCAGGCTCAGCAGCCACGGCTCACGGGCCCAGCCGCTCCGCAGCATGTGGGATCTTCCTGGACCGGGGCACGAACCCGTGTCCCCTGCATTGGCAGGTGGACTCTCAACCACTGCGCCACCAGGGAAGCCCTAATTTGTTCTTTTTCAAAGTTGTTTTGGATATTCTAGGTTCTCTGCATATTCATATAAATTTGAGAATCAGTTTGTCAAGTTATATCAAATTTTATTTGGATTTTGATTGGAACTGAATTGAATCTACAGATTAATTTGGGAGAATTGACAACTTAACAATTCTAAGTCACGGTATAAAATATACCATGGACATGATATATCTCCATTTACTTAAGTCTTCTTTCGTTTCCATCAGTAATGCAATGTTTTATAGTTTTAAGTCTTACACATCTTTTGACAAAATTATCCTTAATTATTGAAAATTTTTTGATGCTGTTGTAAACGGTATCTTTTTAGCAAAATTTCAAATTCCAGTTGTTTATAGCTAGTGTACAGAAATACAACCGATTTTTGTACATTGACCTTGTACCCTGCAATTCTGCATCAACAGATGAATGGGTAAACAAATTGTGGTATATCCATACAATGGAATACTATTCAGCAACAAATGAAATAAAAAAACTATTGAAACGTGCAACAACATGGATAAATTTCAACTCTCCACTATAGGCCATTCTCTTTCTCTTTAGGCTACCTACGATATCTGTTTTCTGTTTGTATTTTACAATATTATTTTTAAAATCATATGCTGTAAGACTCATTCTTGAAAGATGCTTCACAGACAATCATTTCTCACTAGGAAAGGGAGGTAAGACGATAAAGATGATATTTAAGATGGGTCAGTCTCCCATTCCTGACCTTCCTTTCATCTGTTTCATATCCTAGATTTTTATATGAAGATCAATTTGAAAAACTGCTCACAAAGCTTTAAAACCTATTCTACTACAATCTCCTTAATATAACATTTTAAAGAACAAAATTTTCTTGTGTTATTCACTTTTAAAGCCCTACCCTTCAATCACTTTTTTTGTTTTCTTCTCACTCCCAATCTCCTATCTTTCTCATAGACATGAAGACTGCTAATTAGGAGGACCATAAGAAAAAAGCAAACAACCCCATTAAAAAAAATGGGCAGAAGAATTAAATAGATATTTTTCCAAAGGGGACATGCAGATGGCCAACAAGCACATGAAAAGATGTTCAACATCACTAATCATCAGAGAAATGCAAATCAAAAAAAACACAATAAGATATCACCTCACACTTGTCAGAATGGCTATCATCGCAAAAAATGCAAATAACAAATGTTGGTGAGGATGTGGAGAAAAGAGAACCCTCATTTACTATCGGTGGGAATGTAAATTGGTGTGGCCACTGTGGAAAACATTATGGAGGTTTCTCAAAAAAAAAAACAAACAACAGAACTACCATATGACTCAGCAATTCCACTCCTGGGTAAATACCCAAAAAAACCCCAAACCACTAATTTGAAAAGATACATGCACACCAATGTTCACAGAAGTATTATTTACAATTGCCAAGACATGGAAGCAACCTAAGTGTCCATAAACAGATGAATGAATAAAGAAGATGTGGTACATATATACAATGGAATATTACTCGGCCATTAAAAAGAACAAAATAATGCCACTTGCAGCAACATGGATGGACCTAGAGATTGTCATACTGAGTGAAGTCAGACAGAGAAAGACAAATATATGATATCACTTATATGTGGAATCTTAAAAAAATGGTAAAAATGAACTGATTTACAAAACAGAAATAGAGTCACAGATGCAGAAAACAAACTTATGATTAGCAGAGGGGGAAGAGGGGGGAGAGATAAATTGGGAGATTGGGATTGACATATACACATTATTATATATAAAATAGATAACTAATAAGGACCTATACTGTATAGCACAGGGAACTCTAGTCAATACTCTGTAATGACCTATATGGGAAAAGAATCTAAAAAAGAGTGGATATATGTATAACTGATTCACTTTACTGTACACCTGAAACTAATATAACCTTGTAAATCAACTATACTCCAATAAAAATTAAAAAAGAAAACCTAAAGTATATTGTCATAATTACATTAATTTTTTATAAAGAAATATATATGTATATTTGGAACAAAAAATGTAGTCTCTATATACAATGGAATACTACTCGGCCATAAAAAAGAATGGAATTTTGCCATTTGCAGCAACATGGATGGACTTGGGAGATACTATTTTAAAATTATTTATTTAAAAAATTTTATTTCATAATGGAGTATAGTACAGTACAGTATACAGTAAAATGATTCAGCTGTACAGTAAAGTGGTTCAGTTATACATATACTTATATCTATTTTTCAAATTCTTTTCCCATTTAGGTTATTACAGAGTATTGAGCACAGTTCCCTGTGCTATACAGTATTGGAGGATATTATTCTAAGTGAAATAAATCAGACAGAGAAAGACAAATACTGTATGATATCACTTATATGTAGAATCTGAAAAATACAACAAACTAGTAAATGTAACAAAGAAGCAGACTCACAGATATAGAGAACAAACTAGTGGTTACCAGAGGGGAGAGGGAAGGGGGGAGGGAATTAAGAGGAACAAACTATTAGGTATATAATAAACTCTAATGATATACTGTACAATGCAGGGAATATAGCCAATATTTTATAATAACTATAAATGGAGTAGAACCCTTAAAAATTGTAAATCACTATACTGTATACCTATAATTTACATAATATTGTACATCAACTATACTTCAATTAAAAAGATTCTGGGCTCCATGGTGTTTTATCATGTATGCGTGTAAAGAGATCTTTACACATCTTTACACATTTTATTATGTATTGTGTATTATGTGTGTATGACCTTTATCTCTTACCTGTAGCCGGGGCAGAATGATATCACAGACTCTCTCACTGTGCAATAGTTCATCAATAAATTCATCCACATGCATCAGTTCAAACTCTGAAAAATAATAAGCTCAAGTAACTAGGAAATAAATTTAAATAGCCAAAAAGTAAAAGAAGTGTAAGACTCTTTATGTAAGATATCTAACAGGGTACTTGGTATAGAAAGTGTGAATTCTCTGCAGCTTCCCTTTGCCTGCACATTCACTAATAAAGCTATTGCAGTGTGGCAGTTACACTGAAGGGACTGTCAAACCTGGGCTCAAACTACAGCCTTTCATATTCTTGTCATCACCACCTATCTTCATTCATTCAACTCCCTTTTATTGAGGCCATTTATGTGCCATGCCTCTTCTAGGAGCTGGGGATAAAGGGATGAATGAAGCTGTCCCAATTAGCAGGAGAGACACAAAAACAAGCACAAAGAGTCCTGAATTGTAAGTGCAATTTCTCATGTGAACCCACTAAGTTCCTGAATATAGAATATGTATCTTTCCCCCTGCATGGGTCAGCAAACTTTTTTTAAATTGATGTAGAATTGACTTACAACATTATATTAGTTCCAGGTGTACAACATAGTGATTTGCTATTTTTAAGAATCATGTATCTTATATGGTAAGTGGAGCAATAGCTTTTTAGAATTTCTATGGTAAACATTACCTTAGTTCAGTGGTTCTTGGTTCTCAGTTCAGTGGTGTTGCCCCCTGCAACTATGGGGTGCTCTAGTGGGTAGAAGCCAGGGATGCTGCTAAACATCCTATAATGCACTGGACAGCTCCCCACAATGAAGAAATATCTGGCCCAAATTGTCACTAGGTTTAAAAATCCTATCTTAGTTTAACATAATATAGTCATAACTAAGTAATTTCATGATGGCCATGACCATGTCCATCTTGTTCACCATATTATTTTCAGTACATAGCATAGTACCTGCCATAACACTGACACCTAATATGTATTTATTCAATGAATGAATAAGTTAATAAAAGTTTAAAGAATAATACCAAATTCTTAACTTCTACTCCTTAGTGTAATATGTAGAGGGTAAAGGCAAATGCTACTAATCTTTTGTTATGATACTAAGTGAGAAAAAGTTCTGACTGCATTCCCTGAATCCCATTTTACCACAAAATGTGTCTCTTTGTAAAAGGTATGGAGCTGCCCCTCCTGGATACACTTATTATTTTTCAGTGGGATTCCTACATAAGTATGAGTACAGTCTATATACTGCAGGGTGAAGTATCGTACAAGAGAGGCCAGTAGAAAGAACTGTGAAGGTGTAATGTATGGAAAACTAACCTAGTCTGGGAGGTCTGGAGAAGGATTTTACAGCAAAGGTCATTCAGGAGCTAGAACTTTATGGGATGGAGCACATGATGCAAAGCAAGGATTAACATGAGATGCAGCTGGAAAGACAGGCAGACGGGCAGACTGGGTAAGGTCAAAAGGAAGCTAGTAGTCTAATGGAGTGCTACTCCCCATGCGAGAGAAGGAGGACCTGACTGAAGACAGTAACAATCTGGATTAAGAGCAACACTCACAATGTATGTGACAATGTGACACTAGAGATACTGGTGAAATAAAAACTGGCTCAGGGATGAAGGTCTAGACACCTGGCACCATACTCACCTCCATTTCGGTTCTGGCTCTTGATTTTTCTATAGTCGTTGTATAGAGGCTCCAAGTACTTGTAGCAATCAATTGCAGTGCCTGTCAACCTCATGTAAAGTGCTCCCAACATGCGGACATACCTAACAGATAGATGACAGTGAAACAACAGGCCATCCTAAAAAGTTCCTGAGTTTTACAACTGGCTTTTCTCATGACAGTAGTGGATAAACAAGTTCTTTCTTCTCTTTGGCAGATAAGAAAGCTAAATTTTTAGAAGCAGCATGGGGCAGTAGAAAGCTAAAATATGGAGACCTGTGTTCAAGTTCTCATTCTACCACTTACTGGCTGTGGTTACTTAGGATATGCTGCTCAACTTTCAGGGTCTATTATATCATCTGTAAAACTAGGATACAACCTATTTACTTCATGGGATTATTTTAAGAATCAAATGAGATACTAAATTTAACAACCGAAAGTATAAGATTTATTTACTAACAATACAACCAATTTACATAGATATGAATATATAAATTGTTGCTAGGAAGCAGAATGCTGGTTATGGAAAAAAGTCAAAGTCATCTGGGTTTAAATTCTGATTCCATTATTTACTAACTCTGTAACACTGGGCAATTTACTTGCTTTCTCAATCCTTATAAAATGTAGCTGATAGTCCCTAATTTGATGGCTTGGTGTATTAAGTAAAAAATGTATGTAAGGTGCTAAGCATAGTATATAGCACACAGTAAGTGCCTAGTAAAAGTTAGGTGTTTTCTAGCCATTAATGTTTGTAAGATTCCTTTCTTTTCCCTTTCTCCTATATCCCAACTACCCACACAAATCTCCACTTGGATAAAGAGTAGGCATTTGAAACTCAACAGTTTCTGTATATGACAAACAAAATAGAGTGTCAAAGGATATGGACTCTGAAACTAGCTTTGCCACTTACCAGCATTTGACCTTGGGGAAATCAATCTCTCTCTGCCTCAGTTTCCTCCCCTATATAATAGGGATAATAATTTTACAGGGTTTTTGTGAAGTTTAAATAAATTATTATATTAAATTTTTTAGAATAGAGGGTGGCACATAATAATCTATTATTATGTCTGTCTCCTATACTTGTCTGTGAGCTCCTTGAAAATGGATAATAAAATAATAAGAGCAGCTTATATTTTTGGGCCATATACCCTGCAATAGGCACTGTGTTGGGAGATTTACTGTTCTGTCTTCCTTAATCCTCACATCTATCCTGAGTTGCTATTACTGTTTCATTTTATAGGTAAAGTAAAATTTAGAAAATTAAGTAACTTCTCCAAGGTCACAGTTAATAAGTAACAGGGTCTGGACATGAACCTACATTTAACACCAAAGTTTCCCTCTTCTTTACCACACTATGTTGTTTTCTTCATCCTTAAGCATTCAGTGCTACCAACATATTAGGCACTCACTTCTGCTTAATATATGCTCAGTGAGTTTGTGAAATACTGTTTTGGGGGGAAAAGCCATCAAGACTGAGAAAGTGAAGGAGAAGGTCAATGCAATCAAAACAGGAAAAACACAAACTCAAGAGGCTCAAGAGCAAAATCCTAGAGTGGAACTCTGTGGAAATGAGATACACTGTTTTCACTCCTCTTAACTAAAGCCAAATTCTGGACCATGAAATTGAAGTTTTTATATTAGCTAATAAACATTTCACTCACTTGAAATCTTCATTTTTGATAAACTCTACAATGATATCCTTCTCGGGTTGAATCTGAAGCATCTTCAAGGTCAAACAGAGAAAGGGAGTTGGCTTTATGTTGCCACCATAGACACCACCCACAAATCTTAACTCCATGGCTTTATCGACTACAAGTTCAGCTAAAAAACAAAAACAGAGTGGCATCTCAGACACATCAGGACTAAGCTTTTCCAGGTTTGAAGTGGAGAGAAGTTAAAGCTAGTTCAACATTTGGTGCTCTTGAATTAACAGTTTAATATTAGGAGAATGAGAGTGTAATAATAATAATTAATAATAATAATAATAATAGCAGCAGCCAATATACACTGAAAGATTATTATATAACAGGTACTCTGCTAAGCATTTCATATTATCTCATTTAATCTTCACAACAAGCCATGGAGGTAAGTTCTAGCACTGTCCTTGTTTTTAGCTAGGAAAATGAGGGCTAAGAAAGATTAAGTGATTTGCTCAAGGTCCAAAGCCAGAAAGTGGCAGGGCCTGGGTTTTAATCCAAGCAGTCTAACTTCAGAGTCCGTGCTTGGCATCATGTTAGGAGAAAAAAAAAGCCAGATTAAGAGTTAGAAGAAACAAAACAATAACAACAAACAACTCCTCAATAGCTACACAACCTTGAGTGAACTTCATCTAGACAATGGGGATAATAACCTTCCAATACTGTTGTCAAAATCAAACACTAGGGAAATACAGATCAATGGAACAGAGATAAACCCACACACCTATGGTCAACTAATCTATGACAAAAGGAGGCAAAAATATACAATGGAGAAAAGACAGTCTCTTCAATAAGTGGTGCTGGGAAACTGGACAGCTACACGTAAAAGAATGAAATTACAACACTCCCTAACACCATACATAAAAATAAACTCAAAATGGATTAAAGACCTAAATGTAGGACTGGACACTATAAAACTCTTAGAGGAAAACATAGGAAGAACAGTCTTTGACATAAATCACAGGAAGATCTTTTTTGACCCACCTCCTAGAGTAATGGAAATAAAAACAAAAATAAACAAATGGGACCTAATGAAACTTAAAAGCTTTTGCACAGCAAAGGAAACTATAAACAAGATGAAAAGACCACCCTCAGAATGGGAGAAAATATTTGCAAGTGAATCAACTGACAAAGGATTAATCTCCAAAATATATCAACAGCTCATGCAGCTCAATATTAAAAAAACAAACAACCCAATCAAAAAATGGGCAGAAGACCTAAATAGACATTTCTCCAAAGAAGACATAAAAATGGGCAAGAAGCACATGAAAAGATGCTCAACATCACTAATTATTAGAGAAATGAAAATCAAAACTACAATGAGGTATTACCTCACACTGGTTAGAATGGGCATCATCAGAAAATCTACAAACAAATGCTGAAGAGGGTGTGTAGAAAAGGGAACCCTCTTGCACTGTTGGTGGGAATGTAAATTGATACAGCCACTATGGAGAACAGTATGGAGGTTCCTTAAAAAACTAAAAATTGAATTACCATATGACCCAGCAATCCCACTACTGGGCATATATCCAGAGAAAACCATAATTCAAAAAGACACATGCACCCCAATGTTCACTACAGCACTATTTACAATAGCCAGGTCATGGAAGCAGCCTAAATGCCCATCGACAAACAAATGGATAAAGAAGATGTGGTACCTATATACAATGGAGTATTACTCAGCCATAAAAAGGAACAAAATTGGGTCATTTGTAGAGACGTGGATGGACCCAGAGACTGTCATACAGACTGAAGTAAGTCAGAAAGAGAAAAACAAGTATCGCATATTAACGCATATATGTGGAATCTAGAAAAATGGTACAGATGAACTGATTTGCAAGGCAGAAATAGAGACACAGATGTAGAGAACAAACGTATGGACACCAAGGGGGGGAAAGCGGTGAGGGGTGGGGTGGGGGGTGGGGTGGGTGGGTGGGGTGGGCGTGGTGGTGTGTGATGAATTGGGAGATTGAGATTGACATACATACACTAATATGTATAAAATAGATAACTAATAAGAACCTGCTGTATAAAAAAATAAATAAAATTAAAAAAAATCAAACACTAGGGACTTCCTTGGTGGTCCAGTGGTTAAGACTCCGTACTCCTAATGCAGGGGGCCCGGGATCGGTCCCTGGTCAGGGAACTAGATACCACATGCCACAACTAAAGATCCCACATGCCACAACTAAGACCCAGCTCAGCCAAATAAATAAATAAATATTTTTTTTAAAAAAAAATCAAACACTAGCTGTGTGAACCAGGGCAAGTCATTTCACCTCTCTTTGAGCCTGTCAGTTCAAATTTGAATAATAAAGGTACAAAGTTAAGGGCTATAGTAAGAATCAAATGAGATAATACAAACAAATGCTAATACCTACCTGGCACACAGATAATAAATAAATAAATGAGTGTTAGGTACTATTAATGGGAAATCACTTTATAAATCAGACTTCTGCAAGTTGCCTTAGGATAAATTCTATATTAATTCATTCCATATTACAGTTGGCAATTTATAGTTAGGTGCCAAGTAGCAGAGATACAGGTAGAGGGATAAAGAAGAGGGACACAATGACTACTCTTATGGAGTTTACAGTCAGGCAAGGCAGAAAGCATTAAAAAAAATATTGAAAGTGTGATCAGTAGTTGAAAGAAGATGCAGAATGCAGTGAAAATGTATGACAAGGGAACATAACCTAGTGTTGGGGGGAAAAAAGGTCATGAGTTCACTTTTGGACATATGGAGTTGGCATGCCTTGGAATCAGAGACTTAGATCTCAGGGGAAGATTTGGGCTGCAGAGATAAATTTAAAGGCATCTATATATATGAGGTAACTGTGGTACGGAGATCATCCAAGAAGAAACTATGGGATGAGAAAAAGCCCCCAAAGTAAACCTTACATGACTCCAAAATTTAATGGCGACTCAGAGAAACAATATGACTCGTCCATGGACACACAGCTAGGGTGGTGGCAGAGCAGTAAGAGCACAGCAGTAGTTAACAATGGTAACAGCACCACCACCACCACTGATTACTGAGTGCTTTTTATTAACATATAGCTGTAACTATACCAAACACTCTTTTCATCTTGTTTATGTTTTCCTTTGCTGTGCAAAAGCCTTTAAGTTTCATTAGGTACCATTTATTTTTGTTTTTATTTTCATTTCTCTAGGAGGTGGGTCAAAAAGGATCTTGCTGTGATTTATGTCATAGAGTGTTATGCCTATGTTTTCCTCTAAGAGTTTTCTAGTGTCTGGCCTTACATTTAGGTCTTTAATCCATTTTGAGTTTATTTTTGTGTATGGTGTTAGGGAGTGTTCTAATTTCATTCTTTTACATATAGCTGTCCAGTTTTCCCAGCACCACTTATTGAAGAGGAAGTCTTTTCTCCATTGTATATTCTTGCCTCCTTTATCAAAAATAAGGTGACATATGTGCGTGGGTTTATCTCTGGGCTTTCTATCCTTTCCACTGATCTATATTTCTGTTTTTATGCCAGTACCATACTGTCTTGATTACTGTAGCTTTGTACTATAGTCTGAAGTAGGGAGCCTGATTCCTCCAGCTCCATTTTTCTTTCTCAAGATTGCTTTGGCTATTCGGGGTCTTTTGTGTTTCCATACAAATTGTGAAATTTTTTGTTCTAGTTCTGTGAAAAATGCCAGTGGTAGTTTGATAGGGATTGCATTGAATCTGTACATTGCTTTGGGTAGTATAGTCATTTTCACAACGTTGATTATTCCAATCCAAGAACATAGTATATCTCTCCATCTGTTTGTATCATCTTTAATTTCTTTCATCAGTGGCTTATAATTTTCTGCATACAGGTCTTTTTGTCTCCTTAGGCAGGTTTATTCCTAGGTATTTTATTCTTTTTGTTGCAGTGGTAAATGGGAGTGTTTCCTTAATTTCTCTTTTAGATTTTTCATCATTAGTGTATAGGAATGCAAGAGATTTCTGTATGTTAATTTTGTATCCTGCTACTTTACCAAATTCATTGATTTTCTGGTAGCATCTTTAGGATTCTCTATGTATAGTATCATGTCATCTGCAAACAGTGACAGCTTTACTTCTTTTCCGATTTGGATTCCTTTTATCATACCAAACACTTTTTATACATTTCATTTAATCCTTAGAACAACGCTTTGACCTTTGAGTTCGGTATTACTATGCTCGTTTTACAGTAAAGAAAGCCATGGTTCGCTGGGGCAACACAGCTCCAAAAGAGGAGCCAGAATTCAACAAAGATCAAAGACTACCTGGAATATTTCTCTGAAGAGCATATATTTATATTAGGACTGGGATGTGGAAATACTGCAAATGGTTCAGATTTGAGTATAGGAAAATCATGAATTGGTTTCAGGCATACTGACATTCCTTTAAGACCTTCAGGGTCCCTGTGCTTAACACTGTTTGGAACCCATCAAGTTATTAAACATGGAATGACTCAAAGAACCGCAACGTGACACCCTTCCGAATGAGGTCCTATCAGATCCATCTGTGTTCCCAAAGCCCAACACAAGCCTAGGCACAGAGTAGGCGCTCAGATTTTTCTGAATGACTGTCAATGATTCCCCCCTAGTCTCACCCCCAGGGGCCAGTCCTATCGGACTGGTCTGGAGAACTGGGCCACAAGACGACCGGGGTTGGGGCGGGGGGAACGACGCGCTCTTGCTCACCTGTAAGGCCAAAGCACTCCTCTTTCCAGTATTTGGACTCATAAATGCGCGTCCGAATGATCTTCTCCACCAGATACTGAGGGTTGGTGCCGTGGATGCTGTGCGCGTCTTTTACAGTACGGTTCGCCATTTTACACCGCCTTCCGTTCTATTTCCGTCGGGTCCTTTAGGACGTCACATCCAGGTTAAAAAACCGGAGTGGAATGCAGAAGGATGGAGGAAGTCTCACTAAATAGTTTGGGCGACCATCTTGAACCCGGAAATGTTTTTGAGTCGGGCACTTTCTTGCGCGAACGGCGTAGCATACCGAATCAATGATGGCCTCTGCCCGTTGACGTATGTACGTCCTGCGTCCCCTCCTTAGATGGGCGGGGCGGAAGGGCTGGCTGCTGACGGAACGTGGAGACACCCTGGGGGCGGGGCTACGGCGTTAGCGGGAAATTTCTTCTTCTCCACCTTCTTTCCATTCCTAGGGAGGCCCCGGCTTCGGCTCCGGTACGCGGCTGGTAGCTGTAAGAGGAGTGCCCCTGGGCAGGTAGACTTGCTGCAGCTCCACGAGCTCCTGAAGCGGGGACGGTGGGAAGCGGAGGGCTTGCGCCCAGCTCCAACAAACTGCGGCGCCCGGTGAGTGTGGAGTCCCACGGGCTGGAGAGGGATCTGAGCCGCGGGACTGAGGAATTTGTTCTCTGTGGACTCATTCAGCCATTATCCATTCAGCAGATATGTACTAAGCGCCTATTAAGTGCCAGGCACGTTCTAAACCGGTTAGGAACGTTTTACTTTCCACATTACGATTTCTAACAGCTTTTCTCTCGGGGACTGCGACCTTGTAGCGGGGAAACCGAAAGCCAACAACAGAAAAGCGTGAACACTCCTGTCCTCAGCGCCCTGAGACTCTCAGTAATGATCTGAACCATGTGAACCTTCCGTCTGCAAGGCCCTTGTGAAGCAGTCGCATCTTTTCTTCATTTCAGTGTAGTGTATGTAGCAAGCACCACAGGGAAGGCGGAGCAGCAGAAGTTATTACCCGATTTTACGGATATAGCAGTCGCTCCCAGAGAGAAAGAGACTTGTCTAAGTCCCTTTTTGTGACTAAGCGGCCTGAGCTCCAACCCAGGTCTTTTTTTCCCCAGAAGAGCTGCTCTTAACTGCTGGGCTCTCATCCACCTTCTTTCCGGGAGGAGGTGTAATGGCACCTCTTTTACTTTCTCTAGTCTAACCCCGGGATAAAAGGGCCTTCTATTTTGACAGTTGGAAAAAGCACTGGACTTAGAGGCAATGAGATGCGAGATTCTTATCTTGGACTATCTGCAAATTGCAATGATCGGATATGGCAGTTTTCGATTTTAGTTATCTATAAAAGTGGTACCCTCTTCCCTGCTGTACTGGGTGGTTGTGAATGCCATTGGAGGTTTCTGGTGTGAGATCATGTTTATCAATTCCCTCTGCAACAGTTTTTAATGTAACAAAGGGCAATATATGGACTTTAGAAGGTTTATGAATTCCCTGAAATTAAATGCAAAATTTTGTATGAATCGTATGTGTTTCATAACATTCATCAAATTATTTTTTTAAAAAAAGGGTCACTGTCCCTTACACATAAATGCAAGGGACTGGGGAAGTGAATTGACCATTTTGCATTTTCTCACTTAATCCTCAGCAATTCTAGAATAGTGCCTGGCACAGAATGGATGATTAATAAATAAATATTGGTTGAATAAAAGAAAGTTTCTATTCGTTTGGCCAAAAAGTTCGTTTGGGTTTTCCGTAACATCTTATGGCAGTTCCCGAATGAACTTTTCCACCCATCCAATATCCCCATTTTGTGGGTAAGGAAATTGAGGCCCATTTGACCTTTCAGTCAGCTGCTGGGAAGCCTGGCTTATTGTAATAAGCATAACAGAAGCAAGCTGTCTTAGACATGTATTAACATTATCTACTTTCACACAAGGTGTTCTAAGGTAAGTGCTTAAGAGCACAGTCATTGGAATCCAGCTGCTCGGGGTTTGAATTAAGCGTGTGCTATCCTGTATAACACTGGGACAACTTACCATCTTGAAGTGCTAATAGCATCTACCTTTTATTCAGCAAATATTTATTACTAAGTGCCTACCTTGCACTTAGTATGGACTAACATTGTTCTAGGATTATTGTGAGGATTAAATGAGATAAACGTATCAAGAGTTTTGGTTCTACCTCTGTCTTATTGGATCAATAAATATCTGCTATCATTATTTTTACTGCAACTCCCTTATCTGTTTTCCTTGGTGTGGCTTCTGGACTGGGTAGTGTGCATGTTCCAGATTCCTGGTATCTGCAACATTAAGAGCCTGTAGTGGGTATCTCCTAGAAGCCAAAGCCTTTGCTAGGCCAAGTCTGGCCTGCCTTTCCACTCCATTCATCACCGCTGTTGGGGAACCTCTTTGCTTATGGTAGATGAGATGCAGTGCTGGGTCGAGGGTAGGAAAGTGGCGTAACAGTGCAAAGAGGCCTGATATATACTATGATTTCCTTATGCTGCCTCTTCAGAAGGACTCCTGATTAATTTTTTGAACTTTTCATGGAAAACAACCTGCATATAGAAAATGCACAAGTCATATACAGCTCAATGAGTTTTCTTGAAGAGAAAATACCTGTGTAACCAGCATCCAGATCAAGAAACGACATGACCAGCATCCCAGAAGCACTCCACTCCCCCACTGTGCTTCCTTTCAGTCACCAAGGTTTCCTTCTATTCTGACTTCTAACACCATAGGTTACTTTTACCTGTTTTTGACCTTTGTGTAAATGGAATCAGTATAGTATGTATCCTTTTGGTGTCTGATTTCCTTAGCTCATTGTTATTTTGTGAGATTTTCCCCACATGTGTGCAGTTGTGGTTGGTTTCATTTCATTGCTGTATAGTGCTGCTATGAACATTCTGGTTCATGTCTTTTGATGATATGTTTGTTTTTCTGTTGGATATATTCTGTTGGAATTACTGGGTCATAGGATATGCATATGTTCAGCTTTAGTATATACTGCCAAATTTCCAAAGTGGTTTTACCAACTTACATGCCCTCCAGCAGTGTATGAGAGTTTTGGCTGCTCTATATCCTTACCACACTTGGTATTGTCCTAATGATTTTTTACAAACAGTTCATTCAGGACGTCCCTGGCGGTCCAGTGGTTAAGACTTCATGCTTCCAATGCAAGGGGTGTGGGTTTGATCCCCTGGTTGGGGAACTAAAATCCCACATGCCGCTTGGCACGGCCAAAAAATTTAGAAAACAAAAAACAAAAAAACCCAGTTCATTCATTCATTCATTTGTTCAGCTATTATGTGCGAAGTCCTAACCTAGGCCCTGGGGACGCAGTTATGAACAAGACAGACAAGGTCCCAAGATCCCTGCTCTTTTGGAATTTAACATTCTGATATAGGAAGTACAACAAATAAGAAAGTAATATAATGTTTATGGCTTTGATAATAGGTTGGTGCAATAGAACATGGCCCTAGGCAGTAGTATAAGGGGGTGGCAAGTAACTTTCCATTGGGTATCAGTGAAGACCTATCTGAGGAAGTTTCACTGGAGCTGAGACCTGAGCCATCTCTGCAAAGATATTCAGGAAGAGAGAACAGCAACTGTGTAAGTCTGAGGGCACTAACAACCTTGGTCTGTTTGAGGTTTGGAAAAGCAGGCCTGGAGCATAGTGACAGGCTGAGTTGAGGCAGGCCTAGAGAGCCTTCCAATACCCCTGCCTGCTCACCCTTTGGTAAATCATCCACCTTTGCACGCATATATGCTTATACTGGTCTCAGTGAACACAGCTCATGATCTAGAAAAGGACTGTTAAATTTTATCTTGGCTTAGTTTTTGAAAGAGGGTGCCTGCTTTAGTAACTAAAATACGGTTTCGGGCCTCCCTGGTGGCGCAGTGGTTGAGAGTCCGCCTGCCGATGCAGGGGGTACGGGTTCGTGCCCCGGTCTGGGAGGATCCCATATGCCGCGGAGCGGCTGGGCCCGTGAGCCATGGCCGCTGGGCCTGCGCATCCGGAGCCTGTGCTCCGCAGCGGGAGAGGCCACAACAGTGAGAGGCCCGCATACCGCAAAAAGAAAAAAAGAAAAAAAAAAAAAAAAATACGGTTTCTATTTAAAGGTGTTGAAAGCATGGATTTGATGACCTTAGGTATACATGAGTACCTTAGGAGTATGGAGATAGTCCTTCTGTATGCCAGCTTTTAGTTTGAAAAAGTGCGATCCTTATGCCAGTGTTATCAAATATCATAGACACTTGACAAATCAGAGCATTTATCCTGCAACGGGAGAGGCCACAGCAGTGAGAGGCCCGCGTACGGCAAAAAAAAAAAAAAAAAAAAAAAAAAAAAAAGCAGAGCATTTATCCTGCAGTTAGATTATTCGAGAATTGTAGAAAATGTGTTGGGAGAGTCCACTTTACTACAAAGCACTCTCAGTGATATTCCAATTTTTTTTAGTGATGGAGCTTATTTACTTGCATCTTTTGTCTGTATCTCAGTAGCCTATTTTGCCTGATTTCATTGCAGAAAGGTGAAAAGTTACAAGTTTACTGATAGTTCCATGTTACATCTTCCATTAAAAGGAACGTATATTGAAGGTAAGTTAGACTTAATATATTTCCTTGAACATTTATTGAGACTCAAACACTTTTACTAACTTTTTACCAAAAGATTATTAGATATAATGAGTCCAAATGCATTTTTACTTGAGCACAAGTCTCCTACTTGTTTGAACTCATCAGTCTGCTGTTTGTTCATTTCTACAATGTATTTAATTAAAATTAGATTGATTTTAATAATACTGTGTTGTGAATTATACCCTAAATGTTCTTAATAGTAATCATTCAGGCATCATTTGTAAGCTGCGCATTTACTAATGACTCAGTATCTTCTTTTGGCTAATTAGTTTTCTCAAATTATATTAAAAAATACCTTTTTTAAAAGCAGAAAATCTTATGGGTCATAATGTTCCCAAGTAGAATGTAGGACATAATGCTACTGACTTTAGGAAACCAGATTATTTAATCAGGATGTCAATATGCTATTCTAATTCTGTTGTTTTCAACATGGACTGAAATTATTGGTCCCTCTAGCAGTAATTCAGAGAAATTCTGTCAGACTGGATTAAAAAAAAATTTTTTTTTAACCCCAGCTTTGTCAAACTTTAGCTCTAAAAGAAAAGTATTGAATTTAGAGGAAAGGATTGTTTTCTTAATAACTTAAACTTAAGATAATGAATTGGCATTATTATTAGGACTGATAGATTGTAGCTTCCAAATTGTAAAGAGGATTGTCAAATATGTTTGGATTTTTCATTCTCATTTCAGAATTGTCAGTAAAAATGTCTTTTTTCCCATGTACTTTAATATAGTTGTTTCGTTTCAGCTATTCACAATATTAATATCTAGGACCTGTCAGCCGCAAAGAAAAAGACCCCTTCCAACTGCCAGAGCAGTACAGGTTAGTGACCCTGGGGTTTTGTTTTGTTTTGTTTTTAAGGTAAGCGGAATGATACATTTGATAAAATCCATTGCCATTCCCCCAAATGCCCCTTGCATGTTTTTGCCTCCATCCCTTGGAAACCCTCATTTCATCCATCTTCACAATAGCTACCCCTTATTTAACATTCATTTTAGAAAACCCCTTTAAGAAATCCTTCCTCCCTGAACAGTCACAAGACCTGGTCCTCTACCTTGCAGTAGTCTCTCTGGCTTTCTCTTGGCTCTTTGCACTGTTAGTTGTCCTTTCGTGTGTTTATATTTTATCCCTACCTAGATTATAAATGTTATAAAGATATTTACAACTACTGTATCACTGTCTTTTAGTTTGACGTTATTAGATGTTTCACATCTATCGTTGTGCCTTGTACCTAGTAAGTACTTCTAAACATCTATAGTTTTTTACATATTGACCTTTCTGTTTCCCTGGATAGGAAGAGATAAGGCATAGTACCAGATGATACTGAATTGCCTATGTTTGATCTTCATAGAGCTTGACTTTTTCCTCAAAAAAGTTTTCTTTTTCCTAAGTCTAAAATGTGTGGGAGTGTAGCAGGGGCAGAAAAGAAGGCTGAACCCATTGAAGGCAGGGACTGTTCCCTAGAATCCATCAGAGCATGTCATGTTAACTCAGAGTTAGTGGCTTTTACACAGGAGCCATGGCCTACTGTCCTACAAGGCTGAGGACCAGACAAACTTATTCATGGGTTGGCAAGCCATTGGATCGAAAACTGCGCTACCAAACCTACAAGTGAGTGATAGAGTCCTTTGGTGGACTGGAACTAATAGCTTCTTCAAGCTGAGCTGTTAATAACTTGTATCCAGGGTGTTCTAGGTACTATAGGTTGAGGATTGAGGGACAGTGAATATGAATTGATTGTAAGGGGGTGTGGGTTTGTTTGATGGAAGAAGATGTTAGCATCAATATAGCAGCTGGTGATACAGGAAGATATTATGTCAGGTTAATAAAATTTGATATGTATGATAATGTCATATCTATTTAAGATAGGTTCTGTATAACTCTGCATGATAACAGGGTAGGATGGATGTTGTTACTACATCCTCTTAGCCCAAGACATCTCTGAACAATCTGATGTTGTTACTGGGCAGCTTTCATGTCTTAGGAAGCCTTTGTTGTTCTTTGTCAATAACTGAGAGAAGTTAGGGTTCATCCTAAGGCCTCTGGATTAATCATCCATGCTAAAACAGTTCATTCAATTCATGTTATCTACTCTTGCGTGTGACTTTACTGGTAAATTGGTTTCTAGTAGGATTGGTCAGAAGAGAGAAACTATTCAGGGGGTTTTCTAGTTACAGAGCACATTCCTCTGTGCCCAGGGGTCTGAAGAGCTTGGCCCACCCTAAGAGATTTCCTAACATGTTTCTCTGTTATTTCCTAGGGAAATGAGTGTGAAAATAGAAGGTTGTTTGCCTGAGATTGACCTCCAAGTTGGACAGTTTGTGTTGATTGAAGGGGATAATGATGAAAATCCATATGTTGCTAAATTGGTTGAGTTGTTTGAAGACGGTGAGTTTGGGGCTGGAATGAAAAGTATTCCTTGTCACTAATGATTGGGAAGTGCTCTGTGGTGGGAACAGGGGTGGTTACTGATTCTTCTGTTCATAGCAGTATATAGGGTGTGCCTATGGGGTCACTTAAGCACCAGCTGTGCCCTCTTTCACCTAGTGAATGTCTTTACTCACTAGAGCAATATTGGGTAAAAATGGGAATGGAGGGCTCAAGAATTTAGCTTTTGCATTATTTTTAGGAGTGGGTAAGAATGGCCATGAAGGCAGGATTGTTGGAGTGGAGAGAAAGGATGAATTTAGGAAGAAGGGGGAAGGGAAATAATAGGTGATTTGTACTCTAGTAGAGACGTGTCCTTTAATTTTGGCATGAGGAAGTTAGTAATTTTGCAAATGCAAAGTTACTTTTACTAGGGAGGCAGTAAGTTGGATTGGGTGGGTGTATCAGTTGGTTGACGGTCAGTCAGAAAAACAGAAACACTTTAGGTGTTTTATTTACCCAGAGGGACTTGTGTATCAAGTGTTGAAAAGGCTGGAGAAGCAAACAGTGGTGTTTCCCAGAGATCAGTAAGTGCAGAAAGCCACTACTGCCCTTAAGGCTAGAGGAGCAAAAGGGAAGGTAGTGTGAACTGGTGCCTGCAAGGCCACACTCACAGCCGCAGCTGATTTTCTTAGCTGTTAACCCTCTGCAGACCAGAGAAGAGCACAGAAAAGTGGGAATGGAGCAGAACTCCGAAAGGAAGATGAAAAAGGATAGCAATTTAAGCTATACAAAACGGCTTCTTTCAAAAGCTAGGCGAGGAGTAGTATGTGGAAGTTAGTCCTAGTCCTATGGCAGTTTGTATGCCTAAAAGAAGGAACTGATAGAGTGGATGAAGGTATTTTACATTATAGAGATACTCGGGAGGGTATTCAACAAGTATGGAGGAAAACTTCGTCAAACTAACATCCACTAGGGGGAGCACATCAGCAGGATGGGCTTTTGTATTTGAGGTTTGGGCCTTTGTGTATAGATTTTAGAACCATGTATTGTGCTACATTGGATGGCTTCAGTCTTTCTCTGAAGAGAGCTAAGGAAGAGAAGAGGCAGTGATGATGGTGGCACTAATGAGTATATGTCCTTTCACTTGGAGCTAACACTGGTATGGAGTGATGTTAATGGTATATTATGATGATAAAGCTGAAGATTGCAAGCATATGTTTGCCAGAAGTCATCTCAGTGGCTGATCCTCTGTGTCTTGCTAGGAGTTTTGTTTTGATTTGCAAAACTTGTTCAGTAACTGTGATTAGAATTGCTCCTCTCAAACGCCTTTTACAATTTATGTGATGACCGATAGCACCATTTGGACGTGGAGCAAAGTGAGAAGAATGTGGGTGCTGGGTGGAGTCAGATTGCCGCTGGTTGGTCCTGTGACCTTTGACAAATGATTTAAGGGCCCTGAAATGTGATCACTTCACCGGTAAAAGGGAGACAGCCATAGTACCTACCTTGTAGGATTACTGTGAGGATTAAGAGAATGTTTATTATCTTTAACCTTACCTTTTCCATCTATCCCTCCTAGATTCTGAACCTTATTCCAAGAAACGTGCTCGAGTACAATGGTTTATCCGATTCTGTGAAGTCCCTGTCTGTAAACGGCATTTGCTGGGCCGGAAGCCTGATGCACGAGAGATATTCTGGTATGATTACCCTGCCTGTAACAGCAACATTAATGCCGAGACCATCATTGGCCACGTGCAGGTAGGTGATGCCTTGATCCTCAGTTCTATCTTGAAGCTTATTTCTGGCTGATTCCTAAACTGCATGATCTCCAGGATATTATTGGCTCTCATTTACCTCACGGAAACGCATTTTTCCTGTTTGTCACCTTCTCTGCTTGCCTGCCTACTCCCTTTCAACAACAAATATTTATTGAGAGCACTTACCATGTGTTAGGAGCCTCCTGGAGGAAGTGACATTAGGTTGTGACCTGAGGGATGAGCAGGAATTAGCAGATGTATCTCAGTGGGAAATTATATTTAGCTGTGATTGTGGCAGGCATAAAGCACTTTGAGGCTGAACATGCTTGCTTAAATGAGGACTTCACCTTGAGTGAATCAGTACAAAGAGTGTAATTGCTCCAGGCAAATGTGTGTTATGAGATTTTATGATAAATCAGGTTTAAAGAGTTGTAGGCTGAATTGAGACACTGGTTTGGAGACTAGGATATGGGTTATTTATCAAGCTACTTCAGGCCCCCAAAATGGGATTAGATCCGGATGTGAAGTGTGGTCACATGGTGATTAGGTGGTTGGTAGGGCAGGGAGACCATGGCTTGGCATGGTCTATGGGCCCAGCATATCATGGGCCACAGAATAATTTATCTCTGAGTTAAATGAGTGAAGAAGTGAAAGGCAGATGTAGAAGTTGAAGCAGCAAGATGGGTGGATTTGGAAAGGTAGGGGGCATGTGTAGGCAGGAGCACAGTGGTGGGAATGAGCAGGACTGTGACAAGCCAAGCTTGACTAGTAGTGGAAAGCCATTTTGAAGAGCACTGAGCACTCAGGAGGTAAAGTGGGGTCAGATTTTTAGAAGGCAGTGAAAATCAGTTTAAGTAATTTGATCTTGTGGAGTGGGTAGCCATTGTAGACTATTGAGCAGGGGGGCATGCTTAGAGAAGTTTTTATGGGAAACCTTGGCACGGGTGAATAGAATGGACTAGAAAAGAAAACAACATGAGGTATGGATATCAGCAAGGAGGGCTCTGTGGAAATATGCTATGCCATGTCCGTGCCTCTTTTGTTTAGAAAAGTAATTGTTCCAGGTAAGAATGCAGACTTAAATGCTCTTTAATCATAGCTCTCATAGAGCCTTCGTTGACTCTTTGGGTCCTCATTTCTTTCTATCATCTATGTTTCCTAAATTCAGGTAGTAGCTTTAGCCCCAGATGAAGTGATACCCATGGATCTGAAAAATGAGAAGACATTCTTTGTTAAACTATCTTGGAATGAGAAAAAATTCAAACCACTACCTCCAGAACTATTTGCACAGTTGGATAAGCTACAAGAAGGCAACCCTAGATGCCAGAAGTCCATGGAAGCCAAAACTAAAAGTACAGAAAGCCCTTCTTGGACCACAGCAGAACATGTGGTCAAAAGGATTGAATCAAGGCACTCTACCTCCAAATCTCGCCAAACTCCTTCCCATCCTGTCACCCCAAGGGCAAGGAAGAGGCTGGAGCTCAGCAGTAAGTGTAAAATGGGTCACAGTGGGCAATACTGAGGCTAAAGGAAAATGATAACATATTAATTCATGCTACAGTATTGAGTTAGTGCAGCAGTGAGCCAAGTACTAATTGGATGTCTCTTGAAATATATATCACATAAGATTTACCATTTTAATCATTTTTAAGTGTACAGTTTAGTGGCATTAAGTACATTCACATTGTTGTATAACCATCCCCATCATCTTCCGAAACAATCTCTCCAACCATTAAGCAATAACTTCCCATTCCCTCATGCCCCATCCTCTGGTAACCACCATTCTACTTTTTGTCTCTGAATTTGACTTCTCCAGATACCTCATATAAGTGGAATCATACAGTATTTATTCTTTTCTGACTGGTTTAATAAAGTTAGTATAATGTCCTCAAGGTTCATCATGTTGTAGCATGTGTCAAATTTTCCTTTTTTAAAAAAATTGAGATATAATTGACATCTAGCATTATAACATATTAGTTTCATGTATACAACATAATGATTTGATATTTGTATATATTGTGAGATGATTACCACAGTAAGTTTAACTAACATCCATCACCATACGTGCAGCTACTATGGAAAACAGTATGGAGGTTCTTTAAAAAACTAAAAATAGAGTTGCCATATGATCCAGCAATCCCACTCCTGGGTGTATATCTGGAGAAAATTCTAATTTGAAAAGATACATGCACTCCAGTGTTCATAGCAGCACTATTTACAATAGCCAAGACATGGAAGCAACCTAAATGTCCATTGACAGATGAATGGATAAAGATGTGATATATTTGTATATATATGTATACAAAAGAATACTACTGAGCCATAAAAAAGAATGAAATAATGCCATTTGCAACAACATTGATGGACCTAGAAATCATCATACTAAGTGAAGTAAGTCAGAGAAAGACAACTACCATATAACATCACTTATATGTGGAATCTAAAATATGACACAAATGAAATTATTTACAAAACAAATAGATTCACAGACATAGAAAACAAACTTATGGTTACCAGTGGGGAAAGGGGGTGGGGGAAGGGTAAATTAGGAGTTTGAGATTAGCAGATACAAACTACTATATATAAAATAGATAAACAACGAGGTTCTATTGGGCAGCACAGGGAACTATATTCAACATCCTGTGATAAACCATAATGGAAAAGAATATATATATATAGAACTGAGTCACTTTGCTATGCACCAGAAACTAACACAACAATGTAAATCAACTATACTTCAATTAAAAAAAAAGAAACATCTGTCATGATACATAGTTACAGTTTTTTGTCTTGTGATGTGAGCTTTTTTTTTTTTTTTTTTTTTTCTTTTTGGCGGTATGCGGGCCTCTCACTGTTGTGGCCTCTCCCGTTGCGGAGCACAGGCTCCGGACGCGCAGGCCCATCGGCCATGGCTCACGGGCCCAGCCGCTCCGCGGCATATGGGATCCTCCCAGACCGGGGCACGAACCGGTATCCCCTGCATCGGCAGGCGGACTCTCAACCACTGCGCCACCAGGGAGGCCCGTGATGTGAGCTTTTAAGATTTACTCTCTTAGCAACTTTCAAACATGCAGCACAGTATTAATTGTAGTCACCATGCTGTACATTACATCCCCATGACTTATTTATTTTATAACTGGAAGTTTGTACCTTTTGGCTACCTTAACGCATTTTGCCCAATTCCTCAACCACTGCCTCTGACAACCACCAATCTGTTCTCTGTATCTATGAGCTTGGTTTTCATTTTTGTTTTTTAATTTAGATTCCATATATAAGTGAAATCCTATGGTATTTGTCTTTCTCTGTGTGATTTATTTTACTTAGCATAATGCCCTCAAGGTCTATCTGTCTCACAAATAACAGGATTTCCTTCCTTTTTATGGCTGAGTAATATTCCATTGTATATACATACCACAGTTTCTTTTATTTTTTTAAAGTTTATGTAAGATTGGCTTCATTTATTTCCTTTTTTTAAAAATATTTATTTATTTATTTGGCTCAGTGGGTCTTAGCTGCAACACATGGTATCTTCCTTGCAGCATGTGGCATCTTTAGTTGCAGCATGAGGGATCTTTAGTTGTGGCATGCTAACTCTTAGTTGTGACATGAGAGATCTAGTTCCCTGACCAGGGATTGAACCCGGGCCCCCTGCATTGGGAGCGTGGAGTCTTAGCCACTGGACCACCAGGGAAGTCCCACATACAATATTTTCTTTATCCATTCATCCATTGATGCACACTTAGGTTGTTTCCATATCTTGGCTATTGGAAATAATGCTACAGTGAACATGGGGGTGCATTTGTCTTTTCAAGTTAGTGTTTTTGTTTACTTCAGATAAGTACGCAAAAGTGGAATTGCTGGATCATATGGTAGTTTTTTGTTTGTTTTAAATAAATTTATTTATTTATTTTTGGCTGCATTGGTTCTTCGTTGCTGCGTGCAGGCTTTCTCTTGTTGCGGTGAGTGGGGGTTACTCTTCATTGTGGTGCACGGGCTTCTCATTGCGGTGGCTTCTCGTTGCGGAACACAGGCTCTAGGCGTGCGGGCTTCAGTAGTTGCAGCACACGGGCCCTAGAGCATGCTGGCTTCATTAGTTGTGGTGCACGGACTTAGTTGTTCCGCGGCATGTGGGATCTTCCCGCACCAGGGCTCAAACCTGTGTCCCCTGCATTGGCAGGTGGATTCTTAAGCACTGCGCCACCAGGGAAGTCCCTCATATGGTAGTTTTATTTTTAGCTTTTTGAGGATCCTCCATACTGTTTTCCATAGTGGCTGCACCAATTTACATTCCCACCAACAGTGCATAAGTGTTCCCTTTTCTCTATATCCTCGCCAACACTTGTTATTTGTTTTCTTTTTGATGATAGCCATTCTGACAGGTGTGAGGTGATACTTCATCTTGATTTGCGTTTCTCTGTTGATTAGTGATGTTGAGCACCTTTTCATATACCTATTGGCCATCTGTATAGCTTCACTTGGAATAATGTCTATTCGGGTCCTCTGTCCATTTTTTAATCTCATTGTTTGTTTTCCTGCTATTGTATGAGGTCTTGATATACTTTGGATATTAACCCTTTTCAGATATTTGATTTGCAAATATTTTCTCCCATTCAGTAGGTTGCCTTTTCATTTTGTTGGTGGTTTCCTTGATGTCCAGAAGCTTTTTAGTTTGGTGTAGTCCCACTTGTTTGTTTTTACTTTTGTTGCCTTTGTTTTTGGTGTCAGATCCAAAAAATCATGTCAAGGAGCTTATTACCACCTATGTTTTCATCTAAGAGTTGTATGGTTTCAAGCCTTACATTCAAGTCTTTAATCCATTTTGAATTAATTTTTGTGTATGATGTAAGATAGTAGTCCAGTTTCACTCTTCTGCATGTTTCAATTCTTCTGTCCAATTTTTCCAGCCTCATTTAATGAAGAGTCTGTCCTTTCCTTATTGTATGTTCTTGACTCCTTTGTTGTAAATTAATTGGTCATATATGTGTGAGTTTGTTTCTGGGCTTTCTATTTTGTTCCATCGATCTGTGTGTGCCAAAACCATACTGTTTGGATTACGGTAGCTTTGTAATATAGTTTCAAATCAGGGATTGTGATGCCTCCAGGTTTGTTTTTCTTTCTCAAGATTGCTTTGGCTATTTGGGGTAAAATTTCCTTTCTGTTTAATTTTTTGAGGAACCACCATACTCTTCCATAGCAGCTGCATCATTTTACATTCTTATCGGTAACACACAAGAGTTCCATTTCCCCACATCGTCACCAACTATTTAGATCTTGTTATTATTATGTTTTATATTGTTATTTTCTGTGGTTTTGATTGTAGCTATGCTAATGGGTGTGAGGTAGTATGTCATTGTTACATTTCCCTAATGATTAGTGATGTTAAGCCCTGTAATTAGCTAATTCAAGAGCTTAGCTACTAAGGTGACATAGCTTTTAGATCCTTAGTGGAAGAGCTAAGAAATACATGTATATATATATTTGTTATAATATAGTATTAAAACTCTTAAATTCATACTCATACTTCTAATCTATACCATGGGGTTCTTTCCATCCTTCCCACATTCCATAATTCCAATTCAAAATTGATTTGCAGTTCTTTATGCCTTTAGAATATATTCCACTGAGGGAGTAACGTTACTTTGATTAAAATGTTTTCTTCCACCAATGGTTACTTTATTGGTGATATACAGTTAGGTTCTTTCATTTCTGTTTAATTTTAGGGCTTTTCCCATCTTTGATTGATTTTCAAAACATTTAAAACATTAGCATAGTTAAAGAGTCAAAACTATTTAAGACAAGTGTACTCAGATAAGCCCCATTCCTTTCTTTACCCTTGCTCCCTGTTTCTACCACATCTTTTGTAGGTAATCAATTTTATTAGTTTCTGGTTTATTTTTCCTTTGGTTTTTGCAAAAATAAACAGATAAAACACACATAGACATATATATATATACACAGTCATATACAAACATGCATATAATTTTTATTTTATTATAGTTTTATTTCCCATTCTTTCTTACCCAGTAGGGTATTATACTGGATGTATTCTTTTCCATCTTAACTTTTTTCAGTAATAATATATCTGAAAGCTACTCTATGGCTGTTCTGAGAGCTCATCCTCATCCTATTATGTGTCCTTAATTTTTCTGTTTATGTGCCAAGTTCATTGAGTATAAGTTATTTGCATTCTTGATAGCTCCTTAGTAGGAGCTATCAAGAATACAAATGTTTAGGAGCTGAATATAAACATATAAAACATTTTGGAAATGCAGAAGACTACTAGAGAAATAATTTGTAATACCACCATTTAGAAATAATTGAGTGTTTTTTTCACTGTTGATTTTGTAGGATATTGAAAGTTAGGGTAAAAAATTTAAACTTGACACAGTTACATAATTAGATGAGGCAGATATGATGAAAATATTTTGGATTGTTTTTGACAGAAAGATGGGGAAATGAGGCATGAGGGGACCAGGACATTGGGACATTTTTACATTAATCTAGACATGAGTTACCCTCATATTTACCACACAGGTACTAGATGACTCCTTACCTTGTCTGAAGCTATTCCACACACACCCTGTGCTATGACTAAAGTGAACTCCTGCCCAGTGCTTTCCTGCCTCGTTGCCTTAGCTCACATCAATCTCATTTATTCTCTTCACTTATTCCCCTCCTTCCCCTTTCAACTCTGTTGAAATTTTGCCTTTCTTTCAAGGTCTGTCTCAAAAGCCGTGTTTATTAGCACAGCTAATAAACCGTGCTAGGTGCTTTAGGACAATTTTTAAACTTCATACTATAGACGTTTATGTGTATCATCTGCCCTGTTAGTTTTGGCTGCGTTGGGTCTTCGTTGCTGCATGCGGGCTTTCTCTAGTTGCAGCGAGCGGGGGCTACTCTTCATTGTGGTGCACGGGCTTCTCATTGCGGTGGTTTCTCTTGTCGCAGAGCATGGGCTCTAGGCACGTGGGCTTCAGTAGTTGCAGCTCGCAGGCTCAGTAGTTGCGGCATGCGGGCCCTAGAGCATGTGGGCTTCAGTAGTTATGGTGTGCAGGCTCAGTAGTTGTGGCTTGCAAACTCTAGAGCGCAGGCTCAGTAGTTGTGGTGCACAGGCTTAGTTGCTCCGCAGCATGTGGGATCTCCCCAGACCAGGGATCGAACCCGTGTCCCCTGCATTGGCAGGCAGATTCTTAACCACTAAGCCACCAGGGAAGTCCCACATATCTTTTAATAGCTCAATTGCTATCTATGAATGAATGTCCAGGTTCTTGGTGCCTTTGGTTATGGTGAGAGAGGAGCAGATCCAAATGTGGCTCTGTGTATTCTTAGAACCCAGTTGGTTACCCCCCACCCCCACCCCCAGGGGCCCATCTTCTCTCTGTTGGTAGATATAATCTGGGTTAAGAAAAATCTAGGACTTGGTATTACTCAACAGAGCCATTGGTATAAATTTTTTCAGATGCTGTTGAATGGGGCCTGAGGATGTGCAGTATCACCCTGGCTGAGAACCACTCTTCTGGTAGATTACTTCACAGAAAACCTGACCTGAACATTTATCTATAAAAGCTGATTTAACTGTTGACGTATGGTTCTAGCTAGCAAAATTACTCGTAGAATTTAAGAGAGAGACTAAAAATAATAAGAGCTACCTGGCACAGGAAAAGAAAGCATAGAATAATTCAAAATATGGATAACTCATGTCTTTGTATCACTCAGTGAATGAGTTTATCTATAAAGAGATTAGGGGTGTATATAGTGCTAGTTATAAAATTCACACATTGTCTATGGTGATTTCTCTTGAACTTAGGTTTCCCTAGGACATATAACACTAGGATTTCCCAGCAGACTTCATGGGCCTCATTGGAGTCTTCTGGAAGAATGAAACGGAAAGTGGCCTTCTCTGAGATCACCTCACCTTCAAAGAGGTCTCAGCCTGATGGTCCTCAGAACTCATCTCCAGCTCTGAAAACCCCAGAGAAAGCTGGAGAGATTCAGCAGTGTTGGGCCAAGGATGACAAGAAGACTTCACCTGATGGTTGCATGATCCTGAGAACTCGAGTCCCAGCTTTGAAAACGACAGAGACTAGTGAAGAAAGAACACTTACTCCTATCAGGAGGGGACAGAAATCCTTGGTGGTGCCTTCTGTGATTCTGAAACCAGAAAACATCAAAAAGAGGTAACTGGGGATGCTCCCCTGCCTCCAACAGAGCAAATCCAGATCCTTCACATGATGTGAAAAGTGTGGGTCACAGCCGATAAATCTGCCTGTGTCACAGAATCACCAGCTTTTCCAAAATACAGATTTCTGAGCCTTTCTCTAGATGTAGGAAATTAACCTCCAAGTGTTGGGCCCAGAAATCTGCATTTTGAGATGCTCTTTGGTTGATTCTGATATACCCATCTGTCCTTTGGGGATCACGGCTCCAGAAGATAATTTCCCAAACCTGAACTGCTTCACAGTCCTGGATTTCATTACTTGCTGTGGCTCTTTGCCACATTTTAACAGTGATTTTCTTAAGTTTTTTTTTTTTTCTTTTAAACTGGAAGCCATTTTCAAATACATACAGTACAAGAAGATAATGCATCTAGAAAAAACTCTACAGTTTGACATTGGGCAATGTTTATAAATCATGGGCTGCACAGGGAATGTGACAAGCCTGAAATTTCAATGTTTCCTGGTCAGAAACTGCAGCACCTGGCTTACCTAGTTTGCTTGATAAATGCTTTGTATTGAAAATATAGCTGCATTTCTGCTAACCTTGAGTGGACAGTAAATTCATTGATATGTCAGAAATTAAAAAAGGATAAGAAACTCTGCCTAGGATTAGTATGTTCTGATCTCTAGTTGGAGAGGTGATGAGTCTGATTTAAATGATAAGCTTTTGGCAAACTTTAATCTCTGGGTTTGAGTCAAACTTCAGTTACAAACTTTTTAGCACAGTGTGATTAGCTCCTTCCAAAGTAGCTGCAGAAAGAATAGGAGCCAGTCAGGCCACCTGACTATCTTCTAGTCCTGCCGCTGATCCCTGGTGCCCAAAACTGCTTTCCATAACCTTGCTGTGGTGTCTTGCAGGGAGGCCAAAGAACCAGTTCAGGATGAAGCTACCTCTACTCCCCATCGTATCCACAGAAAGAGCTCTCTCTTGACTTTGAATCGGATTAGGCAGCAGCTTAGGTAAGACTGCTGCTTGGCAGGCATAAAAACATCCTGCCATTTGTGAAATCTATAATCCTATTTCTTAAATTCTCTTTTTATTTGTTGTTTGCTAATCCACTGAAATTCTCATTTACCTAGTATGTCTGGAATTATGTTAATTTCACATAAACATCATAGTTTGAAAGAGGCAAGAAACACTGCCCTGGCCTTAGGTGGCTCCCAGGGCCCCATAATCATCACACCCAGCAAGACTGTTAGTGCGGTGCCTAAGAGCATGAACTTTGATTCTGATAGACTTGGATTTGAACCTGGGCTTTGTCATTTACTATCTGTGTAACCTTGGGAAGGTTACTTAACCTTTCTAAGCCTTGGATTCCTCATCTATAAAATGGGAGTAATAATAAACAAGTCACAAAGTTTTGCAGGGTTTAATGAGATAATATAAATAAAGCCCTTAATAGAGCTTCCCAGTAGCAAGAGCCCAAGAAGAGGAGCACATCTGATATTGCTCGGTTGCAGGAGAGACTCTGCAATACCTCGAATCCACACTGATCTGTTAGGAGCTTCTTATGTAGACTTCAAACATTGAATATCAGAAAATAATGTGTCCTACCATTCAGGTTTTTAGGTAATAGTAAAAGTGACCAAAAAGAGGAAGAGTTTCTGCCGGTAGCCGAGATTTCAGACTCTGACAGTGAGGAGGAAGAGGCTTCCACACCCCCTCTTCCAAGGAGAACACCCAGCAATGTGTCCAGGAACCTACGCTCTTCCATGAAGTCATCCTTACAGACCCGCTCCAAGACACCAAAGAAAACCGTAAGGTTCTTTTAGGTTTATTTCTCATAATTTAGAAATTGTGGTGACTGACGTCACACAACTAATAACAGCTGGGTTTTGAGCATAGGTCTGTCATATTCAAAGCTATGCCACTTGGAGTATTCATGGAGGAAAGGTTCTTTTTCTTTTTTTTAATTTAATTTTTATTTTATATTGGGGTATAGTTGATTTACAATGTTGTGTTTCAGGTGTACAGCAAAGTGGTTCAGTTATATATATATACATATATCCATTCTTTCTCAGATTCTTTTTCCATATAGGTTATTACAGAGTATTGAGTAGAGTTCCCTGTGTATTCATGGAGGAAAAGTTCTACGTGAACCCTAGGACTGAAAATGAACCCAGTAGACAGTGATAAAATTTGAGTCCAAGTTCCTTTTAAGATACGGAACCGAATGGCCAAGAGCCAAACTGCCTGAGGGAAGGACGAGAACTGTAAGAACGGACTCCTCGTCTTTGCATTTCCCTTGAAAGCTGGCAGAGGGCTTTGTGCGTAGTCAGTGCTTAGTGGGTATTGAATCCAAGGCTGCTGAGCCGTGTCATTGGTTTTGTTGTGCCACTCAATGCACTTGAGGAATAGGGAGCACTACTAGGTGTTGGTAATGAATTGTGTAACAGAAACATGGGAGAGGTAAATGGATGTCTCTCTGCTTTCTGTGGAACTTTAGCAGAGCATTGAAAGCTATTAAGAAAAGAGGGTCTTACTGTGTTCAAACATGTTTGAGAAATGCTTGGATTAAACAAAGTTAAATTGGTTTCATTATCACATGATTTCTCAAGGCCATTAACTTATTAATGTTATTGTGAGGGCATTAGTATAGTAGGAGACATTTTTCATGGAGCATCTTGTTGTTTAGAACAATTTAGAAATGCCTAATTAGGGGCCTTTTAAAGCTGATCTCCATTTTCCCATATCAAGAAAAATGTGATTGGGCTTGGGTTGAAGTCAAAGAAAAGACCTTTAGGGAAGGAAATCCAATAGATCACCTTTGGACGAGGCAGTCTTGTAGAATAGCTCACCCGAATGATCTGGTTTGATTGCATCTCCTGGGTCCCACCCAGACGAAGGGATTTAGGGGCGGGGGGGTGGGTGGGTGAGGGGCTCTTTAGCATAATAAAAAAGTCAGAAGTCCACCTTTTTTTAAAAAAAAAAAAACCTTCTCAGCAAGGTTTGTTATTATTTTCCTGTTTTCTCCAGAGTTAATAGATGTTAAGCTGTTAACAGGGTCTAAATGCTGTTCTGCGTTTGGGAAGAGGTGTAGAGACTATCACTTTATAGCTTGGCTACAAGCAGAGGGTGGGTAGGTGAAATGCCCCCACAAAAGGGAGTGCTTTGTGGAAACACCATGAATACTACTGGGTAGCAGGCCTGCTCTAATGAGCCAGCAGCAAGGAAAAAAAGAGAATGGTGGAGTCGGTCTGTGGGCCGGAACTGAATGGCCCTATGGTTTGAAGTGGACAAATCTGGGGAGGTTTCTTCAAGTACTGTGTAGTGGATCGTGGAAGTTCTGAGCTAAAGATTGACCATATGTTCAAAGAAGTCTAGAGGAAGATCTTTTTTATTTATATTTTTTAAAGATGCTTTTTTATTTTAATCAGTGAATGCAACTCGTGGGCGCGGAATAGAGGAGGATCTTATGAATCAAACCCAGTTTATGCCTGCTACTGTACCCTATTTGGGCAGAGTATTTAGGATTTTTTAATAATTTTCCTTTCTTTGAAGATAGTATTTTACTTTGAAAAGTATTTAATCCATACTTTTATTCATTCTTTCCTCAGACTGACATTGTTTTCAAATCTTAATACTATATGTAAATTAGAAATAAGAAATTGTGTTTGGACTATGAACAAAATGTATGTGTAACATGAGGAGAGAAAGGGAGAATCTTGGTAATTTATACAGGAAGGAACTAAGAGGAATTCACGACCTCTCTTCTTTTTATCAGCTCATCATGAATCAGATTTGCTGATGCATCCTGGATGGAGTTTTGCTTTGTTTTTTCCTTCTGAAATATGTTCTGTCTCTCTCTTTATTTTGGAGTATAGGTGATTTACAGTGTTGTGTTAGTTTCAGGTGTACAGCAAAGTGATTCAGTTATACATATACATATATCCATTCTTTTTCAGATTCTTTTACCATATAGGTTATTACAGAATATTGAGTAGGGTTCCCTTTGCTCTACAGTAGGTCCTTGTTGATTATCTAAATGTTCTCTCTTTTGAATACAGCTCGAGCCCAGGACACCACGTCATGCCACTCCTCGGATCCGCAGCCGAAACCTCGCTGCCCAGGAGCCCGCCAATGTGCTGGAGGAGGCTCGGCTGAGGTGACGCCGCTCGGGGGCCCCTGCTTTCACTCACATGAACTGGGAGTGTTTTGTAGTCATTGGTGTACATAATAAAGGTAGAGAGTAAGATGAACGTGTGTGTCTAGAAAGAAGAAACCTCAAGCAGTGTCTGGGTGAGCTACTGTGGACAGGCTCTGGGAGGAGTCTGTAGTCCACTGCCACCACTTTCTCAGGGTTGGAAGGTGATGAGTCAGGACACTGCTTCTCAGTTGCGGTACCCTTTAGAACTGCGTGGGGACTTTTTCAAAATACATAAGCCTAGATCCTGCCAGAAATCAGCTGAATCAGAATCTCTTGTGGGATGAGGTCCACCCATGTGATTTGGGGATCCTTCCCAGGTGATATGTACTCTTAGTTAGAAGCACTGAGTTGGGTGATTTGTCTGGGTGGAGAAAGGCCAAATGAAGAAGTTTAAGAATGAAGGCATTCCCTTGGATGTGAGATTAAGGTTTCAAATAGAAACTATAGATAAATCTTTTCCATTTATTATTGAGTAGATAGTAAAATGCTTCTAAAGTCCTCCTTTTCCCTCATTTACCACCAACTTTAGGCTGCATGTTTCTGCTGTACCTGAGTCTCTTCCCTGTCGGGAACAGGAATTCCAGGACATGTACAACTTTGTGGAAAGCAAACTCCTTGACCACACTGGAGGGTGAGTCATGTTGAGGAAGCAGGATGGTCAGGGCAGAAGGCCCTGCTAGCGTACCACCTCAGGTGCTGTAGTTCACCCAAGCGGTCTTTCCCTGGTGTCAGAACAGGCAAGGCCATTGCTGAAGCCTAAGCTTCTAAAGCAGTTTTTGTTGTCAAAGTAATTCTATAGAATTCTGTCTTACAGAGAAAATGACACTGGCCTTTTTTGGGTGGGCACTTTGCATACAGCCTTGCTTATAGAATGAATGGTTCTATATAAACAGGTCCTGCTCTGATCAGCTTCCAAGGATGGTCCTTACTGCTCCCACCTCCACATTTCAGGGGCCTCTGTCCTTCCTTCAGCACACATTCTCATACTCATAACTGATGATAGTATAAGGCAGCTGCACAGACCTAGCCTGGGGTCTTCTCTTCTTGCCCCAGGTGCATGTACATCTCCGGGGTCCCTGGGACGGGGAAGACTGCCACTGTACACGAGGTGATACGCTGCCTGCAGCAGGCATCCCAAGCAAATGATGTTCCTCCCTTTCAATACATTGAGGTCAATGGCATGAAGCTGACAGAGCCCCACCAAGTCTATGTGCAAATCTTGCAGGTGAGCAAAGCTGTTTTTGGGCTTCTTGTTTTGGGCTTTTTGTTTTGGTTTTTTTGGTTTGTCTTTTGGTTTTTGGGTTTTTTTGGCCACACGGCTTGCAGGATCCTAGTTCCCTGACCAGGGATCAAACCCAGGCCCTTGACAGTGAAAGCACGGAGTCCCAGCCACTGGACTGCCAGGGATTCCCCTGTTGGGGCTTTTTGGAAAATACAGTTTCTGGGTAGCACATGAAAAGGGAAAGGTTTACTTAATTTTGTGCATATTACATGTTTACAACTTGCCAAGCATTGTCCTTTGTGTAGAGGTAGCAAGGGCAAAGAAGGCAGAATTCCTACCCTCAAGGACCTTGAAGTCTAGGAGCTGGATAGGAATTTCTGGAAGCTAGTACTTACCAACATGGCGAAAACCATTTGTACACAGCAGGCATTGTGGCAAACAGAGGTAGGCCGAAGTTTGCATCTCACTTTTTCATTCATTAGCCGTTATCTTGGAACAAGTAACGTCCAGCTACAGAGTCATACACTAATGATTTTGGAGGGGCTTCTGGGGCCAGCCTGTGGCTCATTTTCATTTCAAACACTATTGTCTCTCTGTTGCCTTCTCTTCTCCTTCCAGTGGAAGGCAGAGGGTAGGATACTGAAGTCCTCAGGCTGAATAGCTTCCTCTATATGCGGATTTAACTTTAAGCCCAGGGGAGTAAAGTCCTTACGGTTCACCACACATTCCCCCACCCACCCTGCCCTACCGCATTGCAGAAGCTGACGGGTCACAAGGCAACAGCTCACCATGCGGCAGAACTGCTGGCTAAGCGATTCTGCACTCGACGGTCCTCCCGGGAAACCACTGTGCTGCTTGTGGATGAGGTAAGGAGGTGCCCATGGAAGGACTGGAGAAGAAGTGGCGTGGCACTTGATTGCAATGTTCCGGGAGCAAATACTGGGTGGGAGGAAAGTCCTGGCTCCCTTCTTCCTTCACTTTGGCCCATTCTCTGATGGTGAGAGGCATGTGTCCATGGATGTCCTTGCAGGTGGTGTGACCTGAGAGCACATGAAGCTAAAGCAGTGGTAACAGGCTTCACACCGGGGCCCCGGCTCCGTCTCTGTGGTTGACCCTGCGTCTCTTTCCATTTCCTGGCAGCTTGACCTTCTGTGGACTCAGAAACAAGACATAATGTACAATCTCTTTGACTGGCCCACTCACAAGGAGGCCCGGCTTGTGGTCCTGACCATTGCCAACACCATGGATCTGCCAGAGCGCATCATGATGAAGCGGGTGTCCAGCCGACTGGTAGGGCCATTCTCAAGCTGTTCTTACAGACCCATAAGCTGGGCCAAGGATTTCTCCAAAAATGAATACATAGGAATCTAAAATAAATAGGAAAAGTAAGAAATGTGATTCCTGAAATTCTTATAATTACTAAGTTAGAATTAAACATGTCACCATTGCACGGCTTTCTGCAAACATATCTTCTTGGTGTTCTGCTACCTCCGCACTCTTAAACTGCACAGAGCCCTAAAGGTTTAATTATTTTAAAAAATACTTAAGTGCTTACCCTTGTCAGGCAGTGTTAGATGCACGGAGTATGGCTGTGAACGGGGCAGACACGGTCTCTGCCCTTGTGGACCTTGTGGTTCAACCGGGAGCCAAGCCGGTGCATGTTGTAGAGGCGAAGATCCCACTCTAATGAGAGCACCTCTGCTCAGATCTACTTGTAAATGATTCCAGTAGAAAAGAAGATTCTTTTAAGCTAAATGAAAAGACAGTTGAGAGCTACCGCCCTACAGGGTCCCACGGGCCATCGTCAGTAACAAAAGGAGCTGAAAGCAGCCGTAGTCCTGGGATGAAATGTGTGAATTGTTACGTATGGGACTTGGAAATCGGGTTCGGGGACTTGCAGGTGGCTTTCCACCAGGACTATCGGAGTGCGAAATCCATGAACTTGTTCCTCTGTCATCTTGACTCCCCAGGGTCTAACCAGGATGTCCTTCCAGCCCTATACTCACAGCCAACTGCAACAGATCCTGGTGTCCCGACTCAAACATTTAAAGGCCTTTGAGGACGATGCCATCCAGTTGGTAGCCAGGAAGGTAAGTCGCCTTTGGGGAGCTCCTAGTCACACCGACAGTTTTTGCTGAGTACCTGCCCATGTGAGGCCCTATGCTGGGTGCTCTGGAGATGAAGAAAATATTAGGAAGTCCTGTAAAAACAAATATCAAAACATAGAAACAAAATTCTGAAAAATTCCTTAACCTTCTTATTGTATAACTAATTAGAAGGCTCTGAGTATGGTGGGCTTATATACAAGTGAAGGTTAATTTATTCAGGGAGCTTTGTATAATCAAAAGGGCAACATAGTGAGTGAGGTAGACAAACCTGGTTTGAATTCTGGCTCTAATACTTTAATAAGCATGTGGAAGGTTACAGAAAAGTTACTTAAAAACTTCCTGGGCTTCAGTTTTCTTCTCTGAAAAATGGGAATAATAATAGTTACCTCATAGGGTCATTGTGAGAATTAAATGAGACCATGTCTGTAATGTACCTAGCAGGGTGCATGTTCCATGGTAGGTATGAAGTGTGGGATGCCTACCCCCTCCAGGCTTACTGGGAGAATGCCAATTGAGATTCCACTAAGGCTTCTCCGAGGCTGCTGAGGAACAACTCAGGTTAAATGTCCACCTTGAGCTGAATGAAAGACACCACATATCCACAGTATTTCAGCACTTAAAAGAGTTATAAACGTATTTCTAGTTTCTTACTGGAAATGATGTGAACTCTGAATGCCTATAGCAGCAACACACATCTGTAACCTGTTCAAAGCTGGGTACTATATTAAGTATTGGGGTCAGAGGTGAGCGAGATATGGTGTTTATCTTCAAGCTTTGCTTTCTAGGAGAGAGATCCTCAAAATTAACTATCTAACCCTTCTGTTGGTAGAGTTTTCCACCTCTGCAATCATGCAATTTCTAAAAGTTCTTTTTTTTCCTCTGAGTGGTCCTTTTATATACCATCCTACTTATTTGAGGTTGTTTTCACCCTTTTCCTCTAAGATGCTTTGTCTGTTGGTTTTGGTCTCTATCCTGCATTGTTAGACTTTCCTCAGCTGCCTTTGTGGTCCACTGAGGTCTAAGGGTGGAGATTACAGAGCTGATTGGGAGCTCTGAGTATATAAGTGGGGCTTGTTCATTGAGAGCTTTGCTGAGAGGGCCAATTTCTGATCGGGCCAATTTCAGTATCTTTAGTTTATTCCTATATTTTCTGGGATAGTCAGATTTCAAAGAGTAGGCTTCCCCTGTCCTGCCTGCAGGGCAGTGTTCTAGGATCAGGGGAGGTGGGCTGGAGTCAGGGAGGGTGGAGGTCTTCAAATTCAGCATGCAAATAGTAACCATCTATATTTAGTAAGGGACATCCCCTCCTCTGCAGCAATACCTAGTGTTACTGGTCCAGAGACCTTTTTGTTTATCCTTGCTTGAGAGTAAATTTCTGGTCTCCTGCCATGGTACATAAGAGGGATAATCTCCGGGGCAAAGAGCTTTATGGAAACAGTACAAATTACCAAGGCACAAAATTTTCTCACAGAGCCCTAAACCCTCCCTCGGTGGCCCTGATGTTCACCAACAGCATGAAATGGGGGAGAGGTCTAGGGCAAGGGTGAGCAAACTTTCTGTGAAGGGCCAGTAGTAAATGTTTTAGGCTTTCTGGGCCATAATGGTCTGTCTCCACTATTCATCTCTGCCTTTGCATTGTGAAAGCAGCCATGTATTATATAATATGTAAACAAATGCACATAGCTGTGTTACAATAAAACTTTATTTACAAAAACATGTGGTAGGCCATAGTTTGCCGACTCCTGATCTAGGGCATCCGTTTCTTAACTTTCAACCAGTCCTCTCTATTTTAGCCAAACTTCCCCTTTACCTCCAGTTCCAGCATCACTAACTCCTGAGCATTTTGAAGATTTTTAGTGTAATTTAGGTTTGTTCTTGGATTCCTCATTGTGGGCTTAGGAATGGGCTTTCTCAGTCTGCTAGGTTAACCAATACCCTGCCACTTCTTTCCAACTTTCGCAATTATATTGTTTACTGCTCTCCAGTTGCTTCCTTTTCTTATTTAGGGTTCTTGGTCTTTAAATAAGGTTTCAGAAGACTTCAAATTTGGCTGCTGTTTTTACCCAAAACTCTTGCCTGTAATTTCAAACCTCTTTTTATTTCTTAACATATAAACATACCTATATTGTTTATCTTATGATATCTGAAGTCTTTGTAGGTTAACTTCTGTTGATTGCTGATTCACGTGTCTATATGGCCTTGTTTCCTTGTTTTTTGTGTCTTGATTTTTTTTTTTTTTAACTGTATGCTCATGTTTCTTAAGAGCTTTATCTGAGAGTTGATTGAGGCCTGGGTTGAAGTTTAATTCATTTAGTTTGTGCTTCTGTCAGTTATTGAGGGGCACTACCAACTGGGACCATTTTTAAACAAAATTCTCTACTTGAGGTTTTTAGGAGACAACATCAGTTTGGGCTACAAATCCATGTGAGGGCTTGTGGTTGCAAAGACTAGGTGAGTTTTTGTCACCCTACACCCACCTAATGCCAAGGTCACAACAGGCCATTTTTCTTGCCATCCCTTCTGCATGATAAGTCTTTCACTCACCCTCATACTGGGGCTGTAGTGGAGGTCGGGTCCCAAGTTTATGCAAGGTCTTTTCTTAGATTCCATGTTGGGTGGCCCCAGCTTTTTCTTTTGTCTCCCTCACCCCAGCAGCAGTCAAAAAGAGTGCTTACGGTCGCCAAGGTTCACAGGTACCCTCAGAGTGGGAAGTGCTTTGGGTGTTTTCTAGCCTCCCAGGGTCACCTGTCCACTTTGACTCTAGGCCTCTGAGCAGCCCTTGAGTCCCTGCTATTAACCACTGTATGGTGCTGCTTCACACAGAGGAAAGGAGGAGTGACAGGGCGGAAACATCCTCAGGACATCCTCACCAGCTGAATATGGGAGATTAGAAGGAGGGAATAATATATGCTGGTGCTCATGTTTCCGTCTTGGGTTACTGGAAAAGTGATTTTTGTTTTGAATGTCTTATATTTGAATTCTGAAAACAGAAATAGACACAAAACATTAAAAAACTCCTATAATCCTGTCTGTCATACTGAGTGAAGTAAGTCAGAAAGAGAAAAACAAATATTGTATATTAACGCATATATGTGGAACCTAGAAAAATGGTACAGATGAACCTATTTGCAGGGCAGGAATAGAGATGCAGATGTACAGAGCGGACATGTGGACACAGGGGAGGGGTGGGGTGGGGAGGATGGTGTGACTTTATCTCCAAAATAGGCTCCACCTTAGCCTCTTAGCTTTTTCTCGTCATGCAAGGAACAAGACCCTTGTGTCTCCAGATGGTTCAGTAATGATCTTGGGCCAAAGTTCTCTTCTTTTAGATTTCTTCATTTTTCTAATATTAAATAAAGTTGAGAATTTCTGTCTCTTCCATTCTGGAATTATCTGTAAGGCCAAGACAAAGGTGTGGACTTGGGGAAAAGTCCCAGACACAGTATAATAATTTATATCTGAGCGCCCACCAGGTTCCCAGCCAGGGCTAAGTACTTAATTTCATGCTTAAGTCCATTCCCAGCCCTGCCCTTCCTTTTTAGCTGAACACAGAATCAGTTGGTTTTTCTCCTGGGTTGAGGTGGCAAGGGGATCTCAAGGAATAAAATGTTCCCTCTTGTAGGTAGCAGCCCTCTCTGGAGATGCACGACGCTGCCTGGACATTTGTAGGCGTGCTACAGAGATTTGTGAGTTCTCCTGCCAGAAGCCCGACTCCCCTGGCCTGGTCACTACAGCCCACTTACTGGAAGCAGTAGAGGAGATGTTTTCATCGTCATACATCACTGCCATCAAGTAAGACGCTTCTGCTTCCTGACCCTGAACCTCCCTTGGAAGACCACTGGAGAGGGCCATGGAAGCATGCTTCCCTTTCAAAGCTTTTACTCATACAACCTGCATTTACTGGCCGTGCTGTCCTTTTTCTTAAGGCACATAGTCTAGTCAAAGAGACAGAAATGTAATCCTAGTATAATAGGAGAATAATTACCATGTATTGAGTTACACTATAGGTGTTTATGAAGTAAAGTGCTGTGGAAACAAGAAGGAAGTAGCTACTTCTCTCACATTGAATGATATACTCAACCATGAAATGGGGCTGCTGGTACATGTCCAGATATAGTTGCTGTGTTCCCTTACTTCCAAAGTGTTATTTTTCATATCATTTTGAGACTTTGAGGGGAAGGGAAATACTTGCCAAATCATATAGGAATATAGGAGGAAATAGTCCCAAGTTATTTCCTCTCTCTTCTCTAAAGACACAGAGAAGTTTTATTTGGCTTTCCTTGGGTTGGCGGTACAGCCACTTAGGAGAATTCACATCTCCTCATTTACTTTAAGGAATTCCTCCGTTCTGGAACAGAGCTTCCTGAGAGCCATCCTTGCAGAGTTCCGTCGATCAGGACTGGAGGAAGCAACATTTCAACAGGTGACTGATCTACTTTTTTAAAAATCCTATTTTAGTTTGGTGCCTTTAAAATATAATATGTGGGAATTTTAACCACTGTGTAATAGTCTGTCTCTATTTTGTGCCAACCTGATTGTGCTAAAGAATATCAAACCAGCGCCTTTTTTTTTTTTTTTGCTGTACGCTGGCCTCTCCCGTTGTGGAGCACAGGCTCCGGACGCGCAGGCTCAGCGGCCATGGCTCACGGGCCCAGCCGCTCCACGGCATGTGGGATCTTCCCAGACCAGGGCACGAACCCGTGTCCCCTGCATCGGCAGGCGGACTCTCAACCACTGCGCCACCAGCGAAGCCCCAGCGCCTATTTTTATGTGATATTTAATTGAGTTGCATGGGAAGAGACCTTTAGCAAATGGTTTCTGCATATTAGATTAAGGCTTTACTACGTGCCAGATACTTGTCTGGGAGTGGGAGATTCAAAGATGAGCAAGACAAAAGTTGCTGCCCTGATACAGCTTATGGTGTAGTGTGGGGCAAAGCTTTCAGAACAAGCCTTGTTTAAAAACAAATCACAACCATCACCCTGATACCAAATCCAGACAAAGATGTCACAAAGAAAGAAAACTACAGGCCAATATCACTGATGAACATAGATGTAAAAATCCTCAACAAAATACTAGCAAACAGAATCCAAAAGCACGTTAAAAGTATCATATACCCTGATCAAGTGGGGTTTATCCCAGGAGTGCAAGGATTCTTCAATATATGCAAATCAATCAATGTAATAAACCACATTAACAAATTGAGGGAGAAAAACCATATGATCATCTCAATAGATGCAGAAAAAGCTTTTGACAAAATTCAACACCCATTTATGATAGAAACCCTCCAGAAAGTAGGCATAGAGGGAACTTACCTGAACATAATAAAGGCCATATATGACAAACCCACAGCCAACATCGTTCTCAGTGGTGAAAAACTGAAACCATTTCCACTGAGATCAGGAAAAAGACAAGGTTGCCCACTCTCACCACTGTTATTCAACATAGTTTTGGAAGTTTCAGCCACAACAATCAGAGAAGGAAAGGAAATAAAAGGAATCCAAATCAGAAAAGAAGTAAAGCTGTCACTGTTTGCAGATGACATGATACTATACATAGAGAATCCTAAAGATGCTACCAGAAAACTACTGGAGCTAATCAATGAATTTGGTAAAGTAGCAGGATACAAAATTAATGTACAGAAATCTCTTGCATTCCTATACACTAATGATGAATAATCTGAAAGAGAAATTAAGGAAACACTCCCATTTACCATTGCAATAAAAAGAATAAAATACCTAGGAATAAACCTACCTTAGGAAACAAAAGACCTGTATGCAGAAAACTATAAGACACTGATGAAAGAAATTAAAGATGATACAAACAGATGGAGAGATGTACCATGTTCTTGGATTGGAAGAATCAACATTGTGAAAATGACTATACTACCCAAAGCAATGTACAGGTTCAGTGCAATCCCTATCAAACTACCACTGGCATTTTTCACAGAACTAGGACAAAAAATTTCATAATCTGTATGGAAATACAAAAGACCCCGAATAGCCAAAGCAATCTTGAAAAAGAAAAACGGAGCTGGAGGAATCAGGCTCCTGGACTTCAGACTATACTACAAGGCTACAGTAATCAGGACAGTATGGTACTGGCATAAAAACAGAAATATAGATCAGTGGAAAGGATAGAAAGCCTAGAGATAAACCCATGCACTTATGGTCACCTTATTTTTGATAAAGGAGGCAGGAATATACGATGGAGAAAAGACAGCCTCTTTAATAAGTGGTGCTGGTAAAACTGGACAGCTACGTGTAAAAGAATGAAATTAGAACACTCCCTAACACCATATACAAAAATAAACTCAAAATGGATTAGAGACCTAAATGTAAGGCCAGACACTATAAAACTCTTAGAGGAAAACATAGGCATAACACTCTATGACATAAATCACAGCAAGATCCTTTTTGACCCACCTCCTAGAGAAATGGAAATAAAACCAAAAATAAACAAATAGGACCTAATGAAACTTAAAAGCTTTTGCACAGCAAAGGAAACCATAAACAAGACGAAAAGACAGCCCTCAGAATGGGAGAAAATATTTGCATGTGAAGCACCTGACAAAGGATTAATCTCCAAAATTTACAAGCAGCTCATGCAGCTCAATATCACAAAAACAAACAACCCAATCCAAAAATGGGCAGAAGACCTAAATAGACATTTCTCCAAAGAAGATATACAGATTGCCAACAAACACATGAAAGGATGCTCAACATCACTAATCATTAGAGAAATGCAAATCAAAACTACAGTGAGGTATCACCTCACACCAGTCAGAATGGCCATCATCAAAAAATCTATGAACAGTAAATGCTGGAGAGGGTATGGAGAAAAGGGAACCCTCTTGCACTGTTGGTGGGAATGTAAATGGATACAGCCACTCTGGAGAACAGTATGGAGTTTCCTTAAAAAGCTAAAAATAGAACTACCGTGCGACCCAGCAATCCCACTACTGGGCATATACCCTGAGAAAACCGTAATTCAAAAAGAGTCATGTACCACAATGTTCATTGCAGCTGCATTTACAATATCCAGGACATGGAAGCAACCTAAGTGTCCACTGACAGATGAATGGATAAAGAAGATGTGGCACATATGTACAATGCAATATTACTCAGCCATATAAAGAAACGAAATTGAGTTATTTGTAGTGAGCTGGATGGACCTAAGGTCTGTCATACAGAGTGAAGTAAGTCAGAAAGACAAAAACAAATACCGTATGCTAACACATGTTTATGGAATCTAAAAAAAAAAAAACGGACAGGAATAAATACGCAGACGTAGAGAATGGACCTGAGGACATGGGGAGGGGAAGGGTAAGCTGGGGTACTAAGTATCCTGGAAAAGAAGTGTCTCATTTTCCTAAAAGAAGAAATAATGATTGGATAAAGACCCAGGACTGCCTTCTGGCAGCTGACCTCAGGTTTGTTTTTTGTTTCTAGGTATACACTCAACACATGGCACTGTGCAGGATGGAGGGTCTCCCGTACCCCACCATGTCAGAGACCATGGCAGTGTGCTCTCACCTAGGCTCCTGCCGCCTCCTCCTTGTGGAGCCCAGCAGGAATGACCTGCTCCTTCGTGTGCGGCTCAACGTCAGCCAGGGTGACGTTCTGTATGCGCTGAAAGAAGAGTGAAGGGCTTCACAAGGAAAAACCGTGATCTGTTGTTTTTTTAAAGAGCCCTATTTCCATTTCCTAAGCACATGGAATCATTGTAGCAAAGTATACTGAACAGCAATGGCTGTCATGTATTTTGCAATTTGCCATTAAATCATTTGCTTTTTCTGGAGTGTTTGGGAAGTTTTACAGTCATTACAAACATCAAATTATAAAATGAAACCATCCTTCCTACACTAGGCCCTCTCTCTGGGGTTTATTTCTGTTAGTAGCCCTGACATTTATTTAATGGTAACATACCATGTATATAAATACATGCACACAATTACGGTATCTATATAAAATAGTTCCAGGAGAGTAAGTAAGAAATTACTTATATTGGTTGCCTCTGGGAAAGAACTGGGTGGCTACCTTCAGGGTTAGAGGAAGACATTCACTGTATGTCATTATGTATCTCTTAACTTTTGAACAATGTGAGTGTAATATACTTAGCACATAAAAAAGAACTGCTGGAAATAACATCAGTAATAAATAATCCCTAGTAACAAATAGCTAGAAAATGGAATTTTTTAAAAGATACCATTTATCATAAAAACAAATCTTTAAATAAAAAATACTTAGATGGCACAGAAAATATAAGGTACCTAGGAATAAATCTAATAAATGTAATTAATCTCTAAATAGAAATCAATTCCAATTAAAATCTTGGTAGGGTTTTTTTGTATAACTTTGCAAGTTAATTCTGATAAACCAACAATAGAACAAACTGACATCTAAAACCTCATGTCAGCTACTGAGAAAATACATCATCCATGTCATAGTCCTGCCAGAAAGGTTTGACCTGAATCTACTGATGAGAAAAATTATCAGGTAAATCAAAATTGAGGGAAAAATATTCACAAAGCAATGATTCCTCTTCAAAAATATTCATATCACAAAAGAAGAAAAAAATGGAGAAACTATTCTAAACTAAAGGAGACTAGAGAAATGAGAGCTAAATAGCTTAGACTGTAAGAACCTTGATTGGGTCATGGATTTAGAGATACAAACAGTTATAAGCATTATTATGGACTATATTCATATTAGGTAATAGGATTATGTAAATGTTAAATTTTGTGGGTGTGATAAATTATTGTGGTTGTGTAGGAGAATGTCCTTGTTCTTAGGAGAATCATGATAAGACATGAGTGAAATATAACATCTGCAACGAATTAAATAGCTCAAAAAAAATACATAGATACATACATTTATAACTGCTCGTAATGGACTAAGGATCAGTATCAGAATATTTTAAAGCATTATACAATAAGAAAAAGGAAAATGGGTAAATAAGGCATCCACAGAATAAGAAATATAACCAACAAAATGGAAACATAGTAAAAGAGGCCTGCAAATCAAAACACTTTCACATCTATTAAAAAAAAATCTTTCCATGGTGATATGGAACAATTGGAAACCAAATGCCCCATTGATGTAAGCGTAAACCAGAACAACTGCATTGGAGATAATTTGGAAATACTTAGTCTATAAAATCCTATGAGCCCCCAATTTCACTCCTAGGAATATACCCTAGAGAAACACACGTAAACACCAGGAATTATATACAAGAACATTCATAGCACTGTAATGGCAAGCCACTGGAAAAGTGAATTAGTTTCATACTGTGAGATAACATACAGAAATGAAAAATAAAGTAATAAGTATCAATGGATGAAGCTAAAAACAAGGTCGAGTAAAAAAAGGAGTTGAAGAATATTTGCAGTGATAACAATGATATAATGTCAAAGCTTGCAAAAAAAATACTATGGTTTGCTTAAGGATGTACACATACATAGTAGAAATGCTCAGGAATAATAAACGCCAAATTCAGGAGAGTGAGTATCTCTTTGGGAAAGGGTTGTAACCTGAGAGGTGGCGAGGTGGCTTCAAGCGTATTGTACTGGTTTTTCTTAAACTTGCGGTAAGTGCCCATGTATTTGTTAATTCACACAAGAAATAGTAACTATTTAGTGCCTACTGTGTACCATGCACTGCTCTAGACACTGAAGTTAAAGAACAAACAAAAGCTCCTGCCTTTATGGAGTCTGCATTCTAGCAAATGTGAAATATTGTACATTTTTGTATGTCTTAAATGTTTCACTATAAAACATTTTAAAGTTTAATGAGAAGAAATATGGGAGTGAAACTTCCATTTTATTTCTTTTCAACCCAAGAACTGCAGTAGGGGCCTCAGCAGTGAGAGCACAGAGTCCTAACCTCTGGACCACCAGGGAGTTCCCTGAACCTTCCATTTTATAAAGACGCTCTCTTCTTCAGGAAATCACCAAAAAGCAATAAGGAGGTGGAAAACCCCTTGGTCCAAGGAAACTGGAAGATAAAAGTTTAGGAAATAGGCAGGAGGAAGTGATTTGCAAGGTTTTAGATGGAAGATTCCTTCCCCCTACCCTCCAATTGCATTGCATTGCACTGCACTGCCGGATAGGGGAGTAAGAACTTGGTGTTAAAAGACAGTAAGAACTGTCTGAAGTGACTTTATAAAGAGGTGCAATGAACACTGCCTGTCATATCTTAAGTATTCAACCCGCCTTCTGATTGGAAAAGGTACATTTAAGTGCTGAATGATTAAGAAGAAGATGGTGAGCCCCTTTTCTCTTTCTTAGAGACTCAGTTACACAGGGCACTGCGGAAGATGGTGAGCAGAGAAAACGCTCCTCTAGGGCGGAGGCTGCACCATCTTCACTTCCACGCCGAGGGGCGGGACGAGGACTTGAGGCTAGATAAGCGAGCTTGCGCCCCAACAGCCTCAAAGTGGGAGCGAGGGAGAAGCTTGGCGGGTAAATTGTATTAATAAATGGGCAAGGACAGGGGTCAAACCTGCTGCGTTTGCACAAGCAGCCGGACAACCCTGAACAGTACAACGACCTTCCGGGAAAACTTCGCGTTACCTGCCCGAAGGCGCCTGCGCGCTGAGAACCCCACCCTTGGAGTCACCTGTTGGAGCGCCACGCCCGCTTTGCCTTGCGCATGCGTAATACGCGCCGCACCGGTCGTGGAGTCACGTGTTAGAGCGCGAGGCGCCTCCCGCCGGGGCGCTTCCTGTCGCGGCTTCTTCGGCGGCCCAGGGGCCGCGGGAGGCCTGGGCGGTCCCCGGCGGGAGAAGGCCCGGGTCGGTTTCGGATCCGCCGCGAGGTATGCCGCGATCACGCCCTCTGGCGAGGGAAGAGGAGGGGACGGCGGGGGAGATGGAGGCGGCTGGGCAGGGCAGGGCGGCGCGTCCTGCAGCTCGGGAGTGGGGTCCCCGGCTTCCCCTCCCCTGCGCACTCCCTGCCCTTCTCTCGCCTGAGCCCGGGCCTGGTACAGCACCGCTGCCCCCAGCCCGGTGCCCCCGGAGCCGCAGACTTGGCGCGTCTCACTGACCCGCTCGCTCCGTGTCACCCGCTCAGTTGACCGCCAGCCGTTCACCCAAGTCACTGAAATCTGACGCCTGGAGTCATCCTGTGCGCCCCCTCCCGTGAGCGCACATGCAGTTAACCTCCGAGCCCTGTTGATTTTGCCCCCTAACTCGAGTCGGTCCACTTCTCTCCATCCCCAACGCCGCCCCCACGCTGTCTCAGCTTCTCCCCTTTCGCCGAGACCATTGCAAGATGCTCGGTGCCGAGACGGCTTCCAGCCTGGGTTCGCCCTCCTACTAGCTTCCTTTCTGCAGCCAGAGGGATGTTTCTGAATCGCCGACCCGATCGCTTCACGTCCATTGCCTTCAGAATCATGCCCAAACTCCTTTAGACTTAAAGGTTTTTCTCTTTTGCCCCTTGCTCACATTTTCAGCTTCGCTTGTACCATTTCTTGTCTCACACTTTATGCCCCACTAATCCCAGTTTAGTTTTCCTGTGCAGGTCAAGCTGTTGTCACCTCAGAACCACTATCAGGTTGTTCCCTATGTTTGGAATCCTATTCCCCTTCCTTCCCCCCAAAATCTTCATAACTCAGCACTGGCACCACCGTCTCCAAGAAGCCTTTTCTCTCCGCTGGGTAAGGGGCCGCCCCTGGGCACCCGTGGCCCCTGGCGCAGCCCTGTGTGGGTTTTGTCCAGTGATGAGGGACTCTCCGCCATGTAAATGTTCTTTGAGGACTGACACCATGTCAGATTCATTCTTGCGCTCCCAATGCCCAGGACACTCTGACGCACAGTAGGTCCTATGAATGGTTGTGAGGTCTCTGAGTGAATCAGAATGCTGAGTCAGGTTTCTCTAGAGCAGAACTGTCCAATAGAACTTTGTGCAGTGATGAAAATGTTCATTATTTGTGCTGGCTGATGGTAGCCACTAGCTGAGGAACAGGATTTTTAACTTGATTAAATTTAAACATAAATAGCCACATATGGCTACTGTGTTTAACAGCACAGTTTTAGAGCCTTTCTGAATCCTACCCAGCCTTATGCCCACCCTATACCTAGAGTTACTTCTCTGAACCTGCCTTCTTAAGCCACTCACCACTCAACCACTTGGGTTTAATCCAAATTTGTCAGTCAGTTCGGTAACTTTTTATTGTGTCCACACTCCCCCCGCCTTAAGCCTATTAGCAGGTGGCTACGTCCCTTTCATCTTCCATGGTGCTTGCTTCAGTGCTATACTTCCAGGGCTGGTGTTTCAGCCTTGGGTGTTAAGCATTGCCTTCTTTCTCTGAGTTGGGAGTTTACTAACCACACCCATTGGGGGCGGGGCTTGTAGGCTGCTCCAGTCTGAGCCTCTTCGACTCCCCATTAGACAAGTGTCCAGGCTGCCAAGATGCCAGGGCCAAGACCTCGGAAGGGCCCTCAGGCCAATGACCAGGGTGTGGCAGCTGCCAAGCAGGTACGGATATACAGCCTCCTTTACCTTCACCTTCACCTTCACCTCTGGGTCAGTCTGAGCGTGAGGGTCTCTGACAACTCGGGCAAACTGGGTCACCTGTGTGGTTTCCCTGTTCGTCTAGAGACTCTGAGCCATGCCTCCTGGAGTTGGCAGAACCCTTAGAGACCCTCTGACCCGCCCCTGCCACACACATGTGGGAGATGAGGCCTGAACTCTCGTGTGTTTCAACCCAGGCTTCCTCCTGCCATGGCCACCTCCATATGAGTGATCTGGAGGGTTCAAGAACTGCCAGGGTTTAGGGTGTTGTGATGGAGTCTCAGTGCTCTCATGGATTCCTCATTTAGGGCCACAGCTTTGCTTGCCCACAACTTGGGCTGTGGCCCAAGTCGGGGACTGATGGGGTCTCTAATTTTCTCCCTTTATTTCTTCTGGGTGCAAGTTCTGAGACTTCTTAGCCCATTTTTATTGTCTTAAAGAGGCAGGTAAGGGAGGTGGTAGGATAAAGGGCATAGACTCAAGACACAAGACCTTATTTTAAATTCTAGCTCTGCTACTTACAAGGCTGTCTCAGTTTCATCTGAAAATGGAGATAAAAATAGGACCTTTACTTAGAGTAGTCAAATTCATAGAGACAAAGAGTAGAACAGTGGTTACGGGGGAGGGGGGAATGGGGAGTTGTTTAATGGGTACAGAGTTTACAGAGTTTCAGTTTTGCAAGATAATAAGTGTTCTGTGGATGGATGGTGGTGATTGCTGCATAGCAATGTGGATGTACTTAACGCCACTGAACTCTACACTTAAAAACTGTTAAGATGGTAGTTTTCATGCTACATGTGTTTTACCACAATTTAAAAGAAAATAGGACGTATCTCAGGATTATGAGAAGTAACTGAGATAACCACATAGAGTGCTACTACATACCCTGCCTGGCAGCTAGTGCTGTTATTGTTGCTAGTAATCATAATGGTAGTGTGGTCTTACTGGGTTCTTTGTAGAGTCACCAGGGAGATAAGCATCCCAGGGGGTAATGTTGCAGGCCTCAGTTTCCCTTTCTGCACATTAGGCCCCACAGACAGCGAAGGAGCCGCTGAGCTCCTGGAGGCTGGCTCTGGGGCTGGGCTCCACCCTCTGCCTCGTTGTGTGTCTCCTCTCAGCTTGGGCTGTTTATGGAGTTCAGCCCTGAGGACATGCTGCTGGGGATGGAGGAGACTGAAGATGATGGGGACCTGGAGGCTGAGCTGCTGGCCCTCACTGGGGAAGCAGGGACCACAGGCAAGAAGCCAGTACCCAAGGGTCAGGGTGAGTTTGGAGCACTTGATGCTGGGACCAGGTGGGCTCTGCAGGGGGTGGGGAGGGTCCTCTCCTCACAGCTGTGGGGAGCCGGCCAGATCATCTGGTCCTTCTGATATCCATATCCCTTCTGCAGCGTTCCCACCAAGAGGCCATCTTGCCCTGGTCACTTGCCTATGTGATGGGGAGCTCACTCCCTTCTGGACTGCGCCCTCTCCCTTGTGGACAGTCAGCAGTCTGAGTCGCAGGCTGACTCAGGTCCCTATCCTTAGCCCTAGCCAGGGCCTGGTATAGACTAGGGGCTCAGCACAGACTGAACTGGGCACATAATGAGAGCACAGAAATTGTGTCAAATGAATGAATAAGTGGCATCTCCCTCCCCAGCTTGGAAGAGGACAGAGACCTGAAGCCTGGGAGGGTCAGAGGGTCTAAACGAGGAACCCTTAGAGAGAACCATCTCCCATCCCATGTGCTCCTGAGCTGAGGACAAGGAGAGGACCCAAGAAGGGGCTCACTGGTCTGGGAGAACAATGGCCATCACTTCTCTCTCAGTCCAAACCTGCTTTGGGTTTGGTGAGCCTGGGTTTGAATCTTGGCTCTGCCATTTACCAGGATTGCAATGTTAGGAAAATTAATAAAGTTCTCAGTTTACTCATACATAAAATGTGGATAGTATTACCTGTCTTTTTTTTTTTTTTTTTTTTTTTTTTGGCTACACTGCACAGCTTGTGGGATCTTAGTTCCCCAACCAGGGATTGAACCCAGGCCCTCAGCAGTGAAAGCGCAGAGTCCTAACCTCTGGACCGCCAGGAATTCCCAGTATTACCTATCTTGCATAATTACTGTGAAGCTCAAATGAATGTTAAAAATCCTTATATATATGTGGAAGGTGTGGTTAGGGGGAATGGATGGATATGTCTGTGAATAACTACCACAGCAAAAGTGCCAAGAAGGGAGCAGCTTGTTGCCTGTTGGAGGCCTGGACAGGTTTCCCTGCTGAGGGTCTTCTGTGCTGGGTCATAAAGGAAGAGCAGAGGTGGGCCTTTGGCTGTGGGAGGGAAGGAGGATTTCTTCCTGGGTGTGCCTGCCGGCTCAGTGGATTGAAGACCTTCCTTTACTCCTTGGGAATCTTCTCTGAGTTGCTGTGACCCTCTTCCCCCAGCCCCCCTGCCTATGGCCCACATCGAGAAGTTGGCGGCAGACTGCATGCAGGATGTGGAGGAGGAGGAGGAGGAAGGGCTGGAGGACGATGCAGACTTGCTGGTGCGTCTGCCGGGCTGGTGTTGGAGGGCTCTGTGGTCAAGCCTGCGGAGGAGGCCTGGGGTGTTTCCCTCTGTGTGCTCTGATGCTGACTGAGTGCCTTGCCCTTCTTGGGCCCTTTTCCTGACTGTATGGTGTGAGATCTGTCCCCTTTGATGTGTGGTCTGAGCTCTGTACTTGGGGATTCTCAGATTTGGAGGCTTCACTGATTTCAAGCCTATCCCTGGTCAGATTAAAGGAGTGTTTTGGTAAAGGGGCCTTTCAAGCACAGTGAGTGATAACGGAAATACTGCTCGGGGAGCGTGTCCTTGATTCTCAGGTCCTGTCGTGGGTATGGTCATGAGGCTCCCCAGCTCCTGGGACTTGTGTCTCCCCAGACTGAGCTGCAGGAGGTCCTGGGTGCAGATGAGGAGGCTGGGCCCTTGGATGGCGATGAGACAGCCAGCCCAGGTGGCTCTGAGAAGGAACAGGAGAACATTGAACCTCCAGTGCAGACAGCTCTCCTAACAGCTTCAGTCCCAGCGGCTCAGGTGGGTTCTGGAGGGTCCAGTGTGCCTTTGTCCATGTCCCTTGTGCTTGCATGTCCATGTATAACACACACGGAGGACGGCTTGCCTAGGAAGACTGTGGTAACCCTTTCCAGGGCCCTCCTTCAGCAGCTGCCCCAAGCAGAGGCTGAGCCCAAGAAACTCCTTGGTGGTTGCCGGCCTCAAAGGCCTCTCTGTTCTCCCAGACCGCCCCCTGCAGCCATTTCCTGGCCTCCACAGATTGTCTGGGCCTCTGTGTTTGCCTCTGACATGGCCTCTGGCCTCTCCAGTGAGTCTTTGCCTCCCACCTTGAGGCTTTTAGGTTCTTCCTTCTCCTTGAATCCAAGAGCTTCATTTTCCGGGGCAGCTTCCTTGCAGGGAGGGAGCAGTAAGGGCCTAGCTGGCCCTGGAGTGGCCAGGCCCTGAACTCAAGTATCTACAGGCTGGAGGGCCTCAGGGGCTGCAGGCTCTGCTGGAGGATCGGATCCACAACTACCGGGAGGCGGTGGCCAGCGCCAAGGAGACAGGTGAAGCAGCCAAAGCCAGGCGCTGTGAGCGCGGCCTGAAGGTGGGTTGTGCTCGGCTGGGGAGCAGGGCTAGTAGTGGGGCTGAGGGCAGTGAGGGCAGAGGGTGAGGCACAGGAGGAGCTTGGGCCAGCGGAGGGGAAGCCTCCCCGCCAGCCTCGCGGAGGTGAAGGATGCTGGGCCTGTCTTTGAGCAGGGTCCAGGCCGTGATGGCTGGCTAGGTTTCTGGTTCTTCTCTCCCTCAGACTCTGGAGTCCCAGCTGGCTGCTGTGAGGAAAGGCAGGAAGATCAGTGAGGATGAGATCCCACCTCCAGTGGCCTTGGGCAAGAGGCCCCTGGCCCCTCAGGAAACAACCGACAGGAGCCCTGAAGCAGAACCCCCAGCTGCCCGCTCCGTGGAGCCAGGTATCTGGAGAGAGTCAGATCCCATGCTGGTTCCCAAGGTCAGAGCTCAAGGTCAGAGCCCAAGGCCTGCCTCCCCATCCTGCCGTTGTTCCCTTGCTGTCGGTCACACCTTCCCTAAGAGGTCCTCAGGCCAACCAGACCTGGAGGCACTGGTGACCTTCTTCTTTGCCTTTCATGTCCTCTCTGTGGACTTTCTGTTTCTCCATAGACAACCCCTCCCAGCCTGAGACAAGCCTCTTGGGCAGCCCTAGTATTTCTGGCCCCCCTGATTCAGACCCAGACCCACGGGCCTTGCTGTTGGCCCGACAGAGAGAGTACAAAGTGGCTGCCCTGAACGCCAAGCGGGCTGGAGACCTAGATCGTGCCCGAGAGCTCATGAGGATTGGGAAGGTATGGCATCTGGTTCAGAGGTCCTGTGTCCAATCCCTCATTTCACAGATGGGGCGTTGACCTGCTCAAGGTCACACAGCTCGACTGAGCTTCAGTGAGACTGGCCTAAGGGGGAGTTTTTCAGCCCAGATCCTTGGGGTTCCCTGGCTTATGCCCACACCTGCTTTTCTTCCTACTGCAGAGATTTGGGGCCGTCCTGGAGGCCCTGGAGAAGGGGCAGCCTGTGGACCTGAGTGCCATGCCCCCTGCACCTGAGGGTCAGTGTGGGAATGGGCGGGGGGAGCCTGCTCAGGCTGGGGCTGGGGCTGGCCAGGCACCCCACCCACACCTACACCTCTGCTCTGGGTCCCCCAGACCTGAAGCCCCTCCCACAGGCTTCCAAGGCCTCCACAGCACCCTCCGATGTACACCCAGCAGTGGAGCGAGTGCAGCCAGTGATGGCCTCTGACATCCCGGCCACCCCAGGTAGGACCGGCTGATGAGACTATGGAGCGGGGGCCTGGGGGGAGGCAGGCAGAGCTGAGGCCATCTCCTTTCTCCTTTCAAGCGGCCCCTACTGAGCCACAGACAGTGCTAGACGCCCTGCAGCAGAGGCTGAACAAGTACCGTGAGGCGGGCGCCCAGGCTCGGGGCAGTGGGGATGAGCGCAAGGCCCGGATGCACGAGCGCATCGCCAAGGTGGGCCTGCGGCTTCCCTCCTCGGCTGGCTGCTGTCTGTCCGCTCCCTGGTTTGAGTCTCCATCCATCTGTCTCTCTCTGGAGCTCTTGCTGCCTCAGGGGCTCTGTTTCCTCCTGGGGCTGCTCATCCTGTCTCTCCCTGAGTGGAGCCCGCAGACTGCTGCCCACCAGCAATCCCTCCCTTCCTTCCCTTGCAGCAATATCAAGATGCCATTCGAGCCCACCGAGCAGGACGGAAAGTTGACTTTGCTGAGTTGCCTGTTCCTCCAGGTGAGTGGGGCTTGGCCTGGGGGCTTATGAGGTCCCTGAGCAGGATGGGGGGAAGGGGAAATGATTTCTCACAGATCTGCCTCCGCTCTGGGGGAGCCACCCATCCCAGCTGTGCCCAGGAGGACCCACACAGGACTGGCAGCAATCGGTGCCTCCCCAAGGCTACCCGAACCCTCTGCCAGTTGTCTCTCTTCTACAGGATTCCCCCCTATACCTGGCTGGGAGCCCACTATGGGTACTGAGGAGGATGTGGCAGCTACTTTAGCAGCTGCCCAGAAACTGGCCTCCTCCAAGGATGCAGCCCCCACAGAGGAAGATGAGGACGAGGACAAGGTTTGGCTGAGTGCCCGAGGCTCCAGGGGTTGGTGGGGGGAAACAGCAGATGAGGGGTGAACCCAGACACTGGTGTCTGTACTAACAAGCCCAGCGAGGTAGATATTCTTTCTTCTACTTTACAGAGAAAAAACTTGGGCAAGGGCACCCAGCTAGGAATTAGCAGAGCTGGATTCAGGCCCAGGTGTTTCTGACTCCAGAGCCCAGGTTTGATCCCCATTACCCTGCTGTCTCATGTTGGGAGGTTAACTCAGGGAGCTTCTGAGGCTTCTCCCAGCTCTGAGACTCTCTAGGGCCCACGAGGGAAAGCCATTCATTTCAGGTCACACAGTGAGTAGTACAGTGTTAGGAAGAGAGCCCGAGTCTGCAAACTGCCATGGCCGGGGTGGGGAACAGCCTCTGGTGACAGCCTCCTGGGAACCTGCAGGATGAGCCCCCAGCCCAGGCCCCAGTGGCCAAGAAGCCAGCACAGCCTCTGGTCCCTTCATCCCGGCCCCTGCCTGAGCCCAAAGCCTCGAGTTCTAAGGAGTCACTGAGCCCAGCTGGTGAGTTGGGGAGAAGAGGGATGGAGGAGTGAAGGCCCTAGTGAGAGGCAGGCATGGCTCTAACCAGCGTCCCCTCCCTCCAGTGCGAGAGCAGGTGGCCCTGCTGCAGGCACGGAAACTGCAGTACCAGCGGGCAGCCCTGCAGGCCAAGCGTGGCCAGGACCTGGAGCAGGCCAAAGCCCATCTGCGGGTGGCCAAATCCCTTGAGGCTCAGATCATCCAGGTGCGAGCTGGCCGACCTGTGGACCTCTCCAAGGTGAGTGTCGCCTGATTAACGAGCAGCAGGACTTCTCAGGCAGAGAGGTGGGTGGCCAGCTGGACGTGCAGACTGTGAACAAGGTGGCTGCTTGGAGGAGGTGGGACCTGAATAGGATGTGGTGACAGCTGAGAAAGCCTTGTGCGTATGCGTCTGTCTACCCCATGACCCCAAGAGAGGCCAGGGGAGGCCAGGGGGGCTGCCTGTGGTGAGAGCTGACCAGGCCGGGCAAGGCCAGAGGAAAGCAGGGCATTGTAGCAGCCTGGGATAGGATGGCAGGCAATGAGTTCACGTCACTGGAGGTTACTAGAAGCTGGAGAAACATTTCGTTTGGATTCCTGTGTCTGTTAGGCTCAGTAGAGGAATAATCTGACTCTTGAGGCCCCTGAGGGGCCTTGTGACCTGGGCAGGTGCCTTCACCCTTAACGGATGAGGAGGGTGACTTCATCCTGATCCACCATGAGGATCTGCGACTCTCTCAGAAGGCTGAGGAGGTGTATGCCCAGCTACAAAAAATGCTTCTGGAGCAACATGAGGTCAGTAGACTGCTTGTCTGTCCTCCCCTTTCAGTGCCCACAGCCTCCCCTTGGTGAAAGGCAAGATAGGATTCAAATTCTAGCTCTTCGACTTACTTAGCTGTGTGATCTTGGGTAAGGCACTTCCCTTCTCTGAACCACCTTTTCCTCATCTATAAAATGGATGATTAATGCCCCTCTTGCAGGGTGGTTATGAAGTTCAAACAGAGTGGAGGGGGAATTACTTTGAAGATGGGAGGAAGAAGTGTTTGGGGAGACAGATTGTGTGTGTGTGTGTGTGTGTGTACATATGTAAGATATACATAGATGTATAGTTGGGTGTATGTGTATCTATCTGAACGGCTGCCTGCAAGTCTGCTTTCTAAAGTGACGTTTCTACTAGGTTTTTTTTTAAATTTATTAATTAGTTTATTTTTGGCTGCCTTGGGTTTTTTTTGCTGCGCGTGGGCTTTCTCTAGTTGTGGCGAGCTGGGGCTACTCTTCATTGCCGTGCGCGGGCTTCTCATTGCCGTGGCTTCTCTTGTTGTGGAGCACAGGCTCTAGGAGCACAGGCTTCAGTATTTGTGGCTCGCGGGCTCAGTAGTTGCGGCTCGTGGGCTCTAAGGCGCAGGCTCGGTAGTTGTGGCGCATGGGCTTAGTTGCTCCACAGCATGTGGGATCTGCCCGGACCAGGGCTCGAACTCGTGTCCCCTGCATTGGCAGGCGGATTCTTAACCACTGCGCCACCAGGGAAGTCCCTTTCTGTTAGGTTTTAAAGAAGAATAGGAGTTTGCTAAGGGAATTTAGGGAAATGGCTATCCTCAGGAGAGGAAACAGCAAAAACTCAGAGAAGTGCAATGGGACTTGGGAGCGGTGAATTTGAGGTACCTGTTGGAGGAGAGGGGTGAGGCTACAGAAGGTTGGACCTTTCAGAAGTCAGGCCTCGAAGGCCAACCTAGACGGGTCCTGCTCTGGACTCTGGATTCACTCTGAGCCCCCATTTTCAGAAGTGTGTGCTGTTCTCCAAGCAGTTTATGCACCAGGGCAATGTGGCCGAGACTACCCGGTAAGTGCGGGGCTGGGCCTGGAGCTTGTGGGGTGGGGAGCAGAAAATGAGCCCTGCCATGCTGATGTGCACACCTGTCCCTGTCAGGTTTGAGAAGCTTGCTCAAGACCGCAAGAAGCAGGTTGAGATCCTGCAGCTGGCCCAGGCCCAGGGCCTTGACCCTCCCAGCCACCACTTTGAGTTGAAGACGTTCCAAACTGTGAGGTGCCAAAGCCTAAGGGAGACCGTGGCTCCAGGCAGGGACTGGGCAAGAAGCTGGGAGCCAGGGGTGGAGACTTAGGCCCCTTGAGTGAGGCTTCCCAGGCTTGACCCTGACGTATGCCCTGGGGCTGGGGAGCAGTAGGACATGGTGCCTGTCTGAGGAGGGGCTCTGAGCTGTGTGGTGGCTGGGGAAGGAGCCCTGGACTAGGGGTCACAGACTGAGGTCTGCACGCCAGTTCTGCTCCTTCTACTCAGACAAGCTTTGCTTCCCGGGGCCCACTCTCCTCTCGGCCACCACCCTGCTGGGTAGGCAGCCACTGGAAGAGGGGACCTTTTCCTACTGCTCTCCTTCACTTTGGGCTCTTTCTCCTTGCTTCCTGGCTCTAGGATCTTCGCAGAACTCAGCAGCACAGAAATGCATCTGATTGTTGTCCGGGGAATGAACCTCCCAGCCCCTCCAGGTAGCCCTAGGGCCACCCCTACTCTAAGAGGCACTAGACTGTCTAGACTCTCTACTCCTGGCCGCTTAGAGAGGCACTGGCTCTCCCTCTGCACCAAGTGCTGGACTCCTGGCTACTCCCTCTGACCCTGACTCCTCCTTCTCCTTCATAGGGGTGACCCCTGATGACTTGGATGCTTTTGTGCGGTTTGAGTTCCACTATCCTAATTTGGTGAGATTCAGGTAGCAATAGGATCCTGTGAACCCCATCTTCCCTTCCAGGGCCCCGTGCTCTATTCTCCCCATCCCTGGAGTCTGGCTATAGGGAGGGGTTTGAAGACCCTTGGGCCCATTCCCTCTATGTGTCCCTTCCCTCAGCATTGATGTAGCCCAGAGTTCCTGGCCCTATATCTCTGTTTTTTCAAGCTGTCCTGACTCCTCTCTTCTCACTGTTTTAGGACCAGGCTCAAAAAAACAAAACAGCTGTGGTGAAAAACACAAACTCTCCAGGTAAGGACCCACGTGAGGGCTGCTTTCTCCTCCCTCTCACCCTCTGATATATCTGTGCAGCACTTGTGTTTCCAGAGTGCTTTCAGATGTATTATCTTACTTGGTCTTCTCAACTTAGGAGATAAAGGCAGGTATTACTACTACTTCTCTAAGGTAATTGGGGAAACTGAAGCTCAGAGAGGTAGAGGGACTTGCCTAGGGCCTCACAGCAAGGAGATGGTGGAAACAGGACTTGAATCCAGGAATCCTGACTCCAAGTTCCAAGCCTTTCCCATTTTGGTTTGATCTGTGTCTAACAAGAACTGTCCAAGTGGACTTCAAGGCCAGGACCTCGATGCTCTCTCTACCTCCCTCTGGTGGCAGTGACTCCAAATTGCAGGCAGAAAGATTGAGAGGGGAGGTCAGCCCTGGGCCAGTTTCCACTTCATCAGGGAATCCCTGGGAGCCAAGTTCCTCTATCTTCTCCCCACTCTTGCAGAATTTGATCAGCTCTTCAAACTAAACATCAACCGAAACCACCGGGGCTTCAGGAGGGTGATTCAAAGCAAAGGAATCAAGTTTGAAATCTTCCACAAAGGGTGAGGGCTCTGGTCAGTCACACTGCCAAGGTGGGCTGGGAGGGAGGATTGGTTTCTGTTGCTGCTGCTGCCCCTGCTACTATTCAGTTTTCTTGTGCTGGGTTTAGCCAGCTCATTTCTGCCTTCCCTGCCCAGTCCAATCCTCTGCCGACTCTTGGCTTTCCAGATCCTTCTTCAGAAGTGACAAGCTGGTCGGCACAGCCCACCTGAAACTGGAGCGTCTGGAGAAAGAGTGTGAGATCAGAGAGATTGTGGAGGTAGGGCGGGAAAACCGGAGGACTTGGCAAGAAAAGAGCCAATGTTCACTGAACATCAGTCCCTCTTGTGGTTTTTTTGTGCCCATTAATTTAAAAATATCCAGAAGTGTGCTATAGAGTATGTGCTATACCCATTTCACAAATGAAGAGATTCAGAGGGTCTGAGAAAATTTCATAGCGTCACCCAGAAAGGAAGTAGCTACAATCCTTCCAAGACGCTCTGCACTACTCAGGTTCCCAGGGATGGTGGATTAGGGGGCTTTTGAGGGGCACGATCATGGCTGTCAACTTGGCACACACAAATTCCTAGGTGTCTGGGGGCAGGTTATGGTTGAGGCAGTTGTCTGGCAACATGATGAAGTAGAACAACCTCTGGACATAAAGTTGATAATGTATTTCCAGAGGAGGGACCCACCAGAACACAGCTAGTCCGTGTTTAGGAATCGGCCCCAGGAGCTCCTTAAGCTTCCCTGAACTCACTGAATTTCACAGGGACTCCCAGAGCTTGCCCCTGATGACGAGGCAACTGAGGTTCCCAGAGGAGAAGGGTGTTCAACAAGCTCGTACAGAGCATCTCTGGCACAACTAGGCCCAGACCCTGGCTGATGCCTTCGTGGGCTGGGGCTTTTCCCACTACATTGCCTCTGCCTGTTTGGGGGAGTTCTTAAGTGGGGCCTGCTTTGTATCAGCCCCAGTGAGGTTGGTTAGACTTCACAAGCCTGTAGCACTGCTTTGAACTCCAGCCGCCCCTTCTCCTGCATAGGAGGGAAGCAGCATGGCAGCTGGCAAGACAAGCAAGTCCTGGCCTTGCTGCACAGTGGCTGTGTGACGGTATCATTCACTTCTCTCTGGGCCATCTGTGAACTGAAGGTTTGGGCTCAGTCGTTTTTCAGGCCGCACCTTGAAGCCAGAGCATTTCTTCCAGGAGTTGCCAAGGGGACTGTGGGGAAAACTGAGTAAGCAGAGCTCTAGGTTTCTCACTTCCACTTCAGAGCATTGGTGCTTATTTGGATTTACATATGACTTTTTTTTTATAAGACTTACTTACCTAAAACCACCACCACCAAACAGCAGGAGGGTGGGGTTGTCCTGAGATGGAGACTCTTGTGTTGAGATGCAGGATGCTCTTAGCGCCTCTCTCTCCTCACCTGTGAGCACAGGGAGCTGCCTGCTCCCCCCACCTCTTTCCCCTCAGTTACCATCTCCCTCTCTGTGGTCCTCACAGGTCCTGGACGGAAGGAAGCCCACTGGGGGCAAGCTGGAGGTGAAGGTGAGGCTGCGGGAGCCTCTGAGTGGCCAGGACGTGCAGATGGTCACCGAGAACTGGCTGGTCCTGGAGCCCAGGGGCCTGTGAGGTGGGCAGCTCTCTGGGCCCTTAGAACCTCTGTCCCCTGCTCACCGCCTGGGCCCCCCAGGGACCCTTCCAGTACTCAACTTGTATCTAAGGAGAAAGCCTAGGAATTTCTCATCTGTGAGGAAGACCAAGAGGCAAAACTGTTTGTTGGGTAGCGCTCAGGCTCAGTGTCTCATGATCTTCAGTAGAACTGGGGAAGGAAGTTAACTTTCCCAGGTCTGTCTTCAGGAAACCCTTTCTAAAATCTACTTGTACATTCACTGCAGTTTAGACTTCCTGTGCTTTGTGCCCTTGTGCAACAGAAGGTCAATGTAGGGAGTGGAGTCAGGCCAGCAATTCCTCTCCAGCTTCCCCCCGCCCCCCCCCCCACTTTGCTGGCTTTAGAGGTCATTGTACATAAAGGAGATGCTGCTGCACAAGCACCAAAGACCTGTTAAGTACGTGCATTACTGACCACAGCCCTAGTGTTTCCTGTTGCTGGCCCCTCCCCAGGCCTCCACCCAAACAGGCTGGATTCCAAGATTCCCCCTACCCCTCCATCTGTTGGAGGGCAAGGACAGCCTCACTGCTCTGCCATGGAGCCTTGTAACTCCTTAACCCCTGGGTAGCAACTGCTTGCAGCTTGCCCCAGCCCCAAGTTGCACCATTTCTAGATGTGCCTTTAAAAGATAGAACTGTAAGGGATGGGAAAACTCGAGTGTGATCTGGATGCCCCGCCACACCCCCTGCTTAGGGTTGGGGCAGGGTTCTGTGACTCCAGGTGGCCAGTGGCAGCCTATCCCACACAACTCAGTTTACCCCCTCAGTTTGCCCTGCCTGTGCCTGTGCCTTGGTTCCTGACAGCTGCTGCACTAGCCTCCCTGCTTCTCAAAGCTCTCAGTGGAAGTTTGTTCAGGACTGTGTGGTGGGAAGTAAGGGTAGGGCTGTCTTGGGTTTGGTTCATGTACCTAAGACTGAAAGAATGTTATGTTAACTAGGAAAGAAAAAATATATATATGTGTATATATATTATGTAGCTGATTTTATTTAAGAAACTAGGTCTAATTAACTCATTGTAGGGGATTTACACTCTCCTCACAAAGTAACCATCAAAGTCCTTGTTTAGGACTTTGCTAAAGCCCTGCTGCTCCCTGTCACTTTTTAAAGCCAGAGTGGCGATAACATTTGTTAATTGACAGAAACTGCTGCTATGGCTTCCTCTTTTGAGACAGGGCAGGGGAAGCCTTGCCTCTTCAGCTCATCGCCTAGGGAAATCCCTTAGTTTCTTCCCAAGAAATTCTCCTTTGGCTTTGTTTTTCTGAATGGATGGAGATAATGGAGGGATTTATAGTTGCAACAGATTTAATGTTCAAAACTGCAATGTTCTACATCTCTTAGAAATAAACTTTAATACCGCATCTTTCCCCCCCCCCTTTTTTTGAAGCATTAAGTTCAACAAAGCATTCCTGAAGATAATTTTTTAAGGCTTTATGTAACGCAGATACGTTCAACTTACTGATCACTGTAGTATTGCAAATGCACAGCTCGGGGATTGAGCCTGTGTGTGTGTGTCTTTTTCTGGGATGAAGCTGGACCATGTTTCCCTGCCCTTAAGAGCAGAGCTGATAGTGGGTAACAGAGCAGGGACAACAAATAACTTTTCTGAGAGCTTGCTGGCCAGTCTTACCTATCAGAGTGAACTACCAAAAATTCCATAGATGTGAGCCTTAACCCTTAAACGCAGTCGTATCTATGTTCATACAAGCAGCCATCTAGAATGAAAAGGAGGGTTGTTAGCCCTCATAAGGTGGCCTAGAGCAAAGAGGGGTGGCAAAGAGGGTTCCTGACTCAACCTAGCCTTCCCCTCAGGGTTTGCACCCAACTCACCAGTGCTAAGAGGGCTTGAAGCTTCTGCCAGCCCTAGGAATTTCTAAACTCAGGCCTCTGCTAGAAATTTGATAGGAAGTTTTCTGTGGCTCAAAGATTTCCCATCACAACCTGTTCAATTTCATTCTGCTTAACTGCCCTTTGCTTTTTGGAAAACAGAACTTCCAGGCTGAGAGGCAAGACAAAGCCGCCCACTGGACTTAGAGACTAAGGTTCTTAAAAGGCCTTTGTTTTAGCCATGGCATGCAGGGGGTCACTGGCAGGGGAGGAGCCTGCCCAGCTTCATCTTGTCCTAAGATTTATCCAAATGCAGCAACTCAGCATCGCAGATTAGTGACTTATGGGCAGTTGAGAACCAGCCACAACCCAAATCATTTTTAAATTTTTAAATTTCTTTTCAATTTAGTGCACATTTTCTTCTGAATTAGTGAACTGGATAAAATATGGAAGAAATTTATCTCAGAATCAGGAAGTCTTGCTCACAATTAAAGGGCAGACTAGTTTGTTTTATTATTTTCCTTTCTTATAGCACTAGTCTGAAGCCTGCATTGTTGCTTCCCAATTATTGAGATCTTGCCCCTTAAGTAAAGGCAACTGCTTTTAAGATGAAACTGTGGGGCTGAGACTGGTAGAAGGTAGAGGCAGGTAGCTTGCACCTGGTCCAGTTCCATCACAGATAGATTCTTCCCTTCTCTGGGCCTCAGCTTCCCAAACTCTAAAATGGGCGTTATCATTCCTATTCTGCTCCTTATCCCTTCTGGCTACATTACAATCCTCCAAATCCCATTACTGTCATTATTAAAATTATTTTAGCATTATTATTAAAACAGAAACCACCGTCACAAACTTGCTCTAGAAACAGTGTTCAGCAGATTGCTTGCTTGTTGTCTGAAATGCATTAAATGCATAAATTATTCCCCAGATGACTAGTTATGATAGAAGTAAATTCGGTTGGAAATTCTGAGCTCACCAGCATTCAGGAAACACTGTGCATGAGGGAAGACACTAGATGGGAACTTATACAGGTCAAAGTTGCATATTTCTGTAGCCCTAGAGTCCGGTAGGTGCTCAGATAAGAGTTGACAAAAAGAAATGGAGAAACTACATTGCCGAGCATTTGGTAAGAATTTAGTTTTTAAAACTTTAATGTTACCAGAATGGCAATTCTGTTCCTCTTTATAAGGATCTCTGTATCTCAATCTAAGTTTACATTATAGAAGAATCTGCCTTATTTAGAAATGTGATGTTTCAGTTCTATATAATATACAGTGTATAAAAACAAAAATGAAACAAGGGAAAACAGTGAACTAGCTTTGGCTATTTTATGCCCAATTCCACAAGATGATTTTACTAAACATAAAGGACATTTTATGCAATTGAGAATGGACCTGACTGTGCAGGGCCAGAGTAGGGGAATTTAAAAGTTTGCACTGATCCCAGAAGGTATGTATAACTGCAAGATCTATTTAGGTGGCAGGAAGAAAGGTAACTTCTCTAGGAGGACAGGACCAAGGGAGCCAGCTCCTACAGAAGCTCCAATTTATATTTAGACCAAGCTAGATGTTACACCCAAATACCTACTACTATTATTAACCCTGTTATTAATACCCTTGTTGTTAACAAGTGCATCCTGTGCCTGTCAGGTTTGGGGGGTGACAGTCCCAGGGCTCGGTCCTTACAAGCTGGTGTTCGGTGGGCACCCATTCTTTTCTTGCCTTAGAAGCTCCAAGTCTACGGGAAAGGTCACAATCCCCGCTCTCTGCAGCCACCATCAGCGAAGGCTGTGGAGAGGCAGATGTAGAATGTCGATTTCCCCCACCATGGAAGAGCACTAAACCTAGCTAGACACACTTGGGCCTCAGAAAACAGCTGTTGCCCTAAACGTAGTTCCACAGCCTGTAACTGCCAAGTGCTAAGCCTAGCTCCAGCCACTGAGGAGCAGCCTCTCACTGTCTCAGAGGCCCGCACTAGCTTCCAGGGGCTTCTTGGAGTTGCGCTTTCACTGCAGAGGGACCAACCTCTCGCTTGGCCTGGGTGTTTAGAAGATGCCAGTGACAAGGAAGTGAGTTGCCCTAGAGCAGTGTTTTTCAAACTGTGGGTTGTGAAATCTATTTGGTCTGTGACCAAAATAAATTCTTAATGAAGGAGAAAATGATCAGAGTGCATCACATATATTATTTGGTAAACCAAATAATACTATTTGGTAAATAATTTGGTAAACCAAATCTTGGCTTCTAATACCACTTCCTCTAAAAAAAAAAAAACCAAACAAACAGGCTGATTCCAAGGCTGGGACAGGGTTAACCCAAGATGGCCCTGGGGCATCTTGTTAGGCCAGAAAAGGAAGTGTTCAGAAAAATGTTAGGAGCATGTCACAAGGATGTGGGAGCTCACCTGAAGGGGTTCTCTCTGGCCAAAGCTGAGACCATCTGAGCACCAAAATAATGAATTAGAACCATTTAAAAAGTAATCCCAAGTCTATAATGAAAACTAATTACCTGAATAAATAAGAAAGAAGGGCTTTTGCTTATAGATAATCAAGTGCAACTGATAAAGGCAGAGGAAGTGCTGGAATTGAGAAATCGTTTGTAGCCATCATAGTAAAAGATCAATTCAGACAGGAAACATCAGAGAATGCTAAGTCGTAAGGGGAAATCTCAGTGAGCAAGATACCTGCATGATCTGCAAGTATCTCTACACGTATTGGTTATTTGTTTCAAGGGGGAAAATATACAGTGGACAAGCTGGACCACACCTTGACCAGGTGATGAAAATTTACCATCAGTGAGGGGCAGAAGGACATTAAGTGACCCCTGATGTGATGTCCTAAGAAGGACACAACACCACTTAGGTAGGGTTCTGGCCAGCAATGCGTAATTCACCTGATTATGAGGAGATACCAACTGAATGCAAAATGAGGCATTTTCTATTAAGAAATGAGTTGGGGGAACCTTATTCACCAAAAATATCAATGACATAAAAGATAAAGGTGAGTCATGACAGCAACTTACCATGTCTGTCTTATCGTGCTGGAAGCTTCACTGGAGGGGAAAGATGCTGTGAAGGACATTATTGGACAGATGCTAGGTTAAAGTATCACACCGAAGTTGAGAACTGTCCTATGGTTATGTAAGAAAATGTGCTAATTTTTAGGAAACAAACATTGAAGTATTTAGGGATAAAGGTTTATGATGTATGCAACTTACTCTCAAGTGCCTCTATTTTTTATGGAGACAGAAAAGGAAAGGAACACTGATAAAGCAAATGAGTTAATCTGTGAACAATAGCTGAATCTGGGTAAAGCATACATAGGTGGTGGTGGTGATGGATTTTTTAACTCACCACTTTCCTGGAAGTTTAAATTATTTCTCAATAAAATATTTTTTTAAATACCTATAGTGTAAGGAATTCCCTGGTGGTCCAGTGGTTAGGACTCTGCACTTTCACTGCCAGGGCCCAGGTTTGATTCCCTGGTCAGGGAACTAAGATCCTGCAAGCGGCAGGGCATGGCATAAAATAAAATAAAATAAAATACCTCTAGTGTATATTATAACTAAAAGTGTCTTGGGTACATTCTGTCAGCTTTCACAGAAAGGCCCAATTCAGTGTCTCATCCACTCTGGCAGATCTTGAGAGATCCTGTAATTGGCTCTACTATCCAGGTGACCTCATTTACACTGAGTCGCCCTTCCTTGGATAGAAGAGAGATAATCCTTTGGGTCTTTGATTCACTTCAATAAATAATCTAGTAAAAACAAAAAGTCTAAGTGTGACTCCTACTTGAAGTCGCTGTGATGTAACTGGGACAAGATCAGCGTGAAACTGTCCTTTTTATATCCATCCTGTACAAAGAGTTCAAGACTGATGCTTCATTTTTTATTTCCCCTCTGCCCTCCCACCCCACCCTTGGTGATGGCTGTACCCATCTGAGCATTTCTGAGCACAAGACCAAAAGTAAGTCTTAGAGGAGCAGAACTCTTGTCTAAACAGTAACAGAAGGGGATTAGCTGCAAGGATAGCATAACTGTGGTGCAGTAACAGAAGCTGCCCAGATCTTCTCGGTGGACAGTGCATAGAAGACTTAGAATTATGGAACATCTGTCCCTGCAACCACCCTTTCCCACCCCGTCCCCCAAACCCCCACCCCACCCCCTCCCCCATTAATAGTGTTAACAAAATCTTAATTTTCCAGTTCTAAAGTGCAAATGATTTGGGTATGACTGCTGTTGCAACAGGTCTGAACAGAAAAAAATGAAGTCCTCTCTGTCTATGCGATGTTTTCCAGAATATAAAAGATGAGTTCCATGACGATGGGGCCCTCACTGAGCTGGCAGGCCCCTCCATGGATCACCGGCACCAAAGCGCTGTCCAGATCGTTCATGTACTGCGAGGGAAGGGGCTGGCCATTGCTCCCTGCTTGATAGCCAACCTACACCGCAGAAAGAAGGGGATGAGAGGTTACTGGACAGAGAAGATCTCTCCAGAGGGCTGAGGGCCAAGGAGGCTGAGCAGGAAAGGAGATGTCCTCCTTGGCCAGGGGCTAGAACTGGCAGTAGACACAAACTTCTTCTCTTCCCTGAATTGTCACTTACCATCCTATCATTCATCCTGCCTCTACCACATGATAGCTGTGAGACGTTGGGCCAGACACTTAATCTGTTAGGGTCTTAGTTTCCCAGGAAGGGGGGATGGGGCACAGAGAGGTATGGAATGTCAGCAGTAATACATAAACCTTTGGTTGTGAAAATTAAAATGAGAAATATACTGGGTAAACTCCCTAACACAACAGCAACTGAACACTTGTTCTTCCATCCATTCTTCCACACACCATCTTCTGAACACCTACAAACACAGGAATTCGAGGATGAATGTAAACGGGGCCCCTGCCCTCGACAGCCCTACACATTTAGCAGAAAAATGCTTGTTCTTAAATTGTTTTATGTGCGGTAATTCTCCAGCCAGATTTTCAGTACCATTTGAGAAAGGACCATAATACCTCATTTGCATTACCTTGACATGCTTAGTACAGCACTGGGCAAGACCTTTAGTAGAAAATAACTATATCTGTTGACTGATGACTAGTCAGGAAACGGAGCCAAATATATAGCCTTTCACATTTTCCCTGATAATGACATAACTCTGCATCAAAGCAGGAACACTGGGACATGTCACATGGATCTAAAATCCAAAAGAAATGTAGGGAGATTAGAGTGCTAGGCCACAGGAGAGAGACGCTGGGGAAAGGAAGTGGGGGCAGGGTGCACTAAGACTGGATTGTGACTACAAACAGCATACAAAAAGGTTAAGTAAGACGGGGAGGGAAGCCCGGCCACAGGAGACCTGAACTGACAGGAATCCCAATGGGGAAATAGTTCAAGTCCTAGCCACTACCTAGCTTGGAAATGTTGCCAGTAAGGGGTGGGAGCTGCAGAGGCCAGTCGGCAGAAGTTTGCTGTAGTTTAAGAAAACAACAGGATGTGGGACAGCTTGGGACCTGCTCTCTAAAGGAGGCAGAATGATTCCCAAAGGGCGGGGCTGGGGAGTCTCAAAGGCTGGCCCTGATGTCATTCACACCGGAGGTGGCCGGTCCTCACACACTTCTCCTTAGCCCACACTAAAAAGAAAAGTCCTTGCAAGAATTCAGGTGAGGAAGCCAGAGTTCCAATGGTTCAGAGAGTCTGACCAAGCAGCACATCCAGCTGTATTACCAACAGAGGGAAGGCTAAATACTGTATCTGGTCAGGCCCAAGATCCAGAGACTTATACTCTCGGTTGCAGCAGGAAAACTCACATGTCAGAAAACAGACACTGCCCAAGTCCCGCTTCAAAGGCTGAGACTCTTTACCTGATCTGAGTCAAGTGTCACACGTAGTCCCAGTTTAGTCATTCCATCTTCCTTCAGAAGCTTCAGGTGGGGACACAGAGCAAGACAAAAAGCCTTGGCAACGTGCTCGGTCAGTCGGCTGTGATCTGCGGGATCACTCAGGCAACTGTGCTGGTCATCATTTTCTAGGAAGAACACCTGGTCCCCAAACAAAAGAGACTTTTAAACTTGTGCCTAGGAGATGTAGGAAGAAGTGGGTACACCAACTCACGTGTATGAGCAACCTGATTCCCTAAGATGTGCAGGAAGACCTCAGACACCACGAGGTCCTTGGGCCAAGAAAAGTAGGGCACTGATATCTTACATCTAAGAGACAGCCTCTGCCTCTCACAGTCTCTGCATCCACAAAATGGTAGCTGCTATCTGCCTATCTACCTGAAAGCCGTGGCCATGGTCATAACGGTATGTTCTACGCAGAACCGGGAAAGGCTTACATTTTGCACTGTATACTTCTAAAAGGAACCCCTAATATATGGACAACTTTCTAAGAGAACGGACCTTATAGATCACGTCACCCAACACCTTCATATTACTACTGATTACTCATAGAAGGGAGGTGACTCGCTCAGGGCCTAGGCCAGAATCTGCCTCTTATCACAGACAGTTTTTCCCACCACATGGCTCTGCCACTGCTGAGGCCAGAGCTGTGTCAGTGTCCTTGAACTGAGCACTGCACTGGGCGCAGGCAGAAGCATAGCAGATTTGGAACTGAGCCTTGAGTCCTAGTCACATAGAGGAGGGTCATGAGCAAGTCCTTTGGCTTCTTAATGCCCAGTTTGCCTCTGTAAAATGGGAAGCACCTATTCTCTCTGGTTATTGTAAAAATTAAATGATATAAAAGCAAAACGTAAAAGATACAGATACATAAATACACAATGCTTCTATATACCACCCCCTAGCTTACTGCTCAAGCAGTGGCTTATACTAGGAATACTGCAAAGGAGCAGCTCTGAAGCCCTACGCCCGACGCACTAGTGAAATGGCAGCATGAAATGATGGAAAGAGCTCTGGAGTGGGACTCGGGAGACTTCTGGCCCTGGCTCTGCCAGCAACCAGCATTAGGCAAGTCACAAGTCACCCGGCCTCTCTCAGACTGTTTACTCATTATGTAATTTCTCATTTCTCATCTCCCTACCTCAGTGGGTTACTGGGGAGCAAAAAGGAGGAAACACAGGTCAAACTACTTTGTAAGCAATGAAGACATTTACATGTTCCAGACCCTGCACTACTCAAAGTATATCAAAGGGATGATCATTACAAAGCAAGCAGATAAAACCACTCAGCGGCATATGAAAACACCAAGCGTGGTATGAAAGATAAGTCACTTGGAACAACAGCTCAAGAACTGAAGAACCTCTAGTCTATGTGTTGTCAGGAACCAGCTAGTAAACCTGGGTAAGGCATTTAACCTCCCTTGGCCTCAGTTACCCTGTGTGTAAAATGGAAAAGGTAGAAGTCAAAGAACTTCTTAGATTTAAAAAAAAAATTAAGATTTTTAAAGCTGCCAGAAATCCTAGAGATCTTACTTTATTTTATAGACAAGTATAAATGAGGTTCAAAAGAAGTTGAGACATAGGACCTACCTGTTTACTCTCAGAAAATAAACTTTCTGATTTGTCTGACATGTACACATATACAGGGTTTCTGCCCTGTCCTCTCATTCCCAAGTTAGCCTCTAACACAGCTTTCACGTTAAGGAAAAATATAGTGGAAAAGAGCTTAGGAGTTGGCCAGATCTGGGTTTGAATCAGGACTCAGCCATTACTTAGTCACCATGTAATCTTGGACAAGTTAGTTTCTGAGCTTTAGTTTTCTTATTGGTGAGGTAAGTCTATTTTTTAAAGACTGTGTTATCCAAGACAGTTATAACTGCAGCATAACCAGCCCAGCTTTCTGAAGAATCCAGCAAAGATGGTATGCACCCTTCAGAGATAGACCCTTCTTGAGTTCCAATGTGAACAAATCTCTGAAAACTAGTTCATCGGGAGGAGATGTCTCACTGCTGCAGGCCGCACTTTGTGCATTTCTTCCTAGTGAGCTAAGATAGACCAGAGAGAATTGGAGTATAGAAGGTAAACAGAGAGATTTTATTTATTTATTTTTCTTATCCTCCAGAATCAGCCCAGAATGTTTCTCTGGGCCGAGCAAAAAGTTGTCTTCAGAGGAGGTCAAGGATGCCAAGTTTCATTTCCTTACCTCTGTCCATCTGATGACTTTTCCATTTGCTTTATACTCTGATCCATGGAATATCTTCACACTTGTTATAGACTCCATGGACTTCCCATCTATGGGACTTATGACACTAAAACAGAGACAAAGGAAAGAGATGGAAGCAGCTCAAAGTTAGAAGAACCACTTCTCTTGTCAAGTCTTTTTACTAATTACACTGGGTGCCTTGCTGAACACATGTGTGTAAAACGTCACAAAAGAAGAAGCCACTGAACAAAAATGTACATGAACAGAGCTCTCAGGGAAGGGCCTATGCACTGAAATAATTGGGAACACACATATGACAAACGAGTCCTGATTCCAGGAGCTGGTTATTTAATGTAAAGAAACTTTACTCAAGCCTGCTCTCTTCCTCCACTATTCCTCCCTTCAATGGCTGCACAGCCCCACCCGATCCTGCTCTCCCCTGGCTCTGCCACAGCCTCCGCTCCTGGCTGTGATGACACTCATCACATCACATTCTCCAGACTGTCTGTGTATTTGCCTCACAAATGAACTTCCGAAAGGGAGGGTATACGATATACTCACCTCTGTGTGCTACATTTCCATGTCTGACACACTGCTTGGAATGTAGGCGGTTAGTAAGTGTTTATTGATTAACGGAATTATTTGACCAAGTATGTTAATTATGACAGTGCTGGTGTGAAATGATGAACGTGTATCTATATTATCTATCACAACAAACTCCCTTCAGTGCTACATTATCACTTCTAGATTCCTGAATAGAAAGGCCACATTTTATGGTCATGCCCTCTCCAAAATATAGCAAGTATAAATATGTGGAGATACATACTCATTCCAATGAGGATTCCAGATAATTTTTGCAAAGATTCCAAACTTTTCCTAACAATTTTCAAACCTGTTTATGTTTTTGAATCTCTATGTACAAAAGGTCAAATTTAACCTAAATTGGGATTTGCTTCATTTGACTGAATTAAAATTATTTAACCACTGTTAAGTTTAACTTCTAACTCATCAGACAATGTCAAAAATAGAGCAGCCTCAGTTGATTAACACTCTTTTGAGAAAGGATATCCTGACACTGTGGAACAAGCTGGAAAACATTCAGTCTACACACTACAAACTAAACTCCTGGGTTCAAGAGTCTTCCCTGACTAGTTCTTGTCCTTTTTTCTAAGATGCTGCCACTGGCATGTGTTGTAGGAAAGGGCAACCTACTTGTTGTTATAGCTACCAATACCTTAAGGCATCAGATTTTCAGTTTATCAACTTTTTTGTCCTAATAACCATGGAATTTGTTGTGATAGATAATATACACACTTGTTCATCAGTTCACACTATCAACCTAATAACCAAATATAAGAGAATTAAACACAAATTGATTTTGAAATTAAATTTTCCACGAAGTATGGGAAGATAAAAGGTAATTTGTAAGGTAGGCAAACACACTCATTGATTTAGAAATTGCTTCCTTTTGTTCAATAACAAAGGTTTTAAAACCATTTAAAAAAAATCTTGTATGCCATGTTGTAAATGCCCTCTACCTGCCTTTGCTTCTGCTAGTCCCTCAGACTGGAATGCCCACTCTGCCACAGCTATGCAGCAAATGTCTACTCATCTTACCAGACTCAGCTCAAGCAGCAGCCATTCCTCTAGGAAGTCGTTCCTGAATACTGCCCGACCACCTCTACCGAGTTCCTCATGTCTTTTTTATCTTCACTGTTTCCTATAGAGTTTTCTATAGCGTCTTCCGAACTTTGGTGGACTTATTTATAACTATCTTCAAAATCAGACTAAGTCACCTGTCAGCAAGGACCACATGGACTTCATTTTTGTATTTTCAGAAGCCCACACATAGAGTTATTGCCTGAAGGATGAATGGGAGAAAGCTTAATACAATGAAGTATGACATATTTATTCAATTAATCAGTTTTTTAAAGAACCTACTTGGGGGACTTCCCTGGTGACGCAGTGGTTGGGAATCCGCCTGCCAATACAGGGAACGTGGGTTTGAACCCTGGTCTGGGAAGATCCCACATGCCGCGGAGCTACTAAGCCTGCGCTCTAGAGACTGCGAGCCACAACTGTTGAGCCCGAGTACCACAACTACTGAAGCCTGCGCCTAGAGCCCATGCTCCGCAACAAGAGAAGCCACTGCAATGAAAAGCCCGCACATGGCAGCGAAGAGTGGCCCCTGTTCTCCACAACTAAAGAAAGCCTGCACGCAGCAACGAAGACCCAACGCAGCCAAAAATAAATAAATAATAATTTTAAAAAAGAACTGCTTGGTGCTGGACAGTGTTTTAGGTGCTGGTGACACAGAAGTAAATAAACCAGCAAATATTTCTGCCCTCATGGAGCTTACATCCCAGGGGCAATATAATAAAATAAATAAATAACAATATATGTTAGAGAGTTATAGGTGCCCTTAAATATAATTCAGGGGAGGGAAGAAATGTGTATGAGAGGCTTATAATGTAGTAGGCTGGCCAGGGAAGGCCTTATTGAGAAAGTGACATTTTAGAAAAAACTTGAAGCAGGGAGGGAGTAACTCGTGGCTATATAGGAACAGGGTATAAGTTGAGAAAACAGAAGGTGCAAAGGTCTGAGGGCAGAAGCACAGCTGATGTATTCAAGCAAGAAGCCACGTGTTGCTTCTGAGAAGTGGATGGAGGGATTGTGTAAGGCCTTGTATGTCGTAAAAGACTTTGGCTTTTACCCTGAATGACACTGGAAGCCAGTGGTGGGTTTTGAGCAAAGAAGTGACAATGCTCTGGGTGCTGTACTGGAAATTAATTAGGCTGGGGGAAAGGAGGAGGCCACGACTAGAAACAATGAAACCAATTAGGAGGTGACTGCAATAATGCAGACCAAATGATGGCAGCAGGGGTAGTGAGAAGTAGTACGATTCTGGAAGTATTTTAAAGTAAAGCTAACAGGATTTACTGTTGGACTAGGTGTAGGGTGTGAGACAAAAGCGTCAAAGATGACCCTAAGGTCTGGGCTTAAACCATCAGAATAGAGTTGCCATGTACTAGAGAAGAGTATAGGATTTGAAGCCCAAAGGAGGTGGTTTTCAGTCCTAGCCCTGCCACTTCCTAGCTTTATGGAGTCATTTATCCTTTTGGTGTTTATTTACTCATCTGTAATATAGAAATAACAATACTAGTTGTTAAATGAAACAAAATGAGCAAAACAGTCTTGTAAACCAAAAAAAGGCTTAGGTTTTACTATTATCTCAAAAACTTTAAAGGGATTGTTTTGTTTTATCAACTCCTTCCTTCCTCCTCCCTTCAAAAATATGCACAGAAACTCCTTCAGAAATTAAGCCAAGAAACCAGAAATTTAAAATTCCATGTTATGATACAAAGCAGTCCTTTCTTCTTAGGCAGGGCTTTCAGTAAAGTTATAAAACACCAGTATAGACAAAACCCAGAGCCTAGCCCATAACGAAATGCCACAAGGGGGGAAGGTCGCCGCATTTACCCCTTGTTGACATTCTTGTCGTCATCCACCCACTGGATGTGGATGTGCTCCTGGGGATCCTCGGCATCTGCCTTGCCACAGGTGACGGTGAAGTCCTTCATCTCCCGCAGCGCCTGCCTCAAGGCATCCATGTTCTCTGCAGTGATCTGGACCATAACGCCATCTGAGAATCAGCACCAAGACAATACAGATGGAAACAATGCAAAGCCAGGTAGAAGGGCAAGTGAAACCCTGTACCTGGCATCTAGCAAATCCCTCTAGGATTAAATGTAAAACTCTGTTCTGTTCTCTGAAGCTGACAGATACAAAGAGGTTTTGTTCTTTGAGCTGAACCTCTTACTCATTGAAAGTGTTATGAGGAGCAAATGCCAAGATGGATTCTGCTTAAAACACCTGCCTGTTGAGTTCACTTCAGGCACAACAAAGTTTGTCCTGAGACTGCTCAAAGGGAAAACTTACACATGGTCACGTCCCTTTTTTGGACACACAGAGGATTTTGTTCGTGTTTCCACTGATGCATCTATCATGCTCTGATCATATTTATTCGTTTGCATCTCTCGCCTTACTATGACTGCATACAGTGAAAGCCAGTAAGTGTTTGTTAAATAAATCACTGAATAAACAACAGCAGTGGGATGGGGAATAAATCCATTTATTGACTAGCAATAAGGCAAACCTACCACATGTGTTTTATATGGGCTACCCTGTAGCCAACAGATGATAACTATTTTGGGGCTGCTACCTACCTGAGTCAAAGGCAAATACTGAAATAAGGGAGAAAGTTGTCACATGCTGAGCAATTACCCTGCTTCACTGACACAAAATTTTCTCAGCTAAGATAATTTCTAAAGAGCTTCAATAAAAATTTCATAAATAGGCAGCTAATTACTCTACTGACACACACACACACAGTGAAGTGTAAGGCCTAAGAAATTCCCAACCCAAAGACATAAATACAACTTTTAAATACATTGTTTTGCATTTGTAAGAATCTGTGTCAGTTCAATTTATTATTTTGACAACACTGAAGGGGTGCTTTTTAATCACCTTGTAAAGACATAATTTCAAAGGTAGTCAATATTTGATCACATAGGCATTAATTAGTCATTTAAGACCAAAGAACTGCTTAGCTCCTAGATTTCTTAATTTCTTAATAGAGTGTTTCTGCTATGTAGTATAATAGCATACTTTGCTCTTCACTTGCTGTTTTGTTAAGTTTACCAATAGAGGAGATCAAAGTCAATCTCTTTTAACACACATAAGATTATCTATGTATTTCAGTTAACACAATGGAATCTACCCTCAGGAAAAACTGCTCTTAGGGTGCTGGAGTGAGCTACTGTGGAAATGAAAACCTGTCATTGTGTGTGCAGACTATATTTTCCAAAGACGACCACTATGTGTCCCATCTCACACGCTTTTCTACAATGCTACCTTTCCATTTCCCCATCAAGAAATGGAGTCTAACTTCTCTCCCCTTGAGCAGGCTTATGACCACTTCCAACACTAGAGGATGGTGGAAATGACACCGTGTGACTTTCAAGACTGGGTCATAAAAACCAGTGCGGCTGCTGCCTTGTGCTGGAGCACTTGTGCTTGGGAGTTCTAAGCCACCATGTAATAAGTCCAACTATCCCAAGGCTGTATGCTAAGGAGTCCAATGATAAGGACTCTGGTCATTACTCCTAGTCTTTAAATCATCCCAGCACAGGCCCCAGACTTGTGAGTCAAAAAACTTTCAGATAATTCTAGCTCCCGGCCATCAAGTAACCACCAACCTTCAAGCCATCCCAACTGAGGCCCCAGACATCACTGAGCAGGGTCAAGCCAACCCTGCATTGCCCTGTCAAGGGCAGACCCAGAGGAATCAGTAAGCATGATAAAATAGTTGTTTTGAGCCATTAAATTCTGGTTTAATTTGTTATACAACGAGAGTTAACTAGATCAAAAAACAGTGAAGAATAGTTGACAAAGAAAACAAATATCCTGTGATAAACCATAATGGAAAAGAATATGAAAAAGAATGTGTATGTATGTGTGTGTGTATATATATTATATCTGAATCACTTTGCTATACAACAGAAATTAATACATTATAAATCAACTAAACTTCAATAAAATAAATTACAAAAATCACGTAAAGAAAATAAACAATATGCTCATTAGCCTTTCATTAAATTTCATTTAATTAACTATTGTCAGGATATGTGTCACGTCAATTATAGCAAACCAGCAGCAAATGAATCCCATTCTGTACACCAAATGGTGATTGCAGCATTCTTGTGGGTAATTGGGGCTGAACTTCATCTATATATTTACAGATTCACACCCAGTGATATATCTGAATTCAGACTATGACCCTTTGGGTACCTTATTCCAGAGCTCTGAAAAGCCATCTCTTAACTTTTATGTCAGTGTCCCATGATATCTCTACCACTTACTCCCTTCTTTGGAGAGCTAGGCAACCTTATGACAGTTTTAATTAGCTGTAGAGTGAGATGCTATTGAATAAATAATAGGAGTCAGAAGTCTATGGCAGGACCTCCCTGGTGGCACAGTGGTTGGGAGTCTGCCTGCCAACGCAGGGGACACGGGTTCAAGCCCTGGTCCAGGAAGATACCACATGCCATGGAGCAACTAAGCCCTGTGCCACAACTACTGAGCCTGTGCTCTAGAGCTCACGAACCACAACTACTGAAGCCCACGTGCCTAGAGCCTTGTGCTCCGCAACAACAGAAGCCACTGCAATGAGAAGCCCGCGCACCGCAAGGAAGAGTAGCTCCTGCTCGCCACAACTAGAGAAAGCCCACATGCAGCAACGAAGACCCAATGCAGCCATAAATAAATAAATAAATAAATACACACACACATACATACATACATACATACATACATTTATTTAAAAAAAGAAAGTATTCAGATTAATTCATTTGTTTAGAACTGACAGGTAGCATAAATGAGACTAGCTGGAATTAGACGACAATGCAAAAAAGAAAAAAAAAGTCTATGGCAAAAGTGTCAAGGCTTCCTTTAATGTCCCTTGTTTTTCAGTTGTACAGTTAGGACTGAACTAATGTACATGCAGTAAATAACTCATTCTTTACCTTCCACAATACTGGACTTGGCAAGATATCCTGAAGAGGATTTCAGAGCGCCACTGAACACAAAGAAACTGGCACCGGTCACTAAAATAGCAATAGAAATAGTTTAGTGAAGAAAGACTCTGAGTTGGAGGGGTTGAAAATAATAATGAAATCTTTGGTAGTTGGGGACTCCAACCATCATCATACAGAAAACCAAAAACACCAACTCTATACACCACAATATACAAGTAACCAATAATTCAAATACTAATGATAGCTTAGAGAATGAGGTTTAGGCTTCCCTGGTGGCGCAGTGGTTGAGAGACCGCCTGCCAATGCAGGCGACACGGGTTCGTGCCCCTGTCCGGGAGGATCCCACATGCCGCAGAGCGGCTGGGCCCGTGAGCCATGGCCACTGAGCCTGCGCGTCCGGAGCCTGTGCCCCGCAACGGGAGAGGCCACAACAGTGAGAGGCCCGCGTACCGCAAAAAAAAAAAAAAAAAGAGAATGAGGTTTTAAGATATACTCGCCCATTCTGTTTTGTGCTTCCTTCAATCAATAAGCAAAGAAATCTTAGTGGTCAAGGCTAGGGCTTGGTCTGCAGCTTGTTTTTGTAAACAAAATTTTATTTGAACACAGCCATATCCATTCATTTACATATTGTCTATGGCTGTTTTTGAAGTATGATGCCAGAGTGTTGGCGACAAAGACCACAGGCCTGCAAAGCCTAAAATATTTATCATATTCACAGGAAAAGTTTGCTGACCCCTGATCTAATTCATTGCTTTTTTTAGATCAAATATATTTTGAATATGGAGATATGGTTGCCAACTATTTTATTTACCAAGTGGAGCTATTAAAAAAACAAACACCTATTTAAAAGACAAACACCTCTTCATGAAAGAAAGGATATTTAATTACATTTAGCTTTATGAAAACTGCACTACACTTTTTATTTCTCCACATCTTAAACTGGACTGAGCTATTCCACCTTCCTACCCATTGGCCCTACAGTATCTCTAATGGGTAGGTGATCCAGCCTTTGTCAGAGACTCCTAGTGACAGAGAGCCCACAAAGCACAAGGCAACCATTTCTATTTCTGGATAGCTCTCAGTGTTACAGAGTGTGCTCTCAAATTGAGCCCAAATCTAGATCCTTGTAGCTTTCACCCACTGGTGCTGGTTTTGGTCTTCTGTAGCTATAGAGGGTAAGTTGAATATTGTTTCCACATAATAGAAAACCTTAAAAATAGAGATAGCTATTTTTCACCCTCTTTCAATCTGTACTTTTCCAGGTTAAACATTTATACTTTATTCAAGAGGTCTTCCCTTGACCTAGTTTCTAAACTTCTCACAGGCCTTGAATCATCCTCTGAAGACCTTCTAGTTTTATCACCAATTATGTTAATGATATCCAGAACTTATGCAAATATTATAGATATAATTTGACTAATAGGGAGCATAGTGGATTTATCACCAACCTATTTTAGATATTATATTTGAATATACATGTGCTCAGTACCTTTTATGCCTTTACTAAACAACTGATTTAAAAAATATACTGGGGCTTCCCTGGTGGCGCAGTGGTTGAGAGTCCGCCTGCCGATGCAGGGAACACGGGTTCGTGCCCCTATCCCGGAAGATCCCACATGCCGCGCAGCGGCTGGGCCCGCGAGCCATGGCCGTGGAGCCTGTGTGTCCGGAGCCTGTGCTCCGCAACGGGAGAGGCCACAGCAGTGAGAGGCCCGCGTACAGCAAAAAAAAAAAAAAAAAAAAAAAAAAAAAAAAAAAAAAAAAAAAAAAAAAAAAAAATATACTGAAGGGGCTTCCCTGGTGGTGCAGTGGTTGAGAGTATGCCTGCCGATGCAGGGGACGTGGGTTCGTGCCCCGGTCCAGGAAGATCCCACATGCCGCGGAGCGGCTGGGCCCGTGAGCCATGGCCGCTGAGCCTGTGCGTCCGGAGCCTGTGCTCCGCAACCGGAGAGGCCACAGCAATGAGGCCCGCATACCGCAAAAAAAAAAAAAAAAAAAAAAATACTGAGGACAATGACCTACAGTATGTCTACTAGAGAAGTATTTCATAAAGCATACTAAAGAAAGCTAGTTTTAGGAGATATTCTGAGGGAAAAAAAGATTCATGGTCAAATAAATTTGGGAAGGTCTAGGCACTATCCTGCTTTTGTAAAATCACAATACACATCAGTTTGTTAAAGGCTCTAAAAAGTCCTGCAGTAAAGAAATCTGCTTAAACTTATTTAACATAGGATTTCTCAGTCTAATATAATAAGCTAAACTTTTAGTTATTTACGTGAATATTTAAAAAAACCATAGAAGCTGATAAGACACTTTAGGATATGGCACATTGAGCAATGCTTCTTAAATTCTAATGTGTATTTGAATCACAAAGCAATTGTGTTAAAACACAAATTCTGACTTAGCAGATCTGGGGTATGGAGTCTTCAGCTCTAACAATCTTCTAAGTGATGAGACCACATTCTGAGCACCACCGAATCTGGAAGGCTTCCTTCAGAATCCTGTCAACCTATTAATTTAATTAACATTCTTTGGGTATGGTCATTCAAAAAGCTCTAAATCTACCTAAGCATATTCTCACCATGGGGCCTAGTCTTCTACCTTCAAATATCAATGCTGGCTCTGTCAGTATCCTGAGGCAGTATTTTCAAGATGCTCCCCTCAATAACAGAGATCCCATTTGCAACTCTAAGTCTGGGTAGTCAACATACTCCTAAAGAATAAGCTTGGAGGGCTTCCCTGGTGGCGCAGTGGTTGAGAGTCCGCCTGCCGATGCAGGGGACACGGGTTCATGCCCTGATCCGGGAAGATCCCACATGCCGCGGAGTGGCTGGACCCGTGAGCCATGGCCGCTGAGCCTGCGCGACTGGAGCCTGTGTCCCTCAACAGGAGAGGCCACAGCAGTGAGAGGCCCGCGTTGCGCAAAAAAAAAAAAAAAAAAAAAAAAAAGAATAAGCTTCGAAAGGTTAATTTAATCAAACTGTGGTCACCTATTCTGACAGTGAGTGTTATGGGGCTGAGATATCCAACTCTCCAGTTCCAGTACAATCTTCCATTCTTATAACCTCAATCAGCTCAAACACTCACCCTTTCTGGGTTGATTGTGAATACTGATAGCCTGGGTCTGATAGTTGCCATCATCATTCTGGACACACACGAGATGAGAGTCTGCCTTCTCATTGAAGCAGGCACCTCCTGCCAGGACATGCTCATTGGACTTGTTCATGGCTTTCATCATCTGCAGTCAAAGAAAGGCTAACTTTCTTATTCTGCCAAGAATGGGCATTTTTTGGTGTGTCTGACATAGCACAACTCCACAACTTCTCAAAGACAAAAGAGAATATTATTATTTAATTAAAGTGACAAAGGAGCTACCAAATAATGAAAACAAAGTGAAAAATCAGTCACTATTAGTAAAAATTCACATACTTGGATTCTCTCTATAGTTCATAGGTGATTTATATTACAACCCAAACACATGACATTTTGCATTCATTTTCTGTCTTTTTATTGCTGCACTAAACGCAAGTAACTAAAATTAGTTTAGCTATTACAATAGTTTCTCCTATCCACTGGATTCTCTGAGAATATATATACACTGAAATTCTAAGTCAAAAGAATGTCCCATATTTAAGTCTATCTTGCCTTCTTTTTCTACATCCATACAAAGGAGTGCTTTCCTCTACAAATATATGAACTCCATTATTTCTTAGTTTTATTAACTTATGTTTGATATCTTCAATGAAATCACTTACTAATATTTTGCTTTGTTCTTATAAAGAGATTTAAGGTGATAATTCTGAACCTAACCTGGAAAAACTCATCAGCCACCACTTTGTATCTAGTAAATATATCTGAGCTTATACCATCTTGATGCTAAAATCTGGGTTCTCGTTGAAATAGGCTAATGATACTTTATTCGTTTGTTTTTATTCCCATTTTTTCCTTCATGTCATCATTTGTTAAACTTTCTAATTCAATCTTTTTAAATGGCTTTGATCTTTTGAAAACTCTAGTTTAAAACTTTTATTTTCTTTTACTCCCCTCTTCTTCTTACATTATAAACTGCAGTGTGAAAAACAGCAGATGAGTGTTCTGATACCTTTTATATTCTTGTATCACTACACTCAAAAAAATGTATTGAAATGAAATTCATGACATAAAATTAACCATTTTAAAGTGAACAACTCAGTGGCATTTAGTACATTCACAACGTTCTTCAACCAACACCTTTACCTAGTTCCAAAACACTTCCATCATTCATTCCAAAGTAAAATCCCTTACTCATTAACCAGGTTCTTCCCATTCCCCCCTCCAACCACCAATCTGCATTCTGTCTGTATTCTGGATATTTCATATAAATGGAGCCACGTAATATGTGACTACTGTGTCTGGCTTCTTTCACTTAGCATAATGTTTTGGGAGCTCATCCATGGTATAGCATATATCAATACTTCATTCCCTTTTATGGCTGAATAATATTTCATTGTGCATCTACACCACAGTTTAACCATCCATCCATGAATGTTTGGGCTATGTCGGCCTTTTGGCTACTGTGAATAGTGCTACTATGAAAATGTGTGTACATGTACTCGTTATGAGGACCTGTTTTCAATGCTTCGGAATATATACTAGCGGTAGAATTACAGGGTCATATGGTAATTCTATGTTTAACTTTTTGAGGAGCTGCCAAAATGTTTTTCACCATGGATGAACCATTTAAAATTTCCACTAACAGGATAGACCTAGAGTCTGTCATACGGAGTGAAGTAAGTCAGAAAGAGAATGACAAATACCATATGCTAACACATATATATGGAATTTAAGAAAAAAAATGTCATGAAGAACCTAGGGGTAAAACAGGAATAAAGACACAGACCTACTTGAGAATGGATTTGAGGATATGGGGAGGGGGAAGGGTAAGCTGTGACAAAGAGAGAGAGAGGCATGGACATATATACACTACCAAAAGTAAGGTAGATAGCTAGTGGGAAGCAGCCGCATAGAACAGGGAGATCAGCTCGGTGCTTTGTGACCACCTGGAGGGGTGGGATAGGGAGGGTGGGATGGAGGGAGACGCAAGAGGGAAGGGATATGGGAACAGAGGTATATGTATAATTGATTCACTTTGTTATAAAGCAAAAATTAACACACCATTGTAAAGCAATTATACTCCAATAAAGATGTAAAAAAAAAAAAATTCCACCAACATGGGTTCGAGCCCTGGTCTGGGAAGATCCCACATGCCACGGAGCAACTAAGCCCGTGCACCACAACTACTGAGCCTGTGTTCTAAAGCCCATGAGCCACAACTACTGAGCCTGAGCGCCTAGAGCCCGTGCTTTGCAACGCGAGAAACCACCACAATGAGAAGTTCGTGCACCGCAACGAAGAGTAGCCCCTGCCCGCCACAACTAGAGAAAGCCCACATGCAGCCACGAAGACCCAAATGCAGCCAAAAATAAATACATAAAAATAAAATTTAAAAAGTAACTATTTCACGTGATGAGTACTAAACATATTAATATTAATAAAGTGCTTAGAACAGCACCAAGAGCATAATAAGCTCAAGTGTTTGTTAAGTAAAATTTGTATGCTCATCTCCTCCAGACTGCTTATAAAATTGTAAAGCAACCTTCAAGTCAGCAGCAAATAATTCAATTGAGTACATCGTATGAGATAATGGGATTCAGACCTTCCTAAGTGCTCACAAATTCGTGACAATGACATACTGATAAAAGGCAGGAAGCAACTTCTGTAACAACAGTATGTGCAAAATCGATAACATCTATGAAGTGCCAACCATGAGCCAGGCACTGAGCTAAATTAATTCTACTTCGGTCTTATATCAAAAGGACCATTTTAACATACCAAGTGAAGCAGTACATAAGCTTTATTTTCCTGTGTTTTGTGATACACACAATCACAAAAACCAATTAAAAAAATATAGTTCTAGGGGAATTTCCTGGTGCTTTAGTGGTTAGGACTTGACGCTTTCACTGTCGGGGCCCAGGTTCGATCCCTGGTCGGAGAACTAAGATCCTGCAAGCCTCACGGTGGAAAAAAAAAAAAAAGAAAGAAAGAAACTTTAAAAAAGAATGTAAAAGATGTACAAATATTAATATATTATACAAACTTAGAGGAAACAGAAATCATTACAGCTTAGAATAATCTGAGAAGGTGGCCCCCCAAAAAAACAAGATGAGAACAGAGGAAAGAAGGAGTGACACTGTCTGGAAAATGGAGAATTCTAGGAAGGTTTCCTAAAAGCTTTAACATTTGAATTGGTTTTGAAATTAGGTACAGAGGAAGAATACTTTGGATAAAGAGAAAAGCATGAGTAAAGGAAGAGAAACAGAACTGAGAAAGGAACACCGAAATGAATTACAATGGGACAGGTGGAGGAATATCCTTCCCTGGAGATATTTAGGGAAGATATAAATATTTGTCCTTCCAGTTAGCTGGGGTTCACTTGTGTCTAGAACCTGGCATCTACCTTCCAGGCCTATGGCTCTACATATCATGCACCATGAACCTTCACTCATTTGTGTAGCAAATACTCAATGAGCATCTAATGGGTACCAGGCACTGTGTTAGTACTTGGTTTATTCAGTGTGAACAAACAAATCTTCCCTCATAGAACTTATATTCTTGTGTGTAGAGGGGGAGGAAAAAAAATTAAAAAAAATAAGTAAAATACTTTAAATGTTAGACATTGATAAGTGCTATACAGAAAAATAAAGCATGAAGGAGGACTAGGAGTACTGGCTAGTGTGATTTAATATTGGATACTTAGGAGAGGTCTTACTGAAAAGTGAGGGAAAAGCCATGGGGATATGTAAGGAAGAGCCTTATAGGCATTTAGAATAGCTGGTGCAATGGCTGTGTGGTTGTAGCATGTTAGCAAGCCAGGCAGTTTCAAGGAACATTAATTAAGGACAGTGTGACTGAAAAAGGAGAGGTATAAGAAGTTAGGTTAGACAGGTAATGGGTTAAGAAGTACAAATGGTATAGAAGGCTTCAGTGATAGTTCTGACTGGTATGAAAGATCTTCAAAGAATTCTGAGCAGAGGAGTGACATGATTTGACTTAGTTTTAACAGGATCACTTCGGCTGCTGTGTTGAAAATAAACTGATAGGGGAAAGGCTACCAATAAGAAGACCAGTTAGACATGAAAGGATGTTCAACATCACTAATCATTAGAGAAATACAAAACAAAACTACAATGAGGTATCACCTCACACCAGTCAGAATGGTCATCATCAAAAAATCTACAAACAATAAATGCTGGAGAGGGTGTGGAGAAAAGGGAACCCTCTTGCACTGTTGGTGGGAATGTGAATTGGTACAGCCACTATGGAGAACAGTATGGAGGTTCCTTAAAAAATGAAAAATAGAACTACCATATGACCCAGCAATCCCACTACTGGGCATATACCCTGAGAAAACCATAATTCAAAAACAGTCATGTACAATGCTCACTGCAGCACTATTTACAATAGCCAGGACACGGAAGCAACCTAAGGGTCCATCAACAGATGAATGGATAAAGAAGATGTGGCACATATATACAATGGAATATTACTCAGCCATGAAAAGAAATGAAATTGAGTTATTTGCAGTGAGGTGGATGGACCTAGAGTCTGTCATACAAAGTGAAGTAAGTCAGAAAGAGAAAAACAAATACTGTATGCTAACACATATATATGGAATCTAAAACAAACAAACAAAAAGGTTCTGAAGAACCTAAGGGCAGGACAGGAATAAAGACGCAGATGTAGAGAATGGACTTGAGGACACAGGGAGTGGGAAGGGTAAGCTGGGACCAAGTGAGAGAGTGGCATGGACATATATACACTACCAAATGTAAAATAGATAGCTAGTGGGAAGCAGCCACATAGCACAGGGAGATCAGCTCGGTGCTTTGTGACCACCTAGAGGGGTGGGATAGGGAGGGTGGGAGGGAGACGCCAAGAGGGAGGAGATATGGGGATATATGTATATGTATAGCTGATTCACTCTGTTACAAAGCAGAAACTAACACACCATTGTAAAGCAATTATACTCCAATAAAGATGTTAAAAAAAGAAAAAGAAAAAAAAAAGACCAGTTAGGAGACCACTACACAAATCCAAGATTAACTTAGACCAAGACTGGCCCAAGGATTGAGGGGTGGTTGGGTTCCAGATATATTTGGAAGGTAGAGCCAGAAGAATTTCCTAACAGACTGGACATAGAATATGAAAGAAGCCTTAAAGATGACTCCAAAGTTTTGAGCCTGGTAACTGGAAGGATGGCACTGCCATTAACTTAGGGAAGACTACAAGAAGAGGAGGTTTTGAGGGAAGATCAGGAGGTCAGAATTGAAATTGCTAAGCTTGAGATGCCTATGTAAGTAGAGATGTCAAGTGGGCAAGAAGACACTCAAGTCGGGGAGTTCCCTGGTAGCCCAGTGGTTAGGATTCCAGGCTTCCACTGCCGTGGCCCGGGTTTAATCCCTGGTCAGGGAACTGAGATCCTGCAAGCCACGTGGCACAGCCAACAAAGTTAATTAATTAATTAATTTTTTAAAAAGACACTCAAGTCTAACAAAACAGGGAAGAGAGTCAGGCTGAAGGAAGATATTTGGAAGATATCAGTATAGAGACAGTATTTAAGGCCAGGAGACTAGATAGCTCACCAAGGAAATTGATAGAGACAAATAAAACTTACAGGGACTGAGCCCTTGAGTTTTTCAAAATGAGTGAAATATGGGGTCAGAAAGAGGGATGTACGGAGATAGAAATTAAATTGTGGGAGATGAGGGATGCCGAAGGAGTCCAGGGTTTCTTGTGGTGCTTGAACACAATGAGATTAGAGCTGGTAGTCTCAAAGCCAAAAGTGGCAGCGACCTTGTAAGTGCTGGGAGATAGGGAAGGCCAGGGGTTTGGCTAGAAACAGCATTCTGAAGCCACTGCTCACCCCTCTCAATGGGCATGCAGTGACACTGGAGGGAGAACAGCCAGGGCTCCTTCTTGGGGATCCTTATATTTTCATTTAACCTGTGGTTAAATACTGTCTTCCATGTATAACACTGGGAACAGCTATGCTAATAATCAATGGAACAGCACCTCCTTCTGCACTATTTTCCAGAGCAGTTTTCACCAACTCCTTTCATTCTTTTGAAAAGAAGCCTATCAGCTCCTCCTCCCTAAGAGAAAGGAAATGTATTCCTTGAAGGCCAGAAAATAAAACATTCCTTAAGTAGATTTTAGGGCCATCTGTTTTTATTTGTGCTACAATGAACCTTTAAAATTATGCTTTTGTAACTTCACATTTCTCTGAAGAATATGTGTAGCTTTGAACTAAAATAAACCAAAACTCTGATTTTAGAATTACACAGGGAAAAGAATCTCAAGAGGCCATTCAGCCTAAATTATACAAGACGGGGATTACATAGATATACAGTTTCACAGATTCTTGCATTATATCACAACCAATATAAATTTCTCTATTTCTCTCTGGTTTTGAGTAAAGAATTCATACAATTTTGTTCCTTTTTGCTTGAAACTTTGACATGAGGTTAACTCTTTGGCTCTATTCCCCCTGTGACATGATGAAAGTTTGAATGTCCACTACATTTCTTGAAAATTTTTGTTATTTTTTAGTTATATTTAAAATAATTGGCAAAATGTACATATTTAGTACATATTTAAAGTGTACAATCTGATGAATTTTGATATGTGTATATACCCATATAAACAGCACTTGAAATCACTCTACTCTGTTCCACCAATCTAGAAATACATATTATACCAAAACAATACTCTCTTGATTAACCTACCTTTAAAATAAGCCTTAACATCAGGTAGTGTAAGTCTTTGAATTATGTTCTTTTTCAAAGTTGTCTCAACTATTCTAGATTTTTTGCATCTCCATATATATTTTAGAATCAGTGTCTCAATTTCTATTTGAAACAGCCTGCTGGTATTTTGATTGGGACTGTGTTGAAGCTATGAATCAATTCCGGGAGAAATGACATCTTAACAATATTGAGTCTTCTGATTAATAAATATAGTATATCTCTTCACTTATTTGGGTCTTCAATTTCTCTTAGCAATGTTTTGTAGTTTTCAGTGTATGAAAATAGTATTGTTCTTTTAAAATTTTTTATTTATTTATTTTTGGCTGCATTGGGTCTTCGTTGCTGCACATGGGCTTTCTCTAGTTGAGGCGAGAGGGGGCTACTCTTTGTTGTGGTGTGTGGGCTTCTCACTGCGGTGGCTTCTCTTGTTGTGGAGCATGGGCTGTAGGCCTGTGGGGTTCAGTAGTTGTGGCTTGCAGGCTCTAGAGCACAGGCTCAGTAGTTGTGGTGCACGGGCTTAGCTGCTCCATGGCATGTGGGATCTTCCTGGACCAGGGCTCGAACACATGTCCCCTGCATTAGCAGGCAGATTCTTAACCACTGTGCCACCAGGGAAGTTCTACTGTATTGCTGTTAAATTCCAATTTCTGATTGTTAGTATACAGAAACACAATTGACTTTTACACAATGATTTTGCAACTCTGATAAATTCATTGACCACATCTAATACTATTCTGTAAATTCTTTAGAATTTCCTACATAGACAATCATGTTGTCTGTGAATAAAGACAATCTTACTTCTTTTTTTCATCTGTATTCCTCTAATTTTGTTTTCTTGCCTTATTACATTGGCTAGAAGATCCACTGGAATGCTAAATAGAAATAAGAGTAGACATCATCTCCTTGTTCCCAGTCTTAAAGAAGAACCAATCAATCAAGTCACCGTTAGATATATTAATTTTAAGTTTTTCATAAATTCTCTTTATTAGATTGTAAAAGTTCTCTTCTGTTTTTAAACTGCTGATACATATATACATATATATATATATATATACATATATAGATAGATATCTCTATATTATATCTATATAGAGAGAGGGTGGGGGAGAGAGAGAGATTGAATGGAAATATGGGTTCATCAAATGCTTTTTCTGCAGCAGCTTTTTCTTTTAACATGTTTTTCCTTTCTATCCTGTTAATATGCTGAGTTACAGATTGATTTTTGAATGTTAAACCAATTTAGCATATTTGGAATAAGCCCCATTTAGTCATGAAGTACCTTATTATTTTGTGTATTACTGAATTGGATACACTAAAAACTTGTTATGTATTTATGCAACCACCTATGAGGGATATAGGTCTGCAGTTTTCATTTCTTCCAATTTTTTTTCTAGTTTTGATACTAGTGTAATGAAGGCCTCATCGAAAGAGATTCCCCCCTCATCTATTTTCTAAGAGTGTATAGAACTGGTGTTATTTCTTCCTTCATTTTGTAAAAGTCACCAGTGAACATATCTAGACCTGGGCTTTTCTTTGTGAAAAGGTTTATAAAAATTCAACTCTTTCAATGGACGCAGGGCTATTCCAGCTACCTATTTTTTCTTGACAGAGGTATGAAAGTTGATGTTCAAAGAATTTGTCCATTTTGTCCAAGTTGGACATGTATTAGCATAAATGTGTTCATAATATGCCCTATTGTCTTCTTACTATTTACAGGACTTGTAATGATATCCCTCTCTCTCACATCTCATAATGTTAATTTGTGTTTTTACTATTTTTTAATTGAAGTATATAGGTGATTTACAATATTAGTTTCAGGTGTGCAACAGTGATTCAATATTTTTATAGATTATACTGCATTTAAAGTGACTATATTTCCCTGTGCTGTACAATATATCCTTCTAGTCTTATTTATTTTATAGACAGTAGTTTGTACCTCCTTACTCCCCTACCGATATCTTGCCACTCCCCACTCCCCTCTTCCCACTGGTAACCATTAGTTTATTCTCTATATCTGTGAGTCTGTTTCTGTTTGGTTATATTCATTGGTTTGTTTTATTTTTTAGATTCCACATACAAGTGATAGCATTACAGTATTTGTCTTTCTCTGTCTGACGTATTTCACTAAGCATAATACCCTCTCAGTCCATCCATGTTGTTGTAAATGGCAGAATTTCATTCTTTTTCATGGCCAAGTAATACTCCATTACATAGATAGACAGATAGATAGATAGATAAAGAGATATATCTATGTATCACATCTTCTTTATCCATTCATCTGTTGACGGACACTTAGGTTGCTTCTATATCTTGGCTACTGTAAATAATGCTGCTATGAACACTGGGGTACATGTATATTTTCAAATTACTGTTTTTGTTTTCTTTGAATATAAACCCAGGAGTGGAATTGCTGAATCATATGGCAGTTCTATCTTTACTTTTTTGAGGAATCTCCATAATATTTTCCATACTAGCTGTACCAATTTACATTTCCACTAAGAGTGTACTAGGATCCCCCTTTCTCCACAGCTTTGCCAACGTTTGTTATTTATAGGCTTTTTTAAAAATTAATTTTTATTGTAGTATAGCTGCTTATAGACATTTTGATGACAGCCATTCTGACAAGTGTTAGGTGGTATCTCACTGGGGTTTTGATTTGCATTTCTCTGATGATGAGAAATGTTGAGAAACTTTTCATGTGCCTTTGGCCATCTGTATATCTTCTTTGACATTTTCATGTCTTCTGACTTTCTTTTTTTTTTTTGGCCATGCCATGCAGCTTGCAGAATCTTAGTTCCCCGACCAAGGATCAAACCTGGGCCCCGGCAGTGAGAACACTGACTCCTAACCACTGGACTGCCAGGGAATTCCCTTCTGACCATTTTTAAATCAGGTTGGTTGTTTTTTTGATATTGAGTTGTGTGAACCATGTATATAGTTTGGATATTAACCCCTTATTGGTCATATCATTCGCAAATATTTTCTCCTATTCAGGAGGTTGCCTTTTCATTTTGTTGATGGTTTCCTTTGGTGTAAAAAAAAAAAATTTACATTTAATTAGGTCCCAGTTATTTATTTTTGCTTTTATTTCTTTTGCCTTAGGAGACAGATCTAACAAAATCTTCCTACACTTTATGTCAAAGACTGTTCAGCCTATGTTTTCTTCCAGGAGTTTTATGGTTTCAGGTCTTACACTTAGGTCTTCAATACATTTTGAGTTTATTTTTGTATATGGTGTGAGAAAATGTTCTAATTTCATTCTTTTACAAGTAGCTGCCCAATTTTTCCAGCACTACTTATTAAATAGACTCTCTTTTCTCCAGTGTATATCATGCCTCCTTCATTGTAGGTTAATTAAACATAAGTATGTGGGTTTACTTGGGGGCTCTCTATTCTGTTCCATTGATCTGTGTCTGTTTTCATGCCAGTACCATGCTGTTTTGATGACTAAAGCTTTGTAGTACAGTCTGAAGTCAGAGAGTATTATACCTCTAGCTTTGTTCCTTTTTCTCAAGATTGGTTTGGCAATTCAGGGTCTTTTGTGGTTCCATATAAATTTTAGGATTATTTCTTCTAGTTCGGTGAAAAATGTCACGAGTATTTTGATAAGGATTGCATTAAATCTGTAGATTGCTTTCAGTAGTATGGATTTTAACAATATTAATTCTGCTAATCCATGAACCTGGAATATCTTTCCATTCTTTGGTATCATCTTCAACTCCCTTCATCAATATTTTATGGTTTTTAGAGTACTGGTCTTTTACCTCCTTGGTTAAATTTATTCCTAGGTATTTTATTCTTTTTGATAAAATTTTAATTGGGGTTATTTTCTTGCATTATCTTTCTGATAGTTCATAATTAGCATACAGAGAAGCAATAGGTTTCTGTATATTAACCTTATATCCTGCAGCTTTACGGAATTCATTTATCAGTTCTAATAGATTTCTGGTGGAGACTTTAGCATTTTCTATATGCAGTATGATGTCATCTGTAAACAGTGACAGTTTTACTTCTTGCCTTCCAATTTGGATACCTCTTCCTTCTTTTTCTTGTCTGATTGCTGTGGCTAGGACTTCCAATATTATGTTAAATAGAAGTGGTGAGAGTGGGCATCCTTTGTCTTGTTCCTGATTTTAGAGGAAAAGCTTTCAGCTTTCCACCATTGAGTATATTAGCTATGGGTTTACCATAAATAATCTTTATTATATTGAGGTGTATTTCCTTTATACCAACTTTGATGGGAGTTTTTTTATCATGAATGGACATTGAATTTTGTCAAATGCTTTTTTTGTGTGTCTACTGAGATGATCATGTGACTTTTATCCTTCCTTTTGTTAATGTGGTGTATCACATTGATTGATCTGTGCATGCCTAGAATAAATCCCACTTGATCATAGTGTATGATCCTTTCTATATATTGTTGTATTCAGGTGCTGATATTTTGTTGAGGAGTTTTGCATCTATACTCATCAGAGATATTGGCCTGTAATTTTCTTCTTTTGTAGTGTCTTTTTCAGATTTTGGTATCAGGGTAATGGTAGCATCATAAAATAAATCTGGGAGTGTTTCCTCCTCTTCAGTCTTTTGGAAGAGTTGACAAGGACAGGTATTACTCTTCTTTATATGTTTGGTAGAGTTCCCCTGTGAAACCCTCCAATCCTGGAATTTTGTTTGCTGAGAGTTTGTTTGTTTGTTTTATTAGAAATCCAATTTTACTACTAGTGATCATCTGTTTGAATTGCCTATTTCTTCCTGATTCAGTCTTTGAAAGTTCTGTGTTTCTAGAAAATTGTCCATTTCTTCTAGAATGTCCAATTTGGCATATAACTGTTCATAGTATTCTCTTATGATTTTTTATATCTCTGTGGTGTTGCTTATTTCTCCTCTTTAATTTCTTATTTTGTTCATTTGGTTCTTCTTTCCTTTTCTCTTGACAACCTTGGCTAAAGGTTTAACAATTTTGTTTATCTTTTCAAAAGATAAACATTGGTTTCATTGATCTTTTCTATTGTTCTTTTGGTCTCTATTTTATTTACTTCCTCTCTGATCTTTATTATTTACTTTCTTCTGCTAACTTTGGGCTTTGTTCATTCTTCTAATTGCTTCGGATGGTAGGTTAGGTTGTTTATTTGAGGTTTTTGTTCTTTCTTGAGGAAGATCTATATCACTATAAACTTCCCTCTTAGAACTGCTTCTGCTGCATTCCATAGATTTTGGAAAGTTGTGGTTCCATTTTTATTTCCATTTTCATTTGTCTTGAGGTATTTTCTTATTTCCCCTTCCATTTCTTCATTGACACATTGGTTTTTTTAGTAGCATGTTGTTTGGTCATCACGTTTGTTCTTTTCCCATTCTTCTTTCTGTAATTGATTTCTAGTTTCATAGTGTTGTGGTTGGAAAAAATGCATGACATTAATTTCTATCCCCTTAAAGTTGCTTAGACTTGTTTTATGGTCTAGCATGTGATCAATCCTGGACAACACTCCATGTGCACTTGAAGAGAACGTGTATTCTGGGTTTTTTTCGGATGGAATGTCCTGTAGATATCTATTAAGTCCAACTGGTCTAATGTGACATTTAACACTACTGTTCCCTTATTGGTTTTCTGTCTGAATGATCTAGTGATGCAAGTGGGGTGTTAAAGTCCCCCACTATTATTGTAATTTGTCCATTTCTCCTTTTAGGTCTGTTAATATTTGCTTTATATACTTACATGTTCCTGTATTAAGTGCACATATGTTAATGAGTATTATATCCTCTTCTGGTATTGGTCCCTTTATTATTATATAATGCCCTTCTTTGTTTTCTATTATAGATTTTGTTTCAAAGACTGTTTTATCTGATTTGAGTATTGCTACCCCTGCTTTTTCATCATTTGCATTTGTATGAAATACCTTTTTTAAAAAACTGAAGTATAGTTGATTTACAATGTTGTGTTAGTTTCTGGTGTTCAGCAAAGTGATTCAGTTATACTTATACATATTCTTTTCCATTGTGATTTATTACAGGATATTGAATATAGTTCCCTGTGCTATATGGTAGGACCTCATTTATCTATTCTATATACAGTAACTTGTATCTGCTAATCCCAAACTCCTAATTTATCCCTCCCCCACCTTTCCCCTTTGGTAACCTAAGTTTGTTTTCTATGCCTGTGAGTCTGTTTCTGTTTTGAAAATAAGTTCATTTGTATCATATTTTAGATTCCACATATAAGTGAAATCATATGGTATGTGTCCTTCTCTTTCTGACTTACTTCAACTTAGCATGATAATCTCTAGGTCCATCCATGTTGCTGCAAATGGCATTATTACATTCTTCTTTATGACTGAGTAATATTCCACTGTGTGTATATGTGTGTGTGTGTGTGGGGGGCATATCTTCTTTATCCACTCATCTGTCGATGGACATTTAGGTTGCTTCCATGTCTTGACTATTGTAAATAGTGCTGCTGTGAACACTGGAGTGCATGTATCTTTTCAGATTAGTTTTCTCTGGATATATGCCCAGGAATGGGACTGCTGGATCATATGGCAACTCTATTTTTAGTTTTTTAAGGAACCTCCATACTGTTTTCCATAGTGGCTGCATGAATTTACATTCCCACCAACAGTGTAGGAGGGTTCCCTCTTCTCCACACCCTCTCCAGCATTTGTTATTTGTAGACTTTTTAATGGTGGCCATTCTGACCAGTGTGAGGTGATACCACATTGTAGTTTTGATGTGCATTTCTCTAATGTTGAACATCTTTTTGTATGAAATATCTTTTTCCATCCCCTTACTTTCAGTCTGTGTGTCTTTAGCTCTGACATGAGTCTCTTGTAAGCAGCATATAGAAAGGTCTTGTTTTTTTTAATCCAATCAGCCACTCTATGTCTTTTGATTGGAGCATTTAATCCATTGACATTTAAAGTGATTATTGATAGATATGTACTTATTACCATTTTGTTAATTGTTTTCTGATTGCTTTTGTAGGTCTTCTCAGTTCATCTTCTTTTAGTTTCTTCCCTTGTGTTTTAATGGTTTTTCTTTAGTGGTATGAATGTGTTCCTTTCTCTATAGTTTTTGTATATCTATTGTAGGTTTTTGACTTGTGATTCCCATAGGGTTCATACGTGTTGATCTTTAACTATGTCTACTTATTTTAAACAGATAGTCCTTTAAGTGCAAACAAATTCTAAAAAATCTACATTTTGTGTTTCTGATGTCATATTTTACAGCTTCATGTTTATCCCTTCACTGTTTATTTTATAGTTGATTCTATAATTTTTTGTCTTTTAATCTTTGTACTTGTATATTTAAGTGGTTGATCCTCAGCCTTTACTATATATTTGCCTTTAATAGTGGATTTTTCCCTTCCTACAGATTTATTTTTTACTTCTTGTTGTAGCCTTGTCTCTTCCACTTACAAAAGACCTTTTAACATTTCTTTTAGGTAGGTTTAGTATTGATGGACTCATTGTTTATGCTTGTCTGAGCTGTTTTTCTGTCTGTCAAGTCTAAATGATAATCTTGCTTGTAGAGTATCCTTGGTTGCAGGTTTTTCCCTTTCAGCACTTTAAATATATAATACCACTCCCTTCTGGCCTGCAAGGTATCTGCAGAAAAATCAGAATTCTAAAGGCCTTTAGAATCCTCTCTTTAACTTTTGCCATTTTAATTATGATATGTCTTGGTGTGGGTCTGTTTGCGTTCATCTTGTTTGGGACCCTCTGTGCTTCCTGTGCCTGGATATGTTTCCTTCTTCAGGTTCAGGAAGTTTTCAGCCATAATTTTATCAAATACAATTTTGAACCCTTTCTCTTCTCCTGGGATCCCTATAATGTGAATGTTGGTAAGTTTGATATTGTCCTAGAGGTCCCTAAAACTGTTCTCTTTAAAATTTTGTTTTTCTTTTACTGTTCTGGTTGGGGGATTTCCATTATTCTATATTCCAAATCACTTATGCATTCTTCTACATCACCTACTCTGCTGTTAATTCCTTCGAGTGCGTTTTTCATTTCAATTATAGTATTATTCAGTTCTGACTGGTTCTTTTAAATATTTTCTAGTTCCTTGTTAAAATTCTTACTGTGTTCATCTATTATTTTCCCTAATTCAGTTAGCATTCTTATTACTAATGCTTTGAACTCTTGATCTGGTAAATTATTTATTTCTGTTTCATTAGTTGTTTTTTCAGGAGTTTTCTCTTGTTCTTTCAACTGAAACAAATTCCTCTGTCTTCTCATTTTGCTTAACTTTCTCTGTCTCTATGAAATTAGGTGGCACAGTTATCTATTCTGGTCTTGAAGGGCTGTCCTTGTATGAGTGTCCTTATACAGTGCATGTGCCAAGTGGCTTCGGTGGGAGTGCTGGATCTGACACAAGCACAAACCATCTCTTCCCCCAGGGTGTGTTGGCAGCTATCACCCTGGTACAAAGTGGGGTTGGAGGTGGAGTGGCTAGTCAGAGAGCCAGGTGTGGGCTGGGGCTTCTCCTCTGCTCGGTAGCCATCAACACCCTATTTGGGGTGCAGTGAGGTCCCAGGTTGCTGGAGCAGAATCCCTGAGGGCCAGGTCCAAGCTGTCTCAGTTCCCTCTAAGTGTGTGATCTCCCACTCGCAGCACCAGTTCCCTTGCTCCAGAGGGGAGCAGTACTAGAGCAAGAAGGGCTGGAGTGGGTGCTCAGCATGGGTTGCAATGCGGGCTATGGTAGTCCTGGTCCCAGTCAGAGTCCTAGAGTGCTTCAGATGCATTGCCTCCATAAACACCAGCAATGGCTGCCCCCACCCCATTCAGATGCCTTTCTGGGTCCACGTTGGCTCTGTCCCTCACAACCATGCACTCCCCTTGGCTGCAGCAGCCCTTGCCCTAGTGTGGAACTGTGTCATGGAGCAACTGGGGATGAAAAGGGCACTCAGCTCAGGCTGGGGTGCATGCTGCAGTGGTTGTGGGAAACCAGCCAGAGTTCTATGCAGCTTTAATCTCCTTCCTCCACCTTTTTTCAGGAGTAGCAAGTGTGTGCATGCACTTCATAATCAGAGTCTTACAACCCTCCTGTTAGTCCCACTGGTTTTCAAAGCAGCTAAGGTGCTCATCTTCTCAGTGTCAGACCTCAAGGCTAGGGTGCCCAATATGTGGCTTGAACAGCTCTCTCCCCAGGGAGGATCTCTGAGCCTATGTAATCCCTCTCCTTTTCTGTGTCTCCTTCTAGGGACACAGGTTGACCTGATCGCTTCTCTTCCCTTCCTACCCGATTTTGTGGATCTGTCTTAGAGCCTGGTTGTACAAGAATCTTTAGGGCAGTTTCCAGTTAGTTTTCAGTGAGAATTGCTCCACATGTTGATGCATTGGTGATATATTTGTTGGGGGTGATGGGCAGTGAGCTCCATGTCCTCCTACTCTGCCACCTTTCTTGTACCCTGTGTGTTTTCACTATTTATCTAATCAATCTGATTAGAAATTTGATTTTATTGATCTCAAGAACTTTTAGTTTCATTTTTAAAACTGTTTCTCTGCCTTCTATTTTGTGAATTGCTGGTCCTTATTATTTCCTTTCTTCTGCTTGCTTTGTGTTTCATTTGCTCTTCTTTTTCTAATTTCCTAAGGTAGAAGAGTAGGTCAATGATTTCAGATGTCTTTTTTCTCTAATATAGAAGTTTAATGTTATCAATTTCTTCCTAATCACTGCTTTAGCTGCATCCCACAAATTCTGATATGCCATGTTTTCATTTTCAGTCAGCTCAAAATGTTTTCTAATTTTTCTTTAGGTTTCTTCTTTGACCCATTGGTTATTGAGAAGTGTGTATTTTATTCAAGTTTTCTATATCCTTGATGATTTTCTGTCTACTTCTATCAATTATTGATATAGGGGGTTATTGAAATCTCATAATATACTTGTGGCTTCATCCTTGTAGTTCTATTTATCTATATTTGTCCTTATAGTTCTAACAGTTGTTGCTTCATGCATTTTGAAGCACTGTTATTAGATGCACAAATGTTTAGGATTGTTGTACCCTTTTTAAAATTTATTTATTTATTGCTGTACGCAGGCCTCTCACTGTTGTGGCCTCTCCCATTGCAGAGCACAGGCTCCGGACGCGCAGGCTCAGCGGCCATGGCTCACGGGCCCAGCCGCTCCGTGGCATGTGGGATCTTCCCGGACCGGGACACGAACCGGCGTCCCCTGCATCGGCAGGCGGACTCTCAACCACTGCGCCACCAGGGAAGCCCTGTTGTACCCTTTTGATGAATTGATCCCTTTATAGTTATGAAATGTGCCTCCTTATCCCTGGTAATATTGTTTATTCTGAAATACATTTTGATATTACTCTATCCACTCAAGCTTTCTTTTGATTAGTATTACTGTAGTATATCTTTTCCCATCCATTTACTTTTAAACGATCTGTATCCTCATATTTCAAGTGGTTTTCTTATTCACAGCATATAGCTGAATCTTTCTTGTTTATCAATCTAACAATTTCTCCTTTTTAATTGAGGGTGCTTAGGTCATTTATAATTAATGTGATTATTAATATGGCTGGATTTAAATCTAGCATCTTCCCATTTATTTCCTATTGTTATATCTCCTCTTTGTTCTCCTTTTCTTCTTTTTCAGCCTTCTTTATATAATTCCAGTTTATTTTTGTTGGCTTATTAGCTATACCTCTCCATTTAAATTTTTCTAGTGGTTGCTTTTAGATTTTTATTCTACATTTTTACTTATCAATCTACTTTCAAGTAATATTATGCCACATCCCATGTCATATAGAAACTTTACATCTGTATACTTCTATTTCCCCTTTCCTGGAAATACCCTTTGTTACTATGTAAGTTATAAACTCCACAAAACATTGTTGTTAGCTTTGCTTTAAACAATTATATTTTAAAGAGTTTTTACATTTACCTATATATTTAACCATTTCTGCTGCTCTTCATTACTTTGTGTGGTTCCAGATTTCCATTATTTGGTATTCTCCATGAAGAACTTCCTTTAACATTTCTTGTGGAATAGGTGGCTGGTAATATATTCTTTTAGCTCTTATATTTCTGAAACAGCATTTTGCTTTTCATTTTTGAAACATATTTTTTCTGGGTATAAAATATAGGTTAACAGGTTATCTATTTCAGTATACTTTAAAGAGTTTGTACACTGTCTTGCGGATTGAACTGTTTTGATGAGAAGTCTGTTGTCATTCTTATACTCATTCCTCAGTATATAATGTGGATTTTTTTCTCTAGCTGCTTTTAAGATTCTTCTCTTTACCTCTGGTGTTAAGCAATTTGATTATGATGATTATAATGTTCCTTAATGTAGTTTTCATCCTGTTTCCCGCAAGTGGAGTTCATTGAGCTTTTTGAATCTATGTGATTATACTTCTCATTAAATTTATAAAATTTTTGATCACTGATTCTTCAAATATCTTTCCTGTCAACCCACTTCTCTCCTTTGGGGACTTCAATTACAGAGTTAGGCCATCCAACACTTCCCACATCTCAATCATGTGCCGTTCATTTAATTTTACAGCCTTTTCTCTTTGTGTTTCATTTTGGATAGTTCTATTGCTGTTTTAAGTTTATTAAATTTTTTCAGCAGTGTCTGATCTGCCATTAATCTCATCCAGTGTATTTTTCATCTCATTGTCATTTTTGCTTCTTGAAGCTTGATTTGAGTCTTTTTTATATTTTCTGTGTCTTTCCTTAACATGTACGTGCCTTGATCTTGTTGAAGCTTTATTTTAAGCTTGTTAGGTAGGATCAGAGCAGCCTAAATTTATGGATAACTTTGATCCTTAGGAATTATTTGTCCCTATCTTACTCTAGCTCATAAGAATACAAATTATTCCTGGACCTTTGAGAAATGTTCTCTCTGCTCCTTTCCAGTGTTTTTCTCACATACATGCACTGATTAGTAATCAGCTGAAGACACAATTGGAATCTCCTGCAGCTCTCCAGAGTTCTTTTATTTCCATAATCTGTCTTGTAAATTCTAGCCATCATGCTCTCCCTACACTGTCTTCAATGCAGGGAGACCTCTAGGCTCAGTTTAGGTTCCTCCCCTAACTGCACTATGGCCTGGAAACTCCAGACAGTAAAGTAGGGTAATCATAGGGCTCACCTTCTCTGCCCCATTGTCCTTTGTATTTCCCCCCACATATTTTGTCTCGATGTTTAGCTATTTACAGTGGACTGCTATGTTAGTGTGCTAGTGCTGCTATAAGAAAGTACTGCAAACTGGTGGCTTAAACAATAGAAATTTTTTGTCTCACAATTCTGGAGGCTAGAAGTCCAAAATTAAGATGTCAGCAGAGCTGGTTCCATTTGAGGGCTGTAAAAGGAAAGATTTGTTCCAGACCTCTCTCCTTGACTTGCAGAGTCAAGGACTTGACTTGACTTCCATCTTCTCCCTATGTCTCTTCATATCACCTTCTCTTTATGCATATCTATGTCCAAATTTCCCCTTCTTATAAGTCATACTAGATTAGGGCTTTACCTCTGTAAAGACCCTATAACAGCCCTATAATCAGATGTAATCATTAAACTGATGTCTATGAAAATCGGTTTAGTATAGTGTTTAAGAGTAGGGACACTGGAATTAGAGTATCTGGGTTTGATTCTAGCTCCAACACTTGCTCGCTCTGTGCCTTAATTTCCTCATCTGTAAAAAGGTAATTACCCTACTCATTTCACAGAGATAGTGTGAAGATACATATATGCTTAGAATAGTACCTGATATATAATATACCCTCAATAGATGTTAGTTAACACAATGATCAAAATAATCTCATCATAAGAACATGAGTAGCGTTACCTAGACCAACAGAGATCTTGCATGGCCTTGATGAAGGAGATTAGAAAATTTAAATACAATGACTACTTCATTTATTAAAATTACTACTTCAGAAATATTATCTTCTAGCTTTCTAAGCTTTAAGTCTTTCCTTATATGGAAAAAAAATGTTGCCTGCCATTTCAGTAAACAAAGAATGTTGCCTGCCATTCTGGTAAACAACAAATATTGCCTATCATCAAGTCATCAGCCACTGCACCTGCCACCAACAGTGCACCCTTAGGGTAAATCAGGATGGAGAAAAACAGGATACTGGCCCTAGAGAGTTAAGATGCCTGTCTAAAGAATAATTTCAGTGAGCCCTGACTCTTGCATTTTCCTATACATAGAAAAGCACTAAGATCATTAACTTGAGACGTCTGGTTTTTTTATGATTAGCAGTACTCTTTTGATGTTCAACTACATGTTTTGTTTTGTTTTTTCCCAGCAAAAACTCCTATATATCCTGGCTCCTCCCTTACCTCTTTGGAACAGCTCCTCAGAGCTATCTGAGAGGCTGTATCCTGGGCTACAGTCCTCAATAAGGCCACTGTATAAAACATAATTCTGAACATTTACGCTGTGCTTTTCTTTTTTTTTTCAGTTGACACTTAGAGGCTCCCTCTCTCCACACTTTACATATAGCTGCCAAAACTCAGTTTTCTAAAATTCTACTTTGGTTAATTCACTTTCCTGCTTTAGAACCTGTAAAATCTCTACAAATTATCATATTAGAGTCTAGACTCCTTTGTGTGGTTTCTGAAAGCCTCTGAATATCCAACAGTCTCTTTGTACAACTTCATTTCCCAGTCGCCTTTAGCCTCTTCTTCACTAGGCAGGTTGATATCTCCCATCCTCCCTACCAGACATGCCCATTCCTGGTGCTTTCCTGCCTTTTGTTTAGGCTGGTATCTATCCCTCTTTTCACTTATTTTCCACCCTTCACTTTATAGTGCCTACACATCCTTCACTGTCCATTTCAAATCTTTCCTTCATTTACATTTACATGAATGTTTATAAACATCTACATGGAATGTGCTGCTCTGGCTGTTAGGGATTCAGGCTCATTTAGACATAAAGCAAATTCATGACTGCTTCATTTATCAGAGCTCTCCCTTCTTTGAATCTTTAATAAACTTCCAATAAGTTTCAGCACTTATTTCCACATTACTTTATCTTTTAGTTATTTTTATATTATTTATATATCTATATTTTGTTTTTATATTGTTTATATTTTATTTCTGTTTCATGTCTTCATTCAATATATATTTCTTGTGCAATTACTCTATACTAGATAGACTGCTAATGATACAGTGGTAAACAAGGCAGACACAGTCCCTCATGGAACTAAAAGTCTAGTAGAGAAAATAGACACTGAATAAGGAATTACAAATGTAGTGAGTATTACACATAGAATGTGTGTTATTAAATGAAAGCCTATCTGAAATAAATATGTGGAAAAATGAAAGCCTATCTGAGAAAATGCCATTTAAACTGAAACCTGAAAATTGAGTATGGGTTATGCAAATGAAGAGTAGGGGAAGTGCAACAATAAGAAAATAGCTTGTGCAAAGGCTATAAACAAAAGAAAACATAGTTCAGGGAGTGATAAGAAAAACTAAAGGTACAAATAAAGAAAAATGAATGAGAGAAAAAGTGGAATATTGTGGTGATTAAATGAAATAATGTATAAGAAATTACTTTTTCAACTATTAGACAAAGACAATTCAACTGTCCAAGATCATGAGAAATAAAATTACACTGAGTTAAAACAAAAATTGAATTAGAAGGGAAGTCGGTCTACTAAATCAAGTAAGAAAAATAAGTGATATATAATTGGTAAACTTTATTGAAAATTAAATGTAATAAATGACAAGAAATACAGTTACTGTTTTTGAACAAAGATTTCTGAACCTGCACAACCATAAACCTAGGAGGCAGAATTCAGATAAAGACAGATAATATGAATGGCAGTTGTCATGAATGTCCTCAGTCAAGTACTGAAATAATTATGGGGGCCTCATAGCTTTTACAAATATACTTGTATAAACAGATCTAATTACCAAACACAAAGTACCATCTTGCAAACACCAAGGATAGCAATGTATGTTATCCACTTGGAGCTGACATCTGATCATCTCACTTCTGGACAATAAGCTCCCAGAAGGCAAGCAAAATGTCTGATTCATCTTTGTATCATATCATGGAATATATTTAATAGACGTTTGTGAAATAGATAATAACACTTCAAATATGGGAAATAAAACAAGTTTTCAAAGCACAGCCACCTTTAAAAACTATTTAGGGCGTAAATTACATAAAAATAGTTGTCTTTAAAGATCTGACTCTAGTTTAGCATGGTTCCAAGGTAGGACTATCTAATAGCTAATTGTATCCCAGGAAAAATTAAGCACACATTCTAACTACTATTTTCTAGTGTCCTGAAAAAAGCCATCAGACAGAAAGCCACAGGGTAAATGTTTTCTTCAAATAGGTCATTCCCACATAGTAATACTGAGCCCTGAGCTTAAAAGTCCAGTAAAACATTTCTGTGATTTTAAGTGTATATCAAGTATAAAATGTTTATTGAATGTACAAATGAGTAAGTGAATAAATGGCTGCATGAGAAAGGAAAAAATAAAGGAAGAAAAGGAAGAAAGAGAAGGAGGGAAGAAGTTATTTTATACCAAGATATGGTGGAAGAAGTAACTGTGGAGTTATCACCTTGTCTAATAAAACAACAAATTTTAACATTATATCAAACTAAGTTTTAAATTTTCTATTTTAAATCACAATGATTACTATCCAACACTTTAGAACCCATTTTAAGAAATTTTTAAATTCAAGTACTACTTCACATGGCAATTAGGCAAGAACACTTATTACATAATTGTTATGTGTAGTATGCACAATTTCATTTTAGTTACAATACAGCTTTAACTAATTTTAGTTAAAATACAGCTTAATTCAAAATGCAATCATTTGCTTTCAAAAACTTATTTAAAAATAATTTTGGGACTTATAGGTGAGCTATGATTAAACATTAAGTATAGTTAAAAGTAATACGTACTTATAGAAAGAGGGAAAAATAAAAGATCCCACCACTAATAAATATTATAAAGTTAATTTTATACCTCAAAAAGCAAATCTGTCTCTGACTGTCGGCATCAAAAGGTCAAAACACAACAAATGACACAAGCAAAGACTAAATAAATCACAAATTTAACATTTTGTCTTTCTGTTATAGAATTCCCTATCACTGATCTAAGTCATATAATATTATGAACTGATTTCACTGTCGATTAACTAAAAATTTACATGTAATCATGTATTTCTCATCTTCATTTATGACATTCAATTATGAAAAATTCATGGGAAATCTTACCTCATTGTATCTGTTGCTGGGAATTTTGATGCTGGTTTTCCGAACTTCCATATCAACCACCAAACCTTGAACTACTGGCAATGTATACTGGTAATTTCTAAAGTCCTGGGCAAAAGCAGATTGAAGTGGAAGAAAGAATTCATCAATGGCAGGATTTAATTTATAGTAATAAAATTAGCATAAATAAAAAGAATGTCAAAATTAAAAGATCTCATTCATTTAAATAATAAGAAAATGTATAATGAAAGCCCCATTGTGTATATTCTACTCTCTGATTAGTCTGTAAACTCTTACAAAGAAGCAGACGAAAAAGTTTCATATACCCTTTATATACAATATTAAACAAATATTTGAATGTTTATCCCTCTTTTGTCACCACCTAACATTTTCTGTATTTATTTAACTATCTCCTCCCTCTAAGGTAAGCTCCAATAGGGTAGGGATGCTCACTTGTTTTGTTCTTGTTATATCCCAAATGCCTGGAACATCCTAGGGACTAAATGAATACCTGTAGAGTAAAACATGCACGCATATATACTCCATATCTAGTGTGGCTGAAGCAAAATGAGCAAGAATGGTAGGAGTTGAGGTCAAAGTGATAGCACGCAGCTAGATTTCATAGGGTCTGGTAGGTCACCACAAGGACCTTTGCCTTAACTCTGAGAAGGCTTTTTACCTATTTTAATGGATCTCTCTTTCTCTGTAAAGAATAGATGGAAAGGGAACAAGAAGAGAAGAAGGGATATCAGATAAGCATAGTAAAAATAATCCAGGCAAAAGACAGTGATAACTTGAAACAAGATGTTAACAGTTCGAAAGATGGTGAGAAGTCATCAAACTCTAGATATATTTTGAAGGGAAAAAGGACAATATTTGCCCTTAGGTTGGATGTGGAATGTGAAAAAAAAAAAAAGAGAGATGATTCTGAATTTCATGGCCTGGGCAAGTTGAAAACAGGAACTGCCATTTACTGAGATGTAGAATATGATGGGAAGGGGAAGTCAGAAGACTGCAGGAGAAGAACCAAGAAAGAATGGTGTCCTGGAAGCTAAGAAAAGAAAATGTGTAGATATTAGTAAGTTGCTGGATGGAACTGTGTGAAAATTATCTTTTGATTGCTTCTATTCACTCAGGGAAATTGGGCTAAGCCATCAGCTGAAACTGAGGAAAGGAGAGGAGGCACTGGAAATTTGAGAAGAGATCACATGCAAATAGTCATCTAGGGGAGTAGGAATGTATTATGGACCAGGAAGGATTGCCAGGTAGGTCCAAGAGCTTCCTTAATGATATTGGTCATGAATCTAAAATGAGACCGGTGAGTATGCTACTCTTTTTGTCTTCACTCATATTTAAGCTTGGATGTAAGTTAAGAATGAAGGAAGAATTAGATCCAACCAGGTATAATCAATTGACTTTTGATAAAGGTGCAAAGGTAAGTAAATGACAAATGATACTGAAATGACTGGACATAGAAATGGGAAAAAAAAGAACTTCAAACAATGTCTAAGAATCATAAAGATTAACTAAAAATGGATCACTGACCTAAATATAAAACATAAAACTACAAACTTTTTAGAAGAAAACATGGAGGAAAATGTTTGTGATATAAGTTTCAGTCAGTAAGTTCTTAGATATGATATAAAAAGAACACTCCGTAAAAAAATTAATAACTGGACTTCAACAAAATTAAAAACTTTTGTTCTGTGAAAGACACTGTTAAGAGAATGAAAAGATAAATTACAGACTGGGAGAAAATATTTTTAAATGATACAAATCTACCAAAGGACTTACATTCAGAATAGATGAAATATTCTCAATACTCAACAATAAGAAAACAACAACCATATTTTTAAAATATGAACAGTTTAAAAAATTTGAACATTCACTGAAGATATAAAGAAGACAAAATAAGCAAATGAAAGATGCTCTAAATCATTCATCACAGGAAATATACAAGGTAAAATCACAAAAATTAAAACCACTAGACTCCTATTAGAATGGCAAAAATTAAAAACCAGAAAGGAGAAATAATAAGTGCTGGCCAAAAAAAAAGGATCCTTATACCTGATGAATGCAAAATACTGCAGGCATTTTGGAAAACAATTTCAGTTCCTTATAATGTTAAACATACAATATGGCTCAACTATCCCACTCCCAGAGAAATGAAAACTAAATATTCACACAAAACTTAATACATGGACGTTTATAGCAGCTTTATTCCCAGTCGTCAGAAACTAGAAACCCAGTTATGCATCAACAGGTGAATGAATAAACTGTAGTTCATACATACAATACAACACTACTCAGCAATAAAAATGAATGACCTATTGATACTGAAGGGTACCAAAATATACTACCCCTAAATATGCCTCTTGTTAATCAGTCTTTGGCCAGTCTAATTTAGAGGGCCCCAGCTGAAGAACCTGAGATGAGTAGAAGAAAAAGATTTTATTTCCTTCCCAATAATACATATAACAACACAGATTAATCTCAAATGCATTATGATAAGTAAAAGAAGCGAGATTAAGAAGGCTACATGCTGTATAATTTCCATTATAGGACAGTCTAAAAAAACTAAAACTATAGGGACAAAGGATCAATGGTTACCAGATATAACAGGTGCACCAGCAAATTTTCTGGTGATGGAACTGTTCTGTATCTTGCTTGTGACAGTGGTAGTAACATAACCGTATACATTGTCAAAACTCTTGGAATGTACTCCAAAAAAGGTGGATTTTACTATACATAAATTAAAAAAAATTTTTTTAACAAAGAGGTAGATTTAATCAGGGTTTACATTTTGCCAGGCTACCACAACACAGGGTAAAAGCGAAAAAAGAACTAGAATTATGTAAAAAAGTGATCTTAATGATGAAACCATGGAATCTTAATGTAGATAAACAGAAAAGCTGGAGGAGTGAGAAACAGTGAAAAGGTGTTGAAATCAATAGGTTGTAAATCCTGGTAAACTAGGGAGAAAGTGATGATGTAGAGTGAGATGCTTCAGCAGACAATCCAATAAATATTTGTAAAAATGAATTGAGATAGGCCATAAAAACCTTAGGCTGCTGTTGCTTGATTACAGGATAAATACCTCCTTTTCATTCCAAAATAGATTACAATCTGAAAGAAAAACTATCTTGTCAAAAATGTGACTAAAAACTAAAGTTACCAAGGAGGGACAAAGGGATGGGGGTTGGAATAGAAGAATAGAGAGAGAGATCTTATAGATTAAAATATAATTTAAAAAATTTCACTTCTGGCCAAGATGGAGAAAAGGGGACTGGATTAGCCTTCTGCCTTAAACGACCAAAATTCACACAAAACACATGGAACAATGATTTCCAAGACACCAAATTTCAGACAACAAAGGACAGTGGTCCTTGAGAGAGAGGAAACAAACAAGATGAGCTCTATGATTGCCCAGGTTATGCTTTAGGAGAGTTTCCAAGCTCAGATGCAGGAAGCGGGAACCCAGGCAGAGGCTGGCAGACTTCCTGAGTTGAGGAGACAAAACTGAAAGTTGAGAAAAAAATCAAGGTAGTTAAGAGTTCACAGGACAGAGAGGAGAAAACTGCAGAGCGAGAACTCCAAAGGTTCACAGAGGGTCCCATCAGAACAGCAGTGTTCTGATTAGCAAATGTGTGTGAGGAAACTTCTCGAGGCTAGTGAAAGAAATGCCTGAAATGATTATTGGGAGCATTATCTGTTACACAGGTCTGGGAATAGTGCCTATTCCCAAAACCCAAATAGAAAAAGCTCATAATTCATGGGCACTGGGTAAAGTATTACTGTATAATAAAGAATTTGGCTGACCTCTGCCTCTGGTTCCTGGGAGGTAACCTCTAAACCCATGGAATTTCCTGAGTGATATGAGTGCCTTTGTTATTCCTGGTGGACTCTGAGAGTCTATGTCAGTTTGATGACACTGATGCTAAAAGGATAACTCGGGGTGGCGGCTGGCCATTTCAGAAACATCAACCACGTGATGAGAGGCTGGGGCTCTGAGGCACGTGATATCAGCCTAACTTCTGCCGAGTGCCGAAGTGGGGCTGGAGACTGAGTTCAATCACACAGCCAGTGATTCAATCAATCAGGCCTTGTAGGGAAACTCCAATAAAAACTCAGGACACAGATGCTTAGGAGCTCATTCCATATGTATTGTTACACATCAATGTATGTGGAAAGTGACATGAAGACAAGAAGCTTCTTGTTTGGGACCCTCCCAGACCTTGCACTATGTGTCTCTTCTATGGGCTGCTCCTGATTTATATCTCCTTTGTTATAATAAAACTGTATCATAAGTACAGTTGACCCCTGAATAACATGGGGGTTGGGGTGTCAAACCCTGCACAGTCGGAAATCCATGTATAACATTACATTCAGCTCTCTGAAGTGCAGTTCTGTATCTGCAGATTCAGCTAACCATGGACTGTGTAGTACATATTTATTGAAAAAAATCCACATATAAGTGGATCTGAGCAGTTCATGCCCATGTTGTTTAAGGGTCAACTGCATAGTACTTTGCTGAGTTCTGTGAATCATTCTAGTGAATTATCAACCCTGATGGGTTAGTGGGATCTCCCACACTTGTATCTAGTTAGTCAGAACCGTGGGAGGTCTGAGGACCCCTGAACTTGCAGCTAGCATCTGAAGTAATGGCAGTCTTGTGAAGGACTGTGCTTAATCTGTGAAGCTTGGCTTAATTCCAGACAACACCAAAAGTCATTACAAATATAGCTGAGCTCTGAACAATGTGGGGGTTAGGGGCACTGACCCCCTCTGTGCAGTCAAAAATCCATGTATAAATTATAGTTAGCCCTCCATATCCATGGTTCTGCATTGGAAGATTTAACCAAGAATGGCTCGTGTAGTACTGTAGTATTTACTGTTGAAAAAAAATCCACGTATAAGTGGACCCTCACGGTTCAAACCAGCGTTGTTCAAGGGTCAGCTGTACTCAGAAGGGTTTTGCCTTAGTAGTGGGGAATAATCAGCCCTATACTAAACAAGACTTTGGTTCCACCTTACAAATCTTAAAAGCAAGACTCAAAAGGATCAACCTATTTTTTAGATAAATTAACTATGTTATTCGTAACCAAACTCAAGAATTCTTATAGGAACATAAAAACACCTGGCATCCAGCAAGGCAAAATCACAATATCTGTCATCCAATAAAAAACTTTAAAAATACCAAGGATGCAAAGAAGCAGGAAAATACAACTCAAAATGCTGGGGGTGGGGGGGAATCAATCAATGGCAACTGAGTCAGAACTGAAACACATGTTAGAATTACCAAACAAGGACATTATAATCCTTATTATAATTATAGTCCAGATGTTTAAAAAGTACAGGCACAGAAGATATAGAAAAAGACCCAAGTCAAACTTCTAGAGATGAAAATTACAATGGCTGAAATTACAGGAAAAAAGAAAAAGGATAGAATCAATGGCAGCTTAAGTACTGCAAAATAAAAGATTACTACAATGAGGTATCACCTCACCCCAGTCAGAATGGCCATCATCAAAAAATCTACAAACAATAAACGTTGGAGAGGGTGTGGAGAAAAGGGAACCCTCTTGCACGGTTGGTGGGAATGTGAATTGGTACAGCCACTATGTGGAACAGTATGAAGGTTCCTTAAAAAACTAAAAATAGAACTACCATATGACCCAGCAATCCACTACTGGGCATATACCCTGAGAAAACCATAATTCAAAACCCGTCATGTACCACAATGTTCACTGCAGCTCCATTTACAATAGCCAGGACATGGAAGCAACCTAAGTGTCCATCGACAGAAGAATGGATAAAGAAGATGTGGCACATATATACAATGGAATATTATTCAGCCATAAAAAAGAAACGAAATTGAGTTATTTGTAGTGAGGCGGATGGACCTCAAGTCTGTCATACAGAGTGAAGTAAGTCAGAAAGAGAAAAACAAATACTGTATGCTAACACATATATATGGAATCTAAAAAAAAATGGTTCTGAAGAACCTAGGGGCAGGACAGAAATAAAGATGCAGACATAGAGAATGGACTTGAGGACACAGGGAGGGGGAAGGGTAAACTGGGACGAAGTGAGTGGCATGGACATATATACACTACCAAATGTAAAATAGATAGCTAGTGGGAAGCAGCCACATAGCACAGGGAGATCAGCTCCGTGCTTTGTGACTACCTAGAGGGGTGCAATGGGGAGGGTGGGAGGGAGATGCAAAAGGGAGGAGATATGGGGATATATATATGTACATGTATAGCTGATTCACTTTGTTATGAAAGAGAAACTAACACATCATTGTAAAGCAATTATACTCCAATAAAGATGTTTAAAAAAATTAAAAAGTTCTAACTCAGAAAAAAATAAATAAAAATAAAAGATTAGTGAACTTGAGGACACAGCAATAAAAAAAAACCTGTCCAAAATGAAACACACAGAGGAAAAAAAACACTGAAAAAGAAATAAAGAGAGCATTAGTGGGCTTCCCTGGTGGTGCAGTGGTTGAGAATCTGCCTGCCAATGCAGGGGACACGGGTTCGAGCCCTGGTCTGGGAAGATCCCACATGCCGCAGAGCAACTAGGCCCGTGAGCCACAATTACTGAGCCTGCGTATCTGGAGCCTGTGCTCCACAACAAGAGAGGCCGCGATAGTGAGAGGCCCGCGCACTGCGATGAAGAGTGGCCCCACTTGCCGCAACTAGAGAAAGCCCTCGCACAGAAACGAAAACCCAACATAGCCATAAATAATTTAAAAAATAAAAAAAAAGAGAGCATTAGTGAGCTGTGAAACAATTTCAAGCAGGCTAATAAGTCTATTAACAATGGAGTCCCTGAAGGAGAGGAGGAGTGGACAGAAAAATTATTTGATGAAAACTATAAACCCACAGATCTAGGAAGCTCAGAAAACCCCAGTACAAGAAACATGGAAAAAAACTATACCAAGGCACATAATCAAATGGCTCAAAGACAGTGATAAAAAGAAAAATTTCAAAGCAAAGAGAGAAGGATAAAACATTATGTAGACAGGAACAAAGGAGGGTAAACATATTTCTCATCTGAAAATATGCAAACTGGAAGGCAATAGAGCAAATCTTTAAAATTCTCAAAGAATTAAACTGTCAGCCTAGAATTCTACATCCAGCAAGAGTATCTTTCAAATACAAAGGACATTGTTAGAAATACAGATGCTAAAAGAATTCACCACCAGCCAATCTACACTATAAGAAACATTACAGGAAATCTTTCAGGTAGAAGGACAATGACACCAGGTGGAAATACAGATTTATACAAAGGAATGAAAAGCACTGGAAATGGCAACTACATGGGTAAACCTACAAGAAGCTTTCTTATTGTTTACATCTCTTTAAAAGATAACTGGAACTACAACTACAATCGCATGACAGAGTGAGGAAATAAACAAGTCCCCCAAAAGCAACTAAACTGTTGGGTAGATTTATTAAAAAAAAAAAAAAACCCATTTCAGTGCCCTGGAATTAGACCAAAGATATATAATACACTGAGATGTGTTCATTCATAAAAACTACTGAACTTTAAGTAAGAATAGAGTTGAATCTGTGATTTTCTTGCCTGGGGCTGCCTTTAGCCCTGTTCATAGTTCAGCCAGGGCAAGGTAGTTTGTGAAAACAATAAGCTTTGCTGCTTGAAGGATCTTGCTTGATTTGGAGTGTCTCAGTTAAAGTGTGAAAAGGACTAGTGGCTCTGTTAGTCTGAGGTTGCCAGCCTATTTGGAGCAAGTAATGAGCAGGCAGACTAGCCAGAGATTTAACAAGAAGTTCTGGGAATGAGACAGACATAGGGAACTTCATAAACTCTCCAAATACCCAGGACTGACCTTAGTCTGTGCACATGTGCAGCAGTGACCTTAATGGGCCCAAGACAACCAACATTCTTGGTCAACAGGGTTAGAGCCCGTGCATGTGCAGAGGAGACATGAGCGAGTCCAGCAGAAAAGAAAAGAATGATGTTTGAATCCCAGTCCACGCAGATCCATCAAGAAAGTATACATGCCTTATTGGCTAGAGGTATTTGAACACAATCTCTGACCAATCTTTGGCAAAACAGTAAGCTACACAGACACAGGGGACACCACCAGGATGCCAGGCTTAAAATTAAAACAAGACATAATGCTGGGTGCTTTAAGTATAACTGCTCCTCACAATAATCCTGCAAGGTCACTTAGTTAGTGTATAACCAAGAGCCAGAATCCTGTACTATTTCATTCCAAACCTCCATATACTTTCCAAAGAATATACATGTTCTGTTCTTTTCCTATAGTAAATCTTCACCTACATGAAGCAGCAGGGTATTAACAAAATAATAAAATCCTTCTCTTCCTTCTCACACAAACCCCAGTAAGGAAAAAGAAAATAAAAATTCCCAACTTACTGCAAGAAGATTCATGATGGTATGCCCCGTCTCTCCAAACAATGGCTTCCGAAATCTGACACTGAACAGTGGGCAAGGATAAACTATGGAAATGAGAAATGATCAGACTAAATTTGGCAGCTTAAAATTTTGGTAAAAGAGACATCATGTTTCATAGAGTTCTCAAAATATAATTGTAATGACTCATTAGAGCATAAAATTTAGGGCTCAGAAAGTATTCACCATAACAGCATCACAGACAAATTCGGAGCCTTCTACAAACCACACCAGTCTCTTGATGCAGCTGTTTCAAAAATGAACTACATGTCTTAAGAAGCACTCTTTTCCAAACTGGATTAATATATTCCAGGAAACAAGTATCTCCTGATTCCTCTGTGCTCAGGAAGTCTAAAAGAGTTCACTCTTACACATTTCTGACTCAGGACCCTCCTTAGACAAGCCAAACACCAGGTGATCCTATTAGCTGGCTCACTCCTCGAACTTTACGGTTTCAACTGCCTGTACAACACAGGAAAATACAAATGTTTTTCCTCTGCACACAATCCTTTCCTTTCCCTACTTCATTTAGCTGATTCATATGCTTCTTTCACAGTTCAATCCAGAGGTACCTTGGTCCTTCATTCTTGGTGAAGTTAGAGCACATCTTTGAACTCCCAAAGAACTCTGTTAACTTTGAACATGTGTTTTGACATAATATACTACTATAATCATGATTTCTATGTCTTCCTTACAAAGGTTCCCAAGAGCCTATAACCACGTCTCAGCCATTTCTGAATTCCGGATTTATTACCCATGGTAGGCCTTTATTAAATTCTTGTTGAATGAATGAATAAATAAGTGAAAGACTGAAGGTGACCTGCTGAAAACATGTAATACACTGTTTTATGTTTTATAAAATAATTTTTAATGATCTCATTTGATCCTCTTAATAATACCATGCAATACAAAAGGCAAGTATTATTATTTCCAGTTGCAAAGGAAACTGACAATCAGACAACCTGAATGACTTTACCCAAAGTTACAGAGTTAAGAACTTTATTCAAGTGGTCTGATTCCTAGACCAGGGCAACGTTGATTAGGAAAAGATATAAAGTTTAAAATAAAGTTTGCATGGGACGTCCCTGGTGGTCCAGTGGTTAAGAATCTGCCTTCCAACACAGGGGATGCAGGTTCGATCCCTGGTCAGGGAACTAAGATCCCACATGCTGCAGGGCAACTAAGCCCGCGTGCTGCAAGTACTGAGCCTGCATGCCTCAACTACAGAGCCCACACGCTCTGGAGCCCATGTGCCACAACTACCGAGCCCGCGTGCCTCAACTACAGAGCCCACACGCTCTGGAGCCCATGTGCCACAACTACCGAGCCCGCGCACTCTGCAGCCTGCTCGCCACAACTAGAGAGAAGCCTGTGTGCTGCAAAGAAAGATCCCGCGTGCCGCAACTAAAGACACAACACAGCCATAAATAAATAAATAAATAAAATAATAATAAAATAAAGCTTGCATTTAGGCCTTAATATCTTTAAAAACGATCACAGCTTAGTTGCACTGCTATGGCCATGGGCAAGGAGGTTCTTTTGTTGCTTACTTCACCAGCTGAGAGTGATCTCTATACCACTAGCTTCCAGTATCTGTTACATTATATGAAATATAATTTGTCATAACTATTTTCTAACCAAGTGACAAAAAATATACTTACCATATATAGACACTATAAAAAGTAAAGTTATTTGTTAAGCTGATATTCATTTTTTTCTGAAGATGATCATGTATCTATCAATTAACCTATAAAACCAGTAAGTTTACAAGGCAATAATGTTATTTTGAGTTCTTCTCATTATAGCCAAAATAAGTACAGACACTGGCCAAATTTAGCTTAGCTATTTCAAAAGAATACTTCCGTTTAATTGCATCACTATGGGGCTCTCAGAATATCTCAAGTCTGTTTAGTCATTACGTCTTGGTCATATGGCTTAGAAGAGGGTATTTTATACTTACGTCGATATTCGGCTCCAAGTCTCAACATTAGTCGGATGGGAAACACTTTAGCCCAAGGAGTTTCCCATTTCTGGATGAGAATCCCAAACAAGTAAGGTGGGGTTGGGAGTACTAGGTCTTGCAGTGACTGGTAAGTAGATGTCACATATAAGAATCCGCCATGTTCTTTACTGCCAAGGAAACTCTGACTGAAGAAGGAATGTCCCAAGTTGCCTACAACATTCCCTAAAACAAAAAAGTTCATTAATTACCATCAATAAATCAATCATATTTTTAATAATCATTATTATCAGCACTGGGCCAGACACTACCAAACAATAATTCCCAACCTTTCCCTATGAAAGACACATATTTATAAAGTTGTTTTTAAATAAATGGCATTTATTAAATGAAAATTTGTTTTCCAATTTTATCAGGGCTTCTGGTGAGCATAAAATACCTTGTATTATCACACTCTAGTTTGTCTGGCTAAAAGCCAAAAATATTGATGCCTTCCTTTAGACTAAACTTACTGTATGAATTACTTTAGAGGTCTCAGTATAAAAATTATTGCCTCAAATGTCACACACAAAAAGTTAAGATCAGGTACCTGCTCTCACAGAGCTTACAATCCCATTGAGTAAATAAATTCAATTCATGAACATAACGAATTAAGACATTAAGTACAGCTATATATGAGATATTAAGGGAAGAAAATTTATGGAGAAAGTAGTAACACAGACAGGATTTATTCTATTTTTGGTTGAGACAAATATGAAACATAAACAACTTAGGGTTTATTTAAATTCATATTAGGCAGGTTTTTTTGTTTTTTAGTTGCAAATGCTCTTAACTAAGCACTTTCTAAATCAAATATTTTCTGAATGAAACAGCGACAAATCACCCTTCATTAAGGAGACATTTTCCTCAGTTTAGAACTACAAAAGAACTTCATGACAAGAGCTGTTCAATAATGTGACAGCAGATTTGTTCACTTGACGTGTGCAAGCTTCCTTTGATACCTCTGAAAGAAATAACAGCAAATACAGAAATCGCCACCAGAGAAGTTAATGCTTACTTTCCTTGATAAATAGAGTCTATTTGCAGAACAGTTCAATGATGGAACATAGAATCCTTGAGTGAAGTGCAAGCTATGCTGACAGTAGGGACCATAAGTGAAGGGAACACCTCCCCACAAAACCCAGAAACTTTATGACTGAAAGCCATGTTCACCTGCACATCATCATCTGCCAAATACATTTAGGGGTAGTACGCTTGCCCCAGGATTAACAAAATCTGGGGGACCTCCCTGGCGGTCCAGTGGTTAAGACTCCATGCTTCCAATGCAGGGGGCCTGGGTTTGATCCCTGATTGGGGAACTAGGATCCTGCATGCCACCTGGCACAGCCAAAAAACAAATTAATTAATTAAATTTAAAAATAAAAAATAAATGAGAACCTAGGGGGAAAAAAACCCCCAAATCTGGCTTTACATTTAAGCTGCTGGGCTAGATCTATAAAAACAAAATAACCCCCATATCAAGGAAGTAGTATGTTATTTTGAAAAAATTCAGATTTTGGAGTCTCAGAGACATGGGTTTGAACACTAGTTCCATCATTTACTATTATGACACTGGGGGCAAGTTACTTGACTTCTGTGAGCCTCAACATCTGTGACAACAGGGGAAGATTATACTAAGTTTCAGACCTGATGTGAATAAGTGATAGAATATATGTAAAATGCCAAGCAGCACCTTGCACAGTTTGTTCTCAAAAAATGTTAACTATTACTTTTATAATGCAAATATACATATAATGAATAATCAACCAAACATTATACAACTTTCTTTGCTTTATCAAAGGTTTTAGAGTAAGGTTTTTATAAATTTTCATCTTTTCACTTGAGTTGGGGTGTGGGGAGAGAATGGGAAACAAAAGAGAAGATTTTTTTCCCTCCACAATGGAGACTACACCACAGGAGTCCTCTAAAGCTCTAATGACAGCATAATGTTTATCTTTCCCAAGAATGCCCTAGTGAATACAGCTCAGAGGTGAAAACTGTGTTAAGCTTGGTACTCAAAGCATTCATTCATTATTCCTTTGGGATCTCCCTATAAGAGACTGGAATCTATTACTGGTTATTTTTCCACAGATAATAATAACTTTTCTGCTTCTACCACCTAAAAACCCTCCTCCCTACCCAATCACACTCAGATTCTTCATTATGTCCCTTTATATTATAAAATATATCTTTTATTATTTAAGCATTTTCTTTCTTAAAAATTGAAAAATAAATTGATAGATCTCTATCAATTCTAATGAATAATTTAGTTTAGATTGCCATTTATCACCTCATCTAAAAATAAGTAACATTCCATGGGTATAGATATCAACTAAAATAAAATACTGGGTATGAGAATTTGACCAAAAAAAGCTTTCACTTGAAGACTTAAACTGAGGCTCCAACATTAAAAAGAATTCCAAAAGAAAGCAATGTTGGGAGTGAAAGAGAAGTAATATTCAAAGAGAGATTAACTAAGAATTTTCCAAATTAAAGAAATGTGTTTTCAGATCAAAAGTACACTTTAAGTACAAAAATTAGCTTAAAAATATTCTAAATACATTTTTGTCTAAGTTAATTCTTAGGCTGAGATAAACTTTCACATTAAAAAAATGAAAGATCAGGGACTTCCCTGGTGGTCCAGTGGGTAAGACTCCACGCTCCCAATGCAGGGGGCCCGGGTTCCATCCCTGGACAGGGGACTAGATCTCACATGCGTGCCGCAACTAAGAGTTCGCATGCCGCAAATGAGAAGTCCGTGTACCGCAACTAAGAGTCCACATGCTGCAGCTAAGAAGTCCGCACGCCAGCAACTAAAAGATCCCGCGTGCCACAACCAAGACCCAGTGCAGCCAAAATAAATAAATAGGTAGGTAAATAGATAAATAAATAAATATTTTTTAAAAATGAAAGATCGGGGCTTCCCTGGTGGTGCAGTGATTGAGAGTCTGCCTGCCGATGAAGGGGACACAGGTTCGTGCCCCGGTCCAGGAAGATCCCACATGCTGCGGAGTGGCTAGGCCCGTGAGCTATGGCCACTGAGCCTGTGCGTCCGGAGCCGGGAGAGGCCACAACAGGGAGAGGCCCGCATACCGCAATAAATAAATAAATAAATAAATAAAAATGAAAGATCAAACTTCATTGTGTTTGAGGCCTATAATTTTATTAGTATATTACACATTAATAAAAATAAAATTCAAAGAAGTTGAATGCGATTAACACCATACAAATCAGTAATATAGTGCCTTAAAGTTTACATTGCCTTTTGATAAATCTATACAGGATAAGAAAGAAATTTAAACTAATCAAAAGTGCATCTGGGTTAACCCAGGTGGCTACAATTTAAAGGAAAAAATAAGGAAGACTACAGAATGAGAGTAGGTGACAAAAAGAGATAATAAAAAGAAAAAGATCTTTCAAAGATCTGAAATTATAGAAACTTCCCAAGTGACCTGCTTGAGTGACCCATGGTATTTTTTTCTCAGGGACCAGAGACACACTGGGTCTCAGAAACACTCTTAAGCTGATCTAAATAGTATTTTCCCTTGTCTCCAAGTCCCAGTGGGAACAGGAAGTCAGGAATAATAAGCACAGCATTTTTATTAACAGAAGTGTTCTCTCAGGGCTCCTTTCCTCCAGGTGCTTTTCCGCCAAATGACAAAAAAAGCTTGCTAGTGACATCACCCCAACTGATTTACTCCCCAACTCACAGTTTTTAAATTAAGCCTCTCCAACGTGCCAGACCATTTGTTCTAAAGGCTGGTATACAGAGTTGACCCAGACAGATAAAACTCTTGCCCTCATAGAGCTTATATCCTAATGAAGGAAGACAAACAACTTCAGTTAGTAAAGTTAGTGATAAATGTTTTGAAGAAAATAAAACAAGGAAGGTAATGTGAATGATTGACAGGGGCAGAGGAGAGAATACTTCTTTAGCCATGAAAGTCAGGGAAAATCCTCAGAGAAAGAAACATTTGAGAACAGACCTGAATGAAGAGAAGAAATCAGCCAGTAAAGCTCTGAAAAGAACAGCACTCCAGGTCAGGCAGGAGTAAATTCAAAAGTCATAAATCAGAAATGAGTGTGACAGGTTCAAAAGTCACAAAGATGATCAATGTAGCTAAAGCAAACTAAGGACTATTAGAGATAAGGTCAAAGAGACCTTTAAGGACTAGATCATATAGGACCTTTATAAAATTGGAGTTTATTCTAATTGCAGTGGGAAGACAATGGAAGGTTTAAGGCAGCTTTAATTGTGCCATCATATTCATCACCATGTTACTAGGCTACACAAATGTGCTCTCAATTCATAAGGATTAGATTTAGGACACCCAAGAAATAGTTGAGAGAAGATAAACAAGTCCGCAAATGTAAAATTCTGAATAATTTAAAGGGAACAAAAAGCTGTTTTCAAATGTAGAAATGATCTAACCTACAAGGTTAATATTTATGTTCTGTGCTTATAATTGTCTTCTTGCTTTGTTCTGAAGTTAAATCTAAAAGTTGAAAATCAGTAACAGTGTAAACCTTATTATACCCTTAATAATTATATAATTATTATAATTGATTATTAAATATTAATCAATTCACATTAACATTTCTCTTAAATTAGATATCTTCTTGAAGAGAGAAATATTAAACTGGAAGAATTCACTGAACAACGTACCCAGGATCCAGCACAAAAAAGCAAAGAGAAAAATTATACAAAAGAGCAGTTAAGAGATACTGAAGACTGATTTCAGAGGCCCCAACATCAAAAAAAGGTTTCCAAAAATAGACAACATTGGGAATAAAAGAGTAGTAACACTGAAAGAGATAATAATTAAGAATTTTCCAAAGTAAAGAAAGAAATGTTTTCAGATCAAAAGTACACCTTTAGTACTCAGTAGTAAAAATAAAAATAAATCCACATATGTGTACACATATAGACCCATGGAATAGAGTCCAGAAAGAAACCCATGCATATAAGGTAAACTAATATTCAAAAACAGGACCAAGGTAATTCAATGGCAAAAGTACAGTCTTTTTAACAAATGGCCCTGGAACAACTGAATATCTATCTCTAAGCAGGAAAAAATCAAAAACAAAATGCACAAAAAAATTCCAAAAACAAAACTTTGAGAACAAAACTTCAAGCCTTACCTCATTCTCAGTACAAAAATTAACTCCAAATTAATCATAGATCTATACGTAAAAGCTATAACTATACAACTTCCAGAAAAATACAGGTGAAATTTTTTTTTTTTTTTTTGAGGTACGCGGGCCTCTCACTGTTGTGGCCTCTCCCGTTGCGGAGCACAGGCTCCAGACGCACAGGCTCAGTGGCCATGGCTCACGGGCCCAGCCGCTCCGTGGCATGTGGGATCCTTCCGGACCGGGGCACGAACCCATGTCCCCTGCGTCGGCAGGCGGACTCTCAACCACTGTGCCACCAGGGAGGCCCCAGGTGAAAATTTTTGTGACCTTGGGTTAAGGCAAAGATTTTTTAGGAAACTGAAGATAAACTATAAAAGAAAAACTGATAAATTGGACTTCTATCAAATATTAAAGCTTCTACTCTTTGAGAGATAGTTAAGAAAATGAAAAACATAAGTCATAGACTGGAACATAATATCTGCAAAATGTACTATCTGATAAAAGACTTGTATCCAAAATTTATGAAGTACCAATAACTCATTAAGAAAACAACCCAATTTTTAAATGGGCAAAAAAAAGAGCTACAGATGGCAAATAAGCATATGAAAAGATGCTCAATAACATTAGTTATTAAGGAAATGCATATTAAAACCACAAAGAGATACCACTAAACACTCATTAGAAAGGTTTTTTTTTTTTAAACGAGTATCAAGTGGTGGCAAGGATCCAGAACAATTGGAACTTTTCATACATTGCAGGTGAATGGATAAACAAATTGTGGTACATACATCCATTCAACCATATGGATGAATCTCAAAAGCACTGCGTTAAGTGAAATAAGCCAAACACAACAGTGAGATTCCATTTATATAACCTTCTGGAAAATGCAAAACTAGAGGGACAGAAATCAAATCAATAGTTGCCAGGGGGCATCCCTGGTGGCGCAGCGGTTGAGAGTCCGCCTGCTGATGTAGGGGACGCGGGTTTGTGCCCCAGTCCAGGAAGATCCCACATGCCGCGGAGCGGCTGGGCCCGTGAGCCATGGCCGCTGAGCCTTCACGTCTGGAGCCTGTGCTCTGCAATGGGAAAGACCGCGACAGTGAGAGGCCCGCGTAACACACACAAAAAAAAGAAAAAAAAATACTTGCCAGGGACAGAGGGTAAGGGGAGGGGATTAAATACAAAGGGACATGAGGCAAGGTTTAGAGATGATGAAAACATTATATATCTTGATATTGGTGGTTGTTACCTGACTATATCTGTTTGTCTAGACTCACTGAACTGAATATATGTATATTTATATACAGTAATATATGTCTGAAAAGGCATATATTATTGGATATAAATTATACCTCATAAACCTAACAAAAACTCACAGAGAACTTTAATAGTGGACTTACAAATAATCAAGGATAAAGAGAAAATCCTAAAAGCCAAAGAGAAAAGACAAATATCTACCTGTTAAAAAAGAAAAAAACAAAACTAGACTGCAGGAGATGCCAGAAGACAAGGAAGTAATACCTTCAAAGTACTTGCTAAGGGGAGGTTAAAGGAAGAAATGAAGGAATGAGAGAAAGAAGGAAGAGAGGAACAGAAAAAAATCTGTTAACCTAGAATTTTGTAGCCAACTAATTATTCAAGAGTAATGGCTAAGTATTTCAAACATACAAGGACTAATGGAGTTTAACAACCATAGGCCCTCACTAAGAGAACTAATAAAAAGATGTATTTCAACAAGAAAAGCAAGTCCTAATGGAAATATGGGATACTAAAATAGCAGATATAGAGAAAATATAGTGGCAAATTTAATAATTTTGATTGAATATTGATACTGATTTTTGATACTGATATTAAAAATTAAATATAACTGAATAAGTAAAAACAATTATTTTTTCTTTTACAAAAGGTAAAACCAACCACAACAATAGTAAGAATGGTAAAGATATTAAACGAGTGAAGTATGGTTAGGTCTGTGTCACGTTTGGGAGGACAGAAACGCTCTGAGGCAGAATTCTGTCTGCTTCCTGGTGTACATGCCTTGTTTAATTCCCTCCCCTTGCATGGGGAAAACACCTATGAATATGATGGGTGTCACTCCCATGATTAGGTTACTAATTAACAAACTTTGAGTTCATCAACAGAGAGATTATCAGAGTGGGCCTGACATAAGGTCTTTAAATAAATCTAGGTCTAGAAGTCAGAGAATCAAAGCAGAGACACACTCCTGATGACCTGAAAGAAAGGAAACATCCATGTTGTAAACTATCTACAGAGCCATGAGGCAAGGAACTGCAGGCAGCCTCTAGGAGCCGAGAGTACTCCCCAACCAACAGCTAAAAGAAAGCAGGGATTTGTAAGAAAGTGAAATCTGCCAACAACCTGAGGACCTTGGGCTCCAAATGAGAAGCCCAGCATGGCTGACACCTTGAGGCACACTGAGCCGAAGATTCAGCTAAGCTGTGCCTGGACTCCTTACCTATGGAAGCTATGAGATAATAATTTGTGTTGTTTCAAGCCACTAAGTTTGTGGCTTAGAAATATAGTAATAGAAAGCTAATACATACTGAATAACTTAACTCTGTCAGAAAAAGGTCATAGTTGAGCGTTTATGTTGAAAAAATTAAAGGAATCCCAAAGAAAATGTTAACATAATAGAAACATGAGTAAAAGACATAAACAGGGACATATTTGTCACAGAATACAAAATGTACACGGCTAATAAATATATGAACATAATAGTTAGTGAAATGCAATTCGAAATGAGACACCATTTTATATCCATCAGACTGGCAAAAATTAAAACTCTCATAATATCAAATGTTGGCAACTCTTATACACTGAAGATGGGGACAGATAGATTAAAACTGGAAAACCTCTCTGGGAAATAATTTAACATCATCTAATAAAGTTGAAGAAATCCATACCTTATAAACTTATACTCATAAGTATACATGTACAAAAAAATTTAAAGAACATATCTGAATAACAGTAAATTAGTAAGAAGAGCAAACTGTTCATCATAAAGAGAATTAATAAACTGTGGTAAATTTATGTAGTTCATATAAAACAGTAGACTGAAAATGAATGAACTAGAGGCATGAATGAATGACAGAAACATATGGTAGAGTGAAAAAAACAAAGCACAGAAAATGTATACAGTGTGATAACATTTGTATAAAGTTCACAAACATATGAAGTAATATATTATAATCCTTAGAGATGCAAACATTTGTGATAAAATTATTTTTAAAAAGCAAGAAAAGTATAACACAAGATTAAAGACAATGGTTACCCTAGAGGTTGAGGATGAGAAGTCTGGAAGGAAGATGTAATCAGGAAAGAAAAAAGAGAGTTTCAGTGGATTGGTCATTCTTATCTCCCAAATTGGGTATTTTGTTTGTGGGTGGTTATTTTGTTATTAGGCTTTATAACTTGAACAATTACTAACATATACGCTTATATACTTTTCTACATACCAAATAGCTTTTAAAGATAATTAAAGGCATTCAGAAGAAATTGCTTCTATCTGGGAAGACCATCAGGGGAGAACTCATGGAGAAAGTGGTCATTGATACGACTTAAGAGAACTGACAGGATATAGATAGTTGGGGTTTTGGGAAATAGCATGGTGTTGGGGGGGAGGGCATCAGGATCACAGGTAAAGAAGGAGGAAATCATCAACCTATACAACAAACCAAGAAATGTTTAGTTTGGCTTCACTGTAAGTATGGGGAGACTACTGGTGGGAAATGAGACTGGAAATATAGGATCAGATTATGTAGAGCACTGAATATCAGAGTACACAGTTTATTCTAAAGGCAACACAAAGCCAATAAAGGTTTTTGAGTAAGAGAGGAAAATAACCAGAGAATAACTCCAAAAAAAAAATCTGGTAGATAACAATTCATTCAAATTCATGTTCTGAATATCTGTTTGCAAAACATAACAGTAAAATATGGAGGAGGAGACCTTCAAGATGCAAGATGTGGAGATCACCTTCCTCCCCACAAATACATCAAAAATACATCTACATGTGGAACAACTCCTACAGAACACCGACTGAACACTGGGAGAAGACCTCAGACTTCCCAAAAGGCAACAAAATCCCCACGTACCTGGATAGGGCAAAAGAAAAAAGAATAAACAGAGACAAAAGAATAGGGATGGGACCTGCACCAGTCGGAGGGAGCTGTGAAGGAGGAAAAATTTCCACACACTAGGAAGTCCCTTCACTGGCAGGGATGGGGGGTGGGCGGGGGGGAAGCTTTGGAGCCACGGAGGAGAGCGCAGCAGCAGGGGTGCAGAGGGCAAAGCGGAGAGATTCCCGCACAGAGGATAGGTGCCAACCAGGACTCACCAGCCTGAGACTGCTTGTCTTCTCACCCACCAGAGCGGGTAGGGGCTGGAAGCTGAGGCTTGGGCTTTGGAGATCAGACTGCAGGGAGAGGACTGGTGCTGGCTGCGTGAAGACCCCCGAAGGGGGCTAGTGTGCCACAGCTAGCTGGGAGGGAGGCCGGGAAAAAGTTTTCACCTGCTGGAGAGGCCAAAGACCATTGTTTCGGGGTGTGCAAGGAGAGAGGCTTCCTGCTCCATGTGCCCACAGATGGCAGAGCACCACCTAAGTGAGCTTCAGAGATGGGCGTGAGCCACGGCTATCATTTCAGACCCCACAGACGGGCATGGACCGCTAACGCTGCCTCTGTTGCCACCAAGAATCCTGTGTGCAAGTGCAGGTCACTTCCCACACCCCTCCCGGGAGCCTGCGCAGCACGCCACTGCCATGGTGCTGTGATCCAGGGACAACTTCCCTGGGAGAACACATGGTGCACTTCAGGCTGTTGCGAGGTCATGCCAGCCTCTGCTGCCGCAGGCTCGTCCCACATTCCAACTATGACTACCATACCCCTCCCTCTCCCCAGCCTGAGTGAGCAAGAGAGCCCTAATCAGCCACTGCTTTAACCCCCTCCTGTCTGGGCGGGGAACAGATGCCTGAGGGTGGCCTATGTGCAGAGACAGGGTCAAAACCAAAGCTGAATCCCAGGAGCTGTGTGAACACAGAAGAGTAAGGGAAATTTCCCCGTGCAGCCTGAGGACCAGTGGATTAAATCCCCACAATCAACTTGATAAACCCTGCAGCTGTGGAACACCTGAATAGACAATGAATGTTCCCAAAATTGAGGTGGTGGACTTTGGGAGCAACTGCTGACTTGGGGTTTGCTTTCTGCAACTGACTTGTTTTTGGTTTTATGTTTATCTTAGTTAAGTTTTAGTGCTTGTTTTAGTGCTTTTTATCATTGTTATCTTTGGTGGGCTTGTTTATTGGTTTGCTTCCTTTTTTCTCTTTCTGTGAGTGTGCATGTGTATGTTACTTTCTATGCTTTTGTCTGTTTAGTTTTGCTTTTAACATTTGTTTTGGGGTTTTACCTGTTCATTATTTTTTCTTCCTTTTCTTCCAAGCCATGCGGCTGGCAGGGTCTTGGTGCTCTGGCCAGATGTCGGGCCTGAGCCTCCAAGGTGGGAGAGCTAAGTCCAGGACACTGGACCACCAGAGACCTCCTGGCCTGAAGTTATATCAATTGGCAAGAGCTCTCGAGAGATCTCCATCTCAACACTAAGACAGAGCTCCACCCAATGGCCAGCAAGCTCCAGTGCTGGATGCCCCATGCCAAACAACTAGCAAGACAGGAATACAACACCACCCATTAGCAGAGAGGCTGACTAAAGTCATACTAAGTTCACAGACACCCCAAAACACACTGCTGGATGCAGCCCTGCCCACCAGAAGAACAAGATCCACCCCACCCACCAGAACACAGGCACCAGTCCCCCTCACCAGGAAGCCTACACAAGCCACTGAACCAACCTCACACACTGGGGGAAGACACCAAAAATAACAGGAACTATGAACCTGCAGCCTGCGAAAAGGAGACCCCAAACACAGTAAGTTAAACATAATGAGAAGACAGAGAAATATGCAGCAGATGAAGGAGCAAGGTAAAAACCCACCAGACCAAACAAATGAAGAGGAAATAGGGAGTCTACCTAAAAAGAATTCAGAGTAATGATAGTAAAGATGATCCAAAATCTAGGAGACAGAATGGAGAAAATATAAGAAATGTTTAACAAGTACCTAGAAGAAATAAAGAGCAAACAAATGATGATGAATAACACAATAAATGAAATTAAAACCACTCTAGAAGGATTCAATAGCAGAATCACTGAGGCAAAAGAACGGATAAGTGATCTGGAAGATAGAATAGTGGAAATAACTGCTGCAGAGTAGAATAAAGAAAACAGAATGAAAAGAATTGAGGACAGTGTCAGAGGCCTCTGGGACAACATTAAAAGCACCAACATTTGAATTATAGGGGCCCCAGAAAAAGAAGAGAAAGGGTCTGAGAAACTATTTCAAGAGATTATATTCGAAAACTTCACTAATATGGGAAAGGAAATAATGAAGTCCAAGAAGCGCAGAGAGTCCTATATAGGAAAAATCCAAGGAGAAACACACCAAGACATATATTAATCAAACAATCAAAAATTAAATACAAAGAAAAAATATTAAAAGCAGCAAGGGAAAAGCAACAAATAACACACAAGGGAATCCCCATAAGGTTAACAGCTGCTCGTTCAGCAGAAACTCTGCAAGCCAGAAGGGAGAGGCACGACATATTTACAGTGATGAAAGGGAAAAACCTACAACCAAGATTACTCTACCCAGCAAAGATCTCATTCAGATTCGATGGAAAAATTAAAACCTTTAGAGACAAGCAAAAGCTAACAGAATTCAGCACCACCAAACCAGATTTACAACAAATGCTAAAGGAATTTCTCTAGGCAGGAAACACAAGTGAAGGAAAAGACCTACAATAGTAAACCCAAAACAATTAAGAAAATGGCAATAGGAACGTACATATCGATAATTACCTTAAATGTAAATGGATTAAATGCTCCAACCAAAAGACACAGACTGGCTGAATGGATACAAAAACAAGACCCATATATATGCTGTCTACAAGAGACCCACTTCAGACCTAGGGACACATACAGACTGAAAGTGAGGGGATGGAAAAAGATATTCCATGCAATTGGAAATCAAAAGAAAGCGGGAGTAGTAATACTCATATCAGACAAAATGGACTTTAAAATAAAGACTATTACAAGAGACAAGGAAGGCCACTACATAATGATCAAGGGATCAATCCAAGAAGAAGATATAACAATTGTAAATATTTATGCACCCAACATAGGAGCACCTCAATACATAAGGCAAATGCTAACAGCCATAAACAGGGAAATTGACAGTATCACAATCATAGTAGGGGACTTTAACACCCCACTTTCACCAATGGACAGATCATCCAAAATGAAAATATATAAGGAAACACAAGCTTTAAATGACACATTAGACCAGATAGAATTAATTGATATTTATAGGACATTCCATCCAAAAACAACAGAATACACTGTCTTCTCATGTGCACATGGAACATTCTCCAGGATAGATAATATATTGGGTCACAGATCCAGCCTCAGTAAATTTAAGAAAACTGAAATCGTATCAAGTATCTTTTCCAACCACAACGTTATGAGACTAGATATCAATTACAGGAAAAAAACTGTAAAAAATACAAACACATGGAGGCTAAACAATATGCTATTAAAAAACCAAGAGATGAGTGAAGAAATAAAAGAGGAAATCAAAAAATACCTAGAAACAAATGACAATGAAAACATGACGATCCAAAAACCTATGGGATGCAGCAAAAGCAGTTCTAAGAGGGAAGTTTATAGCAATACAATCCTATCTCAAGAAACAAGGAACATCTCAAATAAACAACCTAACCTTACACCTAAAGCAATTAGAGAAAGAAGAACAAAAACACCCCAAAGTTAGCAGAAGGAAAGAAATCATAAAGAGCAGATCAGAAATAAATGAAGAAGAAATGAAGGAAACAATAGCAAAGATCAATAAAACTAAAAGCTGGTTCTTTGAGAAGATAAACAAAATTGATAAAACTTTAGCCAGTCTCATCAAGAAAAAAAGGGAGAATACTCAAATCATCAGAATTAGAATTGAAAAAGGAGAAGTAAGAACTGGCACTGCAGAAATACAAAGGATCATGAGAGATTACTACAAGCAACCATATGCCAATAAAATGGACAACCTGGAAGAAATGGACAGATTCTTAGAAAAGTACAATCTTCCAAGACTGAACCAGGAAGAAACAGAAAATATGAACAGACCAATCACAAGCACTGAAATTGAAACTGTGATTAAAAATCTTCCAGCAAACAAAAGCCCAGGACCAGATGGCTTCACAGGAGAATTCTATCAAACATTTAGAGGAGAGCTAACACCTATCCTTCTCAAACTCTTCCAAAATATAGCAGAGGGAGGAACACTCCCAAACTCATTCTACGAAGCCACCATCACCCTGATATGAAAACCAGACAAAGATGTCACAAAAAAAGAAAACTACAGGGCTTCCCTGGTGGCACAGTGGTTGAGAGTCCACCTGCTGATGCAGGGGACACAGGTTCGTGCCCCGGTCTGGGAGGATCCCACATGCCATGGAGTGGCTGGGCCCGTAAGCCACGGCTGCAAAGCCTGTGCGTCCGGAGGCTGTGCTCCGCAACAGGAGGGGCTGCAGCAGTGAGAGGCCCACGTACCGCAAAAAAAAAAAAAAAAAAAAAAGAAAGAAAACTACATGCCAATGTCACTGATGAACATAGATGCAAAAATCGTCAACAAAATACTAGTAAACAGAATCCAACAGCACATTAAAAGGATCATACACCATGATCAAGTGGGGTTTATCCCAGGAATGAAGGATTCTTCAATATATGCAAATCAATCGATGTGATACACCATATTAACAAACTGAAGGATAAAAACCATACAATAATCTCAACAGACGCAGAAAAAGCTTTTGACAAAATTCAACACCCATTTATGATAAAAACTCTTCAGAAAGTGGGCAGGTAGGGAACCTACCTCAACATAATAAAGGCCATATATGACAAACCCACAGCCAACATCATTTTCAATGGTGGAAAACTGAAACCATTTCCTCTAAGATTAGGAACAAGGCAAGGCTGCCCACTCTCACCACTTTTATTCAACATAGTTTTGGAATTTTTAGCCACAGCAATCATAGAAGAAAAAGAAATAAAAGGAATCCAAATCGGAAAAGAAGACGTAAAACTGTCACTGTTTGCAGATGACATGATACTATACAGAGAGAATCCTAAAGATGCTACCAGAAAGCTACTAGAGCTAATCAATGAATTTGGTAAAGCAGCAGGAGACAAAATTAATGCACAGAAATATTTTGCATTCCTATACACTAATTATGAAATAATGAAAGAAATTAAGGAAACACTCCCATTCACCACTGTAACAAAAAGAATAAAATACCTAGGAATAAACCTACCTAAGGAGACAAAAGACCTGTATGCAGAAAACCATAAGACAATGATGAAAGAATTTAAAGATGATACAAACAGATGGAGAGATGTACCATGTTCTTGGACTGGAAGAATCAACATTGTGAAAATGACTATACTACCAATGTCATTTTTCACAGAACTAGAACAAAAAATTTTACAATTTGTATGGAAACACAAAAGACCCCGAATAGCCAAAGCAATCTTGAGAAAGAAAAACAGACCTGGAGGAATCAGGCTCCCTGACTTCAGACTATACTACAAAGCTACAGTAATCAAGACTGTATGGTACTGGCACAAAAACAGAAATATAGATCAATGGAACAGGATAGAAGACTCAGTGATAAACCCACACACATATGGTCACCTTATCTTTGATAAAGGAGGCAAGATTATACAATGGAGAAAAGATAGCCTCTTCAATAAGTGGTGCTGAGAAAACTGGACAGCTTCATGTAAAAGAATGAAACTAGAACACTTCCTAACACCATACACAAAAATAAACTCAAAATGGATTAAAGACCTAAATATAAGGCCAGACACTATAAAACTCTTTGAGGAAAACATAGGCAGAACACTCTGTGACATACATCACAGCAAGATCCTTTTTGACCCACCTCTTAGAGAAATGGAAATAAAACCAAAAATATTGGACCTAATGAAATTTAAAAGGTTTTGCACAGCAAAGGAAACCATAAAGAAGATGAAAAGATAACCCTCAGAACAGGAGAAAATATTTGCAAACGAAGCACCTGACAAAGGATTAATCTCCAAAATATACAAGTAGTTCACACAGCTCAATATCAAAAAAACAAACAACCCAATCCAAAAGTGGGTGTAAAACCTAAATAGATATTTCTCCAAAGAAGATAAACAGATTGCCAACAAACACATGAAAGGATGCTCAACATCACTAATCATTTATAGAAATGTAAATCAAAACCACAATGAGGTATCAGCTCACACTGATCAGAATGGCCATCATCAAAAAATCTACAAACAATAATTGCTGGAGAGGGTGTGGAGAAAAGGGAAACTTCTTGCACGGTTGGTGGGAATGTAAATTGATACAGCCACTATGGAGAACAGTATGGAGGTTCCTTAAAAAACTAAAAATAGAACTACCATATGACCCAGCAATCCCACAACTGGGCATATACCCTGAGAAAAGCATAATTTAAAAAGAGATATGTACCTCAATGTTCATTGCGGCACTTTTTACAATAGCCAGGACATGGAAGTAACCTAAGTGTCCATCGACAGAAGAATGGATAAAGAAGATGTGGCACATATATATACAATGGAATATTACTCAGCCATAAAAAAGAAACGAAACTGAGTTATTTGTAGTGAGGTGGAAGGACCTAGAGTCTGTCATACAGAGTGAAGTAAGTCAGAAAGAGAAAAACAAATACTGTATGCTAACACATATATATCGAATCTAAAAAAAATGATTCTGATGAACCCAGGGGCAGGACAGGAATAAATATGCAGACGTAGAGAATGGACTTCAGGACACAGGAGATGGCGGGGAGAGGGTAAGCTGGGACGAAGTGAGAGAGTGGCATGGACATATATACACTACCAAATGATGTAAAATAGATAGCAAGTGGAAAGCAGCTGCGTCGCACAGGGAGATCAGCTCAGTGTTTTGTGATCACCTAGAGGGGTGGGATAGGGAGGGTGGGAGGGAGGCACAAGAGGGAGGAGATATGGGAACATATGTATACGTATAGCTGATTCACTTTGTTATACAGCAGAAACTAACAGAACATTGTAAAGCAAGTATACTCTAGTAAAGATGTTAAAAAAATAAAAAACACGGAGTAAGGGAGGGGAAATGGGGAGAAATAATATACAATCTAGAATCTCCTATGGCACTACATTATCCAGAAGGCACCCTGAAACTCTCAGAAGGTTATTTTTCACCAAATACCATTTTCCCCCTCACTGTGGAAAGCATAAGCAATGACATGTAACAAAAAATTTTATATATACTAAATGAGAAACATACATAGACATATATATATACATACACACATATTATTATTAACACATGTAGTTTAGATTAAAAATCTGTAAAAATATTATAAAGATAGTTCATGGAAGTTCATACAAAAATCACAGTGAAATAATATACTAAGCTTCTACCTTGATTACCTACACATGGGATTCTTAATAAAATAGGCATAGCACATATGTATTATCCATACCTGTTTTTTAAAAACTGCTATATTATTAATATACACACATAGGCAACTGACATAATTCACAGAATACTTTAGTCCTAATTCTGTCACCAACTAGGTCTGTGATTTGGGCAAGCCATTTAACACTTCTAGGTCTCATTTTCTTCATCTGAAAAATGAAGTGTTATACTAGATATTGTAAGTTCCCTACTAGCTCCAATATTTTGTAAGCTGTGAAATGATTCCTTTTCAAGGAGAGAGACAGAGAGAGAGCCTTACAGCTCACTCATTTATTCTTACTTAAAATATTATTTACTTAGATATGTTTGTATATGCCCTCATCTCATAGATAACATTTAACACAGCTTAGATGTATTACACTCTGACCTTAGTCTTACTTAGTCTTACTATCAGTTCCAAGTGATTTTTGTTGTAGAATTTTTGCATTTTAATATGCTAGTTCAAAAAGCACTCTATTGATATATAAAGATACTTTTAAAAGATGAGTAACCATTTATGGTAAGCATATATTTTAATGACTCATGTAATGATTCACATCCTTTCCTTGTTGGTATTTCTAGGAGCTCCATTCATAGATCTAGTCTCTTCACACTGGCCTATCCCATTCACAGCCATAGCTTAAAACTATCACAAAAATGCTGGTCTTCCACATCTGTTTTTTAGCCCAGATCTACCTCCTGAAGTCTCTATTTATGTATTCATCTTTCATTTACATATTACCATCTGTTGCCATTATTTGAAATCCAACACACTGAATGAAGAACTCATCTCCCACTCCTCTGCCAAATCTGCTCTTCTTCCTCTATGCACTGCCTCAGTGAATAAGAACGAAGTCCACTCAGGTGCTCAAGCCAGAAATCTGAAGCCAACTTTGACTGGTCCCCTCTCAATCCTCACATCCAATTAGTTATGAAATCTTATTGAACTGAGGCATCACTCTTTTATATCTCTCAATACTCTTTATTCCCACTGCCATTATTGGTAAAAATCCTAATTTCTTGCTGGATCCTGACAATAGCTTTTTAAAAAATCAATTTAAAAATAACAAATGTTGGCAAAGATGTGGAGAAAAGGGAACCCTAGTATACTGTTTGTGGGAATGTAAACTGGCGCAGCCACTATGGAACAGTATGGAGGTTTCTCAAAAAATTAAAAATAGAACTACCATATGATCCTGCAATTCCACTTCTGGGTATTTATCTGAAGGAAATGAAAACACTAACTAGGAAAGATATCCAAACCCCCACGTTCACTGCAGTATTATTTTTAACAGCCAAGACATGGAAGTAACTTAAGTGTTGATAAATGAATGGATAAAGAAAGCATGGTATGTACATTCAATGGAATATTACTGTCATTAAAAAGAAGGAAATCCTGTCATTTGCCACAACACATATATACCTTGAGGGCATCATGCTAAGTGAAATAAGTTAGAGAAAGACAAATACTGTATGATCTCACTTATATGTAGAATCTAAACAAACAAACAAACATACACTGAACTCATATATACAGGGAACAGATTGGTGATTACCAGAGGTGAGGGTTGAAGGGTAAGTGAAAGTGCAATGCGTGAAGGTAGTCCAAAGGTACAAACTTCCAGTTATAAGATAAATAAGTACTGAGGATGTAGGTACAGCATGGTGGCTATAGTTAACAGTAATGTACTATATATTTGAAAGTTGCTAAGAGAGTAAACCTTAAAAGTTTTCATCACAAAGAAAAAAAATTTGTAACTATGTGTGATGACGGATGTTAACTAGACTTATTGATCATTTCACAATATATACATATATCGAATCATTACAGTGTACACCTGAAACTAATATAATGTATGTGTCAATTATATCAATAAAAATTTTAAGTCAATTTTATTGAGGTATTATTTACACGCGATAAAACCTACATTTTTTTTTTTTTTTTTTTGCGGTACGAGGGCCTCTCACTGTTGTGGCCTCTCCCGTTGCGGAGCACAGGCTCCGGATGTGCAGGCTCAGCGGCCATGGCTCATGGGCCCAGCCGCTCCATGGCATGTGGGATCCTCCCGGACTGGGGCACGAACCCGTGTCCCCTGCATCGGCAGGCAGACTCTCAACCACTGCGCCACCAGGTAAGCCCAAAACCTACATATTTTAATTATACAGTTCAATGAGTTTTGACAAATGTAAACACCCATGTAACCACTAACCCAATCAAGATACAGAACATTTATATCAACCCAGAGAGTTCCCAGGGCCCATCTACAATCAATTCTAGTGCTTGCACCCACACCTCATCCCAGACAAACAATGATCTAATTTCCATCACCACAGATTCATTTCGCCTATTCCAGAGAATCACATAAATGTAACCACATAATATGTACTTTTTTGTGTCTGGCTTCTATTGTTCAATATTACTGTCTGTGAACTTCATCCATGTTGTTGCATATATCAGCAGTTTGTTTATCTTTCATTGTTATGCAGTATTCTAGTGCTCATCCACTGTAAGTTTGTTTATCCACTGTAATTGCTTCTTATCTGCTCTACCTGCTACCAGACACACAGACTTTGATCCATTTTCATACTGCTTCTAGAGTCATCTTTCTAAAACGCAAATCTGGTTATGTCATTCATTTCTTTCAATGTCTCCTCACTGCCTGCAGAATAAAGGACAAACTCCTAATCAAGACATTCATGAACCTCCCATGTCCTAGTTCCTGATGCCCTCTCAAAACCCATATAAACATGCAATCTGAATACATTCAAACTGAGGGGAAAAAAAAATGTTTCAAGTAATTTCTGGAATGAAATTTAGGCCTAGAGGCTCCAGATGACTTCAAATTAACCCCATACATTTTGGAACTGACACAAATACTGAACAGTAAATACTGAACTGTACTTCACAGGTATCATGTGGTCAATTTCTAACATAGCACCTTGCCTTCATGTAATATTTTACCTAAAATGTCATAATTATGATATAAAGGCATAATCTTTTATGCATAGGCTATAACCACATTAAAGATGAAATTTTATATCATGCTTTTGTACTTATTTCAAGAGCATTTTCCATAAAAATACTACTTTTAATAGCTAAAAAATATTCTAAAAAAGATGCATTCATCTAAAAAGTATAACACACTTAAACTTTTTTCCTATAGCTGGGCATTTAGGTTGCCTCTAAATTTTTGTGTTAAATTTAAGTAATACTATAATAAACACTTTCATGTACAAAGTGTGTTTTACATTTCAGATAATTTCTTTGACATAGAATCCCACAAGGGGAATTACCTGCATTCAGAAAGTATGAATAATTTATTATTTTAATATATTTATTAAAACATTATCAAATAATATATGAAAATAATTGTAATACCTTGGCTACCCTCACCCCACCCCAGCCTTGCTTCTCAGGGATAGTCTCATTTATTATTCACTTGCTTTAGTTCTTATACTACACTTTCCCTATTTATCAACTACAGATATTATTTTTTGACTTTTTATCATGATAAATGAGAACTTAGCTCAATTACACTACTTCTTACCTCCTCTGTTAAATCTGTGGAAGGTTAACTTTGTAATATCAAATAATACACTTAAATATACTTCTTCTCTCTCAGCTTTTAATAGTGTCTCTTTATATTAGTATTCTTAGTCTTTTCCAACTTCTAATAGCTATGCATTTACTTTTACATTGTTACAGGTAACAACATTTACAATTTATTTTGAAACCATAATAAAGTTGTCCATGCTAATGGTTTTTGAAACTTGAAAATTAAATGAATATTTACATTATGATTATATAAATATTGTTAACTGAAGTAGTAAGTTATCATTATGCTTCCTTCTACCGGATACCAACACTATATCCCCTAGGCCACTCAAAGGAAAATATTCTTACATTATGGTCAATGGATAATCTTACAACTCTGATTCTAGCCATTATAAAATAGTAACAACGTTTCACATAAAGTATTAAAATTTATAACTTCCTCAAACCATGCCAAGTTCTAACTTGCCAATACTACCAAAGTCCAATGTCAGGTTTCCAAATTTAAGACTATTATTTTGCATTTGAGTCCAAAATTTTTTATCATCTGTAAAGGGTGCAGACTAAGTCAGAAAGTATCCCCACCTGTCAGAGCATCCCGATAAAGCTGCACAAAATGGTTAAAGATATCCTTCGGCAAGCACTTTTCATCCGGTAGACACTGTAGAAGAATGACTATCTCAGACTGACCCACTGCATGCATTCCCTTGGTTGTGAAACACCAGCACTTCCTGTTCACATCTATAGATGAAATAAAAAGAAATGAAGACATTCTTTTCAATCCTTACCCTTAAGAAATGCACAGACATCTTTGTTATAATACACCAAAGAATAAAAGAGATCACACTGAGTCTGTATAATTCAGCTGTGAGCTGTCACTGCACTGAGCCAAAGGACTATTGCAGAAAATAAAGCATACCAATGCCTCTTGCTCTAAGCAAACACTTAGAAAAACAACTGGAAGGGAAGTAAAAGAAGTAATAGTGAAAGAAAGCGCACTAAAAACTTTTAACTTCTATTATAAAAAGGTGTAAGTATTAAAAGAAACAACATTCCATTAACAATGAAATAAATTAAACCAAACTATGCATCCTCAGCTATAATGATTAAAGGATATATTCCCCCACCTATGTGTGTGTGTGTGTATAATTAAATCACTTTACTAAGGGAAATAATTAAAACTAGAAACAAGAAAAACAATAAAAGCAATTATTATAGCCGTGGATTCAGGCTATGGCCTAAAGAAAATATATTTTGATGTATACTTATTAAATTTAACCTGTGACTAAAAGAGTCTAGCTATTTAAATTATAGTTTTCCTGGGAGAAAATTCTAGATAATCAGCAACAGGACTTTACTTGACTTCATCCGGTAAAAAGCAGTGAAACAGATGGCTTTTCTGGACTAATTACTTCTACTTCTTCACTTTAAGGCTATGTAGAGTCACAACAGCACAAGCTATACGTAGTTCAAAAATAATGTTCAATCCTTGATATTTTTATTATTTGTATGCCAACACAACAAGATTCCCAATGGAACTGAAAAAGGGTTCTAATAAAATTATGGATACCACGATGTAAATCAACACTAATAAAAGATCCCTTTCTTTCATTCTGTGAATTGTTTCTTTATATACCTAAACAAGAGGTGCCCAATCCAACTATATTAAGATGGTGCACACTTAAGGAACTCTAGGTTAGCTATTTTCTAAGTATAACTTATAAACTAGATACGGTAAATTGAAATTTCCAGCAAATTATTTTAAAATATGATCCTAGAAGGAAAGGTGGCAAGCATTAGCAGCTGGCCAAACATACAAGGGTGTGATTAGCAAACAAACCAGAAACCTGCATTTCATTTATACACAACCTCTAAAGAATTTAGTATATTGGTGTTTCTGGTTTCCAAGGACAACTTAAAAGAAATACACAGTGGGAACTGGAGGACTGTTCCCCAATGCTTCCTTCCTCTCTCCAAAACTCTGCCTATTAACATTCATCCAGGATAAATGCATTCTCTATTTTCCAATACCATACTGGATTCAAGATTCTAGGCTACTATCCTCTCTCTTATTCTGATACCTAAGAAGCTAGCATCAAGAACTGAGAAGTTTCTTCTGAGTCCTAAATTGTTGATGTACTGAAGTTTTACTATGTGTTAGTTAACACTTCTCCCAAAAAAGGTTTTGCACCATGATTAAGGTTTCTGGGATTTAAACCTAGCATGTAAATTGACCCCCCTGGCTAATTTATCCACCTCCAGTTATTCTGGTGGTGAGTTGTGACTTAGCATACCCATCTCAGGAAGAACTTAACTCAGATGAGTTCAAGTTTCGTTTGGCTTTCCTCCATGGAGAATTCACCTATCTCACCCCTTTGACTAAAAGCAAGAGTCGCAATCAGTCCAACAGTTGTCCTTGGGGATATATAATTTTATACAAACCAACTTCTTCCGTACCCAGTTTTCATTAAGATGTGGCTCTACATAAAAATACTTGTGTGTAATGAATTTAATGATTCAGTATCTCACTTTAATTTAAAAAAACAAATTGCCAACTTACAATTTACAATTTTAACCATTGACAACAAATTTGCATTTAAAACAAATACAAGTGGGTCAGGGCCACCATCCTCCAATTGCTGCATTACTGAAATCTGTGACGGTTTCTCTTCTACAGCATAGTCTGTAAGGGGAGAAAACAATGTAAGCCATTGGTTAAAGAGACAAATCAAGACAGAAATCTGATGGAGGAATGCCCTTACTATTCACAGGAAAGAGATAAGCAATTGATTTATAAATAGGGTGAACACAGGTTTATATCTGCTATCCTAGTGGCATATTAATAGTGCCCCTTTCATTCTTAAAAGTGATCTAGTCCAGTTTGGATGATAACATGGTTATCCTATGTATAGATTTCTCCACACAATGGTTTAGGCCACAGTCTAAAAACAACCCTTTGATTTAACAAAAATCCTCCAATTATCATAATAAGAATTTCACATACTACATGTTCTAAGACCAACATTTAAAATAATCCATGATATACAAGGAAGTGATAATACACTAGTTACCTCTAGAAAGGATGTCTAGGGGTTGAAGCAGAGGGGAATCCTACTTTTTACTCTATATGCTTTTGTACTGTTGAGATTTTTTACCATTAAAAAAAATCAAACTTTAAAAAATGCACCCAGACAATAAAAGTATCATAAGCGACTGGTTTTATGAAACAATTCCTCTAAGTGTAAGTCAAGAAAGAGTTCAGTATAAAATAACACCATTTCCCACTGACCAACAGAAACCAGAATGTATTTTGGAAATGTATACACTATCAATGAAAATATTTACTGAAAAGAGAAATACTAAGTGACTTTCAAAAAATTTTTTTAATTAAGTTTTTCCACTGGAATACAAAATAGCAAAATTCTGGTTAAGACATAGTAATATGATTTAAGAAAGTGAATATACAATAGATAACTAGTTACTGCTTCTTGGTAGGAGAGATTTTGACAATTAGATTTAATGAAAATGGAACCCTGAAATCTTATTTTAACAGCAGAGTAGGCCAATTTAGTTTCTTATTAAGATTTATTAAAATAACCCAAATTTGAAACCTAAGTAGCAAATTTACTTACAAAAGAATATTTTTAGAGGGTCCTAGTAAAGGAGCAAAGGCATTATACAATCAAAAGAATGCTTAACTTTATGTGAAAGTTCACTGTTGAACTATCTGAGACACAAGTTGCATTTGATAGTATGGATCATTCAGCCAACATGACTGAGAGCCTAATATAGGCCCAGGAGCAGAAGACACAAACATGAATACAGAATGAACGAATTCATGGTCTATAGAGAATAAAGAATCAGACCTATAAAATATCTAAATTACAATGAAAAATGTGTTAATATACTAACAGTCTATAAGAATTTCTACTTGAACAGAAATGGGGATGTAAGACACTACTACAAAGACAGTCGAGGGAGGATTCAGAGAAGTTTTCCATTAGTATGGATTTTGAAAGGTTGAGGAGTTATTCAAGGAGTCTAGTATATAGAAGGGTATTCTACTCTAGAAAGAGGAAAGATTAAAAAAATATTAATTACATGCCTACTTTGTACCAATTATCTTGCTATGTACTTTCAGGTATGATATCTGATTTATTATTCATAATGACTCTTAATTAGCTATAGTTACCTAATTTTAAAAAAAAATCTAGGAAAAAGATTCAGAGAGGAAAAATGACTTGCCCACTGGATCATACAGCTGGAATGGACTGTTACCGGATGAAAACTCAGGCTGGTCCAGCTCTGAAGTCCATTCTCTTCCCACTATTCCACAGCATAAGAAAAAGCATTCAAGTATGAAATGTGAATATTCAGAAAACAGTAAATAATCTGTAGCATGCCTGTAAAGTACTGGGGTGTTGGCTGGAAATAAAATTAGGTAAGTTGAGATAAGGTTACAAGGAACACTGTATGCCAAGGTAAGTAATTTATACGGAAGGCATTGGGAACCCACTGAATTTTCTAAGCAAGAACAATCTATGATAATACCTACGTTTAAAAAGATAACTGGGCCTAATCAAACTTATAAGCTTTTGCACTGCAAAGGAAACCATAAACAAAACAAAAAGAAAACCTAAGGACTGGGAGAAAATATTTGCAAATGATGCGACCAACAAGGGCTTAATTTCCAAAATATACAAACAGTTCATAACAGCTCAATATCAAAAAAATAACCTAATCAAAAAATGGGCAGAAGACCTAAGGAGACATTTCTCCAAAGACATACAGATGGACAACAGGCACATGAAAAGATGCTCAACATCACTAGTTATTAGAGAAATGCAAATCAAAACCACAATGAGGTACCACCTCACACCAGTCAGAATGGCCATCATTAAAAAGTCTATGAATAACAAATGCTGGAGAGGGTGTGGAAAAAAGGGAACCCTCCTACACTGTTGGTGGGAATGTAAACTGGTGAAGCCACTATGAAGAACAGTATGGAGGTTCCTCAAAAAACCAAAAAAAGAGTTGCCATATGATCCAGCAATCCCACTCCTGGGCATATACCCGGGCAAAACTTTAATTTGAAAAGATACATGCACCCCTATGTTCATAGTAGCACTATTTACAATAGCCAAGACATAGAAACAACCTAAATGTCCAATGATAGACAAATGGATAAAGAAGATGTGGGGGGTGTGTGTGTGTGTGTGTGAGTGTGTGTGTGTATACACACACACACACACACACACACACTGGAATATTACTAAGCCATAAAAAAGAATGAAGTAATGTCATTTGTAACTACATGGGTGGACCTAAAGATTATCATACTAAGCCAACTAAGTCAGAAAGAGAAAGACAAATGTATGATATCACTTATATGTGGAATCTAAAATATGACACAAATGAACTTATCTATGAAACAGATACAGACTCACAGACATAGAAAACAGACTTGTAGTTGCCAGGGGGGAGGAGGGTGCAGGGGATGGTTGGATTGGGAGTTTGGGACTAGCAGGTGCAAACTATTGATATTATATATAGAATGGATAAACGACGGGTCCTATTGTATAGCACAGGGAACTATTTTCAATATCCTGTAACAAACCATGATGGAAAATAATATCTAAAAGGATATATATACATGTATAACTGAATCACTTTGCTGTACACCAGAAATTAACACAACACTGTAAATCAACTATACTTCAAAAAAAAAGATAACTGGCACCAATATGTAAGATTAAATAAAGGAGAGAAAGATTGAAGGCAGGGAGACCAGGTAAAAGGAGAGATTATTGATAAACCATCTTCTGAAAATGTACTGACTGGATGCTGATCTGGATTTATCAACAAGAAACTTTTGCATAAAGATAAGCATTCTTTTTTTAAAATTTATTTTATTTTATTTTATTTACTTTTTCACTGCATTGGGTCTTCGTTGCTGTGCCCAGGCTTTCTCTAGTTGCTGCGAGCGGGGGTTACTCTTTGTTGTGGTGCGCGGGCTTCTCATTGCGATGGCTTCTCTTGTTGCAGAGCACGGGCTCTAGGCGCATGGGCTTCAGCAGCTGTGGCTCACGGTCTCTAGAGCACAGGCTCAGTAGTTGCGGTGCACAGGCTTTGTTGCTCTGCGGCATGTGGGATCTTCCCGGATCAGGGCTCAAACCCATGTCCCCTGCATTGGCAGGTGGATTCTTAACCACTGTGCCACCAGGGAAGCCCAAGGTAAGCATTCTTTTGACTGATTAGTAACTTTGCGTCTTACCAGGACTCACTAAGAATATTTTTTAACAGAAAATTGCTACTTAAGTTCAGAGCTCTCCACTTATTATATATACATTTCTGAATGTGTATTGTACTTCAAAACAAGAAGTTAAATTAATGTACTGACTGTATCATATGGGCTAATTCTAGAACTATAAGCAACTCTTCAGAGTATTATGTGCTTTGGAATATGAAGAAAGAACTGCCAATAAGCTACATTTATACACAGTGGGAATTAAAAATAATATACATCCCTCCAACATATGAAATGATAATATAAAAACATAAATATCTTCTCTAAAACAATCAGTAACAGCAACAATGGTTTTCATGGCACTGAGTAGTCACCTTTTTTGTTGGAGAAGAGAAAGGTGGTTATCACTTGGATTCTATCTCCTTCCCTTAGTTAGAAGGCAACATTTGGCATATATAATTATCCCTGTTTAAACATCTAAGTCCACATACCTCCTTTTACACCAGTGGAGATGAGAATGGGAGGAAGGCCATCTTCAGGAATAAGGTTCATTGCACTGCCAACAGGACTTCCAACCTGAGTTATACTTCCAGAGAATAGAGAAATATCCGTCTAGGAAAAGCAAATTAGCAAAGAGAGCATTACACACAGTTGAAGACTTCTGCAGAATAGAGTCAAGACTACAAATGGGAATTTAAGTGAAAATTTCAAATTCATACTTTTTGAAAGACAGCATAAGATACTCATTAACCTGTGGTTTCCCAAGGACCGGGCTTATACTATGAAAATGTTTATAATTGTATAGTTTCTCCTTTTGGCATCATCAAATCATAGTAATGAGAGAAAAGGTCTTGTAACCTGGGTTAAAGCTTCCTTTACCAAGGTTTCTTTTGCCATAAAAGAAAAATATTTTTTAAACCTGCAGTGGCAACAGAAAAAAACTTTCAGTATTATCTCGTAATTTCTGAACCTTGAGAATTGGGGTGATCCTTGTACAACAATGTGAATGTAATTAAAAATGATTAAAATGGTAAATTTTATGTTATGTCTTTTTTACCACAATAAAAAAAAATTAACTTTGATGAAAGAGTTTTCATTTACTTTGTCACGAAATTAAACTTAAAGTTCATTTTTCTTTGCATTAATATGAAGATCACATTAACTACACTTAATAAAGTATAATGTTGCAAAATACATTTTGAGTGGGGTTAAATCCACTTAATTAACAATTTAATAGAATATGCTCAAAGATCTATTAAAATGATGCTCTATATTCTTCTTAAGCAAGAAATAGAAGTTTTAAGCACTATTTACAATAGCCAAGACATGGAAGCAACCTAAGCATCCACTGACAGATGAATGGGTAAAGAAGATGTGGTACATACACACACACACACACACACACACACACACACACACACTGGAATATTAGCCATATAAAAGAACTTTAAGCACTATTTACAATAGTCAAGATATGGAAGCAACCTAAGCATCCACTGACAGATGAATGGGTAAAGAAGATGTGGTATACACACACACACATTACCATAAAAAAGAAGGAAATAATGCCATGTGTAGTAACATGGATGGACCTAGAGATTATCATCCTAAGTGAAGTAAGCCAGAAAGAGGAAGAGAAATATCATATATCACTTATATGTGGAATCTAAAAAAAAATGACACAAATGAACTTATTTACAAACTAGAAAAAGACTCACAGACTTAGAAAACAAACTTATAGCTACCAAAGGGGAAGGGGTGGGTGGGTGATAAATTAGGAGCTTGGGATTAACAGATACACACCAGTTTACATAAAATAGATAAACAACAAGGTCCTACAGTATAGTACATGGAACTATATTCAGTATCTTGTAACAACCTATAAAGGAAAAGTATCTGAAAAAGAATATACATGTGTATAACGGAATCACTTTGCTGTACACCAGAAATTAATACAACATTGTAAATCAATAATACTTCCATTTTTTAAAAAGAAAGCTTTTAAAAAGTTAAAGGAAAAGCATATAAAAACTTTTTAACATGTTTAGGGACTTTTCTGGTGGCACAGTGGTTGGGTCTCTGTGCTCCCAGTGCGAGGGGCCCAGGTTTGGTCCCTCATTGGGGGGCTGGGTGCCGCATGCATGCTGCAGCTGGGAGTTCGCATGCCGCAACTAGGGAGCCTGCCAGCCGCAACTGGGGGGCCCACGAGCCGCAGCTGGGGAGCCCGCCTGCCACAACTGGGACCCGGCGCAACCAGATGAATAATAAAATAAGTAAAACATTTTTAAAATACATAGGATTCTCATTTAAAAAAACCTGTTTAACATGTATAAAAATGTTTATAGCAGCTTTATTCAAATAGCCAAAGTGTGGAAACAATCCGAATGTCCATTAATAGGAAGATAGATAAATTGTGGTACAGCCATATGATGGAATATTACTCAGAAATAAAAAATATTTACTTTTGATGCACACAACACAGATAAGTCTCATTAAGTATTTTTAAAATAAATTTATTTATTTATTGGCTGCACTGGGTCTCTGTTGCTGCGCGCGGGTTTTCTCTAGTTGCAATGAGCAGGAGCTACTCTTTGTTGCAGTGCGCAGGCTTCTCATTGCGGTGGCTTCTCTTTGTTGTGGAGCATGGACTCTAGGCACTCAGGCTTCAGTAGCTGTGGCTCACAGGCTCTAGAGCGCAGGCTTAGTAGTTGTGGCGCTCAGGCTTAGCTGCTCTGCGGCATATGGGATCTTCTCAGACCAGGGCTCAAACCTGTGTCCCCTGCATTGGCAGGCAGATTCTTAACCACTGTGCCACCAGGGAATACCTCATTAAGTATTAGAGTTTAAGAAGCTAGACACAAAACATTATATATTATATTTTTCCATTTATATGAAATTCAAAAATAGGCAAAACTAATCTATGGTGATACAAGTCCGAATATTGGTTACCTTGGGGGAAAGGGGGCAGGTATTGACACAAAAAGGGCATGAAGGAAACTTCTATAGTGATAGAAATGTTCTGTGTATCTTTATCTAGGTGGTGGTTACACGGGTGTGTGTCTCTATATATATGTATATATAGAGACACACACACATATATGTATGTTCATGATGTGTTTCCTAAAGATTAATGCTCCTTAAGTACTTTGCTATATATATTTTATACTTGAATAAAGATTAAAACTATTTTTTTAAATGCCTATGTCTTATATTTTTATCTATACTATCTATAATTTAGGACTGTAAGTTTTTAGTGGGTTTTTGCTAAAATTTTTGCAGTGTTCTCAGTACTTCGTCCTATTAGGAAATTTGGAAAATTGTATTGGCTAACCATTACTGATTTGAAGTAAATCAATAAAGTTAGATTTAGAATAGGAAGTAAAGTAACCTATTCTAACTTGCTATTTAGTGATGCATGAATCTACCTTTTGATATTGTAAGAAGTGGTCATCTGGCTTCTACTTAAATATCATCTATGAAAAGAAGTTGTTTTATTTACTGAGCACCTTTTAAGTGCCAGGTGCCAGGCACTCTATTAGGTCATAAAGATGAGAAAAATATATTCAACTCTGGCCCTAAAGAATTTGTGTTCCCTCATTTTACCAGATAAATATTAAAATAAAGTGTTGAACAATGTGAGAGCACAGAAATAAAATAACTAACTTGTTTTAGTTTCTCTTAAACTGACCTGAACTTTTGTTTCCCTATAATAGTCATTCACTAGAGCTTCCTCATTCATTCAAAAAATTTATGCTTTAAGAACCTATCATAGGGGCTTCCCTGGTGGTGCAGTGGCTAAGAATCCGCCTGCCAATGCATGGGACATGGGTTCGAGCCCTGGTCCAGGAAGATCCCACATGCCACGGAGCAACTAAGCTCATGTGCCACAACTACTGAGCCTGCGCTCCAGAACCCACAAGCCACAACTACTGAGCCCACGCGCCACAACTACTGAAGTCTGTGCTCCTAGAGCCCGTGCTCTGCAACAAGAGAGGCCACTGCAATGAGAAGCCTGCTCACGGCAATGAAGAGCAGCCCCCACTCGCCGCAACTAGAGAAAGCCCATGCACAGCAACGAAGACCCAGCACAGCCCAATAAATAAATAAATAAATAAATAAAATTTTAAAAAGAAGGACCTATCATATAATTTAAGAGATGTAAACAAAGTTTTGTAGAAAGAAAAAAGTCATCACTGTATAAACACTTTAGTTATAATTGATTCAGGTAAGATTGTCAAAGGACAGTAAAATCAGGGGACTTCCCTGGTGGTCCAGTGGTAAAGAATCTGCCTTATAACGCATGGAACACGGGTTTGATCCTTGGTCAGAGAATTAAGATCCCACATGCTGCGGGGCAACTAAGCCTGCGCACCACAACTACTTATCTCATGCGCCTCAACTAGAGAGCCTGTGTGCCGCAAACTACAGAGCCCACATGCCCTGGAGCCCACACGCCACAATTAGAGAGAAGCCCACGCACCACAATGAAGAGCGCAGGGGCCACAATGAAAGATCCTGCATGCCTCAACGAAGACCCCACGTGTTGCAACTAAGACCTGAAGCAGTCAAAAATAAATAATAAATAAATCTTTTAAAAGTAGATATATATATATATATATAAAGGACAGTAAAATCATTGACTGAAAGATTGTAGGGGAACAGGACACCCAGAATCTCAAAGTATCACCCCTCACTTTACTTTTTAATTGCAAAGAGGAAAAGCTACTTTTGCAGTGGAAAAACACAGGAGACATCAATTTAACCAATCATCAAACTGATACATCTTGATGTGTTCCACTAAGAAATGACCATCACTTATGGGAGTATTATTCTTGCCAAAAATATTTAATCTGAAACTAATCATGAGGAAAAAACAGAAAACAGAAATTAAGGACTTTGTGCCAAACATGGCCTAAATGCTTCAAAAATGTTCATGATGTGAAAGAGAAAAAAAACAGTGGGAGAACTGTTCTAAATTAAAGAAAATCAAAGAAACATGAGAACTAAATGCAATTGTGATCCTTGATGGTATCCTAATTTTTTTAAAAAGACTTTATTTAATAAAAAATTTATATATATATATACACACACACACACACACACACACACATGTTTAAATGAAAGAATAAAGAACATCATGGGACAACTGGGGAAATCTGAATATGGACTATATATTTGATAATACATAGAATTATATGTTAAATTTCTATCTCATATAATTATATTGTACTTACATAAGAAAATCACTTGTTCTTAGGAAACATAAGCTGAAGTATTAAGCGATAAAGTGCAACTAATCCTCAAATGGTTCCTCAAAAAACAAAGTGTGTGTGTGTGTAGGGGTAAAGTAAATGTGGCAAAATGGCAACAATTGGTGAATATGGGTGAAGAGTATATGGGGGTTCACTGTACTATTCTTGCAACTCTTCGGTGGATTTGAAATTTTTCCACATAAACAATTGGAGAAAAAAAGAAATTTTCTTGACAAAGTCATTGTATAGATTCAAAGAAGAATAAGTCATACAGTTCTGGCTGCTGTCCTCTGTGGCCACAGAAAAATCCCCCAAAACAGACTTAGACATATGTAAAGACAGTGACATGGTTTAATGTACCTTCACCAAACAGGAAATTTATCTCTGTATGTCAATAAATCTAATCTTAATAACACGCAATTTCAATTATAACCAAATCCACAAATTATGTAAATTTCTAGAAAAATATTACTGGACATAAATGTAAATAAACAGTAACCATGAAAACTTCAAAAGTAAAAACTTTATCCAAACTCTGATCCTCTTATTTTATTTAAAAAAAAAAGCCAGGCCTTCCCTGGTGGCGCAGTGGTTGAGAGTCCGCCTGCCAATGCAGGGAACACGGGTTCGTGCCCTGGTCCGGGAAGTCCCACATGCTGCGGAGCAGCTGGGCCCGTGAGCCATGGCCGCTGAGCCTGCGTGTCCGGAGCCTGTGCTCCGCAAAGGGAGAGGCCACAACAGTGAGAGGCCTGCGTACCACACACACACAAAAAAGCCAGACACACATACTTAGTTGGAACTAATCACCTTATTATAATCTTGACCACCATATTCAACGAGGCAAACAGCAATAAGAAAGGGACCCATTGTATAAACGATCCTACATGTATACTTTCCAATTATGGTCCTAGGTGGCTCTATTCTTTCACAGACTCAAAAAAATGCAGCTAGTATTTGACCCTTCTGAAAATTAGCCCCCAAACTGTGACCAGTGTATCCTATAGAGACAAAGTAAATGTGACAGCACAGCATGAGCTAGTTTCCTTACGTAAATTATATGAGTCTTCCATCCATTAAGTCAGTGGTTTATTTTTAAGCTTTAGAATCCTTTTTAAAAGTCTTACTTGGAAACACAACAGGCAGACCAGAAAAAGGTAGAGATGCTCAGGTTGAAGACAAAGGAATAGAAGGATTCCTCAGCCACATTCATAGTTCCTGGCCCTTCCTCACCACGGCAACTCCTTGACAGCTACCACAGAACCTGGGGAATATGCTTTGAAAACCAAGGTATCAAGGGACCAGGATTCGTTCTAGCACAGCCTCTAGCTACAGTAGTAGACTGAGCTCACCTGAGAACAACCTTTATAAGGATCTTTCTCCTGAAAAAACTTCCAAATGTAGAACAAACAAGAACAACTGGTTTTGCCACATTATTTTACCCCTAGACACACACACAAGCACGCACACACATACACACACACATGCACTAAGCTGTATCTGCAGTCTATAGCGTTCCACAGAAAGGTCACCACTCAACTTAGAAAAAGACAAGACAGAGGCAGAACAGTGCTGAGTAAAGTAAGTACTCAATTTTAGTTGCTGTTTTGTTTTCTTACCTCTGCTGATAGGGGACTGGTAGTTACAGGCTTGACTGGGTCATGTGACACAGCCAGGGTTCCTGCAGAGGAAGTTCCATTCATGGTTAATTTGGCTGCATCAGCAACTTCTCCATTAGGCAAGATCCCATCAGCAAACCAAACTCGCCTCTGCTCTCTGGGCTGAGCCACTTGAGGAGCCAGAAAAATAAAACAGGTAACACTGTGACATTGACAGGGTTTCTAACATCAAGAAGAGAAGGTCACCAATCTCAGATGTACAAAGAAATCACTATCTAGCATTTTATACTTCTAAATATAATTGTAACTGTATAAAAGTGGTTATGAATTAATAAAAATACACATTTAAATATACTCCTTACTTCTGTAATTTATATGTAAAGATTTAAAACACTTTGCTTTAAAGTATTAAATATGCTTATGATTATGTCACATACTCTGTCCCATATCACTAACAGAGAAACCAGGGAAGGTGTTTGAAGTGCCTAGGAAATAAAGTTATAGCCCGGAAAAAATATCTAGACATAGACATCCACAGCTCCTAAAAGTATGAGGTTTCTGTAGGAATAAAATATCTGGAAAAGTGATACGGTATTTTTAAAAGGCAAAAGATGCCCTGAAGAATGTTGAAGAGTTATTAATTAATAAAAGAAGAGTTGGCACAGATATGTAAGAATTGGGAAGCAAACTGACCAGATCTTTGGCTAAAGTGTAACTGAAGAAGAAAAAGACTGATCCGGCAGTGCAGATAGTGAAATGCAGTAGTCTGTATTTTAGTAAAAGGATGGGGAAAAGCTGGAAAACTGAGTCTGACGAAATGATCTCTTTAAATCCAGTTTTGAAAATCAATTCAAACGGCCAAAACAAAGAGAGACCAGGGAAGAACAACAAAAACAACAAATGAAGTAAAGAGAATAAAGATTTTAAGAACGAAAGCCTGAGCTCAGAAGAGTATGATAATGTCAATAGAAGTTTTTGATCTTCAAAAGGGGAGGGTTATTTAACAAGGGGAAAGGAATATTGCTAGACAAAAAGATATAAAATTAATGAAAGAAGACAGAGTTTAATTATCAGGGGAGACTTCTTGACAGCTCGTTTTAAGGAAATATTTGTTATTTTTACTATTGATAATCCCCTGAACTTACAAAGTGCCTTTCATCTGACAATATCATAATCATAAAGATATAATAAACTAAAATAAGTTGAGCCTATGATTTTCTACCTATCATATGATATAATCAGAATTAAAGTTCTGGATTTTATAAATGTCTGTGTACCTAACACAGTACTTTCATATTTTTACAGGGATAGATTAAAAATGAAAAGAGAAAATGGCAATATATATTCCAAAAGGCAATACTAGAATGGGCTGGTAAGAAAAAAGAATTCTTATTTTCATCACTTACTAAATTCCTGCAAAGAACACTAAGGTAGGCATGAGGCTAGGATTTTGCAGGCTGATTTCAAACTCTGCAACTCTTTTCAAGTAAAAGCAAAGTAATTACTCCATTCTTAAGTTGGAGAGGGTACTGGCATATTTTTAGAGGTGCCTCCAAAATATCAGGCAACACAATATTCTTCTTTACTTGCCCAGAAATAGTCTCAACACATTTCTCACCTTGTTCTCCCACTTTAATAACCACCCAAAGGGACTTATCTGCAGTGTGTTAAAGACTTGTGATGTAAAATCACATCAGCACCTTTTCAGAGGAACTTGGTGAGGAAAAAGAGAGAGAATAGCACATGGTCCCCTACCTTCTGCTCCAGGGTGCTTTAAAACTCCCACAGGTACCATCACAGTGGGAGGTGGAGAGCTCAGGGCTCCTGAGGCCTGAGCTTGCTGCAAGGGAGGGATAGTAGAACAGTATTCAGCAGGATTGTTAGGGTTAGGGCTCTGGCTTGAGGCACTCATCATGTTCTCCCAGGCTTGAGCTAAAGCAAATACAGACACAATCAATGTGAATGGATTGCAAAATATGGACATCAAGACCTCCACAATACTGGATAAATAATGTAGTTCCTCCTAATTAACACTCATAGTATGTCTCTCTTCCAGCTAGTGAAGGTATTAAGGAGATAGGTGATTTTATTCAATAAAGGAGACCATGTAGTTAAGTAAGCTATTTGAAAGCAACAAATAAGAATTACATGATACTTCTGATATAGACTGATAGTGGATCATTCTGGGGTTAATGACTAGGCCCCTGGCTTCTTTAAAGGGGACCATATATTCCCTTAAGAGGGAGTAAAACAACATTAAATTTATTAGGGACTTGCAACTGGGATAGCATTTAGACATTTCTGGTGGGTAGGGCAGGTTTAATATTTAATGCATTTTATAAAATTCTATCAAAAATCAAAATCAGGGGCTAAAATAGCATAACTCCACTATATGATATCTTTTGTTTCATTTCTAGATTTTTAGGCTCTTCTTAGTTGAGATAAAATCTCATTTAAAAAATTCTGAAGCCTAAAGCTCAGGAGAACACATCTCAACATTTTCGTGAATTTTGCTTTTGTGCAATCATTACCCTGTGTAAAAGTATCCAGCAAAAACAACCATTTCACATCTTTGGTGTGTCTCAAAAGCACAGGACCCATTTGAACATGAAAATGTGCCAATATCACATAAGTGCCATCAACCAATATGAATGATCACAAATGTGTTAAGGTTCTGTATACTCTATAATTTTACTAACTAAATACTGACATATCAACTATTGTTTTTAAAGTAAATAGGATGAAAGATACTACAGAAATGAAAGATATAAATTTTATCTTCTGGGTTCAGGTAATATCACATGCCCAGGAATAGAAACCACTCAATTTTTGAAGCATCTTTTTAAATATCTCATTCTACATCAAAGAATGATCCATAAGATTTTGAATACTTATTGCCTCCAAACTGCAGGACAAAGCTAGAAACAACAGCTATGTTCCTTTGAAAGCACTGGCAGAAAGAGGGAAGGAAGAGAAAAGGAGAAAGGGGAAAAGGGATAGGGAACACTGAAAAGCATCAAATTAAATATTCAGTAAAAGACCAGGCTAAGCCATGCGAGAGGAAAGACGTTGGAAAAACCATAAAAAGTAGATTATTTTAGGATTCCCTGTTAAGGGCATCCTTGGCTTAATAAAAAGTAAGTATTCCATATGAATCCTCTGCCATTTCCTTCATCTTTAGCTATGCCAAGTTAAAAAAAAAAAGCCATCAAGTTGGAAGACCTCAACAAATAAAAGAGGTATCAGGTACTGAAATTAAGCAGCATGCTCTTATCTGTGGATAAATATCCAAAAATGAAATCATCACCGAGTGAAATAACCACCATCTGAAAAATGACCCTTAAGAGTAAAGAGAATGAATTCATATTTGATCAAAATTATAAGAATTCAGAAATGGGAGGAAATTGGGTGGACCATAGGAAATTAGAACAGATCAGATTAAATGACATGCAATAGGTTAATAAGGAAGCAACAGGAAAACATCACTATGAGCAATGCAGACACACAGAGCAGGAGGGGCCTTGAGCAGATAAGTTTCAGCCTCCAGGAGACACATTATCCTGGCACAAGCAGCAGTGGTGTCTAAGTTCAACATTTTATGTGTATTAGTAACTGTTCTGGCAACTGTACAAAGATGCACTCAAAGAGAAAATACTATACAGCCTAATCAATTTTATTGTATCTCTTTACAAGAATACTCGGGGGGTGGGGGTTGTTTGCTTTGGGAGTTTTGTTTTAACTAAAATGCCCTTGGATTTATTTCCAGTCCTGCAAAAGGTGAACACTGTATAAGCCATATTTACCTTCTCCTGGCCATATTCTTTTACCACATAAGTAAATTAAAAACTATTACTCTTATGACAAATCTAAGTAGTATTAAGATGATAACTGACAGAAAAATGCAATTTTCTATTTGATTCGAGATGCTACAATATTTATTTTTAACAAGATGAGTGAACCAAAGTGTCAATAAGAATGTGTTCTAAATTACTAAGATATTCCCTAGAAAGAGAAAGCTTCCCTTAAAAGGAAAACCTCAGCCCAATTTTAATATTTCATCACCTCAGTGGTCAATAGCCCCCTCCCCACTCCCAGTCCAGTCATTTCACAGGAACATTAACAGCCAGAGCACCAGATTTCCACAAGAATTTCCTTTCTTCCTGCAAAACTTACCTGACTTTAGCATTTATTCATTAAATTAGGCACAGGAATTCTGAAATGCTAAGGTATTTTTAAAATTTTCAGGTAAAGTTATGACATTTGAGAAGGTGAGCAACTTGTAGATCAAGGAAGGAAAAAACAGTAGTCTCTTCATTGGAATTCTCTTGTTCTGTCTCAATAACTGTGAATTCAACCTGTTTTAATACTTACCATTCATTAGCACTGAATGGCAGATTACACATACTCTAGCTTCCTTTCTATCCATGTATAACAGTTTACATTTCAAGCTACAGCAGGAAGCACAGAAAACCTGCAGGAAAAAGAATATACTAAATTTACTTAGGATCACAGTATAAAGGAAGTAAACCAATACTGACCAACACTGAGTGACAGGGAACCGCACTAATACAACATTAAAAACCTCAAAGGAAAATGCAATTGAGGAAGCTGGGTGCAAGACCCAATTCAAAAGCAAGAAAGAGATTAACATGTCTGTCAAAAATAAGGAAAGTGAAATTGCTGGCTGAGAACAAAAATCTCAGCCAAGATTACACACCAAATACATAGCAGGGGAAAAAAAATCTAAGCTGCCCTTAGGCAAAATTCCTGTACAAAATATCACATAACATGGGAGTTTAGAATAGTAACATCTGCTATTTCTGTTTGAAGAGGCAATACAGCAGGGGAAATAAACAAAGACTGGGAATTCTGGGCTTTAACTTCTGTTTTTTTTACTGTCCTTATGTGCAGAATAATAATCATACCATCTGCTTTCACTGGTTTGCTATGAAGGCCAGGAAAGATCAAAATACACAACTCAATCATAAAAATATGCACAGCCCCAGCTACAGGGAATCAGAGCAGACAACCAAAAATTGGCCATGCCAATTTCCAGCACCTTATTTCCACTCTCCAGGGTCAGTTCCCGACAATCTTACTTTCTTCTCCCTTCCATACCAGGTAACAAGGATCTCCTTAGCTCCCTGTTAAGATTTATCTTCTTGAGAACTCATTAGTCCCTTATCACAGAGAGCTCCATACAGGCAAAAAGGTGTTCCCAGTAGTGTAAATTTTACTAATCCAGTTTTTATGGACAGTAAGTATCCTATATCTTACAAAGATGCAACAAGAGATGAGGTCCTATTAAAGACAAAGTGAGAGCAATCATCTCTTCTTCTACTAGATGTAATTAATATACCTAGTTGACATGACTACCAATTTACATTTTTCAGAGGCTTCACATTTTCAAAGTAACTCTGTGATACAGGGAGAACAGGGGATATATTATCCTTATTTTCTATCAGAGGAAACTAAATTTGGATGGTTAAAAGACTTGCTCAAGTTCACAGCAAACTGTGTGAATACTAGGCACTTTACATACATGTATTATCTCATTCAACCTCATAAATTCTATGAAGGCATTCATTTATAATTAAGAGTTAAATAAACAAATGTGAAGTAAAACTGCTCTGTCATACAGCTAGTAAGTTACATAAAAAGTCTCCAAAGGCTCTGTTCTTAACCACTATGTAATAGTGTCTCATACTATTCATGTATCATTTTGAGACTATGACTTTTCCTTCTCCATCACTATGACCACATCCAGTCACTAAGTCCTGTTGTTCTCTCTCTTAAATGGTTCTCCCCAAATCCCACCTCTTCCTCTCCATCCTATGCTGCTGCCTTTATTCAAACCTTTATTATATGAGGCCTAGGAGATCATCAAAATCTATTATCTGTCCTCCTAACCTTCAGATGTGTCTTTCCAATTCATCTTTCGCACAAATACCAAATGATAGAACTTCCTAAAAATTAAATTGAATTGTTAATATTGAAATCCTTCAATAACCTTTCTAATCAAGACATAAAACCAAGAAGCCTTCATTCACTCATTTATTCCACAAATATTTGAGCTCTGATTATGTACTGGGCTACCCTATTGGGTGTAGCAGTGAACAAAACAGATATGGTCCTTGCTTTTGTGGAATTTACAGTCCACAGAGGTTATAATCTAAAATCAAATAATAACACAAGTGAGTGTAAAATTACTTGCTTCAAAAGAAGTACATGGTAAAATAAGATCATGTAATCTAGGTTTTACCTAGATTGGCAGGGTCGGGGAAGATTTTATTTAGGAAATGACAGAGATAAAATCTGAAGCATGGGTAAAAGTTTTCTATGCATAAAATGGTACCAAGAAGAGAGACAAGAGTAAGCAGAAGAAATACCATGTGCCAAGGTGCCATTAGGGTTAGAACATGGCTCTTTCAAGAAACTAAAAAGGGTTAATGTGGCTAGAGACCCTGAGAGTTAAGGGATGCATGGAATAAGATGAGGCCAGGCCAAGCAAAGGTTCTCTAGGTTGTATTAACAGTTTTGGTCTTTTTAACAGAGCAATGGGAAATTACTTAAATGTTTTAATCAAAGAAAAAGACATGATCATATCTGCATGGCTGCAACGTGGGGGAAAAATAGAGGGGAGCAAGAATAAATTTGGGATGGTTCAACATAAAAAATCAATAGAGGGCTTCCCTGGTGGCACAGTAGTTGGGAATCCACCTACCAATGCAGGGGACACAGGTTTGATCCTTGATCTGGGAAGATCCCACATGCCACGGAGCAACTAAGCCCGTGTACCACAACTACTGAGCCTACACTCTAGAGCCCGCGAGTCACAACTGCTGAGCCCGTGTGCCACAACTACTGAGGTCCATGTGCCTAGAGCCTGTGCTCTGCAACAGGAGAGGCCACTGTAATGGGAAGCCTGACCACCTCAACAGAGAGTGGCTCCTGCTCGCCGCAGCTGGAGAAAGCCCGCGTGCAGCAATGAAGACCCAACATAGCCAAAGATAAACAAGTAAAATAAATAAATTAAAAAAAAGAAAAAAATCAATATAATACACATTAACAGGATGAAGGGGAAAAAACATGTGATCGTATCAATTGATGCAGAAAAAGTATTTGACAAAATGCACTCTTTCATAATAAAAACAATAAAAAAAACTAGAGTAGAAGGAAACTACCACATCATAGTAAAAGCCACATATGAAAAACTCACAGCAAACATCATACTCAAAGGTAAAATATTGAAAGCTTTTCCTCTGAGATCAGGAACAAGGCAAGGATGCCTGCCTTCACCTCTTCTATTCAACATGGTGCTGGAAATTCTAGTCAGAGTAATTAGGCAAGAAAAAAAATAATAGTAAAAGGCATTCGAATTGGAAAGGAAGAAGTAAAATTATCTCTGTTTGCAGATTATGTGATCTTGTATGTGGAAAACCCTAAAGATTCAACAAAAAATCTGTTAGAACTAATAAATGAATTCAGCAAAGTTGCAGGATACAAAGTCAATAAACAAAAATCAGTTGTATTTCTATACATACTAATAATGAACAATCTAAAAAGGAAATTACAAAAACAATTCCATTTACAATAGCATAAAAAAATAAAATATCACACTGGATAAAATATTTGTGTTATATATAATGGACAAAGGGCTAATATCCATAACATATAAAGAGCTTCAGTAAAGTAATAAGAAAAGTACAAATACCTCCAAGGAAAAACAGGCAGAGAACTCACAGAGATAAATTCACAGAAAATTAAATAAAATAGCCAATAAATAAAGAGATACTAAGTATCACTAGCGACAAAATAAAAATTAAAGAATGAGATATTCTTATTTATGGTACAGGCAAAGTATTTTTGGTTTTTTTAAAAACTGACATCGTTCAGTGGTGGAGAGGGCTTAGAGAAAAGAGGAACTTTCTCCCATACCCTACTGATGGTAGCATAAATTGGTAGGCTAATTTAACAATATCTTTAAAAATTTTAAATGTTCATTTCCTTTGACTCAGTACATGCAATTTAAAAAATTTATCCTACCAAAAAACCCACATATGCAAAGAGATGTATACAAGAATTATCTCTGTATACCTTGTAATAGCTGAAAGTTGAAAACAACCCAAATGTTCATCAGGAATAAGAGGAATGGTTAAACTGCAGTATAACCATAAAACCTAATGCAATTCATGCTGTTAAAAAGAATGAGATAGGGGCTTCACTGGTGGTGCAGTGGTTAAGAATCTGCCTGCCAATGCAGGGGACACAGGTTCGAGCCCTAGTCGGGGAAGATCCCACACGCCACGGAGCAACTAAGCCTGTGTGCCACACTACTGAGCCTGCACTCTAGAGCCCACGAGCCACAACTACTGAAGCCCATGCGCCTAGAGCCTGTGCTATGCAACAAGAGAAGCCACTGCAATGAGAAGCCCGCGCACCACAATGAAGAGTAGCCCCCGCTCACCACAACTAGAGAAAGCCGGTGCACAGCAACGAAGACCCAACACAGCCAAAAATAAATTTAAAAAATAAATAAATTAAAAAAATGAGATAGTCTATATGTACTGACTGATATGGAAAAGTAACAGTCAAGTTGGAGATGAGAGTTGGATGGAAATAGGGCCTTTTTCTTTCTCTCCTTTTACTTTACATAAATTTTTTAGGTGTTGGATTGGGATCTTTTAACTTTGAGTAGAGCTTCTTCTGTATTAAAAAAAATAGAGGAAAAAAGAATATTAATTGGTGCCATGGGTTGAATTGTATCTCCCCCAAATACATAAGAAGTCTTAATGCCTATTACTTCAGAATATGACATCATTTGGCGATAGGGCCTCTACAGAGATATACAAGTTAAGATGAAGTCATTAAAGTGGGATCCTAATCCACGAGGACTGGTGAACTTATAAAAGGGGCAATTTGGACACAGCATGCTTACAGGCAGAATACCATGTGAACATAAAGACAACCATCTATAAACCAAGGAGAGAGACACGGAACAGATCTCTTCCTCACAGTCCTCAGAAGGAACCAACCCTATCACCACATCCATCTCAGCCTTCTAGCCTCTGGAATTGTGACACAATAAATTCCCTTTGTTTAAGCCACCCAGTTAGTGGTATTTTGTTGCAGCAGCCCTAGCAAACTAGCACAGTTGTGAACTTTCAGAAGTAGAGGACTCGTGCTTTGGGAAAATAACCTCAAAAAAGAATGAAAAAAACCCAAAAAACAAAGATATATTTTTAAAAGCACGAGCTAGGGTGCAGCATAATGCAGTTAAACAGAAGGAACCAAGAATACCCATCCTTGCCAATATCCCACAGGCTTATGAACAGTGTTGAGGGAATCCTTTACGTTTCCAATGGGCTTAGAGAAAGACACAGTAGTTAGAAAAGTGGATAACTTGCCAAGGGACTACCTGGAATGGCAAAGAAATGGCAGACAGGCAAAGGTATACATTTCTGTGGGATTACCCATGCCATAGAACTACATGAAATTGAGTGTAACATAACAGCACAAAACTACTGGACAGTGCCTATGACTGACATATCAATAGATAGTGTACTACAATATAAAATGAAAGAGAGACCTGGAAACACTGACCCTCATTCTCAAAAAGATGAAGATTATGATGTAATAAGACCCTCAGGTCATTAGAATTAGTACCATGGAAAAGATGGACAGAATCTAAGAGATATGAACCAACTGAGAAAGGGTTAATAATCCTGGATTTTAAGTTACTGGATAATATTGAATTTGCCTAGAAGACCAAGGTGAAGTTGTCTGCCATGAGCCAGGTCAGTCAGTGTTTCTCAACAAAGGCAGTCTTGACATTTTGGGTGGGTCAATTCTTCACTGGGCAGCATTGTCCTGTTTAACACAGGACATTTACCAGACCTCGTCCCAGATTACTAAATGCCATTAGTGACCCTAGTCATTATGACCACCAGAAATAACCCACCACATTCTGAACATCATCTAAGTATCTTCTCTAGTTCTCTGAGCTATAGGCTCAGATGAGTAAAGTCAGTTCTAGAAATAAAGAGAATTATATATTTGTACATGTGAACTTCTTATACTGCTGAAGTATCAGACCATATACCTTCATTACCATAACTAACACAATCTATTGCATTTATTTAACTTATTCTCCATTTTCCCAAACTAGAATGTAAACTCCATGGAACAATGAATGAAAGTATTGTTAATACTGGTATCACAGTGCCTGAAATAACATAGGTACTTGATAAATGCTTATTGCTTCCTGGATTAGTAAAATGATTGCACAAACGAATATATGAATGGAGAAACAAACATTAATGTGCACTTATCAAGGAAGGGCTATATCATACATGCTCAAATTCACAACTTCAACAATGACAAACACATTTTAAGCAGTTTATTAATAACAGTGACCTCAAGTTTTATAGGCCAAATGGTTATGAATGACCTTAAATGACAGGATCTGTATGATCCAACTAACTGTAAAAAGACAAATTATGATGATATATAATACATATGCTATATAATGTTCCAGCGAAATATTGGTTAAAATGTTCCATTTGTGTGTAATTGTCTTTAATGTGGCACTTCTGGGTTCCAATCTCAACTTTATCATTCACTAGCCAAATAATTTTATGGGAATAATTTAAAATCTCTGAGCCTCAGTTTTTCCTCATATGTAAAACTGAAATATTAATATCCTCCATGTAAGGTTTTTACGAAGATTAAATGAGATAACCCATGTAAAATGTAGCACATTATAGGTACTAAATATACGATGGTGCCCTTACATCCCTTTCCTTTTAAAATTTCCCACTCATGGCTTTCCACATAACAAACCCTACTGCAAAATTTATGAATAAACTTCATATTCAGTACCTTTTCTTGTGCCTATTTATACCCCTTTACAGTGTGAATAGCACTCCATTGCAATCCTTGAAAATTCAAATCATCAAATGCTCACTTATTTCTTTCCAAATTAGAAAGGAGAAAGAATGATGTCCCAAGTCTTCAAAAAGCCCTGTAATTATGACAAAAATAACTGCCTTGCAAGAACAAAAACCAGGAGAGGAAAGTGCTTGTGACTGACCAATATCCAGCCACTCACAAAGACCAGTGACAGTAATAACTTGGAAAAATTCTTAAGTGCAAAAGGGTACTTGCATATTAACAAATACCAAAATCAATGTAATAAGAACTAAAGCAGGTCAATCAGATTCAAACCCTGCTTCTGTCTAAACACCTGCTGCAACTTTGCTGTTATTAATTGAAAACAATAATTATCAGAGTCATTTTAAGAGTGTATCTGGGGCTTCCCTGGTGGCGCAGTGGTTGAGAGTCTGCCTGCCGATGCAGGGGACACGGGTTCGTGCACCGGTCCGGGAAGATCCCACGTGCCGCGGAGCGGCTGGGCCCGTGAGCCACGGCCGCTGAGCCTGCGCGTCCGGAGCCTGTGCTCCGCAACAGGAGAGGCCACAACAGTGAGAGGCAAAAAGAGTGTATCTGGCTACAAAGGGTCCCTGACTAAACCTTTAAACTTTATTTCCAAGTGAGGCTATATAAACAGAAAGAGTTGTAAGAAAATAAGATTCAACATAAAACCTTAAACTTGTATGAAGTTATCAGATTCATATCCTTTACTATACTCTGAATTAATTTTTTATATATCCTGTTATTACCTTGTAAATAACACACTTATAATGCATTATAAGAGTAATATGTGGGTTAAAAGTGCTAATTTGTAAAAAGGCAAGCAATTAAAACATATCCCTATTTTTGTAACCATACTCTGGTCATTCTTGATTTAAAAAAATTTTTATTAGAGCAATTTTCAATCATATAAAAGCATACGTAACAGCATAACAAACCCCCAAGTGCCCAAGACTCAGGTGAGACCGTTATCAAAGCCAATCCTCACCCACTTCTCCCCCATTTAATCATTTTGAAATACATTTCAGGTATCATTTAATCTCTAAATATTTCAATATATAATCTCTGAAACATAGGGACTATTTTAACATAACAAAACCACACACCTTAAAAATGAACAATTTCTTAATATCAAATATCCAAGCAGTATCAACATTTTAAAAAGTCACATATATATTTTTTAATAGACTTTATTTTTTAGAGCAGTTTGGGGTTCACAGCAAAATTAAGCAGAAGGTACAGAGATTTTCCATATACCCGCTACCCCAGCTACGTGCCTAGCCTCTGCCATTATCAGCATCCCCCACCAGAATAGTACATTTTTTTATAATCAATCTACACTGATACATCATTATCACCTAAAGTCCATAGTTACATGAGGGTTTACTCTCGGTCTTATACATTCTATGGGTTTGGATAAATGTATAATGACATTTATGCACCATTATAGTATCATACAGAGTACTTTCACTCCCCTAAATATCCGTGCTCTGCCTATTTATCCTTCCCTCTCCACTAACCCCTGTAAATCACCAATCTTTTTGTCTCCATAGTTTTGCCTTTTCCAGAATGTAATATAGTTGGAATCATATAGTATATAGCCCCTTTGGACTGCCTTCTTTCACGTAATAATATGCATTTAAGATTCCTCCATTTCTTTTTAAGGCTTGATAAGCTCATTTCTTTTTAGCACTGAATATTCCTTTTTCTGGATGTACCACAGTTTATCCATTCTCCTCCTGAAATCTTGGTTGCTTTCAAATTTTGGCAATTGTGAATAAAGCTGCTATAAACATTCATGTACAGGTTTTTGTGTGAACATGTAAGTTTTCAACTCATTTATATAAATACCTAGGAGCATGATTGCCAGACTGTATGGTAAGCCTATGTTTCTCTTTGTAAGAAACTGCCAAACTGTCTTCCAAAGTGGCTGTACCATTTTGCATTCCCACCAGCAATAAATGAGAGTTCCTGTCGCTCCACATCCTCACCATCATTTGGTGATGTCAGCATTCTGGATTTTGACCATTCTAATAAGTGTGTAGTAGTACCTCATTGTTGTCTTAATTTGCATTACTCTTACGACGTATGATGTGGGCAACTATTCATATGCTTATTTGCCATCGTATATCTTCTTTCATGGGGTGTCAAGGTCTCTGGCCCATTTTTAAATTGAGTTGTTTGTTTTCTTATTGAGTTCTCTGTATATTTTGGATAACATTTCTTTATTGGAAATGTCTTTTGCAAATATTTTTTCCCAGTCTTTGGTTTGTCTTTTCATCCTCTTCACAAGTTATTTCACAGAAGTTTTTAATTTTAATGAAGAGCTTATCTATTCTTATCATGGATTGAGCTTTTGGCATCTAAAAATTCATCACCAAATCCAAGGTCATCCAGATTTTCTCCTACATTATCTTCTAGGAGTCTTATATTTTTGCATTTTACATTTAGGTCTGTGATCTATTTTGAGTAAATTTTTGTGTAATGTGTAAGATCTGCATCTAGACTCAATCTGTTGCATGCAGATGCCCAGTTTGCCCATTGTATTGCCTCTGTTCCTTTGTCAAAGATAAGTCAACTATATTTCTGTGGGCCTTTTCCTGGGATCTCTCTTCTGTTCCATTGATCTGTCTGTCTATTCTTTTGCCAATGCCAAACTGTCTTGCTTACTACAGCATTATAGTAAGTCTTGAAGTCTGGTGGTGCCAGTCTTCCAACTTTATTCTTCTTCAATACTGTGCTGCCTCTACTGGATTTTTAGTCTCTATATAAAAACATTAGATTCAGTTTGTGGATATACACTAAATAACTTGCTGGAATTTTGGTTGGGATTGCACTGAATCTACAGATCAATCTATAGAACTGACATCTTGACAATATTGTGTATTCCAATCCATGAACATGGAGTATCTCTCATGAGAGTTCTGTAGTTTTCCTTACATATATCTTGTACATACAACATATTTTGTTAGATTTATACCTAAGTATTTAGTCTTGGGGGTGCTAACATCAATGATATTGGTTTTTAATTTCAATTTCTACTTATTCATTGCTGGTATACAGGAAAGCAATTGACTTTTGCATATTAACCTTATTATCTGGCACCCTTGCTGTAATCACTTATTGGTTCCAGGAGGGGTTTTTTTGTGAATGTTTTCAGATTTTCTACATAAATGATTATGCTATCTGTGAACAAAGACACGGGTTTATTTCTTTCTTCCCAATCTGTATACCTTTTATTTCCTTTTCCTGTCTTATTGCCTGAACTAGGACTTCCAGTACGAATGTTGAAAAGCAGTGGTGAGAGGGCACATCTTGCCCCATTCCTGATCTTAGTGGGAATGCTTCAAGTTTCTCACTATTTAGTATATCAGCTGTCAGTTTTTTGTAGATGTTCTTTATCATGTTGAGGAAGTTCCTCTCTCTTCCTTATCTACTAAGAGTTTTTATAATGAATGGGTGTTACATTCTGTCAAATGGTTTTTCCTGCATCTGTTGATGATCACATGATTTTTCTTCTTTAGCCTATTGATGTGATGGATTAAAATTAATTAATTTCCTAATGTTAAACTAGCCTTGCATAACTAGGATAAATCCCACTTGGTCATGGTATATGATTATTTTTATACACTGTTGGATTCAATTTGCTAATATTTTGTCGAGGATTTTTGCATCTATGTTCATGAAAGATATTGGTCCATAGTTTTCTTGTAATGTCTCTGTCTAGTTTTGTTATTAGAGGAATGCCGGCTTCACAGAATGAGTGTGGAAGTATTCCCTCTGGTTCTATCCTCTAAAAGAGATTATGGAGGAGTGGTATAATTTCTTCCTCAAATGTTTGGATTCAGCAGTGAACCCACCTGGGCTTGGTGCCTTCTGATTTGCAAGGTTATTAATTACTGACCCAATTTCTTTAATAGACGTAAGCCTATCCACATTGTCTACTGCATCTTGTATGAGTTTTGGCAAATTGTGTCTTTCAAGGGATTGGTCCATTTCTTCTGAGTTACCAACTTTGTGGATATAGAGTTGTGCATAGTATTCCTCTATTACCCTTTTAATGGAATGTGTAATGATGTTCCTTCTTTCATTTCTGATATTAGTAACTTATGTCCACTCTTCTTTTTCTTAATGAGCCTGTCTAGAGGCTTATCAATTTTATTGCTCTTTTCAAAGACCAGCTTTTGGTTTCACTGATTTTTCTCTACTGACTTTCTGTTTTCAATTTCATTGATTTCTACTCTAATTTTTAATATTTCTTTTCTTCTGATTACTTTGGATTTAATTTGCTCTTCTTTTTCTAGTTTATTAAGGTGGACACTTAGATAATTGACTTTATAGATCTTTCTTTTCTAATATATGCATTCAATGCTGTATGAGTCTTATATTTTTAATATAGTGTTTTTATTAAGCTTTTATGAATATATTTAAATTTTTAATTTTATTTAGTTTTTTAATGTTATACTTGAATCAAGAATCAAATAAGGTCCACACTTTATGACTGGGAATTTGTCTCAAGTCTCTTTTAATATATAGGTTCTCCTTCAAAAATATTTTACTGAAGCGAGTTCTCTGGTGGCCTAGTGGTTAGGATTCTGGGCTTTCACTGCTGTGGCCCATGTTCAATCCCTGGTCAGGGAACTGAGATCCCACAAGCCACATGGCCAAAAAAAAACTAATAATAATTAAAGAGATTTTTAAAAATTTTAAAATAGTGTATGGTACAGTGGTTTAAAAACAAACAAAGATTTTATTGAAGAAATTGAGTCATTTGTCCTGTACTTTCCCACAATCTGGATTTCACTGATTGCCTTCTTGTGGTGTTTAACCTGAGTTTCTCTAACTCTGTATTTCCTAAAATTGATTGCAAAATCTAGACATTTGATCAGACTTGACTTTTACTTTTTTGGGCAAGATTATTTTATAGATCCTGACTTGTTTTTAATTGAATCAATATCAAGAACCACTCTAAGAATTAAAAACAGAGAGGAAAAGAGAATAATTATCCAAAATTCCACCAAACAAAATGATCCATTTTCAGTTTTACACGTTCCTCTTAGATATACTTATTTTTATGCCCAAGAATAATCTTTATAATTAAAAACAAAGTATAACTATGAGTTTGCATTTTATTTTATTCCTACATCATAAGCATTTTCCATACAGCCTTATAAAGATTATTTTTAATGGTGGAATAAAATTACATTATTATATTTAACATCACTATCCAATTTTGTACAGAAATTATTTCAAATTTATTTGCTATTTTAAGTAACACTAGAGCTTCCCTAGTGGTGCAGTGGATAAGAATCTGCCTGCCAATGTGCGGGACACAGGTTCGATCCCTGGTCTGGGAAGATTCCACATGCCGCGGAGCAACTAAGCCCGTGTGCCACAACCATGGAAGCCCGCATGCCTAGAGCCCATGCTCCGCAACAAGAGAAGCCACCGCAATGAGAAGACCGCACCCCACAATGAAGAGTAGCTCCGACTCGTCACAACTAGAGAAAGCCCTTATGCAGCAACACAGACCCAACACAGCCAAAAAAATTAATTAAATAAAATTTAAAAATTAAAAAAAAAAAGTAACACTAAAATGACCATCTTTTTGATTACAAATCTCGTTCTTGGGAATTATTTCCCCCAAAAGGAATTAATAACTCTAAGAATTGATACATATAGCTCTTTGAATATAACCATGCTGATCTCAACTTAACATCACCTTCATTGTGTATTATCAACATTTTCTGTTTTTTTGCTATTTAGGCATAATTTTAATTTCTACTTCTTAATATAAATTTAAATATTTCTCCACTGTTTACTAACCCACTTAAACATCTCTTTTGCCCATTTATATATTGAAAATGTGATGAATGCATTATATAGCAAAGACACATTGTTAGTTGACATCCTATAACCACCTTCTGATTTGTTTTGTCAAAGGAAGCACTGATTTAAGACTCAATATCCTAATCTGGGTTTTTCAATTAATTCTGTTTTGATTTAGAAAAATTGTGACCCACCTAGATGAAATGTACAGATTCCTAGAAACACAAAACCTACCAAGTCTGAATCAGCAAGAAATAGAAAATCTGAATACATCTATAGCAAACAGATTGAATCAGTAATCAAAAACCTCCTAACAAAGAAAAGCTCCAAATCAGATGGCATCGCTGGTAAATTCTACCAAACATTTTTTATTTTTTGGCCACACTGTGTGGTATATGGGATCTTAGTTCCCAACCAGGGATCAAACCCATGCTGCCTGCAGTGGAAGCACAGAGTCTTAACCACTGGACTGCCAGGGAAGTTCCTACCAGACATTTAAGAACACCAAATCTTAAACTCTTCCAAAAAACTGAAAGGGAAGGAATATTTCCTAACTCACTCTATGAGGCCAGCATTACTGATACCAAAGCCAGACAAATACATTACAAGAAAACTAGAGACCAATATCCGTTATGAACACTGATGCAAAAAATCCTCAACAAAATACTAGCAAACCAAATTCAGCAACACATAAAAAGGATTATATATTATAGCCAAGTGGGATTTTTTTTCCTTGAATGCAAGGATGGTTCAACAAAGGAAAATCAGTCAATGTAATACACAACATTAAATGAATGAAAAAAGATCCACATGATCACTGATACAGAAAAAGCACAACAAAATTCAACATGCTTACATGATAAATACACTAAACAAACTTGGAATAGAAGGAAAGTACCTCAACATAATAAGGGCCACATATAAAAACCCCAAAACTAACATCATATGCAACAGTGAAAGACAGAAAGCTTTTCCTCTCAGACAGGAACAAGACAAGAACATGCACTTTTGCCACTTGTATTCAAACTCAGTTTTGGAAGTTTAGCCAGAGCAAATAGGCAAGGAAACCAAATAAAAGGCATTCAAATTGGAAATTAAGAAGTAAAATTATCTCTGTTCACAGATGGCAAGTACAAAACCCTAAAGATTGCATGCACACACACACACACACACGCACACACACACACACACACACAAAATGTAAGAACTAATAAGCAAATTCAGCAAGGTTGCAGGATACAAAGTCAACACGCAAAAATCACTTGTATTTCTATACACTAATAATGAACAAGCCAAAAGTAAGATAAGTCAGAGAGAGAAAGACAAATACTGTATCATACTGCTTATATGTGGAGCCTAAAAAATAATACAAATGAGTGTACATGCAAAATGGAAACAGATCTAACAGATACAAAAAACAAACTAGTGCTTACCAAAGGGGAAAAGGAGAGGGGGAGGGGAAAATTAGGGGTACAAGATTAAGCGATACAAACTACTATGTATAAATTAGATAAGCAATAAGGATATATTGTATAGCACAGGGAATCATAGCCATTATCTTATAATAACTTTTAATGGAGTATAATCTGTAAAAATACTGATTCATTATGCTATACACCTGAAATTAATGTAATATTATAAATTAAGTATACTTCAATAAAAAAATTTTAGTAATAATGAACAAGGACTTCCCTGGCGGTCCAGTGGCTAAGACTCTGTGCTTCCACTGCAGGGGGTGTGGGTTCGATCCCTGGTGGGGGAACTAAGATCTCACATGCCATGCGGTGCAGGCAAAAAAAAAAAAAAGTTAAAAAAAAATGAACAAGCCAAAAAATGAAAGAAGACAATTCCATTTACAATAGCATCAAGAAGAATAAAATACTTAGGAATTAAATTAACTCAGAAAATGACAGACTTGTACACTGAAGACAACAGAAGATTGACAAAAAAAATTTCAAGAAGAAATGCCATGTCCGTGGATCAGAAGATTTAGCATTGTTAAGATGTCAATATTACCCAAAGTGATCTTCAGATCCAGTGCAATCCCTATCAAAGCCCCAAAGACTTTTTTTTTCAGAAACAGAAAAATCCATCCTTAAATTCATTCATAAGGAATCTCAAGGGATCCCAAACAGCCAAAATAATCTTGACAAAGAATAAAGTTGGAAGATTCATATTTGATGGTTTCAAAATTTACTACAAAGCTACAGTAATCAAAACAGTGTGATATTAGCATAAATAATCATACAAAGAAGAGAATAAAACAGAGAACACAGAAATAAAGTTTCACACCTATAGATAGTCAAATGATTTTTCACATGGGTGCCAAGACAGTTCAAGGGCAAAAAAAGTCTTTTCAACAAATGGTGTTGAGGGTCTTCCCTGGTGGTGCAGTGATTAAGACTCTGCACTCCAAATGTAGGGGGGCTGGGTTCGATCCCCGGTCAGGGAACTAGATCTCACATGCATGTTGCAACTAAGAGTTCACATGCCACAACTAAGGAGCCCACCTGCTACAACTAAGACCCAGCGCAACCAAATTAAAAAAAAAAATGGTGTTGGGAAAACTAGATATCCACATTCAAAAGAATAAAAGAATGAAACTAGACTCTTACCTTAGACCATATACAAAAATTAACTGGGCTTCCCTGATGGCGCAGTGGTTGAGAGTCTGCCTGCCAATGCAGGGGACACGGGTTCGTGCCCCGGTCCGGGAAGATCCCACATGCCGTGGAGTGGCTGGGCCCGTGAGCCATGGCCGCTGAGCCTGCGCGTCCGGAGCCTGTGCTCCGCAACGGGAGAGGCCACGGCGGTGAGAGGCCCGCATACCACAAAATCAAAAAAAAAATTAACTGAAGTGGATCAAACACCTAAGCGTAAGTGCTAAACCTATAAAACTCTTAGAAAAAACATAGGGAAATGCTTCATGACATTTGATCTGCCAGTGCTTTCTTAGATGAGACACGAAAAGCACAGACAACAAAAGAAAAAACAGGTAAGTTGAACTTCATCAAGATTTAAAACTTTGGGGCTTCCCTGGTGGCACAGTGGTTGAGAGTCCACCTGCTGATGCAGGGGACACGGGTTCGTGTCCCGGTCCGGGAAGATCCCGCATGCCGCGGAGCAGCTGGGCCCGTGAGCCATGGCCATTGAGCCTGCGCGTCTGGCTCTGCAACGGGAGAGGCCACAACAGTGAGAGGCCCACGTACCACCAAAAAAAAAAAAAAGATTTAAAGCTTTGGTGCACCAAAGGGCGTTACTGACAGAGTGAAAAAGCAACTCATGGAATGGGAGAAAATATTTGCAAATCAAGATATCTGATAGGAATCTGATATCCAGAATATATAATGAACTCTACCACTCAATAACAAAAACCAATACTTTACAAAGAAACACAGTCAAGTTTCCATAAAGATATAATTAAAATAATAAGTAACCATTTAGGGATAACACACTATATACAGTGGTAGGTAACATATTTATTACTTTTAATATTCATAATTCATTCATTCAACAGATCTTTATTATATGTAATTGTGCAACTTAAGTGTTTTCACATTTATTTTACAGATAATGAAAGTGCCTTGTGCCCAAGATCATGAAGAAGCTAATAAATGGCTGTGAAGTATTCTGAACCTAGGTTTGTTTAGAAATATTGATCTCTTCTGCTCATTACAATGCTCTTAACACCACAATTCAACCCACTTTCAGTCTGAGAAATTACTACCTCTCTGCTTCCAAAGGAGTATAACCAGTGGCTATGTTTTAACACCAGAGGACAAAAAAACCTTGAGAAAATTGATCTCTGAAGTTATAAGCCAACAGGTTTTCTTAATGTAATTAAGGGTCTTATAAAGACCTTGTAATTCAGGGTCTTATAAAGGTTATTCTGTATTCACCACCAAAATTCCCAAATGCTAAACAAAACTTACTGTAATGCCAGTTATTCAAAAGTAAATTGCAACTAATTTAATATATAACTTCATTTAAAATAACAAATTGCCATCTAATAAAATACAAATCAGATATTTTTCACCCTTCTTTTTGAATTAAGTATAAAATTTGCTTTGAAAACATGGTATAAATACAGATGTTCCTCTCAGAAATGCTAAGAAAATAACATAAAAATCGCCATAAAATCTAACGAGTTTAAAATTTTTATCCTCTCCACTACATCTATGGGGAAAAAGCATGAGTTATACAGCCAAAAAAACCTTGGTTGGTTCATAGTATCTCAGTTTCTTCAACTGTAAAATAAGGATAATATCACCTTTTACAAAGGTTTACTAGAAAGAGTAAACTAGGTAATAAACAAATACAGAGTACGTACTAAATAAATGTTAGATCCCTTCTGATTCTCTTTTAGCTGGCTGCCCAGGAACTCTGTGGTCATAGTCCCGGTGTTGCTAGAGAAGTGTCCCTAGTACTACAGACCTCAATTTCATCACCCTCTTATTCTGTTTGTTCCTAAAACCATTGCATATTGCTTTGGAGTGTGGACTCTGGAAGTCAAAGAATCTGAGTTTGATTCTTAACTCTAGTTATTGGCTGTGTGATTTTTGAACAAGTTAATCATTTTAGACCTATTGTCAAATGTGGATTATAACACTACCTACCTCATAAGGAGTTACATATATTAAATAGGATAATATAAGCAGCTTTTAGAAAAGTGTCTAGCACATGATAAACACTCAATAAATATCACCTATCTCATTCTCCTTGCCACCACTAGCACCACCATCACCATCTATCTGCTTCCAACTGCAAAGCATCTGCAGCTTTGTAATTGTTTTGTTACTTATTTCATATACTTAAGCTTTGTCATCTATAGAAACGTGAACAGTATGTCTTAATACAGTGGCCACTTTTCTACCTTTTTTTGCATCTCTTTGGTTAAAACCAGAACACTAAGCAATAAATAATTCTCACTGAATGAATCAATGAGTAAACAAATAAACGGAAATGGATGAACAGATGGCAACACAGATTGGCCCTATAGGACTTTACTTGTTTCTCCATTCAAAAGTGCTTGTATTGCTAAGATAATGTAAAAAGCTCAAAATGTCTCCAAAGAAAAATACTGACCCTATCCCATGAAGTCAGGACTGGACTAGTATAAACTGGCTGAAAGTTTGATACAAAGCCATAGGGCTATGAAAATTTCAATTTTCTACTAGGCTTTACTTTCCCACTCCAACATAACTAATTCTCTTTTCTGAAACCTTCATCACCTATCCCTATTTCATCTTCTCTCAATGTTTATATTTCCTATATGAAGTATGAGCCAAGGATATAGAAATTTCTTAATGCTCTCACCACTAAATACAAAAATCTACCTCTGTCTTTCCCCACCTTTCTTCCCCTTGTTGAAAACCTAATCCTCAACAGATGAATAGATCCCATCCCTCTGACCTTCTCAAAAACTTTTCTCTTCCTTTGATCAATCTCCTTTTTCTCCTAAAACAACTTGCCTAGAGGATCATTCATGATTTTATATAAATACAGTAGTATCTCCCATCCTTAAAAAAATTCACCGATAATCACCATCTTCATTTAATAATTGCCCCAATTTTTTCTGTTCTCCCTTAGAAAACTTGAAAAGGACATCTCAGTCTCCTCACTTCTTATTCCATTTTCAACCCATTCTGGCTTCTGTATGCACAGCTCAACCAAGACTGCTTTTATCAATGACCCTGATGTAGTCAAGTCCAGTGGTCCCTTTCCTGTCCACATCTTATTGACCCTGATCAGCATTTGGCATAGGTGATAATCCCTTTCCTTTGACAAACTACATTCTTCTTTTGACTGCCAAGACAACACATTTTCTTGGTTTTCTGCCTGTCTCTCTGGCCACTCCTTCTCAGTCACTTGTACTGGGTCCTCCTTCTCCACTTGCCCTCAGTGGCTCAGCCCTGGGCCCTTTCTCTTTCCTCTGTACACTCTTCCCTAGGTGAGCTCATCCATTCCCATGGCTTCTCGCTGCACTCCCTACATGAGCTGCAAAGGCCAACATGATCTATTCCCTGATCTCCTCTCCAAGCTCTTTTTATGTGACCTCTCTTACTTGCTATACTTTAACCACACTGTATTCCTTTCAGTTTCTTGAATAGGTGCTTTCCTATCTCAGAGACTGTGTCCATGACGTTTACTCTTCCCGAAGCATTCTTCTCTCTGTTCTTTGAATGGCTGACTCCTCAAATTTCATGTATCACGTAAAATTCTGTCACTTCTCAGAGGACTTTCCAGACCTTCCTCCCCTTCTCCGTTTTTAATATTATTATCCCTCCTTGTTAATTTCCTTCATATCCCTTATCACAATTTGTAATTCTGTTTGTTTGCTTTTGGTTATTTCCACTAATCTTTACATGAGGGTAGGGATCATAATGTCGTTAGTATAAACTTAGCACCCAGCACAGTGACAGACAAATAACAAGAACTCAGTGTTTGTTGAATAAATTAATGATCTGGGATTCATATATTTGTTCATTAACAAACATTTATTGAGCACTGTGCTAGATGCTGGGGATACAAAGAGAAATCATAATCGCAAGATCCTTACAGACAAATGGGGGAGAAAGACAAAGACAATACTGTATGATAAGTGTTATGACATGGATGAGACTGACTTTTAGCCAACACAGCCTTTTGAAGGGTGTGAATGGAAAATATTTTCTAGCTTCATTAGAACTCAAGATTAATCCAAAATGTTGATCCTGTTTTACCATGCCAGAATGGTTACACTCATAATATCAATGATAAGACAGGACAAACAGGTTTTCAGGCAGAGTATGAGGGAAACTAAATTACCATGCAATATTCTATTTAAGGCATCTGTTTCTTCCTCTCACATCTATTGTTTCCCATCAAAAGGTAAGTAAATAGAAAATTAGGAAAATAAGCTTGTTTTGGTTTGCATCTATCTTCAATAGGAAAAACATATATGACTAACTTAAAATATTTTCCAAAGTCCTTACATCCCTTATATTCTGTATTTGATGCCATCATCCAAAGTCTCAAGGTGTTGTATAAGAAGATGTTCTGCTGCATTAAACGATAGTATTCATTTCTTCATTTATCCAACTAATATTTAGTAAACACCTATTATGTGCTAAAGCTGTGGATACAGTAGCAATCGAGGCAGAAAAGATCCTTACCCTCTTGGAGCTTTAGACTCAAAATAATAAACATGAAAATATATAAACAGAAAAACTGAAAATTTACTAGATCATTTCTAGAATTGATAATCAAGAAACAGCTAAATATTTCTACTGAAATACATTATAAGTGTATAGTTTAATACTCATAGATACTTGTAAAAGAATTTAAAGTGGATATGTCTAAGAAAATGAAAGTATCTGCAAAACAAATACCTGATAAAGAACTAGAATCAAAATATAAGAAAGAACTTTTAAAATTCAACAATAAGAAAACAAAAAAACCAATTAAAAGATGGGCAAAAGATCTAAATAGACACTTCACCAAAGAAGATACACAGATGGCAAATAAGCATATGAAAAGATGTTCATTATCATATGTCATTAGGGAGTTGTAAATTAAAACAAAAATGAGAGGGGACTTCCCTGGTTGTCCAGTGGCTAAGACTCACGCTCCCAATACAGGGGGGCCCAGGTTCGATCCCTGGTCAGGGAACTAGATTCCACATGGCACAACTAAGAGTTCACATGCTGCACCTAAAGATCTTGCATGCTGCAACTAAGACCCAGGGCCGCCAAATAAATAAATAAATAAATAAATAAATAAATATTTTTTAAAAACTAAGAAACTACACCTATTAAAATGTCTACAATCTAGGAATTCCCTGGCAGTCCAGTGGTTAGGACTCCTTGCTCTCACTGCTGAGGGCACAGGTTCAATCCCTGGTAGGGGAACTAACATCCCACAAGCCACATGGCATGGCCAAATAAATAAATAAATAAAATAAAATGTCTAAAGTCCAAAACTGACAAGACCAAATTCTGGTGAGGATGTAGAACAGCAAGAATTCTCATTCATTGCTGATGGGAATGCAAAAGTGGAAGATAGTTTGGCAGTTTCTTACAAAGAGAAACACAGGCTTACCATACTCTCCAGTAATCACACTCCTACATATTTACACAAACTAAAAACTTACATCCACTCAAAAACCTGCACACAAATATTTATAACAGCTTCACTTATAATTGCTTAAAACGGAAATTAACCAAGATGTCTTTCAATAGCTGAATGAATAAACAAACTTGTGGTATACCCATACAACAGGACACAATTCAGCAATTTAAAAAAATGAGGTATCATGTCACAAAAAGACATGGAGGCTCCTTGACACTGGTTTTAGCAATGACCAAAAAAAGCAAAAATAAACAAGCGGGAGTACATCAAACTACAAACCTTCTACACAGTAAAGGCCATCAACAAAAAGGCAACATATGGAAAGGGAGAAAATATTTGAAAGTCATATATCTGATAAGGGGTTAATATCCAAAATGTACAAAGAATTTATACAACTCAATAGGAAGAAAACAAACAATCTAATTTAAAAATGGGCAGAAGACATGAATAGACATTTCTCCAAGAAGATATATTAATGTCCAACAGGTATGTGAAAAGGTGCTCAATGTCACTGATCATCAGGGAAATGCAAATCAAAACCACAATGAGATATCAACTCATACCGGTCAGAGTGGTTATTATCAAAAAGGCAACAAATAACAAATGTTGGCAAGGATGTGAAGAAAAGAGAACCCTTGCACACTGTTGGTGGGAATGAAAACTGATGCAGCTGCTACAGAAAACAGTATAGAGGTTGCTCAAAAAAAATAAAAATAGAACTATCATATGACCCAGAAATTCCAGTTCTAGGTATTTATACAAAGAAAACAAAATTGCTAACTCAAATAGATATCTGCACCATCATGTTCACTGCAGCATTATTTACAATAGCCAATATATGGAAACGACCTAGGTGTCCATCAATAAATAAATGGATAAAGAAATTCTGGTATGTATTTATGTATGTATGTGTACACACACAAACACACATGCACACACACACACACAATGGACTATTAGCCACAAAAAAGAATAAAATCTTGACATTTGCAACAACATGGATGCAACTTGAGGGCATTACGTTAGTGAAATAAGAAATAAGTAAGACACCGAAAGACAAATACCAGACAAGTTCACTTATATGTGGAACCTAAAAACTACCAAATCAAAACTAAACAACAATAAATAATGAGCTCACTGAATCAGAGAACAGATTGGTGGTAGTTCCCAGAGGTGGGGTGGGGATGTATATGAAACAGATGAAGGTGCTCAAAAGACACAAACTTGCAGTTATAAAATATATAAGTCATAGGGTGTAGTGCGTGCCATCCTAACTACAGTTAATAATACTGTATTGCATATTTGAAAGTTGCTAAGAGAGTAAGTCTTAAAAGTTCTCATCATAAGAAAATTTCATAACTATGTATAGTACAGATGATAACTGGACTTACGGTGATCATTTCACAGTATATACAATATATACAAATATCGAATCATTATGTCATACACCTGAAACTAATATAATGTTATATGTAAATTATACTCAATTTTTTAAAAAGACAGGGAAGAATCTTAAAATGTATATTTCTAAGTCAAAGATGCTAGTTTGAAAGCCAACATAATGTATGATACTAACTATAAGACATTCTGGAAAAGCCAAAACTACAGAGCCAGTGAAAAGATCAGTAGTTTCCATGGTTCAGAGAAAGTAAGGGAGAAATACATAAGTGGGGGACAAGGGACTTTTAGGGTAGTATAACTATTCTATATGATATTGTAATAGGATAGATACTATGCATTTATCAAACCCATAGAACTGTACAACACAAAGAGTAAACTCTAACAAAAACTATAGCATGTGTTTCTTTTATAAGACTTTTGTTAATAACAATGTATCAATATTGGTTCATCAATTTCAATAATGTACCACACTAGTGCAAGATGTTAATAATGGGGTCCACTGGGGGGGGGCGGGGGTATATATACTTTCTGCTCAATTTTTCTGCTGTAAAAATAGTCAATTCAATAAGGAAACAGTAGTCTTAAATGACACATTAGACAACTTGGACTTAATAGATACCTACAGGACATTCCATCTAAAAAAAACCAGAATACACATTCTTTTCAAGTGCACATGGAACGTTCTCCAGGATAGATCAATCATATGCTAGGCCACAAAACAAGTCTCAACAAGTTTAAGAAGATAGAAATTATATCAATCATTTTTCCAACTGTAACAGTATGAAACTAGAAATCAGCTACAGGAAAAAAAAATGGGGAAAACACAAACATGTGGAGACTAAACAAGATGTTCCTAAAAAATCAATGGATCAATGAAGAAATCAAAGAGAAAATCAGAAAATACCTTGAGGCAAATGAAAATGGAAACACAACTTTCCAAAAATCTGTGGGATGCAGCAAAAGCAGTTAAAGGAGGCAAGTTTATAGCGATACAGGCCTACCTCAAGAAACAAGAAAACTCTCAAATAAAGACCTAAACTACCAACTAAAGGAATAAGAAAAACAAGAACAAAGCCCAGAGTCAGTAGAAAACAGAAAATAATAAAGACCAGAATGGATTTAAATAAAATAGAAATTAAAAAGAAAAAACAAAAAACAGAAAAGACCAATTAAACCAAGAGCTGTTTTTTTTAAAAAAGATAAACCAAATTGATAACTCAATAGTCCCACTTATCAAGAAAATAAGAGACAGGACCCAAATAAACAAAATAAGAAATGAAAGAGGACAAATAACAACTGATGCCACAGAGATACAAAAAATCATAAGAGAATATTATCAACAGTCATATGCCAATAAATTGGACAACCTAGAAAAAATGGACAAACTTCCAGAAACATATAACCTCCCAAGAATGAATCAGGAAGAGACAATCTGAACAGACCAATCACTAGTAGTGAAATTGAATTTTTGATTAAAAAAAAAAAAAAAACTCCCAGCAAACAAAAGTCCAGGACCAGACAGCTTCATAGGAGAATTCTACAAAACATATAAAAAAGAGCTAACTATTTCTCAAACTACTCTAGGGAATTCCCTGCTGGCCCATCGAACGGGGCATGGGTTCAATTCCTGGTTGGGGAACTAAGATCCCACAAGCCGTGTGGAGTGGCCAAAAAAAAAAGAAAAAGAAAAAGAAAGACACAAACAAACTATTCTAAAAAAATTGAAGAGCAGGGAACACTTTCAAATTTATTCTACAAAGCCACCATTACCCTGATACGAAAGCCAGACAAAAACACTACAAAAAAAAGAGAGAAAATTACAGGCCAATATCTCTGATGAATATAGATGCAAAAATCCTCAACAAAATATTAGCAAACAGAATTCAATGATATATAAAAAGGATCATACAGCATGATCAAGTGGGATTTATTCCAGGGATGAAAGATGGTTCAGTATCTGCAAATCAATCAATGTGATACACCACATTAACAAAAAGATAAAATTACATGATCATCTCAATAGATGGAGAAAAAGTATTTGACAAAATTTAACAGCCATTCATGATAAAAAAAAAAGAAAAAACTCTCATCAAAGTTGGTATAGAGGGAACATATCTTAACATAATAAAGGCCATTTATGACAAACCCATAGCTAACACCATATTCAGTGGTGAAAAGCTGAAAGCTTTTTTTCTAAAATCAGGAACAAGACAAAGGATACCCACTCTCAATCACTTCTATTTAACATAGTATTGGAAGTCCTAGCCAGAGCAATCATACAAGAAAAAGAAATAAAAGGTATCCAAATTGGAAAGGAAGAAGTAAAACTGTCATTATTCGCAGATGACATGACACTACATATAGAAAAACCCTAAAGTCTTCTCTGAAAAACTATTAGAATAAGTGAATTCAGTAAAGTTGCAGTATACAAGGTTAATACACAGAAATCTGCTGCTTTTCTATAAATTAATAATGAGCCACCAGAAAGAGAAAGCAAGAAAATAATCTCGTTTAAAATTGCATCAAAAAGAATAAAATACCTAGGATTAACTTAACCAAGGAGGTGAAAGACTGAAAACCATAGGACACGGATGAAGGAAACTGAAGATGATACAAAGAAATGGAAAGATATCCCATGTTCATGGATTAGAAGAAGTAATATTGTTAAAATCTGTACTACCCAAAGCAATCTACAGATTTAATGCCATCCCTATCAAAATACTCATGACATTTTTCACAAAGCTAGAACAAATAATCCTAAAACTAATATGGAACCACAAAAGACCCTGAGTTGCCAAGGCAATCTTGAAAAAAAAGAAAGCTGGGGTTAGCACAGTCCTTGACTTCAGACTACACTACAAAGCTACAGTCATCAAATAGCACAGTACTGGCACAAAAAGACATATACAGATCAATGGAACAAAACAGAGAGCCCAGAAATAAACCCATGCACTTATGGTCAATTAATCTATGACAAAGGAGACAAGAATATACAATGGAGAAAAGACAGTCTCTTTAATAAGTGGTGCTGGGATAACTGGACAGTTACATTTATTTTACAGAATAAAATTAGAACATTTTTTCATACCACCTACAAAAATAAACTTAAAATGGATTAAAGACCTAAATGTTAGACTGGAAACTATAAAACTCCAAGAAAACATAGAGAACATTCTTTGACACAAATCACAGCAATAGTTTTTTGGATCTGTCTTCTAAGCCAAAGGAAACAAAATCAAAAATATACAAATGGCATCTAATTAAACTTAAAAGCTTTTCTACAGCAAAGGAAACCATCAACAAAACAAAAAGACAACCTACAATATGGGAGAAAATATTTGCAAATGATATGACCAGGAAGGGGTTAATATCCAAAATATATAAAGAGCTCAAATAATTCAATATAAAAAAAACATACAACCCAATTTACAAATGGGCAGAACACATGAACATTTTTCCAAGGAAGACACACAGATGGCTAACAGGCACATGAAAAGATGCTCAACATCACTAATCCATCAGGAAAATGCAAATCAAAACCGTAATGTGATGTCACCTCACACCTGTCAGAATGGCTATCATCAAAAAAGTCTATAAATAACAATGTCAGAAAGGATTTGGAGAAAAGGGAGCCCTTGTACACTATTGGTAGGAATGTAAATTGGTACAGCCACTATGGAAAACAGTATGGAGGTTCCTCAAAAAATTAAGAATAGAACTAACATATGATCCAGCTATCCCACTTCTGGTTATTTATCCAAAGAATATGAAAACAGTACTTGAAAAAGATATAGACACCTATGTTCATCATGGCATTATTTACAAGAGCCAAGATATGGAAACAACCTAAGTGTCCATCAACAGATGAATGGATAAAGAATATGTAGTGTGCGCGCGCAAACACACGCACACACACAATGGAATACTACTCAGCCATTAAAACGAATGAAGTTCTGCCATTTACAACAACATGGATGGACCTAGAGAGTATTACGTTTAGTGAAAAGAGTCAGACACAGAAAGACAAAACTCTATGTTATCACTCATATGTGGAATTTAAAAAATGAAATGAATTAATATGACAAAACAGAAACAGACTCACAGATATAGAGAACAAACTAGTGGTTACCACTGGGGAGAGGGAGGAGGGGAGGGGCAAGACAGGAGTAGAGGATTAAGAAGTACAAATTACTGTGCATAAAATAAATAAGCTATAAGGATGTATTATACAGTACAGGGAAATACAGCCGTTATTTATAATAACTTTAAATGGAATATAGGGAATTCCCTGGTGGTCCAGTGGTTGTTAGGACTCTGCGCTTTCACTGCCAAGGGCATGGGTTCGATCCCTGGTCAGGGAACTAAGATCCTACAGCCATGCAGTGCAGCCAAGAAAACCAGAGTATAATCTAAAAATACTGAATCACTATGTTGTACATCTGAAACTAACATAATACTGTAAATCAACTATACTTTAACTTTAAAAAAAGACTATTAATTTCTTAAAGTAGGTACGTCCAGGGAGCTGGACTAGGGACTAGGGATATGTAAAAGTAGGTAGAACACTGCCATCTTTCAAGATATAAATATTACTTTGTTTAAAATAAAAATAGTACCAGGCCTCTTCATCCCATCTAAAAATGTGTGTTTTATTTTCAATTTCAACAGTTATTTTTAATATGATATATTAATTCTTTAAAGTATTTTTCACTTAAACTAAAAATATACTATAATGACATAAATATCAAAATATTATTAAATATATAGTTCTTTTATATACCTTTATAGACAAAATTACTCCTGACTACTGTGGAACAGTAATTCAAATTAAAAGCACAGATTAAAATACTGACTGTAGTCTGCCATTTTATACATAAACATATATAATATTATATAAATTATATAAACCTATAAAATCTTTGTTATATAAATATAAATTTATATAAAATATAACATTTTATAATTACATTTATAAATGTTCATTATATGTTAAATACCTATAATCCCCAGTGTGTAGAGGAAGATGGCTTTCTAGAACTATATTAAAAATTAATCTAGATCAGTTTTCAATGTCATTTTGACATTATACATGTCATCAAGCTATCTGTTTAAAACTAATGTGATGCAGATCATGTGTGGCTAAAAGGATTGGTACTACTGGAAATGAATCAAAAGGGAAAGAGTAACTGCAAAATAAAACCCCCAGTGTAGCCCACTTAAGTGGTACTGTGATAAACAGCATCCCAGACTTCCAGAAAACATACTTTCAGCACAGCACATTTCAAAATGTTTAATGGCATATTCTTCCCACAAAGTGACCTTGGTTAATCAAGTATGTTTAACAACTTTACAGAGATAAATCAGTGGCTAGCACAAACCTTTCCATTCCCTTTTCTTCCTTATTTAAACACAGACGTTCAGAGCTGCAAGGAAACAGAGATAAAGTCTATGCAGTCCTCTCCTTTTACAGTAGAGGAAACAGAAGCCCAGAGCTGTTTCATACCCATTTCAGTGTTGTTTTCATACTACCTGTCCTACAGTTCTCTTCTCTGTTCTGTCTATTCAAATCACCGTCTATTCAAACACAGTAAAAAAAACTCATCTATTTTGAATTCTACTTTTAAAGTCAGTTAATGTGGAAAAATAGTAAGTAAACTGGAGTGGTATATATTACTGCCACTAAATCTCTCCTTATTCCAGGACTTGGCACCCATATTGTTCTTTTCCTAATTTGTAGTTCAAGACCTGATAGGTGAAGTAAAACCTAAAATCCTGCTACCTTTGCTAGATTCCCCCATCAACTGATAGCACCAATCACTGAGCATTTTGTCTTCCTTTCAAATTCCCAATCCTTTACCACTGTCCAAAACTAATGTTCACCCAAAGACCATGACTTATATGTCTAGTAAGCAATCCAAATACAGATAAATTTTGTTGCTATGTCCAGTGCAGTAAAAGAGCAAAGGGCTTTGGAATCAGATAAATCTGTGTTAAAATCCATGCACTCTCATTTATAAGCTCTGAGAATTTAGGCAAGTTACCTAACCTTTCTGAGGCACATTTTTCTCCCCTGTAACTGTATCTCAGAGAATTCTGTTGTTAGACCAGATAAGCCTAGCATGAAGTGGAAGTGTTAAAAAAAAATGCTACTCTCATCTTTCACACCATCCTAAACAAAGTTTCTACGTGGTTAAGTATCAGTTCAAGAACTTTTACTTTAAAGACTATTCTTATGTCTACTTCAGTAGATAGAAGAGAGTCATTAACCAGCTAGCATCTTGTAAGTAACAACCTGCCACATAAGTGACAGTAATGGATAAAGTGTGATAAAGCCTTGTGAATGACCAATAAAAGATTAAAAACTTTTTTTTCCTTTAAAAATTCTTCTCCACTTTCAAAAAACTCTTTCCTGTACTCTTAAACTCAAAAGCTTTTCTTAGGCCTTTGAAGTCAAATAATCAAATAAAAAGGGGTCAAAATATTCAGGGCAAATGGAACTTGACAGAGAATGAATAACCATATTCTGCCAGATTCAGTGATTTCTATAGGAAATTACTATGGATATATAATAACAGTGATCACCTGAACTTAGAGGGCACCTTTCTGGAAAGGAGTTCCCTGTACCTTTTTCTTTTCCTCTGGCCGCACCACGCGGCTTGCGGGATCTTAGTTCCCTGAACAGGAATTGAACCTGGGGCCACGGCAGTGAAAGGGCTGAGTGTTAACCACTGGATCACCAGGGAACTCCCCTCTGTACTCTTTCTATTCTGTAATTTATCACCTATCATACAGCCGAAGTAGAGATTATGCTGCTATATGGAACAATTATCTAAATTAATAATGTGTGAAATCATAAAATAAAACTCACATTTGCTGAGCATTTTAGAGTATGACATAGTTTTCCAATTAACAATGAAGACAAGAATAGAATCCAGATGTCCTGATGTCCATTACAACAATATAGAAATAAACTGCAGTATTTTAACACTTTCATAAATTCAACATAATTATTTTATATTCTTCTTAATGACATTATACCAAGATAAATGAATGTTGTAACAAGTATAATATCTACTACTCATCAAGACCTGGATATAGGCCCTATGCTTTGCTAAATAATTTCCCACAATTTTCTATTAACTCCTTCTATATTCAAGTGCATTTTTATCATGGCTCATTCTCCTGTAAGATGATTTCCCTTTCCCTACTGCTAATTCCCCACCTGTGCTCTGCTGTGATCCCATTTTCCTCACATAATTTAGAACTGTGATCCATAAATTATATCCACTTTCTTATATCTCCTCCTCCAAACAGTCACTTTTTTTTTTTTTTTTTGGCCGCACCGCACGACATGCAGGATCTTAGTTCCCTGACCAGGGATGGATCCCGCGCCCCCTGCAGTGGAAGTACAGAGTCTTAACCACTGGACTGCCAGGGAAGTCCCAAATAGTCACTTTTTTTATCATGATTTTCCTGACTCCTTTTGCCATTCTGGGAAAAATTAAGCTCTCATTTCTCAACATTCCTAAAGCATTTTGTTCATACTGCTATTATGAATGAGGAGAGATGCTAGGAGAAGCAGTATGTCTGAAGGAAAGAGTCCTAGCTTTAAAGGTGGCTCTAGTACTTTCAAGCTGTGTGACCTTGGGCATATTCCTTGACCTCTCTGAGCCTCTAATTCTTGATCTGTCAAATAGTAAAAAATTAACCACTCATTCTACAAGATAGTAATGGGTATTCTACAAGACAGTAATGGAATGAATATAAAGCACACATAACTGGCTCTTAATACACTGTATTATAAATTGTTGTGGGATGGTCTGTTTGTCTACTCAGATCAGTAGTTCACAATGATTTTTTAAGCATTTTTGAAAAACTACAGGAAATCCAGATACTCCTCTCCCACACACTGAAATCAGTGCCTCTGATTATAAACTCTATGAGGTCATACATTCCAATTTATGTATACCTGAATCTCCAGTACCTAGCACAGAACCTTTCATATATTATTAGATGCTTAATATATGCTTGTTACAGTAAAGAGAATTTATTAGCTATAGATATTAAATAAAGAAATTGTTGGAAATAACTGGATAGTAGATATATTAGAATGGAACAAACTAAATTTCTTTTTTCGACAGTAAACATTATTTTACAAAATCACATTGCTTGGGGTATTTTTCTAGCTAAATTCCAAGTATAATTTGATTAATTTACTATCTAGAAAAACTATACATAAGTTTATAAGCCCCTTTCTTCCGAGGAGCTCAAGGATTTTTACAGACATTACCTCAACAATCCTTAGAACATCCCTGAGGAAGATGGAGATGGAAAAAGAAAAAAAGATGGAATATGAATCCATAATCCATATGAAGCCATAAATTTATAAATTCTGCAAATTCCACTCAGCAAAAATTCCATGTAATTTTTCAGCTTATGTGCATTTTGCCCCATTTTCTTTCTGAATCCATCTAAGTTACCTATTTAGTCATTACATCTGTATATGCTGGTCTGGAACAAAAGCATTTTTATTATTTGCTTAAGCAAAATTTTGGGACTTCCCTGGTGGTCCAGTGATTAAGAATCCGCCTTCCAATGCAGAGGATGCGGGTTCGATCCCTGGTTGGGGAACTAAAATCCCACATGCCGCGGGGCAACTAAGCCCGCGCGCCACAACTAGAGAGCCCATGAGCCGCAACTACTGAGCCTGCACACAATGAGAGAGCCCGCACACCACAACCAGAGAGCCTGTGCACTCTGGAGCCCATGTGCCGCAACTACTGAGCCTGCGTGCTCTGGAGCCCACGTGCCACAACTAGAGAGAAGCCCGCATGCCGCAACAAAGAGCCCACCCGCCACAACGAAAGATCCCGTGTGCCGCAACTAAGACCTGACACAGCCTAAATAAATAAATAAATAGGAAGGAAATTTTTAAAAAACAAGCAAAAATTTCAGAAAGTGTTATACACAGTAAGCAAAACATAGAACAACAAAAAAATGATGATTCTAATCCCCTAACAGAAAACTGACTGTTCAGGCTACTGACCATAGGTTTACTTCAGACTGCGAAATATTTAGGAATTAGACACATTATTTTCTCCAAATTTTAATAATCAGAGACTAACAGCCCAGTTTCAGCTTTAACTACTTTCTGCTCCCCATCATTTGGTTCTTTTGTTCTAGGACCCTATAGTAGCCCTTTTTGAATGCCGACCCAGGAACCATTCTCCCCCTTTTCCTTATTGAGAGAATCCCACTTTTGTTGAGGCAACACTGGGCTCAGCCCCAGGGGATGAATCATGATTGATCTTAGCCAATCCTGGCAATCCTGTTCCCTGTTGTCAGTCATTGGTCTAAACTGGACCTGTGGTCTAGAACCGGCCAATAAATTGAAAGAAGTTGCTTGGGATTCTTTCTACCCTGATGAGAGGGCAGCAAGAGGAATAGGCTCTTTTGCCACCAACCAGTTTCTCTGCATTTGGGAAGTAGTCAGGTTGGACTTGATGCTTAAAGCTGTGCCACTATCTTGAGACCACGAGGGAAAGGCCAAGAGAACTTCAGTGATCCTGACTCTACACCCAGACATAACAGAGTCTCTATTTTCAGGCCTCTTGTTATATGAAATAAATGTTACTTTTGTCTAAATAACTGAGGGCCAGATATTCTGTTCCTTGAAGTTGAAGTCAATCGAATTAATACAGACAGACCAATAAATCAGGCAAGAAAGGAAGTAGAGGTTAATTACTGAGTACTTTCTATTACATGTAATTTCATTTAATCTTCACAACAGCCCAATGAAAATTTTCTTTTGATTCGTTTATGAAAAAATAAAGCTTAATAAAGTTATATAGTTAAAAGTAACAAAGCTGAAGTTCAAATCCAGACCTGACATCAAACCTTACATTCTTTTTAAAAATACAAAATCCCATTTCCTCCTTGTTTACAGTTCTTGTTTAAAAAACAGACTAGTATATTGATGTGGTACTAGCTAACAGAATATAGGGAGAGCTAAGGAATATCACCTATTCTTATAACCTTGTCACAAGGATCTATAGCCTTCAACTCTTTTTTGTATCAAAGTTATATGGGGGGGAAGACAAAAACATATGTCTATGTGTACCAAAAGTTCCAGAATGTCTAGTACAATGGCAAAAATCCTATAGCAAAAACTGGGATGGATTCTAAGTATAATATTCAATTACTCAAGAATTTAAAAATATGAAGTCAATCACAAACATTTCTTAAATCAAAAGAATAACTTCCTTATTTCAAGCTATTCCATTAACCAAGTATCAATACAGAAACCAAAGTTACCACTTCCTCAGTTCTCATCTATTCATGAAAACTGATTCAGCTTAAATCTTCACAACAAAAAAAAATTATATAAACACTAAGAATCAGCGAGGTCATTTTTCATTTGGAAATTTACTAGAATTGCATGCTCAAAAACTATTTATGATGTCATCTCAAGGAGAAGTATGTTCACCTTATATTAACATTTATTAATTTCTAATTGAGCATTACAAAATGCACACGTCAGACTCCTGAGCTGATACACACAACTTACCTTCCCACATGCTCTGCAATGATGCCTCCTTTTGGTGAATGTAAACCTGGCTTCACATTTCATGCAATTTGGAGCCTGAGAATCTGGTACCCACACTGGAGCCACTTCACCCAGAGTGGTAAATGGCTTTCTAGCAGAAATTCCAAACTGACCAGCTCTGAGATCATTATCCGGGCTTTCTGGAGGTAATGCAATGCACTGTCTACTGGATATCCCAGACTCATAACTTTCTGAATGTTCCCCATTTGTATCAGCAATAGAGATATTTCCCAAAGAGGCATTGCATACATTGGTTGCTGAGTTTTCCCCTAATTTTGCTTTCCCAAGAACATCATTTTTGTTTTTAATATTATTTCCATTGTTTGCAGGAAGGTCATTTTGTAAGTGGTCTGATAATGGCTTTGGAATTTGAAGTTTAAGATTAGAAGGTTGCTTGGGTCTTGCACCGCCAAAAGGAACACTGATAGATTGCAGGTTTGCTACTATCTTGGGTGAAGATTGCCCAAGCACCGATGGAACCTGGCTACAGAAATTGTGTAAGTAATTTTTCTTCATTAGGTCACCAGTGCTGTTTAAAAGTAGTCCACTCCCTTCTGTGGCTTCATTTCCTCTCTGTTCATAAATATTTGAGTAGCATTCTGACTTGCTCTCCTCTATTTCCTTTTCTTCTGTTACTGAATCTTCTTTGGAAGGTAAAGTCTTTGGAACAAAACAAACAACTGGGCTCTGCATTCCATAGGAATCACAACAATTAGATAGTGGATTTGCTGCTGGTGTATCCATAACAGTGGAGAAATCGCATCCTTCACTTTCATTCATGCAAGTTTGTTTTAAATCTAGACCTGCTTCTGCCATTCTATCACACTCTCCTCCACTATCATCATAAGTATCTTCAGGCTGATTCATGTGCAGAAACTTGTCATTTTCTTTATTTACTTGGCTGTCATTCATCTTGTTTGGTTTAGTCAATTTCCAATTAATCATCTCCTGAGATTCAGAGAAATGCTCGGTCATATTAAGAAGTTCTGTAGTGCCAAGAATTTCTTCATGTTTACAGCCTTCATTTTCATCAGCTCTAACTTCACCAGGCACAAGGCAATCTGAAAACTGTTCACAGTTATCATCCCTGCCAGACCCATTAGGCATGTCAGCTTTGAGAAGCAAAGGTAAACCAGACTGGATGGATTCTTCAGTTGTTCTTTCTTCTGCTGGCTCTTTTTTCATCAAAATCCCCTCACTCAAGTGGGAAAAGGAGTTTGCACTTCCTAGATCTGTCCTAGGAGAGCTGGTTTTGCCAGTGAGAACCTCATCTGGTGTAGAGTCCTCTTGCTTTACAGCAGGACCTTCATCTGTTCCCTGGGATGAGATTACTGAATCTGGTGTTAAACTTGTAATCACAGACATGGTGGGGTCTCTATCTATATTTTCATCATCCTGTAACTGTGAAGGGGAACAGACACTGGCTAGATTATCAGATGAAGTAGTACATATGTATTTAACAGAATCCCCCTCTGCATTTGGTCTACTCAATGGATCCATTTGCTTCTCTGAGTTCATATCTTTTTCAGTGGACCCATTTACACTTAAACTAAATTGATCAGTTTGTCTGTTTTCGTTATCCAGTGAACAGCTAAAAGCATCCATGAGGGATTGACTATTATAATTATTACAATCCTGCAAATCGCTTTGTAATGTCCTTTTATCACAGTTATGCATGACGGCTACAACAAGAACGCTCTTCTCATCTGGCAGACAAGCTAGGTTTCCACATTTCTTCTCTCCCACTTCGACAGTACTGCATTGATCATCTTGATTACAGTTCCTCTTAATTAACTGGTCTTCTGCAACCGCATTTTCATCAATCCACATTGTGTTGATCTCTGGATTCAGACTACAGTCCTGTCCATTAGCACAATGGTCCTCTCCCTCTGTGTTAAGAGGAGCTGGATGAGCCAGGGAGAAGACTTTCAGTTGTGGCTGTGACTCAGAAACTGTAGGTTCATTCACACTGGCCAGTGCAGGGTTAAATGACAGTCGGGGAGAAGGGGGATCTAGAATCTTATTCCACCTTGTATCCAATAAAATAGGAGAAACGGTTTCATCTGAAAAAATAAATAATTGTAATAAGTTTGCTAGTAACACTGATAAGGCTAGGACTAAGTTAATCAACTACATTTGCAAATATGCCCTGAAATTAAAATATTCCTAGGATATGTGAAAACAGAATATTCCTAGGGTATGAAGTTTCTAATTTCTAGCTAAGGATAAGAAAATACATTTAAGACTATTCCCTGTATTATATATCACCAAATGGTAATATCTCAGAACATTCCAAACAACAAAAGAATTCTACCTCAATCTAGTTGACATAATTAAAGTGGCCCCCAGGCTGTACTTTGGGGCTGGGGAGGGGAGGGCAATAATGGGGAAGGCCTTGGACTGGCCCAGCACAACATGGGGTAGGGGCTAATCTAAGGTGGAAGAAAAATCAGAACAGTGATGAGGATACAGTAATTGAGCAGGAAGGAAAACAAAGGAATTTTCTGTGGAGATGGCATGCTCTGTAATCTACATCATGACTGAGATGTGGTTACATGGATATATCTCTTGGTCAAAACTGTACAGTTAAGATCTACACATTTTAATGTATAAATTTTATCTTAAAAAAATTGTAAAAAATAACAATGAAGCAGGGAGTGAGGAGCAAATGAAGATATATAAATGAAAAATGGCAGCCTGTCAATCGCTGCTGAAGTTGGGTAATGGGTACACTAGAGTTTATTACACTATTCTATTTACTTTGTATATATTTGAAATTTGCCCACAATAATAAGCCTAAAAGTTTGTTACAGCATGTGAAATTCTGCTTATAACCATGTCACAATACATTATTATTTAGGTTCATATTTATACTATTATCTGAGGAAATTTGGCAGAAAGTATCATTTGCCATATTAAAACAACCTTCTTATATTCTACCAATAAGCATAATCTCATTTAATGTTTCTGTTTATTTTTTAATAGATCATAACTATGATGGCATTTTTCCAAGTTACTGTGCTATGTGTGTGTCTAATTAGAGAAATAAGAAATTATGCACTTATTGCTTTTCCTGTTTTCCTATAGTAAATCTGATAATCACAGCCCTGAAATTATACAGACGTGCTTTCCTCTCATAAATCTTTAATGCTCCCTTAGCGCCTTGTTCATATCTCTATTAAAGCACTTTATTACACTGCATTGCAATGGTTTATTTACCTGACTTTTTCAGGCAGAAACCACTTCTTTCCATCAATGTAAATCCTTGCTTTGCACAGCGCCTGATATGTAGTAGGTAGCATATTCACGTAGCATTTATTTATTGTAGCACCATAAATATATGCTATGTGAGTATCTACCACTGTAAAAACATTGGGTGGAATATGAGATTAAATGATAGCTCCAAGAAGTATATAATCTAGTTGGAAAAATAAGAAACAGATACAATACACATGAATCGTTAACTAGCAGTACAGAATAGCATAAGTATTCAAAAACTATTATGTAGTAGTAGAAAATAAATTGAGAGGACAAACGTTATTTTACAGGCTGAGGCAGCAAGCTTGAATTCATGGAAGCAGGAGGAAATGGGCTGGGCTTCAAAGACAATTTTACAAAAAGTTTGGAAAACAGAGCATTTGTAAGAGGGGAACAAGTAAAAGTACAGCCCCAAACACAACAATCTGATAAAGCAATTAAGTAAATCAGTTTGGGTTGAAAAAAGAATTAGTGTAAGAAAGTAGTGAAAAGAAGCTAGAAAGATCAGATTGTAAAGGCCATAAAAAATCAGATTGCATGGAGAATGGGCTTAATATGCTCTGAGTGTTAAATGTTAAATCCTGAGTTTACCAAATTTGGGCTAGCAGAGACTTGAGATTTGGTAACATGTATTTCCTTTGAAAAAAGAAATCATAATTCCAAGCTGGTTCACAGAAATAAAAAAGAACCACTGCCTCTTATAAGAATATTTAATAATATTCAAACAGAAATGATCATGTATTAAAAATTTCATTACTCAACCACCAACTGGGTATAATGTTAATTATCTAATGTCATCACAGTTTGTGTGTGGTACATTTTTCATTTAAAGGAGGAAATTAACATGAAATGAGAAAACACTTTTAAAAAAATATATTTGGAAAGGTACCAGATTAGAGGTGGTAGTTTTAATGCAACTGGTACTGAGATGTTTAAAAAATAGTTGAAAACAAATGAAGAGCATAGTTACAAACAAGCTGGCTTCTGAAATTATTCTCCTTCTAAAGGAGTTATTTTGGTAAGCAAATGCTATATTTCAAACTAAAATGACAATTTTTACTGACTCAACAAAAATGTATTGCAAATCAACTATATACAAAATACCCTACTAGAATCTATAGAAGTCACAAAGAGACTGATGTAAAGAACTAATAATTTTATTAATGAGAGTCAATGGTATTCTAGAAGAATAGTATTCACAGGATTAGGTGTAGCATTTGTGTAGATGACAAATAACTGTGATAGGGCCAAACCAAAGAAGGGATTGAGAAAATACTTGTATAAATGACTGAAACTAAGAGGATAATACACCTTCCACCTTGGTATGTATAAAGCCCACCTAGATCCCATAAAATCCAAAAAGATTCGGTTTCATGTTTACATGAATCAGGAGTTAGGCTAGGGTTACAGGTTAGCTTTGGGTCATCAATGGTAAAATGTAAGAGCAGGCCATTCCTGGTATCTTTCTTCTCCCTTCTTACCCCCATGAGCACATATCTTTTTAATGCTTGCTCTAGCATAGGCCCAAAACAACAAAATCGAAACTAATCTCTCTTCCCAACTGCTATCAAAGAACAACCTGAATCACCAGATATAGTAAAGGTTTGGAGACTACTACTAAAATCATGGGCTTTAGATGGAAATATATCACTTTGTAAACTTGTCACATGCCATTTTCTGTTAGAAACCAAGAACACCAGGGAAGCAGGATAAGGTGAAAGACAGATATTTAATTATGGCTTACCCATTCCAGTCATACTGAAAGGTGAATTTAAGGAAAATTCCCTAAATGAAGTGAATCTTTAGCAGACATTTTTAGACTGGGCCTTGAGAATATATAATTTAATTAACCATTTGGTAGATACTTAAAAATGTAAATCTTTTAAAATTAGGTTTAAAATGGATCTTGCTTTATTGGTCAATCAATATGAAAGAAGCTATTTTTCTTAACTTGGGAAATACAATCACACATTCTAAAGCTTTTCCTGACCATAAATTGGATTCTAACCCTGCACTTATGAACAAACTAACTTGGGGAAGATGCTTAACCTTTCTGTGCCTCTATCTTCATCTGTAAAATGTAGGTAAGATTTACTTTCATGGGATTATTTTAAAGATTAAATGATATAATCCATGTGAATGATTTAGCATAGTATCTGGCACACAGTTAGGGCTAACAAAAATGTTAGTTCTTCCTCTGAATATTAATATATAATACTATCATTATTGAGGCATTGGACCTTCCTTTCTTTTTTTTAAGTACTGCATCCTCTTATAATCCCACATTTTCTATATCATAAATACATTTAAACAGAGTCACCAAGTAAATTCTCACCTTCGTTTTGTTCAAATTCATCTAACACCTTGTCCAGGTTGTAAGCTTCTGCTTGGAAGTAATTCTCCATCGGTGAGAAAACACCACTCAAGAGACTTGTTTAAATCTAGAAAATAGATCAAATTTGTATTACACTTTCAATTATTAAAATATAATTTATAGACATTACAACTGGTAAAACAGAAATAGAAAGGATCTTAAAACTACAATGAACAATTACATGCTAATAAATTGGACAACCTAGAATAAATGGATAAATTCCTAGACACATACACCCTACCAACAATGAATCATAAAAAAAAAGAAAATCTGAACAGACCAATTACTAATAAGGTGATTGGATCACTAATTAAAAACTATCCCATAATATACTCTCTGATGCTATACTACATCAGAGTATGATGCTAAACTATACTACAAAGCTACAGTAATCAAAATAGTATAGTACTCACACAAAAACAGACACATAGATCAATGGAAGAGAATAGAGAGCCCAGAAATAAATCCACACTTGTATGGGCAATTAATCTATGACAAAGGGAATGGGGCAAAGACAGCCTGTTCAATAAATGGTGTTGGGAAAACTGGACAGCTACATGCAAAAAAAAAAAAAATCAAACCAGACTACTTTCTCACACCATATACAAAAATAAACTCAAAATGGATAAAAAGACTTGAATGTTAAGACCTGAAACCATAAAACTAGAAAAAAACATAGGCAATATGCTCTTTGACATCAGTCTTGGCAGTTTTTGGGGGGATATGTCTCTTCAGGCAAAGAGAAACAAAAGCAAAAATAAACAAACAGAACCACATCAAACTAAAAAGCTTTTGCCCAGCAAAGAAAACTATCAACAAAACAAAAAGGCTGCCTACTGAATGGGAGAAGATATTTGCAAATGATATATCCAACAAGGGATTAGTATCCAAAATATACAAAGAACTCATACAACTCAACATCAAAAAAAAAACCAAAAAACTAAAAGTGGGCAGAGGATCTGAATAGACATTTTTCCAAAGAAGACAGAAGATGGCCAACAGGCACATGAAAAGATGCTCAGCATCACCAAGCACTGGGGAAATGTAAATCAAAACCATAAAGATATCATTAAACCTGTCAGAATGGCTATCATCAAAAAGAAAACAAATAACAAGTGCTGGAGAGAATGCTGAGAAAAAAGAACCCTTGTGTACTACTGGTAAAAATGTAAATTGATTCAGCCACTACAGAAAACAGTGTGAAGGTTCCTCAAAAAATTAAAAACATAACTACCATATAACCCAGCAATTTCATTTCTAGGTACACAACCAAAGGAAACAAAATCAATATCTGGAAGAGAGTCTGCACCTCCATGTTCACTGCAGCATTATTTACAACAGCTAAGACATGGAAACAACCAAAATACCCATCAAAAGATGAATGGATACAGAAAACGTGGTGTGTTTGTGCGTGCGTGTGTGCGTGCATGAATGTGTATAAGATAGAATATCCTTCAGCCATTAAAAGGAAGGAAGTCCTGTCATTTTCGACACCATGGATGGACCTTGAGGGCATTATGCTAAGTGAAATAAGTCAGAGAAAGACAAATACCAGATGAACTCACTTATACGTGGATTCCAAAAAAACCAAACTCACAGAAACAGAGAACAGATTCAGGGTTGCCAGAGGCAGGGTATAAGAGATGAAAGAAACAGGTGAAGGTGGTCAAAAGTTACAAACTTCCAATTATAAGATAAATAAGTTCTAGGGATATAATGTACAGCATGGTAGGTATAGTTAACAATACTGCGTCATATATCTGAAAGTAGCTAAGAGAGGTAATCTTAAAAGCACTCATCGAAAGAAAAAAATGTATAACTATGTGAGGTGATGGATGTTAAGTAAACTTCTTGTGGTAATCATTTCACAATATACACATATATTAAATCATTACATTGTGCAACTTAAACTAATACAATGTTATAAGATCTGACTTACATACATCATGAAATGATTACCACATGAATTTTGTGAACATCCATCATCTCATATAGATACAAGATAAAAGAAAAATATTTTATCCTTGTGTTGCAAACTCTTAGGATTTACTCACTTAACAACTTTCATATATAACATACAACAGTGTTAATTATATTAATCATGTTGTATATTATATCCCTAGTACTTATTTATCTTATAACTGGAAGTTTCTACCTTTTGACCACCTTCATCTAATTCTCCCTCCTCCCACCCTATGCCTCTGATAACCACAAATTTGGTGTCTTTTTCTGTTTGTTTGTTTGTTGTTTTTGAAGTGTAACTGACCTACAATACTATGTTAGTTCCCAGTGTACAATGTAGCAATTTACTATCAATATTTCTATAAATTACAAAATGATCACCATGGTCAACTTCTATTTATTAATTGGCTCCTGTTAGGTAACTTAAGTTTAGGTAGACAAACAGGCTGCATAATCTATGAATGGTTTTTCTTAAATCTGTCTTTGTGTCTAATGACTTACAGTTCAAAAAACTTTCAAATACATGCCATTTTTTAATAAAGATTGCATATTTAGACTGTCCAATGCAAAGAGATGAATAAAATTTCTCACAACACACAATCTAGCACATTTAATATACATCTACAATAGTTAGCATTTCATGGTCATTATATGTAAAATATTAGTAAACAAACAATCAGATCAACATATTTATAGTGCATCTACTGTATGCAGGGTACTGGGATCAACTGAAGTCTCAGATATCATCCCTAACATCAAGAATCTTAACATTTACTTAATGGTAAACAATGCTAAATAAGAAAATTTAAATAATAATAAATGATTTTAATAACAACACAGCACAAGAGACACAGGTACTACGTGATTAATCTGTCAGATAAAATTAACAGATAAGTGTACCTGAATAAGTACTGTAAAAGTTCAAGAAATGGGAATTTCCCTGGTGGTCCAGTGGCTAAGACTCCACACTCCCAATGCAGGGGGCCCGGGTTCGATCCTCAGTCAGGGAACTAGATCCCACATGCTGCAACTAAGAGTCTGCATGCCACAGCTAAAGATCCCTCATGCCACAACTAAGACCCACACAGCCAAATAAATAAATAAAATAAATATTTTAAAAGTTCATGGGGCTTCCCTGGTGGCACAGTGGTTGAGAGTCCGCCTGCCGATGCAGGGGACACAGGTTCGTGCCCCGGTCTGGGAAGATCCCACATGCCGCGGAGCGGCTGGGCCCGTGAGCCATGGCCGCTGAGCCTGCGCGTCCGGAGCCTGTGCTCCACAGCGGGAGAGGCCACAACAGTGAGAGGCCCGCGTACAGCAAAAAAAAAAAAAAAAAAAGTTCAAGAAATGGACCAGATCACGAGTCCGGATGGTCAAGAAAGGCATTATTTATGGATTTGAGCTAAGTCTGGAAGGACAGATAAAATTTTAACAGATATCCCAGAGAGGAAGATGTAGAAGTGAAATTTCAGGGGCTTCCCTGGTGGCGCAGTGGTTGAGAGTCCCCCTGCCGATGCAGGGGACACGGGTTCGTGCCCCGGTCCGGGAGGATCCCACATGCCGTGGAGCGGCTGGGCCCATGAGCCATGGCCGCTGAGCCTGCACGTCCGGAGCCTGTGCTCCGCAACGGGAGAGGCCACAACAGTGAGAGGCCCCCATACAGCAAAAAAAAAAAAAAAAAAAAGAACTGAAATTTCAAACAGAGAGAGACATGCAAGGAGTGATCTAGGAATCGGCAATTATTGAGGGGTCAGTGAAATTGGAGCAAAGATTTATTTACATGGGTAACAGCAGGACACAGCTGGAAACGCAGACAGGCATCATATTATGGAAGCCCTGGAATGCCAGTCTGAGAAAGATATTGTTTATACTTTAAGCAATGGGAAGAACTGTAGCATAATGGATAAGAACATGAACTCTAGGACTCGACTGTCCAAGTTTTAATCCTAGTTCCTAATTCACTTACTAACTATATGACTTTGGGGAAGTTAATCAATTTACCTGAGACTTAATTTTCATCTATAAAACTGAGTAATAATAGTACATACCGAAAGATTAAATAAACTGACATAGGTAACACATTTAAAACACTGCCTGGCACATGATAAGTGCTTCATAAGCAATTATTTAAGTTTTTAAGCCTCGGAGTTGATCATTTTATTATAAAATAAATAACCTAACAACAGTGATTACACAGGCTAGTTTTCAGCCCCATCCTCCCTTCCACTAATATTTATTGAGCACCTATTATGTGCAGACACTATGCTTGGTGCTGGAACACTACTTGAATATACATTTCTTCAATGTACCATGCCCTTTTCCTCTTCAAGACTTTTTATCTGTCTCCAATACACCCCCTCCTTGCCAAAATAACTCTGCATCTTTTAGCTCTTAGCTCAAATACTACTTTCACAAGAAGTCTTCCCTGAACCCCTAAAAAAGGTGATATCCCCTTATAATCTCTCACAGCACCTCCACTTTTCCCTTTATAATAATTATCACAATCTATAAACATACATTGGTGTGATTATTTGATTAATGTCATCTCTCCCACCAGACTGTAGACACCACAAAGATACCCACTAGACTGTGTTCACCATGTGATTGCCACAGAACCTGATGTGGTACCTATTCAATAAACACCTGTGGAATGAATAAATGAACAGTATAAACAGTTAGTGTTTATACTCTGTTTACACTCAAGAAGTTGTATTAAACTTCAATTATAATTATTGATTCAGGCAAGCATCAAAAACAGATGCCTTTAGGTAAACAGTTAGTGGAGAAGAAAATATTCACAATGCCTCAAAATATCATTTCACAGATGACTTAATAATTCCAAAGGAGAAAATGTATGTTTACAGCGAAGAGATGCAATAATCACTACCTTAACCAAATGATCAAGCTTAGCATCACTAACAGTTTAACAAGCTGACAATATGTATCTCCTGATGTGATGCAATAAGTTTAAAACATCACCTACAGTTATTCTTCTCCAAATTGTTTAATCTGAATTGAATCATGAACAATTACAAATCTAGAATGTGAGGCATTCTGTAAGACAGCTGTCCTGGACTCTTCAAAAAATTCGGTGTTATGAAAAACAAGATCATTCTGAATTGAGAGAGACTAAAGAGATTAAACAACCAAATGCTATGCATAAACACTAACTGGATCCTAGATCAAGAAAAATACACAAATAGGGACTCCCTGGCGGCACAGTGGTTAAGAATTCACCTGCCAATGCAGGGGACACGGGTTTGAGCCCTGGTCCAGGAAGACCCCACATGCCACGGAACAACTAAGCTCATGCACCACAACTACTGAGCCTGTGCTCTAGAGCCCGCAAGACACAGCTGCTGAGCCTGCACACCTAGAGTGCGTGCTGCACAACAAGAGAAGCCACCACAATGAGAAGCCTGTGTGCCACAATGAAGAGTTGCCCCTGCTCGCTGCAACTAGAGAAAGCCCGAGCGCCGCAACTAGAGAAAGCCTGAGTGCAGGAACGAAGACCCAGCGCAGCCAAAAATAAACAAATTAATTTTTTTAAAAAAGAAAATACACAAATACCCATACACAGCAAAAAAAAAAAAAAGACATTTAAGGGATAATCAGGGGAATCTGGACTATACATTAGCATTACAATAAATTAATAATCATTTTTTTGGATGTGATAATGGTATTTAAATTTTGTATGCGAATGTCCTTACTCGTAGGAGATGCCTGCTGAACTATTTAGGGAAGAAGTGTTATGTTATCCGTAACTAACTTTCAAATAATAACTTTCAAATAATTCAGGAAAAAAGTATGTGAGTGTGAGTGAGTGGCAAGGGTGGAGGAGGCGAGGAGAGAGGTGCTTGAGAAAGAGACAAAATGGTAAAACTTGATGAATCTGGTGAAGGATATATGGGTCTTCACTGTACTATTCTTTCAACTTTTCTATAGGCTTGAAATTTTTTAAAAGAAAAGGTAAAAAGTGTACTGAGCTTGTGGTGGGAAGCATTCCTTCCCACTTTGAATATAGAAATTCTAGACAAAATAGATTATTTTTAAAGAGTTTATACATTGAAATTCAAAAACAAGAAAGAGAAATATGCCATTAACCAAGAAGAAATCAAGCCAAAGCGATGAGTGAGAACTGAAGTGTGGCAGTTCACAGAGGTTACAGAACTAGACAGCAACCTTCAGACCTGGGATTTGAAAGCTAGCAGGTAGGATGGGAAGTATGTGCTATAAACTTCTAGAAGTTTCTGCATTACAGAAGGCCAGACTGGGCTCTCTGCATAAAGCCAGGAGCTGAAGAAAAAACTGCCCCAAGTGGCCCCAAGACTCAGCAATGGTGCAGGACGGAATAGTATGCCAATAAAATCAACTTTCAGAAATCAGAATCCTAGCCTGTTCCTCCCTCAGGATTGGTAATGAAACTAAGTCTTCCCATTCATGAACATAACATGGTTTATCTCTATACTTGCTCAGCTCTCCTCTTCCTGTGACTTGCAATAATGTTTTTAATTTTAAGAAGTCATTAAATATGGGACAATGGGGAGACAAGAGTGCATTTGACTGTAAAGGAGTAGCACAAGGGATATATCCGAGGTGACAGAATCATGCTGTATCTTAAACTGCAATGGTGGGTACATAAATCTACCTGTGATAAATGGGAGAGAACTACATACACTCATGAATATGCTCACAGCAGCATTATTCATAACAGCTAAAAGGTAGAAACAACCCAAATATCTATCAACTGATGAATGGACAAATAAAATATTAATTTCCTGGGTTTTATATTTTCTTGAGTTACCTAAGATGTAACGAATGAGAAAAACTGTGTAAATGAAACTTTCTACAGTATTTTTGCAACTTCCTGTGAGTCTACATTTACTTCAAAATAAAAAGTTGAGGGCTTCCCTGGTGGCGCAGTGGTTGAGAGTCCGCCTGCCGATGCAGGGGACACGGGTTCGTGCCCCGGTCCAGGAAGATCCCACATGCTGCAGAGCAGCTGGGCCCGTGAGCCATGGCCGCTGAGCCTGCATGTCTGGAGCCTGTGGTCCGCAACGGGAGAGGCCACAACAGTGAGAGGCCCGCATACCGCAAAAAAAAATAAAAATAAAAAAAATAAAAAGTTGAAAAAATTTTAAAAAAGGGAAAAATTATTAAAAATTCAATAAACAGGGAGCAGATGAAGAGGGCATCTGTGTAAGGGGGGAGTCAGAGCCCAAGTGTGGTGAAGCAGATGTCCTTGCATAGGGGTGGTCCGGCATAAATGTGTCAGAGCCCCAGGGGGAAGGAAACTGCCTACACAGGACAGCCTAGTGTGGGGTGTTAGAGCCCAAGAGAGGTAAGGAAGGCATCCACATGAAGAGGATGGTCTGGCAGACAGAGAGCAGCACAAGTGGGTAAGACGGCTTCATATGCAGGAGGGGTGCGGAGGAGATATAAGAGGGCAGTCCAGGGTGGCGGGTCAGAGCCTGAGCAGGATTAGAAGGACCAAGGGGAGAAGAGAGTGATAGGACATGGGTTACATGTAGAAAGATGGATCAAATAAGTGACTACATGAAGGGCAATGGGAGCAAGGTTTCTCACTGTTGGAGAAGGGGTTAAAATGCAGAAAATGCAGAAAAAGAGAAAACTGGAAAGAACCCTGCAGTGTTGGTTTGGAATCTGGGGTATCAGTTTGAACTCATGGACTTCAATAAACACACTTATAGCAATAAACATAGTTTTGTGTTCAATGAACATAGCAATATTATAGATGTAAAAGTGTGTGTGTGTGTGTACACATATATTCTCTAGTGCTATACACAAAGAATCTTGGAGCAGCAAATCCTCAGCTCAATTCCATGTAGCAATGAGCATACCTAGCACCAGATTTGATTTATAAATATTGTTATTCTCTAAAAGGAACAAGGGCCCCATGGAAAAATGGCTGATTCCAAAGCTGGAGTAGAAAAAATACAAGAACTTTGATGAGGATGGAGGGAAACATGAACCATCGCACATTGCTGGGAAGAAAGTAAAATGGTGTGGCAACCCTGGAAAACAGTTTGGCAGTTCCTCAAAAAGTTAAAAAGAGTTACCACATGGCATAGCTATTCCACTCCTAGGCTTACACCCAAGAGAAATGAAAACATATACTCACAGAAAAACTTATCTGTGAATGCTCACAGCAGCATTATTCATAACACCAAGAGATGAAAATGACCCAAAGATCTATCAACTGATAAATGGATAAATAAAATGTGGTATTATACATTGACAAAATATAATATTATATGATAATTAAAATGGATAAAGTACTGCTATATGCTACATCATGGATGAATCTTGAAAATATGGTAACTGAAAGAAGCAGACACAAAAAGCTACAGATTACATGATTCCATTTATATGAAATGTCCAAAACAGGCACAGAAACAAAGTAAATTAGTGGGTTGCCAGCAGCTGGGAGGAACTGGAGGGAAATGGGGAGTAACTGCTAACAGATGGAAGATTTCTCTTTGGGGTGAAAAATGTTCTAGAATTAGACAGTGGTGATGATTGCAAGACTCTGTAAATATATAAAAACCACTGAACTATACACTTTAAAGGGGGGAATTTTATGGTATGGTGTGTGAATTACATTTCAATTTTTTTAAAAAAAAGGAAGCGTCCAAGAATGATGGGGACATGTCAAAAGGACAGAGAAACCAGCTTGAAGGAGCTTCCACAGACCAAATCAGAGACAATTTGAGCATCAAAATAAATAATGGTAGCAACAGATTATAACCCACTGGATAAAACAGAAAGCCATGAGTCTTTACAACATAAATGAATGAATTCCAAGTGTGATGAGGAATGGGATATTTATATAGTTTCAAAGATCCTCTCCACAAAAATACTTACTAATTACAAAAAAAAAAAAAGAGTAACTTAAGAGGCAAATCCTGGCAGATGCCACCTTACACGAGTGATCAAAGTGAACACCATCAGTAATAGGACAAACAAAAATCCATGCTCCCTGACAGATTGCAATGAAGAGGACACAGCAATCTCCATACTAGGGGAGGCTGTGGGAGGACTGGGGGGCGGCAGGGACAGGAGGTGTATAGAAACTCCCTGTACTTTTTGCTCAATTTTTCTCTGAACCTAAAACTGCTCTAAAAAAAATAAAGTCTATTGAAGAGAAAGAGATCAAGATGGTAGAGTAGGAGAACAGTGCAACTCACCTCCCCGCACAAACACATCAAAAATACATCTACATGTGGAATAATTCTCACTGAAAACTAACTGGAGACTGGCAGAAAGACCCTTATACAACCAAGGCTGTAAGAAAGATCCACGTGGAATCAGGCAGGAAGGGAAGAAAAGTGATCAGATTGGGACCTGTGTCCCTGGGAGGGGACTCAGAAGAGGAGGGGGATTTCATGGGTGGAGAACCTCCCTGGGGAGTGAGTGGTTTGAGCAACATATTGGGAGCCCCAGCCCTGGGGTCCAACACCAGGAAGACAAGTCCCCTTGGCTGGTTGGAGGGCTGGTGGGACTAACAGGAGGGCTGTGGGAAGCCCAAGATGAGCGTACACACCCTTGTTTACTCCCAAAACAGAGTGGGGAGGGTGGATTGAAACTGTGTGGAACACTGGCTGGTCTCCCAACTAAGTGCAACATGTGATTCTAAACTCGGTGCTCTTGACATAAAGGACATTATTTGTACATCTGGCAAAACTTGAATAAGGTCTGATAATTAGATGGTGGTAATGCATCAATGCTCATTCCCTGATTTGATGGCTGTATTGTGGTTATGCAGGAGAATGTCCTTTTTTGTAAGAAACACAGTTTCAAAGGTGGTAGGGGATGCAGCTAGCAACTTACTTTCAAATGGTTCAGAGAAAAAAGACCTCTGTACTATACTTGCAAACTGTCTATAAACTTGAGATAGTTTTTTTAAAAAACATTAAATGCACAAAAACTATCATATTTTTAATTTCCAGGGCACTTTCTTTTTCTGATCCTTTTTATGACATCTTGAGCTTATTTCATGGATATAATTTTTTTCCTACCATTCTAATTACCTATAATTTAGTCTGGTTTTTTTTTTCTTTTTCCCCAAACCTCCTTCTGTTTTCAGTATTATTTCCTCCAAGTTCCTGTTTTGTGTTTTGACCTCTGTCTTCACATTGGACGCTTTCCCCAAATGCCTCACATTGAACAAATGAAGTACTAAAAGCCAACTGGAAGCTCTGCATGTGTGGCTTCTCAACTGGGAGGCTTCCACTGCATGGTGATTGGGTGGGAACACAGCTATTTCATTGGGAGACCTCCAAATGTCAGTATATGTAGGTCTTTTCTTTGGACTCCAGAAAAGAGTCTTATAATCTCCTGTAAGAGGGTGTAGAGATGTTAACACCAGAGATGTAATCACTGTCTGAAAGAAGAGTAGAGGAAGGGGTGAGGGGAAGGATCTCACTTTAATATATAGGATTTCCCCATATCCTCCTGCTTTTACTTTGGTGCCTCATCCCTTGGTATCTGTTATGTCTAATGTCCCCAAGTCTTGATCCTCTTTAGTTTCATCTTCCAAGAAAAACCTGTGGTCTCCCAAGGACATGGGAGAGGAGCAGTCTTCTCACTGTGAAAGTTGGACCACTCCAAGAATTTTTTTTTCTTAATTTACTTATTTGGTTGCACTGGATCTTAGTTGCAGCAGGTGGGCTCCTTAGTTGCAGCCTGCAGGCTTCTTAGTGGTGGCTCGCCGGCTCCTTAGTTGCAGCACGTGGGTTCCTTAGTTGCGGCATGCGAACTCTTAGTTGCAGCATGCATGCAGGATCTAGTTCCCTGACCAGGGATTGAACCCTGGCCCCCTGCATTGGGAACGCGGAGTCTTATCAACTGTGCCACCAGGGAAGTTCCCTCTCTGAGGATTTAAATCTTATGTTAAGATTCTTTACCTGCCTTAGAGAAGCATCCACCTTTTATTCAAAACAGAAGTCACTAAATATCATATATATACAGTTGACCCTTGAACAACATGGGTTTGAACTGCATGGGTCTGTCTATATATGGATTTTTTCCATAGTAAATATTACAGTACTACATGATCCACAGTTGGTTGAATCCATGGATACAGAACCTCGGATACGGAAGAACCACGTATATGGAGGGCTGATTATAAGTTATATGCAGATTTTCCACTGCACAGAGTAGTCAGTGCCCCTAACCTGCACGTTGTTCAAGGGTCAATGGTACATCTCAAAGAGGAATATAATTACTTAATTCAATACAGTTTCTTCCTGAGAATCTCTTCTTTTTTATTCTACTGATCAGAGTCCTTTTAGACACTGTCTTGAATCTCAGTCTTAAGGGTGCGACTTTTACAGCACTTATCTGATAGTTCCTTGTATATCTCCTTCACTGTTACTTCCTCTTTATACCATATACTACTTACAGTGAACATGTGTGCATTCACACATAAAACATTATTGAGCATCTACTATGTACCACGCATTGTCTTAGTCATTACGTTACAATGACAACTAAGACAATGTCTTTGACCTAAAGGTGCCCAATGTTTCATAGAAGATGGATGAGTAAACTTAAAATATGAAACACTGTGGTATGTACTAAATGATATATGCACTGGGTACTACGGAGCCAAAGAAGAAGTAAATCCAAATCAAACTGAGGCAGGAGTATATTATTTGGGGTAGGGTGGGCTACTGTAACAAATACTCCAATAACTTATTATTGCTGACTAATTATTATTTATTATTACTGATAGTCTTTGCAGTGGGTTGAAAACTTCCTAAAGAGGAGATACCTGAAGAATAAGATTTTGCCAGATGAAGGCAGACAAAAGCACTCCCTCTCACACTCACATGTGAGAAAGCTAGGGGACGAGAAATACCTTGCCAACTGCAAGCCCAGAAGTTCTGGTGAGGAAGGTACTACTGCTAAGTGCTTAGGAACTCAGTCTCTTGCCACACACTGTAAGACCCAGGCCTCTATCCTCGAAGCTGACGTGGAAAATCAGAGAACTCAGCAGAGCATGCAACACTCCATGAGTGAATGGCATAATCAGTTTCTGAAACCAATCTCACTCACACACCCTCCCCTCCCACCACCATTTTCTACCCCTTAAATAATCATAACACTTGAAAGAAAGCAAAGAAGATTCCTAGTCAGGAAAAAGTCAATGATTAAGGAGTCTTGCTCTACAAGAATTAATAAAATACTTCCAATTTTCTGCTGGAAATGATTGCTCATCACAACTAGTCTAAACATACAAAATAAAATAATATAACTGAATCTGTATTTCTGATTCCTCACTCTAAAATAAGATTTCACTGCTTAGCTCTTGCATGATTGACTAAGAAATATTAATGACATTAATTGGGTAGCTATACCACTATTTTCTCCTAACAATATTGCTCAAGTCCATGTTCTTTTTCATGCTGAAATTACCGTTCTATACTCAAGGTAGAAGTTGACTCTAAAAGGGAGAAGCCAAGTACTAGCAGAGAAATTATCATTTTGACATAATTCAACAGGAATTTTAAAATATCCTTTTTTTCTGGACTTAAGTCAAACCTTTTTTTTAAAAAAACAATATTCCTGATTTAATAAGGAACAATGTTATAAATGAAGCAAGCAGCATATATATATACGTGAGCATTATTTTCTATAGATCTGTTTTCTCAATTTCAATCTCTCTTAAGAGAAACAAGATCATTGGTTTTCTTACCTTTTTTCCCTTACACACGTGATAAGGAACAGACTTCTCTGTGCTTACTCATGATGCTTGCTGCACCACCAGCCAGTCCTGCTGTTTCAGTATGCTCTGTTTGATGCTAAAGAAAAAACACATTGCTCATTACATTTCCTAAAGTAATAAGCCCTGATGTTCTTCATATTAACCTACCATAGCCAGACAAATAAAAGCTATGGGACTTCAACAATAAATTACAATTATACCTTAAGATTCAAAGACCTGGCCAGCATGGAATGCAGCAGCAGACACATTATATTGTCTAAGAAGGCCCAAATTTAAACATTTCAATGAACAGTTAAGAATTTCCGCACACTTCTTATTTTCAATGAGTAATACAAAGTGAAAGATCAAAGGCAGAGGCACTTTCTATCCAATGACTCTTAATTCATAAAAATATTACTTATTTATATTTCAATAGGCCCTCCAAGAATCCAAAGCTAACAAAATTGCTGCTTCACAAGAATGGCCTCTGTTAGTATGATTTTTTTTTTCTATACATACAGAATTCTTAAATTGAGATTCAAAAGATTCCTGCTGGGACTTTTTATTGCCAAACAACTGTTTTTCCTCCAAATGGAGTCCCTTATGATTTCAGCCCTCCTCCACTGCTTAGAAGCAATGGATTAGCAGTTGAAACTAATCAGAATAAAACTAAGTATCTCATATTATCTGTATAAAGTATCTAACCTACAATCACAGCATTTTCAAAACAGGAGAGTATCTCAGAAATGATCTAATAAACATCACTTAATTTTTTTTTGAAAGATTTGGTTTTTGATGTGGACCATTTTTAAAGTCTTTATTGAATTTGTTACAATATTGCTTCTGCTTAATGTTTCAGTTTTTTTTTGGCCTGGGATCTTAGCTCCCCGACCAGGGATTGAACCCGCACCCCCTGCATTGGAAGGCAAAGTCCTAACCACTGGATCACCAGGGAAATCCAAACATCACTTAATTTTAAAGATAAACTGAGGCACTAAAAAAAATGTTTCCTGGGGCTTCCCTGGTGGCGCAGTGGTTGAGAGTCTGCCTGCCGATGCAGGGGGACACGGGTTCGTGCCCCGGTCCGGGAAGATCCCACATGCCGCGGAGAGGCTGGGCCTGTGAGCCATGGCCTCTGAGCCTGCGCGTCCGGAGCCTGTGCTCCGCAACAGGAGAGGCCACAACAGTGAGAGGCCCACGTACCGAAAAAAAAAAAAAAAAAGTTTCCTGACATTATTACAAACGTAATTCTATCTGATGTGAAAATGTGCTTATTAAAATAATAAGCAAGTATTCTAAAAGGCTGGAAATTCAAGTTTTCAGAGAACAATAAAAAATATAGAATGGGGCTTCCCTGGTGGCGCAGTGGTTGAGAGTCCACCTGCTGATGCAGGGGACACGGGTTCGTGCCCCGGTCTGGGAAGATCCCACATGCCGCTGAGCGGCTAGGCCCATGAGCCATGGCCGCTGAGCCTGCGCGTCCGGAGCCTGTGCTCCACAACGGGAGAGGCCACAACAGTGAGAGGCCCGCGTACCGCAAAAAAAAAAAAAAAGAAGAAAAAAAAAATGGAATGGAAATCACTGATGAAAGATTTTCCTGTCTTGAGAACCTGAAAAAATATGTACATGCTATATACTCCAAATGAGAAGTGTTGTTGATGCTAAGAAACAGACTTAACATCTATCAAATAAAGGACTAAATCATATCAGAAGTATGAAAGGGCTGTATGGGATAGAAGTTCCAAGGTCAAAATGAGAATGAGGTCAAAGTAATACCTCTAATACCTAACCAATTAAAGAGTTTTTTAAACAAATAAAATAAACCCTATAAATTCAAATTCAAATTCTGAGTATGTGTGTCTATTTTAACGTGTGAGGCAAGTCCAATAATATTATGTAACTGTCTCAAAAATCATAGGTTTTCCTTCTGGAATTAGATCCCTTTGACCTTCTAGCCTCAGTTGGTAAAGTCTCAAACCTGGTTAAATCCAACTGTCTACCTACTCCATACATTCCCCTAAGCAGCTTAAATGTGGCTAAAGGAGAATCACAAAAGACGGTGACTCCTCTCAACTTCACATTTATGACTTCACACTACATTTTCCTTTGTTAATCTACTTTCAACCCTGTACCTCATCTTCACCTTCTGATACGCCTGGAATCCCTCAATTCAAAGCTTTCATAATCCATTTCTACCAGAAAATAACCCTCTAGTCTCCTGGAGGACAATGAGGAAAGTCACTTGACTACAAAAGATAAGGTAGAATACCTGCAAAATTAAACCACTCGTAGCACAGACTTCCAAACAATCTCCATTTTCAACACCCCATCTCAACTAAGCCTTTAGAGATCCCTAGAGCCTCCACATCACAAGACTCTCTAAGGTTCTGTGGGGGGTAAAGACTTCCTTCTCATCACCTCTCCCTCTGCAGGCAAGCACTTTACAGCTTCTTTGTTCTAAAACCTTTCTTTACTTTTTCCCTTTTTTATAGCTTATTTTTAAATTTTTTTATTTAAAAAAAAGTTTATACAGTTTTTAAAGCTTACTTTCCATTTACAGTTATTACAAACTATCAGCTGTATTCCCCGCATTGTACAATACATTCTTGAGCCTACCTTACACCCAACAGTATGTACCTCCCACTCCCTGACCCCTATAGTTCCCCTGTCTCTCTCCCCACTGGTAACCACAAGTTTGTTCTCTATATCTGGGAATCTGCTTCTTTTTCGTTATATTTGCTAGTTTGCTGTATTTCCGAGATTCCACATATAAGTGATATCATATATCTGTATTTCTCTGTCTGACTTATTTCACTTAGCATAACGCTCTCCAAGTCCATCCACGCTGCTGTAAATGGCAAAATTTCATTCTTTTTTATGTCTGAGTAGTATTCCATTGTATGTCTATACCACATCTTCTTTATGCATTCATCTATTGTTGGACACTTAGGTTGCTTCTACACCTTGGCAATTATAAATAACACTGCTGTGAACACTGGTGAGTATGTATCTTTTCAAATTAGTGTTTTTGGCTTTTTCAGATATATAACTAGGAGAACTGCTGAATCATACGGAAGTTTTATTTTTAGTTCTTTGAGAAATCTCCATGCTGTTTTCCACAGTGGCTGCACCAATTTACATTCCCACCAACAGTGTAGGAGGGTTCCTTTTTCTCCACACCCTCTCCAACACATATTATTTGTGTTCTTTTCAATGATAGCCATTCTGACAAGTGTGAGGTGATATCACATTATGGTTTTGATTTGCATTTCTCTGATGATTAGTGATGTTGAGAATCTTTTCATGTGCCTGTTGGCCATCCGTATTTCCACTTTGGAAAATGTCTATTCAATTCTTCTGCCCATTTTTTAATCAGGTTGTTTGTTTTTCTGCTGTTGAGTTGTATGAGCTGTTTATATTTCTCCCATTCAGTAGGCTGTCTTTTCGTTTTGTTGGTGGTTTCCCTTGCTGTGCCAAAGCTTTTAAGTTTAATTAGATCCCATTTGTTTACTTTTGTTTCCTTTACTTGAGGAGACATCCCAAAAAAATATTGCTGTGATTTATGTCCAAGAGTGTTCTGCCTATGTTTTCCTCTAGGAGTTACATAGTAACCAGTCTTGCATTTAGGTCTTTAATCCATTTTAAGTTTATTTTTGTATATGGTGTTAGTGAATGTTCTAATTTCATTATTTTACATGTAGCTGTCCAGTATTCCCAGCACCATTTATTGAAGAGACTGTCTTTTCCACTGTATATTCTTGCCTCCTTTGTCATAGATTAACTGACCATAACTGCATGGGTTTATTTCTGGGCTATCCATCTTGTTCCACTGATCTGTAGGTCTGTTTTTGTGCCAGTGTCTACTGTTTTGATTACTGTAGCTTTGTAGTATATAGTCTGAAGTCAGGGAGGCTGATTCCTCCAGCTTCATTCTTCTTTCTCAAGATTGTTTGACTACTTCAAGAAGTTTGACTTCTTTTGTGTTTCCATACAAATTTTAAAATTATTTGTTCTACTTCTGTGAAAAATGTCATTGGTATTTTGATAGGGATTGCACTGAACCTGTAGATTGCCTTGGGTGGTATGATCATTGTAACAATATTGATTCTTCCAATCCCAGAACACAATATATCTTTCCATCTGTTTATGCTGTCTTCAATTTCTTTCATCAGCACTGTAATAGTTTTTGGAGTACAGGTCTTTTGCCTCCCTTAGGGAGGTTTATTCCTAGGTATTTTATTCTCTTTGTTGTGATGATAAATGGGATTGTTTCCTTAATTTTTCTTTCTGCTATTTTGCTGTTAGTGTATAGAAATGCAACAGATTTCTGTGTATTAATTTTGCATCCTGCAACTTTACTGAATTCGTTCATCACCTCTAGTAGTTTTCTGGTGGTAATTTTAGGATTTTCTATGTATAGTATCATGTCATCTGAAAACAGTGGCAGTTTTATGTCTTTCTTTCCATTTTCTATTCCTTTTACTTCTTTTTCTTCTCTGATTGCTGTGGGTAGGACTTCCAAAACTATGTTGAATAAGAGTGGTGAGACTGGGCATCCTCATCTTGTTTCTGATCTTAGAGGAAATGCTTTCAGCTTTTCACCATTCAGTATAATGTTAGCTGTGGGTTTGTCATATATTGACTTATTATGTTGAAATATGTTCCCTCTGTGCCTGTTTCTGGAGAGTTTCTATCACAAATGAATGTTGAATTTTATCAAAAGCTTTTTCTGTGTCTACTGAAATGATTATATGCTTTTTATTCTTCAATTTGTTAATGTGTTGTATTACACTGATTGATTTTCAGATATTAAAAAATCCTTGCATCACTAGGATAAATCCCACTTGATCATGGTGTATGATCCTTTTAATGTATTGTTGGATTTGGTTTGCCAGCATTTTGTTGAGGATTTTTGCATCTATGTTCATCATAGTGTTATTGGCCTGTAATTTTCTTTTTTTCTTACATCTTTGTCTGGTTTTGGTATCAGGGTGATGGTGGCCTCATAGAATGACTTTGCAAGGGTTCCTTCCTCTGCAATTTTTTTGAATAGTTTCAGAAGGAGAGATGTCAATTCTTCTCTAAATGTTTGGTAGAATTCACCTGTGGAGCCATCTGGTTCTGGACTTTTGTTTGTTGGGAGTTTTAAAATTACTGATCCAATTTCAGTACTGGCAATTGGTCTGTTCATATTTTCTATTTCTTCCTGGTTCAGTCTTGGGAGACTGTACCTTTCTAAGAATTTGCCCATTTCTTCTAGGTTGTCCACTTTATTGGCATATAGTTGTTCATAGTAGTCTCTTATGATCCTTTGTATTTCTGTGGTGTCGGTTGTAACTTCTCCTTTTTCATTTCTGATTTTATTGATTTGGGCCCTCTCCTTTTTTTTTTCTTGCTGCATCTGGCTAAAGGTTTATCAATTCTGTTTATCTTTTCAAAGAACCAGTTTTTAGTTTCATTGAACTTTTCTAGTGTTTTCTTAGTCTCTATTTCATTTATTTCTGTTCTGATCTTGATTTCTTTCATTCTACTAACTTCAGGTTCTGTTTATTCTTCTTTCTCTAGTTGCTTTAGGTGTAATGTTATGTCATTTATTTGAGATTTTTTTCTTGTTTCCTGAGGTAAGCTTGTGTAACTATAAACTTCCTTCTTAGAACTGCTTTTGCTGCATCCCATAGGTTTTGGATCACCGTGTTTTCATCTGTCCCTAGGTACTTTTTGATTTCCTCTTTGATTTCTTTAGTAATCCATTGGTTGTTTAGTAGCATATTGTTTAGCCGCCATGTGTTTGTGTTTTTTACAGTTTTTTTCTTGTAGGTGATTTCTAGTCTCAGAGCACTGTGGTCGGAAGAGGTGCTTGATATGATTTCAATTTTCTTAAATTGACCAAGGTTTATTTTATGGCTTAGCATGTGATCTATCCTGCAGAATGTTCCATGTGCACTTGAAAAGAATGTGTATTCTGCTGCTTTCAGATGGAATCCTCTATACATATCAATTAAGTCCATTTGGTCTAATGTGTCATTTTAAGGCCTGTGTTTCCCTACTGATTTTCTGTCTGGGTGATCTGTCCACTGATGTAAGTGAGATGTTAAAGTTCCCCACTATTATTGTGTTACTGTCAATTTCCCCTTTTATGTCTGTTAATATTTGCCTTATATATTGAGGTGCTCCTACGTTGGGTACATATGTATTTACAATTGTTATATCTTCTTCTTGGATTGATCCCTTGATCATTATGAAGTGTCCTTCTTTGTCTCTTGTAATAGTCTTCATTTTAAAGTCTCTTTTGTCTGATATAAGTATTGCTACTCCAGCTTTCTTTTGATTTCCATTGGCATGGAACACTTTTTTCCATCCCCTCACTTTCAGTCTGTATGGGTCTCTTGATCTGAAAGGAGTCTCTTGTAGCATATATGAGTCCTGTTTTTGTATCCATTCAGCCAGCCTATGTATTTTGGTTGGAGCATCTAGTCCATTTATATTTAAGGTAATTATCAATATGTACATTCTTGTTGCCATTTTGTTGTTTTGGATTCATTTTTGGATTTATTCACTTTCTTCTCTTCTCTTGTGATTTGATAACTATCTTCAGTGTTATGTTTGAATTCCTTTTTCTTTTTTGTGTGTGTATCTATTATAGATTTTTGGTTTATGGTTACCATGAGGTTTTTGTATAGCAGTCTATATATACATGCTTATTTTAAGTTGCTGATCTCTTAATTTCAAATGCACTGTAAAAACTATGCATTTGTATTTTCCTCCCTTCACAATTACTGTTTTTGATATCATGGTTTACATCTAATTGATCTGTGTATACCTTAACTGCTTACTGAGGATATACATGATTTTACTACTTTTGTCTTTTAACCTCCTGACTAGCTTTGTGTGTGGATGATATACTACCTTTACTGTATGTTTGCCTTTGCTGGTAAGTTTTTTCATTTTGTAATTTTCTTGTTTCTAATCATGTCCTTCTCTTTTTTGCCTAGAGAAATTTCTTTAACATTTGTTGTAAAGCTGGTTTGGTGGTGCTGAACTCTTTTAGCTTTTGCTTGTCTGTAAAGCCTTTGATCTCTCTGGGTAGAGTATTATTGATTTTAAGCTTTTCCATTTCATCACTTTGAATATATTGCGCCACTCCCCTCTGGCCTACAGAGTTTCTGTTGAAACTGATAGCCTTATTGGGAGTTCCTTCCTATGTTATTTGTTGCTTTTCTCTTGCTGCTTTTAATATTCTCTTTATCTTTGTCATTTTAATTACAATGTGTCTTGGTGTGTTCCTCTTTGGGTTCATCCTGTATGGGACCCTGTGCTTCTTGGACTTGGGTAACTGTTTCCTTTCCCAGGTTAGGGAAGTTTTCAACTACTATGTTTTCAGATATGTTCTCAGGCCCTTCTCTCTCTCTTCTCCTTCTGGGATCCCTATAATGCAAATATTAGTGCACTGACTTTTGGCATCATAGAATTGCTTTTTTGGAAGAAACAAAAGAAATTCAGTAAATGGATAGATATACAACATAAAATACAGTATATAATGCCTTAAATACATTTCAAGATACATAGAAAAAAAAGAACTCCTTCAATATTCTACTCAATGTCACCTCCCAATGTGATATTAACAACTAACCACTATGTTCTCTATGTTCTCACAGTACATTTATATTAACAACACTTTTCATATTACATGGTAGCTTCTCCCTTTATAAATCTGTTGCACGCCACTAAATAATAAACCACGCAAGGCAGGAAACCCTTTTTATCCATCCCTTTATCCCAATACCTCAGCACAGTGCTTGTCATATAGTAAGTATTAAAAATACGTGGGATGATTTCATTAAGTATAGCATATAACACACTCCCATGGCAAGGATTCCAAATAAATAGCTTCTAATTTTATCCCCCTCCTTTTATTTCTACTACATCTGCCTTAGTTTAGGCCCTCATTAGTTATCTCCCAGATTGGTTCAATATAGTTTCCAAACTAACGTCACTGTCTCCTTTGGTCTAGAAAATATATCCTTTCGTAGGCTTACCAAAATAGCTTTCTAAAAGAAAATCAGATCACGTTATTCTTCTGCTTAAAAATCCTTAAATAGCTCCCCATCTCACCTATTTAAGGGACATATCTCTGGAGGTCACAATGATGGGTCGTCATTTGCTACTACATATACTACCCAGACTGATTGTGCTTTCCTAGCTAACTAAATGGATACCCTTCCTCCTTTCCCCCAAGAATGAAGTGTAGTTTTTTAGCATGGCATAGAGATCCCTTCAGAACTTGTTTTCCAACCTGTTCTCCCACTACTTTCCAAGGCTCCAATCATACCAAACTACTAATATTTCTTGTGAGATGCTCTGCCATGCTTCTCTATCATTGCATGTTCTGTACCTATGTTGGACTATTTTTTATTTGCCTAACTTGCATTACCAAGGTTCAACTCATTCTCACCTTAACCTAGGAAGCCTTCCTCAATTCTCTACAGACTGTTTTAGAAGAGTCACCCTATGTTCCTTTCATGCATCTCTCTACTAATGGCAGCAGAGACCAAATGAATTTACATTATGGGTAATCCTGTTTTTCTTCCCCATTGGACCGTGAGTTCACTGAGATCAGGGCTATGTCTTCATGCTCTTTAACCCAGGGTATAGCACATAGTGTTCAACAAATGTCTCATGAAGAAGTAAATTGAATGAAACTAATAAAGTTCATACTTAAGTAATCAACCTCATGATGAAGATTTCTTCTTCCCTAAGAAATAAATATTTCTGAGTGTGTGTCTGTTGTAGGAGAGAAGGACAGTAAGCAAATACAAGAGAGAAACAAAAAACAGAAATTTTCTAGTAGGAGAGAGAAAAAGTGACAAGGATTTAAATAATTGGGAAATGTTATCATTATTATTCAAACACAGGCCCTTTAACATAATAATTACCCTTCTGGAGATTTATCTTAAGGAAATAATTAGATAAATACAAAAGATGTAAAACAAGTTAACTGTTAGATTGATGTTTAAAACAGTAAGTAGTGAGAAAAATCTAAACGTCGAACGGAAGTATCAATTTACAAAATGGTACAAATGTAAGACTCCATATTTGCGGAAAGACTTAAAAGTCTTTAAAAATATATACACTAAAATATAATAGAGAGTCTCAATAGTGTTTGGGTGGTTTACATTTTAGTCAAGCTTATCTATAGTACTAATTTTTCTTAGGATGAATGTATATTATTTGTTAATAAAAGAAAAGAGAATTGAGCATCCATGAATTTCAATTAATAAAAACCCAAGCTACTTAAATTTTTACTTTCAAATATGAAAACTGAAAAAGGAAGGAAATAGGGAAGACAAGTATTTTAAAAGATTATCTCTCTGGGGTGTACAAAGACAATTAAAATTTTAATTATAATATGGGGAAAGTGAAAGAAGAATCATCTAAAATTAAGAAACCAAGATATTCTTAAAAAATAAACCTATAAGGAAAAATGACAAGAATAAAGATGATATTTAAAATACAAGCAATTTATAGGAATCTCTGATGTGGGCTCGTTTACAACAGAAGAGATTTATTAAGGTAATAATTTCCAAAATCCTGGCCATAGGTTTAAAAAAAGAAAAAGAATAAACTAGAAAATATTCTCAGTTAAATAATGTTTCCGGTCTTGTCTCTAATTAATACTATTCACCACAGAACAAATTCAGTATCTGCGTAGTAAGCAAACTTCTTAATAGCATTTCCACCAAGAAGTATGACAAAGAGTTAAACTCAATATATACAAAATTGCTTCAAAATCCCAAAGTCCTCTTTCTTGGTTTCCTATCCTAGTCTGGGCAGGGCTCTCAAGGTAGGTGAGGCAGATTATATTTCCAAAGATGAGGAATTCCCTGGTGGTCCAGTGGTTAAGACTCCACGCTTTCACTGCCAAGGGCCTGTGTTCGATCCCTGGTCAAGGAACTAAGATCCCGCAAGCCATGTAGCACAGCCAAACAAACAAACAAAAAACCCCAAGATGTCTGCTGCAGTACCTCCCATCCCACATGATCTTCTTACAAGAGTGGTAAACTCTATGTCCCCTTCCTCTAAAGCTGGGCAAAACTTCACGACTACTTCAACTAATAGAGCAAAACAGGAGGGACACAACTTCTAAAACTCGGTCAAAAAGGTAATAGAGTTTCTGGCTGTTTCTCTTGGGACACTCACTCTTTGAATCCAGTTATCATGCCAGAGAGACCACAGGGAAAGGCTACATGTAGGTGATTTGGCCCATGAACCCTCACATATGTGCATGAGCAAACCTCAAGATGACCCTAGCCCCAGCCACTATGTGACTACAACTTCATGAAGACCCTGAGAGAACCTCTTAGCTAGTATAGTCAACCCCTAGAACCACAAGAGAGAATTAAATTGTTGTTGTAAGCCACTATGTTTTGGTGTAAATTATTACATAACAATAAATATATGCAACAGTAGGTTAGTAATTTGATACTCTTCAACCCGACCTTATATAAATAGTCTAGAAAAAAGGGTAAGAACCAGAAGACGAACAGGCAAAAAAGAAGACCCCTGATGGCAGCTTCTCCTCTACTGACTTATTTAGCTCCAGTTCCAAATTTACATATCCCACTCAATAAAACAGACTTTGGGCTTCTTAGAGTACAGTTTAGGAAACATCTCATTATTCAAACCAGAAGCTAGGTGAGGGAGGGGGTCTTACCTCCTTCTCTAGAAGCTTACAAATGTTTTCCCCCCAACATACAGTATTCTACTAATGAGAAAAGAGTTCCGGTAAATGCATTCTTTCGTCTCATTAACTTCCCAGTGTCAATTTAATACTCCGCATGGATTGGCACCCTGGGAATTCATCTATCTAGCCAGTTCCTTAATTAGTCTATGTATCATAATCCACCTGGCTCACCAATCCTAAAACATAAGCGCCATTCTAGATACTCCCTCTCCTTTCCCCCCACCTCTACATTCACTCTAACACCAAGTATTGCCAATCTTGCCTTTTAAATCTCTCATATCCATCCACTACTCTACATTCCCAGGCCATATCCCACACCACTGACATCTTTCTGTTGCCCAGATTTTTGCAAGAAAACTAACTGGTCTCCCTGCCCCCCATTTTGTGTCCATCTAGCCTATTCTCTACACAACTAAAAAACACAGGTCTGATTATATTATTTTCATACTTAACACCATTCAATGGTATCCTATTGCCCTTAGGATAAAGTCCATACTTCTATAACATAGCTTTGTTGATTTGGTTTCTGCTTACCTCTCTAGTATGAAACCTTCTCTTTATTCTCAAATTCTTGCTCTATGCACTGATCATCCTGATCAACTAAACTTTCAATTCTCAATATTGCTCATCTCCATTCCTCAAAACAGCCCTTCATGCTGATAGACACTACAATATGGATGAACCTTGAAAACATTATGCTAAGTGAAAGAAGCCAGTCACAAAAGACCACATATTGTATGGTTCTGTTTATATGAAACGTCCAGAATAGGCAAATCCTTAGAGACAGAAAGTAGATTAGTGGTTGCCAAGGGCCAGGGAGAGGAGGGAATAGGGAGTGAGTGCTAATGGATATGATGTTTCTTTCTGGGGTGATGAAAATGTTCTGGAATTAGGCAGTGGTGATGGTTGCACAACTCTGTGGATATACTTGAATACCACTGAATGTGTACTTTAAAAGAGACAATTTTATGATATGTGAATTATATCTCAATAAAACTACTGGGAAAAAAACAGGCCTTCACACATTATTATTTAGGCCTGGAATATTCTGCCCCCACCACTATTACTCGACTAATTCTTGCTTATCCTCCTTATCCTACCCTATACATCACATCTTCCTTGAAGCCCTTCTATTCTAGGTCTAGGACAGGTGCTCCTTCTTTCCATATATCTTTCATTTACTCTATCACAGCACTTACCAGCTGAATTATGATTTTTTTAAACTGTTTGTCTCCTCTTTCCAGGCTCATACTGATGTTTTCCAGAAAAGAGACTACTTTTGACTTATTGATCACTATATCCCGTGTGTGTGTGTGTGTGTGTGTGTGTGTGTGTTTGTGGCACAATGCTTGGCACAGAGTAAGTGCTCACTAACCACTTGTGATCCAAAGTAAAATAACTAAGACTAACTTTCAAAGCACTTCCACCTGCAAAATTTTTCCATAGGAAGGATCCCAAGAGTTGTGTTGAGACTGCTAAGGCTCTAATATACTTACTATTTCAAAGTTTATTAATGCCAACATAAAATTATTAGTTTGCATACTGAAGTTCAAACTTAAACTATGTTTTACCAGGGCTTTCTATCCTAATCACAACTTCAAACAGCTTCTATTAGTTTGATGACTCACCTTTCAAGAAAAAAAAAAAAGGTGTGATTCAAGGGTATCTGTAAATACAATGGAATATCTAGAAAAACTGGGATTAGAATTTCAAATCAACAATTACCAATATGTAACAGACTTGCTTCTCTGATGTTTAATCCAAATGAACATTTTTATGAGCATCAGTGGGGTTTGGTGAAAGAACACTAGCACAGGACTCTGGCAAATCCAAGTTTGAATTCATGCTCTAGCATTTAACAGCTGTTGCTGCTTTGAGGAGGTTAATTAAATAAACCTTTCTGAGTCTCAGTTTCTTTATACCTTGTATGAACACTATACTTCCCAGGATAGTTTTAATAATAAAGAATGTATTTATATAAAGTGCCTTCCTTAGGTCTCATATTTAAGTGCTCAATAAGTGGTAGCCATTACTATTCATCATCAAAAAGCAATTTGTGTGAAAGAATTACAAAAGAAAAAGCAGAATGTGATTTGAACCATAAAGCCAACCAGGGGACTGGTTTGTTTATACAATTAATAATCCATCAGGGCCACTGGTCTTAAGTAATCAATTCAAGTTTGAACAATGAAATGAAACACAAGAACAAAAAAGTAACCTGACTTTCAACTTTCTGAAGAGGCTAAATATATCTGATCCTATAAAAGCATGCTTTGAATACAAACAACCTCACTCACAGTGGCAGAAAAAAGAACTGAGATAATCTTTGAAAAGAGCTTTATTCCTGCAGATCAAGACCAAAGTACATTAAGAAAGCAAGATGTGGGAAGCTGACATTATTGCTACACCACATTCACAGAGGGTTTCAATTTCCAGGATATCAATCTGGCATCTTTCACAAACACTGAATTCTCAGTCAAGAGCTATTAGTACCAGGTAGTTGCTTTCTCCTAGTACACACTGAAGAAAAGCAGAGTTGAACAAATATTGGGAAAAGTGATAACAGATGTATCAAATATATGTATGCACTGAAACCTTTAGAACAGCAACTGATCTGAGATTGGCACTAAAACAAATAACATGCATAATTCTCACGTTTAGAGTAATAAGACTCAAGACATAGAAACAAATTTGTGTATATATGGAATACTATTCAGATATACAACATTCCTAAAGTAGCAAATAGATTGTCTGTCCATGACTGGAACCACTAATTAACACTATATTAGCCCAAGTCCTTATCTTTAATTTTTAGGTAGTAGATATCTATTGGATTATCTTTGCCAACAGAATTCTAGGATTGCCTGCCTCTTGCTCTATACACACACATAAATTTTTATTGCAAAATAAAACCATATTCTGGGGAACCAATCAACTTAACCAGTTTATTACCTAGTTCCTTATAACACTCCCCTTTTCCTTAAGTAAGCTCCATCTGGTTGCTTTAACTTGCAACAATAATCTTAACAAACATATCCCAACAGAATGATATAAATTGAGACTAATGACATGAAAATCAGAGTTTCAACCTTAATCGCATACCTAAAATTTCAAAGATCAGACACTAGCTCAGATATTCTATGATCTACAGTAGATAATAAACAAGAGATAAATTCATTGGGGGGAGGGTCTTATTTTTCAGATCACTTTAGGTAGCAGATTGACCGGGAGATATAATTTGTACAGCACCAATTGTATGTACCAAAAGTAATAACAAGAGTTTGTGTAAAGCAGGGTTATGACTCACCATTAATCTAGTCACTACAAGTGATATATTGGTACAAACTACCAACTAATGAAAAACTAGCCAAAAATAAAATTGTGTACCTTAACACCTGCAGTAAAAATAGATATTGTGCTTGCTCCTGTCTTGACAACTTGGGGAGGTGGGGGGCGGGGGGCATTTAGAGCACTGCGTCTTACTTTTAACAATGTCAAATTTAAGAAGAGCAAAACCTGAATTGTACCAGCCAAAGCTTGGGATAACTAAGTTAGATGAAACAAGTCCGTGCTCAAATTACTTGTACTATGAACACTATAATGTTATTTATTAATAACAATCCAAAGAAAATCTCTAACTATAGGTGCTCTCACAGTTTTATCTTTGGCTCCCTTTTCTTCTAAAGTCTTCAACTACCATTTCCATGTGAATGACTCTCAGATTTCGCTAACCCTCACCTCTCACTCAAATTCCAGGGCCACAGCTTAACCTACCTGATATACAATACTTCTCCATTTGGATATTCCACTATACCTCGAATTTGTTAACCCTTCACACTCTAGAAGACTATTTTCTGTTGGGGTTTTTTTTGGCCACACTGTGTGGCATGCAGGATCTTAGTCCCCGACCAGAGAGCAAACCTGTGTCCCCTGGATTGGGAGTGCAGAGTCTTGACCACTGGACCGCCAGGGAAGTCCCAAGAGGACTATTTTCTCAAAATAGTTGTCTACTCTCAATGTCTCCCCTTCACCTCCCATGCATGTCCCACTCTTTTCTGGCTTCTTTCCCCATCTTAGCAACATTCAGTTATGGTAGATCACATCCTCCTTCTTTATGAAACTATTCTTCCATGACTTACGTGACACTAAAATTTCTGATTTTCTCCTACTTCTTTGGCTTATCCCTCTCACTTTCATCCCTGATTCCTTCGCCCTTACCCAATCTTTTTTTTTTTTTTTTTAATTTATTTTGGCTGCTCTGGATCTTCATTGTGGCTCATGGGCTCTCTAGTTGCGACGCACAGGCTCTAGAGCTCAAGGGCTCAGTAGTTGCAGTGTGTGGGCTTAGTTGCGGCATGTTGGATCTTAGTTCCCCAACCTGGGATCAAACCCGTGCCCCCTGCATTGGGAGCACGAAGTCTTAACCACTGGACCACCAGGGAAGTCCTCAGCCAATCTTAAATGTTGAAATTCCTCAAAGTTCTGTACTCAGTTCTCTTCTTTCTTGATTTATATTCTTTTCCAAGGGAATTCTATCTACTACCATTGCCTCAAACACTACCTGTTAACAAGTCCTAATTTCCTTTTCTCTACTTCAGACCTCTATTTAATGTCTCTGTGTCTCAAAGACATCTCAAATTCAATATGTACATCTACTCTCATAATAATCAATTCCATTTCTTCTCTGTTCCCTATATCATTAACTATCCAGATGCTCATGATATAGTCATTCTCTATCCCTCCCTCTCCATAATGGTCATCATCAACATTCAGTCATGTCCTAAAATTGATAAAAATCCATTTTCTCTGTCTACAACCACGACTTTGGTCCAAGCCACAATTATACCATATCTGGATTACAGAAATAATCTCTTCAATGATCTCCTCATAGTACTTTTGTCATCTCCCCCAGTCCATTTTCACTCAGCAGTTAAAGTAACCTTCAAAAAGAACTAATTAGGGGTTGACAAAGAAATCAAAGGAGAACTTTAAAAATACTTTGAAACAAATGAAAATGGCAATAAAACATATCAAAATTTACGGGATGCAGCAAAAACAGTTCTAAGAGGGAAGTTCATAGCAATAAATGCCTACCTCAAGAAATAAGAAAAATCTCAAATAAACAACCTAACTTTACACCTAAAGGAACTAGAATACGAAGAACAGACATAGCCCATAGTTAGTAAAACAAAGATCAGAGTGAAAATAAATGAAATAGACACTAAAAGACAATAGAAAAGATCAACGAAACTAAAGCCAGTTCTTTGAAAACATAAACAGAATTGACAAACGTTAAGCCGCACTCACCAAGAAAAAAAGACTCAAATAAATAGAATCAGAAATGAAAGAGGAGACACCACAACATACCACAGAAATAGAAAGGATCAAAAGAGTCCACTATAAACAATTATACACCAACAAATCAAACAACCTAGAAAAAATGGATGAATTCCTAGAAACATACAACCTTAAAGACTACATCATGAAGAAATAGAAAATCCAAATGGACTGATTACTAGTAAGAAGATTAAATCAGTAATGAAAAACCTCCCAACAAAAGTCCAGTGTCAGCCACATTTAAAGAAGAATTAATAACAATCCTTCTCAAACTCTGAAAAAATAGAAGAGGGGACATTTCCAAATGCATTTTATGAGACCAGCATTACCCTGATACCAAAACCAGACCACACACCAGAAGAAAAGAAAATTATAGACCAACATCCCTGATAAACACAAATGCAAAAATCCTCAACAAAATATTAGCAAACCAAATTCAACAATACATTAAAACGATCATACACTATGATTAAGTTGGATTTATTCCAGGGATGCAAGGATGATTCAACAACTGCAAATCAGTGTGATGTACCTTGTTAGCAAAACGAAGGATAAAAATCATATGATCATCTCAATAGATGCAGAAAAGCATCTGACAAAATTCAACACCCATTCACAATAAAAATTCTCAGAAAAGTGGGTACAGAGGGGAAGTATCTCAACATAATAAAGGCCACATATAACAAGTACATAGCTAATACCGTACTCAATGCTGAAAAACTGAAAGCTTTTCCTTTAAGATCAGGAACAAGACGAAGATGTCCACTCTCACCACTTTTATTCAACACAGTATTGGAAAGCCTAGACAGAGCAATCAGGCCATAAAAAGTAATGAAAGGCATCCAAATTGGAAAGGAAGAAGTAAAACTGTCACTATTTGCAGATGGCATGACATTGTATATAGGAAACCCTAAAGACTTCACCAAAAACTGTACTGCATATTTGAAAGTTGTTAAGACAGCAGACCTTAAAAGTCCTTAATCAAAACGAAAAAACTTTTTCTAACTATACATGGTGATGGATGTTAATTAGACTTATTGTGGTGATCATTCCACACTAGTATATACAAATATCAAATAATTATGCTGTATACCTGAAACTAATAGAATGTTATACGTCAATAATACCTCAATTTAAAAAATTTAATCAAGTGATTCTTCAACTTGAAACTCTTCAATTGCTTTCCACTGCACTTAAAATAATATCAAAACTCCTTACTCTGACCTTGTAAGGTCCTGCAAAATTTAACCCCTGCCTAACTCTCCAGCTTATTCTTTTGCCACTTTCCCTTCCATTTACTTCTCTCCATCCACAATGACACCTTCCCATTCCTCAAGAGTATCATGTTCTTTCCACCTCTGGTTCTTTCTTGATGCTGTCCCCTCTCCTTGCATTGCTGTTTCCCACTCATTTCTTATGACTCTCTCCTCCTGGCTAATACAAACTCACTCAACCTTCAGGGGACTGAACTGAATTAAATTGATTAAATCTCAATTCCACAAGGAAGACCTCCTTTGACCTCTCAGACTAGGCTTCCTGCATAGTTCTCTTGTAACCCTATAATTATTTTTGTAACACTGTGAAATATCAGCTATATGAGGATAGGTTCCATGACTAGTTTGTTCACCAAAAAACTGACAGCATTTAACATAGCACGTAGCAGCCTGTAAATAAATATTTGTTCTATGAATATATGCTGCGATTTTGTAAATTCACAAATTAATAAATATAACTACAACATTTAACTTCTCCTAGTAAATGCTGTACAATTATTAGTCAATCCTCCCAGGCTTCATTGATGTTTATGATGACCTTCAATTTACCCATTAATAGCTTTCTGATCTTTACTCTCTTGATTTCTCTAGCATTTCCATCAAGACTCCTTAAAAGAACTACTATAAATTTTGCACTTCAACATCTAGCGCACTCAAAATATGGTGGTAGAACACTCACAGGCTGAGAGCTTTTGCAACATGGTGTATGGTAAGGTTCAGTGGCCAACAGTGTGTAGTACTACCCACCAAGCTAGAGCTCAATGACTGAGAGTGTATGTGAGCATCTAGAATGCGGACAAATGTAAGAATATACTGAAATAGATTGTTTCATATATCCTTGAATGTCATTGTATTTGACAAAAACTTCCATAAAATAGTTAATAAATCACACTCTGTATGCCTATTTATTTGGGAGGGGAGAATAACAGTAATATTATTTATTGTCCACTTACTAGGTACCAGACCTCATTCCAAGGGCTTTAGAGATATTAAACCCTTAATTCTCTTAAGAACCCTAAATAGTAGGTATAGAATTAAGTCCTATAAGAATGTACATATACAAGAAGGTAGAGATTTTGTCTTAATCATCCTTGTTTTATCACTGGCATCCAGAATAGTGTCTGGCATATGGTAAGCACTCAAATATTTGTTGGATGAATAATAAGGAAATGGAGGCAAAAAAAAGGTAAGTAACTTGGACAAAGTCACACACAGTAGCAAAACCAGGATTTGAACCCAGGCATTCTGGTTTCACATCTCAGACTCTTAACCTCTAGGTATGTATACGTTTGGAAACAACATTCCTCCTTCACTTCTACTCTTTGGCATTCAGAAGTACTTGCAGTAGTGTAAAAATGCTCCTATGAGCTATAAGTTGTCCTTACTCTTTTTGCTAATAAAAGAAAGAGAGGGCTTCCCTGGTGGCGCAGTGGTTGAGAGTCCGCCTGCCGATGCAGGGGACACGGGTTCGTGCCCCGGTCTGGGAAGATCCCACATGCCGCAGAGCGGCTAGGCCCGTGAGCCATGGCTGCTGAGCCTGTGCGTCCGGAGCCTGTGCTCCGCAAGGGGAGAGGCCACAACAGTGAGAGGCCCGCCTACCGCAAAAAAAAATAAAATAAATAAAAAAAAAAAAAAAAAAAAAAGAAAGAGAAAGAGAGACTCTAGTTTAATAACATCTGAACATTAGACTACAGTATGTCTGAATTTATTAATGCTCCCACTACAGATAACAGTACTGAGAAAAGAGCAGGGGAAGAGATATAGATCAACAGGTTACTATAGTGGACTTTTTAAATATACACATGCCTACTGTTATAGTATGTTCATACATATGTTATTTAATGTAGCATTATAATCAATCAGCACTACAGAGCAGTGTTGTGTGAATAGATTTGCCACATTCTTTTTAAATAGCGGAATAGCATTCCATTATATGGATGTATTATCAATACAATTTAACTCTCATCCCTATCAACAGACATCTAGATTCTCTCCATATTTTATACCTATACACAATATAATGAATATCCTTATACACATATCTTTATACTTTAATATACAATAAATCCCTAAAAGTGGAATTTAAGACAAAAGTATTATACATTTTAAATTTTAATAAATGTTGCCAAAATTTCCAGCAAACATGCTGTGCTTATTTCTATTTCCTCCAAGAGTAAGTAAAATTTTTTTCTATAAGCTCTTGTCATTACTATTATCAATCTTTGCCAATCTCACAGGTAGTAAACGGGACCTGATATTCTAATTTGTATTTTTAATTAGGAGTAAAAGCTGAACACCTATTTATCTTTCATATGCCTACTGGTCTTTCTACAAATTGCCTATAAATATCCTTTATATATATATATATATATATATATATATATATATATATATATATATCATGTTTAGAATCTTCATTCCAGTTTAATGTTTGTTCTTTTTTTTTCTATATGGAAGTCATCCATTTTTCTGTAATCAAATTCATCAGTCTCCATTATGGCTTTTACATTTCATATCATGCTTAGAAAAGCCTTCCTCCTTCTAATATTATAAAAATATTCACCCATGTTTTCTCTGCTATTTTCATGGTTATTTTTGTTTATTTACTCTTTCATCATCTAGAATCTATTTTGGTAGGAAATGTTCTGTAACTTGCTTTTCTCATTCAATAGTATATCCTAGATGCCTTTCCAGATCAAATACTTCATGTATTTTAACTGTGCATATAGAATTCTGAAATGTACCTATATCATAGTTTTATTTAGTTATTTAATAATTATATAAGGCTATACATTAGTTATATTATTAGTTACTTACAGCACTGATTAACATTTACATTTTCTCTTATTTTTCTGCAAGTACCAAGAATGTGGCCATGTACAATACATGCCTCCTTATATACATTTTTTAAGATACACATTAAGAAATAGAATTATTGAGTCGTTAGTATGTGTTTTTTTTTTTTTTTTTTTTTTTTTTTTTTTTTTTTTTTTTTTTTTTTTTTTTGCTGTACGTGGGCCTCTCACTGTTGTGGCCCCTCCCATCGCGGAGCACAGGCTCCGGACGCGCAGGCTCAGCGGCCATGGCTCACGGACCCAGCCGCTCCGTGGCATGTGGGATCTTCCCGGACCAGGGTATGAACCCGTGTCTCCTGCATCGGCAGGCGGACTCTCAACCACTGCGCCACCAGGGAAGCCCAAGTATGTGTTTTTTGATATCAATAAATTACCCTCCAAAAATGATGTGCCTAATACATTTTCTTTCTTTTTTTAAGTAATTAATTTATTTTTATTAATTAATTTATTTATCTTTGGCTGCGTTGGGTCTTAGTTGCGGCACATGGGCTTCTCTCTAGTTGTGGTGTGTGGGCTCAGTAGTTGCAGTGCACAGGTTTAGTTGCCCTGCAGCATGTGGGATCTTAGTTCCCCGACCAGGGATCGAACCTGAATCCCCTGCATTGGAAGGCGGATTCTTAACCACTGGACCACCAGGGAAGTCCCCTAAACATTTTCATTTTAAGAATCCATTCAACAAATATTTAAGTGCTTTCTTTGTGGTAGACACTTCTAGAGGCTAAGCATTATGATAACCAATCCAGACAAAGGCACCGCTTTGGTGATTAAGAGTGCAGGCTCTACAGACAGGTTGCCTGAGTTCAAATTTGGGCTCAATAAGTACTAGATGTCTGACCTTGGACAAGTTACGCTATCCTTGTACCTCAAGTACCTTATCAATAAAACAATAATAATAATAGCACCTACCTCACTAGGACTGTTGTAAAGACTGTTTTTGCCTGCCACAGAGAAAGTACTCAGTAAAGTTTTCTTATCATTATTACTTAAATTTGCTCTTATCAACTTTTATTTTTGCCAATGAGAGAGGTAAAAACACTATTTCAATATCTAATTAACATTTCTCTCATTACTAGAGAGACTGACATACATTTTTTCCTTTTTTATTTCCTATTTTGTGATCTCCTGTTCAAATACTTTGTCCATTTTTTTCTATTGTGATGTTTTATACTTTTTTGAATGTGACTGCTAAACGTGATGCAAATATTTTCTAGCATGACACCTAAGTTCTGACCCATTAGCTATCGAGTTCTATTTGTGGTCAAGTCACAAGAATACCACTGACTACTATTTTGCTAAGAGAATTTCATATCCTGCTCTCTACTTTAAAAGGTTTCCAATTACTTAGACTTAGGGGAAGGAGGTAAGGAAATACTCTCCAGGTGATGAAAAGTATAAGGTAAAGGCATAGGGATAGTTTCTATCTCATCCACTCTTGTCTCCTTAATACATGCTACAGGGTCTGACATAATAAACTCTGGATGAACAAGTATTGTTTGAATGAATGCAAAATCTCCTTACAAGGTTACAAGCTCCTTGTGGGCAAGGATGGTGTCATACCCATGTTGGTATCACTCCCACAATGCGTAACAGTGCTTTTACACAGAGGAAGCACTCAAATGTTTTTACTGAATAGATTGCTATCTCTGTACTTGCACAAAGGCAGCTGAGGTAATCAATGTAAAATAAGCAATCCCTTCCTCATATAAAGATTACACTCTGATTTGTAGCTGCAGATAGCTCTGTATGGAGTCCCGTATTGTTTGGGTCACTTCATCTTAAATTAACTGTCTGTTTCAAGCCTTTGTTCTAGAAAAAAAATGTCCCTGGCAGTTATTGTGCCATGAGTCCATGCAGGTGTTGCTGAGACCATGTCTGTGCAATGTTTCTCATGTTTTAGTCTCCCTCCAAAGCATTCCTTCTCAATGTGTTATTTAGGAATAAATCCATTCCAGCACACTAGACACAGCTGTTTAGGCCTCCTGATTCCTCTTCCCACATGCCCTGCCTGGTAGAGCTCTGCTTTGCTAAGTACTGCTAGACTGGTTACTTTCCAGAATATCACTCTTGGTGATATAGGCTTGTAGTTTCATGTGAAACAGTGAGACAATGTGGCATAATGGAAGAAGTGCAGGATCCTTGGAGCCAGATAACCTGAGTTTGCATACTAACTCAGCCATTTACTAACTATATGACCTAAATATCCCTAAGTCTCAGTTTCCTTGTTTTCAAATGGGAATAACAGCACTACTATCTAACCCACCTGGGTCAGAAGGCTGCAATAAGAGTTATAAAATTAGATTAAAATGCAGAAATATTTTATAAAGTATTCTACAAATATATGTTACTACTATATGAAATAGGGCTCAAAGACTCAGTAAAAGGACTCCACCAGACAATTCACTTCATGAGAGCAAGGATCATGTCTGACTGGGTCATGGCTGTATCTCCAAAACCTCGTATATTTGTTGAATGAAAGACTAAAAGAATGACAGAAAATGAAAAGAGCACTCACCAGTGACCTTCGTCAAAATAATAAATCTCTGAGTTTCAATTTGCTCATTGTAAAGTGAGAATAATACTACCCATGTCAAAAGATTGCTATGAGGATTAAAAAGAAATAATATCAATATAATATAATATAATGGATACTTCTCTATTTCCTTCTTCCTCCAAAGCCAGATATAGTTTAGGACTTAGTTGTATAAAAGGTAGATACTGTTAATAGTTTAATAATTGGTACTGACCCAAATTATTCTAGGGAGAGTCAAGGAACATTATACTATCATCTGCCCTTTAATCTCAGTAAAAATTAATACTGTCTAGTCAGACAGAGAAAGATAAATATCACATGAAATCACTCATATATGGAATCTAAAAAAATGATATAAATGAACTTATTTACAAAACAGAAATAGACTCACAGAGGTAGAAAACAAATTTATGGTTACCAAAGGGGTAAGGGGGGAGGGATAAATTAGGAGTTTGGGATTAACAGATACACACTACTATATATAAAACAGATAAACAACAAGGACCTACTGTATAGCACAGGGAACTATATTCAGTATCTTGTAATAACCCATAATGGAGAAGAATCTGAAAATATACATATACACACACACACGTATATATGAAACTGAATCACTTTGCTGCACACCTAAAACTAACATAACGCTGTAAATCAACTATACTTTAATAAGAAGTTGTTTTGAAAAAAGAAGAAAAAAATCAGTACTGGCAAAGTCATTATTAAATACTTTATCTCCACCATGTTTAAACTGCTGCAGTTCACTGACTCACATACACATAAACCTTTAAAATGAACCACTGCCCTAGTGAAGTTAAGTCTTCTCAGAGACAAGTGCATCTTTATGTAACCTAGACAAAATAACTTACTACTAGTCAAAATCATTTAAGCACGAAAGCCATATCAAAACAAATTCTATTGGTCACAGCGCATAAAATGGAACAATGTTTTATTGAGATATCAATAGTGTTCACATACATAAGCATCCAATCCATATTATGCATCAGAATTAAAGCTAGAGTACCTAACAACAGAGACCCAAAATATATGAAGCATAAACTGACAGAACTGAAGAGAGAAACAGACAATTCAACAATAATAGCTGTATGCTTCACTACCCAACTTTCAATTATGGATAAAACAACTAGGGAGAAGATTAGCAAGGAAATAGAAAACGTGAACATCGTATGCCATCTAGACCTAACAGACATCTACAGAACACTCCATCCAACAACAGAGGGATATACATTCTTCCCAAGTGCACATGATTAGGAGAGACCTTATGTTAAGCCATAAAACAAGCCTCAATACATTTAAAAGGATTGAAACCATACGAAGTATGTTTTCTTACCACAATGGAATGAAATTAGAAATCAATAACAGAAGGGAATTCAATAATATGTGGAAATTAAACAACACACTAAATAACCAACATGTCAAATAATAAATCACAAGGAAAATTAGATAACACTTTGATGAAATGAAAATACTCTAAGAATGCAAACACAACATACCAAAACTTATGGGACGCAGTGAAAGCAATGCTTACAGGAAGACCTAAAGCTATAAACACTTACAGTTTTTTAAAAAAGTAAAATTACATATAATAACTCTCTACCTTCAGAAACTAAAAAAAAAAGAGGAGCAAACTAAACCCAAAGCAAGCAGAAGGAAGGAAATATCAATAATAAAGATTATGAAATGAAGCATGACCTTGTGGGGCCCTCCCGGGTACAAATCTTTTCTGCGTCCCTCATTTCTTGTTTGTAGGAAATGGGTTTCATTCAGCCTCCTTGGCCTTCCCTGAGTTCCAAAGGGCAAATTCAAACAGCTGCATATCAGGGAAGGGAGGGAATACAGAAGGAGGAGGAGCAGCCAAGAAACAATAGTGCAGCTCTGGGGCAGGGTCCTGGTTCCTCCCCAAGGAATATACATAACAAAGCCTTTGAGTTCTTCTGTAGTAACTAAAGCCCCCACCCAGGTGGAGGATGTTAACTTCAAGCTAAGCACAAGGTTCCTGGAACACCACTCTGTTACCTCACCACCAACTGATCAGAAGAAAGTCCGAACACAGTAGAAAATAATTGAGACTCCCTCCCCAAATGATTCTCCCTTTAAAAACTTTCATGGTCGAGCAGGATCTTCAGAGTTGGTTTTGGAGTCTGCCTTCTCCCGACTGTCAGCCTCCTGAATAAATCAGCCATACCTTTTCAAACCAATCCAATACCTTCCTCTTGAGTATTAACGTTTAAGCAGCAAGAAGCTGAACCTGAGTTCAGTAACAATTAGAATGGAAATAAAGTAGAAAAAAAAATAGAGAAAAATCAATAAAACCAAAAGTTGGTTCTTTCAAAAGATGACCAAAATTGACAAATCTTTAGCTAGACTGACCAAGAAAAAGAGAGAAGACTAAAGTTACTAAAATCAGAAGTGAAAGTGGGGACAGGACTACTGACCTTACAGAAATAAAAAGGATTGTAAGAGAATACTATGAACAATGTACACCAACAAATTAGACAATCTAGATGAAATGGACAAATTCGTAGAAACAAACTACCAAAGCTGACTCAAAAAGAAATAGAGACTCTGAACAGACCTATAAATTAGTTGATGAGACTGAATTATTAATTTCAAAACTTCCCACAAATTAAAATTTAAAACTTCCTACCCAAGGCCAGGGAGTTTCACCAGTGACTTCTACCAAATATTTTAAAAGCAAATTAATACCAATCTTTCCCCAGACGAGAACACTTCCCAATTCATTCTATGAGGTCAATATTACCCTAATACCAAATCAAAGACATCCCAAGAAAACTACAGACCAATATCCCTTATGAATATAGTACATGAAAAATCCTCAACCAAATACTAGCAAACCAAATCCAGCAACATATAAAAAGGATTATACACTATGAACAAGTGACATTTATTCCACTCATTCACACTGGTTTAATATATAAAAATTGATCAATGTAATACACTATATTAATAAAAGGACAAAAATTACATGTTCTTCTCAATACACACATTTGACAAATAGAGTATTTGACAAAATCCAACACCCTTTCATGATGAAACTGAGCAGGAGCATGTGGGGCTCCTGGGCACAGAAGCCTTTCCATGTCCCCCATTTCTTTTTTTTTTTTTTTTTTTTTGCGGTATGCGGGCCTCTCACTGTTGTGGCCTCTCCCGTTGCGGAGCACAGGCTCCGGACGCACAGGCTCAGCGGCCATGGCTCACGGGCCCAGCCGCTCCGCGGCATATGGGATCCTCCCGGACCGGGGCACGAACCCGTATCCCCTGCATCGGCAGGCGGACTCTCAACCACTGCGCCACCAGGGAGGCCCCATGTCCCCCATTTCTTGTTTGTAGGGAACAGACTCCAGCCTCCATGACCTTCCCTGAGTTCCAAAGGGCAGATTCAAACAGTTGCTCATCAAGGAAGGGAGGGGATGCAGAGACAAAGGAGGAGCAGCCAAGAAACAATAGTGCAGCCTTGGGGCAGGGTCCAGTTCTGCCTCAAGGGATACACACAACAATATCTTTAAGCTCTTTATAGAACTAAAACCCCCAACAAATGGAAGATGTCAGGCATTCTTCATTCCAGAGAAGACCACCTGAGGCCAGATTAAAGGAACCAGAGAAACTCATCAAAAGAGTACCTGAGCTACAGGTACCCCTGTCAGCCCTGGTCAGGAACTCCTCACCAAATCCTCCCGGGTTGGGACACACAATTTTCGAGGGCAGGAGTCTGCCGTGTCCCACTTTGCCTGGCAAAGTAATAAAGCTATTCTTTTCTACTTCACCCAAAACTCTGTCTCTGAGATTCAATTCGGCACCAGTGCAGAGAGGCCAAGTTTTCGGCATCAATGATAAAAACATCCAACAAACCAGGGACATAAGGGAACTTCCGCAACCTGATAAATGCCATCTATGACAAACCCTAAACCTAAATACAAGAGCTAAAACTCTTAAAAGAAAACATAAAAGCAAATCTTTGTGGCCTTGGATTAAACAATGATTTCTTAAATATGACACCAAAAGAACGAGTAACAAAAGAAAATACTAGATTAATCCTCATCAAAATTTAAAACTTTTGTGCCTCAAAGAATACCATCATGAAAGTGAAAAGACAGCCACAGAATGGGAGAAAATATTTGTAAATCATATCTGATAAGAGACTTATAGAATATATAAAGATATATAGGATGTGTATGTGTGTGAGTGTATGTGTGTGTATATATATCTTTTTTTTTTCTTTTTTGGCCATGCCACATGGCATGCCCGATATTCCTGACCAGGGATCAAACCCATGCCCTCTGCACTGGGAGAGTGAAATCTTAACCACTGGACCATCAGGGAAGTCCCTACATATAGGATACATATTTTTTTTAATTCTTACAATCAAAAATAAAAAAGACACATAACTCAGTTAAAAACAGGCAAAGAATTTGAAAAGACCATTTCTCCAAAGTAGATATGCAAATGGCCAATAAGCACATGAAAAGATGTTCAAGTCATTAGTCGCTAGGGAAATGCAAATCAAAATGACAAGGAGATTATCACTTCACAACGCCTAGGACAGCTAGAATCAAAAAGACAAAACAATAGCAAGTGTTAATGAGATGAAGAAATTGGAACCCTGATACACTGGACAGGAAAGTAAGGTCGTGCAGCAGCTCTGTAAACCAGTTTGGCAGTTCCTCAAAAAGGTGAACACAGAGATAACCATACAACCCAACAATTTCACTCCTAGGTAAACACTCAAGAGAATATGCCTACATAAAAATTCATACACAACTGTTCATAGCAGCTCTGTGTACAATAACCAAAAAATGTTAACAGGCCAAATGTCCATTAACTGATGAATGGATAAATAAAATGTGGTATATGCAATAAAGTATTATTCAGTAATAAAAAGAAAATGAAGTATTGATACATGTTACAAACATGGATGAACCTTTCAAATATTTTGCTAAGTGAAAGAAGCCAGATGCCACTTATATGAAATATCCAGAATAGAGAAATCCATAGAGACAAAAAATAGATTAGTGGTTACCAGGGACCAAGGAAAGGTGATGAAAGGAAACAGGGAATGGGTGCTAATCACAAAGGAGTTTCTATGGGGGTGATGAAATTGCTCTAAAATTAGATAGTGGTGATAGTTGTACAACTCTCACCATTGAATTGTATACTTTAAATAGGTGAATTTTATGGTATGTGCATTATAACTCAATAAAGCTATTTTTTAAATAAAACTAGAAATAACTATTATTTCTAATCTGCCTGATCTTAACATGCATGCTCGGCCATGTCCATCAATCTAGCATATAAAAGCCACTGTAATGAATCTTCAATTATAAAATGGGAAAATTAACAACCAGTACTCTCACAACAAATTCATTTTAAGGGCTACAAAACTATTTTTGTACAAAACTACAAATCTATTATTTTTTTCTTCAAATCTTTTTTTTTTTTTTTTTTTGCGGTACGCGGGCCTCTCCCGCCACAGAGCACAGGCTCCAGACGCGCGGGCTCAGCGGCCACAGCCCACGGGCCCAGCCTCTGCGTGGCACATCGCATCTTCCTGGAGCGGGGCACAAACCCGCATCCCCTGCACCGGCAGGCGGACCCTCAACCACTGCGCCACCAGGGAAGTCCTATTATTTTTAATCAAATCATATTCTTCAAAACATTCATCAAATACCAACTATGATAAATGCTGAAGAAACTAAGCAATTTTATTTTTAACAAAGGATTTTAAAGTGTTTAGCAAAGCTCTATATTAAAACTTCTAACTCAATAAATACCATATTTTATTTGTTTGATTTATCAGGGACTAATATGAATTGTCTAACAAAGCTGAGCAAAGGAATTTTAGACATTCCTGAACAACATTTCCCAACTTGTAATTTCATGAAAAGTACCTACACTAAGCATTGACAATTTTGTCAAAATAAGGCTCTCCATGTGAATTTACAATCTTTTAGCAGAGTGTGACCTTATAAAAGTTGTTTAACTTCTTTTTACCTGGTTTTTTTTTGTTTGTTTTGGGTTTTTTGTTTTTTTTTTTTTGCTGTACGCGGGCCTCTCACTGTTGTGGCCTCTCCCGCTGCGGAACACAGGTTCCAGATGCGCAGGCTCAGCGGCCATGGCTCACGGGCCCAGCCGCTCCACAGCATGTGGGATCTTCCCGGACCGGGGCACGAACCCGTGTCCCCTGCATCGGCAGGCGGACTCTCAACCACTGTGCCACCAGGGAAGCCCTTACCTGTTTTTTAATTCCTCCTAAATGGGGATAATAAAATTATCTGCCTTAACCCTTTACTTGATTGCTATGAAAATCAAAAGAGAAAGCACTCTGTAAGGTACAATTATTACCTCCTAAATGAAAAGGCTGGACAAGTAGATGATTAAAATATCAAACACTTCTTAAGAAGAGCATAAATCTGGGAACGGGCATGTGGTACTGTACTAGAGGGACAGACCTAAAAGGTTCTACTCCCCAAAACAAAAAATAGTATATTAATGGATTTACAAAGCTTTTTATCAATTCTTTTATACTGAACATTAGTAACTTTTTAAATCTAAAGGATCATTATCAGTCATAATCTTCCTAGACAGTCAAGAAAGAATTTTGGTTTTGAGCAGGACAAAAACAAATAAATAAATAAATCTGAAAAAGCTGACTTCGAAATTATTTTCCTTAAAGCTTTTAAAGTAGTTAAGCCACAAAAATGTCATGTTGACCTCTTTAATATTACTTTTAAAATATTACAAAAAAATATTTGAGCAAAAGTAACACTTTCTCCAACACCACACCCTAAGCAAACTAAAATAAGAACCCCTAGGGAGGCATCCACACTTGTCATTAAAGAAACACCAAAAGGACAACCAGAAACATGAAATAACCTAATTTAAAGTTGCCAGCTAGAAAGGTATATTCCCAAGGATAAAAACTGTATTAAGTTACCTAACAGTTGCATGAGTTTATAAAACTCCACGATGTCCTGTCTACAGCCCCATCCACCCCTACTTTAACTGTCTTTTAAAAATTATTTTTATAAAAGGAAAAGCTCTGACAAGCTTGTATTGAAGACAAAGCTAAAAGAATAACAGAAGAGGGAAAGCACCTAACAATAAAGGAATTCTAGAAGTATGTTCACAATTTTCAAAAACTTAAACACATTTTCTGGCTAATCTTCACAATAAAAGACAACTCATAACTGGTAAGGAAGACACTGGTTTACGTCAATTATATCTTTGAAACATCCAGTATTATAAATATGGAGGCTGAGGGCAGACAACTCAACAAATACATGTGATTATGAAGCTTCAAAGCGGGTGGCGGGCGGGGAGACTACTACTACTACACCTAAACACTGAAAATAAAGCTCATAAATTCAAAGACTGCTGAAACTTATCCAGAGTGAGAGTGGTACCTCTGCAGGTTTAGGACATTTCCTTGCCTTGGACACTGGCAAATTCATGCATGAACAGAAGGAAAGTCTATCTTTTTGTCCAGTCTATGAATTCATCCAAGCATATATCTACTCAAGAATATATTTAGGAATTCCCTGGCAGCCCAGTGGTTAGGGCTCCGTGCTTTCAGAGCCAAGGCCCCGGTTCGATCCCTGGTCAGGGAACTAAGATTCCACAAGCTGCGTGGCATAGCCCTTGGGAAAAAAAGAATATATTTACCGATCACCTATTATATATGCTCAAGAGCTATTCTAAGAGCTCTGAAAATAAGAAATTTCCAGCCCAATGGGGGGAGGGGCTGACAATACAATATAATCCATGACAGATGGGTATACAGAGACACAGCATTTAGTTCAGCTGACAGAAAGTAGGAAAGATCAAAAGAGATATTTGAGGTGAATGTGGAATCTGAGGCATGAGTCTCCTGCATAAGTCATTCTTTTTAAAGTACGCATGTTGACTTGTCTAGGCTGGTCTTTTGTTGCTGTTATTTTTTAAAGTCACATGTGTAATTAGAAAATCTTAAAAATTGGAAGTATTTTATCTAAACAATCTAAACAAAAGACTGGTCCTGAAAAAGGAAATTCAAGTACATAAGCTTCTTAATTTATTTTAGATAAAATTAATAACTTGAAAGACTTAAATAACTTAAAAGTACTAACCTAGATCTCAATTCACTCATCTGTCCAACAAAGGAACTAGCCTAGAAAATCTCTAACTCTCTAAATCTCTAACTAACTCTCTAAATCTCTAACTAACTTCTAAAATTGACTTTGAGTGTTCTATTTGTTGGTGGTTGCTATTCTAATAAATTTTAACAAAAATATATCCTAAACATTCATAATTAGTCTAGCTAACTGGAGATTAATTTATCTCCCAATACACACATCAATTAATTTTGAAACCAGTCTACATTCCAACAAGCACTGAGTGTCTATGCCCTCTGTCTTTTCAACTTCTTCCTCTAATGGTCTATAAATGTCTTCAGATATCTTTTAATAACAGGAATCTTTTAATAGCAAGCATTAAAACCTTTCCTTCAACTCTACATTCCCCTCTAGTTACTGCCTTTTCACCTTCCCTTCACAGTCAAGTGCTTTTTTAAAAAAAATTTACTGATCCACTCTCTCTTCAAGCCACTGAAACTGCTCTAAATGCTTTCTAATTGCCAAGCCCACGATACACTTTAAAGCCTCATCTTAGGCCTATCCAGAGGAACCAACACAGCTGAACATGCCTTTTTAAAACTCTGTTTCTGGGGCTTCCCTGGTGGCACAGTGGTTAAGAATCTGCCTGCCAATGCAGGGGACACAGGTTCAATCCCTGGTCTGGGAAGATCCCACATGCCACGGAGCAACTAAGCCCGTGCACTACAACTACTGAAGCCCCCTGTGGGCCTAGATAGAGCCCATGCTCCACAACGGGAGAAGCCACCCCAATAAAAAGCCCGTGCACCGCAACTAGAGAAAGCCCTTGCGCAGCAACGAAGACCCAACGCAGCCAAAGTTAAAATTAATTTTAAAAAAAAAACACCTCTCTTTCCTTTCTCCTACAAAACTTGATAGTACTTTCTACTGATTTTCCTTCTCTGTCTTCTTTTGTGGGCTTTCCTCCTATGTGTCTAGTAAGTATGATTTTTATCCAGTTATGTTCTCAGACCTCTTCTCTCTTCACTCTACTTGTTCTCACTGGATGGTTTCATCCACTCTTGTGGCTTTAACTAGTCCCCAAGACCTATTATACCTCCTGCATCCAGAAGTAAAGGTTTCGCCATACATTCAATAATCCAAGGCTAGACACCTAGGAACCATTCTCCTCATCAACTATGTCCAAACAATCCTAACATTTCTAAGTCTTAAATACCTCCTGCATCCAACCTTTCTTCTTTATCCCAGATGTTATTACACTAATTCATACTACCATCTCTGGCTTAGATTTCAATAGTTTCCCAAGTGGTATACCTGTATCCATTCTGGTCCTCCTCCAACCCATCTGCTATACTGACACCAAAATAATTGTTCTAAAAGCTCAATGACCAATTGGTCTACTATTTTTAACTCTTCACTGGTTTCCCCATGCCCTACCTAAAATTTAAAAATCTAACTCTTTTAAATAGTATATGAAGCTTTTCATCATCTGGCTCCATGCCTAGGTCTCCACCTCCTCTCCTGTCCTCACTCAAAACCGCCATACCACACTATTTGCAGTTCCCCAAATAAAACGTTGTTTCACATACTTCCACATGTTTGTGCCCAAGGTTTCCTTTGCTTAAAATGTCCCTCTCTTTTTTATCCTCCTGGAAAACTCCTACTAATTTTTCAATATTGAACACAAGCATCATCTTTTCAGTAAAGCCATGGTGGAACTGATAGTCCTCGCTGAACCTGGTGCATTTAATTATTTACTTATTTGCCTTCCCAACTAGCCCTTTAATTCTTTGATAGCAAGGATGTCTTATTCCTCTTTCTATCTTCAACACTTAAGCACAGGCTTGCCAGAGTAAATGTGTCAGTAACTGTTGTTAAATGAGCAAATAAATGAATGAATGTAAAGTACTTCACTGGGCACTACTAAGAAATATAATTTTCCTTTCTTAAAAACTTATGAATATGTAGTGGAGAATTAGGAAGACATATACTCATGAAAAGTTAGGTAAAAGTGCAAAATACAAGTCAGAATTCGGAAAAATTACATGACAAACGTAAAAGCAGGAATTCCCTGGCGGTCCAGTGGTTAGGACTCTGTGCTTTCAATACCAGGGCCTGGGTTCAATCCCTGGTTGGGGAACTAAGATCCTGCAAGCTGCACAGCAAAAAAAAAAAAGAAAGAAAGAAAGAAAGAAACTTCAAAAAAGAATGTAAAAGACGTACAAATATTAATATATTATAAAAACTTAGAGGAAACAAATCATTACAGCTTAGAATAATCTGAAAAGGCTGCATGGAAAAGCATTGAGCTGAGTGTTAAAAGAGATGTGAGATTTGGGAGAATTGGAAAAAAAGAGGAAAGAAGTATTTTAAAAAAAATCTTCTTTAACAATATACATAGATATACACACACATATATATAAGAGCTTGCTATAGGCTGAGATCAAAATGAGAACAAGAGGAGAGGGAGCTAGGATACAAAGACTTCATAAGAGCAAGATTTTCAGTCAAATCTCATTACAACAAATATAATTACAATCAAAATCTGCATATAATTCATATTTATATGATATAAACATTCATTTAACCAACATTTGGGCACCTGCTATGTTCTTGGCACAAGTCTAAGCACTGGGGATAAAGCTGCAAGTAAACAGGCAAAACCTTGGCCCTTGTGGAGCTTACATTCTAATGGGTGGAAATGGAGAATAAACAACATAAACACATAAAATACTGTATATGGTAAACTAGATGATACGTGTTAAGGAGAAAAATTTAAGAAGAAAAGGAAAGATTGAGGGTTACAATTTTATACATAGAGAAAGTCTCACTGAGAAAATGAATTTTTGTCAAGACCTAAATGTCAGGAAGCAACTCTACAAATATCTAGGGAAAAAGAGTTCCAAGAAGAGGGAAGAGACAAAGAGAAGATTAAGCGAGTGGAAGAGTAGTAGATGAGGTTTATGCAGGAATCAGATGAAGGCTGACCAACTGCCAATTATTTCCAATAAAAATCAATAAAATAAAATTTCAGTATACTAAAAGAATCCTGATAATCCATCTAGGATTTGCTATTCAGGAATCTAATATGTAACACAAGCTTAATTTGTTTCTATTTTCAAATTCCACTTATGAGAGATTTAATAGTCCCCTTAAATAAGAACTATACTAAATGAAAGCAGTCCCATCTCACTCCTAAAGCAGCTCCAAATTTCACAGAAACCACTGTATGATATGATGACAAAATGCACATAACACCACAGCGCAACTAAACTTCTACTTGCTTTCATTTCAAGAGTCTGCTAAAAATATTTCACCAATCCTAAATTTATTTACCTTTTCCCAAAGGAGCTAGAGAAACAAGGATTTTTGTTGCAAGAATCTCACAGGATTTAAATGTCAAAAGATCAACTGCTGGGCCTCCCTGGTGGCGCAGTGGTTGAGAGTCCGCCTGCCGATGCAGGGGATACGGGTTCGTGCCCCGGTCTGGGAGGATCCCATATGCCGCGGAGCGGCTGGGCCCGTGAGCCATGGCCGATGGGCCTGCGCATCCGGAGCCTGTGCTCCGCAACGGGAGAGGCCACAACAGTGAGAGGCCCGCATACCGCAAAAAGAAAAAAAAAAAAAAGATCAACTGCTGCACTTTTTTAAGAGATTTGTTCAGAGTTAAGTATGGAGTGCAAACCTTAAAACTATTTTTTTTTTTTAATTCATCAAGGTAGAGTTAATAGGTATGAGCAAGCAGTAAAGCATTCGGACTAAAAACAAGGAAGGGTGCAGTCTAAGCAATATCAAAACATTTTTAATGATAAGTCAGTTAAACACTCAATAGAGCTTATCTAACCAGGCTGTTATGAAAGTTTAAAAACAAGTAGGTAGGGCTTCCCTGGTGGCGCAGTGGTTGAGAGTCCGCCTGCCAATGCAGGGGACACGGGTTCGTGCCCCAGTCCGGGAAGATCCCACATGCCGTGGAGCGGCTGGGCCCGTGGGCCATGGCTGCTGAGCCTGCGCGTCCAGAGCCTGTGCTCCGCAGCGGGAGAGGCCACAGCAGTGAGAGGCCCGCGTACCGCAAAAAAAAAAAAAAAAAAAAAAACACAACAAGTAGGTAATCTTATAAAGTAAAGTTCAGGCTGCTTGAAAGCAGCCAAGCACAAAATGGAATGAGTTGAGACTACTCTAAGTGGTTCTTAAAGTGTGGTCCACAGACTCGAGGAGATCCCCAAGATTTTCCAGGAAGTATATGAGGTCAAAATTATTTTCATACATATATTGAGTCATTATGTTGTACACCTGAAACTGTTATATCTGAATTACATCTCAATTTTAAAAAAACTTTTTCATAATAACACTAAGATATAACAGCTTAGTATGCCTTTTTCACTGTATTGACATTTGTACTGATGGACATATTGCACAGTGCAAAAGCAGTGGTGGGTAGAACTGTCTGCACTTTAGCACGAATCAAGGCGGCAACACCAAATTTCATTAGTAGTCATATTCTTCACTGCCATGCACTCTCAGTTTTAAAAAAATGCCAGTTTCACTTCATCGATGAAAAAATAAAAATTACTAATTTTGTTAAACCTGAACTCTTGAGTAAATGTCTTTTTAATGATCTGTGTGAAAAAATGGGAAGTACAAATAAGGCACTTCTGCTGCACGCCAAAGTGTGACGGTTGTCTTAAGAAGACATTTGCACAATCACTGGATATGCAAACTCAACTAGCCACTTTTTCCATGGAACGTACTTCAAAGAAAAGGGGGAATTAAAAAGAGCGTGAATAGCACAAGAAGATTCAACGAGGATATAGGTTAAATACAAGATATGCTTCCAACCCTCCAATAATTGATAGCATAGCCTAGAAGTCAGCTGGCAGCCTCCAGCTATAGTCTCTTCAAGATCCCTAGCTCTCAAGCTGAGACTACTACTCTCTTCCTGGGCAGCTGATCATATCACGGCACTAAGGCCTGGCCATTTCTGTCAAATACAGACCCTCTAAATGAAGAATTTTTGCTCTGGAGCCCTCACTGAGTCTGAGACTCTGTCAGATCTGAATCACACTCTGAGGCTCTCCCTGCCAATTCTGTTTCCTCCCCTTTCCTTTCATAGGAATCCTCCCCATCCCCCTTATACCTCTTGTGTTCCTAACTGTGTCTTGATATCGGCTTCCAGAAGAACTCAAACTGGCACAGGGGGTACCAGAAATGGACTGAGAAAGCAGAAAGTAAGAATGCGGTTTGGAAACTAGATCACTTACTGTCCCACCGGCAATAGGATCTCATCCTGGGTGGTATGTGAGGCACAGACAGCCCCGGGCAACAAGATGGTGGCCCAAATGCTAAAACCTTCTTGGGAAAAGTGCTAAAACTTTCTTGGGATAATGCTTCCAAAGAGGAACATGTGGGCTTCACTGGTGGCGCAGTGGCTAAGAATCCGCCTGCCAATGCAGGGGACACGGGTTCAAGCCCTGGTCCGGGAAGATCCCACATGCCGCGGAGCAACTAAGCCCGTTCACCACAACTACTGAGCCTGTGCTCTAGAGCTTGTAAGCCACAACTACTGAAGCCTGCACAGGAACAGCCCGTGCTCTGCAACTGAAGTCCGCACAGGAACAGCCCGTGCTGTGCAACAAGAGAAGCCACAGCAATGAGAAGCCCACGCACTGCAACGATGAGGAGCCCCTGCTCTCTGCAACTAGAGAAAGCCCATGCGCAGCAACAAAGACCCGACTCAGCCAAAAATTAATTAATTAATTGATTAATTTTTTTAAAAACAAAGAGGAACATGCCATGTGGTATAATGACTGTGATGTCTGAAAAGTGTAAGGGGAACAGTACAAATAAGAGCAATGGAATGGCTGGCTGTCAGCTGTACTGACTCCTTAGAAAGGGCAGCTAACAATTGGAAACTAAGTGTGAAAGACAGAGGGCTCTCTGGTAGCTCACAAACAAGTCCTTATCACTTACAGTGAAAGAGGAGAAAAAGATAGTTAAAGGCAGAAATGCTTCAAAGATGACTGAATGCTCAGTCAGGGCAGGTTTGTTATACTAAGGTCAGGGTCCTGGTTTGGAAAACACGGAAGCCTGATAGGTGGGGTAGGGACAACTAAGATGGTTGCCCCCAAAGATTTTGATTCTCCAGACTCCTCTGCACTCCCAGAGTCTGCAGAGATGATGTTGGCACTTCCCACTGTGCATGAATACACTTCAGAGGTCTCTCACCTGCAAGGCAACAAGAGCTCCCCTCAAGATCTGCCCCCCACCTCCACTCTTGGTTGCCATGATAATAATTAATGTTAATCCTGTTAAGGACATCTTGGGCCTGATAAAAGAGAAAAGAGACAACACCCCAAAGTTGCTGCAAAAATTAGCCAGCATATACCAGCCGAATCAGTAAGGATACCCACAGTGTTGGATTTTGAGAGTACTTAATCAAGGAGGCCAAAACATTACTGAATAAGGTACAGTTTGGTTGGGAGGTGGAAGGCCACTGTCTCAGAATATGGGGATTACCACTGTGCCAAGGACTTAGGGTTTTGTAACTCACTGCTAGGGTGACTCCCAGAAGCCTGGAAAATACAGCCCACACTGAATGAAGCTGAAATGCCTAAATTACCATGGCAGAGAAAGGATAATGGGATTAAAGGCTCAGGAAAGGGGGAACGCTGGAGTGGATATATTATGTGAGGTCATAAGACCCACCAGACAATTATGTTCCATAAGAGGGCCGATTAGACACACCACACACCAAGGCCATCAGGAATACACTGGTGAGACAGACCTTAGCATCACTAAGAATTTAAGTGGTGGCTCTCCTCTATAGTAGAGGCTGTCACAGAAATTGGTTCACTGATGATGGCAATGATGGGGCTCTGAAGCAACAGCAGCCAGGTGGTAGCACTTAAAACAGGAAGCTAGGGACTTCCCTGGTGGTGCAGTGGTTAAGAATCTGCCTGCCAATGCAGGGGACATGGTTTCAATCCCTGATGCGGGAAGATCCCACATGCCGCGGAGCAACTAAGCCCGTGCACCACAACTACTGAGCCTGCACTCTAGAGCCCACGAGCCACAACTACTAAGCCCGTGTGCCACAACTACAGAAGCCCACACACAACTACTGAAGCCCGCGTGCCTGGAGCCCATGATCTGCAACAAGAGAAGCCACCGCAATGAGAAGCCCGTGCACTGCAACGAAGAGTAGCCCCCGCTCGCCGCAACTAGAGAAAGCCTGAACGCAGCAATGAAGACCCAATGCAGCCAAAAATAAATAAAGTAAATAAGTTTATTAAAAACAAACAAAATAACAGAAGCTAAGGGACCACACTATCATCATGACTTGCAAGGTAGGAGACAGCCAATAAAGCTTGACCCACAGGGAGCCGGGGAGAGAGCTAACAGAACTTGGTGTCATTAGAGCAAAATAGACAGGCAATCAACAACAGTGCTACTTATTAATATATACACAATCAAAGCAAGGCAAGAAGAGATAAGCACGAGACTGAGAGTAGTTGCCTCAATAAAAAGCTACTATCCCTTGCCTAATTCCTGGACCTGAGCCAGTTTTCAGATCCAGACCGACAGACTTAAAGAGATGGATGGGTCCCCAGGAGTAAGGACCCAACAACAAATTTTATATATATATATATATATATATATATATATATATATTTCCCCAAAGGGACCTATGACTATTTACTCAGGTGACTATATAGGTATAGTGGGGAAAGGAAAATACCCAGACATCTGAAGAACTACTGGTCACAGAGGCTGAGTTAACGTTGATATCTAGAAACGTGGAACATAATTATGGCCCAGTTACAGGGGAAGGAATATAGGAACTAAGTAAGAAATAGAGTTCTGGCCAAAGTCTAGCTTATGGTAGGTCCACAGTCCACTGACCCACCCAGCACTTATTTTCCCAGGCCCTGAATACATAAACGGGATTGGCATACTTAGCAATTGAAAGGCCAAATGAGACCTAAAAATGTTTCCCCACTCCTTGGCCAAAACAATAAATCAAAAAAATATTGTGTCGGGGGTGGAGGTAAGAGGAATGGCAGAGATTAGCGCCACCCTTAAGGATCTCAAAGATGCAGGGGTAGTGGTCCCTTTCACATGTTTGTTTAATTCACTAGTCTGTCCTCTGTAGAAACCAGCTGGATCCTAGAGAATGATTGAAGACTACCACAGTTCAACCAAGTAGCAGCCATGACCATAGCTACCATGCTGGATGTAATATGTTTGCTACAGCAGATATACATAGCCTCAGGTACATGGCATACAGCCACTGATTTGGCAAATGAGTTCTTTTCTATCCCAATCAGAAATAGTTCCTTTCACATGGAGTCAACAACAGTATACACTCAGTTTTGCCTCAGGGCTATATTAATTGTCCTACTCTGTCATAAGATAGTCTGAAGAGATCTGAACTCAGAATAGCACACTAATCTAGTAAATCAGTGACATCATGTTGATCGTGCAAGATGATCAAGAGACGGCTAGCACGCTGAAGGATATATGTGCTCCAAAGGATGGGAGAAAAACTATGAATATTCAGGGATCTGCCATTTCAGTGAAGTTTTAGGAATCCAGTGGTTAAGGTTATGCCAACATACTCCCTCTAAAGCAAAAGACAAACTGCTGCATCTTGCATCCCTACTATTAAAAAAAAAAAAAGGAAGCACAAGGTCTGCTAGATTTCTTCAGATTCTAGAGTGAACACATTCTATACACTGCTGTGGCCCATGTACTGAGTAATATGAAAGGCTGCCAGCTTTGAGTGGAGTAAACAACTCTGCAGTAGGTCCAGGTTGTAGTGCAAGAAGTTCCTATGCTATTGGAGGTATAAATGGTGGGGAAAGACACAGTACAGACTTTATAGCAAGCCCAAGTGGGAGAATTACAATGCAGGCCCCTGGAGTTCTGCAGAAAAGTCATGCTATTAGAAAAACAACTCCTGCTGTGCTACTGGGCTCTGGAAGAGATAGAACGCTTGACCATTGGGCACCATATGTCCAGAACTGCCCATAATGAGCTGGGCTCAACAGGACTCTCCAAGTCATAAACTCCAGTGAGCTCGGTAACAATCCATTATGAGATGGAAATCAAAAATCAAACCCAAGCAGAACCAAAGGGCACATGTAAGCTACGTAAGTAGGCAGTCAAGACTTTCCTGACACTTAACACAGTTATGCCAGCACCCTTCCTCAGCTCACATCTATAGTTGTTTGGAGGATCCTATACATCCAAGTTAAGGAGGACATAAAAGCCAAAGTTTGGCTTATAAATAGGTCAGCTCAGTATGTGAATGCAAACTGAAAAAAAACAACAGGTTCATTACAGCCACACTTAGGGGTGACCGTGACAGTGGAAAGGAAAAGTCTCCCTAAGATGGAGCTTCAAGTGATGTACTTTGTGTAGAAAGAAATGTGGCCTGAGATGAGAATATATACAGACTCATGAGCAATGGCAAATGGACTGAGTACCTGGTTAGGGGTCTTTAAGGAAAAAGACTGTACAATGGATGCAAGAAGATATGAGTGGAGGCAAATGAATGAACATACAGGTGTGAGCATAAAGTGTGAAAATCTTTTTCACGTGTTAATGCCCATCAGAAAGCATCCAATGCAGAAGAGACAATGAACAACCAAATAGACAAAATGACTCAGACAGCTGACATTAGCCACCCAGAACTGGCATGATGGGAACATGAACAAAGAAGCCACTGTAATAGAAATGAAGATGGAAGCAGAGAAGGAGGCAAGGATGCCCACTTACCAAGGCCCAATCACGCTACTGCCAACTCTGAACATCCAACCAATGAGCGACACTGAGCCCCCAATACAGCACTATGCCTCAAGCTGACCAACTGGCTAGGGAATATGGGGATATATGTATACATATAGCTGCTTTTCTTTGTTATACAGAAGAAACCAACACAACATTGTAAAGCAATTATACGCCAATAAAGATGTTTAAAAAAAAAGTTAAAGGTTCTAGGCACACTTTTACCAGGAGACATATCAAGGATCATACTGAACTATATAAATTACAGCTGCAGCCTAGGAATTTGGGACTCTGTATCCCACGACCAGGAGACAAGAAGTAGAATCACCACAATGAGGCTAATTAAACCTCATCCTCAGGTGAAGTAGGGCTGCTGTTACATAATGGGATCAAGGAGTACATCTGGAATTCAGATGATCCATTTGGGTACCACTTGATACTCCCCTGCCCAATTGTGACTGTGAACAGACAAATGCAACCACTCCAGCCTGAGAAGAGCTTGTTCTCAGACCCCTCAGAAATGAGGGCTGGGGTTTCCCTGGTGGCGCAATGGTTAAGAATCTGCCTGCCAATGCAGGGGACATGGGTTCGAGCCCTGGTCCAGGAAGATCCCACATGCCATGGAGCAACTAAGCCCGGACACCACAATTACTGAGCCGGCGCTCTAGAGCCTGCCTGACACAACTACTGAAGCCCGCTTGTCTAGAGACCGTGCTCCGCAGCAAGAGAAGTCACCACAATGAGAAGCCCGTCACCGCAGCAAAGAGTAGCCCCCGCTCACTGCAACTAGAGAAAACCCACATGCAGCAACAAAGACCCAACGCAGCCAAAAATAAAATTTTAAATAAAAAATGAGGGTTGGGTCATACCACTAGACAAACCACCAAGAACTTCAGAAATTATAGCTAATGGCAAGAATTCAGGTTGGATAGTGGAGGAGACAAAGAGAACCACTGTGACCTGGAGACCAGCTGCAGAGATGGAGGCTGAAGCCGGTCTCACTATCCTGCTTTTAACCTTCCCATTAGGAAGAGAGGTCGATGGAAATGGAGGAGCTGCTCTCAGAAAATGTTTAGAGACACAGATCCACACAGCATAAGAAAGGGACTGTGGCAATCACTTGGATCTCCCTTCAAAAAAGAACCTGCATTCAGGTGCAAGGAATACAGTTAGCTAGTAGCCTCCAGCTGCAGCATATAAGAATTCATCTCAGCTTTCCAGGGGAGTCCACACTCTCCTTGGGCAGCTCCTAGCCAGTGACTAAACACAGTGGATTTTCTAGAAGCTGGTCATTTCTTCCTAATGCAGGACTCCTCTAACACGCAGTTTTTGCTCTGGAGCTTCTTATTGGGTTGTCCAAGATTTTCTTTCCAGATCTGCATCACAGACTGAGGTTCTCCTTGGTCAGTTCAGCTTCCTCTCCCTTTCCCTTCACAGGTATTCTATTACCTACCCCCATAAAAATCCCTTGCACTAGTAACTCCATCTCAGTGCTTCCCAGGGGTACCTCCCTGGTGGCACAGTGGTTGAGAATCTGCCTGCCAATGCAGGGGAGCCAGGTTCAGAGCCCTGGTCCGGGAAGATCCCACATGGCGCGGAGCAACTAAGCCCGCACACCACAACTACTGAAGCCCGCGCGCCTAGAGCCCACGCTCTGCAACAAGAGAGGCCACTGCAATAAGAAGCCCGTGCACTGCAACGAGGAGTGGCCCCCGCTCGCCGCAAGTAGAGAAAGCCCGCGCACAGCAACGAAGACCGAACACAGCCAAAAGAAAAATATCAGTGCTTCCCAGAGGACCAAACCAAACACACTTTGTAATTAACTTTTTTAAAATTAATTTATTTATTTTTGCTGTGTTGGGTCTTCGTTTCTGTGTGAGGGCTTTCTCTAGTTGCGGCAAGCGGGGGCCACTCTTCATCGCGCTGCGCGGGCCTCTCACTATTGCGGCCTCTCTTGTTGCGGAGCACAGGCTCCAGACGCGCAGGCTCAGTAGTTGTGGCTCAGGGGCCTAGTTGCTCCGCGGCATGTGGGATCCTCCCAGACCAGGGCTCTAACCCGTGTCCCCTGCATTAGCAGGCAGATTCTCAACCACTGCGCCACCAGGGAAGCCCCTTGTAATTAACTCTTTGTATGGATCATCTCATTTAGTCCACTAAAGTACTACTGTTATTCTCCTTTTACAGATGAGGAAACTGAGGCACAGAGATGTTAATTAACTTGCCCAAGATCACAAGGCAAAAGCAGTGAAACTAAAATTTGAACCCAGGCAGTCTAACTCCAAAGTCTGAGCTTTTAATTACTATGTCAGGGAAGACAAGATATTATCTTGTCAGCTTCAGATATTAAAATGAGTACTTATTCTATATTTTTATAGAAGAAAACAACAAAAGGATAGATGTTAAAGAAAAGCAGATCTTTGGTTAAATACAAAAGAAATTTTCTAATAATCAGCAGTAACCAACAACAGAATGAAGTCCTTCAGGAAGTAATCAGGGCTGATCACCAGAGGGTTCAAATAGCCATGGATATTGTGAGGGTGAGGCTTTATAAAACAGATAAAAGTTGACCTAGATCAGTAAAAGCTGTACTACTAACTATTATGTGGATAAAAAGGGTTCCACGGCCAATTAGTCTGGGTAATATACTGCTAAATAAAGTGAAACAAATTTCTTTACTTTTACTCCTCAGTTTTTAAAATACTAATGTGCAGTTACAAATCTCTATCTGAGGGATCTAGTATGCTAAAAAAAAAAAACCCAAATTTATTGTATTTGACTAAAGAACACGTCCTTGCTCCTGGTCGAGGATGATTTCTTTGCTAAGTCAAGATTCACTGATCCAAGGACTGCAGAAAAAGCTAACAAGGAAAAGTATGACAATTTTCTAGCTGGGTAACAATTTTCCAACCAGTCAAAACATCACCTGATTACCTACACGTCAATCTTAGCATCTCTAATACCTCCAGGGTGGGTAGGCTATATAAAAGTTTTGTCACTAAAATGCATTTTATCCTTTTTGAATGCAAAACATGTCCTCCTTTGCTTTCTCAACAAATTCTCTTAAGATCTACAACAATGGGTCCACATTTTAATTACTGAATTCCCACTTTATGAGCAATATGAAAGCTTTAATTATTTCAAGTGTGCTACTGGTGATCTGGTTATTTTCATATAACACAGCTCTATATGCATCTTTCACAAACATAAACACATCACAAGAAAGGGCAGAAGAAAGGGAATAACAGGTAGAGAGGGAAAAGGCCTCAGTCACAAACTATTCATCCAGCTTATTTCCAGAGTTTTTGTGTTTTTATTCAGAAATATTTTCTCCTTATTCATTACAGGGAAAACTTTTATGTAAATTACGATCCCTTGGTCTTCATTCTCCCATCTTCCTCAGCCACTACCCACAGCCCACTGCCCCCCAATGCTGTTACTTCATTAATGACATTTACTCACCATTGCCTAGAGTTGTCCACATGCCATCTATCTTTTCATTGATCTCTTCTTTAGAAATATTGAATAGAATATTAAATGTGGAAAGGGCCTTAACATCTAGCCCACCACTCATTTTCAGATCAGAATAATGAGGTCCAGAGATCAGTCAGTATACTTATATAATAATCACAAAGCAGGCATTTATCTACTTCAAAAATAAGTATATGAAAGCAGAAATTCCCAAAATACATGCACACACACATCTTTTTTTTATACAAATTGCTACATGCCAATAGCATACATCAAAGGCAAATCAACTAAAGTTGTGCTCTTCTAATTTGAATACTTCCTAAAGCACTATGGAAAATCTTATAAGAAAACAAATACAGAACACATGGGGAAGTTCACATGATGAAAAAGAGTGTGGAGTTTGTAGTCAGAGTTATATGGTTTGAATCATGGATGTGGGCTTAGGAAAGTCAATAAAACTCTCCAAGCTTCAGTTCCTTCAGCTGTAGAACATCCATGATACCATGGGTATTATAGGATCATTTTAAGAATTATAAATAACAGACATGAAACACCTACCAGAAAGATAGCACACCGTTGACAAAACTTTTACATTACACAAATAAGCAATAAAAGGCAAAAGAAATCAAGGAAAATGTTGTAAACCTGGAATCTTGGGAGGACTGGATAATGGGGCACGCAGCTACATTTTATATTTTACTTCCCATTTTAGCCACACACATTTTATAAAATTCCCAGGCAAGCTACAGGTTTATTATAGGCATAATATGATACAATACTCATTGGCCAATGAATAGTAGACCCCATGGATTAGGTTGGAACCAGACCATGAAGGGCTGTGCCAGAATAAAGAATCTTAACCTTGTTTTTTAACCATTGAGCAGAAATTTCCAAGAGTGACCTCACAACAATCTCAAAAATAATTTACTTTAGCTACTAATTTTTTTAAACAACAAAAACAAAAAACTTTGGCAGCTATTACATCACCAGAATTACAAAGAGGTCTAGATGATGTATTCTGAAGTTTTAAATTTTTTCTCAAACTGGCAGTGTTTTACTTCAATTACTTTTTAGAGGTTGTTTCTCTCATTCAACTGAAAATGAAAAACGGAGACTAAAATTACATAAACCTTGATGGAATATTTTCACAAAATTTTGATACTGCTCATTCTTTATTTTAATAAACAGAATTCTGAGATAGGCTCTGTTGTGTTTTGAAATAATAATAATAACATATGATTTACTCTTTGTTCATTTTAATAAAACAAATTCTGGTAGATAAACTACCATGAGAGGTTAGAAGAGAACTGTTACAAACAGAAATGCTTACCTCTTCATTAATACCAGCCAAAAGACTCCAGAACTGCTGTTTTTTATAGCTTTATACAGAAATTACGGCATCCAAAGCAACTATAAGATTGTGTAACAAACCAGTTATACAATCTTGTATAACTTTCAGCCCACTCAGTTCAAAATCAGCATTAAAAGATCTAAAAGTGATCATAATCAAATGGGAAAACACTGTGGCTGATCCACTGTATGTAGAATGAAGGCCCCAAATGCACTCTGTTTACTCAAATAATGGTTCCCTGCAGAATTTCCTAACTAGTTTGAAAAAGCTTTAGAAACATTAGCAAGTCATTATTGCTGACTCTGAACTATGTCCTATAAAACCTCATAGAAAAGCTTTAATACTTTGAATGGAAACAAACAATAGGGGACTATACTACATATAAGAATAAAGAATTTTGGGACTTCCCTGGTGGCGCCATGGTTAAGAATCTGCCTGCCAATGCAGAGGACATGGGTTCAATCCCTGGTACGGGAAGATCCCACATGCCATGGAGCAACTAAGCCCGTGTGCCACAACTACTGAGCCTGCGCTCCAGAGCCCAAGGGCCACAACTACTGAAGCCCACATGCTGCAACTACTGAAGGCCGCACACCTAGAGCCCATGTCTTGCAACAAAGAGAAGCCACGGCAATGAGAAGCCCGTGCACTGCAACAAAGAGTAGCTCCTGCTCAAAGCAACTAGAGAAAGCCCGCACACAGCAATGAAGACCCAATGCAGCCAAAATAAAAAAGAATAAAGAATTTTTAACAAATTTCCATTTAATTTTTTTAATCTAAGGCATGAATTTACTACTTCTGTATTTTTAAAAATGCAACAGAACTACCATCATTGATATTAAGTCACATATCCTTGAGGATGTATTATCATAAACAATCAGAAAGTTGAAAAGGTGATAACTCACTACAGAATTATCAACTAAAGAAACTATTATAGTCAAAAGCTAGGGCCGCAAAAGCTTAAATAAACAAATGTAAGAAATTTAAACTAAAAGATAATTTACAGAAAAAAATTTAGGATTTTTACAAAGAGTTCTGTAATATAAAATCCTGAACACCTCAACAGCCTCATCAACATGCATTAAGCCTCCCTTGCCCAATATGAATTCAATGCCTTTTTCTTGATTTCAGTGTGTCCAAAGAAATTTCCTCATCTTTACCGTATTTTATTAAAGGCTCTCAAAAAGTACTTCATAAATACAAAACAGTATATACTGTTTTAATTTTTCTAATAGTTCAGTTCTGTGAATGGGCTATTTATAATAATTCAAAAGAAAAATTTTAACAGGAAATATTTTATAAATAACATTTAAATTATTTTATTAAATAAAACCTACGGAGTATTATAAAGTGGAAGACATTCTACTAACTACACAGTTAAAATACTAATACTGATACCTTGGTTTCTCCTTAATTTAGCAGTCTCTAATACTTACAAATTGATCATACTGATTTTATATTCTTGGTAGTAAACTCCATAAATAATGACCTTTCAAGCTCTTTCAAACAGAAGTAAACAAGAAGTATATTTTCCACTTCAAGGGTAACACTGATTTACCAGGACTCATGGGACTGAATTACATCTGTGACTTACACATTATATCATTTAATCCTCGCAATAATCCTATAAGATGGGTATTATCAGCTTCGTTTTATAGGAGAATAAATTGAGGCTTAAAGGGGGTAAGAAACTTGTCCAGAGTTATACAGGTTATAAGAAAAGACTGGACCCCATATCTGACAGGTTATAAAAATCTAGTTCTAATCTATTGCAGTTTTGTATGGAAAAGTTGATGTTTTGAAGATTCTTCAATTCTTAAATAATGTAAGTTTAATAAATTGATACTGCTTTTTGAAAACTAAGTATATGAACTATTTCTATTTGGTAACTGCAACTATGTATCTTTCACTGATTATTATATACTAAGAATGTTGTTCTATATAATGCAAGTTAGGTACACACAAGTAAAATCAAAGATCACGTAAAACTGAAAATGAATAATTGAAAAATGAATAAAAATCTGAAAATGTAACAAATATATTTTCACAGAGAATGGCTAATTTATTAGCTAGACACAGGGAAGAGCTAATTTATTTGCTAAAAATGAAATGGAAAATATGTGTAATAGTTAAGATCAAAATTGTTTTCTATCAAAAATTTCAAAAAATTCCAAAAGTAAACTCATTCTCTAAAAAATTAAAGCTACCAAGTTTTAAGTCACACAGAAATTCCAATGCCTAGTTTTTGTTTTTGTTTTCTCCAAAAGGAGGAATGGAATTGAGCATTTATTGAGCACCTTCTATGTGACAGACACTGAGTTAACTGCTTTTGATTACTTTTATCTCATGTAACCTGTTCTACTGCCCTGACTACTGAGGGGTACCATTACTCCAATAGCACATAAGTAGAAACTCAGGATCTAAATGTCACAGTGCTATAAGAGTGCAGTAAGATTGCAGTAAGGATTCGTACTCACATCTGACTCCATATTCTGCACCACATCATGCAATTAACAACCACAAAACACACCACACACACCATCCCTTTAGCAACATGAGAATTTAAGTTAAAAATCCAAGCAGTTATCTTTTTTTTTTTTTTTTTTTTTTTTGCGGTACGCGAGCCTCTCACTGTTGTGGCCTCTCCCGCCGCGGAGCACAGGCTCCGGACGCGCAGGCTCAGCGGCCATGGCTCACGGGCCCAGCTGCTCCGCGGCCTGTGGGATCTTCCCGGACCGGGGTTCTCGGCAGGCGGACTCTCAACCACTGCGGCACCAGGGAAGCCCCAAGCAGTTATCTTTTAAAGAAGCTTTGTGCCCTGCAACTAGTCTGCGGCCAGCACATAACAGGTGCCAAATAAAAGTTTACTGAATGGAATGTAACAGGAAGAAATGGGATCATCTCCACTCACACCGTCTTTCTCAAGGAGTTAACATAAAACTACTGCTCACCAGGCAACATATACAATTTTCTCCTTAAAGAATAAAACACTGAATCAGGAATTAGAAGAAAAAGGAATGACCATACATAAAAATTATTAATATTCTTAAAGGGCAAGCTACTGGATTAAACATAGAAGCCTTAAATAGAGATCCAGTATGTTCCACTCAATTACAACACTTATCTGACTCTGCCTTATAACAGTTCATTAGGACTTCCCTAGTGGCGCAGTGGTTAAGAATCTTCCTGCCAATGCAAGTGACCCGGGTTCGAGCCTTGGTCCGGGAAGATCCCACATGCCATGGAGCAATTAAGGCCGTGCACCACAACTACTGAGCCTGTGCTCTAGAGCCCGTGAGCCACAACTACTGAGCCTATGTGCCACAACTACTGAAGCCCGTGCGGCTACAGCCCGTGCTCCACAACAAGAGAAATCATGACAATGAGAGGCCCGCGCACCACAACGAAGAGTAGCCCCGCTCGCCACGACTAGAGAAAGGCCACGCACAGCAACAAAGACCTAACGCAGCCAAAAATAAATAAATAAAATAAATAAATTTATTTAAAAACAATTAAACATGTCCTGCTTCTACAATTAGCTAGCTGCTAGCACACACCTTAGTCATTTTTGTGTTTCTCAGAACACCAAGGACAGGACCTGGCACTTAATATTAACAGCTAAAATTTTATAAAGATCTTTCACCGATTACAAAGCTTTTTCAGATGTATTTACCCTAAAAGGCTTGCAAGATAAGTATGATAACTATCTGCAGTTTACAGACAGTGACATTGAAGTCCAAGATTAAGAGCCAAGGTAAGTGGTCAGGTATCCTTCTGTAACACCACAGCTACCAGAAAAAGCTCTCAATAAATGTTTGTTGGTTGAATCAGCTGTCCCTAGAAATATGATTTTTCTAAGATTACCACCATTATCTGTCACTATGAGAAATGACTGTATTGCTTAAGATTTATAGCTTTGCTAGAAAACAGATACTTTCACTCAGCTTGACAAGGTTAATTAACTAAACTTATTACCAGTGATTCTCAAACTTTAGTAGGACTAATAACTGGGGAGCTTGATAAAAGTGAAGCTCCTTGGGCCACCACCATCTCTAGAAATACTGATTCAAGTGGCCAGGAATTTGCATATTTTAATAAGCACTCTCAGCTGATTCTAATGTTTGTAGTCTTTAGGGACACACTAAGAACTGAATTAGATTTTTTTAAACCTAAATTCATCTACCTCCCCCCAATTTTTTAATGGAGCCAATTTTTTACAGTTATAAATATTTAAGCAAAAATCTTACAAAAACAATTCAAGGCTATGGCATCGAATAGGATAGGTCCCCCAAAAACGTTTAATACACAAAACCTCCCTAGACCTGGAGCTTCACATGCTGCACAGAAGGTAAATCAGGGGTCTTTTAGGTAGTTACCCATGTTATTCTGTTTTAATTGATGAATTCAACCATGACTGCAATGTATTTTGTAAAACATTTTTATAGGTCTTATACAAATGACTGGATGTTCAACAGTAAAATGGAACAGTTAACTTTGAACCTAATACAGAGATAATAACTTAATCACCAACAATACAAGCCCATTTTAAAGTTTAAATGACCACCAAAATGTTTTGAGATTATGGGTGACTTTTCCCCCATTATTGAACATTTACTGAGGGTTGGCATAGTACCTCTCTGTACTTTCTGAACTTTCTACAATAAGCATATTTTTTTCAGGATTATAAAAGTTTTATAAGTATTTATTAATCCCACAACCTTCACATACATAATGGGAAACAAGAATAACCTGAACCACATTTATCGTAAACTACAAACACCCAAATATCTGACTTATGGTACCAACTGTAATCACTAACTTTTTTAAAATTAATACCAGAACAAATCACTTAACTACTAAAATTTAGAATATGTCCTATTTCTATCAGGTATCTGTTATTAGCATGACTTTTTAAAATCCTCTTGTCATCTATCCTATGGATCTATTTAGGGAGACAATCTTGTAACGAGGACTGAGGCATTAAAATATTTACACTCTCTCATGGCGGGGCGGGGGACCAGAACTTTGGTGTTTTGTTTTGTTTTTTTAAGATATTTTTCTAATTGTATTTATCTAGGAAACTTAACATCGCAAAGCTGGGAGGGGGCTTTCTCCAAGGCAAACCACGCTTAGAAGCAAAATGTAACAGAAGAAGGCAAAGATGAGCTACCGGTAGGTGATGAAATTTCACCTCAAATAAGACGCAAACGGTTGTTTTCAGCCCAGTCAGGTGGGTGAATGACACTCCAGGAGTTCCTAGGGCTTTCAGGGCCCCGCACTTTCTGCGCTGTCTCTCCCTGCCCTCCCGCCCCTCCCCCCGGGACTCTGCGGGACTCAGCATGGGGCGCGGAAAAGCGCAGGCTGTTCGCAAACAGGCGTCCTCTGCCTGCCTCCGGGATGTACGTGCGGGGCCCAGGGTAAGAGGCTGCGCTCGGCCCGGCGCCGGGGCCAACCCGAAGGGTGCCAACTACCCTGCCAGTCCCCCGCTCCACACACCCGGCTGCCCCGCAGCCCAGGCCGGGGCGAGGGCTTCCCAGCGACGCGGGGCCTAGTCGCCCCCCACGCGCCTCCGGCCTCCCGGGGGACGCGAGAAAGAAGGGCTGAGGCCCCCCTAGCCGCGGGGTGGGGGAGGCGGCCGCAGCGGCAGGACGCCCCGTCCGCCCGGCCCGAGGGCTTGCCCAGGACCCTCCCGGGCGGCCGAAGGCCAGCGAGCACGGGACCGCGCCGCGCCACACTCACCTCGAGCAGCGGCCGCCGCCGCCTCAGCATGGCCGTGGGGGTCGTCCCTGAGCAGACAGCCTCCTCCGGAGGGCACCGGCCCGGCCCCAGGCGCCGCCGCGAAGCCTCCCACTCCTGAAGGAGCTGTGGTTGCCGCTGCTGCTGAGGCCCAGCGCTCGCCGAGCCGCATCGGGCTCCCGGGCCGCCGCAGCCACGCGGATCCCGCAGGAGCGCCGCTGAGCCGGGCCGGGGGCGCAAGGCTGCGGCGGGACAACCGAGGTGCTGCAAGCGGGGATCCTCCGCGAAGCCTCCAGCGTCGCCGTGGCCGCTCCTGCCGCCGGCGCCGCTGGGCCACAGCGCCCCCTGGACCCCACGCCCGGCTACGGCGCGGGGACTGCGGCGGCCGGCCGGGCACGAGCTGCAGGGAACGCGAGGGAGCGCGGCCTGCCGTTGGCGGGGCCCCGTGTTCCCTGCGCAGCCCTCGGGCCCCCGGCCCGCCCCCGACGACGCCTCCCGGGAGCCGGAAGCCCCTCGGTCCCCACCGACCTTGGTGGGTCCCCTCCCCTCTCCCCAGTCCTCAGGCCCTGAGAACCTTTGCACCATTTCTTTCTCTCCAGAAGGTACGTTAACGTTCCCGTCACTCGGACCTTCACCCGAGAGCAGGAGTGTGAGGGAATCTCCTCGTTTTCATCTCTCATGATTCAAGGGGGATCCCTCCTAATCCCTTCAGTGTGTCTGGATGCAAGAAGAGTGACCCAGAACCAACCTTCCCCCCCTCCCCCAATCCTCTCCCGAAACAGTTGAAGGAATTGTCTTTGACCTTAATTTTTTTTGGATCTTGTGGCAGAGCATTTGAGGAATTTATCCTACGGATACCAAACCCTTAACCCCCAACCTCCCCCAAAATAGAAAAATAATAATAACATGCTGAGGAAGAGAAGACAATAGCCAACGAGTTGTCCTGAAATTCATAAATAACTTAAAGGTAAGAGAAGAACAACCATCTCTTCGAACTAACCCACTCCCCCACCCCCATCTCTACTCTTCCACCCCCAACCCCTGCCAAATCCCTGGTAAGGCTCTGAAGGAAGGAAATCGTTATATAGCTGGGGCTGTGGAATCCTTCTGTTTACAGATACCCCATATTCCATCCCACTCAAACTCTAGGCTGCAAAATCAGAAGCAAAAACAAAAGAAACAAGACTGTCAGAGGGAAAATAGGGAAAGAGAGAAACTCTTCAAATCCTGTGGTCCCATACTTTTACAAATAGTATACATTATTTTATCACAAAGTGGTATAGTAGAATGAGCAGGGACTTTGGTGGCAGACAGATCCTGATACAACCAATTCCAGCTCTGTGGTGTGTAACTTTATGACCCTGGGCAAGTTATATAATATTTCGGAACCTTGGTTTTCTGATGCCTACCTTGCTGGTTGTTAAGATAATTTATGTAAAGGAACTGGCCCATGGAAGGTACTCAATAAATGTTAGTTCCTATTATCGTTGGTTCCAAAACACTCTCTCAGTCTTTCTTAGATTCAAGGTTGTTCTCATCTTTTTCTTTCTCTCGCAATCTGTGTGTGTGTGTGTGTGTGTGTGTGTGTTCGTTCCTATCGAAAGATGGGTGCATCATTTGTCATTATTCTTGGTCTGGGTAAAATCTCCCTAAATTTCACTAATGGATTTATGTAACATCCCTCCACTGAAGAATAATACAGCCTAGTATACTGGATCCTATGACATTCTGTTGCACGGCAGATATCAGGATAGAACCAGTATAGTTTTCTGTATAAAAAAGAATTATAAGGCAATTTCACCTTACCTTAGGTTATGTCCTAATAATAATAAATCTTAATGAGAAAGTTATATAAGGTCTCTGGGAATTTTCAAATAATAATTGAGCAGCCACCTTAGAGAAAATATAATCTAACAGCTCGCTTCCAATCAATGAAAGCTGTTCCTGTGTGTACCTTCACCACCTACTTCTGAGTCACATCGCAAAAAAGTCACTATCCCCTTTTTATAACGAGAAACTGGGGCTCAGAAGGAAACTGTGACTCATCCTCACAACAGCGCTGTGAATTAAGTAGTATACTACCACCATTCTACATGTGAAATGCATCCAACGTAAGGAAAAGCTGGAAGTAGACCCTGAGATTCCTTCAGTCTCCCATCTGATGCCCTAATAGTCCTTTCTTCAGTATTTAGAAAATACTATAAGACTAAGTTACTGTTGCTAAAAAAATTTCAATCTAGAGAAATGGGCCCTTTAGTTGAGATTAATATGGCAACCTAACATTAGCACTGTGCTTTCCAAGCCTAGTTCACTATCACCATAGGAAATCTGCATTTGTTTATGAATAATCATGCTACCCAGGGTGTAGCTACTACGTGCAGATGATTCATTTGTTTCCAGGACCAGTTTCCTCTTGCTTCCCGCTTTCCCTCCTTCTATTCAAATTACGTTGCTCAAAGAGGCTGCCTTTATCATCACAACCACTTCCCTGATTACAGTAGTCCACTTTAAATCTTTTCATCCACTATTTTATTCCGTTGTTTTGACTCTTCCTACCCAATCTGCTCTCTGAGATGTCTTTCATCTGTTCTCTTCTCCCCTACTGTAAATCTGTTTCATTTTAATCTACCTTGACCTGCTGTCAATTGATTTGGTTACCCTACCCTCAGTTTTGCATTGATTTCCACTTCTATTCAGTGACTCTAAAATATCTCCTTATTCCCAACCTGGTAAACCTACTTTTGCTTTTATACCATATACGTACTACAGAAAGCCAGTATTCTAAGAATGGTTTCTTCAAATGACTTTAAAGTGTAGCACCCCAAACAAAATTTTCTTTGCTCCTTAAAATTTGTTCTTTAAAATTCAGGCCTTTTATTTGTCAATTATAGCTGGGAAAAAAATATTCAGACCAAAATGATACTCATTTTCTGGCTTGGTGAATGGCATAGGAATCATCCTTAACTCTTGTGTCTCTGTCCTGGACAACTGGTCACTAAACCTGATAAATTCTACTTCTTGCTTTTATTGAATTTCTTTCCTTCTCTCCAACTCCACTTCTATAGATGCACTGAATAAAAAGAAAGAAGGGGGGCTTCCCTAGTGGCGCAGTGTTTGGGAGTCTGCCTGCCGATGCAGGGGACACGGGTTCGTGCCTCGGTCTGGGAAGATCCCACATTCCGCAGAGTGGCTGGGCCCATGAGCCATGGCCGCTGAGCCTGCGCGTCCGGAGCCTGTGCTCCACAACGGGAGAGGCCACAACAGTGAGAGGCCCGCATACCACACACACAAAAAAAGAGTATATACTGTATAAAAGTTGGTTTAAAAGAAAGCGCAAAACCTCTTCCATGCTCCCAAATAATCCTTGTGCTTCCCAATTTATAAGTACTCAATACTACACTGTCAGTATGTGTTTGCTTGTATGTCTCCCCTATCAGATTGTAAATGTTTGATTCATCTCTGTGTGCCCACAACCAGTCTCAGCAAAGAGTACACCTCAGGGGATGTTAAGCTGAACAAAGCTGTGGCTTAGTGTGATGTGCATCAGGCTAGTCCATCCCACCCACTCAGTTACTTTTTAGGCCTTACCTGTTAACTTCCAGGGTCCACCAAAGAGTAAGATGCCCCTTCAACAGGCGGTTGCCCTGCAGCCCAGAATTGACCCCAGCCTGCCGCTGCCAGCTGTGGTCTCCCCCACCCCTCTGACCAATCATAGCCAGGAATCAAACCCAAAATTCACAGTTACCTGTTACCAAACAGGAGAGCCCTAGAGCAAGCCAGAAGTCAGTAAAGCAACACAAACTTAGAAAGGAAATTGGGGATGTTTGGGAGTTTGTTAGGTCACTTGAGTCATTTCAAAAGGAACAAAACAATTCCCATTTTAGGAATGAAGCATAAGGAAGTAATCAAATATATGAAGAAAGATATGTGCAAAAAGATGTTTATTATATATTTTACTATAGATTTATACATAAAAATGTAAGGAAAGCCTTAAATGAATTACAGCACCTCCACACAAAGAAATATTGTACATCTATTAATTGCATTTTAAAGAATTTTAAAAGACATTGAATACTGCTCATGATTCAATATCAAATTGTGTTAAGTAAAAAAGATCATTGTATGATCCCAATTATGTTTTTATAGATTTGTAAAATATATAAATATATTTATAAGGAAATAGTACAAAATGTTATATGTTTGTGGGGTTTTTTTAACTTTTTTTTTGAAATAATTTCATATTTAAAGAAAAGTTGCAAAAATACTACAAAAAAATCCCATATATCTTTCACCCATATCTAACCACATTTGCTTTATTCTGTCTCTTTCTTGTGTGCACACGTGCTCTCATTCTCACTCTTTCTTCTGTCTCTACAGAGAGGTAGATATAAATATAGATATTTAAAGAAACTACTGTAATTATTTTCTGATCCATTTATCCCTAAATATTTTTCAGTATATTTCCTCAAAATAGTACAAATACCGGGACTTCCTTGGCGGTCCAATGGTTAAGACTCTGCACCCCCAATGCAGGTCGCACAGCCCGATCCCTGGTTGGGGAACTAAGATCCCAAATGCCCCACGGTGGGGCAAAAAAAAAAAAGTACAAATATCACAGTACAATTATCAAACTCAGAAACTAATATTGATACAGTACTGTGACTTAATCTATGACCTTATTCAAATTTTGCCAATTGTCCCACTAAATATTCTTTATAGAAAAAGAAAATCACTTTTTTTTCTGGCCCAGGATTCAGTGCAGGATCACACATTATAATTAGTGTCAAATCTCTTTAATATTCTTTAATCGGGAACCATTTCTCAGTCTTTGTTTCATATGACCTTGCCATTTTTATGGCATTTTGTAAAATATCCCTCGATTTGAGTTTGTCTGATGTCTCTTATTGATTAGATTCAGGTTATGCATTTTTGGCAGGAGTACTACAGAATTCATGTTCTGTCCTTCTCAATGCATCACATCAGAAGACATGTGACACCTGTATAGGTGATAGCAGTTTTGTTCACTTGATTAATTAAGGTGGTATCTGCCAGGTTTATTCAGTGTCAGTAGCCATTTTGCTCTTTGTAATTAATAAATATCTTGTGGAGAGATCACAAGTTTTAACATTCATTGATAATTCTTGCTTGAAACAGTTATTAGTATAGTAGTTGCCAAATTTCTAATTCCATCATTATCATTCCTAATACATTTTTTTATTTGCCTTCCTACTGTATGGGCAAACTTTTTGCTTCTCCCCCCATTTATTTTTTTAATCAATTTATTGATTTATATCAAGATAAACTCATCAATTTTTATTTTATTCTGTGAATTTTATAATCATTAACCATCATTTTTTTTGAATTTTATTTTATTTATTTTTTTATACAGGTTCTTATTAGTTATACATTTTATACATATTAGTGTATATATGTCAATCCCAATCTCCCAATTCATACCACCACCACCACCACCACCACCCCCGCCACTTTCTCCCCTTGGTGTCCATACGTTTGTTCTCTACATCTGTGTCTCTTATTTCTGCCCTGCAAACCGGTTCATCTGTACCATTTTCCTAGGTTCCACATATATGCGTTAATATACGATATTTGTTTTTCTCTTTCTGATTTACTTCACTCTGTATGACAGTCTCTAGATCCATCCACATCTCTACAAATGACCCAATTTCATTCCTTTTTATGGCTGAGCAATATTCCATTGTATATATGTACCACATCTTCTTTATCCATTTGTCTGTCGATGGGTATTTAGGTTGCTTCCATGACCTGGCTATTGTAAATAGTGCTGCAATGAACATTGGGCTGCCTGTGTGTTTTTGAATTATGGTTTTCTCTGGGTATATGCCCAGTAGTGGGATTGCTGGGTCATATGGTAATTCTATTTTTAGTTTTTTAAGGAACCTCCATACTGTTCTCCATAGTGGCTCTATCAATTTACATTTCCCCTAAAAGCCCTAGTTCCATTTAATGGAGAATGGTATTTAGAAATTAAGATCTAGGTGGCAGGTGTGCTCATTACCACTATGGTGCCATTGCTTCTAGGCTCTCTCAGTAAGTAGAGCTAGAAAACACACACACACGCCACTTTTACTTGAACCTCATTTTTACTTTAAAGAACAGATGAACTCCAGTATTCAGACTTGGGAATTTGGCAGACATTTTCTAGAAAATAGCTGAAGTGAGCTTGTCACTTCAAGGAAAGCAACTAACAGTATTTGTTGCCAATGATAAAATTCAAGCTTTCAGGTAAATATTAGAATACTGAAAAACTTGTATTCACCAAGATAAACTTGACAGCTTCCCAAACTTTCTGAAGGAATGGGTGGTTATTAACAAATGTCATGGAATGTTGTGTTGTTTTTTTTAATGTGTAATGAAATATGTCAACATTGGGAAGGTCTGCATAACTCAGTGAACTAGTATTTTTTTCAAATGACCAACACATAATGTTACAAATATGTAATTGGGTAAAATATCCCTTTAAAGTGTAATATAGACCAAAAGATTTTAATGGAACAGAGTGCAAAAAATCAGTATGGTTTCAGATTCCACATTGCAGCTAACCATTAAGAAATTACCACTTGTCAAGTTTTGATGTAGTATCAAAGAAAATATCCCTAATTATCTGAAATGTCTATTAGAATACTCCTCACTTTTCTAACTACGTATCTGTTAAGGACAGATTTTCTTCATATATTAATACATCAACCAAAACAACATATCCCAACAGCTTGAATGCAGAAGCAGATATGATAATCCATCTGTCTTCTAATAGACCGATTTTAAAGAGACTTACAGGGGTCTTCCCTGGTGGCGCAGCGGTTGAGAGTCCGCCTGCCGATGCAGGGGACCTGGGTTAGTGCCCTGGTCCGGGAAGATCCCACATGCCGTGGAACGGCTAGGCCCGTGAGCCATGGCCGCTGAGCCTGTGCGTCCAGAGCCTGTGCTCTGCAATGGGAGAGGCCACAACAGTGAGAGGCCCATGTACCGCAAAACAAACAAACAAAAAAATTGGACTTCATCCAAATTTCAAATTTTCTGAAATTGGTCATGGTGGGACTATTTATACTATAGAAATTGGCAAACGCTACAAATCAGCTTGTTTTGTTAATTGTCTAGACTTAAGAAAGTGACAGAGTGAATGTTAATAATGCAGATTAAACTTAAAATTGTGTTGTATCTATAGCTGTTATGTTGTGAAAAACAACAAAAATTGAGGAAATATTCTTCCAGCATTTGAAAACAATTACCTGATTCAGCAAATAAGTTACTCATATTATTGACAAATGAGTGAAGTTCCAATAGATGTCTTTGGTGTTTCACTTTCATCTTACTTGTTAACATAAAAATGTTAACAACATTCATGTCGGAACTGCACTCAGAGAGCTGGTTATTAAACATGTACCAGCACACCATAGGCTGGAAAGGACATCAATGATCCGATAATCCAGCATCTCTTATCATTTTACATGTTAGGGGCATGAAGCCCAGGACCTGCCCAAGGTCACAAACAAGTGAATGGATGGATGGTCAACCTTCGAATCATGTACTGTTCTTTTACACTTTAACACCACCTCCCTGGGTATCCAGGAAAATATGTTTTCCGTGACATGTCAGACTGAGGATGGGCAGTGAAGATGTGTGAAACAGTTGTCATCAGTTTAGCTAATAAAAAGCCCTTCTCTCCAGAGTTCTAATGATGCTGTGTACCTCCCATGGGGAAATGAGGAACCAGAAAAATCAGGACACAAGAAGAGACCTGCCAGGTGCCTCTCCCTATCCTGGCAGACAGCAATAGGGCAGGTAAACAAGCCATGCCTTATTTTTGGACTTTTCTCTCCTTACGCCCTGAGGCATTAAAGAGATTGGGGAGATATTCAGGCTTCTCTCTTCAATAAGGGATTAAACAGAGGCCTGGCCCCATGGAAGAGGATCATGTTCAAATTTGGCCTCCAGACCAAAGCTCTCTCCTTGGCCTCAATCACTTGGAACATCACTTCAGTATTATTTACCCAGAGTCCCCTTGGGAGGCAAGCCAAGGATTATTAATAATAATAGACATTTACTTTTACATATATCCCTTTACAGTTTATAAGGCCTTTGTACATGCACCATCCCGCTTGAGTCCCATCATAGCCCAGTATGGTGAGTAGGGTAGGGGTTAGTAAACCTATTTTATAGATAGGGAAATGAGGCTCAAAGAGGGTGCCCAACTTCTTGGAACAAATTTTAGGACTGGAACCCAGATATACTGACACAAAATTTAGTTGTCTTCCATGGCACAAAAGTATTACAGCACAGGCCTAGAAGTATTCAGAGAATTATTATTAGTGATAGTCATTAATAATAAAAAGTAGGTTGTTAGGAGAGAGAATAATTGAGCCAGAGAGGTCTTTGAGAAGCAGTTATTCAGGAGGGTCCAGGAAGTTCTTACTAAGGAAGTGACATGTAAGTTGGGACCTAAAGGCCAAGTAGCAGTTAGCCAGGAGACAGCATGTGCAATGGCCTGGGAAACTGACAGTCAGCCAGTGTGGCCAGAGTGGCCTGAGCAAGTAGTGAGTAGCAAGAGATGAGATCAGAGAGAGAGAGTCAAAAGTCAGGTCACAAAGGACGTGTAGCCCATGGCAAGCAATTGGGATTTTATCTCAAAGACAGTGGGAAGCCTTGGAGGGTTTTTAACCAGGGGAGGGATGTGATCCAATTTATGTTTAAAATATCACTGGCTGCTGAGAGGCAATGGAATTATAGAAACAATATTTGAAGCAGGGAACAGGAGGCTCAGAAATCCAAGCAAGATAGTGGCTTGGACTAATCTCAGGTAATAGCAGTGGAGATGGATAACTCTGAGTGGATGAATTTGAAATACATGCCAGATATTGTCAAATAAGTTTTCTTATTTAAGCCTCACAACAACTCAGTGATGTAGGTATTCTACAGGTTTTACAGATTTTTTATTTTATAGGTGAGGAAGCTGAGATTCAGAGAGGTTCAGCTTCCATATCATGCTTCCCTCTGTATAACAATGATCATCTCATGCCAAGTAAGGAAACTGAAGTTCAGAACCCAGAGTAGGTGTCAGGGTGATTAGCATGATAAAGCTCCTGTCAAAAGGCTTTGTCTTTTTCCAGATGAAAAAAAATCAGTCTAAGTTAGAGAACTCCTATGGTTAGAGGAGGTTATATCAACTAGAGGACTGTATGTGACTCAGCACAAGGTCAGGCCATCAGGACCCCTAGATTTCAGTAGTGTGGACTATCTGGCAACATGAAAAATTTAAGCCCTAGAAAGGTGTAATTGTAGATTGATAGAATTTGAAAGACTTCTTACAGATAGCTGGGTACAAACGTCCCACTACACTGATGAGAAAACGAAAAACTAGAGTTCAGAGAGGGCGGAGGGTCTTACAAGGGTTGCCTGGAATGATAGTAGCAGAGTTGGGGCTAGAACCGGGTCTTCTGACTCCCAGCCTACAGTTCCCACAGAACTGAGCTCTGCTATTCCTTTGATAGACCCAATGATCCTTTTACACTGAGATATTCCATATCAAATGAATTCCATGTGGGGAAAATGTGCTTTCGAGTAGAGGAAGGGGGGCAAACCTCACTTCTGCTCCTAGGAGTTCCCTGCCAGAATCACAAGTCATTATCTTCCCACATAACAACCTCTTAAATCCCCAAACAAAGCCTTCTCCCAGGGAAGCTGGAGAGAGGGCCAGATTGTCCCCAGGATTCGAGGCTCCTATTCCTCCCTCTCTATCCCCTTCCTTCTCCAGGTGCTCTCTTTACTCTTAAAAGCATGCTCTGGGGAAAGGATCTTCTATCAGACACTTACTTTGGCATGAATTGAGGAGAAGCAAATCCCAATAAGCCAGGGCCCCTAAATTCTGCCTCTCACTGCTATGTGACTCTTGGGCAAATCACTGCTTCTCTCTGGGCCTGTCTCCTTATCTGTACAATGAGGATACTGGACATAATTTCTGAGGGACCTGCTAGTTCTGATCATATGGGATCAGAACTTATCAGTTCCCACAACTCCAGATTCCCGCTACAGAGTAGGTTCGCTGGAACTCTTGGTTACCTGGTGAAGGGATGCTCATCAGGTGGAATGTCATCAATGGCTGGGCCCTCCCTGCTTTCTCCTAACATCCTCATCTGGTCCCCCACAGCCGCTGACTGGAAGCTCCTAGGATTCAGATTATTTTTCTTCTCTGCATTCAAGGGAGGAAGGATCCCCAGCCTTCACCCTTGGTCCTTACACTCATACCCTGAGTATAATTTGAGGGAGGCATCTTCCTGCCTTAAAATATCTCCTCCCCCCACCCCACTGGGAGGAAGTGAGATGCTGATGAAATCACGAGAGTTGTGGAGTAAGTAGGCTTGGGTTTGAATCTAGCCCCACCATTTTACCAGGTCTGTGACCTTGGGCAGGTTATCCCCCCATCCTCAAATCTCCAAGCTCTGCATGCTCTGAAGATTAGGGTAACATCTGTGAAATACCTGTTGAAGGAAAGCATATGGTAATCTCCTTTTCACTTAAGGAAAAAATATCACATTAGATATAGAATATCAAGAGAGCCGTCTCTCTCTTCCTACAAGGTTTTAAAAAATGAGGTGATGCCATCTAACTGCTTATTTTCTAAAAACCAAAATGCAATGAAAAGTCTTTTTTTCTTCCAAGTGTCCAATATATAATTCATGTTCAATACATTTTTATTATCATTATAATTATGATTGTTTATTTTAAGTCCATTGACTCCACTCATAAGGTTCTGAATTCTCTCTTAAACAGAAGTCTATTCAAAACTCTCTCCTGCTTAAAAATCTTCAGTGGCTTCCCATACCCTCCACGATATAAAGCCCAAACTTTATACTGTCATTCAGAGTTCTTAACACTCTGGTCGAACCTGCTTTTGCAGACTGGAACTTCTGGTATACTAAAAAAAAGTGTAAGTTTTGGCATCCCACCTTAGCCACTTAGCCTTTTTCCTTCTCTGTGGTGCTGGGATAGTAATTTCTACCTTATCCATTAAATAATAGTAGCTTATGATAGCTACTAATTATTGCAGTTAGTAAGTGCTGGCCAGTGCACAAAAATTTGACAAATTCATTTAATCCTGACAAGAGCCCAATAAAGTAGGTGCTTTTATTTTCAGATGAGAAAACTGAAATTTAGGTTAAATAATTATCAAATATAACACAGACTTAAGCCCAGGTCTAGCTGCCATCCCAGTTCATGGTATAAGCCATTGTGCTAGAGTCTCCCTGAGGGCATATGTTTGAAAGGGCTTTGTACATGGCAAAGCTGTGAAAATTGGCTATTTATCACTATCACCATCTTCTTCTTCCTTAGATCCAATGCTCTGATTACACAGAGCAAGTTATCATTCTCAAAGTCACTTTTACAGCTTTGTGCCTTTGCTCATATTGTTCTCTCTGCCTGAAGTACTCTTATTTTCCTCTCAAAAATTCCTTTCATGAGACCCAGGTAGGAGATCACCTACTTTGTAAGTCTTCCCTAACACGCTGGCATATCCCTCATCCCTTCAGTGGTAGGCGTTGAGACTTCTCCATCTCTGTGTCCTTGGCCCTTTCCACTTGGTAAACATTCAATAGATATTTGTTGAACTCATTAATCTTAAATCATTTATTATAAATTCAGTGAAATCAATCAAGGGAGTTTTTTATCTTAAGGGTCTTCAAGTATGCCGGAGAAAATCTAAAATGATTGCTGAGTGACACTTAGAAGATAGCAGTGTAATTCAAGCTATGTCCAACAGGTGGCACAGTATTCATGGTCAAAGCAGCCAAGGAAGTGCTCTTTTGAAAAAGAAGTGGAACAGGGGTTTCCCTGGTGGCGCAGTGGTTGAGAGTCCGCCTGCCAATACAGGTAATACGGGGTTCTTGCCCCGGTCCGCGAAGATCCCACATACCGCGGAGAAGCTGGGCCTGCGCGTCTGGAACCTGTGCTCCGCAACGGAAGAGGCCACAACAGTGAGAGGCCCGCGTACTGCAGAAAAAAAAAAAGAAAGAAAAGGGAGAAGGATAACAACAATAATTAATATTTGCATAATGCTCACAAAGCTCTTTTACATATATTATCTACATGAATTTTTAATCCCCACTTTACAAATGAGGAGGGAAATAAGGGAACTTTTCCAAATCCCAGAATCTTTTCAGAACACAATATCAATCAATTAGGTAAGGTGATTTCAAGGGTCCACCAGAGACCCTGTGATTTTCCTTCCAAATTACCTCCCTCCTTTTTTGAAAATGTGTGAAATGTTACTTTAGGAGCGTCAACTCTTTGGCTGAGGCTTTAAATTTTAAATATTTAAATGGAGGGTAGGGATAGGGGAATGTATGAAATACTTTAATTCATTTGCACTTTAGTGTAAAAAGTTTAAAATATATTCTCGAGAGCCACTTGACCTAAGTGGGTTGGGTGGATGCAATAAGTGTTCATAAGGGCACTGGGGACGTGAAGAAGAGCCACAAAGATGAGGTGGCAGGTAGGGGTAGGATGGGGAACTATAGGAAGTGACATTAACTCAATTTTGCCATAAGCTAACCTGTCATTAACTTAATTTTGCCATTGTCAGAGGACTCCATTCATCAGGGGGTTTGTTACCCCAGGAATTGTAGAGTACAGTTCAGGACAGTGTAGAATCAAGTAAGAATGCCTGGGAAATTCTCAAGAAACCTTTCTGGCATCCTCTAGAGAAAAGGTAGAAAATCAGGAGTCAAATCTGGGGTTGTAGGAATGAAATCTGGAGTAAAATAGTAACGTCTGAAATTCCAAGTTTGGCACCTGGAGTTCAGTGTTAGAATCTCAGACTCTGATAGAACTTGGAGGTCAAAGGTAAAATACAAAAGTCACAGATTAGAACTTGTGTTCCATATAGCATCTTGGGTTGCTATTATTGAAATTCCAGAAGTAGAATTTCTTTTTTTTTTTGGCTGCACTGTGTGGCTTGTAGGATCTTAGGTCCCCAACCAGGGATTAAACCCTGGTTCTAAGTCCTTTATATGTATTATTATTATTATTATTACATTTAGTGCTCACAGAAAAAACCTGTCAGGTGAGTACTATTATTATCATCCCTATTTTACAAATGAGGAAACCGAGGCATAGAGAGGTTAAATAATTTTCCAAAGGTCATACCTGGGAAGCCCAGAGATTGTATCTGACTGTAAGCAAGTATGCCTCCAGAGTTCTGCTTTTAAGCACTATGATAAGTACCTCTAGATTCTAGAGTTTAGAAGAACTTTAAATTTCATTAGTAAAACTTGAGGTGTAACAAATAGAACCTTGAGTTACCATAATAGAAACTATAATGCCAATAGCAGCATCTTGAGCAACCTTTATGTCCAATGGTAGAAAGAGGGACTCACACAATAGAAACAATAAAACATAAATTATTCAATTCCGAAATTAGAGCCCCAAATGAAGACATCGATTTAATCTCAGTAATTGGAGTCCAAAATTCTACTACCAGAACTTCAGACTCAGCTCTGAACCTTCAGGTCTAATCCCAATAATGGAATCTGTGTTCTGAGAATAAAGTCTAAGTTTCTATAGTATAATTTTAGTTTCTGAGAGTAGAACCTTGAGGGTTTTTTTGTTTGTGTTTTTTTAATTTTTTATTTTTGGCTGTGTTGAGTCTTCGTTGCTGTGCACGGGCTTTCTCTAGTTGCGGCGAGCGGGGGCTACTCTTCGTTCTGGTGCGCGGGCTTCTCATTGCGGTGGCTTCTCTTGTTGTGGAACACGGGCTCTAGGCACATTGGCTTCAATAGTTGCAGCACTCAGGCTCCGTAGTTGTGGTGCACGGGCTTAGTTGCTCTATGGCATGTTGGATCTTCCCGGACCAGGGATTGAACCCCGTGTTCCCTACATTGGCAGGTGGATTCCCAACCACTGCGCCACAGAGAAGTCCCAGAACCTTGAGTTTTAATGGTAGAATTTTCTGGGGAGAACTAGGGTTTTAATAGCAGAATCTAGAATTAGTGGATCCTTTAGTTCCGAGATTGGAAATTGGGATTCCAATAAGGAAATCTTAAATTGAAGTAGTAGAATGTAAGGTCGAATATTAAGATCTTGGGTTCAGAGAATACAAAAACACGTTTCAAAAGTAGGATATGTGATTCAAAGAATAGAACCTGGAGTTCTAATATTAGAACCTTGGGTTTTGACAAGAGAATCTGGGGTTATTGGAATATTAGAATCTGGAATTTAGGGAATAGAATCTGGAGTTGCCAAAATAGAAGGTATAATTCCAAAAGCAGCATCTTTGGCTTTAGTAGTGGAACCTGTTTGCCCAGTGGGAAAATATGGGACTCACAGAATACAACCTGGAATTCCAAACATAAATTATTGGGTTCCCAGAGTAGAATCTGTAGTTCAATAGATTAATTTTATGGAATGATAGTAGAATATGGACTTGCATTAGTAGAATCAGATATGCTCAGAGTAGACCAAGAGGTCCACTATTCGAATCTGGAGTTCACAAAATAGAACTTGGAAGTTTCAGTAGAACAATCTAGAGGTGCAATTGAAGGATTCTGGGACTTAAAGTAGAACTTGGACTTATAATGGTGGACTCAATATAGTTAGTTTTCACATCAGTTTTCAACCCTTATCCTGTGTTAATAGTAGGATCGTGCCTCAGCAAAAATCACTGTTTCCTGTTTAATGAAGGAAGGTTCTTAGAGGGTAGGATTTCAACTGCCACTTTCAGAAGTGTGTAGAGTTGAATGTAACCTCCCAGTGTTACTGAAGGCTATTTGGCTCTAGATGAAAGAAGTCTTCTAATCAATGAGCCAGGTGATTAGGCCTGTGTTATACGCTCCGAGGCATTCCAAAGGGAAGATTCTATCCTTGTCCTGAGAAGCTAACCATGAATGAGACAATACAAGCCCAATATAGCGTAGAATGTAATCCAGGCGAAAATGTGTAGGCTGGCATTATTGAAATGGGGGAAAGAGATAAGTGAAGGCTGCAACAGTCAAGGAGGATCCACAGAGGAGGCATTTCAAAGGACAGGTAGAATTTAAATAGGCAAAGAGGAGGCAGGGCATTTCAGGTGGGAAAATACTAATCATTTATGGAAGTAGGATCTAACATGGTGTGCACTAGCAATTTTTCCACAAAGAAGTATTATGGAGTGTCCACAACTCACTAGGTACAATGTAGGCCCTGGGGAAATAAAAAGAAATCACAAGTAGTTTCCTCTGAGGAAATTATGTGGAAAAAACAATTACAATGACTTTGACATTAGATATACCTGGCTTTGAAAAGTACGCTCATTAACTTACTAGCTATGTAACTAAGCAAGCCCCTTTGTATCTTTGAGCAAAGAGGATAACGATACTTCCCTCAAGGGTTGTTGTGAGGATTCAGAATATTCATGATGGTGTGGTGTGTGTGTGTGTGTGTATAAAGAGGCACATGGAGGATGCTAGTTGATGATGATGATAGTGATGATATGCTGAGTCACATAAAAAGTGTTAAGAAAATACAGAGCAGGTGACATTAGAACTGAGTCCTGATGGTAGGATGCATCTGACAATCAGAAAAGGGAAAGGGCATTTCAGGCAGAGGAAGCAAAATTTATAGAAGTACAGAGGCATGAGAGGGAACAGTATTTTGGAAGACCTGGTCATTGATGAGGCTGGAGTAAAGGGTTTTTAGTGCCAGGCTAATTGCCTTCAGGTGATGGTGAAGCATTGAAGTGTCATTAGTAGGGGATTCGCTCAACAGAAATATTGAACAGGCTTAGGGCCTAACTGAATACGAACTAGACCAGTGTAGGAGAGATGGCCTCTGCTTGCACATACCTTACAAAAATTCAGCTGGGAAGAAAGATAAATAACAACATGAGCATAGAAAGAAAAGTTTGGGCTTAGAGTTAGGAATCTCTCCCTATATTTCCCCCATCAAGTTTACTAACGTTTACTGACACCTCCTTCAGGGAGTCTGTGAGTTCCCTGAGAATAGAGACTATGTCTTTTTCCCCAAAACTCCTTTCTGTGGAAAAACTCATACATACAGAAAAGTTTAAATAAATATCCATGAACTCAACTTCCTAGGTTTAATAATCAACATTTTGATTTATTGCTTTGTATATATTTTTTAACCATATGGAAGTTGCAGACACCATGACACTTTACCACTACATAATTCAGCATAAATCTCTTAAGAATTAGGATATGCACCTGCAGAACCACAATACCATTATCACACCTAATAAATTAATTCCCTAAAATCATCTATAATTCAGCCCATGTTCAAAATTTTCCAGTTGTCCCTAAATGTCTTTTATAGTTAGTTTTGTTTGAATCAATTTTCAATCAAGATTCAGGCAGCTCATTGGATCATTGTGTACCTTAATATTCTTTTCATCTAAAATAGTCACCCCAGTTTTTTCAATTACAATAACTTTTTAGAAAAAGGAGGCCTATTTTCTTAAAGAGTGTCCCACATTCTTGATTGTCTGGATTCTTATAAAGTAGAAGTTAAATCTAAAGGCTTGATTAAATATAGGTTACACATTTTTGGCAAGACTATTTCATAGGTAATACTGTGAACTTCATGTTGAATTGCTTTGAGAGGTACATAATGTCCAGTTGGCCTACTCTTAGTGATGCTATGATCATTTGGTTAAAGGCGGCCAATCACCACACTCCCCCACCCCCACCTTTGCAATAAACAAGTAATCTATGGTGATATGCTTTGGTACCATGTAACAACCTCTCACCTAATAGTTTAGGATCTATAGAAAGACTTGCGTGAATTAGTTATTTCACTGGTGGTTGAAATGTGATTTTCTAATTCTATCATTCCTTCTATATCTATGGCTGGCATTCCTTTGAAAAGAACTTTTTGTTTCCAACATGGGATGAACTAAAGTTCTTTCTTAAATTGCATGATAAAATGTTTAATTCTTTTCCATTTTACTACCGATTTTTAGAGTAAGAGCCGGTGAAATAGTCACCTCTAATTGTGGCAATGGATTTTTTTCTTTTACTTTTTTTAAAGATAGTATCCCTTTGGGTTTGTAGATTTTTACTTATTCAGTATTCTACAAACAATGACAATTGCACTTAGTTTGTCATTATTTATTTTAATGCTTAAATTGTCCCAAATTTGGCCAGTGCAAACTCCTTCAAGCTGCCTCCTGTATAATTTTGATATGGCTCCATCATTCTTTGAGCATTTCTTTACTTTCTGGAACAAAAAGATATCCCATATTCACTTCATACTTTCTCTGCCCTAGACCTGGGATCAGCCATTTTTCTGGAGGGACCCCTGTTTCCTTTTATTGGGGAATGATACCTAGAAGCCCTGATCTAGGCATTAGATGTGCTTATTGCTACTGGGGTGTCACTGTTTCTGGGCTTATTCAGTGGACAGAACTAGAAAACCTATATTTTAAAAAATCATGAGATAATATTGATATTTCCAATTAAAGCTTAAGTTTTTCTTAGTTGCTATTATATCTATTTTTCGTAACATGAAAATCATGGTTTCTAATAACATTAACACATTTATTTATTTGTTTTATCCTATAATATACATGAAATGGTTTAGAAACTATAATACCAATGTACTAACAATAAGACTAGAATCAAATTTAAGATTTCTTTGCAGATCTTGTCCTTAGACACTCTCCCACATCCTACTTAGCACCATGTTCAAAAGAAACTTGAAATAATCTTTTCTTTCTAGTAATTATAGTAGTAATTTAATGTACAGTTAGGTCCATATGCTTTAATTTATCTTCAATTTTAGTGTTTATTTTTTAATTTTTATTTTATTGGGGTATAGTTGATTTACAATGTTGTCTTAGTTTCAGGTGTAGTGCAAAGTCATTCAGTTATACCTATGCATGTATTCATTTTTTTTAGATTCTTTTCTCATATAGGGTCATCACAGAACATTGAGTAGAGTTCCCTGTGCTATACAGTAGGTCTTTGTTGGTTATCTATCTTATATACAGTACTGTGTGTGTTCATCTGAAGCTTCTGATTTATCCCCCCCCCCACAGTGTTTACTTTTAAAATAACATCTTGAATATGTAACATTTTACATAGCCTAAAGTCAAAATATTTTAAGTACTATATTTGGAGAAATCTTCATTTCATTTTCTCCACCACATTTTTCCCTCTCTTGATAGGCAGAAATTTTTAGTAGCTTCTAAAATACTTCCAGTGTTTGTGTTTATTTCCTCTTTCTTTTAAAAAGAAGTCCTTTACTTCATGGGCATATATCCAGAGAAAACCATAATTCGAAATGATACATGCACCCCCATGTTTATTGCAGCACTGTTTACAATAGCCAGGACATGGAAGTAACCTAAATGTCCATCTACAGAGTAATGGATAAAGAAGATGTGGTACGTATATGCAATGGAATATTACTCAGCCATAAAAAAGAATGAAATAATGCCATTTGCAGCAACATGGATGGACCTAGAGACTGTCATACTGAGTGAAGTAAGTTAGACAGAGAAAGACAAATATCATATGATATCACTTATATGTGGAATCTAAAAAAAATGGTACAAATGAACTTATTTACTAAACAGAAATAGAGTCACAGATGTAGAAAACAAACTTATGGTTACCAGGGGGGAAAGAGGAGTCAAGGGGAGGGATAAATTGAGAGATTGGGATTGACATGTACACACTACTATATATAAAGTAGATAACTAATAAGGACCTACTGTATAGCACAGGGAACTCTCCTCAATACTCTCTAATGACCTATATGGGAAAAGAACCTAGAAAAGGATGAGTATATGTATATGTATAACTGATTTACTTTGTTGTACAGCAGAAATGAACACAACCTTGTAAATCAACTATACTCCAATAAAAATTTTTTAAAACCTTTACTTAAAATAATTGAAATCTACAGAAAAGATGCAAGAATAGTTTAATGAACTAACCTTCACCTAATTCACCCATTATTAACACGCCTCCATTTGATTTCTCTCTCTTTCTTCAAAGTATTGATGGTGTTATTTTTATTATTTTCTGAACCATTTTAGAGCAATCTGCAGACATCATTACCCCTTACTCCTAAGAGAAAGGACATTTAAAAATATGTCATAATACGATTCTCAATTTCAGGAAATTTAACATTCATTCCATATTTTGGCTAATATATAGTCCATATGCAAATTTCACTCATTGTCCCACTACTGTCCCTTAGGTCAAGAAACAACCTCTCCACAAATATTTTCACATTTCTGCATGGTTAGGTCTTTCTGAGAAAACAAATTCTGGCAACCTGGGTTAAAGGGTGATTGAACAGCAACCCTAAAGATAAAGACTTCTGGAGACATAAAAAGTCTTCTCCCTCCCCATAGCTATTTTCTCCAGGAAGGTAAAGTAGAGATCTCTCCAACCTCTCCCTAAATAGGATTTGTTGCATTCCAGAGCAAAGATCTCTCTTCACCTCTAGAGGGTAGGATGGGCAGCTGTGAAGGCCATGCTAGATAGGCTCTGGGATTCATAATTTTGGAGTTTCTCTTATGTAGTACAAACTCCACTGTATGTGCCCTCTTTCTGTCACCCTGTGGGAAAATAGGCCATAAAAAACTGGTGCTAAGATTAGGTCAGTAGAAACAGTTCTATCTCTGATCCAGATCCAGAGGTTTCATGTTCCTTTGTGTGTGTGTATGTGTGTGTGTGTGCGTATAAAACTGTGGAAGTGAGATAACATCTCAGACCATTTATAGTTCAGGACTTAACACTTTATAGCGTTTTCCTCCCCAGATCCAGGATCCTATTGGGAAATGACATGTTGCATTTAGTTTGTCAAGTCTCTTTAGTGTCTTTTAATATTTACCTTTTAACTGTTTTTGGTTGCTCATCACACTGACATTTTTGAAGAGTTCAGACCATTTGTTTCATAGTTCCCTTCTTTCTTACACATTCGCAGATAGGGAGGGCCAACTGTACTCTTCTGCACCTTGCTTTTTCACTTAACAATATATCCCAGGGAATTCACTAGCTGTCCAGTGGTTAAGACTCCATGCTTTCACTGCTGTGGGCCCAGGTTCGACCCCTGGTCTGGGAACTAAGATCCCACAAGCCATGCAGCACAGCCAAAGGGGGTGAAAAAAATATATATATATATATCTCCCAGAGATTATGCTGTATATTAAGGCCTTCCTTTCTTTTCTATGGCTGCATAATCCTTCTTTGTTTGGATATCCTGTTTCCCTAGTGTGTATCATATACAGTAGGTACTCAGTGAGTGAGTGTTGAGAAAGTGGATGGTTCCAAAAAAAAAAACAAAAAAAAACGGGTAAATGAATGGGGAACAATTGAGCAGAAGAGCAATATATAGCCTGGACAGAGAATAATTTGGAGTCAGACAGATTAGGGATGCAAATCCAGCTCTCCTGGCATTGGGCAGTTTAGCATAGTGGTTAAGTAAGCAAGCTCTTAAACCAGAGTACCTGGGTTTGACTCCACCACTCACTTAGCTGTGTTCCCTTGGGAAGGCTATTAAACCAACTGTGCTTCAATTCAGTTTCCTCATCTGTGAAATGGAAATAATAAGAGCAACTACTTCATAAGGTTATTGTGAGAGCTCAATAAATATTAGCTATACTTTATAGCTATAATTTTTCTAAACCTCAGTTTCTTCATATGTAAAATAGGGCTAGTAATACCCATTCAGCAGGGAGAGTGTTGAGGACTAAGTGAGCTAATGTCTTAGTACAGTGACTAGCACAGAGAAGTAATCAATAAATTATAGCTATCAAGACTAAGGGATAGAGGATTATCGGTACTGTAAACTCCTGTGAAGGTTGGACTTTATCTTGTTCACTAATGCAGGCCCAAGCACAACACCTTTCACATTGGCTTTGGAGTTAGACAAATCTATTTGTGTTTAAATTCCTGCCAGGACACCTGCAAACTGTGTGATCTTGGACAAATTACTCAACCTTTCTGATCCATATTATCCTCATTGATAAAACAAGGATAACATTAGTTTCTATCTCAAAGTTATTGTTGGAATTAAATAGAATGATTGGTGTAAAGCTATCTGATCTCACCTTAGATGATGATTTAAAAAAAGTAAAGCAGATTGCTGCCCATGCATGTATGCATTACAAAATATTTTCATGGTCGCGGCTGAAAGCGGGGAGCCCAGAGACGGGTGTGGGATGCTGGGGGTGCTGCTGCCGCCGCCGCCAAGAAGCCTGTGTGCGAGCGCAGGTCACTGTCCACACCGCCCTTCCGGGAGCCTGTGCAGCCCGCCACTGCCAGGGTCCCGGGATCCAGGGGCGGCTTCCCTGGGAGAACGCACGGCACGCCTCGGGCTGGTGCAACGTCACGCCGGCCTCTGCCGCTGCAGGCTCGCCCCGCACTCCGTGCCCCTCTCTCCCCCCAGGCCTGAGTGAGCAAGAGTCCCTGAAGAGGCTGCTCCTTTAACCCTGTCCTGTCTGAGCGAAGAACAGACGCCCTCCGGCGACCTACACGCAGAGGCGGGGCCAAATCCAAAGCTGAGACCCAGGAGCTGTGAGAACAAAGAAGAGAAAGGGAAACCTCTCCCAGCAGCCTTAGAAGCAGTGGATTAAAGCTCCACAATCAACTTGATGTACCCTGCATCTGTGGAATACATGAATAGACAACAAATCATCCCAAATTGAGGAGCCAGGAGTCAGTGCTGTGCCTCTGAGGTGGGAGAGCCAACTTCAGGACACTGGTCCACAAGAGACCTCCCAGCTCCACATAATATCAAACGGCGAAAATCTTCCAGAGATCTCCATCTTAACACCAGCACCCAGCTTCACTCAACGACCAGCAAGCTACAGTGCTGGACACCCTATGCCAAACAACTAGCAAGACAGGAACACAACGCCACCCATTAGCAGAGAGGCTGCCTAAAATCATAAAAAGTCCGCAGACACCCCAAAACACACCACAAGACGTGGACCTGCCCACCAGAAAGACAAGATCCAGCCTCATTCACCAGAACACAGGCACTAGTCCCCTCCACCAGGAAGCCTACACAACCCACTAAACCAACCTTAGCCACTGGGGACAGACACCAAAAACAAAGGGAACTACGAACCTGCAGCCTGCAAAAAGGAGACCCCAAACACAGTAACATAAGCAAAATGAGAAGACAGAAAAACACACAGCAGGAGAAGGAGCAAGATAAAAACCCACCAGACCTAACAAATGAAGAGGTAATAGGCAGTCTACCTGAAAAAGAATTCAGAATAATGATGGTAAAGATGATCCAAGATTCTATGTCCAAGATCCAAAATCTTGGAAATAGAATAGACAAAATGCAAGAAACAGTTAACAAGGACCTAGAAGAAATAAAGATGAATCAAGCATCGATTAAAAACACAATAAATGAAATAAAAAATACTCTAGATGGAATCAATAGCAGAATAACTGAGGCAGAAGAACGGATAAGTGAGGTGGAAGATAAAATAGTGGAAATAACTGCTGCAGAGCAAAATAAAGAAAAAAGAATGAAAAGAACAGAGGACAGTCTCAGAGACCTCTGGGACAACATTAAACGCACCAACATTCGAATTATAGGGGTTCTAGAAGAAGAAGAGAAAAAGAAAGGGACTGAGAAAATATTTGAAGAGATTATAGTTGAAAACTTCCCTAATATGGGAAAGGAAATAGTTAATCAAGTCCAGGAGGCACAGAGAGTCCCATACAGAATAAATCCAAGGAGAAATACACCAAGACACATATTAATCAAACTGTCAAAAATTAAACACAAAGAAATCATATTAAAAGCAGCAAGGCAAAAACAACAAATAACACACAAGGGAATCCCCATCAGGATAACAGCTGATCTCTCAGCAGAAACTCTACAAGCCAGAAGGGAGTGGCAGGACATAATTAAAGTGATGAAGGAGAAAAACCTGCAACCAAGATTACTCTACCCAGCAAGGATCTCATTCAGATTTGATGGAGAAATTAAAACGTTTACAGACAAGCAAAAGCTGAGAGAGTTCAGCACCACCAAACCAGCTTTACAACAAATGCTAAAGGAACTTCTCTGGGCAAGAAACACAACAGAAGGAAAAGACCTACAATAACGAACCCAAAACAATTAAGAAAATGGGAATAGGAGCATACATATCGATAATTACCTTAAATGTAAATGGACTAAATGCTCCCACCAAAAGACACAGATTGGCTGAATGGATACAAAAACAAGACCCATATATATGCTGTCTAAAAGAGACCCACTTCAGACCTAGAGACACATACAGACTGAAAGTAAGGGGATGGAAAAAGATATTTCATGCAAATGGAAACCAAAAGAAAGCTGGAGTAGCAATTCTTATATCAGACAAAATAGACTTTAAAATAAAGACTACTAGAAGAGACAAAGAAGGACACTACATAATGATCAAGGGATCGATCCAAGAAGAAGATATAACAATTGTAAATATTTATGCACCCAACATAGGAGCACCTCAATACATAAGGCAAATACTAACAGACATAAAAGGGGAAATCGACAGTAACACACTCATAGTAGGGGACTTTAACACCCCACTTTCACCAATGGACAGATCATCCAAAATGAAAATAAATAAGGAAACACAAGCTTTAAATGATACATTAAACAAGATGGACTTAATTGATATTTATAGGACATTCCATCCAAAAACAACAGAATACACATTTTTCTCAAGTGCTCATGGAACATTCTCCAGGATAGATCATATCTTGGGTCACAAATCAAGCCTTGGTAAATTTAAGAAAATTGAAATTGTATCAAGTATCTTTTCCGACCACAATGCTATGAGACTAGATATCAATTACAGGAAAAGAGCTGTAAAAAATGCAAACACATGGAGGCTAAACAATACACTACTTAATAACAAAGTGATCACTGAAGAAATCAAAGGGGAAATTAAAAAATACCTAGAAACAAATGACAATGGAGACACGACGACCCAAAACCTATGGGATGCAGCAAAAGCAGTTCTAAGAGGGAAGTTTATAGCAATACAATCCCACCTTAAGAAACAGGAAACATCTCGAATAAACAACCTAACCTTGCACCTAAAGCAATTAGAGAAAGAAGAACAAAAACATCCCAAAGTTAGCAGAAGGAAAGAAATCATAAAAATCAGATCAGAAATAAATGAAAAAAAAAAATGAAGGAAACGATAGCAAAGATCAATAAAACTAAAAGCTGGTTCTTTGAGAAGATAAAGAAAATTGATAAACCATTAGCCAGACTCATCAAGAAAAGAAGGGAGAAGACTCAAATCAATAGAATTAGAAATGAAAAAGGAGAAGTAACAACTGACACTGCAGAAATACAAAAGATCATGAGAGATTACTACAAGAAACTCTATGCCAATAAAATGGACAACCTGCAAGAAATGGACAAATTCTTAGAAATGCACAACCTGCCAAGACTGAATCAGGAAGAAATAGAAAATATGAACAGACCAATCACAAGCACTGAAATTGAAATTGTGATTAAAAATCTTCCAACAAACAAAAGCCCAGGACCAGATGGCTTCACAGGTGAATTCTATCAAGCATTTAGAGAAGAGCTAACACCTATCCTTCTCAAACTCTTCCAAAATATAGCAGAGGGAGGAACACTCCCAAACTCATTCTACGAGGCCACCATCACCTTGATACCAAAACCAGACAAGGATGTCACAAAGAAAGAAAACTACAGGCCAATATCCTGATGAACATAGATGCAAAAATCCTCAACAAAATACTAGCAAACAGAATCCAACAGCACATTAAAAGGATCATACGCCATGATCAAGTGGGGTTTATTCCAGGAATGCAAGGATTCTTCAATATGCGCAAATCAATCAACGTGATACACCATATTAACAAATTGAAGGAGAAAAACCATATGATCATCTCAATAGATGCAGAGAAAGCTTTCGACAAAATTCAACACCCATTTATGATAAAAACCCTGCAGAAAGTAGGCATAGAGGGAACTTTCCTCAACATAATAAAGGCCATATATGACAAACCCACAGCCAGCATCGTCCTCAATGGTGAAAAACTGAAACCATTTCCACTAAGATCAGGAACAAGACAAGGTTGCCCACTCTCACCACTCTTATTCAACATAGCTGTGGAAGTTTTAGCCACAGCAATCAGAGAAGAAAAGGAAATAAAAGGAATCCAAATCAGAAAAGAAGAAGTAAAGCTGTCACTGTTTGCAGATGACATGATACTATACATAGAGAATCCTAAACATGCTACCAGAAAACTACTAGAGCTAATCAATGAATTTGGTAAAGTAGCAGGATACAAAATTAATGCACAGAAATCTCTGGCATTCCTATATACTAATGATGAAAAATCTGAAAGGGAAATCGAGGAAACACTCCCATTTACCATTGCAACAAAAAGAATAAAATATCTAGGAATAAACCTACCTAAGGAGACAAAAGACCTGTATGCAGAAAATTATAAGACACTGATGAAAGAAATTAAAGATGATACAAACAGATGGAGAGATGTACCATGTTCTTGGATTGGAAGAATCAACATTGTGAAAATGACTCTACTACCCAAAGCAATCTACAGATTCAATGCAATCCCTATCAAACTACCACTGGAATTTTTCACAGAACTAGAACAAAAAATTTCACAATTTGTATGGAAACACAAAAGACCCCGAATAGCCAAAGCAATCTTGAGAACGAAAAATGGAGCTGGAGGAATCAGGCTCCCTGACTTCAGACTATACTACAAAGCTACAGTAATCAAGACAGTATGGTACTGGCACAAAAACAGAAAGATAGATCAATGGAACAGGATAGAAAGCCCAGAGATAAACCCACGCACATATGGTCAACTTATCTTTGATAAAGGAGGCAGGAATGTACAGTGGAGAAAGGACAGTCTCTTCAATAAGTGGTGCTGGGAAAACTGGATAGGGACATGTAAAAGTATGAGATTAGATCACTCCCTAACACCATACACAAAAATAAGCTCAAAATGGATTAAAGACCTAAATGTAAGGCCAGACACTATCAAACTCTTAGAGGAAAACATAGGCAGAGCACTCTATGACATAAATCACAGCAAGATACTTTTTGACCCACCTCCTAGAGAAATGGAAATAAAGACAAAAATAAACACATGGGACCTAATGAAACTTAAAAGCTTTTGCACAGCAAAGGAAACCATAAACAAGACCAAAAGACAACCCTCAGAATGGGAGAAAATATTTGCAAAAGAAGCAACTGACAAAGGATTAATCTCCAAAATTTATAAGCAGCTCATGCAGCTCAATAACAAAAAAACAAACAACCCAATCCAAAAATGGGCAGAAGACCTAAATAGACATTTCTCCACAGAAGATATACAGACTGCGAACAAACACATGAAAGGATGCTCAACATCTTTACTCATTAGAGAAATGCAAATCAAAACTACAATGAGATATCATCTCACACCAGTCAGAATGGCCATCATCAAAAAATCTAGAAACAATAAATGCTGGAGAGGGTGTGGAAAAAAGGGAACACTCTTGCACTGCTGGTGGGAATGTGAATTGGTACAGCCACTATGGAGAATGGTATGGAGGTTCCTTAAAAAACTACAAATAGAACTACCATATGACCCAGCAATCCCACTACTGGGCATATACCCTGAGAAAACCATAATTCAAAAAGAGACATGTACCAAAATGTTCATAGCAGCCCTATTTACAATAGCCCGGAGATGGAAACAACCTAAGTGTCCATCATCGGATGAATGGGTAAAGAAGATGTGGCACATATATACAATGGAATATTACTCAGCCATAAAAAGAAACGAAATTGAGCTATTTGTAATGAGGTGGATGGACCTAGAGCCTGTCATACAGAGTGAAGTAAGTCAGAAAGAGAAAGACAAATACTGTATGCTGACACATATATATGGAATTTAAGAAAAAAAAATGTCATGAAGAACATAGGGGTAAGACAGGAATAAAGACACAGACCTACTAGAGAATGGACTTGAGGATATGCGGAGGGGGAAGGGTAAGCTGTGACAAAGTGAAAGAGCGGCATGGACATATATACACTACCAAACGTAAGGTAGATAGCTTGTGGGAAGCAACCGCATAGCACAGGGAGATCAGCTCGGTGCTTTGTGACTGCCTGGAGGGGTGGGATAGGGAGGGTGGGAGGGAGACGCAAAAGGGAGGGGATATGGGAACATATGTATATGTATAACTGATTAAATTTGTTATAAAGCAAAAAAAATAAAAAATAAAAAAAAAGAAAAGTCACTCAGCTTAAGTCATCTTTCTCTTCATACTCAAATAATTATTAAATGTCTTCTGGTTGCCAGGCATTCACCTAGGCTTTTGCTACTAATAAAACTTGTGCTTCTGTTTTTCAAAAAATATACATATATATTTTCATGATTATTTATCTGTGGTAGCCATGAGAATGTGACTTGGGAGACCTCCAACCAGGAAGGGTAATTGACCAAGGCTCCAGCTGCTGAACGGTGAAATCCATCACTGCATTTGTACTGAGGCCATGCCTCCCATGGCCTGGCCTATCAATTACTGAGTGTGGCAGAATACTAAGGCAGACCTGTTTCTGGGAGACATGGGACTTCTCTGATCATTGACTTTGGCTTGGGGATTCCATATGGCTTTGCCAAACCTTCCTCTTACTGCAAGGAAGCCTAGGGTGCTTTCATCCAATCTGTTCTCCCTCTCTCCTTCACTTAGGGTCAGACTTACATGGTAGTCTGACAGCTCTCTCAGCCTGTTCCAGAAATTCCCATAATAAAACCTTTGCATGATTAATCCCATCTTGGATTCTTTGAGGGCCCAGACTAATAACTCCCTTGGAAAAGGATCACTTAAACATAATGAATATGTGCTTTTTTTTTTTTTTTTTTTTTTTTTTTTTTGCGGTACATGGGCCTCTCACAGCTGTGGCCTCTCCCGTTACGGAGCACAGGCTCCGGACGCGCAGGCTCAGCGGCCATGGCTTACAGGCCCAGCCGCTCCACAACATGTGGGATCCTCCCGGACCGGGACACGAACCCGTGTCCCCTGTATCGGCAGGCAGACTCTCAACCACTGCGCCACCAGGGAAGCCTGAATACGTGCCTTTTTAAATGCTAGAGTTCATAATGAGTATATTTAAATCCAGATATTAGCCAAATTTTATTTTGAAAGGAACAATGACTCAGAGAGGAAAGGAAACATTGTAAAAGGTCTGACCCTCAGTCACTTAGTATTCCTGCTCCTTCTTTCCTTCATCTTCTACAGATGTTACGCCCAATAGATTTATTGCATTTTATCTCTGTCTTGGTGTCTGCTTCCTGGAGCACTCTAACTGACACAGCCATCCAGAGGGGGAGAACTCCTGGCTCTCAAAAAGTGTTTTATACAGAATGAAGGAGAAAAGCTGGAGTCAGGGTGGATGAGGGTGTGTGTGCAGATGGGCTATCAGCACCACTTCCCATTTTGCCTCCAAAACAGTACCTGGAGATCAGTATATGCAAACTTGAGAGTTGAAATTAGCCAAAATTAAATTCTTCTAACCCAATGAACAAGCTCATCAGTGATATAAAAAGTGATTATGTAGTTTAGTAAATTAGAGGTCATGATTGGATGATGGTCTGGGGAATAGAGCACAATCAAAGCTGTGGAAAACTTCACATTCTTATGCCTTGGATTTTAGTTCTATTTTATTAGACCCAGGCAATAAGGTTAAGGAAATGAGTCTCACAACCAATTGCCAAATGAGTTTCACTGTTCTGCTTTATTGCCCAAAATATACCTCAAGCCCCTGAGGGAAAGAAGAAAAGTCAGATAAAAGGTAAAATAATACCAGTGGCAATGTAAGAATACTCTTGCACCCTTTATGAATGTCAGGGCTGGGTAGCCCCTGGTGCAGGAAACCATTGCCTCTGGCAGGTAACACAGAGCCTTACTGAGGAAGCCATGCAACACAGAGCCATCTCTGTGTCCTATTTGCTGTCCCATTTGCTCCAGGAGCTGTGAGTGGATATCCCAATACCACTGTAAGAATTAATTAGATAAAATGAGCATTGGGAAGTTAATCATTGGCCTAGATTCTGGCTCCCTGGATACCGTCATCGTCAGGATAACCTGAACTTGGTGGTCAATCATTCCACAAGGGATATATAAGATATGAATGTTCTTATACTCATTTTGTGAAAGGAAAAAGTCACACCTTCACAAACATTTTTTGTTATCTGCATAAAGGAACTTTGATTTATTACTTGGTACATATTTTGCAAAAATTAAGAAGACATATATTAAAATCTACCATATGGTATCCAGTCATAATACAAGTCTGGCAGTCAAAATAGAAGCCCAAATGAATGAATAAATGAAGTGGCAAAAACTAGATTTGATTTTTTTTTTTTTTTTGCGGTACGTGGGCCTCTCACTGTTGTGGCCTCTTCCGTTGCGGAGCACAGGCTCCGGATGCGCAGGCTCAGCAGCCATGGCTCACGGGCCCAGCCGCTCTGCAGCATGTGGGATTTTCCGGGACCGGGGCACGAACCCGTGTTCCCTGCATCGGCAGGCGGACTCTCAACCACTGCGCCACCAGGGAGGCCCTAGATTTGATTTTATATCTGACTCCCAAACCCATTTTCTTTTCACTTGACCATGATGTACTTACAAGCGGTCATTTCCTAATCCCATGCAAATTATTCTGTGAGAGGAATAAACGCTAGTAAGTAAAATAGAAAACTGCCATTTTGGCGCAAAGCTAAATCACAGATTCTCCATAAATGTTAAATAACAATGGTAGGGGACTTCCCTGGTGGTCCAGTAGTTAAGACTCCGTGCTCCTAGTGCAGGAGGCACGGGTTTGATCCCTGGTCGGCGGGGAACTACGATCCCGCATGCCGCCTGGCGTGGCCAAAAAAATAATAAAATAAAATAAATATGGTAGAAATCCATTGGTGGCAGTGTGCTTAGAATTTATAGAATCACACAGAATCCCAGGGGGGAGAAAAGACCATTAAAGTCATCAAATCTAGGGGTTTTCAAATATGTTCAGGTAGTAAAGTTCCTGGAACTCACAGTGTTCTTTGCAAAACTTCACAGATTACTGACAGCTAGTATTATATAAACTGGAAATGATTTCACTAGCAGATGCCATGATGTAATGGGAAGGAGCAGGCTTTGAAGTCTCACAGATTGGACTTTTCCATTCACTAGCTTGTGACCTTGAGTAGGTTAGTTAAACCTTTCTGTGCCTCTGATCCCTCATCTGAAAAATGGGGACGTCTCCATTTCAGGATTGTTAAGGATTACTTTTGACAGATGTAATGCTAATACCTTGACAAATGGTAGCTACAGGTCCATAATTCCGTATGCAAAATGCTTGGAGCCAGATTTTTTCAGAATAAGGAATTTTTTTGGATTAAAAAAATGTAATATAGGGGCTTCCCTGGTGGTGCAGTGGTTGAGAGTCCGCCTGCCGATGCAGGGGACACGGGTTCGTGCCCCGGTCCGGGAAGATCCCACATGCCGCAGAGCGGCTGGGCCCGTGAGCCACAGCCGCTGAGCCTGCGTGTTCGGAGCCTGTGCTCCGCAATGGGAGAGGCCACAACAGTGAGAGGCCCGTGTACCGCAAAAAAAAAAAAAAATAATGTAATATGGGACACATGTCTTATAAGTAACACCCCAGCTGAGTCTGAGGCAGTACCCTATAATCCAACACCTTTATATTTCTGCAGCGTTTGCACCAAGTTTACTAAAAATATAAACTTCTTCTCAAACCATCTTGAATTTAATTGGGGTTTTGGACTTGTGGATAAGGGATTGTAAACAGGTATTAGTATTATTTGAAGATAATACGAGTGCTATATGTATGCAGGTCTCCATAGCTTAAGAAAATATGTTTTTTATGAGCGATTCTGTTGGTATCAACCCAAATCCTTTTTGCCAGTTGATGTACCCATCCTCCAGCTGCTGCCAGTGGTGGCTGATAACAACTCACAGTTTTCCCCTTCCTGGAACTAGCCTTCAACCAAACAGGAGCCACCTCTCTCGGCGGTGACAGAAGTGGGGAGAAGAACTGTTAATGACTGTCTGACATAATCCCTTGCCTCAAAAAACTAATTTGGGGACACAGTTCTTGTTTTAGGGTTTCCCTGTGGGATTAGACCAATGCTGGTCTTCGAAACCACATTCTTCTTTAGTTTTTCTCCCCTCTCCTATGCTGCTTCTATCTCTCCTCTTTTTTTTTTTATTTTTGTTTTTTATTTCCATTTCTCTAGGACGTGGGTCAAAAAGGATCTTGCTGTGACTTATGTCATAGAGTGTTCTGCCCATGTTTTCCTCTAAGAGTTTGATGGTGTCGGGCCCTACATTTAGGTGTTTAATCCATTTTGAGTTTATTTTTGTGCACAGTGTTAGGGAGTGTACTAATTTCATTCTTTACATGTAGCTGTCCAGTTTTCCCAGCACCACTTATTGAAGAGGCTGTCTTTTCTCCACTGCAATTTCTTGCCTCCTGTATCAAAGATAAGGTGACCAGATGTGCATTGCTTTATCTCTGGCATTTCTATCCTGTTCCATTGATCTATATTTCTGTTTTTGTGCCAGTAACATACTGTCTTGATTACTGTAGCTTTGTAGTATAGTCTGAAGTCAGGGAGCCTCATTCCTCCAGCTCCGTTTTTCTTTCTCAAGATTGCTTTGGCTATTTGGGGTCTTTTGTGTTTCCACACAAATTGTGAAATTTTTTTGTTCTAGTTCTGTGAAAAATGACACTGGTAGGTTTATAGGGATTGCATTGAATCTATAAATTGCTTTCAGTAGTATAGTCATTTTCACAATGTTGATTCTTCCAATCCAAGAATATGGTATATCTCTCCATCTATTTGTATCATCTTTAATTTCTTTCATCAGTGTCTTACAATTTTCTACATACAGGTCTTTAGTCTCCTTAGGTATGTTTATTCCTAGATATTTTATTCTTTTGGTTGTAATGATAAATGCGAGTGTTTTCTTAATTTCACTTTAAGATTTTTTCATCATTAGTGTATAGGAATACCAGAGATTTCTGTGCATTAATTTTGTATCCTGCTACTTTACCAAATTCATTGATTAGCTCTAGTAGTTTTCTGGTAGTGTCTTTAGGATTCTCTATGTATAGTATCATGTCATATGCAAACAGTGACAGTTTACTTGTTCTTTTCCAATTTGGATTCCTTTTATTTCTTTTTCTTCTCTGATTGCTGTGGCTAAAACTTCCAAAACTATGTTGAATAATAGTGGTGAGAGTGGGCAACCTTGTCTTCTTTCTGATCTTAGAGGAAATGGTTTCAGTTTTTCACCATTGAGAACGATGTTGACTATTGGTTTGTCATATATGACCTTTATTATTTTGTGGAAAATTCCCTCTATGCCTACTTTCTACAGGTTTTTATCATAAGTGGGTGTTGAATTTTGTCACAGGCTTTCTCTGAATCTATTGAGATGATCGTATGGTTTTTCTCCTTCAATTTGTTAATATGGTGTATCACGTTGATTGATTTGCGTATATTGAAGAATCCTTGAATTCCTGGGATAAACCCCAGTTGATCGTAGTGTATGATCCTTTTAATGTGCTGTTGGATTCTGTTTGCTGGTATTTCATTGAGGATTTTTGCATCTATGTTCATCAGTGATATTGGCCTGTAGTTTTCATTCTTTGTGACATCTTTGTCTGGTTTTGGTATCAGAGTGGTGGTGGCCTTGTAGAATGAGTTTGGGAGTGTTCCTCCCTATGCTATATTCTGGAAGAGTTTGAGAAAGTTAGGTGTTAGCTCTTCTCTAAATGTTTGATAGAATTCGCCTGTGAAGCTGTCTGGTCCTGGACTTTGGTTTGTTGGAAGATTTTTTTTTTAATTTTATTTTTTTTTATTAGTTTCTGCTTTATAACAAAGTGAATCAGTCACACACATACATCTGTTCCCACATCCCCTCCCTCATGCATCTCCCTCCCTTCTCCTCTTTTCCTAAGAGCAAATCCCTCAGCCTCTGCTTCTAGGGAACCTAACCTAAGACATTTGGTGCCAAGAGTAGTCCTAGAAAGCAGATTCTAGGATGGGATTCTGAAGTTGGATCACGCAAGGACTGGATGGCAATGTGGTAGTGGAGTACGAGATTCCCTGGCATGCTGTAAATGTAATTGAAAATCCTTTCGCCTACAGTGAATTGGGGTGGAATACACGCGGAAGGAAGGGGATGCTCAGTCTAACTGGCGCAATGTCTAAGACATGAAAGATATATGGGAGCCGTCGGGACCCCGGAGACCGGGACGCCCGTCACCGCCCTCTCCCGCCCCCGTCGCCCGTCTGCGCCGCGCGGGGATGCCCCGGGCTCCCCCCGGCTGGTCGGCGCCCAGCGGCTGCGGGATCCCGGCTCGGCGCCCCACGCGCCCCTCTCTCTTCTGACCCCAGGCGGGCGAGGGAGGTGCAGCCTTAGGGGTGGTGAGGTAAACCCGAGAACTTCCTGGGGAGAGGGTGCACGGGGGATTTCCACAGTTTTCCCCGCGGCCCCCTCAGTGGGGCGGTGTTGGGAGTGCCCTGGGGTGTTCCGAGACCGCGGAGGGGGAGGGGGGATGTTAGGGGACTCCTTTTCCTCCACTTCCCACGACCCCCTTGCACGCCCCGAGGCGTCCCAGGTCCCTTGCTGGCCACCCGCCCCCCCGCCGCCGCCTCGGGTTTGAGGTGGGTGTGTGGCTTTGCGTGGGCCGAGGATTTCAGGGTTTGGGGGCTCCCCCATTCTAGGTCTCGCCTCCTGCCCTCTTCCTTGGCCTGCGTTGGCTGAGGTGTTCCCGTAGGGGACGAAATCAGTACGTTGGCTAGTGGCCTTGGTCCTTAACCCTTTGGGTTAGTTTTAAGATTAATTAAAAGAAAAATGAACAGTAATCCTTGAAGATAACTGGGCAGTTTTTCTTTAGGTTTCATTTTTAATTGTACAAGTTCAAGTGGAGTCAGAAGCTCTTCTTACTGGTGTGAGGACTTACACAAGCCTTCATTTTGTCCACACAGACCAACAGATCATCATTTTTAGAGAAGATACTTTTTTCTCTCCTTTTTTGGTGTCCTTGATACCAAATACTAAATTCGGGTGCATAATTCTGACACAAGTAATTGCATAAATTTTTCACATGTTGTGCTTAAAGCCAAACCAAACTGTTGCGTTGAACTTGGACATCTTGAATTGAGAGAACTGGTAACTTTATTTTAATACATATATATGAAGAATTTAAGAAAATAAAGGCTTCTCGGAGGTGTGCCTCTTAAAATTATTTTCTTTGTTATTAGACATAAAATAAGAAATTTTATAGCACTTGCAGTGAAATTACACTAGAGTACAAGCAGAACCAAAACAAAGTTGCAAAATCTATTGACAAATTTAGGGAGATGTCTCTTTGGAAATTTAAATTTTCTGTGAGAGTAAGTTACCATAAGTATTGGTATACATTGCTTTTCTCTCCTCAGATAAGTAACTAAATAACAACGCAAATCTCAGACTTATTTAACACAATAGTTTTTAGCAATGGAAAACCTACAGACAAATTTTTCCTTGGTTCAGGGCTCAAATAAAAAACTGAACGGGACGGGAGATGATGGCAGCCCTCCAGTGAAAAAAATGGTGATGGACATTCACGCAAATGGAAAAATGATGATAAACAAGATGCCAACAGTAAAGAAGGAACACTTGGATGACTATGAAGCGCCAATGGAAACTGATGAAGAGCATGTCAAGAGAACCTGTGCCTCTGTACCTGAACCTTTACATTTAAATCCCAGTTTGAAACACACTTTGGCACAATTCCATTTCAGTAGTCAGAGCTCTCTGGGTGGACCAGCAGCATTTTCCGCTCGGTATTCCCAAGAAAGCATGTCACCTACTGTATTTCTGCCTCTTCCAGCTCCTCAGGTTCTTCCTGGTCCACTGCTCATCCCTTCTGATAGCTCCACAGAACTCACCCAGACTTTGTTGGAAGGGGAGTCTATTTCTTGTTTTCAGGTTGCAGAAGAAAAGAGACTGTTTGCCCCAAGTCCTAAATTCTGTTCTCTGAGAATTTTCACTCCAACAAATAAATACAGTATGTGATGAATTGTACATCTATTGTTCAAGGTGTACATCAGACCATCTTCATATCTTAAAGGTCCTGGGAATACTTCCATTTAATGCCCCATCCTGTGGGCTGATCACATTAACTGATGCACAAAGGTTGTGTAATGCTTTATTGCGGCCACATACTTTTCCTCAAAATGGTAGTATACTTCCTGCTAAAAACTCATTGGCTCAGTTGAAGGTAACTGGAAGTGCCTTTGAAGTGGAACATGAATGCTTAGGCAAATGTCAGGATTTATTTGCACCCCAGTTTTATGTTCAGCCATATACTCCGTGTATTCAGCGTCGAGTGCTGTGGAATGTTTGCACCCCAGACATTTGTGATGCATTCTCACAGATCACCCAACAAAAGAACTTGCCACTGGGGCTTTGAATCTGCCAAATGGCATTGCTATTTTCACGTGAACCAAAAATACTTAGGGACACCTGAAGAAAAGAAACTGAAGATAATTTTAGAAGAAATGAAGGAGAAATTTAGCATGAGAAATGGGAAGAGGACTCAATCCAAGATAGATACACCACCAGGAGTGGAATTAAAGTCACGGTATCCAGTTATAAAGCAGGAAGGTGACCATGTTTCTCAGACACATTCATTTCTACACCCTAGCTACTACTTATACATGTGTGATAAAGTGGTTGCCCCAAATGTGTGGCTTGCTTTGGCTGTATCCTAGCCTAAAAAGGTCCCAAAGACAGAGGCAAATAGATCTATACTAAGACATTCAGAGAAGCCTCACAGCAGTGGGAAACATCAAAAAACAGTGTCTTATCCAGATGTCTCACTAGAGGAACAGGAGAAAATGGATCTAAAAACAAGTAGAGAATTATATAGCCACTTAGATCCATCAGTTTCAAATAATTCTACGAGCAAAAAGAAACCTGAGTCTACCACTTGCAACTTAGCCAGAGACACAAGTAAGGCGGGAATTGACCATGATGCTGCAGCTTCATCTCCACTTCTTGTCAAAGATGTCATTTGTGAGGATGATAATGGAAAAATCATGGAAGAAGTAATGAGAACCTATGTAAAACAACAGGAAAAACTGAACTCAATTTTGCAGAAGAAGCAACAACTTCAGATGGAAGTTGAAATGTTGAGTAGCTCAAAAGCTGTGAAGGAACCCCCTGAAGAATAGCAGAATTTACAGAAAGAGCTTGAATCTTTGCAGAATGAACGTGCTCAAAGAGTGGAAGAATTTTATGTTGAACAGATTTAGACATAAAATTAGAGCAGGCAATGAAACAAAAATGTACCTGTGACTCAAACTTAGAAAAAGATAAAGAAGCTGAATATGCAGCACAGCTGGCAGAACTGAGACAGAGATTGGACCATGCTGAGGCTGATAGGCAAGAACTCCAAGATGAACTCAGACAGGAACGGGAGGCAAGACAGAAGTTAGAGATGATGATAAAAGAGCTAAAGCTGCAAATTTTGAAATCATCAAAAACTGCTAAAGAATAGAAACCTTTAAAGAGATTCATCTGTGTGTTCCCAACAGGGTTTATTTTTGTTTGTTTGTTTGCTTTGGTAATTGAATTCTGAACAATTTATCTGCATGAAAATAACTAGGCATTGTATCCATTTGTAGATCAGAGAAAGTGAAGAGATTATATATTAGTATATAAATTTTTACATTTTCCAAATGAATGAAAATATATGGTTCTTTGTACTTTTTTTTCAACCAGCTCAGTAACAGCACTTTATGGTTTCAACTATTAGATAATCTGCCTATATTTCCAATGTAATTTAGCAGTTGCATACTTTTTAAAAGCTGCATTTTGTGATGGAAAATAGTTTTGATCAATTTTGTTATCCATATTTCAGATTCAATTTTAGATACAATGGTGGCTTCATAGTTCATATATAGAGCTACTCAAGGAGTTGAATCTCCATTTTTTTTCATGAACACAATCTCCTTTCTAAGTTAATATAGTATACTCATTATTATCATCAAAATTTGCTTTAATTTTGTTCATATTGTGAAATGAATTTCCACCAGTTCTCTTCTATTTAATGTCTCCTAAGAGACATTTTGTCAATAGAGGAATTTCATTGATGAGGTTATATTATAGCACACCCCATGGGGAAGGATAACATGTTTTCTTATACACTGCTGCTAAACACAAGAAGCAGTTATAATTAGATTTTCTGTTTAAATGTGGTTATATTTAGAAAAAAATTTTTATGTAGCAACTTTAGAAGAGGGTATAAAATGTAATAATTTTTGAACTTTTATGTTAATAGTGGTGTGAAAATATTAATGTACTCGAGAAAAACTGATACCATTGATGTACATCAGTTTCTATACAATCCATAATCCTCCTGTACAGTTTCTGTATGTAGTTGTGGGTCTTACTGATATTTATATAATGGATTTGTTTTCCTTAATGGATTTGTTTTCCTTTAAATTGTAAAACATTAAACACTTTGAAGGTTAAAAAAAAGAAAAATATATGGGAAATAGCAGCTATAAGGATTGTGGAAGTGGGTGACTGACACTGAGTCTGATGAAAGACTGATAAAAGAAAATAACCTAAGTTCTATTAATCAACAATTTAAAACAAAGGACCTCACTGTTAGTATTTAAAGAGACCCTCATCTCTTGCAGCCAGTATTCAGAGATAATTATCAAGCAGAATTTTAAGAATGGCAGAATTTTAAGAATGGGAGAATTTTAGAAAAGGCTGAATTCTCAGCGTAGGAAAGTTTCCTCCTAAGAGTTGGGTCCTGATGGGGAAGGAGTAGGACCTTGAGATTTGGGGTGAAGATATCTAGGTAGATTCATTTGAAACGCTTGAATCCCAAGACTCCTCTGAATCCTCTGAGCCTATAGAAGTGCCCCTCTGGCCTAGGTGGGATGTTAAAGGCCCATCCCTCTCCATTTTGTAGGTACCTTATAAGACAATGTAAGTCCTCCTCAGGATCTACTCTGATTTCTCCTCGTGGCCACCAGACTCATAACTAGGATCAAATAGCCCAAGTAGGCAATATTATATCCCCAAATAGCTATAGCACCTGACTTACATGTAATGGCAAGTACCAGGAAAGGATGCCTGAAGGCTGGATAAATGGGGGTGGGAATTTAAAGCTGGATAAGGGGGAGTTGATCAATATCAGGGCTCTCTGTTGTGACACGGGGTTTAACACTCAGCAAGGACCCCTAAGAGATGGTTCTATACACTGCTGGAATGGCTCTTTAAAACTTGAAAAAAGTGATAGCCACACATTAAATAAATAGAGATGCCAGAACTGCCATGGTAAAAGGAATCAAAAGGCTCAATTAAGTGGGCCTGCAATAATGGGTTTATTATCTAAGACTGAAAAATCCACCAGTCAATCGGGTTTTTTGGAAAGCTTGGAGGACACTCCATTTACCAAGACAACAAAGAATGCACTAGGTAAGGAAATTACCGGCATCATTGAGAATCTTGCAGCAGCTGTGGTCTCTAAGTCAGGACTGATGGTAGGAGATGGGCTCCCTAGTAGCAATGAGGATAAGAACTCAGATTAGCAGAGACCAGGTGGCTGTACTTCACCATCAGAAGAACAGTGGGGCTTAATGTTAGAATAGTAGCCAGGAGGGTCTGGCCAGCAGGGATCTTGGTGATGGCTCAGAGAACATGGTGTTCCGGGAATTCCGTGGTGATCCAGTGGTTAGGACTCCACACTTCCCGGAGTGCAATCCCTGGGCAGGGAACTAAGAACCTGAAAGCTGGGTGGCGCAAGAAAAAAAAAAAAAAGAACATGGTGTTCTTAGGGCCAAGATAGATGGATGGCCACTTTTTATAACGAAAAGGGAGGGGAAAATGAGGAGTTATTTAATGGACATAGTTTCAGTTTTGCAAGATGTAAAAGTTCTGGAGATCTGTTGCACAACAATGTGAATACACTGAACACTACTGAACTGTACCCTTAAAAATGGTTAAGATGGGGCTTCCCCGGTGGCGCAGTGGTTGAGAGTCCGCCTGCCGATGCAGGGGACACGGGTTTGTGCCCCGGTCCGGGAGGATCCCACGTGCCGCGGAGCGGCTCGGCCCGTGAGCCATGGCCGCTGAGCCTGTGCGTCCGGAGCCTGTGCTCCGCAACGAGAGAGGCCACAACAGGGAGAGGCCCGCGTACCACAAAAAAAAAAAAAAAAAAAAATGGTTAAGATGGTATGTTTTATGTTGTGTGCTTTTAACTACAATTTAAATTTTTAAAAATTATTTACAAAAAAAATGGATGAGAAGGCTGAGATCAGCTGCTCTACTGGAAAGTCACAAATCTTTGCCTGTTGTCAGACCCAGAAACTATCAATTATAGGAGACCAGTTTCCCATGAGGAAGCCCCATATAAAACCACAGCAAGTATACATAGTAGTGATTCCTGCAGTCCTTCCCCAATCTATGGCCATTTATTCAGATAACTCTACAATGGAGTAAGAAAAATACCCAGATCTTTCTAAGGTTGTTGGAGACAGGGTCCAAGTTAACACTGATACCTGGGGACCTAAAGCATTAGCATGGTCTCCTCATTGGAATAGGAGCATATATGAGTTAGATAAAATGAAGGCTTGGGCCAGGTTTGTACCACAGTTGTTCCACTAGGTGTATGGACCTACCCAGTTATTTCCCATTCCTGACAGTATAATTGGAATGGGCGTACATAGAAACAACAGAACTCTCACATTAGTTCCTTGACCTGTAGAATAAGAGCTACTAAGTAGTAATAAGAAAGGCCAAGTGGAAGCCCCTGAAACTGTTCCTGGACAATGGTCAAAATAATAAATTAAAAACCTTGGGGCTTCCCTGGTGGCGCAGTGGTTGAGAGTCCGCCTGCCGATGCAGGGGACACGGGTTCGTGCCCCGGTCCGGGAAGATCCCACATGCCGCGGAGCGGCTGGGCCCGTGAGCCATGGCCATTGAGCCTGCGCGTCCTGAGCCTGTGCTCCGCAACGGGAGAGGCCACAGCAGTGAGAGGCCCACATACCGCAAAAAAAAAAAAAAAAAAAACCTGTCAAATTTTAGGGGAATGGCAGAGTTTAGTACCTCCCTCAAAACTTTAAAGAATGAAATAATGATGGTCCCTGTCATATTCCTATTTAATTCACCAGTCTGGCCTCTGCAAAAACTGATGGATCATGGCAGATGACAAACTTAATGCAAACTTAATCAAGCAGTGGCTCCAACTACACCTGCTATGCCAGATGTGATATCTTTCTAGAGGAGATTAACAGAGCCTCCGGTACATCGTGTACAGCCATCGATCTAGAAAATGTGTTCTTTTCCACACCCATCTGGAAAGAGGATCACACAGGATGGGCAACTATACATTCATGGTCTTGCCCCAGTGTCATATTCTCTGTCTTATTATAGTCCAAAGGTATCTGAACCATTTGAAAATTCTAACATGATATTAGTCCAGTATATCAATACCATCAGATGTGATAGGAAGTAAGTGGCAAGTATTCTGGATACCTTAGTAAGGCATATATCCTCCAGAATGTGGAGGAGAAACTATACAAATATTTAGAGGCCTACCACATCAGTGAAGTTTTTACAGGTTGAATGATCTGGAGCATGCCAGTACATTGCTTCCAACATTAAAAAAACAAAACAAAAACATTGCACAATGCACCTCTTACCACCAAGAAACACATTTGGTAGACCTCTTTGGGTTTTGGAGGCAGCATATTCCACACTTGGAAATACTGCTAAGACCCATTTATCAGCAGATACAGGTATGTTGGATTGCACCCCTCAGTCCTACAAGCCCTGTACTTGCCCAGCTTCAAGACCAAAGAAAGAGCCCAGAGTCAGCAACAGAGACATCAATGGTTTAATGGATAGGGGGACCTCACATGTCTGAAGCAGGGTACTGGAGCAACACCCCACCATGTGTGGCATGTGGCAGGCAGGACATGGCAGCAGTCTTCGTTCCCAGGTGGAGGGGGAGGTTACCAGTTATAGGGCGAATTGATGTCAGGTTGGCTCTTCAGTTACCAGGGAAAGCAGCAGAGGGGCACACCACCACCTTTCACTACCCCTCTGATAAGCTATCATAGTGGAGATGTTCTGATCTAAAGCAAGAACAATCCTTAGCTGGGGCCTGGGGCAAGTAGGTAGGAAGGTCAGTCATGTGAATAGGGTATTGGTGAAGCAGGCACTGGTTGAGCAGGGCATTACAGAGAACAAGAGTACAGCCATCTTGAGTGGCCTGACCACACAGGTTGGAACCTTTGATTGGAGCCCAGAGGAAGAAAGGACTGAAAGATTAAAACTGAGATATGATCAACACTGCTGCTTGGGCTCTATGACTCGACAGATCCCATGATACTTGAGCTATCTGGGAACAGAGAATGACACTGTATGAAATCTCTGGCCACCACTTGGCTCAAATATTTGGACGTTCATGCATTTCTAAATTTAATTGATTCATGTTTACTTAATATGTGCTTACCATATGCCAGGCCCTGTCCTGGACACTGAAAACACAAAGATGTAATAAAACCTATTCTCTGTTCCCAAGTAGCTCGGTCTAATTTTACTCTTACTATTTGCCTGCCATTTGACTCATCTATTTCCTCCACCCTGGCATTTGCTAGGATTCAGGTAGTAACAAAGTGGGGCCAAATGGGGAAAAACTTGAGAACAATTCTATTAACTGAAAATCGACCACAAATCGGGCCATCATGATTTGATTTGAACAAGCCACATCAGTCATGCTTTAACAATAATAACTCAATTAATGAGACCTACTGTGTATATGCCACACACTTCATATACATTTATCTTCCCCCCAAATTCTGCAAGGTGTTATCTCTCTCCATATGAGAAAACTGAGGTTTAGGAAGTTAAGGCATCTAAGACACATATGAAGTGTTAGAGCTAAGATTTGAATGTAGGGCTACTTCTGGCACCTCAAATCCTCTTTTACCACTATATCATACTACCTTCATGCTACTTCCAGTGATCCGTAATAGTCTGAAAATACCTTGATGTATTCCAATTCCTTCATTAAACATTAAATTCCTATTTGAAGCCCGCCAGTGACAACAAGCTCTTCAAAGTGGTCCTTTTTATCTATGATCAGGAGATTCTTCCACAGGAAATTCAAATGTCCTCTCTTTAGGATAATTTAGTTGCAAAGAACACTCAAGCTAGGCAGAGGGAGGTGTTTTGTTTTGTTATTTTGGCTGCGTTGGGTCTTCGTTGCTGCGCATGGGTTTTTCTCTAGTTGCTGCGAGCGGGGGCTACTCTTTGTTGTGGTGCACGGCCTTCTCATTGCAGTGGCTTCTCTTGTTGTGGGCTCTAGGCACGCGGGCTTTAGTAGTTGTGGTACATGGGCTTAGTTGCTCTGCAGCATGTGGGATCTTCCTGGACCAGGGATTGAACCCATGTCCCCTGCACTGTCAGGTGGATTCTTAACCACTGCGCCACCAGGGAAGTCCTGAGGGAGGTGTTTTAAGAACACAAAAATCTCACTGGAAAGTTAGCAACCCAGGGACAGAAAAAGGACAGCCAGCCATCACGGGGACAGGAATTTTGAAGCCATTTCTGAAGCTGTCATTTCTGCTTCATTCATTTTTCATTCTATATCATTCTTACCAGCTTCCATTGCTTGCTCAGGGCCTGGCATTAGTGCTCTAGCCCCATCCTACTTAACCTTTCAGTTCAAGATTCCATTATCATCTGACTCGGTCTTTTCTTTTAGTACAAAATCATTAGAAATAAATAGATTGACCCAGTTTAACCTATGGATTGGATCTTGGATCATGTTCTAACCTTGGTCTGACCACCTATGACTATGATGGAGTCACCCCAAAAACATGGCTGAGTTTAAGTAGGATCTGTGGATGTAAAACTTCAGAAGGGGTGTGAACTGGGCTTGATACACTGTGTTAATAACCTTGTTCAGAAAAACATAAAGATGAGATGAATATCCTCTTTTTCTGTGACACTTAAACAGAGTCTGTAGCAACCAGGTATGATTTTTTATTACTTGTTTGCTATTTTCTAACTTAACTAAGTACCAAGGAGGCAGAGATTGGCTCCTATCCATCTCTGACCCCTCAAAGCACATATCCTAGGGCTCTCAACACTGTGCCCTGGAACAACTTGATGCTGAGGTAAACAGTATTTGTGATGGGGTACACTTACCTACTGTTGGCTGATCTCTTAAACATAGGGTACCAAGAGGCATACTGACAGTTTGATTTTGTGTGTGTGTGGTAAAATATACACAACATAAAATTTACCATTTTAGCCACTTTTCAGTGGCATTAAGTACATTCATGTTGTGCAACCACCACCACTATCCATCTCCAGAACTTTTTCATCATCTTGAACTGAAACTCTGTACTCACTAAACAGTAACTCCCTATTTCCCCCTCCTTCCTGCGCTTAGTAACCACTGCTCTGTCTCTATGAATTTGACTATTCCAAGATACCTCACGTAAATGGAATCATACAATATTTGTATTTTTGTGTCTGGTTTATTTCATTAAGCATGTTTTCCAGGTTCACCTTTGTTTTAACACATATCAGAATTTCATTCCTTTTTAAGGCTGAATAATATTCTATTTTATATATACTAGGTCCCCTACATATGAACAAGTTTTATTCCAAGAGCTTGTCTGTAAGTCCAATTTCTTCGTAAGTCCAACGAAGTTAGCCTAGGTACCCAACTAACACAATTGGCTACATAGTGCTGTATTGTAATGGGTTTATAATACTTTTCACACAAATAATACATAAAAAACACAAAAAATGAAGAAAACATTTTTAATCTTACAGTACAGTACCTTGAAAAGTATAGTAGTACAGTACAACAGCTGGCATACAGGGGCTGGCATTGAGTGAACAGGCAAGAAGAGTTCCTGACTGGAGGAGGGAGAGGAGGTGGGAGATGGTAGAGCTGAAGGATTGTCAGCAATAGGACACGGAGGGCAAGCTGCAATTTCACTCACGCCTGACGCTGATGGCACAGGTTCTGGTACCTTGCTGGATTCAATTCTATCTACCTTCTTGAAAAAATGATCCAGTGATGTCTGGGTAGTAGCTCTTTTTTTCTTGTCATAGATGACATGGTAGCACTGGACTGAATTCTGAACGGCTGCTGCAACCTTCGTGCACCGTTCTTCGTTCGGTCCTATGCCTCAAAAACTAACAGTGACTCCTCAAATAAAGAAAATCCCCTTGCCATTTCCTGCATCATGACTCTCTTTGGTTCTTCAGTTACTTCTTCTTCCTCTTGTCTCTCTTCATCCTTTCTCTGGGCCTCCAATTCCATCAGGTCTTCATTAGTAAGCTCTCTGTGTTGCACAGCAAGGAGTTCAGTGAAGTAGTCTTCTTGCAGATCTAGCTCCAGTTTCTCACTGAGGGTCACTAAGTTGCTGAAGACCTCTTTGGACTCCTCATCCACCTTCCAAATCCATGAAAATCGTGAACTGCAGGCAAATGCTCTTCCAAAGCCCATTCATGGTGACAGCTGTAACCTCACACCAAGCAAAGTCAATGTTTTTTAAGGCCTTGAAATGGTAGTCCTTCCAAAATTGTCACAAGGTTGCTCCTGATTTGTCACTCATCTTTACTGCCTGATGAAAAGTGTGAGGTAAATATTTCTTGAAAGTCGCTATAACTCCCTGGTCCATAGGTTGGATGAGCAACATAATATTTGGTGGCAGATGCACTGCTTTGATGCTGGGATGAAAGTCATCCATGAATGGGGGGTGGCTGGGAGCATTGTTGAGCAGCAAAAGAATGTTGAATGGGACATCCTTCTCCAGGCAGTATTTCTCTACCTCAGGGATAAAGTGGTGGAAAAACCAGTCCTGGAAAATGGCCTGTGTAACACAGGCTTTGGGGTTACTCTTCCACACAACAGGATGAGAGCCCTTGGCTATGTTTTTAAGGGCTCTTGGGTTCTCTGAATGATAAATTAAGAGAGGCTTCAGCTTCATATTGCCAGAAGCATTGTCACCAAACAACAGTTAGCCTATCCTTTGCTGCTTTATAGCCTGGCATCAACTTTTCCTCCTTACTGATGTAACTTCAGTCTGGCATCCTCTTCCAGTACAGCCCTGTTTCATCCACATTAAAAACCTGGTTGAGTCAATATGTGCCTTCATAAATAATTTCTCAAAGTGTTTCATGAAACTCTCGGGCAGCTACCATATCTGCACTCGCTGCCTCACCGCTTACTTTTACATTGCAAAGGTTGGCTCTAGCCTTGAACCCTTGAAACCAGCCATGGCTGGCATTAAAAGATGAGCCCTCTGATTCTTCAATGTGTTTCTTCTTCAAGTCTTCATAAAGGTTTTTGGCTTTCTCTTGAATTAGCATTAAGCTTAATGGGACTCAGTGCTGAAGCTGATCCTGCATCCACACACTGAGAAGTTTCTCCATCTCCTCCATCACTTTTACACGTTTCTTTGATATTGTTGTCGACATCACTGGCACAGCCGACTTCACATGTTCCATGATCTTGTCCTTGTTCTTTAGAATCGTGCCAATGGTTGAACAATTCACGTTTTAAGAATGAGCAACATCTACCATATTTTCGCCTTGCTCCACTCTCACTTATTTTCACTTTTGTTTCCATTGTTATTGCTTGGCGTTTCTTAGCAGTACTGGCTACATCACCACTGCTTTTACACTTGCTTCCGGACATCCTGGGCTTGAAATAAAGATACTGTACTACTGTACTCTATACAGTAAAGTACACAAAAGCACAACCACTTGTGGAGGATGCACGCACATGACAAGGTATGCCAGACACATGAACTAACTTATGTGATTGGTCATGCGAATACATGTTCGCATCTTTGAAAGTTCACCACTTGAAGGTTCATATGTAGGGGACTTACTGTATAGACATTCTGTTGATTCCTTCATCTGTTGATAGACATTTGGGTTGTTTCTACTTTTTGGTTATTGTAAATAACGCTGCTATGGGGACTTCCCTGGTGGTCCAGTGGTTAGGACTCTGAACTTCCACTGCAGGGGGCACGGGTTTGATCCCTGGTGGGGGAACTAAGATCCTGCATGCTGCATAGAGCAGCCACAGGGGAAAAAAAAAAAAAAAAAAGAAAGAAAAATTGCTGCTATGAACATGGGTGTACAAATATCTGTTTGAGTCTCTGTTTTCAGTATCTCTCTGCTTTGGGGTATATATCTAGAAGTGGAATTGCTGGACAATCTGTGTTTAATGTTTTGAGGAGCCACTATATTGTCTTCCTCAGTGGCCACACCATTTTATATTCTCACCAACAATGCATAAGCGTTCCAATTTCTCCACATCCTTGCCAATATTTGTTTTTTGTTTTGTTTTTAATAGCAATCCTAATAGGTGTGGAGTGGTAGCTTATTGTGGTTTTGATTTGCATTTTCCTAATGATTAGTGATGTTGAACATCTTTTCATAGGCTTATTGTATATCTTCTTTGGAGAAATATCTATTTAAGTCTTTTGCTCATTTTTCAATTAGGCTGTTTTTTGTTGAGTTGTGGTTACTTATATATTGTGTATATTAATCCTTTATCGGATATATGATTTTCAAATATTGTCTCCCAGTCTGTGAGTTGCTTTTTCATTCTCTTGATAGTATCCTTTGATACACAAGTTTTTAATTTTGATACACTCCAATTTACCTATTTTTTTTTTGGCTGTGCTTTTGGTGTCATATCAAAGCAATCATTGCTAAATTCAAAGTCATGAAGCTTCCCTGTGTCTTCTTCTGAGGATTTTATAGTTTTAGTCTTATGTTTAGGTCTTTGATCCATTAATTTTTGTCTGTGGTGTAAAGTACAGGTCTAACTTTATTCTTTTGCATGTGCATATACAGTTCTTTCAACACCATTTGTTGAAAAGACCATCCTTTCCCCATCGAATGGTCTTGGTACACTTGTCAAAAATCATTTGACCATACATATAAAGGTTTATTTCTGGGGTCTCTACTCTATTTCACTGCTCTGTATGTCTGTCTTTATGCCAGTACATTGTTTTGCTTGCTGTAACTTTGTAGTAAGTATTGAAATCAGGAAATGAGTCCTCCCAACTTTTTTTTCAACTGTTTTGGATATCTGGGACCCCTTAAGATTCCATATGAATTTTAGAATGAGTTTTTTCTTTGATTTCCTTAGCATGAATACTTTATTCTTTTTATAACTTTTTAAAAATACTGAAGTATATTTGATTTACAACATTGTGTTAGCTGTATAACATAGACTTTTTTTTCAGAGTATATTCTAAGTTATTACAAGATATTGGGTATAATTCCCTGTGCTATACAGTAAATCCTTGTTGCTTATCTATTTTATGTATAGTAGTTTCTATCTATTAATCCCATACTCCTAATTTGTCCCTCTCCCAACTCCCCTTTGGTAACCTAAGTTTGTCTTCCATGTCTGAGTCTGTTTCTGTTTTGTATATAGATTCACTTGTATTATTTTTTAGATTCCATATATGAGTGATATCATATAGTATTTATCTTTTTCTGTCTGACTTATTTCACTAGGCATAATATTCTCTAGGTCCATCCATGTTGCTGCAAATGCCAATATTTTATTCTTTTTTATGACTAATATTCCATTGTATATGTATCACATCTTCTTAAGCCAATCATATGTTGATGGGCACTTGGGTTGCTTCCATGTATTGGCTATGGTAAATAGTGCTATGAACATTGGGGTACATGTATCTTTTTGAATTAGAGTCTTTATTTTTTTCCAGATATATACCCAGGAGTGGAATTGCTAGATCATATGGTAGTTATAGTTTTAGGTTTTTTTTTTTTTTTTTGCGGTATGTGGGCCTCTCACTGTTGTGGCCTCTCCCGTTGCGGAGCACAGGCTCTGGAGGCGCAGGCTCAGCGGCCATGGCTCACGGGCCCAGCTGCTCCACGGCATGTGGGATCTTCCCAGACCGGGGCATGAACCCGTGTCCCCTGCATCGGTAGGCGGACTCTCAACCACTGCGCCACCAGGGAAGCCCAGTTTTAGTTTTTGAAGGAAACTCCATACTGTTTTCCATAGTGGCTGCACCAATTTACATTCCCACCAACAGTTAGAATGGGTTTTTCTATTTCTGCAAAAAAACTTTATTAGGGTTTTCATAGGGATTGCATTGACTCAGTAGATCTTTCTGGGTAGTATTTACATCTTAACAACATTGTCTTCCATATCCATGAATATGGGATGTCAGTTCATTTATATCCTAATTTCTTTTAACAATATTTTGTAGTTTTCAATGTAGAAGTCTCTTGCTTCCTTGGTAAAGTTTATTTCTAAGTATTTTATTCTTTTTGATGCTATTGTGAATGGAATTATTTTCTTAATCTACTTTTTGGATTGTTCATTGTCAGTGTATAGAAATGCAGCTGCTTTTGTGTGTTGGTTTTGTATCCTAGAGCTTTGCTGAATTCATTTATTAGTTCTACTTTTTTTGTGGGCCAGTTTGATTTAAACACATTAAAAAAAAGTGTGGCTGCAGGATAAGTTCATCACCAACTTGTTCAAGTGTATATTTTTCTTTGACAAGGTAACCCTAAAAGGATGCAAAATTTTGAGAACACCAGTGCCAAGATTAACATATGTAACCTAAGAGTTTTTGCCCATATACCACTGTCAAAAGATCTCATCCCAGGTTTGCAAAATATCCAATTATTAAGTTCATAAAACTCAACTCCTGTATACAAAAGTTACAAATCCTACTTGTAAAAAAACCCTCAAACTTGCTGAGTAATCCTTAAGATTTTACTTTCAGGCTAATATTGAGTGATATTTGATGAGGATATCCACCTAGAGGTCACAAAAACATAATTTTAATTTCAATAAATATTTGTTGAATGGTGTGGGGTGATGTTTAGAATTTAAACTCTGGAATCTGATAGATCTAGATTAGAATTCTGGTTCTCTCACCTGTTAGTTGTTTTGGTACTTCCCTAAGTCATTTTTGCTCCACTTTTAAAGTGAGACCATAATATGTGCCCCACTGAACTGAGAGTTAAATGAGATAACTCTATTCAGTAAATGTTATTGTGATTGTAAGTAGACTACATGTTGTCACTATGCTAGATATTGGGAATAAAAGATGTGTGACACACTATCTGCCATCAAGGTTCTCACAATCTAGATGGGAAAATTATAAAGAAAATCAAGTAATCTCAATATTGTACTACAGTAAAAAATATGTGTAGAAGGATGAAAGCTTGAAACAGAGTGGTATGTTGGAGATAAATGTAAGGCTATGACACACTCAGATATGAAATTTAGGTTGTTTGGCTCCTATGTAAAGGATGGATTGGAGCAAGTGAATCATAAGCAAGCCCAGTAAGGGGGCTATGATAATCTAGGCAAACTCTGTGTGGCAGAACAATACAGACTGAACAGGAGGGTGGCAGTGTAGAATGGAGCTTTGCTGTGCCTAGAACCATAAGCTCCTTTCTGCCACTGCTTGGGAGATCACACGCTTTAATCATCTTTCATCTTCACCTTAATCATTTAGGGAGTTCTAAGGAACCCTGTTTGATTCAGGGACTATTTACAGTGGAGGAAACAGGCTCAGATAGCAAGGCCATCATTACACTAATATAGGGGCATTAGTCACATTATACTCTATGAAAATGGCAACCCCTGGGACACAACAAATATGAATGGTGAACCCCCGAGTTGTGCATTACAGTAGCCCTATTGGAAAAATTATAACACAGTAGATAATGGAACTGACCTCTATCTAAAACCCTGTGCAGTTCCTACTATTCCATACTATGTGTTTTTAATTAAATTAATTAATTTTTGGCTGCATTGGTTCTTCATTGCTGTGTGTGCCCCTTCTCTAGTTGTGGCGAGTAGGGGTTACTCTTTGTTGCAGTGCACAGGCTTCAGGTTGCGGTGGCTTCTCTTGTTGCAGAGCACGGGCTCTAGGCGCGTGGGCTTCAGTAGTTGCAGCACATGGGCTTCAATAGTTGCGGCACGTGGGCTCTAGGGCGTGAGGGCTTCAGTAGTTGTGGCTCACGGGCTCTAGAGCGCAGGCTCCGTAGTTGTGGCGCATAGGCTTAGCTGCTCTGTGGCATGTGGGATCTTCCCAGACCAGGGATCGAACTCATGTCCCCTGCATTGGCAGATGGATTCTTAACCACTGCACCACCAGAGAAGTCCCTATCCCACACTATGTCTTCTCATAATATTGTATTTATGGATATATAACACCCTTAGGGTTAAACACTGAATTAAAACAAAGAAACAAATCAAACACATCCCAATATGGGTTTTCAAAAAAACCTGGTAGGCTTATTAAAATTAATTTAATGGAATCCCATAAATACTAGTTACTTAACAACAAATCAAGATGCTTGATGTATTCTTAAACCATTACTTAATGGGAAAAATAAGGGTAAAACAAATATAAGGTCCCAACTACTTACTTTGGGCTTCCCCAAAACAGATAAATGAGGAGCTTTATAAAAACTGAAAGGACTATCCATAAAAATTAAGATTATCAATCAACCTTCTGTAGACATTTCTTGAATTACCCCAAAATTCTAAGGTGAATTTCCCCAGAAAATTCTATAGTTATCTTGGCAATAAATACATAACCTTAGTAAAAAGTAAATATTTAGTAACTACTTCATATATTAAAAAACTATATAATTCATATTTATGCCAAGAACACTACAATTTATAGAAGTTTTATCCACATTCTTTCTTACCTATGCCTACTCACTCTGAAGGCAGGAACATTTCTTTGGGTTGAGTCAGGATCTCGATATGCTTTGTCCAGGAAAAGGGAAGGTATGAAAATATAAAACAAAAAAGAGTATTGGCTCATTGCATACAAGAGAGGCCAGCCATTAAGAGTTATTGTCAACAGGATAAAAGGAAATACTGACCAGAGCTCCTCTGGGTGAGCAGTTAAAATATGATCAAAATGTAAAAGAGGAAGAAGTATATACACACAAAGAACTTTTATGAGTATTGATAAAAAGACATTTCTGAAAAAATGATAAAATACCTCCTTGAGGATTTTCAGAAATGAGAGTCACAGAACTACAGGAGCAGAAGAAGTGTTGATTTGGAAACATCTCATTTGACTGATGATGAATTTCAAAGTCATTAGGTTAGGTAACCTGCCCAAGGTCATACGGTTAATGCCAGAGTTTGGACTAGGATCCAATTCTCCTGAATTCCACGAGTGCTTCTTCCCCCCATTTGGTATACTACCTCTTAGGTTTCCCTAACCACTTGAAGTCCCCTTAACTCTCTCTGCCCCACAATGTGCCCTTTGGGGACAGTCAGAGGAACAGCATTCTGGACTAGGTAGACCATGTAGAGCTACTGATCTAACAATGGATGAAGCATAATTTCAAAAAAAGACTAGGTTGAAATTCATTTGGGGGTGAGGAACAGAGGGAAAATACAAAAGAAGTAAATTCTGTAGACAACAAAAAGAGAAGCACAAGAGGAAATATTATCCTCTTTTGTTATTTTATTACTGTTATTTTATTTTGTAGTTAACTCCATATATTATATAAAACATAACAGGAAAAATCAACAAATGTATAAAATAAATTGAGGTGTCTGGATGGAAAAAAATACAAGACCTTTGCCTTCGTGTCTATAGATCTCTTGATATGTTGGTCTTGCACTAGAGATATCAAATAAAGATATCTAGCTTGAAACAAAAGTTGATATGCTGCAAGGTTAAGCCATAGTTTGATGATGGGCCATGATAGACTTTCTAAATCTTATCCTTAAATATTGGCTATAACAAATGCTGATATAACAAAGTGCAAGCTTTTATCATAAGACGGCAAGAGGGAAGCATCAATGAATGAATGCAACTTACTTCCAAGTCCTCTGAAAGGAGGTGAAAAAATAAATACTGTGTTTTACCAGTGTTCCCCCAAAGCATTACTCTAAGCATGCAGGAGGATGCTATGAGCAGCTACAATAGTAAGATCCAATCCAGAGGTAGGTTCAAGGCCAAGAGTAGAGGAGTGGTTGAAGAAATCCTCCTAGGGCCAGTACCATTTCATAGAATGCCCATTTGTGCTGGGGAATGAGTCTATGGCCCATTTTTTCTGATTCAAAAGGACATTCCCAATTTCAACCTTGCTGAAAAAGAGGCATTTTTGCACCTGCTACTAAGAACAGCTAGGATACAGGATAAGGCTGGCATAAAATTATTTAGCAAGCACATGCTAGCTATTCCAGTTTGAAATCTACCAAACTGTAAAATCAAAGGAATAAGAAGTTGAAGATGGAGCTGTTGTTCCTCAAGATGTGGGAACAATCTTAGAAAAAGAGGGATTAGGCACTCGATTAACTCTATATGGAGAACATCCTTCTCAGGCTAGATGGAAGATGAGGAAGAGCATTACTAAAGGCTAACCAGGCCATTTCGAGACCAAAAGGGGAGAAAACAAGGCATTTAGGACAAAATCTAGTAGAAGAAATTCCTCTGGGTCTAACTAGGTAAGTGAATCTAAGGCAACTGCACCAAAGATATGCTACCCATTATGCCAGCATGAAGCTGGTGACAAAATATCTCAAGACATTTTAAACCCAGAAAAATGTATGAGAAATATGTTAACGAAGCAAATTAAAACGAAACCTCCAAGGGTAAAATCGCCTCAGATTTGAAATCCAAGATACTCACTTTTCATTAATTCTGTGCATCATTAGAAAAAATAAAAAGTAACAAATGTAAAGATTTGTTTTATTTCTACTGGGGTAAGGAGGAGGATAAATAAAACTGTTTTCCAATTTGCTCTCCACTGTATACACACATACCCACACGCATACATACACATACACACACTAAAAATACCCCAACAAAAAACAAAACAAAAAAAACCAAGAATCAAAACCCAAAACACCCTCAAACTGCACCAACACTTCGTATTTTGACCAAAAGAATAGATCCTGGGAGGAAGTGCAAAATGCAAAATCAAATGATCGAAAAATGCTGAACAAACAGCATTATTAATATACAAAATATTTATATTACTGAACTAGTAACAGCTGATGTTCTCCGTGTCTGTAAAACTTTGGAACCACATAGCTGATTTGTTAAATCTAGTCCATGCCAGCTTCCAAAAACCAGAAAAATTTTTAGTTAGCTTCATTCTTTGATGCCTCATCAAAATTTTCTACGAGATCTGAAAAAAAAAAGTAAATAAGTTAAAGATACAAAAAAAGACAAAGAGGTAAATGCAATTCCTAACTTCTAGCCTAACAAAAACAGAATTGTTGCTACTAGAATTAGCCTGAAAACATGTAAGAGGCAGAAATGAATTGGTGGCATTTCACTAATAATGCTTCATTTATCTGCTTAAAACAGAAACCCTAAGGAAATTTTAGTCTTCTTTTGCCTATGCAAACTACTAAGGTGACTAGCATTTTCATATGTCAATCATAATTCCTACAGAAGTGTTGTAACAATACTATGCAAATTTATAATCACAATGATCCCAATTTAATAAAGGCAGATTCCAATTTAATAAATGTAGCAGAGCTTTGTGTGACAATTTCTAAGCTCTGAACGGGAGGGCTTTTATCCTGTTTCATTAGATCGTATGCACATCGTTGTGAATTCACAAGCTCACCATTAACAAAAAACTGAAAAATGATCATGCAATGAATTAAATGAGATAAACAGGATGCTAAAAATCTTAAAACTAAAGAAATGTCACCTACCTGGAACATCATCATCCTCCTCATCAATGTCTTCTGGTTTTGGTGTTTTGCTATCCAACACTACAAAAAGTTTATTTTAAAATTAGCCATTGAGAACAAAGACCTTTACCAAACACTTGTAATGTTTATCCTTTTTTCCTATCTACATAGTTCTAGAAACAAATCTTACATAGTTGTTCAGAAAAAGCTAAATATTACCTAATCTAAATGCCATATTTTATTTGATACTAAAATTAATAAAAGTTTAACTTCATTAGATATACACTAAATACAGTTGGCAATTACAATGGGTAGTGAAGGTAAAACTTACATGCAAAATGGAATAATTTAGGTGAGTTTAAATAAGGACATTATAGTTAATTAACTCTCCAAATTCCATATTCTCCAAATAAAAAATCAACATTCAAGATTTTTTCCATCTCTTTTGGTGTAAAACTATCTAGCTTTGTAGTATTAGCACTGAACTAATAGGCTCTGATTTTTTAGGGATGACAAGACACATTTGAAATCAGAACTACCTTGGACACTCAGAACTTATGGTTGCTGCATCTATAGCACAATCAACAATATTAAATGAAAATATAGTTCTGTGATAACACTATCTTTTTCTTGTCATTAGTCAGAAGTGAATACCAAATCAACTGTTTATAAAATGTGGCCTGCAGATCCTGGCACTTTCCTTGTAGGTAATTACCTCCCAACACTCTATATTACTACCAAAATGTATCTGAATATTCTACATGCTACACTGCATAATTATTAAAGGAACAAACTCAAAAATGTATGAAGCATACAAGTAATATTACAAAAAGTAAAATTTATGTACAGGTAAATCCTTCTAGCATAAAATGGACACACCTTTTAAATCATTAGGTTCTTTAAGTAAGGTGAGGAGGGAAAGAGGTATTAAATTGAAATACCTACCTTGTCGAGGGAACTGTTCAGCTAACTTCCTAAGACTTGTTAAGCTGTCAGCACCAAGCTGACTTAATATTCCAGGAAGCATTTCTGTGATTGGTTTGGCTTCAGCATGGCCAGTAATTGCAAAGGTGTTAGCAGAAAGGGAAGCTTGGACTTTGGGATTGTTGAAATGAATAACTGTCCCATCATCTTTAATCATGTTCACCTGTGTGATCACAGAAAAAAATGTATTTCACATATTTGGTACAACTTTAAAAATGTTTTAAAAAACATTTTATCCAATTACTGTTTTTTACTTGGTAGTTAGTTATGCAATCCCAATGTAGTAATTATGTAAGCCGTGGATTTGGGTGGAAAAAAACCCTAGTGACAAAGTAAAATAATGTACATGGCATAAATTACTAGGATGGTCAAGAAATAGTCATTTTATTATAGAATCTAAATTTATTATTATTATTATTATTACTGGCCATGCCACACGACTTGTGGGATCTTAGGTCCCCGACCAGGGATCAAACCTAGGCACATGGCAGTGAAAGTGCTGAGTCCTAACCACTGGACCAGGGAATTCCCTAGAATCTAGATTTTAAATTCAAAGATTTCTACTGCGAGGAAGAAGTTCATGCCCACATTTTTAAAAAATGGAGTTATCAGCCACGAATTGGCTTCATAATGAAATTACCCATTATCTTACTCAATTTATACTAGCAAACTAAATTAATAGATACTATTGTATCTGTACAACAGTCAGCATCATACTTATGGGACAGGTTTTAAGGGGGTAATAGTGTATGGTAAAAATAACCACTGAAAACCCATAAAGAACACTCAGAAATTTAATCAATCAGGTGTTTCACTCCTTTGAATACTTAGTAAATTTACAAAAGTTTCAACTTGTTCTCTTCATGTCTTTCTTTGTAGAGGATTTTGTCACTTTCTCTGATTTTTTAAGTGTAGCTTCTCAACAACCTTCAAAAACCCTTGTAAATGACAAGGAAGTTCTCCCACCCAGTTGCCTGGCCATCTGAACATTTATCAATTACTAGGAGACCTTTAAAACCATCCTCACATTCTCTCTATAGCTTTCACCAATATGAACTGACTGTTTCAGATTTAATTTCATTCACTGCCTGGGACTCACTGAAAAGGAAGGCTGAATGTGCATGCACTATGTAAAATGTTATTTTTCTCTCTCACTCTTTGTGTTTTAGTAGAGTTGTATTTGCATATAAGTTAAATGTGTAAATAATGTGATTCCACTATGTAGTTGATTTCACTGGGTAAGTTACCTTGGTGGTAACATGCTTATTATATAAAAAGGTTACGAAAGTTAACTCTTGGCTACTTTAGAAGCATTTCATGATCCATCCAAAAACTGCCCTTGTCACAATCAAGCAGAGATGCTGAGTGTTCTCCATGGTCAGTGCAAGTGGGCTTTTCTTCCTCAGAGGTGATCACCACCACTGATAGACAGCACCAGAAAGGAAGGGGAAGAAAGGGGCTTCTAAATTTCAGGCAAGACCTGGAACACAGAGAAAATAAAGGCAAGTCCCCTAGAAAATTGTAACTAAACCCCACAAATATTACACAGAGTAAGCATTCAATCTAGCTGTCCTGAACAAAAATCATCACAAGTCAAAAATAACTTATATTAACTTTAGAAAAAGATAAACTATGTACTTCTGAAGATAATTACTGTTTAAGTAGAAAAGTTAAATGGAAAAATGGCTGAAAATATAGGAGAGGAATGGCTTGAGAAGGCAGTGGCCTAGTAGATATGAAATGGGATGCTGCTCTGGATCTACCCTAGAATCACATAATTTTAGTATGGGAAAAGAATAAATATATGGTAGGACTATATTTTCCAAATCAAGACCAAATCACTTAATTTAATAAAGGATTTCTACAATACTTCCAGGTGTGAAAAGAGCCTCAAACATTGTAATATGAGACATTTTTTATTTACAAACATTGAAGTCACAAGAGATTTGAAATAAATATTGTTCAAAAAAAGTCAGGCCATATATTTGTTGAATTTAGAGGTCTTCTAGTTCAAATCTCTTGTTAAAGAAATAAATACTAAAGACAAGAGCTCTTGGTTTTAGTTAAGCAACATACCCAAGGACAAATAGCTGGTTATGTGCAAACCCAGAACTTGAACCTGGATTTCCCAACTTTGTTTAATTTCCTTCCTATGATGTCATTCTCATTCTTAAAACACTTGTCTATAAAAATTCAATTCTGTGGCATCATAAAAGCTTGTCAGAGAAATATTTATCTCAGAATGTAAGCTAAATAACAGCTGATATATGGATAATATATATCTTACTGGCAGCAAAATAAGAGGCTAACATGGGGCAAAAAACAATAAATAAATTCATGAATTTTCCTTCTGTTCAACCTTCTTTTCCAAGGCTAAATGTTAAGTCATATTTGACAGCCTGATGTAGGTCTTTGTAGTTTAAAATATGTTGTTTGAGTTTAGTGTGAAAAGCAATATGAATGCCATCCCAGACTGTGAAATACAAATAAATTTATTAATGGTTGTTTTAAATGGGGTTGTATAAAAGATGTAGCTTCATGAACAGAAAGGTCCAGAAACGGGTGGAGAGTTTAGTTTTAGAATAGAGAGAATGAAATACTAGAAGTTAAAAAGGCCAGAATATTTTATTTCTATCTAACATTCCTTCCCCTCTACTGAGCAAATGACATGGTTATATAAGGCTCCTAGATACAGGCTATTAGAACTATCAAAGGATTAACTGTTGGGCTGAGCAAGATCAGTTAGACACTTCCCAACTCTTTTAGAGGCAAAAGGAGGGATAAGGAATTTGTTAAATTCACAAAGCAAATTGTATGCATTTCATATGAAGACTTCACTTCCCCCAGTGATTTTACTGCTGTTTGGTCTACGTAAATCATACAATCTATATATAGTATAATAACAAGAAGCAGACAAATAAAGACTATTAAACTAGCTACTACAACAGCACTCAGGTCCCCTTTTCAATCGATCAAGCATCCCGTTTATGTCAGTGTTTTTTCCACGTAACAGGTAGCTGAGGTAAAGAATGCTACTTGAGTTATGGAGGAAGAGGCATTAAAAAAAATTTTTTTTTAATTTTTAATTTTTGGCTGCGTTGGGTCTTCATTGACACGTGAGCTTTCTCTAGTTGCGGCAAGCAGGAGCTACTCTTCGTTGCAGAGCACGGGCTCTAGGCACGTGGGTTTCAGTAGCTGTGGCTCAAGGGCTCTAGACTCAGGCTCAGTAGTCGTGGCGCACAGGATTAGTTGCTCCGCGGCATGTGGGATCTTCCTGGCCCAGGGCTCGAACCCGTATCCCCTGCATTGGCAGTCAGATTCTTAACCACTGTGCCACCAGGGAAGTCCCGAAGAGGCATTTTTTTTGACCCCAGTCCCAAATTCCAGATGCCCTTGCTCTTATTTTTTGCTCTAATTAATACTGACATGTCTTGTAGTTACCAGAAGATACTTTGTCCTCTCATGCATAGTGCACTTACATATGCTGTTTTCACTGTTTAGAAGAACTCTTTCCTGCTTCTCCACATTGTAAGTTCCCATTTATCCAAGACTTGGGTCAGATGCTTCTTTCTCTGTGAAAACTTAAGGTGGTTTATTCACCTTCTGCACTTCATGGAAACTGATATTATATAGAATTATCTTGTAGTATAATTGTGTTTGTAATCTTTGACCTTACTAGAAGGTGAACTCCTTGAGATCAGAGGCCATTGCCTTACGAGATACAGTATCCCCCCAATTGTCAGTACCTAATAGTCACTCAAATTTGCTGAATGGACACCAGTCCTATAAAACTTATTCTAAAATCATGGATGCTGTCAGATCTCACTTCCCCAAATGCTAGATGAGGGGTCATATTAAGGTTTAGAAATAGCACCAGTAGTGCCCCCAATGAAGACACCCAGAACCTCCTGGGCTGTATTTTTCGCCTTTTCCTATTGTTCTGCCCTTTCAGAATCAGCCCAACTGCTCTATAGAATTGAGGGCTATTTTAAGTCATTCTGGGCAACTGCTGGGTGGCCCAATTACGCTACTATCAAAACCTTAACGACCCCTGTCCTTGCCGGTCTTTGAGTAGGGCACATATATTAACTATAGCAGCCTTCTAGCTGGTAAATCTGATGCTCGCTTTATTCCTACACAGCAATAAGTTTTCATGGCTATAAGGAGGCTTACAAAGTTATGATTGACTCCACAGCTCTTGCCGGTAATTAACTGCCCTCTCAGTTCAGAGAGGGGGTTTAAATTCTTATGCTATGTAATTGTTTTTGTTTCTTTCCAGGTCCCCACTAGGCCAGTTAGCTGCAGTTCATAATTGACAGTTGTCTTAAAATCAAGTTTTATTGCTACTCCTTCCTGTATGTAGTGGCACTTAAATGTTTATTAGGAAATTAATCTTTTATTGCCTTCCTGCTGTATTTTTTTTTTTTTTTTTTTTCTGCGGTACGTGGGCCTCTCACTGTTGTGGCCTCTCCCCTTGCGGAGCACAGGCTCCGGATGCACAGGCTCAGCGGCCATGGCTCACGGGCCCAGCTGCTCCGCGGCATATGGGATCCTCCCGGACCGGGGCACGAACCCGTATCCCCTGCATCGGCAGGCGGACTCTCAACCACTGCGCCACCAGGGAGGCCCCTGCTGTATTTTAATGGGGTGAAATAACAGATATTTTAAGAATAAGACACGTAAGTGTCTGGATTGTGTAAGGCTAAGGGATGTCAAATTTTGAGGATTATGGCCTTTGCACACATTCCCATAAGTCAGTATCTTTCACATTCAATCCTTGTAAATAAGCTCAGCACCTGCTTATATCTAAAGGCTAGTATGAAGCATAACCTATTATTACTGATATGAGTGAAAACTAACAGACATCATTAGAGTATATGATATGCTGGGATCATTTTCTCTTATGCTCTGGTGGCAGGAGTCTGATGAGATGGATTCTCTGTAGCTATGCTGTAGATAGCATAAAATGGCATGTCCTTTCTGAAAATCAATTTGGCAATATGGATGAAGAGTTCTAAAAATGTTCATGATCTTTCAGTCAGCAACTGTATTTCCAAGAATCTGTCTTAAGGAACTTGGAGATGAAGATAAATACTTATGTATATAAAACTCCAACATGTGAGTCTGCTATCAAAGCATTATAACACATAATAAATAAAGAAATGTTAAATTATGGTATGTTCATATATTGGAATACATGTAGACATTTAGACTGACAATTAAGAAGAGTTTTTTAATGACATGAAACAATTTTTATAATATAATACTATTTGGAAAAGGAAGGATTCCAAATTGTACATCTAACTGTAGTCTCAGATATATTAAATATATATGCATATAAAGATAGGAAAGAAATATAAGACTAATAGTAGTTATTTCTGGGTAGTGGAGTTATGACTGAATGCTAATATCTTTTTCATATTTTCTGCATACCCTTAACTATCTATGATGACAATGTATTTTTATAGGGGGGGTGGAAGCCATTTTAAAAACAAAAGATGTTTATCAATAAACAAATGGATAAAATGTGGTATTACCCATAGAATGGAATATTAGTCAGCTATAAAAGGAGTGAAGTTCTGATACATGCTAAACATGGATGAACCTTGAAAACATGCTAAGTGAAGTAAGCCAGGCATGAAAGGACAACTATTACATGATTCCACTTACATGAAATATCTACAACAGGCAAATCCACAGAGACAGAAAGTAGGTTAGAGACTATCAGAGGCTGGGGGAAAGGGGAATGGGGAGTTATTGCTTAATGGGTACAGAGTTTCTATTTGGGATGATGAAAAATTTGGAAATAGATAATGGTGGTGGTTGTATATAACACTGTGAGTGTAATTAATGCCACTGAATTGTACACTTAAAATTGGTTAAAATGGGAATCTAATTCTGGAGCTCTCTGGTGGATCAATGAGTCTGAACTTTTAAAAGCAACCTATATGGTTCTGAGAAAAAGTGGTCCCAAGACCAATTTTGAGAACTATTAATGGAGCAAATAAAGAATGTTAGTGACAAAATTTTGAGGAAATAATAGTTTTAGTGGGATGGAAAACAAAAGGAGACAGCAAAGGAAATAACGATACAATGAAGTAGGAGAAAGGACAAGAAGCAAAGCATAGAATTTTAAGGAAAGTCTTGGCAAATGCTGCAGAGTATCAGTGAAATGATGATGGAGAGGAAGCAGAATAACAGGTGAAATCATCTCTAGAAGAAAGAAGGGGAGGGACTTCCCTGGTGGTCCAGTGGTAAAGAATCTGCCTTCCAACACAGGGGACATGGGTTCGATCCCTGGTTGGGGAACTAAGATTCCACATGCCACGGGCAACTAAGCCCACATGCCACAACTATGGAGCCTGTGTGCCACAAACTACAGAGCCCACGTGCTCTGGAGCCCATGCGCCACAACTATATAGAGTCCACACACCACAACTAAAGAGAGAAAACCCACACACTACAACTAGAGAGAAGCCCGTGAGCCACAATGAAGAACCCATGTGCCGCAACGAAAGATCCCGTGTGCCGCAATGAAGATCCCACATGCTGCAACAAAGACCCGATGCAGCCAAAAATAAAAGACAAATAAATAAATATTAAAAAAAAGAGAATTCTCTAGGAAAAGAAAGAAGGGGAAATCAAGAACTGAGAGAGGCCAAGATGGTGGAGTAGAAAGACCCCCTAAGCTCATCTCCTCTCACAAGCAACATCACAACTAACTACAGAACAACCATTGATAAAAAAGACTGGAACCCACCAGAAAGATCTTCTGTAACTAAAGACATAAAGAAGGAACTACAACGAGACGTGTAGGAGGGGCACACTTGAGATATAATCAAATCCCATACCTCCTGAGTGGGCGACTTGAGAGTAATTATATTATAGAGGTTCTCCTACAGGAGTGAGAGTTCTGAGCCCCACATTGGGCCCCCCGAAGAGCCCCTACACCATTTGGCTTTGAAGGCCAGCAGGGCTTTATTGCAGGAGCTCCACAGGATTGGGGGGAACAGAGACTTCACTCTTAAAAGGTGCACACAAAATCTCATGTGCATCAGGACTAAGGGCAAAAGCAGTAATCTGATAGGCGGCTGGGTCAGACCAACCTGCTGGTCTGAGATAGTCTCCTGGGTAGGCGGGGTAGGGGTTGGGGAGCAGCTATGCCTCACCCTGGGGACACAGACACTGGTAGTGGGCATATCAGGGAGCATTCATCTGCATGAGCTCTCCTGGAGGCTGACATCTCGGCACCAAGACCTGGCCCCACGCAACAGCCTGCAGGCTCCAGGGCTGGGAGGCCTCAGGCCAAACAACTAACCAGGCATGAACACAGCCCCATCCACCAGCAGACACGCTGCCTAAAGACTTCCTAAGCCCACAGCCACCTCTAGACATGTCCCTGCCCACCAGAGGGCCAAGACCCCACTCCACACACAAGTGGGCAGGCACTGGCCCCTCCCACCAGGAAGCCTGCATAAGTCTCTAGACCAGCCTCACCCACCTGGGGGCAGACACCAGAAGCAAGAACACTACAATTCTGCAGCCTGCAGACCAAGTCTGCAAACACAGGCCAGATACTACCCTGGGACCAGCTGGCCTCTGGCCCTTGGGTGATGAGAGGTGAGTGCACTGCTGGGACGCACAGGACATCTCCTACAGAGGGCCACTTCTCCAAGGTCGAGAAACATAATTAACCTACTACATACATAAAAACACAAATAGCAATTTAGATAAAATGAGACATCAGAGGAATATGTTTCAGACAATGAAGAACTGATGTAAAATTCCAGAAGAACTAAGCAACGTAAAATCCCAGAAGAACTAAGTGATGTGGAGATAAGCAATCTACCCCAAAAAAGAGTTCAGAGTAATGGTTGTAAAAATGATCAAAGAACTCAGGAGAGAAGGGATGCACAGAGCGAGAAATGAGACGTTTTTAATAAAGAATTAGAAAATATAAAGAACCACCAAACAGAATCGAAGAATACAATTACTGAAATGAAAAATACACTAGAAGAAATCAATAGCAGACTAAATGAGGCAGAAGAATGGATCAGTGAGTTGGAAGACAGACTAGTGGAAATCACTGCCATTGAACAGAAAAAAGAATGAGAAGAAATGAAGACAGTTTAAGAGATCTCTGGGACAACATCAAGTACACTAATAATAAAATTATAGGGGTCCCAGAAGGAGAAGAGAGAAAGAAAGGTCCTGACAAAATATTTGAAGAGATAATAGCTGAAAACTTCCCTAACCTGGGAAAGGAAAGTCACCTGAGTCCAGGAAGTGCAGACAGTCCCATACAGGATTAACCAGAGAGGAACAGACTAAGACATATTGTAATCAAAATGACAAAAATTAAAGATGAAGAGAGAGTATTAAAAGCAACAAGAGGGAACTCCCTGGTGGCACAGTGGTTAAGAATCCACCCACCAGGGCTTCCCTGGTGGCGCAGTGGTTGAGAGTCCGCCTGCCGATGCAGGGGACACGGGTTCGTGCCCCAGTCCGGGAAGATCCCACATGCCGCGGAGCGGCTGGGCCCGTGAGCCATGGCTGCTGAGCCTGCGCGTCCGGAGCCTGTGCTTCGCAACGGGAGAGACCACAACAATGAGAGGCCCACATACCGCAGAAAAAAAAAAAAAAAAAAAAAAGAATCCACCCACCAATGCAGGGGACATGGGTTTGAGCCCTGTTCTGGGAAGATCCAACATGCCACAGAGCAACTAAGCCCATGTGCCACAACTACTGAGGCTGCACTCTAGAGCCTATGAGCCACAACTACTGAAGCCTGCATGCCTAGAGCCTGTGCTCCACAGGAGAAGCCACCACACTGAGAAGCCCGCACCACAACGAAGAGTAGCCCCTGCTCACTGTGACTAGAGAAAGCCCGCGGGCAGCAACAAAGACCCAACACAGCCAAAAATAAATAAATAAATAAATTTATATATATATAAAAAAAGGAACAAGAGAATAGCATCAAATAACATACGAGGAAACTCCCATAAGGCTATCAGCTGAACTTTCGGGAGAAACTCTGCATGCCAGAAGGGAGAGATGATATACTCAAAACGATGAAAGACAAAAACCTACAAGCAAGAATACTCTACTCAGCAAGGCTCTCGAGGTTCAGATGTGATGGAGAACTCAAAAGCTTTACAGACAAGCAAAAGCTAGAAGAATTCAGCATCACAAAACCAGCCTTAAAACAAACGTTGAAGGAACTTCTCTAGGCAGAGAAGAAAAGGTCACACCTAGAAACAAGAAAATTACAAAATGGAAAAGCTTGCTGGTAAAGGCAAACATACAGTAAAGCATGGTATCATCCACACACAAAGCTAGTAGGGAGTTTAAAAGACAAAAGTAGTAAAATCATCTGTATATACAATAAGCAGTTAAGGGATACACAAAAAGTTAGATATAAAATATAATACCAAAAACAGCAATCATGAGGGTAGGAGAATACAAATGCAGGGCATCTAAAATGCATTTGAAATTAAGAGATGAGTAACTTAAAACAAGCATGCATATACAGACTGTTATACAAAAAGCTCATGGTAACCATAAAACAAAAATCTATAAAAGATATACACATAAAAAAGAAAAAGGAATCCAAACATAACACTAAAGATAGCCATCAAATCACAAGAGAAGAGAACAAAAGAAGGGGAAGAAAAGACCTGCAAAAACAAATCCAAAACAATGAACAAAATGGCAATAGGAACACACATATTGATAATTACCTTAAATGTAAATGGACTGAATGCTCCAACCAAAAGACACAGACTGGCTGAATGAATACAAAAACAGGACCCATATATATGCTGCCTACAAGAGACTCCCTTCAGATCAAGAGACCCATACAGACTGAAAGTGAGGTACTCCACACCAATGAAAATCAAAAGAAAGCTGAAGCAGCAATACTTATGTCAGACAAAATAGACTCTAAAATAAAGACTGTTACAAGAGACAAGAAGGACACTACATAACAATCAAAGGATCAATCCAAGAAGATATAACAATTGTAAATATATATGTACCCAACATAAGAGCACCTCAATATACAAGGCAAATGCTAACAGACATAAAAGAGAAACCGACAGTAACACAATAATAGTAGGGGACTTTAACACCCCACTTACATCAATGGACAGACCATCCAGACAGAAAGTCAATAAGGAAACACAGGCCTTAAGTGACACATTAGACCAGATGGACTTAATTGATATTTATAGAGCATTCCATCTGAAAGCAGCAGAATACACATTCTTTTCAAGTGTACATGGAACATTCTCCAGGACAGATCACATGCTGGGCTACAAAGCAAGCCTCAGTAAATTTAAGAAAACTGAAATCATATCAAGCATCTTTTCCAACCACAACAGTATGAGGTTAGAAATCAACTACAAGGAAAAAAACTGCAAAAGACACAAACACATGGCGGCTAAACAATATGCTACTAAACAATCAATGGATCCCTGAAGAAAGCAAAGAGGAAATCAAAAAATACCTTGATAATGTGAAAATGAAAACATGACAATCCAAAACCTATGGGATGCAGCAAAAGCAGTTCTAAGAGGGAAGTTCATAGAGATACAAGCTTACCTCAGGAAACAAGAAAAATCTCAAATAAATGACCTAACATTACACCTAAAGCAACTAGAGAAAGAACAACAAACAAAACCCAAAGGCAGCAGAAGGAAAGAAATCATCAAGATCTAAGCAGAAATAAATGAAGCAGAGACTAAGAAAACAATAAAAAGATCAATAAAACTAAAAGCTGGTTCTTTGAAAAGGTAAACAAAATTGATAAACCTTTAGCCAGACTCAGCAAGAAAAAAAGGAAGAGGGTTCACATCAATAAAATCAGAAATGAAAAAGGAGAAGTTACAACCAATACCACAGAAATACAAAGGGCCATAAGAGGCAACAAGCAACTATATGCCAATAAAATGGACAACCTAGAAGAAATGGACAAATTCTTAGAAAGGTACAATCTCCCAAGACTGAACCAGGAAGAAATAAACAATATGAAGGGACCAATTACCAGTACTGAAATTGAATCAGTAATTTAAAAACTCCCAGTAAACAGAAGTCCAGGACCAGATGGCTTCACAGGTGAATTCTATCAAACATTTAGAGAAGAGTTAAAACATATCCTTCTGAAACTATTCCAAAAATCTGCATAGGAAGGAAAACTTCTGAACTCATTCTATGAGGCCATCATCACCCTGATACCAAAACCAGACAAAGACACCACAAAAAAAGGAAATTACAGGCGAATATTGCTATGATAAATGTAGATGCAAAAATCGTCAACAAAATACTAGCACCTGAATCAACAATACATTAAAAGGATCATATACCATGATCAAGTAGGATTTATCCCAGGGATGAAAGGATTTTTCAGTATCCACAAATCAATCAGTGTGATACACCACATTAACAAATTGAAGAGTAAAAAGCATATGATCATCTCAATAGATGCTGAAAAAGCTTCTGATAAAATTCAACATCCATTTATGATGAAAACTCTCCTGAATGTGGGCATAGAGGGGACATACCACAACAAAATAAAGGCCACATATGACAAACCCACAGCTAACATCATACTCAATGGAGAAAAGCTGAAAGCATTTCCACTAAGATCAGGAACAAGACAGGGATGCCCACTATCACCATTTTTATTCAGCATAGTTTTGGAAGTCCTAGCCACAGCAATCAGAGAAGAAAAAGAAATAAAAAGAATCCAAATTGGAAAAGAAGTAGTAAAACTGTCACTGTTTTTAGATGACATGATACTATACACAGAAAATCCTAAACATGCCTCCAAAAAATTACTAGAGCTCATCAATGAATTTGGTAAAGTTGCAGAATACAAAATTAATGCACAGAAATCTGCTGCATTTCTATATACTAACAACAAAATAGCAGAAAGAGAAATTAAGGAAACAATCCCACTTACCTTTGTAACAAAAAGAATAAACTACCTAGGAATAGAGACCTCCTTGGGAGGCAAAAGACCTGTACTCCGAAAATTATTAAGACGCTGATGAAAGAAATTGAAGACGACAAAAAACAGATAGAAAGACATACCATGTTCTTGGATTGGAAGAATCATAATTGTTAAAATGACCATACCACCCAAGGCAATCTACAGATTCAATGCAATCTCTATCAAATTACCAATTGCATTTTTCATGGAACTGGAACAAAAAATTTTTAAATTTGTATGGAAACACAAAAGATCCTGAAAAGCCAAAACGATCTTGGCAAAGAAGAATGGAGCTGGAGGAATCATGCTGCTTGATTTCAGACTATATTACAAAGCTAGAGCAATAAAACAGTATGATACTGGCATGAAAACAGACACATAGATCACTGGAACAGAACAGAAAGCCCAGAAATAAACATACGCATTTATGGTCAATTAATCTATGACAAAGGAGGCAAGACACAACGGAGAAAAGACAGTCTCTTCAATAACTCATGCACAGAAAACTGGACAGCTACATGTAAAAGAATGAAATAAAAACATTCTCTAACAGCATATATAAAAATAAACTCAAAATGGATTAAAGACCTAAACGTAAGACCAAATACTATAAAACTCTTAGAGGAAAACATAGGCAGAACACTCCTTGTATTTTTTTTTTTTTTTTTTTTTTGGCCATGCCACGTGGCTTGCGGGATCTTAGTTCCCTGACCAGGGACTGATACTGTGCCTCTCGGTGGAAGCACATAGTCCTAACCACTGGACTGCCAGGCAAGTCCCATATATACTTCAATTTTTAAAAATCATTAAAAAAAAAAAAGAAGATCTGGGACTTCCCTGGTGGTGCAGTGTTTAAGAATCCACCTGCCAATGCAGGGGACATGGGTTCGATTCCTGGTCTGGGAAGATCCCACAAGCTGCAGAGCAACTAAGCCTGTGTGCCACAACTACTAAGCCTGTGCTCTAGATCCTGCAAGCCATAATTACCGAAGCCCATGCACCTGAAGCCCGCGCTGTGCAACAAGAGAAGCCACCGTAGTGAGAAGCCCACGCACTGCAATGAAGAAGAGACCCTGCTCGTTGCAACTAGAGAAAGCCCACGTGCAGCAACAAAGACCCAACACAGCCAAAAATTTTAAAAAAAGCTCTGCACATAGGGGAAAAAAAGGGCAAATTTTATGTTATGTTTATTTTACCACACACAAAAAAAACAGGAAAAAAAAACATAAAAGGGGCTTCCCTGGTGGTGCAGTGGTTGAGAGTCCGCCTGCCGACGCAGGGGACACGGGTTTGTGCCCCGGTCTGGGAAGATCCCACATGCCGCGGAGTGGCTGGGCCCGTGAGCCATGGCCGCTGAGCCTGCATGTCCGGAGCCTGTGCTCCGCAACGGGAGAGGCCACAACAGTGAGAGGCCCACGTACCGCAAAAAACAAAAAAACCCACAAAAAAACAAACAAAAAAACCCCACAAAAAAACCAAAAAAGCAGGATATTTAAAGAATGTAAGACTGATGTGTAATAATAAGTTGAATGGTACAGTGTTTCTCTTTTACTCTCCTGTACTCAGAGCTGTACACCCATTGACACCTGAGGCTCTAGCTGGAGGAAGAAGGAACCACAGTAAGGGTCAACAAATAACTTTAGGTTCTCCTTCTGTATAACTGGTTCAAGAAAAATAAGAGCCAAGAAGAGGAAAATATAAACAGTAAAACTTATGTGTACAATTACAAAATTTAAATTCCCAGCCCTAAGCTTTCTCCTGAGTGCCAGCTCTCTATGGCTAACTTCTTGCAAAACAATTCCACCTAGAATAATCAGTATCGCTTAAACTTAACAGGTCCCAAACAAACTCATCATGGGAGTCAGCATGCTATAGACTATAAATGATGAATAAACACAGTTCCTACTGTCAAGACTCTTACAATCTACTGCAAACAGACTACTTGGTTAATAAGTAATCATACCCTACAATATGAGGCTGTAATAATAAACACATTATAGCAGAGCAATTTAAGCTAAGGGCAGTGGAAGTACAGATAAAGTGTTGATGAATTATGCCTGGAAAGATAGGGAAGGTTTCATGGAGACAGAATCATACCTTAGTTAAGATAGAAGCTGTCCTCTGAATATAATAGTAAAACTCTGTGAAACAACTAGACCATCTGAACCAGAGAAGCAGATTTTTGGTGACATTTCTTACTAAATACATCTGATGAAATCAATTATCTCTGGGAAATGAAACAGATCCTACTTTTGATAGATGCATGTTATCATCAGGAGAAGAAAGGTGACAACACGGTCACTACAGTCAACTAGATTACCAAGTAAGAAGCACATCCAAGTATCTTCAAATGTCATAGAACATAAAACGTTTTCAGAAATTTAGTTCTGGATTATACTCTCAGAGTTCACATAGGAATCTCTTCCTAAAACCTGGTATTTACTTGGTTTTTTTGTATGAAACAGTCTCTGACACTCCCCTGCCCCTTTTTGACAGCTTTGGATTTCTGTCTTTGGTAACAAGTAAAAGAATTCTACCAATGATTGAATTTATTACCCCAAATTAACAAACTAGGGAATACATAAAAGACCAGAGAAGCCTCTCAGTTCAAACAGTCCTTTAGTTTTTAAGTATTTGAAGAGGACATAAATTAAGCTTTAGGAGGGGAAAAAAATTACTGATACTGACAGCCTAGAAAGTAAGATTAAAATTTTACTTGGCAAAAGTGCATTCAATAAGTTTTTGAAACCCAACTCTGATCTCTCTGTTCCAATCCACCAAACCAAGTACTCTCTATTGGTTTGATGTTTTGAAGGTCAAAGTACAGAAAACATAGTAATATTATTTTTGCTTTACAACAATGGTAATGGTATCTTCTCTTTTCAAATGTTTTTATCTGCTTTCCTTAAACTGCCAAAAACCAAAAAGATAGTATCTTCCAGAGTTCAGCACTTTGAAAAGAGCTGAAAACATCCCAAGTTAAAAATAACGAAACTGTAAAATAATTGTTTCTTCTATTCTAAGACATATATATTTTTTCATATCTTAATGTATCTGAAAACTGCCCACATTTTCATGTATACATTTAATGTAGTAGTTCCTTTCTTCCTCCAAGAAGCTGTTTTTAAACCAAGCGTGTGTCATAATTTTCTTAAAAAAAAAAATGAAAAAAATTCTGCTTTAATTATAGTAACACAAAACATAATGTTCGAGGCAAGCCAGATTATACAGTACACTAGATATGCCTAAACAAAATTATTTTAGATCTGCAAAGTGTTATATAAAGTACAAATATCTTGGTTCTCAAAAAATCAATTTTAGAAAGAGGGAAAGGAAGAAAGCAAACCTTCCCATTTTAGTTTCAAACATTCAGAATGTTACAGCTGTTACCTTACAGTGTTAATTTTCTTTATGCATATTTTCTCTATACAACTAGTCTGTGAAGGTTGGAAGACATCACACATGCACACACACACACGGGGGTGGGAGTGCAACAGGAGCATGCACATGCCTATTATGTACCATTAATTTTCTGTGTGACTTTTTGGAGATATGTGTCCCCAAACAGAACTGCACTGGCAATACCAACAAAAAAGAATTAATAATATAGTTTAATACATGCTATAATAAAATTAAATACAGGGCATTATGGAGGCACATAGGAAAGGCGTCTAACCCTTCTTTGCATAAATGTGTATGTGTGCTACCAGGAAGGCTTCTGGGAGGAAATAACACCTACATTAATACCTGAAAAAGGAGAAAAAGCAATGTCCTTGGAAATACTGATGGGGATTTCTTTTATCTATAATGTTAAGTAATGAATTGTACATGGCAGGTACTCAATAATACAGGATATAAGGCAGGTACTGTCCCTTTCTTTGGGGGGAGTTTGGAAGAATAGAGAGGAAGGAGGGGCAGGAGGAGAGGAAAAGGCCAATAGTGGGTATAGGAAAGTATAACTAAAAAGACCAAAGCAGGATAAATCAATGAATACAATGAACTCTGGTTTTGACATACTTACTTCAAATCTGGAATTCAGCACTTACTAGCTATGTGATCTTGGGCAGATACCTGACTCTCTAAGTCTCAGCTTTCTTATCTGTAACCAGTAACAACCAACCATGAGACACTGTGAAGCTGAAATGGATAATACATATTTGTTTATCTGTCTAGCTGTCTAATTAGTTTCCGTACTAGATTTTAAGCTCTAAACGACAGAGCCTATGAATAATATCTTATGAATCACTGCCTAGTAAAATGCTTGGCATACAGCAGATGTTCACTACCATTAAAAACTTATTATGATAATTTCGATGACAAATAAACCATGACTTCAGCACACCATTATAACTAGTCTGATTATATTCTGAAGAGATCAAAGACTGATAACTGACTGGCTTTTTATTTCACTATAAAACACTATAAGTTTTATTAATTATAAGAACCATAAAGTCTTCCAAATTTGAACAAACCAAACATTTAGACAAGCATGCCCCTGGAAATACTATGCAGTTAAAATCTATACTTCAAGGAGGTGTAAATATAATCTTTTCCTCTCTCTAAAGAAGTGTTTTCAACCAAGGGTGATTTGCCCCCCAGAGAACATGCAATAACGTCTGGAGACATTTTTGGTTGTTGTAACTGGGGATCTAGTGGGTAGAGTCCAGGGATGCTACCAAACATCCTACAATGCACAGGACAGTTCCCACAGTAAAGAATTATCTGGTTCAAAATGTCAACAGTGTTGAGGTGGGGAGGGGTGGGCATGGAGTCAGAGAGCAGAAAGGTAGGCAAAGATATAAGATTGCCTGAACACTTATAAGTTAGGTTTAACATTATCAGAGTTCATGTCCATTATTACAACTTATTCTTTTTTTTTTAATCAAGCTGTGATTTTTTTAAACATCTTTATTGGAGTATAATTGCTTTACAATGTTGTGTTAGTTTCTGCTGTAATGCAAAGTAAATCAGCTATACTATACATATATCCCCATATCCCTTCCCTCTTGAATCTCCCTCCCTCCCACCCTCCCTATCCCACCCCTCTAGGTGGTCACAAAGCACCAAGCTGATCTCCCTGTGCTATGCAGCTATCAAGCTGTGATTTTTAAAGACAGGCTTAGATTTGCTTTTTCGCAAATATACCCCAGATAGAAAATGATCTCTCTGAAAATTATTTTAGGTCAATGAAAATATATAAAAGCTTTCAATAGCTCAGAAAAAAAAAAGCATTTTAAATGCTTAATTTCAAGACTTGCAAATGAAGTTCTAATATTTATCAGAGTAAGAAGCACAGCCACATCAAGCTGAATGGAAAAAAGATACATGTGGCTTACATTTCCTACTATTTTATCAGTATATTGACTTTGAAAGTACAAAGCAGATTTAAACGATGTGTTCATTCATTCATATATGCATGGTTGAAGGAATATGTAGCACTTTGCCATTTCACTGCCTTTTTTTTGGTACTCTGCTATTTCTTTAATAGTAATCCCCATCACCACATTGTTTCTATGTTTCACAGCACATGTCCATTAATAATCTACTAAAAATTGTGAGGTGGTGCCACACAAAGTAATGACATAATGAAATCTAACTGATGGCAGTGAAAATTTTAACATTGGTTACTATCAGAAATGGAATCATTAGGTAGAAGTAGGTCTAGATGGTAACAAATCACAAACAGTTGATGTTATTATAATTTTTCTTAAGTATCTTTTGAAATAACATCAATCTTTGGCTTCAGATTTGAGAAAAGTAGTATTATCAAAATATAATAAAATAATTTAAAAATTTAATGAATAATTTTTGAAAGAGGTCTAACAAGAAATCCAATTCATGTAAAGCTATTGCTAGAGCTTGGCTGAGGTAACGCTTTGAGAGACTGTATGGGAAAAAAGTCCACCCTACTGGAAGAAATCTTTGGGTTTCTTTATTTCTGTATCATTAGAAAAAAATCTTATTTTACATTAAAATTCAAGAGCGGTTCCATAATTTTGACATATATGCAAATACTCTGAGTCTGAAAAGTATAATGAATCCCTTAACTGTCTACTAAAATCATTTTTTTTTGACAATCATCCAATTTATATAATAAGCCAATTCAATAGCTATAGTCCTTCAGAAAGACAATACCAGATTCATCTAAGCTGATATTTTACATTTGAAAGTGTGGATAATTATTTGTGAATGTGCTACTTGTCCACAAAACAATTTACAAAGTGATCATACCTCTTCAATACCGGCTATATTATTCACAGCCAGTTTTTTTAGAGAACTCTGAAGTTTTTTGTCATCAGCTGTAGCTGTTCTATGTACCACCTTCTTCTTTCTGCGCGCTGTACCCTGAAAGATAACCAAACAGAAGTGTTAGCATGCCATGCATTTGACAACTGTAATCACTTGTCTTCCTCTACATAATATTCTAACTAATATTCTAACATAATATTCATAATATTCACTCAAGAAACTGCCAACTTTGACTTAATAGTAGGTGGTGCCACACACAGTAATGACATAATGAAATCTAATGAATGATTAGATGATTAATAAGACTGTCAGCCTAACCCAGATTTTTGGAGGTCTGTTTCTAGCCAATTTTTCTTACTCTTTCCAATATCCAGCCTTTATCATTTTAACATTGTGTTTCAAGAAAATATGTTTCTAATAAAAAAATTGTTTCTAATAAAAATTTATAATTTCAAGATAATTTAGTGGGCTTTATATCAACTTTCAAACATTATAAGGAATGCTTTTTTTAACAGTGCCTACCACCCCCTGACAATAAAGTCTAAAGATATTCTGAAACTTTTGGAGATTATGACATAATTAAGAGTCAAAGGGCTTCCCTGGTGGCGCAGTGGTTGAGAGTCCGCCTGCCGATGCAGGGGACACGGGTTTGTGCCCCAGTGTGGGAAGATCCCACATGCCGCGGAGTGGCTGGGCCCATGAGCCATGGCTGCTGAGCCTGTGCGTCCGGAGCCTGTGCTCCGCAACGGGAGAGGCCACAACAGTGAGAGGCCCGTGTACCACACACACAAAAAAATGTCAAATGCCTATTATGTGAGTGTTCTAGAGTCCTAGAACCCAGGAATGAAAAAGAACAAGTTCTTACTTCAAGGAGCACACATTACAGTGTGAAGGAAAAGTCAATAAATATATAAACAAATTAGATCATTTCAAACAGGACAAGGGTATTAAGAAAAAAAAATAACATAGTGACAAGAATATCAGATGGGGGTAAAGCACTACTTTATTACAATGTTCAGGGAAGGCCCCTCTGAAGAGGTGACGTATGAGCTGAGACCCATGGGAAGACCTAGGGGAAGAGTGATCCAAGCAGAATGAAACAAGAGTGAACCTTTTATTTCTAGAGAAAGCAGGCCAGTATGGCTAGAGCAGAGTAAACAATGGGAAAGGAGGAGGAAAATGAAATCAGAGAGATCGGTAAGGGCCAGATCATGTGGCCTAGAATCCTATGGGCAGGAGTTGGACTTTATTCCAATTGCAATAGGAAGCCATTGGAAGGTTTTTAAGCATGAAAATGACTAGATCTGATTTATGATTTTAAAAGATGACTGAGGTTGCTGTGGGAAATGAACTATAATGAGATCTATCAGGAAGCTACTGTAGCAGTCCTGATGAGAAATGAGGGTTGTGGCAGTGGAGATGGTGAGAGCTCAGACTGTCAGAAGAACCAACAGGACTTGCTGATGGACTGGATATGGGATATGAGGGAAAAAAGGAATCTAGAATGATGTTTAGAATTTTGACCTGAGCAAATAGGTTGAAAATTATACTATTTACTGAGATAGGAAAAGTTCATTTCTAAATGGATACTTTCAAACTCTAAATACATTTTTTCCATTGAAAAACTATTTAAAACAATGAATTAAATTCCTGAGCCAATTTTAAAAAATGTAACCTAAAGCAGGGCTGAAACACTGCGAAGAGCAGTCTATATCTTGAGGGCTAAATCTTTCTCAGACCTGGCAGGAGTAAAGAAAAAGGAAAGGAAGTTTCAATCTCTGGGTAGCTCCTGCAGTATTACTCAGGCAATCAGGCTTATAGAGGGCAGGCAGGAGCCTCAGTCTCAGCAACTCTGGTGGGAGTAGAAGAGAGTCCTGTGGGTAGCAGCAGAGGTTGTAATGAAATCCAGTTAAAGGATGAACCAAGAGTGACTCTTTACATAGATGGCCATTTATTTATGATGTGTTCCTGACTCAGGGATAGCTCAATTGCTTGCTGGATACAACTCAAATGATCCTCACGCACCTCAAAGTCAACATGCCTAAAAGCTTATCAGTCCGCCAAACTACTCTTCTTATATTTCCTAAGTTTTGTAGCTCTAAAACCAGAAATTTGGAGGTCATCCCAGAATCCTCTCACCCGTTCATCCCCCATATTCTATTGGTCATTAAATTGTGTCATATCCAGTCCCTGAATTTGTGTCCCACATACTACAGCAGTAGCTTCTCGATTGTTCTCCTCTATGCCAAACTTGTTTTATTTCATTTTCCACAATGCTGGCAGCTACCTTTTAAAATGACTGTTATTTCCTTCTTAAGATTCTACAGTAGTTTACTGTTGCTCTTGCCTATAGGATAAAATCCGAATCTCCCTAGTATGGCATACAAAACTATGATCTAACCCTAAATTACCTGGTTGTTTCATTTGTTACCATTCTTTACCCATTATTTACTCTAAACTCTAGCTATAACTAAAGCAAGCTGTTCCATTAAGCACTATGCTATCTCAGCATCCTATGGGCCTTTGCATGTGTGAATATGACAATCCCCCCTTCACCCTACCCACTTATCCTTGCACCTGTTCTTGTTTATTCTTCAAATCTCAGCTCAGTGATGACGTCCTTATCTCTCCTAGGTAGGAGCACCTTGTACCTCATTTTAACATTTACTATTCTGTAGTGGAATTGTATGTCTCTCTTCCAAGCTGAACTGTGTCAAGAGCAGGAAACCTTGACTTATTTATGTACTGTGTGCTTGGCCCATAGTACATTCTCAATAAACCAGCTGAATGAATGTGCCAACTATCTGGTTTAAAATATATAATAGTGATGTACTGCATCAAGCTCTTACAGGTATATTCTATAGTTCTTGAATATTCCTAGTTTTTGCATTGGTACATTACATTACATTACACTTGCTGCTACAATGTGACTAGTACTTTGGTTATAGGAATGTGTTAATATGACTCCAGAGTCATATAACTGTATCACTATGAAAGAAGGAGAAAGTACTAGTTGTTTCTCCCCTTCCCCCTCTCCTGTCCCCATCCCCAGAAACTGTGGTTATCATCAAAGTAAATGACACAGTGGGGCTGCTACATAGTGTCCTACCTACCCCCTCCCTAGGTCTGAGGTAAATACTACTCATGCTTTTCCTTTTACGAAGATTGTATTCGGCAGATATAAAGGGAGAATATTCTCCTTGAGCCTGAGGCTGGAGCTGAAGGGAATCAAAGATTTTCAGTGTTCAGAACTAGATCTTCCTTAGGCTTCAAAGTACATGGAAAAAGAATGCTTATGTTCATATTCACCAACATAGACAAATCGGTAGGAATTTGGGAGGAAAACCTAGCAATGAACAAACGTACCATCAACTTAAGCATGTCCCATTGTAAACCTAACTGAAGCAGTAGGGGCATCCAGTCAAGATAACCTTAATATCTGGGATGCCCTGAGGGTGAGTCTAACATAATAGCTGTCATTTATTAAGTGTTTAGTCTGTGCCAGACACTGTTTTAGGTGTTTTAGAAATATTACTCTATCTTTAGAAGCATTTTATATAGGATCACTTTTGTTTTGCAGATGCGAAAATGGAAGCTTAACAAGGTTGGTTAACTTGTTCGTATCATATAACCACCAGATGTTAAGAAGACTCAAAGGTGGCTATTTCAATTGCACCATCAGAGAGAGAGATCTTCTAATTACCTATTTTAGATCTAGACAAATTTTCAAATTGGAATGTGGTTTAATCTCGATCGTTTAAAAGATTTTAGATTTTCAATGACCACAAATCCAAAATAATGACACTATCTGGTAATAATACATTCTCCTATCAGTTTTTCTTATGCCACACTCACCTTGCCCCCTATCCGGACCTGAGCCTGAAGTTTGGCTAACTTTTCTTGATTCATGCTGTTGGTAAATCTAGGGGGGGAAAAATAAATTTGTTAAAGTCACTGTTTTATTTACCAAAACAAAATAACTGTTTATACAACAGTACCTTCTGGTTCACTGAACCTGTAATATGCATCACCACCACAATCATATTGTCTATATTCTTAAAAATATTAATAACTTGTCCTAGCTTCATAAGCCAGACAGTAAAAAATCCAAAATTAAATAATACCAAGAGGGAGCTGAGCTTACAAACAGAAAATAGAATGGGATTCAAAGTTACCTATTCGAAGATCCCTCCTTAAAAGCATGATTCAGTGCTTTGGCATTCAATAAAACCTAACCAATTATGAAATCTCTGCAAGCCAGTTTTTCCCCCAAAGATTTTTACAGCAGAGAGCTGTTACCAAATTAGCACCTTTAAGTAAACATTTTTCTCTCAAATCACATTTTGTATTTCTTTAAACCATAAAATAGAAGACAAAAAAAAAAAAGAAAGAAAAAAAGAGAAAAGAAATCTGGACAAAGAAAAAAATACAACAATAGGCTGTGTAGCTGTCAAGATGTGAGGTAGTCACGTCCTCTATTCAAGGTCAGGTGGTATGTTAATAATAGGAAAAGAGAACCAGATTTTCAGACATTCAATGCTTCTGCAGCACTTTCCACGGAGTTCATTCAATACCTTGCACTAATATAATATGTCATACTTGTCAAGATATTCTTGCATATAAGGTAAAATGCCTCCTTGCACAATTTGACAAAAACCTATCTCTGCTACATTGATGCTAAATTTTGTGGGGAGGAGGGGAAGAGGAGACTCTTAAAAATAAACTTTTAAAGGCTAATCTTGATTTTGAAAACTCTAAGATCATTATAAAGTCATGAATCCTACTCTGGTCAGTCCTTTCCTACTAAGGAAAAAAGTTCTTCAGTTTATAATGGGCCATAACATTCCACACTATGTAAACAAATAAAAGCCAATGTTAAAAGTCTTGTTTTACTTGTTCTTGGATCAACACATCATTACTGAGATATGAGAAAGGGAATAAAGGATAAGGGTGTTGTCAAAACTTTTTGGCTGATTCTCTAAACTCTTTATAATCATCATTCAGATGAAAAAGCTACCGTTTTCTTCATTTCAGAGATGAAAGAGAATCAAAGATTATATAAGTACTAATCGTTCTGTACTCTGACACTGTACTTAGGCATCAATCTGTATATCTCTCTGCTTTAAGGCCAAAGTCTAGTTCCTAAACAACATTTAGAATTTATGATTTCTCAGTCTTTACTCAGAACTGTATCACAATGCTCAAGCAGCTAAAACACTCTTTCATAGGAGCGAGTGTGATTAGAGTACAATCAGGAGACTTAGGTGTGTGGCAATCTCAACTCTGCCATAGACTTATATCTGCTAATGTAAATCCCAATCTCTATATTCAATATCTACAGAAAAGGACCAATATTCACTACTCTCAAAGGAATGTGGCCACGAAGGTGTAGTGAACTAACAAAGAGCCTAAGGAATTTTTTACAAAAAAAGGGGGATAAGTGAAAATATGAGAACCAGATACAGGGTAAACCTTTTGGGACTCTTTGGCATTTTGAAGTAACAATCCCCAAGACAAGAGATGGAAGCCAAAATAGAGTCCTGACTTGTTTGAAACAAAGCAAGAACAAAATCAACTCTTTATATCAATGTGTAGACAAGAAAGAACAGAGTCCATTCCAGATAATCAGTATAACAGAAAACTTGTTCCCAAGGAGTCTCTCAGAGAAAAAGCATTTTAGGGCGGTTGGAAGCTCAAGGTTGGTAGGGGAAGAAGAAGAGTGGTCCTTTGTCTACTAGCAGGTTGGGGTGCATGGAACTGAAGTAGGAAATTAGATTGGACTCAGTCTATGAGAGAAGAGATTTCAAGCTCAGAATTTGGAATAGACCTCAAAGATCACCTGCTTTAACTCCCTATTCCTCAACCAACCTTCATTTTATTGTACCCATTATTTCTGTCTTGTACATGCGGCCATCTCAAATACTTGCAAGCAGCAGCAAGGTAGAAATTATAAATAAATAAAAGTTCACCTCCCTCCCAATTTAATAGATTTGGAAATGAGGGCCCAGAAGGGAGAAGTCACTTCCTAGGCCCAAAAGGAAGAAGTAACTTCCTAAGGCCATATGATTAGTGAGTTCTTCCTTGGGGATCCTAGGATCTTTTAGCCCTTTCCTCAAGGATTCACGAAAAGATGGAAATAATGAGGTTATAATCAACATTTATTGAGTGCCTAAGTTCCAAGCATTATGGTAGGCACTTTCACATACACCATGTTCACAAAGAGATAAAATAATTTCAATTTTTAATCCTGACTTTTTATTTTGTGGGTTACTCTATCTAATAAGAGAGGCACAGGCTTTGGAATCAGAAGGATCAAGTTTCCACCATTTAGGGCTTCAGAACGGTATTTTACTTCTCTGAACTTTTATCCCTTCCGTATTAGAAAAAGTGTACCACCACATACTTCACAGAATTGTTTTAAGTGAAAGATTAAGGTATCAAGCACAGGGTATGGCTCACAGCAGATACTCAAAAACTGGTAACTATTGTTACCATTCCCTAAGGGACAGATCTGGTAGAGTGAAAGAACGTGGGAACGGAAGTTGAAACCTCCATTCACGAGCTGTGTAACACTGCCCGTCGGTCAATCATCAACTTCCTGACAGCCTACTATGCATCAGGCAGTGTGATGGGGCTATAAAGATAGGCAAGGCAATGTCTCAGAGAGTTAAACAAACACTGCCATTACGAGGTGAAGAGCGCTGCAACGGAATTCGGTCTCCAGAGCTCCGGGGCGGGGGCTGCTAGCCTCAGTTTCCCTATCTGTCCAGTGGGAGGATCAAACGAGATGACAGCAGATAGGCTGTATAAAGCTCACAGCATTATAGTTGTGAATAATGAAGAATAAACAGGACAGAGGCGGGGGACCACCTGCCTCCTGGGACTGGATCTGGGCGGCAACAGCGCAGGCCCGCTCGCCCACAGAAAGCGGTGGTGCTGGGGACCTTCCCTCAGGTGCCGACCCCCAGCTGCGCCGCCGGTAACCGACAGGCCAAGCCAGCCGCCTCCGCCCCCACTCGGCTCGCCACAGCGGAAGTGGCAGCCCCAGCAGTTGGCGGGTGTCGGCAGAAAAGGGCGGGGGGAGACCGTGCGCAGCGGCCTAAGGCCGTGGAGTGGCGGGACCGCCGGGGGTCTCACCTGAAGCAAGGAGGGTCCTCCAACACCAGCACGCGGCAAGAGCAAGATGGCTACCTCAGTCGAGACAGAGAAAGACGAAGGCGGCCGCGGCGGCGGGAGTCGGTCCCACGTGACACATCTGGCCCCGCCTCTCTCACCAGAGCAACCTATCCCGGGAGCCCATATACGAACTACAAAGCCCAGGCTTCTCTGCGCCTCCCAATAGAAAAGCGGCAGGTGCAGGTGGCCGCGCTGCATCCTGGAGCTTGCAGTCTCCCTGGTGTTCCATTGTGTCCGTGCCTGCAGTTTGTAGGGAGCCTAATAAAAGGGCTGTGTGTATTTTTGTTTGGGTGTCTACTTTTGCCGGATGTCTTTCACTAGGAATTAAGTACGCACTGTCGACCTTAACTAGTGCGGACTCACGAGTGTGCAGACTCAACTAGTCTCCACTCAGGAGGAGACACGGGAAATTTTGACCTGTTTGTTATGCATCAGAGAGGAAAACTGAGAAATACTTAACCCACGAATTTTAAAAACAACAAAAACAAATAGATTTAACCAGAAGAAGCTTTACACTTTAAGTGCCTGCAGTAACTTATGTCTTGGTGCCCTGAAGAGCTAGGTCAATTTTGCAATGAGAGGTTCCAAGTTTGGTTTTCTCAGAGCTTGCATCAGTTGATTGCATCATCCCTGAGTGGAAGAAATTGGGTTAACAAGGAAAAATAAGGTGCAGTGCTTCTTCTCCAGCAGGAAGGGGCATTCTTGCAGGCACGAGACCATGCACCGCAGAACAGACTTGCCAGGTCTCTTTGAGACTCGAGCAGGAACCTAAGAATGAAATCCGGTTGTCTGCCTTTTTTTTATCTGCGAAGGGGGAGGGGGGACCCGAAGCCAATGGGCACCCCGCCCACTGTTGGGTGCTGCTGACTTCACAGATCAATAATTTGCGTAGTGAATATTAAGTGCAGCGGTTTTTTGGAGGAGGGGCTAGCGTGCAGGCGGACGCAAGCAGCAACGGTTCTCCCGAGCCTCCTCCCCCGCCCCCATCTTGGCCCATCTTTTCTCTCGGTCCTCGGACTGAAAGTCCGGAACCTGGGGAAGCAACTAGCGCTCAAAAGCAGCCCCCGCAGCCTTCTTCGTGATCTGCACCTTTAAACTCTCACTCCGTCCCAAACCGGACCCCGGAGGCACCACCCACATCCGTCTAACATCACTTCCTTCAGGGTTAGAAAAAAAAAAAAAATCTGGGAACAAGAGCGGATGGGCTGAGCAGCACTTGGGAAACCGAGCGGACTTTCTGTTAGGACCCGGGCCCTACGTCTGCTCAGCCCCGTGGCTCCGCGCACCTACCACCATGGAGCTGCGGCCTCGTCTCGGAGCCACCTGTTTGCTGGGCTTCAGTTTCCTGCTCCTCGTCACCTCTTCTGATGGACATAATGGGCTTGGAAAGGGTCAGACCGCGTTCTTAATCTTTACTTATCCTGGGCCCCAGCCCAGTACAACCCTCTTCTTGTTCTAACATGATCCCTTTCCCATTTTATCTCTGTGGCCACGCTAGATTTCTTTTTATCCCCTCGAACTGCTCCTGGAATTTGGGGTGAGGAGTAGCGGGTCTGGGGAATGTTGAGATGGGGAAGTTTTACTTGAGGCCTCCCTGAATTCTTGGGTTGGGGTAAGGAATTTCCCTTATATTACGAAAAGCATGTTTAAGAGACCAGCATAGTGCCTAGCACTTTGTAGGTCCTCAGGCACCGTTACCTTCCCTCCTGGGAGAAATAGAACTTTTGGGGACCTGTATATTTAGACCCTTGCCCTGGGTCTGAAGAGTCCCCTCCTCACCTCTTCTTTTAAGAGCTAGGTTACTGCTTCCTTACCTTGGAGTGAACAGCACCTGTATCCTAGGGAGGGGTGACTGGCACAAAAGGAAGGGCCAGATGAAGGGTCAAAGGTCTGATGTTAGAGGGTCGCCAACTGTCCTTGGTTGAGGCTGTCCTTGGTTCCTTGGTGTGGTTCAGTAGGTGTGTCTGAAGAAACTGAGTTTTTCTGAAGAGTGAGGGGGCAGTGGTTATGAATGGAGAATAAGAGGTGTGACCCCCCTACTCCATCCATCCCATTACCTACATCTTTATTGGAACTCAGGGTTTTATGCTTTTTCTAAGTGGTTGTGTGGTAGCATGCATTCCCCTCCCTTTCCGTTTTTTTTTTTTTTTTTTTTTTTGTAGTGACATTGCTGTATGGAATGTCTCTGCTGCAATCCTGCTGTTGTTTTATCCTCCCTATTTGCACATTTATTGGTGGGTGATGAGATTGGGTGGACGTTCAGTGTGCCTGAATACAGTCAGTCCTTCATTCAGTAAATAATTTTTGATCACCAACCGTATTACAGGCATGGTCCTAGGCACTAGGGATATATCAATGGATAGGACAGACAAGGTTCCGCTCTCACAAAGCTTATATTCAATTCAGAGGGACAGAAAGTAGATACATGAACAAATTAATAGGCAAGATAATTTCAGCTAGGGATGAGTTCTGGGAAGAAAATGGAACTGATGGACTAGAAAGGCTGGGGAAGGATGAGGGAGCTGGCATTACTTGAGCTAGGAAGATCAGGGGAGACTTCTCTGAGGAGGTGACATGTGGGTTTCCATCTCAATGATGAAACTGCACAGTGAATTCTGTTGAGCCAGAATGTTTTAAGTACTGACAGTCCCATTTTAAAGCAGATTATTGTATATTTAGTATAAAATTTTAAGTACTGAAGGAGACAGAAGAGTGTAGTGTTAGGAGTGTGGGTTTAGATTTGAGTTTTAATTTATTCTGCCACTAACCAGCTGAGAGGCCGAGGGCAAGTTGCTAAACTTCTCAAAGTTCAGTTCCTCATCTGCAAAAGGGTCAGAATAATAACTACCTCAGACACGCAACAAATAATTTACCCTGTTCCAGTTTACTGTGTCAGGTGTAGGCAATACCTTGGAGTCACGTATTCAGTATTCCTTGTTAGCCATTAAGCTCTGTGTGGTTGTTCCAGTTACCATTGCTGTATAATAAACCACCCCCAAATTCAGTGGTGTAAAGAAATCATTTTATTATGCTCACGATTCTGTGGGCTAGGAATTCAAACAAGGCACAGTGGGGAAGGTATATGTCTTGGTTCCAAGTCTGGGGCCTCAGCTGAGCTTGTTACTTCTACGTGTGGTCTGTCTTCATGGGCTAGTGTGGTCTGTCTTCATGGGCTAGTGTGGGCCTCCTCACCATATGACAGCTAGATTCCAAGAGTGAGTGCCCTAAGAGAACAAGGTGGAAATGCATGGCATTTTTATCATCTAGCTGTACAAGTCACATAGCATCACTTCCACTGTACTCTGTGGGCATGTTTAAGGGCAAGGGACATTAACCACACCCCCTCCATCCCCCATGGGAAGAATGTTGAGGTCCCATTGTAAAAAGAGCATGTGGAATGGGAGATATTGTTGCAACCATCTTTGAAAAGTACAGACTGCCCCAGTAAGGTAGGACCATTTCTGTCTTATTCGTGCCCAGGAATATTTGTTGAAAGAAGAAGTGAATGGTACACATGATTGTTGAGATCCCTGTCTTTTTCAGCTCATAGTCTGAAGACTGTCAGGACAAGTAAGCAGGCAGTTACATGACAGTGATATGTACTGTGAGCAGGGAAATAGCAGGTAACTTAGGAGCATATAGAAGGGCAACCTGGTGGGGGGGGCGTGTTGTCAGGATTAAACAAAAAAACAAAAGGTATTTAATATGTGTCACAAACTTAGAAGTGTTTATTTAATGTTTATTATTATATCCTCCCAAAGAAGAATATTGAATTGTTCGTGAAAAGAATTAATAATATTTCAAACTGCTTTTGTTTGTTTGTTTTTGGTTTTTTTGTATCTTGTGAGTGTGGTTTCTTGGAAAATAGATTACAGCTCACCATCCACCTCCCAAAAAAGTGCTACCCAGAGCAGTGATGAGTAAGATTTCTTCCCAGATGTTTAAGTAGTTTTGACTCTCTCCAGAAGATGGCCTGGTGGTTTGCAGAGAGGAGAGACAGAATGACCCTACTGTTTTCATTAAGAAGAAGAAGTACAGTGGTGTGGTGTGTGAGCACTGGATAGAAATCAGGAGGCCTGAGTTTTAATCCTGGTCAGACTATATAGCCAGCTCTTATCTTCCCTGGGGATCATTTATTACATGAGAGAGCTGGGACTGGAAATGATTCCTAAGAGTCCTTCCAGCTCTAACATCCTAGAGTTCTAAAATAATTTTGTTGTTTTCCGTGTGCTAAAAATTTGGAATATGTATCACCTGTGGGGAGGAGTGTAATGATTAACATTTACTTTATATTTGCTGTATTCCAGGAACCGTTCTGTGCATTTTTCATGTATTGACTGGTTTAATCCTCATAATAACCCTCTAAGATAGATAATATTTTTTTCCTTGTGAAGTTGACATTTTATTAAATATTTTCATTCATTAACATATTATTTTTTCAATATTTTATTACAGTAGTTTTCAAACACATAGCAAAGTTGAAAGAATTTTGCAGTGAACCCCCTTATGTCTACCTCCCAGGTCTACCATTGATGTCTGACTATCCTTGTCCTATCATGTCTCTCTCCACGTAGTCATCTATCCATGTGTATCTATTTTTTTCTTACAGTGTAGATAATATTTTTTTATAATTATCCCCATTTCACAGATGAAGAACCTAAAATGGGATGCAGGAGTCACATAGCTAGTAAGTGGACCAGCTGAGATACGTATTCCAGAGCTTCTGTTCTCAACAATATACCACTCCTGCTCTGAGTGCAGAAACTCCTTTGAAAACTTTAAAGGAGAAATGAGAAAGTTTTCAGTGGGGGCGGTTCATGTGCTCTCCTGCCTGAAACAGAAATGGATGGCTTTGTCAAGTCTCAAATGCAAATTTGGCACTGACACGTATGGAATGTTTACCTTCCATACTGTGACTTATTCACAGTCACAACAGCCCTATGGGACAAATATTTCTGTTAGTCATATTTTGCATACGGGAAAACAGCAAGTGGCTAAACTAGGTCTGTTTGATGCAGGCAGACTTCATTTAGCCACTGTGTTATTCCACCTCTTAGGTACAGTGTTCCCTGTTTCAGAGACTTGGCTGCCAGTTCTGACACGTAACCTTTTGTTTTGTCAGCTGGGAGAAGGTGGATAATACTTTTCTGATGTCCTTAGCTTACACTCATGAAAACAATTTGAGCATGAAGGGCTTGGGAATTCTGATGTAAATGCTGTGTTTGGAAATTGTCACTTTCCCTTTTTTTCCCCCTTTTTAAATTAATGTTTTACGGCAGGAGCTGCTAATATGGGAGCTTTCAGCTCACTCTGCAGAAAACTGGAGTAAATAAAGTGTCTGTGCAGGTGATACTTTAGGAAATTGGACTATCTTCAGATGTTCCACGTTGGCATGGGTGTGAGTGTGGGTGTTACTGGGGAGTAGGTAGCAACACGGTAAGCACTGTACCTTTTCAAGTTGTTTTTGAAGGGAAACATAAGGACCCAGGTTTTCCAGACCTGAAGTCTGTGTTTTCATTCTGCTTTGGTGAAGCCACATTCCTTTATTCATTTATTCATTTTTATCTTTGCTAGAGAGTCAGTGAAGTATCGTGAGCAAACTACAGACTCTGGAACACAACCACCTAGGTTCTAATCCCAGCTCTGGCACTTACTAGCACTGTAGCCTTGGGCAAGCTATTTAACTTCACCTTCCATATCTGTAAAATGAAGACAATTAAGTTTCTACCTCATAAGCTTATTGTGAGGATTAAATAATACATGTAAAAGCATGAACAACAATGGCTGGCATATAATAAATGCCATATAAGTGTTAGTCATTAATGCTATTATATTATCGTAATTATAACATAGAGTAAGCACTCAAAAAATGATGGTGCTGGGCTTCCCTGGTGGCGCAGTGGTTGGGAGTCCACCTGCCGATGCAGGGGACACGGGTTCGTGCCCCGGTCTGGGAAGATCCCACATGTCATGGAGTGGCTGGGCCCGTGAGCCATGGCCACTGAGCCTGTGCGTGCGGAGCCTGTGCTCTGCAACGGGAGAGGCCACAACAGTGAGAGGCCCGCGTACAGCAAAAAAAAAAAAAAAAAATGATGGTGCTGATTATTACTTGTGAAAAATTCCAATGTACTTTTTAATATGAATTTTCAAAGAAATCTTATACACATAGTGAACTGTTTCAAATTATACCTCTAGACTTACTCGTAGGGATAATGCAGTAGGGCAGCCAGGGGCACTGGAAAAGCATTTTAATTAGGAATCAGACTAAATTCTGGTTGTGGCTTCCTTTGTGGTCTTGGGTAGCCTCTTCCGTTTTCCAGGCCTTTGTAATATGAGAGGATTAGACTGATCTCTAAGTTTGTGCTGTCCGATAAAGTAGCACTAGGAATATGTCACTCTTAATTTTTAAATTAATTAAAATAAAATAAAAAATTCAGCACCTCTGTTGCATTAGCCATGTTTCAAGTACTCAACAGCTAATAGCTACCATATTCAACAGTGCAGCTATAGAAATTTCCATCACTGGAGAAAGTTCAATTGAACAGCCCTGCCCTAGGCTCTCTCTTAGCAATAACCTCCTATGACTGTAAGCTTTGTCAGCTAGCTTCTGAGTAGTCCATGTTTATGGAGAAATTTTATTTTGCCTGATAGTAATCTAGCTTCCCTGACTTTCTTTTGGCTGACATTTGCCTGGGATATATTTTTCAATCATTTTACTTTTGACTTTTACAAGTCCTTCTGTCTTAGGTGTTCTTGTAAACATAGAGGTAGTTTTTTTTTTTTTTTTTAACCAAAATCTGACAAATTCTGTCTTTTAACTTTAACTGGCAAGTTTAGTTCACTTATGTTTGTTGTGATTATTGACAGAGCTGGTCTTATTTCTCTCATCCAATTTCCATTGCTACTGTTTTTTCTATTCTTATTTGCTCTTTTTTGCCCTTTCATTGGGGGTTGAATATTTGCTGGTTCTTATTTTGCTTTATCTCCTTTATGAGTTTGGAAGTTGGCACTCTAGTTCTTTTCTTTTAGTGGTTACTTTTGAAATTTTATTCGCATATTTAACAAAATATAACATTAATATCTTAACCCCCCAATGGTTAGTGGGCCTTAGAATATTTTAACTTCAGTCTCTTCCTCTTTCCTTATAAGCTGTTGTTGTCCAATATTTTAGTTCTCTCTCCTTTTTTTTTTTTTGCGGTACGCGGGCCGCTCACTGCTGTGGCCTCTCCCGTTGCGGAGCACAGGCTCCGGACGCGCAGGCTCAGCGGCCATGGCTCACGGGCCCAGCCGCTTCGCGGCATGTGGGATCTTCCCGGACCGGGGCACGAACCCGTGTCCCCTGCATCGGCAGGCGGACTCCCAACCATTGCGCCACCAGGGAAGCCCCCCTCTCTCCTTTTTTAACTCTATAAATTGAGCATTAAAATTTTTTATACAGATAATATTTAGATTTATCTACATGTTTACCAGTTAATTTGCTCACTGTTCCTTGTATTTAGGCATTCTTCTGGAATCACTTCTTTCCTGAAACATGCCTTTTATCATTTAGTTTCTCTGGTTTTCTCCCAGAGGACTATTTCGTATTTACTTTTGTCTCTTCAAACCTCCAATGCTTTCTCCACAATCCTTGCTTTCAGCCAGTCACCACACTTCCTATTTAACAGAAGGTAGAAGGACTCAGAAGAGACCTTTCAAAAATTGTCACCACGAGATTTACCTACCTTCTAGCACCAGTATCCATATATCCTTCCTTTCCTGTCTTTACTGGATGAGCTATCAGGGCTCCTAGCAAAGGCTAATCCCTCTACTTGAGTACTAAATCCCATCTCCTTTCATCTACTCAAGATATTTTCGACTCTCCCTTTTAGTCCTATATCATCAGTTTTCCTACCTTTATTATATCATTTCTATCAGCTTTCAACATCCTATACTTTCCTCCATATTGAATAAAAACCTTTCATGGACTCACAGCTGCCCCTAGCAATTGCCCCTGTACAGCAAAATTCTTTAAGAGAGTTGTGTGTACTTGTTCTCTAATTCTTCCCCTGGGCTGTCTTGATCTTGCTCTAATCATCTTTTCATCCTCGCTCCTCTATTGAAACTGGTCTTGTCAAGGTCAGCATTATTCTCCGCTTGTTAAATCCAGTGGTCATTTCTGATTTAATAGGAGCATTGGTGTCAGTGGATCATCCTTCCTTCTTGAAACATCTTGGAAACACTTGGCTTCTGGGATTCCATGTGCTGCTGGCTTTCTGCTGATCTCACTGGTAGTTCTTTCTCACGTCTTTGGCTGGTTCTTCTTTATCTCCCTTAACATGGGAGTGCTCCAGGGCTGCTGGACTCCCTCTTCATCTACACTCACTCCCATGGTGATCTTATTCAGTCTTAAGCTTTAAATAACATCCGTATGCTGATAACTGTCCCTTGAATTCCGGGCTCAGATATTCAGTTGCTTATTCAGCATCTCTACTTAGATGTCTAGTAAGCATCTCAGAATGAACATTTCCAAATCCAAACTCTTTAATGTTCCTTTCTAAAACTCACTCCATCTACTCTCTTTCCCACCTCTATTTACGACAACTCCATTCTTCTAGTTGCCCAGGCCAAAAACCTTAGAGTCATCCTTAACTTCTCTCACCCCATATCCAGAACAAAATCCTTTTGCCTTTACCTTCAAAATATGTCCAGAATCTGATAGGATCTACTCCCTCTACCACCACAGTTGGTCCAAACCACTGCCATTGCATGCTTGGATTATTGCAATAACCACTTTCCTAGTCTCTTTTGTTTTTGCCCTTCTCTCCTGTATTAGTTTGCTAGGGCTACAATAACAAAGCACCACAAACTGAGTGGCTTAAACAACAGAAACTTATTGTCTCACAGTTCTGGAGACTAGAAGTTCAAAATCAAGGTATTGGCAGTATCGGTTCCTTCTAAAGGCTGAGGGAAGGGTCTGTGCCAGGCCTCTCGCCTTATGGATGGCTGGGTTCTCTCCCTGTGTGTGTATCTGTGTCCACATTTCCCTTTTTTATATGGACACCTTATTGGATTAGGTCTCACCCTGATGACCTCATTTTAACTTGATTACCTCCATAAAGATCCTGTTTCCAAATAAGGTCACAATCTGAGGTACTGGGGATTAAGACTACAACATATCATTTTTGGAGGGACACAGTTCAACCCATAACACTTCCTTTAGTCTGTTTTCATCACAGAAGCTAGAGCAATCATGTTAAAACAGAAATCACATCATGTTACTATTGATACTTTGCTCAAAACCTACTAACCTACTATTGATACTTTGCTCAAAACCCACTAAGAAATAACATCATGTTACTATTGATACTTTGCTCAAAACCCACTTAGTAAAAGCCAGAATCTTTATAGTGGCCTGTCAGGCCCTGCATTGTCTACTCTCTCCCTTGCCTCTTTGTCCTTACCTCCTTCTGCTTTGAAGGACAGCATTGTTTAGTGCTTGAAAGTAAGGAGTCTGGACCCTGAGCGCATAGGTTCAGTTTCCAGCTCTGATGCTCATTAGCTGTGTGAACTTGGGAAAGTTACTTAAACTTTGTGCCTTGGTTTTCTCATCTGTAAAATGGTATTAATAAAAGAGTACCTACCTCTAGGGTTGTTATGAAGATCAATATTGGTAAAGTACTTAGAATAGTGCCTGGTATATTATATTAATAGCAAATACTTGTAGCAATTCTCCAGTCCCAGATGCTGTTCTAAATTCTTTTTTTGTTGTTGTTGTTATATTCATTCATTTCTTTTAGTTTTTAGATTCCACATATAAGTGAAAACATACAGTATTTGTCTTTCTGTGTCTGACTTATTTCACTTAGCATAATACCCTCCAGGTCCATCCATGTTGGCGCAAATGGCAAAATTTAATTCTTTTTTATGGCTGAGTAATATTCCATTTTATATATATATATATATATATATATATGTATATATATATATATATATAATTTTTTTTCTTTTTGGCCACACTGTGTGGCTTGTGGGATATTAGTTCTCTGACCAGGGATTGAACCTGGGTCACCATAGTGAAGATGCTGAGTCCTAATGACTGGACTGCCAGGGAATTCCCATGTATATACCACATCTTCTTCATCTATTCATCTGTTGATGGACATTTAGGTTGCTTTCATATCTTGGCTGTTGGTAAATAATGCTGCTATGAACATTGGGATGCATGTATCTTTTTGAATTAGTTTTCGATTTTTTCCAGATATATACTCAGGAGTGGAATTGCTGGATCACATAGTAGTTCTATTTATCATTTTTAAAGGAACCTCCATACTGTTTTCCACAGTGACTGTGCCAATTTACATTCCCACCAACAGTGTGCAAGGGCTCTCTTTTCTCCATATCTTCTCTAACATCTATTATTTGTTGTCTTTTTCAAGATAGCCATTCTGAAAGCTGTGAGGTGATATCTCATTGTGGTTTTGATTTGCATTTCCCTGACGACTAGTGATGTTGAGTATCTTTTCATGTGCCTATTGGCCATTTCTATATCTTCTTTGAAAAAATGTCTATTCAAATCCTCTGCCTATTTTTTAATTGGGTTCTTGGTTTTTTTAATATTGAGCTGTATGAGCTGTTTATATATTTTTGGATATTAACCCCTTATAGGTCATATTATTTGCAAATATTTTTTTCCAATTTGGTAGGTTGTCTTTTTGTTTTGTCAGTGGTTCCCTTTGCTGTTCAAAAGCATTTAAGTTTAATAAGGTCCTATTTGTTCCTTTTTGCTTCCATTTCTTTTGCCTTAGGAGACTGATACAAAAAAATATTGCTACGATTTATGTCAAAGAGTGTTCTACCTATGTTCTCTTCTAGGAGTTTTATGGTTTCAGGTCTTACATTTAGGTCTTTTTTAAAAATTAATTAATTATACTTTTGGCTGTGTTGGGTCTTCGCTGCTGCTTGTGGACTTTCTCTAGTTGCAGTGAGCGGGGGCTACTCTTCGTCGCGGTGTGAGGGCTTCTCATTGCGGTGGCTTCTCTTATTGCAGAGCACGGGCTCTAGGCATGTGGGCTTCAGTAGTTGTGGCACACGGGCTCAGTATCTGTGGCTCACGGGCTCTAGAGTGCAGGCTCAGTAGTTGTGGTGCATGGGCTTAATTGCTCCATGGCATATGGAATCTTCCCGGACCAGGACTCGAATCTCTGTCCCCTGCATTGGCAGGCAGATTCTTAACTACTGCATCACCAGGGAAGTCCACCATTATTTAATTTAATCTCCTTAAAAACTGAATTAGGTGATATTATCTCCATTTTACAGGTATGAAAACTGAGGCTTGAGGTATAGGACTGTCCATGGTCCCATACACCTAGAAAGCAGTGGATTTGGGACTTGAATACCATGCTTTTGACAAAGGAAAGCCTTTTTTTTTTTTTTTTGTGGTACGCGGGCCTCTCACTGTCGTGGCCTCTCCCACTGCGGAGCACAAGCTCCGGACGCACAGGCCCAGCGGCCACGGCTCACGGGCCCAGCCGCTCCGCGGCACGTGGGATCCTCCCAGACCGGGGCACGAACCCATGTCCCCTTCATCGGCAGGCGGACTCTCAACCACTGCGCCACCAGGGAAGCCCCAGGAAAACCTTTTTTTATGAGTATCTTGTGAACATGCCACATTTCTTTCTTGGGTCTTTGCCCTTTGTTCATGTGTGAATGTTTATGAGGCTCTTTCCTTCCAGGTTTTGGAGATCACATTCATTGGAGGACACTAGAAGATGGGAAGAAAGAAGCAGCTGCCAGGTACAAGATATGGTTTTAGTTTACTTATGGTGGTAAAACACTTTCCAGCCATCAGCTTAGCATTAATTTCAGGTGAAGGATTATGCCAAGGCAGAGCAATGGAGGGGCTGCCTGATAACAACAAAAATAATACTACTACCTAACATTTATTAAGGGCTTACTATGCACCAGACACTGAATTATGTGAATTAACTCATTTAATTCTCACAACAACTCTTTTGAGGTGGGTACTGTTGTTACCTTCACTTTACAGATGAGAAAACTAAGGCACAGATCAGTTAAATAACTTGCCCAAGATCACACAGCTAGTTAAGTGGTGGAGCCAAGATCTGGACCCAGACACTCTGGCTTCAGAGCCTACACTCAACCAGTAAACTATACTGCCTAATAGTCTCAAGTTGAATAGTCTTAAGTTCCAAGTAGGTTTAGTCTATGCACAGAAGATTTATACAAAGGAGGAGGAAAAGGCAGAACAGGGGAGGAAAGGCTAAACATTGATCTGAGTGCTTTATATTCATTAATTTATTTAATCCTCACAACCTATGAGGTTGGTTCAGCCTGTGAAATAAGAAGCATTGTTATTATTTTACAGGAGAGGAAATTTAGATACAGAATGGTTACATAACTTGACAATAGTTTACACAGCTAGTAAGTAGCAGAGCCAAGACTTGAACATTCTCTACTATACTGTACTGGAGAGATATAAAGATACAATGTATGTGCACTTCCTTTATACACACACATCCTTGCACAGAAATACTCACACTTCTGCACCTACCAAACTATAGTGCTTGCTTTTGCTAGAACAGATCCTACAGCTTCATGGCTCTGAGCCTCATACCTTCTGCAGGAGTAGGGTTGCCAGATTTAGCAAATAAAAATAAAGGATGCCCAGTTAAATTTGAATTTTAGATAAACAATAAGTAATTTTAAATATGCCCCAAGTAATATTTGAGACATACTTATTTTTAAAACATTTTTTGTTGATTGTCTGAAATTCAAATTTAACTAGGCATCCTATATTTTATCTGGCATCCTTACCCAGGAGAAAAATTCCTATTAGTTTTTCACGTTCTAAATCAAATGACTATTCCTAGATAAAGTCTTCGACAATTTTTGTGAGCAGTTTGTTTTTCACTTCTGTACTTTTACAACCCAACCTACCTTTATCCGTTAGAGTGTATGTTATTCTGCCTGTAGGTGCCTGACTTTTCCCGTTCAGACCCTTGCTTTGTGGGGGGACTGTTTTATGTTCATCTCTGAATTCCCAACCATGAAGATATTGAATGATTGAAATGGTTATTGAATAAACAGTTACTGAATGTTATTGGCTATAAGAAATGAAGGGGAACTAGTATTTGTGAATTGTCTTCCATTTGCTAAATATAGTGCTGATTGTTTTGCAATATTTAATGCTCTTTAAGGCTCCATTATAAATTGATAGACATAGTCTTTGGCCGCCAGGAGATCACATTCTTCTGAGACGTATAACATTTGACAGAAATAACCGATGCCGTTCTAAGCTCCATTTCCTTTCGGAGAGAGCAGGATCTGGTTCTCCTTGGTCTAGAACTCCTGTTTCCATAGCAACAGAGGTCGTGTAAGAGTCAAGGGAGGCAGGAAGTGTGGCTTGCATTTCCGGTTTGCGTCGGAGCCCCGGCAACCCGGAAGTTGACGCTGCGCGGTTGCATATGGCCGCGTCCGGGAAGGATGCCGCTGGTGGTGTTTTGCGGGCTGCCATACAGCGGCAAGAGCCGGCGCGCGGAGGAGCTCCGCGTGGCACTGGCGGCCGAGGGCCGCGCGGTGTACGTGGTGGACGACGCGCAGGTGCTGGGCGCGGAGGACGCGACGGTGTACGGCGATACGGCCCGTGAGAAGGCCTTGCGTGGAGCCCTGCGAGCGGCCGTGGAGCGGCGCCTGAGTCGTCACGAAGTGGTCATCCTCGACTCGCTTAATTACATCAAGGGCTTCCGCTACGAGCTGTACTGCCTGGCGCGGGCGGCGCGCACTCCGCTCTGCCTGGTCTACTGCGTAAGGCCAGGCGGTCTGAGCGGGGGACCGCGGGTGGCGGGCGCGGATGAGAGTCCGAGCCGCAGTGTCAGTGTGAGTTGGAGGCCGCGAGCTGAGGAGGGAGGGAGACCTCTGGCGGCGGGCACCGGTGTCCTCGGGGAACCGCAGGCAGTGGACTCTGTAGTAAATGGGAGAGCCCAGGCAGAAGTACCTAAGGAACTGGAGCGGGAGGAAACCAGGACGTCAGCTCTTGTGACTTCGGAATTCGAGAAATCTGCAGAGCATGTGTCCGGTGCCTTTTACCCTCCCGAACTTCTGGAGGCCCTAGCGCTGCGCTTCGAAGCTCCTGACTCTCGGAACCGCTGGGATCGGCCCCTGTTCACCTTGGTGGGCTTAGAGGAGCCGTTGCCTCTGTCAGAGATCAGAGCTGCCTTGTTTGAGAACCGGGCTCCTCCACCCCATCAGTCTACACAGTCCCAGCCACTTGCCTCCGGCACCTTTCTGCACCAATTGGACCAGGTCACCAGCCAGGTGTTGGCACGACTGATGGAAGCTCAGAAGAGCGCAGTCCCTGGAGACTTGCTTAAGCTTTCTGGCACCACAGAGCACCTGCGGTTTACCCGGCCTTTGACCATGGCAGAACTGAGTCGCCTCCGTCGCCAGTTTATTTCCTACACCAAAATGCATCCCAACAATGAGAACCTGCCTCAACTGGCCAACATGTTTCTACAGTATCTGAACCAGAACCTTCACTAACCAGAGCTGGTGGGGGAAAGTCATGGCTCCTTGTCTAACCACTGCACTCTCTGTTTCTCTGGGAAGAATAATCTGAAGGTCTGCAGAATATATTGATGTGTGGAAATAGAGCTATTGTGACTGATTCACTCGTACATTTCTGAATGCCTCTGTGCCAGGCCTTGAGTTTACAGCATAAATTGAGACTAGAGAGAATGGAGAACTAGCTTGGAGGAGCTTGGCAGGTTTCTCTAGAGGACAGAGCTCTGGTGGACAGGGTTTGCTTAGATTGGGTTCTACTTGGGATATCACATACCATTGATTTCCCCCATCTGAATTGTGGGAAAGCAGACTGGATGGATGAATTGTTTTAAAATAATTGTGAACAGAACTGAAGATGACACAGTTTGCCTCTGTACTGGCCCTTTTTTCATACCACAGTTTTTTGAGTACTGTGCCTACTTTTGCTCGTCTCTGTCCTGGGGCCTGGGATCACAGATAGATCCACTGGTTTCTGTCCTTGGGAAGTTTTGGTTCTAATAGTGAAAGACAAAACCACTAGATTGTTTCATTTAATAAAATCTTTTAGATGAAGACAGTGTGCTGGCATCTCTTTTGCTTTATGTTCTTCATGTAATTTACTTAATGTAACATTTTAGATACACAGGTATCCCTGTTACGCCTTTGATCAAAAGTACTTTCATAGTGCTGGGTGAGAGTCTCGATGCTTTGGTCTTAACCTAGAGTGACTGTTATGACAACTCCCATAACTGGGTGCTTCATTCTGTTTTTCAAGACAAATAGCACTTTAAGCATGTCTTTCATTTTTTTCATTGATTTCAGTAAACAAATGGTAGGTACCTACCTTACCAGTGCTTGTGTTTTTCAAAGATGTATTAGATAGTCTTTGCCCTTGAGAAGTTAGTAGTTTAGACAAGTAAACAGGTGATTAGAGGATAAAAAGGACTGGAGGTTAGAATGCTTTGCGATCCCAGAGGAGGAATTGGACTAACTAGCTGCTGAGAGAAGGTGGTTTTGGGAAGGCTTCACAGAGGTGTTTACATTTGGACTGTCACTCTAGAGCAAGGGTCAGTAAAGGGCCAAACAGTAAATATTTTAGGCTGTGAGGGCCATAGGGTCTCTGTTGCAGCTTATCAACTGTGCCATGGTAGCACAAAAGCAGCCATAGACAATAAGTATACAAATGAGTGTGAATGTGTTTTAATAAAACTAGTTACACTGAAATATGAATTTAATTTTAATATATCACAAGGTACTATACTTCAGATTTGTTTTTCAAACATTTAAATACGTTTAAAAACACATGTTTGTATATGTTTGTATATCATTGCCGTACAGAAGCAGGCAGTGGACTGGATTAGGCCTGCAGACTAGTTTGCTTACCTCTGCTCTAGAAGGATGAATAGGAGTTTGGGAGAAAAGAGAAAGCAAGACATTCTAAGACATTCTTAACTGCTCTGTAAGTGCGCGGTGCTGTTAAAAGGATGGGCTGCCTTGGTTGGTGATTATTTCTTGCTTATCAGGTTATCTGGACCACCTTTTGTTTCTGATATATGAGACTGGATTCCTGCATGAAATGGAGGTTTGGACTAGGCAGCATCCAAGGCCTCTTCCATTTTCATTTTCAAATTCCAAGTTGATTATTGGTTGGTTGGGTTTAAACCCATGGATTCTGGATTGCTGTTCTAAATTGAAGTAGACGATAGTGGTCAGAAAGAATATTGATTCTGGAGTCAGACTTACAAGTTAACTACTAAGTGGCAGAACCTAGAATTTATGTGGCCAAAGGTTTAATTTCTTGGAAGTATCAGTTTTCTCATTTCTATTATGAGACCATTACCTTAGGATTGTTGTGAGGATTTTTTGTTTGTTTGTTTGTTTTTTGCGGTACGCGGGCCTCTCAATGTTGTGGCCTCTCCCATTGCGGAGCACAGGCTCCAGACGTGCAGGCTCAGCAGCCATGCCTCACGGGCTTAGCCGCTCCGCGGCATGTGGGATCTTCCCAGACCAGGGCACGAACCCGTATCCCCTGCATCGGCAGGCAGATTCTCAACCACTGTGCCACAAGGGAAGCCTGTATTTTTTTTATATATATAAATTTATTTATTTATTTTTGGCTGCGTAGGGTCTTTGTTGCTACGTGCGGGCTTTCTCTAGTTGCGGTGAGCGGGGGCTACTCTTTGTTGTGGTGCATGGGCTTCTCATTGTGGTGGCTTCTCTTATAGTGGAGCACGGGCTCTAGGTGCGCGGGCTTCGGTAGTTGTGGCATGCAGGCTCAGTAGTTGTGGCTCGTGGGCTCTAGAGTGCAGGCTCAGTAGTTGTGACACACAGGCTTAGTTTCTCCACAGCATGTGGGATCTTCCCGGACCAGGGCTCGAACCCATGTCCCTGCATTGGCAGGCAGCTTCTTAACCACTGTGCCATCAGGGAAGCCTTGTTGTGAGGATTTAAATGAGATAATGTGTGTAAAGCACATACAACAATGTCATATAATAAATGTTTAGCACATTTGGCTATTATTATTATGGCTATGTAGATCCCACTTCTTACCTAACCTTACCTAACTCATTTAGTTTATAAGCTTTTACAAGTATTAGAGGCACCATTCTGTCCCAGATTTGTAGTAGGCCTATGATGAGATAGCTGAATAATTCATTTGACACTTATTAAATTAACATATGTATTTAGAATAGTACCTGGTACACAGTAAATGCTGTATAAGTTTTTGCTACCAGTAATATTATTCTCTATATTAGGTGTAGGGAGTATAGAGACAGCTAAGAGTTCCTTCCTTAAGAAGCTCTAAGTAAATAAAAAGATACAGTTCAATGTGGTAAATACTGTGATAGTATTGTACAGCATGTGGTGGTGATGTGGTGATAAGGGGGTTGGATGATGGAGAAAGCCAACGTCTGATTACATAGGACCCTTCTACAAGTCGGCATTTGAGCCTTGAGAGCGTAAGAGCTTCAGCTGGCCAAGACTGATTCAGGTGGAATATGTTGCTTATTATTTTATGAAAGAAAAAGCTTTTCTTCCCTGATTATAAAAATTACATTTAATTGGGAATTCCCTGGTGGTCCAGTGGTTAGGACTTGGTGCTTTCACTGTCGGTGCTCGGGTTCAATCCCTGGTTGGAAAACTAAGATCTCACAAGCCGCATGGTGTGGCAAAAAAAAAAAAAAATTACACTTAATTGTAGAAAAATTGGAAAATAAAGGAAAAGTATAGTAAAACCCACAATCCCATTATCCAGAGATAACCTCTATTATGATTTGGAACATTTCCTTTTAGACTCTTTTCTACATATTTGTATAATTTAAACTATAGATAATAATTTCATATTCTAGCCTTTAACAGCATACCAATAAAAAAATTTATTAACGTTTCAGTGGTTATATAACCATAACATTTAGAAATGCTGTAATTTGTTGTTTTCTTCTACAGTCTTTTCTCCCTAGCTTTAAAGCCCAAATTTGCAGAATTTACTGGAATGTCAGAACTTAGCAATAATTTTGTTGTAATAGTCCACTATTATTGAATAGATTGTCTTAAAATTTTTCTTATTGAAATTATACTACATGAACATCCTTGTACATTAATCTTTGTCTTCATTGGTTGGTCATTTTATTAGAATATATTTCAAGAAGTGGAATTACTAGATTATAATTTCTTCATTTTGTTTTTAAGTGGATTACCCCTGATGGTGATTATCCATAAGTCCTGGTGTGGAGCTTGCAAAGGTAGGTGCAAATGATCAGACCTCAGATGTGTTCTCAAATATTAATGTTTAAAAAATATTAACACTGACTTTGGCTCAGCACTGCTTATTGCTTGAAGGAATACCGAAGAAATTTATGGTATAGATTCCCTGCCCTCAAGAAATTTGCAGTTGTATTTGCAAGGGGTTGGAGGGTGAGGCAATTAAGATATGGTTATGTAGAATATGGGATTAGGTGCTACAATAGTTGTATGGACAGTTGTATGTAACAGAGAGAGACATGAGGAGTGGTCTTACTGGAGGAGGTGGGAACCAAATTAGAGCCCAGGTTTTCTTACTTTGTAGCCTGTATTCTTCCTGGTATACCAGCCTGCCACTTCCCAGTCAGATTCCTTCTTTTGTTTGGTATGCTACACTTAATAAAATCATGTAGGAAAAAGAGTATAAAATTAGTGTAAATTGCTAGTTTAATAATATATATACATTAGTGGTAGAGTATTGTTACTCTATTGTCTTTATTACATCTATTCTTAAATAAATGTTATTGAAATACGTAAAAAGGCCAATAGTAATTTTTTTTGTCAGTATGCTGTTATCTATATTTTATAAATTAGATGAAAGCTTCAGAGAAATAAAGTCAGCCACTTAAGTGTACATAACTGTGCAAGTAAATGGCAGAAGCAGGACCAGAATTCAAGTGTCCTGATTTCTGGGTCTTAAGATTAGCAAAAGGGTCTGTTATATGAATCATCTCAGCAAATTAGGGTTTGGGTATGACAATGATGTTTTCTTCTGTTCAAAATCTTTTCTTCCCCCTAGCTTTAAAGCCCAAATTTGCAGAATCTACAGAAATTTCAGAACTTTCCCATAATTTTGTTATGGTAAATCTTGAGGTAAGACTTCCAGAGTTCCTCCTTTCTGCTATGATTTTAAGTCTTTACTGTTTTAGAGTTAGCCTCATTGATGGTATAAAATCTTACTCAGCAGAGCTGTCTTCTTGTATGTATATGTTTTTCTCTTGAACTCTAATACTAAGTCTTACGTTAGGTGTGGTAGAATGCTACTGAGCCCCCATTTGTGGGAGGAAGTAGGAGAAGAAAGATTGGATAAGATGAATAAATTTTAAGGTCCCTTCACTTTTAGCTTATGATTATGACATGTTTTTACATCTTTGTATAACTGAACTAAAGATGTAGTCACATGTGTAGGCCACAATTCCCTGCAAAATATGATTCAGTTGAAACCCTACTGTGTGCTGGGCTTATATGTAGAGCTTCCTTTTATTTCATTAGATATCCTTTATGTACTTCACATTGACCAGAGGTCTTGGAATCCCAAGTCAGAATATCAGATCTTAGAGTTAGAAGAGATTTTTAGGCCATTGATGCTATCCCTGTTTTACAGATTGAGCATCTTAGGCCTGAAGGATTTAGGTGATTTAGTCAAGGTCATAGAGCCTAATAGGTGATAAGAATAGGTACTATGACCTAGCTGTGCTGCTTTTAGGCTGTACTCTTCCAATGTGGGATGCTCGGATGCTCTGTGATGATACTCCTAGCCCTGTTTCTATAAAATGATGTTTATTTAAACATAGGACTGGAAATCTTCTGAACACATTACCAGTTAATGTTGAGGTAGCTAAGGGATGGCTTATAAAGCTAGTGGATAACCTGAACGCGGACACACCTCACTGAAGGCAAGGTTATATTAACTATTTGATATAACTTCTGAAATGGGAATCACACCATAAACGACAAAATTACTGTTGATTTCTGTGCATCTAAACGCCTCACCACTTTCTGTGATGAGTTAGAATCACCACTCACAGGAAACAGAAATGTGTTCAGTGAGCATTCTCCAACTTGAGAGATTTCTTAAAAAGAAAGCTAACTGTGTGGTCATATCTTCTGGGAGAACTATAACTTCACAATTGTACTAAGATGTCAGTCTCATCAATTCATGCATTCAAGAAAAATTGTGCAAGTCAGTGATGTAGGTATTGAGAATCAGCAATGAACAAAACAGACAAAATTCTTTGCTGTCATTAAATTACATATGAGGAATTGAATATGGGGAGGCAGACAAATAAGTAAAATATGTCAGATAGTGGTAAATGCTATGGCTAAAAATGAAGAATGGAGGGGATAGTTTGCAATTTTAATTAGGTAGTTAGAAAACAAGGTGACATTTGAGCAAAGATTTGAAGCAGAAAAGAGAGTGAGCCATGTGGATGAAGGGGGAAGTGTGTCCAGGCGGAGTGTAAGAGCAATTACAAAAGCCTGAGTGGGGAGCATGCCTGGCTTGTTTAATGACAGCAATAGCAGGCAACTTAGTGTGGTTGGAAAAGACTGAACAAGGGGTAGGGCGTGTTGTTAGAGAAGTGCCCAGGTGGCAGGTGAAGTAGGGCCTCTTAGGCCACTGCAAGGACTTAAGGTTTTACCCTGAGTGGGAGGGGAAGCCACTGAAAGGTTTTGAGGAGAGAGGGAACATGATCTGACTTAAGGTTTATACTTAATAGGATGAAGAAGAGCCCACAGATGAAGATTTCAGCCCTGATGGGGGTTATATTCCACGAATCCTGTTCCTGGGTAAGGTGAAAGGTCTTAATCTGGGGATCCGTGGTGCAGAAGGAGAGAGAAATGAATCAAGTCACTGACTCCACCTAGTGAAATTTTACTGGGATGGCTAAAAACAAAAACAAAAACCAGTTTCAAGAGAGAGTGGGGAGTTCTGAATGCCAGAACCTCGGATCTGAAGGAAAACTTCTCCCATTAACTGCCTGCTTTTGTAAAAAACAAAAAACAAAACAAAACCCCAAAACTAACTGCTTTTGTGAGCAGTGGGAGAGTAGTGGTCATTCATTTATCCCTTTAGCAATCATTTGTGCATCAGCCATATGTCAAGCACTGCTAGGCACTGCAGGGACTGAGATAAGCCACAGTTCCCACCCTTGACCTTGTAGTGAGGCTGAAGCAGTGGGATTCTATAACAAGAAAAATGTCTTTCCAGAAACAATTTTATAAAAGATATTTAATGACTACCTAATCTTTGCTCAGCATTCTGCTAGATTCTATGGGGGAAACAAAAATATAGATCCCACCATTATCAAACAGAAAAGAAACATGCCAGCAAGAGGGACCAGCATATACCAAGGCATGGTGGGGAGTGAGGGTGGGGGTGGGTTGTGTTCAGGGAATTATAAGGAATTCATTGTGATTGCAACATAAAAAACAAGGGGTAAGGTGGTGAGATAAGGGCTGCAAAGATGGACAGGTCTCATTTTCTAGAAGGCCTAGTGTACCATATGGTGCTTAAAGTACCTCTCTGTTGTAACTATTGCAATCCCTCTGCCATTTTGTCTACAATAGATCCCAGTGGCAAGGTGCGTCCTGAAATCATCAATGAGAGTGGAAACCCCAGCTACAAGTATTTCTACATCAGTGCTGAGCAAGGTATGGTTATGTTGAGAGAGAAGAGGGAGGGTTGCTGCTAGGTTTCAGTAGGATGAACCACATGCAAGGTCTGTGATGGGAAACTAATTCAACATGTTAGCCAGTCATCTGCTGCATGACTAGCTTTTGGCTAGATGCTGTGTAGAATATAGGAGAAAGATAAGACTGAGCCCCTTCCCTAGCTTTTTATAATCCAGTTGGGAGCTAACTGGCCCACAGGAAACTGTGAAGAACTGAGGCTCCCAGAAATAGTCACTTGCCCGTGGACCCACAGTTAAAAAGTCACAGAGCCAGGATTTCAGTCCAGAACTTAGTTTTTTTCCACTGCACTAATGCTATTCTTGTGAGAATTCAAAGGAAGGGGAATGCTAACTGTTAGCTGATCTAGTCTGAAAGGTTTCATAGATAGTAAACTTTAACTGGATCTAGATGGATACGGATATCCATCTGTATAGAAGAGGACATTTCAAGTTATGGAAGCAAGAGGTGTGTGTGTGTAGGGGGGAGTGTAGCCCAGCATGGAGAGGGCGTGAGGCATGCTAGAGGGGATGATGACTGGGTTGAATCCTAGCCAGCAGAGGAGTGCGGAAAGCATCATTCGAGGCAGAGGGAACAGCATCAGCACAAACGTGTGGGGGAAGATTGAAATCATAAGTCAGTCATGCTTTTTTGTTCTCTAATCCTTGAGCACAGTCATTCTAGAAGGAGAGTTTGGAATTCATGCCACGTACTGTCTCTATTTTCTTTCTGAATTTCTCCCTGCCATCTGTAAAAGAGGGTTGTTTGCTAAGTTGCCATGTGTCTCCCATTGCCATGCTGCCAGGTTGTTGATCGCTTTATGTTCTGAGTCCTCGGAACTCTTATTCCTCAGGATAGGGAGAGGAAAGAGATCTGCAGAGGTTATCCTCTCCTTTCCATGGGTAAGGGGAATGTCATCTTTCCTACACAAATGCTGATCACTGGAGGTTGGTGTTACAGGGGAATTTTCCACATGGAGAAGGGTAGCTGAACTTTAGGTTCCCAACTTTTTTTTTTTTTTTTTTTGGTGGTGAGGCTTGTGGGATCTTAGTTCCCTGACCAGGGATTGAATCCAGGCCCATGGCAGTGAAAGCACCTAGTCCTAACCACTGGACCACCAGGGAATTCCCATAGGTCCCCAACTCTTGACCCTTGAAATTCACCTTCCTTTTAGAATTTCATGAAGTTACCACTTCCATCTTGACACCAGCATCATCCTTTAACACATTAGTCCAAATGTGGACACAGAACCCTTTGCCTGAATTCTCCATGGCTCAGCTGACATGAAACTGGAATATTCAAACCTGGCTTTACTAAAGGCTTGGGCAAAACAAAAGGGATGTAACAAACTATACTACCTGGTTTGCTTTCTGAGATCCACAGACTCTGGCTCAGCCTAACAACTGGCCTGCCACTGTATGGGGAGCCTGTACCAAAACAGCTGCCCTCCTTGATGCCCAAGATAGATGAGAAGTTTCATCTTCCGTCTGCCCAGGGCCTGCCTTCCAGGTTTCTCCTGTGCCTGAGAACTTGACTTCTTCCATACGTAGTTGATACTAGATATGACCACCTCTTTCAGTGAAGACCATCCTCCCTCCAAGTACACGCACACACTCACATACCAGTGTAAACTGTAACCTCCACAGGATATGAAATAAATGCAGCGATCCTCCAGAAGAGGTGATGGGGATGGTAGGAAGATGTTTTCTATTCCCTTAGTGTCAAGTGAATATCTACAGCTTGTGACAGGGGTTCAGCTCTAATCCGGGAGGGTAAGCCAAAGTAACTACTAACATTTTTTTAAGACTTCATAGTTTATAAAGCACATTTATTATTCATTCTCTCATTTAATTCTGTGTGAAGTAAGTAGCATCACCTTATTTATAGATGAGGAAACAAATTCAAGAGACTTTCCAGGGCTAAAATCCGGAGCTAGATCTTGAATCCAGATCCTGTGCTCCTCTTATATTTCTCCTAAAACATAAAAATCTGTATTGGTTGTCACATGTCAAATATTAAAGACCTGCTTTATACTTTTCCCCTCAACCTTTATTTCACAGTTGTTCAGGGGATGAAGGAAGCTCAGGAAAGGCTGACGGGTGATGCCTTCAGAGAGAAACATCTTGAAGATGAGTTGTAACATGAATGTATCCCTTCTTTCATCAAAGTTACTGTTCTGGAAGGAAGGTAGCAGGGAAGAGAATATTGAGGAATCACTCAGAACTGTTAAACCTTGTTCCTGCCTACATGGGAAGGGGCCCTCTCACTGTGGAAGAGTTCTGCTGCCAGAAGCTGGTCTCCATGTTTGTGATCCAGCAGAGTGTGGCAGACTTCCTTCTCCTGTCCCCTCTCACCTAAATGTCTCTGTCATTGAAGGTAAAGAATGACACCTTTTGACACAAAACTTGAGCCATTTGGAGGTTTACTCCTCACACTGCAATAGTTGAGTCTTTCCATTTCCTCCTGCTTTACTCACCTTAGTGGTGAAAAGAGACCAGAAGCATCTTTTTTATAATGTTAAAATTGCAGAAATAGCTTATCATTTAAAACAACAAGTCCTAAATGTAAATCCGTAATTCTACCCAACCAAGGAGACCAGCCTGTTTCTTCTCTTTTTCTCCTGGGAATAATCTTGGGCTTCTTCCTGAATCCCTTCAACTTCTTTCCTCTTCTCTGGCTTGGCTTCCCTGTTTGCACGCATGCGTGTGCAGGAATAGCTGTGTGCTTTGGACTCAGCCCAGCTGGAAGCATGCTTTCCCCTGTTACTGTTGGAGAAACTCAAACCTTCAAGCCCTAGATGAAGCCATTTTTGTCGAGTCGTCAACTGTATTTTTGTACTGGGGTTAACCAAAAAAAAAAAAAAATATATATATATATATATATATATATATATATTAATTGTTCCATTAAACTTTAATAAAACTTTAAAAGGAAATGTGTTGTGATGGCCTTTTTGTTATTGGAGAATGGAGGGAGGGAGGTCATTCAGGAAGAAAACTAACCTTGAGGGCCTAATCTAGGAGCTTTGTCTAGGACTCCTCGTGCACCTGCACCTCCCACATTCTGTTGGGCATCAGAGCTCTTCTCTTCTACTTTTTAAATACCTGAATTCCCTCCTTCCTCACTGACACTCTTGTACAGGGCAGGCCTTTTCTACTTCCTAGACTATGTATTGTTGTGGCCTTGTAACTTGCCTACTTGCTTCCAATATTCTCTCCTGCAATCCGTCCTCCTAACTTCCCCCAGAGTGATCTTTCCAAAACACAGATGTGACCATGTCACTCCCCTGCTTAAAGCCTTTCCTGCCACCCTCAAGAAAATAATACTAACATTAGAAAATATCTGGGCCTCAGTACGTGGCAGGCACTCTTCTAAGTGCTATATGTGTATTATCCCATTTTGTTTGCCTTTAGTCCTAACAGGCCTATGACAAAGGTATATTATCATTTCCATTTTATACAAGAATTTGAGGTGTACAAGGAAACAAAGGCACAGGATCAAGTCAAGATCTTTACCATGCCTTTTAGGAAGCTTCTTCAACATCATTTGTTCCCATTGTCTTTGCATTTTGTGTTGTGACACCAGATTGCTTCAAGTTCCCCTCACAACATGCTCTTTCATGCTTTTTTGTCTTTCCTTGGCTTGTTTCCTCTGCCTAAAACTTCTTTTTACTCATTCTTCACATTTTGAGCCACCTCTTGCAGACTTACCTGGCTTTTCTCAGGAGGATAAAATGCCCCTCTTCCCAATACATCTATCTTGGCTCAGCACTACATTATATTGTAATTACCTGTTTGCACACCTGTAGCTGTCATCAGGCAGCCATGCTCTAGGGCAGAGCTATTCCTCTGTCCTGTGTACCAAGGTCTCTAAACAATGTACTTTCAAGTGAATTGTCAAGCTCTGTGGTAGGTTCTTTTCATTCATTCTATTTAAATCCCATTAATGGTCCTAAAGGATGGGTATTATTAGCCTCATTTTATGGAAAAGGAAACTGGAGATAGACGTGGCTTGCCCTCAGTTTCTAGTCTAAATACTGGATTCTAACCACCCCTGTCTTATTCCAAACTCATACTTTTTTCACCACACATTATATTACCTCCTTTATGTTCTAAGGTGTGACTCAGAACAAAAGTTTTCAATCTGGGGTATGTAAAGGCTTTACAAGAAATACACGGGCACAAAATCTTTAGTGAATTGATATCCAGGTCTTCATTTTCCCAAAAGTGATTTCCCAGGATTCCTCAAAAAAATTAAACAATTACCATATGATCCAGCAATTCCACTCTGGGTATATACCCAAAAGAACTGAATGCAGGGACTTGAATTGACATTTGCACACCGCTGTTTATAGCATTTTTCATAATAGTAAAAAAGGTGGAAGCAACTTGGGTCCATCAACAGATGAGTAGATTAACAAAATGAGGTATATACATACAATGCAATGTTATGCAGCCTTTTTAAAAGGAAGGAAATTCTGACACATGCTAAAACATGCATGACCCTTGAAGACATTATGCTAAGTTAAATAAGCCAGTCACAAAAGGACAAATACTGTATGATTCCACTTACATGAGGTACCAGTCAAATTCATAGAGACGAAGACTGGTGGTTGCCAGGGACTAGGGGGTTTGGGTGTTAGTGTTTAATGGAAACAGAATTTAAGTTGGGAAAGATGAAAATGTTCTGAAGATGGATGGTGGTGATAGTTACACAACAATGTGAATGTACTTAATGCTACAGAACTGTACACTTGAAAGTGGTTTAAATGATAAATTTTGTTACATACATTTTACCACAATTAAACAAAAAAGATTTCCCAGGACATGTCATCAAGATGGTTCATTCCCACCTCCCTTATCACTCACTATTCACCTTTCCCCACTTCACAGAAGAAAGGCATACCTCTTACCCTGAATTTTAATATGGTGCATTGCTTTATTATGCAAACACCTCTGGGGTGCCAAACAAAGGTAAATTGAAATAGTACTAAGCTTCCTTGATTAAAGAAAGGCTTTCTGAAATAGTACTAAGTTTCCTTGGTTAAAGAAAGGCTTTCTGTCTTGTACATAGTTGTCATAAGCGTAGTTTGTCAAGAGTAAAACCTAACATTAGAAATGGGCAGTTTGCACCATTTGGAGATGTTTTGAATTCAGAAATGTTGTAGAGTGAATGTGATGAAAATTTGCTTCTTCCAGTCCCCAATTATTATTAAAGAAGGCATTTCTCGGGTTTCCCTGGTGGCGCAGTGGTTGGGAGTCCGCCTGCTGATGCAGGGGACACGGGTTCGTTCCCCAGTCCGGGAGGATCCCACATGCCGGGGAGTGGCTGGGCCCGTGAGCCATGGCCGCTGGGCCTGCGCGTCCGGAGCCTGTGCTCCGCAACGGGAGAGGCCACAGCAGTGAGAGGCCCGCGTACCACAAAAAAAAAAAAAAAAAAAAAGGCATTTCTCCTGAGGGAGAGGTCTAAGGAGAAGAGAAAGAAGTTTGAAGTCATCCAGGTGACAAATTCATGACAGGTCTTCACCTCTTAGAATTTGGAATTAGTCTTAGAGTTAGGATTTGAAACTAAGATAGTTATCATACAGATTCATGTTAACATGTTTATTTGACTTGAAAAATGAAGTTACATTGTTGCCCCTGGGCAAAGACTTGAACAGATACTTCACAAAAGAAGATATAAGAATGGCCAATAAGCATGTGAAAATGTGTGATATTAGGCAACAGAGAAATGTAGATTGAAACTATAATGAGATACTATTTCCCACCTGCTGGAATTGCTAAAATTAAAAAGACTTGATACCAAGTGTAGAGGGGATGTGGTGCAACTAGAACTCTCCAGTTTATTGTTGATGGGAATGTCAAATGGTACAAACATTTTGGAAAACAGTTTGGGAGTGTTTTATAAAGTTAAATGTACACTTACTATGCAATCCAGCAATTCCAGGATTCCAGGATTATGTGACTTATATAAAACAGAAGTCTGCAAAAACAAAAACTTGTACAAGAGGGACTTTCCTGGTGGTCCAGTGGGTAAGACTCCACGCTCCAAATGCAAGGGGCCTGGGTTCAATCCCTAGTTGGGGAACTAGATCTCACACGCATGCTGCAACTAAGGGTTCACATGCCACAACTAAGAAGACTGCATGCCGCAGCTAAGAAGCCTGCATGCCGCAACTAAGAAGCCCGCATGCCACAACTAAAGATCCTGCATGCCGCAAAGAAGATCCCGTGTGCCGCAACTAAGACCCGGTGCAGCCAAAATAAATATTTAAAAAAACCAAAAACTTGTACAAGAATGATAGAAACCTTATTCATAATATCAAAAAACTGGAAACAACCTAAATGCCTATCAAATAAGTGGATAAATTGTGGTATATTCATACAAAAGGCTACTACCCAGAATAAAAAAAAACAAACTACTGATACATAAAGCAACATGGATGAATCTCAAAAACATGCTGAGTGAAAAAGACCAAAAAAGAGTACATTTATATGAAGTTTCAGAACAGGCAAAACTTGTCTGTAGTCTGAGAAATCAAATCAGTTGTTACCTGAGATTGGGGGTGTGGGGAGAGGAATTTAACTGCAATGGCACAGGAGGGAACTTGCTGTGGTGATGGAAATGTTGATTGTGATGCTTACCTAGGTGTATGTATTTGTCAAAACCTATCCAACTGTAAACTCTATATAGGCATTTTACTGTATGTATATGTCAACATGTTTGATTTTAGAGATAATGAATTACATTTTTTTTTGGCTGCACCATGCAGCATATGGAATCTTAGTTCCCCTGCAGTGGAAGCACGGAGTCAACCACTGGACCGCCAGTGAAGTCCCAATACATTTGATTTTAAAACACTTATTCTTGGGCTTCCCTGGTGGTGCAGTGGTTAAGAATCCGCCTGCCAATTCAGGGGACACGGGTTCGAACCCTGGGCTGTGAAGATTCCCACATGCCTTGGAGCAACTAAGCCCACACGCCACAACTACTGAGCCTGTGTGCCACAACTACTGAAGCCCACGTGCCTAGAGCCCATGCTTTACAACAAGAGAAGCCACCGCAATGGGAAGCCTGCGCACCACAATGAAGAATAGCCCCTGCTCGCCGCAACTAGAGAAAAAGCCCGCACGTAGCAACAAAGACCCAATGCGGCCAAAAATAAATAATAAAATAAAATAAATTTAAAAATAAAATAAAATAAAACACTCCAACTCTCCAAAATGAAGTCTTTTTAAATGAAAGACTGATGTAGCTGATTGACTTAACAGTGAAGACTGACTTGGCCATTTAGCTAATATATAATACTTTTTCCATAAATTGAATGAAAGACAAGTGTTTCATTAAAATACACTTGAAGCACATGATAAGATGAACACAGTTTATCAAAGCATGTTGCATTGGCAAAGATTCTCTTAGCCCTTTTTGTGGCATTTGGGTTGTGTGGTGTACCTCCAAGGCAAGTGAAAATGTTTGAGAGGTAGTTAATAAGTATTTGATGTCTTTGCGGTATACTTTCCAGAAACTGAGAAAGTGAATGACTTTAATGAATGGGTGACAAATTCTTTCACAAGGTAAGTGTTTTCTATTTCTTTGCTTACATGACTAAAAGAGGGCCTAGTTGAAGTATCAACTGGTATTTATTTTAAATTTTTGATATTAGGTCACTTGTGATTTTTTGGCATATAACTCAGTAAGAGTTCAAAGAATTTAACGCTATTGCAATAACAAAACTTCCGTTCTCATGTGCTTATTTATGTGAACATTTCTAAGCATTTATATTTCTAAACGTAATAACTAGTGTTAAGAAAAATTGTTCCAAACTTTTAATGTTATTGTACAGCATTTTAGTAACAAGCCTCCCTAAAGGGTTATCTGACTTTCTAAGAGAATACAAATTAGTTTGATTTACTATTTACTGTTAATTAGGATACACACATTTTACAACTCTATAGAGTTAGATGTAAATTTATAGAAAACTGTTAAGAAGCAAATGATTTCTTTCCCAGGGAGAAGATAACCTCAGAGGTTATAGCTTTAATGCCTTTAGGTCATTAACCAGTTTTGTATCTGATTTAATAATCTTACTTCAACTTTGAATTGGTTTTGTCATCTTGTTGGTCCTGATTAATAAGTTAAAATTTTGGCATGTGCTTAAAATCTGTCCGAGAATTAAGTTTTTAACATTTTGAGAATACTCTTGATATAAAAAATAGTTAATGCTGAATCCTGTCCCATTCTAGCCATAAGTAATATTCTTCCCACAGATATATGAATGACATTTTAAAAAGTCATGTCACTAAGAGATGCAATTTTAATAAAACTTTACTTTTTATGTTTAATAATTATTAACATTTATAATATTTATTGTTTTGATTGGAATACTAATAATTCTTGTAACGATAATTGAATCTGGAAAAAAATTTTAACTCTTAGATTTTAGCTTAGGTTTCCCTAAAAGTAGGGCCTGAGATAAGGCCTGTACGGGTAATATATTCTAGGAAGAGGTTCTCAGGAACAGGAATGAGAGACTGGGGAAAGTGAAGCACAGGAGGGAGAACCAAAATAGGATTTATTATTGAGCTGTTTACCTCTCTGGTCCAGGGTTGCCTCAGAGGAGCTAATTTCCTGGAAGAACGTCGACACAGAGGTGACAAAGAGCCTTGGAAGCAGAAAGCAAGAGATAAGGGAATGCAGTTTTAGAGAGGTGTCCTCAACCTCCAAACGTAGCTGGTTACCACAGCGACAGCCAAATGGGGGGAAAGATAAAGAGGTTGCAAACTAGGGTACAAAAATTGTCTAATGTAACTTAGATTCTTATAGTCAAAGAATTTGACTATAAGAATTTTAGCATTTTAATTCCAATTAAATACATAAATTTACTATAGAGAGGTATGACATGGTGATCAATAAGAGACTTTAAGCATATAAATGCATTACATTGGTTTATAATTCTGTGGGTGGAGTGAAAGAAATGCAAGTTCAAGAAGAAAGAGAATAATGTAAAATTTCCAACTGTTAAGAAGAGCCTGTCCATGTATTAGTTTTAAGTGGAAAAAAATTAAGTGGATAAGGTGGGTATAAAATTCCTGTGGTACTTAGGCTCTAGTGGATACATTTTTTTAAAGTGACATAACAGCTTTTTCTAAATGTTAATATTTACAGTACACCAGAAATTATGTCCTTTGCCGTTATTTAAATGATGAAGATTTTAGATCTCAAAAGAGTCAACTTAAAAGCACCTAGTTTTCCAAAATTCTTTCAGGGATCATGCAACCATAGAAGTTTCAAGACTACAGGTTTTGAACATTCTTTACCTAAAGATGCAAACATTTATACAGCACTGTGTGCCAGAAACTGTTCTAAATCCTCCAGTCATATTAACTCATTGAATCCTAACAATAACCTGATGGATTTGGTTCTATTGCCATCATCATCATCATCTCTGCCTTATAGACAGGGAAACTGAGGCACACAGTGGGTAAGTATCTTACCTAAGCTAGTGGGATCAGAGTTGGGATTTGAATGTGGGCAATTTGGCCCCGGAAACCATGCTTTTAACTACTACACCATACTAGGCAATTTGTATTCAAGTCAACCAACTCAAGGATTGCATCAATGCCTTATGCTGTGTAGGAAGTATAAATTTTCAAGCCAACTTATACAATTACAAAAAAAGAAACATAATTGTCTATTCCAATAACAATTCCCTTTCAAACTGCCATTCTGCCTGAAGACAGAGAAACCACTTACAGTCAGGTCCAAGCTTTTTTAGGTTATTTGAAGTTGAAACTAAGTCAACTTTAGGATTTTTTTGGTCTCTTTTCTCCTTCCCTGGATGGCATTTAAATCTCAGAGAATTATACAGTGTCATGACATCAGATAAGAGACACTGCTCATGCTAGCATCTTCTGAGGTATAATGCATCCTACCTGGTCCTGGCACATCCTTCCATGAAGGCCTCTGCTGAGATGTCTATTTTCCTATCAGCCTCCAGTGGTCAGTCCACGCACCCTGCCCCTTTATCTTGTCAGCAAGCCCCCTCCAGGTGGCCCTTCCAGCTCCTCACCACCACTTCTCTTCCCTTCATTGGGCGGGATAATTGGGCTGCTCTCCCATGCCATTCTAGGCCATGAGCATCAGGACCACTGATCACAGTTAGGCAGTCTCTCCAAGGATAACCTGTCACTGCTGAGTGCCTAACTTGTCAGCTGCAGCAACCAACACTGAACCTCTGGACTTGGTGACACAATCCAGAGACTCCAACAGCAAGGTACCTCGTGTAGGTTTTTTTTTTTTTCTTTTTCTTTTGGCTGTGCTGCATGGCTTGCGGGATCTTAGTTCCCCCAATCAGGGATTGAACCTGGGCCCTCGGCAGTGAAGGCACTGAGTCCTAACCACTGGACCGCCAGGGAATTCCCCCTCGTGTCAATTTAATTACACTGGATTCCTTTTATCCTGGATGAAACAGCGATCTGATTTTATTGGAAGAGAGTCTTAATCTGGATTTCCCTTCCGCCAAGCTTCTGCTTTGGTACAACCGTCTGTGGGCTTGCTGACCATCTTAGTCACCATCAAGCTGTCTCACTCAGTATTGCCTCTAAAGTGCACTCACTTTACAGTGATGCTTTCATGTGAGATTGAATTGGGAACTGTTGGGGAAGAGTTGGTAGAGTGTGAGGCCTCCATTTTGCTGGTGTGACTTCGCAGGTGTGATGTGGCTCTGGAGACAAGTATTGTGGCAGCAGCTTCCTGATCCCAGGTTGTAGCTATCGCAGAGTGTTCCAGGAGGACAATGGCTTGCTTATTTCCAGATGGTGGCCAAGATGGTGTGATCCCGAAACCATAACCTGGGAGGGCAGATTCCTTCCCGAGTGATGTAAAACTTTCATTTCCCATGTCGGGACAGCCTACAATGTCTTGGAGTCATTCCTTGGGGCCCAGCTTAGTGTTTGTTCCTCTAGTCATTTCAGTGATTTTTTTAGTACCTAATTCCCTGTATTAAATGCTTTCTGATTAAAATAGCTAGCATGGTTCCTATTATCCACAATAGAACCTTGCTTATTATAGTGGCGAACTTCCTGATTAATATATCATATATACAGGTGTGAGTCCAAAGATATCACTTAGAAGTTCTAGATTTGTAACTGGATGTAGTAAATAATGAGACTTTGGATTGTACTGCTTCTGGTGAGTGGGTAATTGCATTTTGAGTTGCATTATGTTGAAGTGTTTTTTCCTTTTAAGTGTAAATATGGGTAGGCGGGAAATAATATAGTTCAAGTTGGGCAAAGAAATTAGTGTATTATGTAGCCATTAAAAAATTATTTTTAGCCACTAAATTATCCTTCTTAGATTCAAGAAATCCTTCACCTTATAAATTTTGGAGGGAGGCAGAACTCTCTTTCCATTTTAGAAGTTGGAAATACCAGATAATTGCTTTCCCAGCCTCCTTTGCAGCTAGACTATAGGCAAATGACCTAGGCTCAGCCAATCAGATACACCTTCCTGCAGCACAGACAACAGCGTTTGCTGGAAGACTGAGTTCTTGGGGCAGTGGTGGTTGTAATGCCCATGGTGGTGTCCAGTGTTGGAGGCTAGTGGTTTTCAAGCAGTACAAGTTTAGTACTTAGTGGTGACAGCCATGGTGTCTTCCCCAGCATGTCTGCAATGTGTACCCCAAACCTGGTTCTCCAGCACCCCTGGGTAGTTTATGATCTAGTCAGTGTTATGTTTTTTAAAATCAATCAATTAATTAATTAATTTATTTATTTATTTATGGCTGCATTGGGTCTTCATTGCTGTGCGATGGCTTTTCTCTAGTTGTGGAGAGTGGAGGCTGCTCTATGTTGTGGTGCGCGGGCTTCTCATTGCGGTGGCTTCTCTTATTGCAGAGCACAGGCTCTAGGTGTGTGGGCTTCAGTACTTGTGGCACGCGGGCTTCAGCAGTTGTGGCTCGCGGGCTCTAGAGCGCAGGCTCAGTAGGTGTGGCACACGGGCTTTGTTGCTCCGCGGCATGTGGGATCTTCCCAGACCAGGGATCGAACCCATGTCCCCTGCATTGGCAGGCGGATTCTTAACCATTGTGCCACCAGGGAAGTCCCTAGTCAGTGTTATTTAATAAATTCTTTTTTTTCTTACATAAGCCAGAGTAAGTTTCTGTGACTAGCCACTGTAATAGTCAACAACTGTTGTCTAGCAAGGTTATAGAAGCATTTTCCAAAGTATATTCCACGCAACACTAGTGTCCCCAGAAAGGCATTCCATTGCTAAATAAGTTTGGATAACAATGTATCTCTTGGAATGATTTATAATTAAAATCAATATTTTAGAAATTCTGAGAGGTCTCACAGGATATTTTTATTTGCTACTAGATGGAGTGTGAAACCAACACATGGAGGGGGGAAAATAATGAGAAAACTGCAGTGAAACATGTTTGGAGCCAGTGGATGAAGTCAACCTCGAATACCACTTTGTGGATTTCAAGATATATACCTAATATTCCAACAATTTAAGTCAGCTGAAGCTTGGCTTCCCATAACTTGCCATGAAAAGCCATGAAAAACTTCATCTAATATCTTGGCCTCTCATTTATTTGGCCTCCTTCTCATCAATGACCTCCACTCTATCTCAGCCACCAACTCGAATGATCTCATTATCACTCAAAACTCTTCTACCTTTGAAGCCTTGAATCAGAAATTCCATTCTCTGAGCACAGCCACCTATCTATCCTTTCAACATAACTGATCAATATCTTCCCAGTTACACTTTGACCTTATCCAGATCTTCTGATATAACTCCCTCAACTTTGCCCTGGTGAATCTACAGACCTTCCCTGTATCTGTCTCATCTTCTCCTCCTATCCTTTTATTCCAGTGGAAGAGATGGTTTCTACTTATCAGAGGCTAATCCTTCCATTGAGCTCTGGAGTCAGCCCTTCCCTGTCCTCAGGGTTTTTTTTTTTTGCCATAAATGTTTCTCTCTTATATCATCAACCTCTCTATCTCTATTGGGTTATTCCTATGCAAACTTAAACAAACACTTATTTCTCATCTAAAAACAAACCATCCATGGACTTTAGGTGTCTCTCCAGCCTGACCCACACTGTCAACCTTTCCTCACTTCATTTTCTCTTTGACATTCTATCTGTTACACTCTGGCTTTGGCCTTCACAACTCCACCTAAATGGTTCCTGTTAAGGTAATGGGAGGAGATATTTAATTGTGAAGTGCATGAGGAAAGTCTGGTTGATAAAATCATTTTTGAAAGTTCTCTTTCTAATTCAGATTTGCATGGATGATACAATCCCCCCATATATTTTATATCATGTGCCAATAAATATTGTGATATGCTGCTGGCCAAACTATCATATCTTTGTACATTGCTTTAGGACCCTAAAAGGACAACTACTGAAAAGAGGAAATGGATCCTTGTGAACTTTCTTCCAGTGTTCCTTATCAAGTAGGTCAATAGCACCACCCTATTGTTTTACATGCCAGAAACCTGAGACCCATCCTTGGCATCTCCTTCTCTTTACTCCTTAATTGTCAATTACTGATCATTCTCTGTCCTAAATATTTTTTTAAAAAATCCATTCACTCCTTGTTATGGGCTGAATCATGTCCTCCCCCAAATTAATATGTTGAAGTCCCAACCCTAAACCTCAAAATGTGACTGTATTTGGAGATAGGGCCTTTAGAGAGGTAATTAAGTTAAAATGAGGTCATATGGGTGGGCCCTAATCCAATATGACTGATATCCTCACAGGAAGAGATTAGGACACACACACACACACACACACACAGGGAAGACCATGTGAAGACACAGGGAGAAGATGGTCCTCTATAAGCTAAGGAGAGAGGCCTTAAGAAATCAACCCTGGGACTTCCCTGGTGGTCCAGTGGCTAAGACTCCACACTCCCAATGCAAGGGACCTGGGTTTTATCCCTGGTCAGGGAACTAGATCCCACATGCCACAGCTAAGAGTTCACATGCCGTAACTAAAGATCGAGCATGCCGCAACTAAGACCTGAAGCAGCCAAATAAATATTTTTTTAATAAAAAGAAGAAGAAAGAAAGAAATCAACCCTGATCTCAGAATTCTAGCTTCCAGAACTGTGAGAAAATAAATTTGTTGTTAAGCCACCTAGTCTGTGGTACTGGATGATGGCAGCCCAAGCTGACTAATACACTCTTCTTCATCCATATCATCACCACCATAGTCTAAACCACCAGCATTTGTCACCTAGACTTTTAGTGTAAGATCCATCAGGGCAGGGCTTTTGTCTGTCTTGTTCACTGCTGTATCCTCAAAGCCTAGTATAGAATCTGGCACGTGGTAGGCATTCAATAAACATTAATGAGATGGCTAAATGAATAGCTATTTAGGTGGTTTCCTTGCATCCATCCTTGCCCCTCTCTCCACATGTTCTCCACAGGGACTGCTCTCTTTAGAATAGAATTCTGGTTATATCATTTCCCTGCTTGAAACTCTTCACTGTCTCTCCTCCATTACTCCCAGGATAAAGTCCAAAATCAATAATACTGTTTAAGTGAGTGGTATAATTTGGCTCTCAATTCTCTCTCCAGCTTCACTGCATGTCATTCTCTCATTCTATCCCAAATTCCAGCCACATTTGTTTTCTTTCCATTTTTCAAAGTTCCTCATGGTCTTTACACATGTTATTCCCTCTACTTGGAGTGTCCTTCCCCATGTTTTTGCCTAACTCATTCTTCAGAAATCCCACCTAAGTGTTGCTTTGTGAAATCTTCCCTGATCATGGCACCAAAATAGCTTTTTCTTTTATATCTCCCATTACTTTTCCTTCAAAACAATGATCACAATGGTAATTATTGATATGGTTAGTTGTGCAATGTCTGCCTTCCTTATTAGAGTGTAAGTAAGTTCTGTGAGAATGGGGACTGTATCTGTTTTGCTTATTACTGTATTTCTAGTGCTCAGTACCTTCAGCCATGCCTGGTATACCATAAATGAATAATTGTGTTAAAGCATGGGCACTGTTAATTTCCTAGGGCTGAACATTTTATTTTAGCTATCATGTACCAACTGCAAGCCTAAGGTCCAGAAGTAGTACAAAGGAGGGAGTGATTAAATTCCCTCCAAGTAGGATGAAATGGATACAAGGATGAGTAGGGAGGAGTCTTCTTGATAAAGGAGGGGTATTCAGGAAGGCACTCAATGTAGAAACAAAAGCCTATGCGAAATGCTGAAGTATAAAGCAGTTTTTATACTGCAGACTTACAGTATAAGTTATTCTGTATGGCCAGAGAAAAGGACCAAGGGGGTTGGTGGTGGGAGATAAATCTAGAGAGAAAAGGACCTGGTTGAATTTGTTAAGGAGGTTGGGTTTTATTTTATCATGCAGTAAACATCACCAGCTTTTCCAGTTCTTTCCTTTGTTTAGGTCTGCTTTCTCTCTTACTATCCATGGATGTTTGTAAAAGTCATTTAACCTTGCTGAGCTTCAGTCTCCTCTTGTTGGATGGTTGATGAGAGACATGAGATAGCGTATGGAAGGCACTTCAGAAAGTTTCTGGAATATGGTAAGTGCTTACCAAATGTCAATTCCCTTCCTTTCAGCCCCTATATTCAAGCTGATTTCAGCACCATGACTGCTGGTCAGTCCAGCGAGGTTGCAGTTCCCCTTTAGAGCACAAGGGGGAGTATGAGACTGAACCTTTGCAAAGGGTCACAGGGCATCTTAAGCAGCATCCCTCAGCAAGCCCTCTGAGAATGAGGATACAGATGTTTTTCCAAAATTAGAGAGGCAACCTGACTTATTTTATAGAGTCTAAGTGAGAGCAACTGTTTGTAAGTTCCCTAGACATGTATCTGAAGGGAGAAATCATTGGCAAGCATGATATACTTAGTTATGAGTTGTCAGATCCCTTAAAGTATCTGATGTTATTGAATTGAATATCCTATTAAGCACCCTCTAATTTACATACATTATCACTTTTAATTGAACTCTCCTAAGGAGCCAATGAAATAATTCTCATCCCCATTTTACAGATGAGTAACCTGTGTGATCAAGAGAAGTTCAATCACATAACTAGCAAATGGTGAAGGTTGGATTTGAACTTAGACCTCTCTGATTCCAAAGCTTATGTCCTTTTGATTATCCCACACTGGTTTACTTCATTCTCTTTTGAAGTCACTGCACCAGCTTTCTCTCTGTTCTCCTTGTCCTCTGTATCTTGGAACCTCTGATCCATCTCCATTCTATAAGCTGAGTTCTTTCTAAAGCATATATTTGGCCATCTTCCCCCTGGAGAAAGCAGTGTAACAGCTCCACATTGCCCTGATCTTTGAGTCCATCATCCTTAGCATGGCTCCCCAGGCCCTGGCTGACCTCTGGCTCTGACTTACCCTCCCACCTCACTCATCACCTGTGCCCATCATGTCTGTGCTTCCAGAGACCTACGGTCCCTGATGTTCCCTAAAGCCTTCATATAATTTCGTAACTTTGGGCCTTTGCTCATGCTGGTCCTTCTACCTGGGCTCCTTCTCTGTGAGTTTAACTCCTACTTATCCTCGAAGACTCAGCTTAAGTCTCAACTCTGCATCCCAGGACCTGCCTCCTAGCATGAGGCCTAACTCTGAGGCTCCTCCATGTTGATGTGTCCCACAGTGAGAAAACAGCCATGTCTTGTCAAATTCATTAATGTGGCTGATTTTAGTCTTGGCTTCCCCTACTTTCAGTAGCTGAGAAACCATGGGCTACTTATTTCTTCTTCACATCCAGGATGGTATGAATCAGTCCCCACTTCATATGTTTACTGTGAAAGTTAAATGAGATGGTAAGAAACCTTTTGTGAATATTTGTATGCCTATTTATTCAGCAAACATCCCCTGACCCATTCTAAGAATGATCCAGGAGGTCATGTTGGGTTGCAGTTTGGCCTATGCCTTTGTGAACTCAGACCAGTGGGTCTTACAGCCTGCTATCCTGCACCAGACCCTGAGCAACTTGGGTCAGGGACCATTTGTTATCCACTTGGGTGTACAGCAGGTGCTCAGGTGATATTTGTTGTGTGGGTGAGTGAGTGAATGAATGAATGAGTGAATGGTATTCAAGGTAGTGGGAGAAACTGAGGCAAATTCATGGAGATGTTACGAGCAGGTCACACTCTGGGAACCAGAAGTAGTTTATGCTGTTGGAGCTTAGGGCAGGATGGGGGAGTGTCCAGTAATGAGGCTAGAGGGTAGTTGAGGCCAGACCACAAGAGGCCATATGTGCACATTAACAGATTTAACCTGGGTTAGGAAGACTCCTTTGCTGCAGTATGGAGTGTGGATTACAGGGGAAGTTTGGAGGCTATAATGGGGATAGGACAGTGAGAAAGCTGTGGCCATGCAATGGAGAGCTCGCAGGAAGTATCACGGACAGACTTTGGTGAAGGATTCATAGGGTGGGTGAAAGAGAGAGGGGTGGTGGGTGGGACCTGGGTTCTGAATATTCACATGTTGAATGCTTTGTGTGTGTGTGTGTGTGTGTGTGTGTGTCTCAGATTCCTCCCCTGCTGACAGCAGTATGCCTTGATGATGGGGCAGTGTCCTCAGCATGCATTTTCATTTATTTTACAAATAAAAAAACTGAGGCACAGAGAAGAAAGAAGGAATGATTAGTGTATGAAGTGGTGTTTGAGATACTTATCATTTTTTCTCCGTATCCAAATCTGTTCCCATTTCTGTAGTAGATTGGTTAAAGGCCATTGATTCCTCCCTTCTCTATTCATACCCCTTTGTGATGAGACTTTGCTCTTCTTCTCACTCAGAGCTCTTTGAATCTGGGCTGGGCTTGTGACTTGATTTGGCCAATAGAATGCAGTATATGGGGTGCTATGCAGTTTCTGAGGCTGGACCTCAAGAGATTGTATCTTCTGCCTTGGCTCTCTTGGAACTCTGCCGCGAGACCACCATGTAAACTGGTCTGGCCTACCAGTGGATTAAAAGCCTTGTGGGGAAGAACCATGGCACTTAGCCCTCAGCCAGTACTAACTGCCAGGCCTCGGAGTGACCTTCCAGCTGAATGCTGCTCACGAGTGATTCAAGGTAAAATCATCAGATGAATCCACTCAGCCAGCCACAGAATTGTGAGAAATAATAAATTATTGCTGTTTCAAGCCACTGAATTTTTGGGAGTGGTTGTTATGCAGCAATAGATAACTAAAACAACTTCTCTGCTCCCGTTACCAGTAAATGGCTTCACTGTCTACCTGGTTGTTTATGCCAATTCCCTTTCCCACACATCTCACATTTAATCTGCCACCAGGTCCTAAATACAAATCAAATCCCTCTACTTTCCACTTTCCCCACTGCTATGACATGACTTCTGGTCCTCTTCATCTCTCACCTGGATTTTTAAAGCAATTTCTGACTGTTCCCTGTCTCCTTTCTCCCTGCTCGCTACTTGTCCATCCCATCTATCACACCCACCACAGTCAGAGCTATTCTTCTTATATGCATATGTGACCAGGTTACTCCATTGCTTCAAACCTTTTGCTTGCAAGGTAATTTCCCAAACCTCTAACATGATTTACAAGGCCTTAGGCCATCTAGTCTCTGCCTTTCTTCCCAGCCCTGTCTTCCACCACTCCTCCCATGAACCCTATGTTTCTAGAGCTGCTTTACATGTTCTGGTGACTTTCTGGCACCTGCTCCAGCTCCCCTGTTATATGAGGCAACCACTGAAGGAGTGAGAGAAAAACGCGTGACCTGCCAACATATCTGCATTCCTAGGCTGGCCATGAGGGACTCACACTGGGGTGTAGATCTGAACCTTGGAAAGATTTGAACATTCCAAGTGCAATCCACACGTAGGCTACTACCTTTTCTTTTCTTCTTTCTTTTTTTATATTGAAGTATAGTTGATTTACAACGAGGCTACTACCTTTTCTAAGTGACTGATTCTCATTCAATAAAAAGCATCACTTTTATATTTCATATAAAAACTAGGAGCTAGAGAAGGCTGATTGCTCTGGCAACTAGAAAAGATTTAAGGTAATTTTGTTTGTAGGACTCTTAACCACAATGGTGTTCACCAAGCAATCATGATTCTGAGGTCTAATAGAAAGAGCCCTGGACTTGGAGTCAGACAGACCTGGTATCTGGTTCTGCCGTTTACCAGATGTGTGACCTTGGAAAGTCACTTAAACTTTCTGACTTCTGTTTGCTCATTTATAAAAAGGGGATGGCAATCCATACCTTGTATGATTGTATTGAGGACTAAATGAGACAAAAGATGTGAATGAGCCCAGTATATTTTAAGGTCTTAATGATTATAATTGTTAGCCAATCTGATCTAAGACAAAAGGTAGCATTTTGTCTTTCTTCCTATTCTTACTTGGCATTTGGATCTGGAAGTGAAGACAGTCCAATATAGTATGATTTGTTTTGTATTCTCTCTGGTGGTTACCTTCTAGTCAATGGGGAGGCACAAATGACACAGCCCAAGTGTCAGATATGGCCTCCCTCCCCCTTTAAGATCTAAAAGCAGTGAGCCTGAACTTCGATTTTTACATTGATTTTTACATTTGATAACCCTTGTAAGTTGGAAGACCTCCTGGAGATTTCCGCAAATTCCACGAGGGCTTGTGCTCTCTTCATCTCTGCCTCTACTCTCCTTTTTCAACTCAGGAAAACAAAGCCCATTGCTCAATTTTCCCAGTCACTCATCCTTACAACTCCTCTCTCAGAAAGCATTCCTGAGTGTAATGGCCTTTACTGAAGTCTTGAGAGTCACAGAAATTGGTTACATTATATGTGCAACAAACAACTTCTCCCATTTAATGCATTCCAGTGTTTAAACACCCTTTGTACACCTGCCATGGGAAGGTTTCTTCTGACCCCAATGATTTTCTTACTCATCTTTTTCCTTTCCTCCCCCCAGCTCTCTTTATTACCTCTCTCACCCATATTGCTAAGTGAATTCCAAATTCTTTTCCTTTTTTTGCACAGAGCAAGTTGGTGTCTCCCTTCCCCTCTCACACTTACATATCCACACTCCTCAAGGTCCTAAGTAGGACAAAAGGACCTCTGAACATTAAGGTCTATCTTTCTTGGAAGGCAGTTGTGGTTAAGAAAATAGCATTTTTTGTTCTGTTATAAACACAGTGTTTCCTGTTTATTGAGGGCTTACTATGTGCCTGGCTTACTATGTGCCTGTCAGGTGCTTTCCAGTAGCTCTCTCATTTTCTTATTTGATCTTCACAACATTATTGCTCTTTCTACAAATGAGGATGAGGTGCATGTGTCAGAAAAATGGGGTAATTTACATAAGATCACACAGCAAGTAAGTGTGTAGAACAAGGATTGAAAACCATATCTGTCTGGCTCCAAGTCTGTGCTCTGTCCACTTTAATACATGGTCTTTCAGGGAAAAAGGAGAAAGTGATGTGAAGACCCGAGGTGATGTAAACACAATACCATCTGTTCTCATATTGCCTCTCAACTCTAAAAGGGTGATTTTATGTGTTATCTCATTATTCTTGTGAAGAATGAATAATCATTATCATGACACCCATTTTGAAATGAGGAAACTAAGGCCTTATGGGAGAAAGGGAGTGAGGGAGCAGGCAGTGCAGGATATTTGATTTTAAGATCACAGAGGCACTGGTTCTGTGTGATTAAGAAGTTCAAGGTATGACCATGAGAGGTAATGTGAAGAGGAGACCAAGGACTGAGGGATCAGGAAACCACATGGCTACCAAAGGCACCAGGAGAATGGCAAGACAGGGCTAATGAGAATGACCATGAGCCAGGGGCTGAAATCTTCAATGCATAGGAGCACTTGGAGGTCAATCATGTCCTTGATGAGGAAGGGTGGAAGGTGGTATGGCTGGAGACCAAAGGAGAAGGAATTTTTGTACAAGGGTGGAAGTGGCAATGCCAACCCCACCTCCTGGTCCTGTGGTGTATGGGGAGTGAGAAAGTGAGAAGCCTTCCTGCAGAGGGTTACAGGAGGAGTCCTGGAGGAGGGCCAAGCTTTAACAGAGGTAAAGAAGTAACCTGAGTACTCTCTGAAGAAGCAGAGGGTGTAGGAGAGTTTGTTGACAAAAGAACAGGATTCTAGAAGGCACAGTGGAAACGGCTGCCAGGACGAGGACAGTGGGGAGGTGAGTGAAAGAGAGTTGGTGGAGAAGCTCAGAACAGTTCAAGGATGAGTCTGAGGAAGAAGTCAGACAACCAGAGAGGCTGTCTACTGGGTGGTTCCTCGGGCCATAGAGACAAATTGTAGATCAGGTCATAATGGAATGTGGGGAAAAATTGTTTTGGTATATGACTCAGGCCTCTAAGATTTTTAAAAATTGAATTATAGTTAATTTACAATGTTGTGTTAGTTTCAAGTGTACAGCAAAGTGATTCTGATATATATATATATATATATATATATATATATTCTTTTTCAAGACCTCTAAGATTTGAGAAGGGGGAAGAGCATGGGGAGGGATGATGATTCTAAACCAAAGCTGGCAGCTGGCTCCTGTGACCTCAGGAAGACTTGAAGTCCAGGTCCGCTTGTGAGTGTGGGGTGCTAATCACCACTTATACCTGCCTTCTCTGACAGAGCTGGGACTTCCTAATGACCAGGCAAGGACATTTCCTCAGTCCAGGCTACTGCTGGTAATGGGGAGCCATTGAAAATGTTTTGTTTCTGTTTGTTTCTTCAGGGTTGGTGGTAACATGGTGACATTTGGAACAATCACTCAGGCTGCCTACATAGAGGCTGGATTGGAGAGTGGAGGCAGGGAGACCCATTAGGAGGCTGTTTCATTAGTTCAGGCAAGAAGTGATGAGGCCTGAACCAGGGCTAGAGCAGTGGAGACGGAGACGAGGGGAAGGGATAGGATATGTTATGGAGGCGTCATCACCAGGCTGATGGGATGTAGGGTGTGAAGGAGTGCATAGGGTAGAGAACAATGCCCAGGTTTCTGGCTTCGTTTCCACCTGTAGACAGCCGTCCAGATTCTGCCTCTCTACCCGGGCTTTTGTGATGAAGCGGTATAACGACAGGGAAGTGCTTTAGAAATGGCAAAGCTACAAATCCATCATCACCTACATTATCATCGAAGCTCTCTGATCACCCTAGTAAGTTCAGTGTATGGAACGAGGCGGAGAATTAAGATAAATCACGATAGTCGCCCAGATATTGGGGAGCTCCGGGCCCCCAAGATACCTCGGATTTCCTACACCTGCCCAGAGCTGGGGGCCCGGCGAATAGGGACTCCGCCCCTGGGCGGGGCATGGGTGGGCCCTGGACGCGGTGGTGGCCCAGCCCAGCTGCAGCCCGAGCCTCAGTCCGAAGTCGCTGCGGTGGGGACCAGACCCGCCCCGCCCCGCCCTGCTCCGCGAACCCACTGCGCCTTTTGCCGCCCGCCGCCAGGTCCAGCGGTTCCGCGGCGCTGCCAGGGAGCGAGCCGCTCGTCCTCACCCGGAGTCCCAGGTAAGGGGCGCGGCCCAGCAGCCCGCCCGGGGAGGATCTGAGACCGATTCCCGGCGCAGGGCGCTGGGGACAGTGAGTGGGCGTTGAGAAGGAGCACAGGGCAGCGGAGGGAACACCAAGGAGAAGGGGCCAGGCGAGGCCACTAAGGAGGGGCACCGCGGCAGTGAAGGGGCGCGTAGCCTGGGGAGGAGGCGCTGAGGAGGGTCTACCCGAGCTGTGAGGGCCGCAAGGAGGGCTCCAAAAGCAGGGGCAGAGGGATTGGGGGAACGAGAAAGAGGGCGCCGGGGCTGGGGAAAAGGAGGAGCGGCAATTGGAGCGCAGTGAGGGCTCGTTGAGGGGGAAACGCGGGGGGATGGGGGGAGAGGAGGGAGCTGAGAGGGACAGTGCGGGAAGAGGGTACCAGTGAGCCGAGGGGCGGGGAAGGGGGTGCTGAAGAGAGAGGACTGAGAGGAACGAGGGAAGGGAGGCGTGGAAGTGAAGAGCTAAGGGGAGGGGACTGGCCGGCGGGGGTCCTTTCGAGCTGGAGAGGAGTGAGATGATGAGGGGAAGGGGCGCTGGGCCGGGAGAAGGTAAAGTGAGTGTGGTGTGGTGCCGGAGCCCAGGTGGGTCTAGGCAAGGGGGGTAACCTGAGTGCGGGAGAGGGATGGGGCTTGGAGATGGGAAGCTTGGAAGAATGGGAAGGTGGGAGGCAAGGCTGGGTCTATCCAGGCTGCAGAGAAAGGGGGAGAGAGCCAAGGGCTTGGATATGGGCTGTGGGCACCTGAGTTCTGGCTAGGGGTGGCGCATGGAGAGGCACTGGAATAGAGCAAGGGGTTGGCAGCCGGGAGTGGAGGAACTGTCGGGGAACTTGGAGAGTTTAGGCTGGCAGATGGGCTGGGTCATGGTGCAGAGGAAGCCAGGTGTGGGTTGTGGTGTGGGAGTGGGAAGATGATTGGGGCCCAGAGTGGAGTCCAAGGGCATCTAGCTGGTAGCTGTGTCTTAGCTCCTCAGAAGGCTGAGGAGGGGGCGCAGGCACTGGACCCTGTTACACTGCTACCTGGGGTCAGAGACAAGAAGAGAATCGTTGACAGAGAAATTCATCCACAGGCTGACTCTGTTCTGGAGTCCACGTGTGGGAAGAGATTTTAGGGAGGGAGGTGGCAGCTAATAGAGGTGTGGAGGGGAGTGGGAGAAGGACAGGGCCATCCATCCCAGCTTCTTGGAATCCAGATGGAAAAGGGTGGGGGATAGTAAGAGGAGTTTGTGTGTGTGTGTGTGTGTGTGAGTGTGTGTGTGTGTGTGTGTGTGTTTGCTCACCTGTTCTGAGCCTATAAAGGGAGGAAGACAATGGAAGTCCGTGAAAAGCCCTGTCTGTGGTACTGGGAAGCCCTGGTGCTGTGTTTGCCCTAGCAAATACATTCTGCCAGAGGATGGTGGGTCAGGGAAGACTTCCTGGTCATGAAGGATTTAGCTAGCCACAGAGGAAAGAATGTTCCTATCAGAGGAAACAGTACGGAAACAGACAAAAATATAAAATGATCTCTAGTCCAAGAAATAAATCTCCAGTTTCTTAAGGATTACAATATGAAGGGAGACACCAGCAACCTATAGAGGATGTTTAGGAAGGTTTCTCCTCTAAGCTGGAACTTCTATGGTTTCTCATCATCTCCCCAGAGTACAGCACAGGGCCTGGCACACAGTAGGTGCTCAATGAATGTTGACTGAATGACTAATTGAGCTCTGGCTGTGCTCCTGCCTCTCTCACGTACTGGTTTTAATTCTTCCAATAGTTTGCCCGGAAGCCACTTTATTAACTCATTTTATAGATAAGGAAACTGAGGCCCAGGGTGTGATCTGCCTAAGGTTACATAATTGCTTAGAGAGCCAGGGCTCAGCCCAGGTGTCTCTGACTTTGTCTTGTGCTCTTTTCTTCAAAAGAGAAGTTCATCCATTTACTTCTTCCCTACATGTATTCAGTTGATCTCTTCTTGCTGGATTTTAAGGCTGTCTCCTCTTCCCTCCTCTTTCCTGGCTGAAGTCGGGTTCTTCCTTAGATGCTTGTCAGGCTCAAAGTGTTGTTTGCTTTTCACACTGACCCTTGGAGGAGCCATTTCCTTCTTTCCCCCAGCCTGAGACCAGATATGACTTCCCTGGGCCTTCATCTGTATTGCTTGTCACGAAGACAGTGAGCTACCCAGCTCTGTCATTTATGTGACTGTCAAAAAAAAGAGAGAAGATCTGATTGACGCTTATCTGACAAATGCAGTTCTGCAGACACCACCTGTGCCTTGACCTGTCTGCTCAGATCTGCCTCAGGCAGCTGCCTGCTGGGGTGGTTTTTACTTCTCTTCCGAATGTCTGTGTAGCCCCTGCCCCACTCTTGAGAAGATCCCCTTGGGGGCGTCCACATGAACCTGCCTTCCAACTGTACCTCTCAGCTCTCCCTGTTTTCATACCACCTTCTGGGAAAGCTATGCTGTGTGCACATAAACAAATGTTGACAGTACAGTATGGCAAGTGCTAGGAAAGAGATCTCAGGGTGCTGGGGATGTTTTTCTACTCACCCTAAAATTGTTGTAGTTTTTATTTTCCCTAATCCCAGTCCAATCTGGGGGTAATCAGATGACAGAAGTTCTAGTAATGATGCTCCAACTGACTTGCTGTATGACCTTTGACAAATCACTTCTCTTTGTGGAGCCTCAATTTTTTTTACCTGAAAATGAAGGGGAGTGGATCAGACCAGGAGCTGAAACTATTTTTTACTCTTGCCTTGCACCTATGGCAGACATAGCTAATAAAGGCAGGCACTTTTCCAACTGATTCTACGCAAGGCCAGGTGTAGTTTTCTCCACAGAGTGTAGGTATGAAGCACCCTTATATACATTTTCTTTTTTTTTTAATTAATTTATTTTTTATACAGCAGGTTCTTATTAGTTATGTATTTTATACATATTAGTGTATATATGTCAATGCCATCTCCCAATTCTTCATACCACCCCCCTCTCTGCTTTCCCCCCTTGGGGTCTATACGTTTATTCTCTACACCTGTGTCTCTATTTCTGCCTTGCAAACCGGTTCATCTGTAACATTTTTCTAGATTCCACATATATGCATTAATATACGAGATTTATTTTTCTCTTTCTGACTTACTTCACTCTGTTATGACCGTCTCTAGGTTCATCCATGTCTCTACAAATGACCCAATTTCATTCCTTTTTATGGCTGAGTAATGTTCCATTGTATATATGTACCACATCTTTTTTATCCATTCATCTGTTGATGGGCATTTAGGTTGCTCCCATGACCTGGCTATTATAAATAGTGCTGCAGTGAACACTGGGGTGCATGTGTCTTTTTGAATTATGGTTTTCCCTGGGTATATGCCCAGTAGTAGGATTGCTGGATCATATGGTAATTCTATTTTTAGTTTTTTAAGGAACCTCCATACTGTTCTCTATAGTGGCTCTATCAATTTATATTCCCACCAACAGTGCAGGAGGGCTCCCTTTTCTCCACACCCTCTCCAGCATTTGTTGTTTGTAGATTTTCTGATGATGCCCATTCTAACTGGTGTGAGGTGATACCTCATTATACTTTTGATTTGCATTTCTCTAATAATTAGTGATGTTGAGCATCTTTTCATGTGCCTCTAGGCCATCTGTATGTCTTCTGTGGAGAAATGTCTGTTTAGGTCTTCTGCCCATTTTTTGATTGGGTTGTTTGTTTTTTTAAATATTGAGCTACATGAGCTCTTTATATATTTTGGAGATTAATCCTTTGTCCGATGATTCATCTGCAAATATTTTCTCCCATTCTGAGGGTTGTCTTTTTGTCTTGTTTATAGTTTCCTTTGCTGTGCAAAAGCTTTTAAGTTTCATTAGGTCCCTTTTGTTTATTTTTGTTTTCATTTCCATTACTCTAGGAGGTGGGTCAAAAAAGATCTTGCTGTGATTTATGTCAAAGAGTGTTCTTCCTATGTTTTCCTCTAAGAGTTTTATAGTATCCAGTCTTACATTTAGGTGTTTAATCCATTTTGAGTTTATTTTTGTGTATGGTATTAGGGAGTGTTCTAATTTCATTCTTTTACATGGCTGTCCAGTTTTCCCAGCACCACTTATTGAAGAAACTGTCTTTTCTCCATTGTATATCCTTGTCTACTTTGTCATAGATTTGTTGACCATAAGTGTGTGGGTTAACCTCTGAGCTTTCTATCCTGTTCCATTGATCTATATTTCTGTTTTTGTGCTAGTACCATATTGTCTTGATTATTGTAGCTTTGTGGTATAGTCTGAAGTCAGGGAGTCTGATTCCTCCAGCTCTGCTTTTTTCCCTCAAGGTTGCTTTTGCTATTCGGGGTCTTTTGTGTCTCCATACAAATAAGATTTTTTGTTCTACTTCTGTAAAAAATGCGATTGGTAATTTGATAGGGATTGCATTGAATCTGTAGATTGCTTTGGGTAGTACAGTCATTTTCACAATATTGATTCTTCCAATCCAAGAACATGGTATATCTCTCCATCTGTTTGTGTCATCTTTGATTTCTTTCATCAGTGTCTTATAGTTTTCTGAGTACAGGTCTTTTACCTCCTTAGGTAGGTTTATTCCTAGGTATTTTATTTTTTTGTTGCAGTGGTGAGTGGGATTGTTTCCTTAATTTCTCTTTCTGATCTTTCATTGTTAGTGTATAGGAATGCAAGAGATTTCTGTGCATTAATTTTGTATCCTGCAACTTTACCAGATTCATTGATTAGCTCTAGAAGTTTTCTGGTGACATCTTTAGGATTATCTATGTATAGTATCATGTCATCTGCAAACAGTGACAGTTTTACTTCTTCTTTTCCTACATTTTCTTATTTAAAAATCACAGCAGCCTTCTGCAGTAGGTAATGTGATCATATCATAGATGAGTACATTGAAGCTCAGAGTTTAGGTGACTTGTCCATGTTCATACATTGACTTACTGGGAAAGCTGGGACCAGTAGCCAGGCTTTTTGTTATGATAAAGCTGCCACTCTAAAATCCCTTCTAATTCCAGTAATCTAAGAGTGCAAACAGCTGCATCAGAAAAATGAAAACCAATAATACAACATTTACATCAATAGTCTGGCACGTGCCAAATGTTCAATAAATTGTTTACTGAAAGGAGTAACATGCCCAAGGATTTACTCTAGGTTCATTGTTGACAGGGTATAAGGATGGATAAAACTCAGCTGAATCCAGGAGAGACAGACAGTTAATTGTAAAACAGGCTCAAATTATGGAGCCCAGATCAGGGAGAGGGCACTTTAACAAGATTTGACTGCAGAAGTGAATTAAAAAGCCAGTGAATTAATATTTATTGAGTACATCCCATAGATCAAGAAACCATGCCAGATTATTTACATATGGTAACTGCTCACTCTGTTGGTACCATAGCTCAGTGAAGTAGGTGGTATTTTCTCTGTTGTAAGGTAAAATGCTGTGGCTTAGAGAGCTGATATTACTCACCCAAGAATTCAGCTGAAGAATAGAGCAGGAATTTTGACCTCTCCCATATTACTTCATGGTACTAGGTCTAGTCTCAGCTGTTAGTTGTTAGCTTGGGCAAATCCTTATAATTTCTGGCCCTCAGTTCCCTTCTTGATCCAATGGGGATAGTAATCTTTGTCCTTCCAGTTTTATCTCCCAGATCTATCTAGAGGATAAAATAAGATAAAGGAAATTGAGGTAAGAATCAAATCTGTTTCAGTAGAGTTATTCTTTGACCAGGGGTTCCATTTCTAGGAATCTCTCCTAAGGAAATAAATAAGAAAGAGAACAAATATGTAAAGAAATGGTCACTGCAACTTAATTTTTATAATTAAGAACAGAAAAATAAATATATGACTTTAAAGAATTGGTCATATGACACAACCATAGGATGGAATAAAGTGTAGTCAATTGAAATCATATTTACAAAAAATTTTTAAAGTCTCGGTATATGATATAATGTTAAGTGAAAAGGAGCAGGATACAAAACTAATTATCTCAGCTATTAAAATATACATGGAAGATATAGACTAGAATGTATTGTGTGTTATCATTTATATATATATATATATATATATATATATATATACATATATATATATATATATATATATATATATATAAAGTATGAACAGACCTCTGTGCTTATATATGCAAAGACTATCTTTGAAAGATACATAAATCGTTAACCTGTTTGCCTCCGGGGAGAGACTGGTCATCAGGGGTGGAAGCAAGACTTACTTTTCACTGTAAACCTTTAGGTTCCATATTACCTACTTTTTATGCTAAAAGTTAAGAAAATAATGCAAATTGAAGATGGTGATAAAGTAATACTTGCAAATAGTAAAGTTTGTCTGAATTATTTTCAGTATGTGTATTACCCTTTTTTTCTTAATACTAATTACTTGTTTATTGTAAAAGTGTAAAGGATACAACTCAGGAACAGCCAGATGGAAGAGATGCATAGGGCAGGGTAGTGGGAAAGGGTGTTTTGGAGCTTCCAGGGTCTCTCCTAGCACATCAACGTGATCACCAACCTGGAAGATCTCCACACCGCTTTGGTTAGGGTTTTTTACGAAGATTTCATTACTGTAGGCATGATAGATTAAGTCATTGGCCTTTAGTCATCAACTTAATCTCCAGCCCTTCTCCCCTCCCCAGAGGTTAGGGGGTGGTGCTGAAAGTTCCAACCCTCTAATCATGTGGTTGGTGCCTCTGGCAACCAGCCCCCACTCTGTGGTTGTCCTGGAGCCCCAGCCACCAGGCATCTCATCAGCGCACAACAAGACACTTCTCACTTGCACTTCCAGAGGTTGCAAAGGTTTCAGAAGCTCTGCCTGGAACCAGGAACCCAGACCAGATACGTCTTTTATTGTATCACAATATCACAGCGCTCAATAAATGGGAACTGTTATATGGTTATTGTCACCATCATCTCTCATGGGAAATAATGAGTAATTGACAAATATTTGCTGGTAATATTAAGGCCTAGGTATACTACAATGTATTACCTTTTAAATTAAATAATAAGGTATAATTTCAAAATAGATGGCACTCTGGTACGTGAAAAAATAAAGGAGGAAATAAACTTCAAATGTTAACAGTGGCAGTTTCTGAGTGGATGCCGTGTCTGGTAATTTAAAATTTTCTGTTTTACATTCTTGTGTTTTTTCCTAATGTCTTGTAATGGATATATACTTTCAAAGGAGAAATTTTCTTTTGTAAACAAACAAAGACGACTAGCAGCAGAGTGGAGGGTGGTATGATGTCGTTGTGATTGTTTCCCTTGCTTTGACTTGCTGTTTTGGCCTTTTTTTTTTTTTTTTTTTCCAAACTCAGCTTAGGAGCTACCCCTACAGGAGCCTCTCCTTGACCACCATGCCTCCAGGTTGGGTTAGGTACTTCTTATGGGCTTCCTCAGCCAAGGCTTCCCTCTGTCTTATCACTTATCCACTGCTTTGTTACTCTGTGTTTGTGAGTTTTTTATTCTAATCTGTGGCCACTCAGAGGTCGTACACCATGTCTGATTCATACTTGTATTCCTTGTGCCCAGCACAGGGCTTGACCCAGAACAATGTGTTCAGTAAATATTTGCTGAAGGAATGAATGGGAGGAGCTGGGCTCCACCCCAATCCTGAGACAACATTTGGGGCAGGTGCAGTGAGGGGGTGACTCTGAGTAGTGTGTATTTCCTCAATGATGCTGGGGCATGGAGTGAGTGTATGCAGGGTGGTGTGACCATTAAAAGTTAGGTGATCCAGGGTGACACTGGAGGTGTGTTCCTGAGTGACCACAGGTCTCTCCTGCAGATGGCTTCAGTGACTGATGGTAAAGCCGGAGTCAAAGATGCTTCTGACCAGAATTTTGACTACATGTTCAAACTGCTCATCATCGGCAACAGCAGTGTTGGCAAAACATCCTTCCTCTTCCGCTATGCTGACGACACCTTCACCCCAGCCTTCGTCAGCACCGTGGGTATTGACTTTAAGGTGAAGACAGTCTACCGCCACGAGAAGCGAGTGAAGCTGCAGATTTGGGTGAGTCCTGGGCATCTTGGGCAGAAGTGTCCCAAGAGCTGACTCGTTTGCTGGTACAAAGGTTGGGTGGTGGGGCCAGTTTAGAACTTCTGGGTTTTATGACATTAGGCACCAGTGCCATTGTGTATCTGGCCCCTGGCCTATCCCTTGTTGGTTTTATACAGTTTTGCTCTCCTCTGGGAACTCAGTTGCTTCTGCTGCTTAACTGTCCAAAAGGTTTTATCCTGGTTTATATGGATGAGTAACCAAGAATCTGGGCTTTGGAGTTATAGACCTAGATTCAGATTTCAGTTCTGCCAGTAACTAGTCATGGAACCTTGACTAAATTACCTAACCTCTCTGGGCCACACTTTCCTCTTTGGGGATTATAATAGCATCTATGTCATAGGGTTGTTGGGTGCTTAGCATAGTTCTCAGAACATAATAAATGCACAATAAATGTTAGCTACTGTATCCATAATCTATCACTCTGTAATCACTTCAAAACTTGATGGCTTAAAACAACAATAATAATTCATTAACACACAGTTGCTGTGGATCAAATATTTGGGAGTGGCTTGGCTTCTGGCTTGTGGTCTCTTATGAGGTTGCTGCCAGATGTTGGCTTAGGTTACAGTCATCTGAAGGCTTGAGGGGGCCTGGAGGATTACCTTCCAAGGTGGCTTACTCACATGTCTGGCACTGGCTTTAGCAGGAGGCCTTCATTCCTTTGCACGTGGATCTTTCCACAGATCTGCTTCACTCCACAGAGTGTCTTCATGGCATCTCCTAGGGAGAGAGATCCAAGAAACCAAACAGGAAGTGGCAGTGTCTCTTATTAGAGTATTCTATTGGTCACTGATTCAATGTAGGAGGAAACTGCACAAGGGTATGAATCCTGGGAGGTGGGGATCATTGGAGACTATCTTGGAAATTGGCCACCACAGCTACTATTATTGGTATTTACCAGTGGTACTAATAAAATTTATATGTATTTGAGATGATATAGCAACATGTACATCATATACTTTTCTATACTTAATTAGCACTGGGATTGGAAATTTTAGAAATTTGTGATTTAAAGTATTCAAAACATATATTATTTATTATCAGTCCACTCAACATTAATACATTGTACATATATGTTATTAGTATAGTCTGTATACAGTACTTTTCTTTTTACAAATTATTTCCATGTGTTAATACTATCTCACAATCAACCCCATGGGACAGATATTCAGAGAGTAATTAATTTGCCTTAGGTTGACCATGCAGCTACAAAATGGGATTCCAACTCAAATCTTCTGATTCTAAAGTATGTGCTCTTTTCTCTACACTGTGCACATTGGGTCTTATAGAGCCCATATTTTCATTTGTGATCATGTTAAGTATTACTTTATATAGAGATAAAAGTTCATTTTGTTTATTTAGTCTCTGTTAAAAGCATTGAGGAATCAAACCATTAGAAATGCAAGAAGCTATGCATTCCATTTAGTTCATTGGTTCTAGAAGTGTAGTCTCCAGATCAGCAACGTCAGCATCACTGGGAATTTGTTAGAAATGCATAATCTCAGGTCCCTCCTCAGACCCAAAGAATCAGAGACTCTGGGGTACAGCCCAACAATCTGTGTTATAACAAATCTTCCAGGTGGTTTTGAGGTTGGCTAAAATTAAAGAACCACTGATCTAGTTTAACTACCTCATGGTGAGAATCAATAAGCATTTATTAAGTACCTGTTCTGTGCCCAGTGCTTCCATTTATGTAGTCTGACATCCTCCCTGCAGCCAGTGCACAGAGGGGGCTGAAAACAAAGGATATTTGGGGCATGGTGAGCAATACAGTGAAAATGGAACAAGGCTGTGAAAGAGCAGGGAGGGGATGCTGAGAGAGAAATTTGCTGGAGAGGCTTTCAGGTGGTGGCTTGGGAGTCAGGGAGACCTTGGACAACAAATAGAAGGTTTTTGAAATGGGCCAGAGGGTACATGTCTGTTTATTCCTTAGGGCACTGAAGAAACTTACTAGAGTTTATTCTTGTCTTTGTATATAAAATAAATGTTTACTAATATTTACCATATGGATTGACATGGATATCTTCATTTGATCTCCACATTTGGTGCTCACAGATCCTACACTCAAAAAATCTTCAGGTGGGAGGAGATACTCTGCCCTTTAAGGGGTTGGCAGTAGTGGCTCCCTCACTCTTTTATTCATTTTCAGACCATTGTGAGCTTTTGCAGTTTTCCTGTGCTTAGTTAAGTGGATTTATTGATTGTACTACCTCATTTTAACTAAATGAACCCCCATGATGGATATGTGGATTTAAAAGAGTCCTACCAAGAAACCTCTGATTGAAGACTATATTAATTATAGTAAGCCTAAGTGAGCACAGAAAATGGCTAGACTGATATCTCCCTGAAACCTAGCACAAGTTTATTGTCAGCCATGTTTTGAGGTAAAATCAATGACAATCTAATTAGATCTGACGTAGTCAATCACATTGTTTTTGCTAAAAAAAAAGTTAGCAAAGGGTTTTGTGTGTGTGTGTGTGTGTGTGTGTGCATGCATGCTTTTCTGTAGCAAAAAATAAAAATTTTTTGTATTGTTCATATATGCATTAAAATGTAAACATTTAAATATTATTTGTCATTTTAATGTATTTTAATATTGTTTGTGTACAGAAGTAGGTATAATATGTATGTATATGTAATCTAAGTAAATATACAAATACTGTGAGTGCTGTGCCTACATTTTTCTTACAGGTGTATGAATTTGGAGACTACTACCACGGGCATTGGGGAGCATAGAAGGGTTTTAACAAAGTCAGATTTTCATTTTAGAAAGATTTCTGGCTTCAGTTTGGGAGGGTAGATGTATATGAGGCAAAGAAACTAGTGGTTTGGGGAAGTTATAAGGGCCTGAACTAAATGTATTAGTCTGCTCAGGCTACCATAATAAAATAGCACAGACTAGGTGGCTTAAACAACAGACATTAATTTTCTCACAGTTCTGGAGACTGGAAGTCCAAGATCAAGGTGCCAGCAGGTGTTGATGTCTGGTGAGAGCTCTCCCATTGGATTGCATATGGCTGGCTTCTTGCTGTGTGCTCACACTTCCTTTCCTTGGTGCTCACACTGGAGAGGAGTGAGCTAGCTCTCTGGAGTCTCTTCTTCCAAGAACACTAATCCTATCCGATCAGGGCCCCACCCTTATGACCTCAATTAACCCCAATTACTTCCTTCAAGTCCCCATTCCCAAATATAACCACACTGGGGGATAGGGCATCAACACATGAATTTTGGGAGGCTACAAACATTCGGTACATAACACTGAGAAAGTGATAAAATGACATAAGTGATGGAAATGAGGAGAGAGAATTAAGATTAAAATTTACAGAATTTGATGATTAATTAATTGTATAGGGAGAGGGAGGAACACGTATCTTCTTATACACATCTATTTATACATATTTACTTCTCTGAGAGTTCTGTGATTTTTTAAAGTTGTGTGAGCTTTGGTAAGTCAATTTACTTCTATGAATAGATAATATTCTCAACTGTGAAGGTCTCACAGGTTTGTTGAGGGAGGGGCTATATGATAACATAGTATTGTGCCTGGCACATAGTAGGAATACAATAAATGTTAGGTTCTGTCCTTTCTCTCCTCCTGATCTTCATGCAAATGGTAACTGGGTTCCCTCACAAGGTTTCCCACCTGTGATTCCAGAAGTGCTGGAACAGCATCCAGGGATTCACTAGCACTGTATGAAGTGTTCAGATAAATTTTTCAAGCTCATTTGATCTCTCCCAGGGGATTTCAAAAAAGTCATTGTCAGGGTGGAAGCTGGAGAGGGAAGAAGAGGAGGTTATGAGCATCACTGAGCAGGACCATTCACAAAAGGAGTTTCTGTCATCTCTGGGGGATAATGATGGTATTGGTAGTGCCTTGTTCCCCGGGGTCCCTTGCCATATAGGTCCCTGAGAGTCTCCTCTGTGTCCAGAGAGGTTAATTATTGTGGAATAGAGAAGAGAATCATAGTGGGGAGGTGAGGGTAGGGGACAAATCTCATTAATAGAGAATGAGAGCATGCACAGGTGTGGAGGGAGGGAGAATTGGTAACTCCACAGCAACACACTTGACTAGAGGCCACTTACTGCTTGGGTGCTTGTTGCCAAGCAACTCCTGGAGACACGTGGGAAGAGAAGAGTGGGAGAGGGCCTTCTACTACCTCCATGTGGGGCCCATTGCAGGGGATATTGGGTCTGGTGCTGGCCAAGGGAAAAATCCGGGGGTCTGTGGGATGACTGAGCTGACACACCACTGTGGAGTCCTGCATTCCAGTCCTGGCTCTCCCTGAAGTTCAGTCATTGTGTGATCTGGAATAACCCCTCCCCTCCATGGACCTATTGGGACCTATTTCCCCAACTATCAAAGGGAGAAAATAATCCTTCTTCTTCTTGCCTCATGGGATGTTGTGAAGTTCAAGGGAGGATATGGAAAGGAAAGCCCAAAGAGAACTATGAAGTTTTGAGTAGATCAGAAGGACTATGGATATTGTCAACCATGTGAATTCTTCCTGTACATGCTTTAAATCATTCTTTGTGTCTTCCCACCTTCCCTCTGACCCACGGAGGTAGTTATCTCCTTAAAGAATGGGTGGTTGAGCCCAGAGATGTCAAGTTACTTGTGCGGAGCCAAACAGTAAACTTCATTCTTTTAAATAGACATTCATCTGGTACTCCCTCTGTGCCAGGCATTGTGCTAGCAGTGGGGAAACACCCTTCCTGCTCTCCTGGAGTTAACGCTGTAGCAGGAAAGATAGATACTAAGTACATGGGTGAAAAATATCTAATTTCATCTGTGGTAAGGGCCGTGAAGGAAAAAAAAAATAGACTTGTTTCAAACTCAAGCACTGAGTCACAGAGCTCAGGAATCGCTGAACTGTGACTTAGGTCTCATACCCCACATGCAGCTGGGGTCAGGCTCAATTCTATTCACAATTTAAAAGGCTGATGACCTTCGTCACACCAGCTCACTCCAGGCCTGGTCTCTGTCAGGGGACGTGGTGGCAGGGGCCTCCACTGTGGAAGGACAGAATGTCCTCCTTCTCGCTCCCACCAGTGAGGCTTTTTTTGGTGACCTTCTTGTCAAGAAAACTTTAAAGATAGGAGCGTCTCATGTGTCCAGGGTCACTTGTATAGAGACTGGGGAATGGACTGGCTGGTCTAACATTTTTCTATCGGGAGTTTGAGAACTCTGTGTTTTGTGAAGGATTTAAAGGCCACTGTCCTCACTCCTGGGCTTGTCCTGGTATTGCTATTCACCATCCTCTTTCTCTCTCTGCAACTCCCTCTTCTGAAACCCTCAGTCACTACGGTGCTTGCATGTACCTCCATTATTCTACTTGTTTTGTTGTGTTGGTGATGATTTTTTTTTTTTTTTTTTGGCCACACCGTGAGGCTTGCGGGATCTCCGTGTCTGACCAGGGATTGAACCCAGGTCCATGGCAGTGAAAGCACGGAGTCCTAACCATTGGACTGCCAGGGAATTCCCTTTGGTGATGATTTTGAAAAGATAATGTGTATAAAGCACCAGCGTAGTCTTTGGCATGGAGTAAACACTAAACAAATAGTAGTTTTTATTAAAGTTCTAGGGAGATCAAGAAATGATACTCCTTGTCTTCCCCCCTTAAGTCTGGAACCAACTGAGAGATAGATACAAGAGTCAGAGGGATGGGGACTAATGTGACAGCCTTCTTAGTGATAAAACTAGGATGAAGCACATGGCCCAAGTCTTCAGGGAATTGGAGCTGGCTAATACTCCACTCTGAAGTCAGATAGACATACAGACCCAATCACAGGCCGACATGAGTGGCTAGCTGTCACTAGCCCCTACAACATGCACCCAGGGTCAAAGTCCATGTGGCCCAGACTTACTAATGCTTAAGGCTTGAAACATTCCACCTAGGTCTACAGTAGAAGCCTCGATCTCCATGGACAGTCTTCTTCATGGAGGGGGAAAGGAGGGTCCCTCCTCCAACAGCTCTTTTTATAATTAAAGAAATAGAAGTAAGCATTCGCTCCAAAGAGAGGTTGGGCAGAATGATGAAATCTGGGAAAAATAGGAGGAGTCTTAGGGGGTTTCGTGGAAATCCTAAATTCCATAGTGTTGAGAGTGACTCCCTACATAACCAGGAGCTGAGAACAATAAGACTAGGGTGAGATAGGCTGTTGGTAGTCAGCTAGTTTCTTTCACTCACTAGCCAACCACCCACATAGCTGCCTCAATGACATTTAGGTTACCACATGGCTTTGGAATCACTTATAAATATTAAAATGTGAATATCAAATCTGGGAATGTCAAAGACCTATATCTTAGGACCAACAATATAAGAGTATAATAAAATGTAATGGAGGGCTTCCCTGGTGGCGCAGTGGTTGAGAGTCCGCCTGCCGATGCAGGTTTGTGCCCCGGTCTGGGAAGATCCCACATGCTGTGGAGCGACTGGGCCTGTGAGCTATGGCCGCTGAGCCTGCGCGTCCGGAGCCTGTGCTCCGCAACGGGAGAGGCCACAACAGTGAGAGGCCCACGTACCGCAAAAAAAAAAAAAAAAAAAGTAATGGAGCTTAGGAATGTGGGGAAAGGCCATACCAGAAACCCAGACTAAGGAGGATTGTGGCTCTTGAGCAGTCATTTAACAAATATTTACTATGCCAGACAATGGGGCTAGAGAAGTTAATATGAATATGACACATTCTCTGCTCTCCAGGAACTGGTGAGAATGAATTTACCTCTGAGCTCCAAAAGTGAAGTAAAATGAGTAACATAATTCTCTTGTTCTGTTAAAGGAAGCAAACTGGGACATCAAGAGAGATTGACTTTTCCCTTGTGTATTTAAGAATAGATAATAATGGATTATTATACATGATTGGTCAACTGTTTAATGGGCATCTGCATTTGTTTCCTATTGCCTCTCTGACACATTACCATAAATTTAGTGGCTTGAAACAGCATGTATTTATTATCTTATAGATCTGGAGGTCAGAAGTTCAAAACGGATGTCACTGGGTTAAAAATCAAGGTGTTGGCAGATTTGTGTTCCTTTTGGGGGCAAGCGGAGAATCCATTAACTTGCCTTTTCCAGCTGCTAGAGGCTGCCTGCATGCCTTTGCTCAGGGACGCTTCCTCCATCTTCAAAGCCAGCGGTATAAATTCTGTCAACTTCTGTCTCTCTCTGACCTTCCTGCCTTTCTCTGATAAGGACCCATATGATTACCTTGGGCTCTTCTGAGTGATCCAGGATAATCTTCCCATCTCAAAACCTTAATTTAATCACATTTTCAAAGTCCCTTTTGCCATGCAAGGTAACATATTCATAGATTCTGGGGATTAAGACATGGATATCTTTGGGGGACCATTATTCGGACTACCACAGCATCCATTAATAACATGGAAATGATCTAATATAAATTCTCCCCATTTTTCAAGGCTCTAACTCAGGTTCCCTCTTCTCTAATGATAGCCCCCTCTGCTAACTCCCTGAAACAGGTGCTGTCTCTGTCTTAGGCTAAGACTACCTGCTGAGAATGCCTGTCATCTTCTTAGGTGCCAACAAGCCTGTGAGCTTAGAGCTTATCACATCTCAGTCTCATTCTAGACATGAGGAGGCTGAGGTCCAGAGAGAGATAGGACTTACTAAGGGCTCATTCCAAAACTCCTTATGCCACCTTCAGAAAGTTGAAATCTGGCCACCAGAACATAATGGGGACCCAGAGAGACTGAGGGGCAGCACAGAAGAGGCCAGAGGCTGAACAGGAACATGAGAGCTGCGACAGGTCCCTGTGGCTCCAGGAATATGGAAACACTTGCTGAGTACAACATCCTGTACTTAGCTCTTACAATATTCAGAATTGATTTTTCTAGGCAGCAAGTTTCCTGGTGTGGCTGCAGAGACATGTTGACACTTTCATCTTCCCGAAGCCAGTAGGAACCAGCTGCTGGGGAGGTTTAATCAGATTTTTAAAATCACAACAAAGACTATAGGAGGTCAAATCAGAATTGCAGGCATAGTCCACCTTTGTAATTTGCAAATTAATTAACCAGCAATCCTGATTGGCTATTCAAGGGACCTCCACACTTTGGGGCCACCACTGCCTTCCCTCCACCCAAACTGGTGTGGGGGAAAAAGAAATTTGCACATTCATTCAATAAACATGTGTCACATGCCTATTAGGTGCCAGGCACTGTCATCATAGGGCAAATAAACAGCTACAATACAACATAAGTGATATAAAGGGATGAAGAAAGTGCTGTGGGAACACAGGGAAAGGAGCTGCTACCTCTACCTAGAAAAGTTATTTTCCGCTTCACAAAAGAGGGGGCATTTGAACTGGGTGTTGGCAAATGAGTAAGAGTATTTCAGGTTAATGCTGGGGAAGACCTTTACAAGCCAAAGAAAAGACAGGCGCAAAATCACAGTTGCTTTCAAGGACCCATTTTGTGCCTGACTGTGGTAGGCTCTGCAGGGATTCGTGAGACAACATCCCTACCTCTAAGGGGGCGCTCACGTAGTACGAGAGGTATAGAATGTACACAAATAGCGACGATGCTACAGATACGAATGATGCCTTGAGAGAGGTACAGAAAGTTTTGAGAAGTTCAGAGAGGGAGTGCTCCCTCTAAGCTTGAGAGCATCAGAAAGGGCTCCATGGAGGAGGTGGCTTTATGGTAATGCAAGTTGGCTCTAGCATGTAATAACATCCTCAGAGGCTCTCCGTCTCATTCATCCAGCTCTGTGGTCCAGGCTGATCTCAGTTTTTGACTCAGCGGCAGTGTGCTGACATCCCTGCAATTATTTGTATGTTCAAGAAGCAATGCAACACATTGTTGGGGGTGCAGCCTTTGAAGCGAGCCAATCCTGTGCTCCAAACCCACTTCTGCCACTGTCACCTTGTTCAAGTCCCATTATTTCCTTGTACTTCACTTTCTTCTTTCTAAAATAAAGGTAATTTTAGTAACAACCACATGGTATTGTTGAAAGAATAATACAAGATAATCCTTAGCCTAGTGGCTGGTACATAGTAAATGATCCTTAATTGGTAACCTTTATTCTTAATAACTCTGTTACTCTCAAGGGTTGATTTGTGGCAACTGGGAGTCTGAATGTGATCTGAGCTAGACTCTGCATCCTTTTTAGGAGCACAGGTTCTGGATGCGCAGGCTCAGTGGCCATGGCTCACGGGCCCAACCGCTCCGCGGCATGTGGGATCTTCCCGGACCGGGGCACGAACCCGCATCCCCTGCATCGGCAGGTGGACTCTCAACCACTGTGCCACCAGGGAAGCCCCCCAAAAGTATAATTGATATACCAAAAACTATACATATTTAATGTATATAATTTGATGGGTTTGGACACATGCATATACCTGTGAAACCACCACCACAATCAAGATAATAGACTTATTTATCAACTCCAAAAGTTTCCTTGTGTCCCCTCACCCCCTCTTTTTTTTTTAGTAGTAAGAACTGTTAACGTGAGGTTTACCCTCTTAACAAATTTTTAAGTACACGGTACAGTTTTTTTAACTATAGGCATTATGTTGTACAGCAGATCTCTAGAATTGCACCTTTTTAAAAAAATTAATTTTATTTTTGGCTGCGTTGGGTCTTCATTGCTGCACGCAGGCTTTCTCTAGTTGTGGTGTGCAGGCTTCCCATTTCAGTGGCTTCTCTTGTTGCGGAGCACTGGCTCTAGGTGCGTGGGCTTCAGTAGTTGTGGCACGTGGGCTCAGTAGTTGTGGCCCGTGAGCTTAGTTGCTCCGTGGCATGTGGGATCTTCCCAGACCTGCATTGGCAGGCAGATTCTTAACCACTGCACCACCAGGGAAGTCCAAACTTGCATCTTGTGTAACAGAAACTTTATACCAATTGATCAACTCCTCTTTTCCCCTCCCCTCAGTCCCTGGAAACCACTGTTCTATTTTCTGCTTTTATTTGACTATTTTAGATATCTCATATAAATAGAATCATGCAGTATTTGTCCTTCTGTGATTGGCTTATTTCACTTAAGTTAATGTCTTCCAGGTTCATCCATGTTGTTACAAATGGCAGAATTTCCTTTTTTAAGGTTGAATAATATTCCACTGTATGTTTATACCACATTTTCTTTATCCATTCATCTATCAATGAACATTTGGGTTGTTTCCATATCTCAGCTATTGTGAATAATGCTGCAATGAACATAGGATTGCATATATCTCTTTGAGGTTCTTATTTCAATTCTTATGGGTACATACCCAGAAGTAGAATTGCTGGATCGTATGGTAGGTCTATCAAAGGACTTGAATAGACATTTCTCCAAAGAAACATACAAAAGGGCCAACAAGTATATGAAAAATGCTCAGCATCACTAATCATTAAGGAAAAGCAAATCAAAACCAGGAGATATTTCCTCATACCTGTTAGGGTGGCTATTATAAAATTAAAAAGATAATAAGTGTTGACAAAGACTGGAGAAATTGGAGCCCTTGTACACTGTTGGTGGGAATGTAAAATGGTGCAGCCACTATGGAAAACAGTATGGAGTTTCCTCAAAAAAATCTTTGAAGGCTTTGGGTTTTACTCAGGATGAGGTGGGAGGGTTTTGAGCAGTGGAATTACGTGATCTGACTTATATTTTTTAAACTAAACTTTATTTTTTGATAATTTTAGATTTATAGAAAATTTCCAGTGATAGTACAGAGAGTTCCCATATATCCTTCACCCAGTTTCCCTAAGATTAACATCTTATATAACCATGGTGCATTTGTCAAAAGTAAGAAATTAAAATTGGTACAGTTTTATTAACTAAGCTATAGACTTTACCTGAATTTCACTAGTTTTTCAACTAATGTTCTTTTACTGTTTCAGGATCCAATCCATGTTGCACTTAATAACATTTTAAAAATTGAGATATAATTCATATATCATAAAATTCACCCTTTTAAAGTATACAGTTTGTGAGTATTCACAAAATTGTGCAACCATCATTACTAATTCCAGAACATTTTAGTGTCTTACATTTTAATATTTAACGGGATTGCTCTGAGGCAGACTTATGTCTATTTCAAGAATAAATTCTAAACCGACAAAGGGCAGAAGCCGGCAGGATCAGTTAGGATTTGTAATAATCCAGGCTAGGAATGATGGTGGCTTGAAGTAGGGGAGTAGCAGTGGTGGTAGTGAAGGTGGTCTGTGGTGGTAGTGAGAGTGTGTATACACTGAAAATATTGTTAACAGGATTTGCAGATGAATTGGATGTGGGAGAGAAGGAAGGGGAGGAGTCAAGGATGATCCCACATGTTTGCGCTAAGCACACGGAAGGTTGATGATGCCTCTGACTGAGATATGGAAGACTTCAGGGAAAGCAGGATTTGGGGAGACAATTGGGGACTGAGTTTTGGTTATGCTCAGTTTTAGATGCCTATTAGATAACCAAGTAGAGATACAGAATAGGCTGTTGGATAAATGAATCTGCAGGTCAGGGCAGAGGCCCTGGCTGGAGATATAAATTAGCAAGTCATTAGCATAGAGGTGGAATTTAAAAGAAGCCAACAAGGTCAAAAAGGGAAGGAGTGAATATAGAAACATTCTAAGGACGGAGACCAGAGAAATTCCAATACTAAGATGTTGTGAAGATGAGGAAGAATCGCAAAGGAGACTGAAAAAGAGCAAATGAAAAGGAAATGTGTGGGGCCTTTGCAGCCAAACAGGGAGAGAGTTTTCCAGAGGGAGAAGAGATAACTGTGTCCAATGCTGCTGCTTAGTCTATATGAGGACTGAGACTTGACCACTGGATCTAGCAGCAGGGAGTTCATTGGTAACCTTGATGTGACCTGTTTTGCTGGAGTAGTGGGGATGAAAGCCTGCTAAGAGTGGGAGAAGAGAAACTGGAGACACCAAGTGTACATAGCCCTTTCAAGGATTTTTGCTCTTTGGAAAAAGAGACCACTGAGTGGTAGCTGAAGGTGAAGGGGGATGTGAGTCAGAAGAGGTTTTTGGTTTTTGGTTTTTAAGGTGGGAGAAGTAGCTGTGTGTTTGTGTGCTGGCGGAACAATCTAATAGAGATCAATAAACCAAGCAACCAACAAAGAAATAACACAGAACTGACACTATAGGAGAGAGAAGAGAGTTTCTGGGACAATATCCTTGAATTGGTGAGAGGAGATGGGATCACAAGCAGAGCGCGAGTCCTTGCTAGGAGCACAGACTGTGCATCCATATTAACATGGCAGAGCACAGAAGGAGTGGCCACGGGTGCAGCTAGGGGCTATGTGTGCTGGTGGGAGTTCTCTTGGATACAATTGTTTGGTGGAATAGGAAGCAAGGTCTTCAGCTGAGAGAGGTTGGGGGAGGGCCGTAGAGATTCAAGGAGAGAGGAGGAAGGTGGGAGAGTGAATAGACTAGGGAAATAAAATTTGATTGCTGACTGGCATTAAGGCTCCACTTGAAATTAGGGATCATAAATTTAAATTTATGAATTTGAAGCATGGTTGTGTGTTTTTCTCCAACCATGTTTTGCTCTGTGGGTGCAGTCATAGAATAGGCAGTGAGCTGGCTCTAATGAAAGTATTGTTTTGCTGAATGACTATGACAAAGCAATAGAGAGTCAAGAGAGTCAGGGGGGTGTGCAGGAAGCCATTGTCATAATTGGCCATAGAATTCAAGCTGGGCAGAGAAGAGGTGATGACATGAGGGCAGTGAAAAGATGATAGAGGTTTAAGACTCTTGCAGCTGGGAATCTAGAAAGAATGAGCTGGAAAGATCCTAGCGATCTGAGAGTGGGAGGTTGAAGTTCCTATTGGTACTGACAAGGTGCAGGGCATGACTGTGGGTGAGTGGCTGAGGTAGGGGTGGAGATCAGCATCACCGGAGGAGAGGAATTTGAGGGAATGAGAGTTCAAGATGTGGGAAGACTCACCTCTGTGGCTATGAAATCACCAAGAATTATGGAGAGAGTAACGGTGAAGCAGGAGCTGTTCACTGGTCAGCAGAGGGATGAGTGGGTGGCATAATCTCATGATGTGAGATCCAAAGCTGGAGGCCGTTTTGTTTTTTGAAGGAGGGAAAGAGAATTATCTGCAGGCAGGGGTGAAAAGCAATAACATGTATCCCACTTTCTGGCCCAGAGATTCAAAGGTGGTGAGAGAGGAGCAACCATCAGTTTGGAGGCTTTGGGAGAAGCCGTGTCCTCGAGGAGAACCAGGTTTCAATCACAGCAGGGAGGTGAAGAAAACACCCAGACCAGAGGTTGAGGAAAATGAGATTTTCCTGATGACCGACTGTGGGTTTCAGAAGGCCCAGGGAAAGGTTTCAGTGGGAAGAGGAGAAGATAGGATTAGAAAAGATGATGTACGGAGCTGTATGGGAACCAGAGTGCAGTAATTAGGGATGGCCTGGGAGACTTGGGCTTCTTGTCATGAAGAAGTGCTTGCCATGACTCACATGAATAGAGGGATAAAAGGTGCAACAAACCAAATTGTAACGCAGACAGATGGCGCCAAGGCAGACAGTGGTTATGAAGAGGGATAAGGGCCTTGCTTCCTCTTTTTTTTTTTTATGAGTTTTTAAAAAAATTTTTTGGCTGCACCACCCAGCAAGTGAGATTAGTTCTCCAACCAGGGATCGAACCGCCATCCCCTGCATTGGAAGCGCAGAGTCTTAACCCCTGGACTGCCAGGGCAATCCCGGGCCTTGCTTTCTCTTAATCCCTGCTTTTAGAGGCCCAGAGGCTGGCAGAGCTGCCATTCTTACTCAGAATGCCTCCCTCTCCATTTCACACATCTGTAATTATTGTGGCAATAATCAGCAACCACCATTTATGTAAAATAGCCTCACCAGTAAAATGGGGCTAATGATACCTCCCGCAGGGTTCACGTGAGCTGACAGTGGCCCTGGCTAGTGGCCAGCACTGTGCTCAGTGCTTTTAGCAACTCATGTCATCCTTACAACAACCTTGTGAGCTAGATATTGTTATTATCCCTGTGTTACAGATAAGTAAACTGAGGTCCAGAGGAGTTAGGTAGCATACTAAGTTCATAAAATAGTAAGTGGTAGAGTCCAGATTTTAATCTAGGTATATTTGACTTCAAAACCCATGTATGCCCCATGCCCTGTACCCCACCCTCCGTGTTATATCTTTACATACATAAGGACTTGGGTGCTCAGAAAGCACTCAATAGATGGTGAAATTGTTAAGAGTTATAATTATTGGGCAGCAACTATATATTGTACAGGTATTTTACACGCCTTTTTTTTCTTTTTTAAGTCATTGCAATGATGGTGCACAAAACAGATGAGAAAACTAAGACTCAAAAGTTAAGGAACTTGACCAGATATTATCAAAATTAGTAAATGGCACAACAGGAATTCAAAAGTAAGGCTGTCTGCCGCCAGAATTTGTGTTCTATTTACAGTCACCTGCCTTCCCCATTCTTCCCATTGCCCTGTGATGCCCCAGGGACCTCACAGGTGGTTGAGAGTCAGTGTCACAGCTGAAACTTGGAGTTGCGTCTCCAAGGAAACACTCTCAGAAAGGGATGGGTTACCTGTTACAAACTATCTCCTGTTAACTTTCTAGCTCCCCTCCCTTTCTACCAGCCCTGGTCTCTCTCCAACCCCTACAGCTTCACAGGTGATTGTAATGGGCATCGCTGATCTACAGGTATGTCATTAAGCGGCTTGACACAATGTAGTGCTCTGTGTGGAGCTGCTGCACGTTCTGGCAGAGTGGGAGGAGGGGTGGGGACTTCCTTAGTTGTGGCAGAAGTAAAATGAAAACATGGCACCGGCAGTGTGACAAGTTATGATGTCTCTGAATCTCCGTTTCCTCAGCTGTAAAATAGGAATAACATTAATGGCTAGTTCTTAGTAGTGATGTAAAGATTAAAGAGACAATATAAGGAAAGGACCTAGCACGGTGCCTATAACATATTAGGTGCTCAATAAACTTGCCCACAGTCGCACAGTGAGTGGTAGAGCAGGATAACTTCATGAATGTTCTATTGTGCTGTACTGTTGTGATTGGTCTTGGTCACTGCCGTTTTTGAGATTGAAGCCACGGCATTTCCAGGGTCGAGTTCATCAGCAGAGAAATTAGGTATGAGCCATGGACCTTTTACTCCCATTTTCAGTGGGGGATGGAGAGAGCAGCAGTGCTCTGCTCCTGAAGATGCCCAGTTACCTTCAAAGGCAAGAGATTCGCCTAGCTTGCTTGGGTCCTGCCTGATATGCTGCTAAGGGCAGGGTCAGGAGTCGAGGAGGCCCCTCGACTGAGGATTTATAATTCCTTGCTTCTGCAGACTCCCCTTTCCCCCACACCATGGCCCAGCACCATTGCCCCACACCTTGGGTTGCCAGGTGACAGCTGGAAACTCTTACCCTCTCTGTATGCCTGTGCTTCTCATCTTCCTCTGTGAAGACTGTCAACTCTGTGTTAATGACGCAGAGGCTCTGAGCTCAGGCCCGGGGTGGAGGTGGAGGAGAGGGGAGATGATGGGAGGTCAAGTCCAAGGAGGTGTCTATGCTCCCTCTCTTGAGCACCCCAACCATTGCCACCAGCTTCAAACTGAGGCTGCTCCTTTATTCTTCTCAGCTCTTGTCCTACTCATCCAGTTGTTCATAAGAACCATTAATTCTGTCCCCCAAATTTCTCTTGAATGCATCCCCTCCTCAGTTCTGTTCCATAAACATTTATCCAGAGCAAACTGAGCCTGGCGCTCTGCTGCTTTCCTACCTTGGATTCTTGTTCTCTCCCCCTTAGACTCTATCAGCAGCCCCAATGGATCTCCCTGCCCTCAGTCTTGCTCCCTCCAAATTCTCTCTGATCATTGTCACTCCACTGCTTAAAACCCAGGGAGGGCTGCCCACCCACACCCAGTAAACTCCTTGCCTGGCATTCCAGGCCCTTTCTTGCCTTCCCAGTTCCATCTTCAGTCACTCACCCTTCAGGCAGTCCACACTCCACCCATGCATTCTCCAAACTGCCAATCCAAACACAGGATGCATTTAAAAAAATCCAAACTTTATTTTTTAGAATAGTTTTAGATTTGCAGAAAATTTACAAACAATTGTGTGAAGAGTTCCCATTTACCCCCTACCCAGTTTCCCCTATTATTACCCCCTTACATTAGTATGGTACATTTGTGCTAATTAACCAATATCGATGCCTTATTATAAGCTGACATCCATAATTTATTCAGATTTCCTTAGTTTTTTACCTAATATCCCCTTTCTGTTCCAGGATCCTATCCAGGATACCATAATGCATTTAATTGCCATGTCTCCTTAGGCTTTTCTTGGCTGTGAGAGTTAGGATGCAATATTTTGCTACTTCCTTCCCCCTCTCCTTAGAGATTACCCCTCCTCCCCATTTCTCGCCAGCAAACTTCCATTTGACTTTAAAGACTCAGTTCAAGTATAACCTCCTCTGGGAATCCTTTCCTGACCCACCTCTCGCCGAGCCTGGGTTAAAGGCCCCTCCTTTACTTCCAACACTTACCACCTGTATTGTGTCTGGAACTTACCTGTCTTCCTCTCAGATTGCAGGCTCCCTGAGGTCAAGGGCCAGGTCTGATACATGTCTATAGCTCCATCACACAGCATAAGGCCTGGCAAGGAGTAAGCATTCAATAGAAGTTTGCAAAATAAAAGTGAGTTCTCAGGCTGAGCTTTATACCTCTCAAAGTCAAGGCCAGCATTCTCCGTGTACCTGACACGTCCAACCCTTCTCTTGGCCCCAGATCAAGTTTTACCTCCCCAGGAACTCCTCTAGCCTGTTCTGCCCCTCAGTGGCTGGGAGGCTTGGGGTTTCTTTCGGGTTAGTCTCTGTGGAATGGACATGCTGCTTTCTTACCTGCTTTCCTCTCAGAGCCCTCTGGATACCAGTCTAGTCAGATCATCTGGCACATCTGATCTCATTTGATCCTGAGGAGGATATTGTCACCCTCATTATATACACGAGGATGCTGAGGCTCAGAGAGGTAAAGTGTTTGTGCTTTACTAGAGGTCACACAGCTGGATTACCTGAGACTTGAACCCAAACTTCTGTGACTCACCTCCAAACCTTCCCACTGGACCACACAATTTCCACATATAAAAAGTGAGACCTAACCACAAGCAACAATTAAGTGCTGTTTGGGAGCCATTCCAGTATATCCCAGTCTCTTCTGCAGGGAATGTTCTAATAGGGCTTCAGGCTGAACCCACAGTTCCATAAACTGGCTGAACATTTCAATTTTCTCCACTAGGACTTGGGGAGGAAGAGAAAAGGGAAGTAAGAGAGAAGAGAAAGAGTGAATAGAGAAAATCAGAGGTGATTCTAAGGTTGGACATTGTGTCCAGGCTCCCATGAGGTGCCATTTTGTGGGGAGAGAAAACGTACTCTTTGGATACTATCCGCCCGCACTGTCATGTTGCTGTGTCAACTGATTGAGCCCAAGGCCAGCTACCAGCAGAGGCATAATTAGCCCTTTAATTTCCTTCCATCGGAAGTTTCCTCAGGCAGTTATCAGCCCTGCTTTCTTGGATTCCCCCTTCTTTGCACTTTCCTACAGCTCCAGCTCTCCAGGAATCTGAGGCCTGTCCTGGATGTGGCACCAGGGGAAGAACAGCAGATTATCAAGGGCAAACCGTCAATTAAATGATTATGACTAATGTTTATACAGAACTTTACAGATACCCAAGCACTATCACAACACACTTCATTTTATCTACCCAACAACACCAAGGAAAGGATATTCATTTTGCAGCTAACGAATGGGCTCAGAGAGTTAGATAACTGGTTCAAGGTCACGTGCCAGGAAGCAGCAGGCTGGAATTTGAACTCAGATGTGCCTAACCCCCAAATCTATACTCTTACCACTGCCCCTTACAGTACCCACTCATTAATGCTTGCTGTGTTTAATTAAATGACATGTAAGTGCTAAAGAACACTAAAATTAAGGGGATGATGAGAATGAGGATTTTAAGAGGCTTCTTGGGGAGGTGATTCCCCCACCCCCTGAGATGGAAACAGAAATGGTGCCAAGGTATAGAATTTTTAAAAAATGTATATATATAATATATGTTGCATATTTTTGGTCTTGTTCCCAAAGGGATTTAAATGGCAGAGAAAGATTAGACAGAATGAGGGACTTCATCTTTTTTTTTTTTTTTTCAGTTTGGTCAGACTCTAGGCTGATTTTTTTTTCTAAGTATGCTGCTCCAAATTATCTCCCAGCAGTTCAGTCAATACTATAAAACAAAAAAAAAACAAAACTAGAAGAGCTTATAGTCTGGTGGAGGAGACAAACACCTTGGCAATTCATATTTCATTAGAGAGAGGGTAGAAAAGGGCTTAGGAAGGCTGTGAGGTCAGATTGTCTGGTTCAGATCTTTAACCAGCTGTATGACCTAAGGCAAGTATTTAACCTCTGTGTCTCAGTAACTTCACCTGTAAAATGGGTATAATAATGGAATCTCTCTCCGAAAGTTGTAAGAATTTGCATAGTAACTGACATACTCTTAGTCTCAACAAATGGCAATCAGTCATCACTTCCACCTATGGGTATTGGAGGAAATGTGACTCATTGAGGAGGAAGCATTTTAACTGAATTCTGAGTAGTGACTGGTTCAGCAGGGCAGGGGATCAGGCTGATCCAGGCAGAGGGAGCAGCATGAGAAAAGCAAAGAAACTTTGAGGAACACAGTGTTTGGGACCTGGGGGATTAGCCCAGCGTGGTTAGAACCTGAGGAGAAAAAAATGGGAGGGGTGGCATAAGCTTAAGGCAGTGAAACTGCTAGATTAAAAAACCAGGACTAAGTGTAGCATTCTAACATCCTGGAAGGCAGTATAGCACAGGGTTTAAACTCCCAGCTCCAACATTTGTTAGTTTGGGTGAGTACTTAACCTCTTTGTGCCTCAGTTTCTTTATCCTACCTGCCTCAAAGAGCTGATTATGAGGACTGATGAATAATGCATGAAAAATACTTGTCACAGTGCCTGACACTTGGTAAATACTCATTTCATGTTAGCAGTTATTATTATTACTATTTATCCTGACTCCTTAGAGCTAGAAGGGGCCCTAAAAATCATCTAGTCTAATATCCCTGTTTTAAAGATTGAGAACCCAAGGCCCAGAGTGTGTGTGGGGATGGTATTCATAAGCCCACAAAGCAAGTTAATGATCGAATTAAATCATACCCAGGCCTCCTGACTCCTGGCCTGCACCATGTGGCTCCCTTACTATCATCAGGCTGCCTCTGACAGGTTCCCCCTCCCTCTTCAGATGATTGACTCCCCTCCCTTGTAAATAAATTTCAAGGCATTTGCTTTGTGGAGCTGAGTGTTTATCCTATTTTTAGAACACTCTGGCACCTGTATGCAAATGTTCCTCAGGGGACTTGTCTGCTATGGTGACTTGGGCCAACTCCCAAAAGAAAGCAGCTATGAGACCAAAGGGAAAACACAGCCTGGGGCAGGATGGAGATCCTGGACTGTCTTTCTAGTTAAGTCCCAGAAGTCCTAGGGAGTTCATTCTAATCTCTTACTTACCCTGTATATGTCAACTCCATATATCTCTGTTTGGAAATGAGTTCATAAGAGGGTCTCTGGGCCAGGCTTCCATCCAAGGTTTTGGACTTAGGATGTTGTGTCAGAAGGTGCCATGGAACCCAGGCCTGTGGACATTCACATTTATTTAGCTCTGGTGCTGGCTCAGATTCTGAGGAATTATTTCTTACTATCAGGAAAATGGAAGCAATGTGGGGGTTTGGAGACAGAAAGGCTTTATCAGACAACCTGATGGTTTTGCCCTGCAGAGCTGGAGAGAGATGGGACTCGTGAGATGACAAAGAGGGGAGAGCAAGGCCTCAAATACCTCCCCCGTAGAGATCGGAGTCCCCTGGCCCTTGACATAAGCAGCAGTGTCCCCATCCTCAAAAGCCTCACCATTTAGCACACACTTACTGAATGTCCTCTAGGCAATGGGCCCTATTGTTGGGTGCCACTAAATCCCTCAGTGGTTCCCTATTCTCTTCCAGACAATGTCCAAGTGCCTGGCCTGGCATTCAATACCTCCATGATATAGCTCCAACCTCACTTCCTATTTTAAGTACTGTGTTTCAGAAATTGAAAACGCTATCAATTGTAAGATATATCCTTATTTCAGAAATGCTAAAACGTGAAAAGAAATGGGCATCTTAAAATCCATATAATATTGTATTTACACTCAGGTGAAAATGGAACTGCTTGTACTCTCCCCAGATGCCATGCTGTTTTAGGCTTTACTATTTTTCTTTTCTTTTTACCTGTTTATAATGGAAAATTTCACACATACGCTCAAGTAAGGAGACTAACTAGTACTTGAACACCACCATTCATCTACAATGATGATCAACTCATGATTTATCTTCCATATTTTTCCCATATTTCCTTCTCCTTGGACTATTAATAATAATAGCAACTGCCATTAATCATTATGGGTTTAGTTTTTCTTAATTATAAAGGTAACATATGCTCATTAAAAAATACTTTGAAATTATATCCAAGCATAAAGAAGAAAATATTACTGACATTGTGGTTGGTTTCTTTCCAGTTTCTTTTCTATGAACTTTTAACATAGTTGAGGTCATAATGTATATTTAATTTTATATCCTGCCTTTTTGAAGGTAAGACTATGACATAAGTGCAGCTAAATTGTTAGAAAATCTTTATAAATATGTTTTTTAACATTTTTATTGGAGTATAATTGCTTTACAATGGTGTGTTAGTGTCTGCTTTATAACAAAATGAATCAGTTATACATATACATATATCCCCATATCTCTTCCCTCTTGCGTCTCCCTCCCTCCCACCCTCCCTATCCCACCTTTCTAGCTGGTCACAAAGCACCGAGCTGATCTCCCTGTGTTATGCGACTGCTTCCCACTAGCTATCTATTTTACATTTGGTAGTGTATATATGTCCACATATACACTACCACTCTCTCACTTTGTCCCAGCTTACCCTTCCCCCTCCCCGTGTCCTCAAGTCCATTCTCTAGTAGGTCTGCGTCTTTATTCCCGACTTGCCCGTATGTTCTTCATGACCTTTTTTTTTTTTAAGATTCCATATATATGTGTTAGCATATGGTATTTGTTTTTCTCTTTCTGACTTACTTCACTCTGTGTGACAGACTCTAGGTCCATCCACCTCACTACAAATAACTCAATTTCGTTTCTTTTTATGGCTGAGTAATATTCCATTGTATATATGTGCCACTTCTTTATCCATTCATCTGTCGATGGACACTTAGGTTGCTTCCATGTCCTGGCTACTGTAAATAGTATAAATATGTTTTTAATGACTTCATTGTATTTTATAGGGAAGATATACCATATCTATTCATTAACTCTTTCATCAACAATGTTTGTTGCATTTACCATATTTTGGGCACTCTAAACAGTGGTAAAGTAATGAGGCACAATCTCTGGCCTCTCAAAGTTTAGTTCTTCTCTATTGTTTGAACGTTTAACTACTTTTCAATTTGGGGCTGTTATGGATAACGTTGCAGTGATCAGTGATCATCTTTGTGTGTAGAACTTTTCCTAGGTTTCAGATTATTTCCTTTAGATAGATTTTCAGTAGTGAAATTCCTATTGTACTCTACCTTGGCCAGAATCAAATAGTATCTTAGTTTAATTTTAGCTAATTTAATAGGATAAAAATGGTATCATTATTTCAAATTGCATTTCTCTGATTACTTATTGAACAATCAACTATATGTTTATTAACCATTTGTCTTCTGCAAATTGCCTGACAAGGGTCCTATTTTTATCACCAGCAGTTTCTTAGTACAAGATCTGACTCTCATTTCCTTTTGCTTGCTGTGACCTGGGGATATATTAAGTATAATCTTGTCTCAAGCCTCTCTTTTTCCTCCTGACCCTCTCCCACATCACTTCTTCCCCCATTTCTTCCTGTCTTGAAGGGGAGTTGGGTGAGTCACCTAAAGTGTACAGCAGGTGGCAAATTAAGCGAATTCCCTAAAGAGACTTCGCAGAATGCTCTGAACGGTGCTGATGTCAATTGGTAGGCAAAAAGACTGAAGAGGAAATGGATTGACAACTGTAATGCTAAATTTGACCATGCCAAAGCAATGGGATGATGGTTAGGGATGAGGGTTCTTTCAGCAGGCATCTTTAAAATACCTGCTACGTGCCTAGATCTGTGCCAGGTACTGATGAGGGCATATTAGCTGGAGAAGACACAAATGAAATAGGTCATACTTAATAGTCAACTATGTACATGTCTAAGGCATTCAGACTAGGTGGAGATGTCCAGCAGACAGTTGGAAATTTCCATCTGAAACTTGGAAGTAAGGGGCCCAGGGGATAAAGAGCCAGTTTAGGAGACAGAGCAGGAGCAGGGGAGATGCAGGGAGAGCACTGGTGAAGTGAGGTTTCAGAGGAGCTGAGGAAAGGAGGGGTTTTGAGAAGAAGAGTATGTTTGGGGCATGTCTTCTTTGTTATTTAAGGCAACAGAGAGATAATATTACTCAGCTTCTCTCATTCATTCATTCCTTTGTTCATTCAGTATTTTTGGAATACCTGCCAGGTGCCATGTATTGCTCTAGACATTGCTCTAGACATTGTTCTTTTTATTACAGAAATAAAAGGCACAGCCCCGAATCCACAGTCTAAATGAGGAGATATAGATGAGATTGAAACAAATCCCTGATATAGGTTCTGTGATCCATTCATTCAAAAATATTTATTGAGGGGCTCCCCTGGTGGCGCAGTGGTTGAGAGTCTGCCTGCCGATGCAGGGGACACGGGTTCGTGCCCCGGTCCGGGAAGATCCCACATGCCGCGGAGAGGCTGGGCCCGTGAGCCATGGCCGCTGAGCCTGCGCGTCCGGAGCCTGTGCTCTGCAACCGGAGAGGCCACAACAGTAAGAGGCCCGCGTACCGCAAAAAAAAAAAAAAAAAAAAAAATTTATTGAACACCTAAGATATGCCAGGTGTATTGAGGGGCAATGAAAGGAACCCCTATAACTTTCAGTTTATCTGCACGAAGTAAAATGTAGTACCTACATCTTAGTGGAAATTATCTGTGAGAGGATTTGAGGTTTTTGAGGGTTTTGTGTGAGATCAAGGCTAAAAATAAGAACCAGGGCATTCATCTCTTTGAGCGCAAATTTCTCATCTGTAAAATGAGGGAGTTGACCCTATATGTACCTGTCACAGAATTTGTCATGTGTGAGGTAGCTTCCCTGCTAGTCTGAGAATTCCGAGGGCAGGGATCACGTGGGTCTTACTCACTGGCACAGTGTAGGCTCAGTAAATATTTGTGTAATTGATGACTCTCACAGGGACTTTCTAGATCTAATATTCTGTGCTCTGCTATTGCTAAAATAAAGGCCCAACTACATTCTGTGGAGGCCCAGAGAAAATGATGCTGGATCCCAAGGAACTTCCTAGAATAGGTGCCCTTTGACTTGGACCTCAAAGGTTAGATAGGATTACAGTGGGCAGGGAAGTGCTTTCGAATACCCAGTCCTGGATTCCAGTGGCCTCTTTCCTGCCCTCTGCCCTCAAGGATCTACCAGTTCCTACCTATGTGTACTTGGACTCCAGTTTTCTTACTTGTAAATCAATAGTGACAGTAATTCATGGTGTGCTGGAAAGAATACTGGATGTGGAGTCAGAATATTTGCACTTGAGTCCCAGCCTAACCAAAAAATAAGTGGCTGCGTGACCTTAGGAAAGTTACCTCTCTAAGTCTCAATTTCCCTACGTGCAAAATAAAGCAGTCAGACTGGATGACCTCAAAGATTGGTTTCTTCTGGCTCTAAAAAATCTATATCACAGGGTCGTTGTTGGGATCCAATGAAATGATGCAACAAAAATGCTTGTAAACTGTAGGGTGCTCTAAGTGTGGTCTGTACTACTGAGGACAGATGGGTGTAACACCAAGCCAGCTTTAACAGAATACTCTTTCCTTTCCTCAGTCCTCTGCTTCTCCTTGGCTACACTGAACCTCCCTGAAAAGCTCTCTCCCTCTGCTTTCCTCCCATTCCCATGGGACATAATGTCTCGGCTCCCAGGTGCTGCAAAATACAAAGGCCTTGGAGCTTGGCAGCTGTGGGTTGGGGCACAGGGTGAGGGGAAAACGAGCCCAGAAGCTCTTATTACTTGCATTCCTGGTGCTCATCATCCCCACCCCCCAACCTGGCCTGGAGGGAATGAATTGAAGAGTGGGGGATGGAGGAGTTTGGCTGGGGGAGCATGTATATAACAGGGCAGGATCCAGGGATGGAGGTCCCAGAGATAACCTCTTGCTAGCTGTGTGACCTCTTAAGTCTGTCACTGCTCTGGGCCTTCCTCTTTTTTTTTTTTTTGCGGTACGCGGGCCTCTCACTGTTGTGGCCTCTCCCGTTGCGGAGCACAGGCTCCGGACGCGCAGGCTCAGCGGCCATGGCTCACGGGCTCAGCCGCTCCGCGGCATGTGGGATCTTCCCGGACTGGGGCACAAACCCGTGTCCCCTGCATCGGCGGGCGGACTCTCAACCACTGCGCCACCAAGGAAGCCCTGGGCCTCCCTCTTTTGTGTATAACATGGAAAGGAATCAGAAATAAGAGGTGACCCTTTTCTCACAGGTGCTTTTCCAACCAATCCTGAGGTTCTAAATGAGTTTTCCCTCCTCAGCACATAATCAGCCTTTGAGTTTCATTCACCAGCATTCTTAGTAAGTGCCTACTATGTGCCAGATGCTATAGTTGAGGGCCTGGGATTTAGCTAAATAAAGATTGGGTCTCAAGATGCTCATAGGGAATTCCCGGGTGGGCCAATGGTTAAGACTCCGCACTTGCAATGCCAGGGCCCAGGTTCGACCCCTGGTCAGGGAACTGAGGTCCCACAAGCAAGCCGCGCTGTGTGGCAAAAAAAAGACGCTCATAATCTGGAAGAGGAGACAGATGAATGAACCAGTAACTATAATAAATGTGATGTGTGCGATGATATAATGCCAAATCATAAAAGGGCAGAGGAAGAAGTTACTTTGTCAGAGGAGAGGAGGCCAAGGAAAGTTTCCGAGGATGTGACCTTGAAGAAGGTTGTGAATTATAAAAGAGAAAGGGGATTTCAGGCAAAGATCAGCATATCAGGTTAAGGCCCAGGGGTGTGAAGGAGCAGTGTTTGGGAAACCACTAGTTAGGCAAAGCTGGAACTCACTGGTTCAGTGGAGGAATGGGAGGGAAGAAACTGGAAAGGAAACCTGAGTAGATCCTGAAGGGTCTACGTTCTATGGAGTTGCTTGGACCCCATCGTGTGGGCTGTGGGAAGCTGGGGAAGGGATTTAGACCCAGAGTAAGGAGATGAGATTTGGATTTTTAGAAATTCCCATCTGACATTCAGTGTGCTCTGTCAAAAATGTTGCAGTCACCCACAAAATTCACCCTTTCAACTAGTATTTTTTGGAAATCTCCCCCACCCCATGTGCCAGTGCTGTGCCAGGCACTGGAGACACAATAGTAGGCAAAACCAGACATCCTGTTCTTGTGGTCCTTGCAATTTGGCAGGGAAGACAGACTTTAATCAAATAATTACACAAATAAATACAAAATTACAGTGGGGAGGAGTGCTACAAAGAAGAAGTACATGGTGCCAGGAGAACCTGTAATTGGAGCATTTGACATTGCCAGGATGGTCAGGCCAGCTCCTCTGCTGAGCTGAGCTCCAAAGGAAGAGTGTTGCCTCAAGGAAAGGTGCTAGAAGATTCTATGGGAATGGGCTTCTCCTGCCTCAGAATCCCCATCCAATGCACATTTCTCTTTCCAGTCAACAGACACTGTAGACTTCAAGTAGGTATGTGTAGTATTCAACATTTTATCTTCGGGACCTAGCCAACACTTGCCACAGAATCAGTGCCCAGTGAAAATTTGAAAAAAAAAAAATAGAAAGGAAAAGGAGGAATACCCTCCCTTTAGACACTTTAGATATTTGAAGATAGCAGTACGATTCCCCAAAGCTTCTTCCTTCCTTCAGTTGCTTCTCCCATGTCACAGTTTCAAGTTCCCGTCACTGTTCTGGTCATTCTGTTTAATTGTGGTGCCTGTCACAGGTGATTTAAAATATCAGGGATGTAGCCCTGTGCCACATGCAATGGTCTCTTGGAGTCAGAAGACCTGGTTTTATTTAAGCCTCTTTTCATCATTCACCTCTTCAAGGCGCAGTTGTTGTTGTTGTTGTTGTGTGTGTGTGTGTGTGTGTGTGTCTGTAATGGAGATATTGGTTCTCCTCTTAAAGGATTTCTCTGGGAACTAACTGAGATAATAAGAAAAAAACTTTGTAAACTCTAAGAGCTAAACAAACCTAGAACTTAAATATTTGGAGGGCTGCCACATGAGTGAAAAATTAGATTTATTCTTTGGGTCTCCAGAGAACAGCGTTAAATCAATGGATAGAAATTACCACATGCAGCTTTCAGCTCTATGGAAGGAAGAAATGTTCTAATACTCAGAACTGTCCATCAGTGGAGTGGATGCCTTTTGAGGTGGTAGGCATCCAACATTGGGAACACTCAATGCAAGTATGCTGTAGAAGGAATTCCTTTTTTAAGTGAGCGGGTGGATTGAGTAACTTCTAAGATTTACTTTTAATTTTAGAACTCAACAATCTGATAGTCAAGACAAGTGGAGGAGCTGGGAGAGGGCATATGTGGCAGAGAGAGTAGCATGAACAGACATATGAAGCAGAAATTAGTATTGCATGTGTGGGTGACAAGGAGGGAACTCCAGAAAGAAATGATGGGTCTGTGTTGGATCAATGTTTCAATCAAGACAGAGAACATAACTAATATTGTTGAGCACCTGTGTGCCAGACACACGTGATTCCATTTAAGTTTTGTGGGTGATTTCCAGCCTTACCCTCTGGTGAAGGGGAGATTGTTGGCCTTAGGGAGTCTTAGACATGGTTGGAGGATCTCCTATCTGGAAGGTTTCAGGGTGGGCTGGGTCCTGTCCTGAGGGGCAGAGAGGGATTCAGAATTCACAGTCTGGTTGGGCTATAGGCTGTGCTGAAAATACACTCTTGTCAAAAGACCAAATTTGAATCCTGACTCTGCTTCCTTATAGCTTGTGACTCTAGCAGTTTACTTAACCTCTGTGACCCTCAGTTAATCCATATATAAAATGGGGACTCAAACTTGTCCTGCTTCAGGCTGACATAATAATTAAGAGAAATAATGTAGAGCAAAGGGCATCCCAGGAAGAGCACAGGCTTTGGAATCAGACCTAGCTTTGAATCTGTCTGCCATGAACTGGTTGCAAGATCGTAGGCAAGTTATTTAAATTTTTCTCATCTGCAAGTAAACATAACAGTATTTCGAGGCTGTTTTGAAAATTAAGTACAGTAGGAAAAGTGCTTAGCATAGTGCCTGGCACATAGCAGTTTTATTTTGTTAGTACAAATAATAGGATCCCATATATAAAGCACTTATCAAAGCGCCTGGCACATAGCAAGTGTCTGTCGGCCACACTGACAGGGCTGCTGCAGGCCAGGATGGTGGCTTGTGCATCATGGTGTCCACTCTCTGGCATAAGGCTCTGCCCATATGAAGAGCTCAATGTGTGTCTGCTTCGTAGAAGTGAATTGATTGCTCTTGATGACATGGTCTCCTTCCTCAAGTAGCCAGTGAGTCATGCCTCTTTCTTTCTCCTCCTTCCTGTCTCCTCTTTGGTTCTATTTCTGACTCTCCTCAGTGGGAGGGGAATCAATGTTCGTCAAAGTGATTTTTAAAAATAAAAGAGAGAGGGAGGTTTAGAAGCGATTCTCTGGGCTACTTTCTATTGAGCACAGGGTAGTGAGAGCTGGATTGTTGTTTCCAACCTTGCTTTTCATTAGGTGAACAACAACAACAACAACAACAATATCAACAGTAATAGCAGCAGCTATTATGAACTTTATTGAGCACCTACTATGTGCCTGGCACTCTGCCAAGCTCTACCAGTACATTATCACTGATCCTCATATAACCACTTCAGGGCTGGTATTATTATCACCACTTTATTGATGAGGAAATTAAGGCTTAGAAAAGTTAAATAATAATGAAAATGACAAATACTCCTATATCTGAGTACCTATTATGAGCCAGACATTTAAAAAAATCTTATTTAATTACAAACACTCTACAAAGTAATCATTATTATTCCATTCGAATCGTGAGGAAGCTGAGCCTCAGAGAGATGAAAAAACCAAGCTGTCCAAAAGCACACAGTTGATGAGTGGCAGAGCTGGGAGTCAGACCAAAGCCTGATCAACTCTTTTTTTTAATAAATTTATTTATTTTATTTATTTATTTTTGGCTGCATTAGGTCTTTGTTGCTGCGTGTGGACCTTTCTCTAGTTGTGGCGAGCGGGGGCTACTCTTCATTGTGGTGCGCGGGCTTCTCATTGTGGTGGCTTCTCTTGTTGCAGAGCACAGGCTCTAGGTGCGTGGGCTTCAGTAGTTGTGGCTCGTGGGCCCTAAAGCGCAGGCTCAGTAGTTGTGGTACACGGGCTTAGTTGCTCCGCGGCATGTGGGATCTTCCCAGACCAGGGATGGAACCTGTGTCCCCTGCATTGGCAGGCAGATTCTCAACCACTGCACCACCAGGGAAGTCCAAAGCCTGCTCAACTCTTTTTTTTTTTTTTTTTTTTTTTTTTGCGGTACGCGGGCCTCTCATTGTGGCCTTTCCTGTTGCGGAGCACAGGCTCCGGACGCACAGGCTCAGCGGCCATGGCTCACGGGCCCAGCCGCTCCGTGACATGTGGGATCTTCCCGGACCAGGGCACGAACCCGTGTCCCCTGCATCAGCAGGCAGACTGTCAACCACTGTGCCACCAGAGAAGCCCAGCCTGCTCAACTCTTAACTCATCCATTCCCTTTCTGTCTGGCCACTTTCTGCTCCTTGAGGGAAGCATCATATTGAGACCCTGGGTGGAGGCAGCCCTGGGCAGGTTTGGATGAGAAGGAAGTGGCACATGGCATGAGACTCATTCACTGCTGTTGGGCAGACCCTGGGAAGCTGGCCCTGCTCCTGGGGCTGACTGTGGAAGTACAAAAATAATGCCTAAGTGGCATTTACTCTGTATCAGGAACTGTTCCAAGCATTTTAGATATAATAACGTTCTTAATCTTCACGATAACTTTGTGAAATAGGTATTGTTATTATTCCCGTTTTTTTGTTTGTTTGTTTGTTTTTTGTGGTACGCGGGCATCTCACTGTTGTGGCCTCTCCCGTTGCGGAGCACAGGCTCCGGACGCACAGGCTCAGCGGCCGTGGCTCACGGGCCCAGCCGCTCTGCGGCATATGGGATCTTCCCAGACCGGGGCACGAACCCATGTCCCCTGCATTGGCAGGCGGACTCTCAACCACTGTGCCACCAGAGAAGCCCAGCCTGCTCAACTCTTAACTCATCCATTCCCTTTCTGTCTGGCCACTTTCTGCTCCTTGAGGGAAGCATCATATTGAGACCCTGGGTGGAGGCAGCCCTGGGCAGGTTTGGATGAGAAGGAAGTGGCACATGGCATGAGACTCATTCACTGCTGTTGGGCAGACCCTGGGAAGCTGGCCCTGCTCCTGGGGCTGACTGTGGAAGTACAAAAATAATGCCTAAGTGGCATTTACTCTGTATCAGGAACTGTTCCAAGCATTTTAGATATAATAACGTTCTTAATCTTCACGATAACTTTGTGAAATAGGTATTGTTATTATTCCCGTTTTTTTGTTTGTTTGTTTGTTTTTTGTGGTACGCGGGCATCTCACTGTTGTGGCCTCTCCCGTTGCGGAGCACAGGCTCCGGACGCACAGGCTCAGCGGCCGTGGCTCACGGGCCCAGCCGCTCTGCGGCATATGGGATCTTCCCAGACCGGGGCACGAACCCATGTCCCCTGCATTGGCAGGCGGACTCTCAACCACTGCGCCACCAGGGAAGCCCCACCCTGTCACTCTTTATCCTGGAATGAGGAAGACAAAAAGCAGAGCGCCCAGCCAACCCTTGATGGATATGTAAAAATAGTGAAAAATAAAACCTTGTTTTTGAATCTGCTGAGATTTTGAGATTGCGTATTACTGAATAACCCAGTCTACCCTAACTGGTGCACTATCTCTGCTTTGACATCTTCCATAACTACCTAAAACCACCATGTTTCTACCTTATCTGACTTGTGTGACACATTTTCTTTATGCCACATACCCGGTACTGATGACATACTGCCATGTATTGCTAATTATGAGTTCAGTGGTATGCCTTAGCCACCTCTTTACTTTTACTGAGGCTTCCTTAGGGCAAGGATGGTCCTTGTCCCATTTCTGTGTCACACAAAGTATGGTTCATAGCCAAGGCAATATACTGTAATGGGTGTAGGAGTCAGACATACTTGTATTGAATCCCAATTCTTACATTTGGTGGGCAATCTCTCTGAACCTCAGTTTTCTCATCTGTAAAATGGGAGTAATAATATGTACCCTACAGGGTTTTTCTAAAGTTTGTGGATAACGGTTGCAACATATGTACAATTAATGGCAGGCTATAATTCTTATTGTTCTCATTATTTGTTTTTATTTTTTTAATGATTTATTTATTTATTTGGGCTGTGCTTGGTCTTAGTTGTGGCATGAAGGCTTCTTATTTTTTATTTTTATTTTTTTAATTAATTAATTTATTTTTGGCTGCTTTGGGTCTTCGTTGCTGCGCATGGGCTTTCTCTAGTTGTGGTGAGCTGGGGCTACTCTTTGTGGTGTGTTGGCTTCTCATTGCGGTGGCTTCTCTTGTTGCGGAGCACAGGCTCTAGGTTCACAGGCTTCAGTAGTTGTGGCACGTGGGCTCAGTAGCTGTGGCTTGCAGGCTCTAGAGCGCAGGCTCAGTAGTTGTGGCACATGGGCTTCGTTGCTTCACGGCATGTGGGATCTTCCTGGACCAGGGCTCAAACCCGTGTCCCCTGCATTGGCAGGTGGATTCTTAACTACTGTGCCACCAGGGAAGTCCAGCTTGCAGGCTTCTTAGTTGTGGCGTGCAGATATCTTAGTTGCGACGTGCAGACTTCTTAGTTGCAGCGTGTGCCTCTTAGTTGCATCATGTAGACTTCTTAGTTGCAGCATGCATGTGGGATCTAGTTCCCCAACCAGGGATCGAACCCAGGCCCCCTGCATTGGGAGCATGGAATCTTACCCACTGGACCACCAGGGAAGTCCTATTTGTTTTTATTATCATTATGGATAGTGTTCAGTAAATGCCTGTGGATAAATCTTTCATTGATTGAGGTATAATTGTATGTGCATTGGACTTGGAATCAGATGTCCTAGATTTAAGGCATAGCTTTTGTCACCAGCTTTGTGACCTTGGAAAAATCACTTACCCTCTCTGCATTTTTGCATTCTCAAAAACAAAATGTAAATACTGATCCCTACATCATAGAGATTATTATAAAATTTAAATAAGATAATATATGAGGAAATGTTTTATACGTGCTCAAGTATCACACATCTAAAACATGATTCAGAGAAGACCGGCTGGTCCCTCACATAAGGACCATGCGGACATTGTGAAGCATCCCAGTGTACTCCAGTAACACTTTGTTGTGGGGCTTGGCTTATCTTGCTTACATGTTTGTCTTTCCAACTAGACTGTGAGCTGCTTGAGATAAAGAATTGTCTTCATCTTTTTTTAGTAAAAATGTTTATTTGTTTCTCCTTATATAAGTAATACATGCTTAGCATAGAGAAAATAAAAATAGCTGAAGAAAATGAAAATCCTGGTAATTCTTATCTCTCATACAGAGATAATCACTATTAACCTTTTTTTAATTATTATCTTTATTATTTTTTTAATTATTTTTTATTAGTTTCTGCTTTATAACAAAGTGAATCAGTTATACATATACATCTGTTCCCATATCCCTTCCCTCTTGCGTCTCCCTCCCTCCCACCCTCCCTATCCCACCCCTCCAGGCAGTCACAAAGCACCGAGCTGATCTCCCTGTGCTATGTGGCTGCTTCCCACTAGCTATCTACCTTACGTTTGGTAGTGTGTATATGTCCATGCCTCTCTCTCGCTTTCACTATTAACCTTTTGATGTGTTTCTTTCCAGTTTTCTTCTCTGCATATATAGTTATGAAACTGACATTATATTGCACATACAAGAATTGTTCCATTATAATAAATATTCTTATATAAATAAACACATTAAAAATCTTGTATTTAAACCATTCTCCTATTGTTGAATATATAGGTTGATGTCAGTTTTTCAATGTCTAAATAAAGTTGTAAGAAGCATTTTTGTGCATAAATATTTGTCTGATATTCTATTTTTGTAGAAAAATTTTTTAGAAGGAAAAATTTCTAGTTCAAAGGGTACAACTATTTTTAATGCTCTTGGGACTTCCAAATTGATTACCAGAAAGATTGAACCAAGTGTCGCTCCCACAAGCAAGGTATGAGGTTATACATCTCACTACATCCTCAACTATAATGGGAATTATAATTAAAAATAAGGTTAAAACCTATTAATATAATAATTATCCATTTACATTTCTTCTGTGAATTGTTCTTTACTCCTGCTCATTTTTCTATTGAGATTTTAATTATCTTCTCATTAATTTCTATGAGGTTTCAAAAACCATTTTATTCTAGTCACCAAATACAATAAAAGATACATAATAGGTGCTCCTTAAATATACTTTGGATGATTTTAATTGTCCTGGGGACTCTTTAGAAACAAAGCAGACTTTCTAGGAGGCTGACTCTTTCCTTTTCCCACCCAGGACACGGCTGGGCAGGAGCGGTACCGGACCATCACCACAGCCTATTACCGTGGAGCCATGGGCTTCATCCTGATGTATGATGTCACCAATGAGGAATCCTTCAATGCTGTCCAAGACTGGTATGAGATTCGTTCCTTCACCCACTCATCAAACTGCTCATGAAAACCTAGTATGTACTAGGCTCTGTGCTATGTGCTAGGGAAACTCGAATGAATCAGACATGGCTCCTGTCCTCAAAAAGTTCACAGATGAGAGGAGAGGACAGATCAGTGAGCAGGCAATGAAAATATCATGTGACAGGTGCAGTGATGAGAGTGGCACCAGGGCTGTGGGAACCCAGCGGAGGGCTCTGACCCAGCCTGGGAAGTCAGGGAAGTTGTCCTGGAATTGCTGACACATATGCTGCGTTTTGAAAGATGAACAGGAGTTAGCCAGAGGGACAAATGGGTAAGAATATTCCAGAAAAAGAGTACAGATGTGCAAAGACAAGAAGGTAGGTGAAAGGGTAAGAAGAGCAGAGGTCATGAAGGATTTTGTGTGCTGGGGTGAGGGATTTGGATTTTATCTGGTAGGTGAGGACATTTGAACAGGGGAACAACAGGTTCAAATTAGTGTTTTAGAGGGATCATTCTGGACATAGTGCTAAGTGAATCCACATATTGCTTCCCTATAAAGTTTATCCCTGGGCGGGGGGTCCAAGTTCATAAAGATTCAATATCTTGATATGATAGAAATCGACACAGTTCCCCAGAGGTATAACCTCTGAGCAACTTACATCTTTCTTCCTGGAGCATTACTCACAGGGAGAAGGGAGCACAAGAGGAAGGGCATGTGAGACGGAGGGCCAGGACCCGGTGCCCCTAATCAGTGGAAAGGATGGGGAAGATGGAGCGTGTGTGCCTGGCTTTTCCTCACAATCAGAGAGGCTGAGTAGGCTGGGCACACAGCAGCAGAGCTGGCCAGTGCCAAGCTTGTCTCCTGCTCTTTTTTGCCCAACAGCTACCTTTTGAAGACGTCCCGTCTCCCAAGGAACAGTTGTCATGACTATGTGCAGCACTGTTGGTGCCTTGGAGCCTTGAGCTGGGAGTGACCTTGCAGGCTGCTTGCCACGTTCTCCCCGCCCAACCCCCGAGTTCTGAGCAGCAGTCTAGGATGCCACCTGCATGCCTGTCACTCATGTGTGGTCCTTCTTAGTCTGTTGGTCATCCCCTTCTTCCTCCTTTCTCCCCCTTTCCTTTTATTTTTATTTTTTTTAATTTATTTATTTATTTTGGCTGTGTTGGGTCTTCGTTTCTGTGCGAGGGCTTTCTCTAGTTGTGGCAAGCAGGGGCCACTCTTCATCGCGATGCGCGGTCCTCTCGCTATCGTGGCCTGTCTTGTTGCGGAGCACAGGCTCCAGACGCGCAGGCTCAGTAGTTGTGGCTCATGGGCCTAGTTGCTCCGCGGCATGTGGGATCCTCCCAGACCAGGGCTCGAACCTGTGTCCCCCACACTAGCAGGCAGACTCTCAACTGCTGTGCCACCAGGGAAGCCCCCTCCCCCTTTCCTTTTAACAAGTCCTTCTCTCCACCTTCCTTTTTTCTCCTTTCCTCCCTCTTTTTTCCCTTCCTCTCTCTTTATGCCTCTTTTTTCTCCTGCTTTTTTCCTTTCTTGTTCCCTCTCTTCCCTCTAGTCATGACTTTTCTCTTCTCCTCCCTTCTCCCATGTCTCCATCTTTCCCCCCTACCTCCCACCACAAAGTGATTAGCTCTTTCTTTAAATATCTCCACACTGCCCATTCCCTGTCGGCCTTGACCTCCTTCCCTCTCTCCATCAGTCCCTGTTCATTCTGCCTCAGGCACACAGTGACTTTAACACCTGGTGAAGATTCCTCCAAGAATAACCTAAGTTGCTAATCTGGGAGCTGAGCCTGGATGATGGTGGGAGGAGGGAGGAAGATGACAGAAGAGTGGCATGGGAGACTTGGGGAGTTGGCTCCAGGTACCTGTCTTGAAGCTGAAGACTGGATGTCTATCTTTCCCAAGCTCTGGCCTTTAGTTTTGCCTCTGGGAAACTTGGTCCCAGCCTAGCACCCACCTGCCACCTAAGCCCCAGTACCCAGCACAGAACCTGGCTCTCTGTCGGTTCGCCACAAATGGTGGTTGAGTAAATTCCATCCTTTGAGGGAGTGGCTTTTCACCCTTAAAGAGAAGATTGGTGGTGAGATCAGCTTTAAGAGCAGGGCTGGTAATCAGTCCAGGTTGCAGTTAGGGTTGAGTTAGATTGTCAGTGTCAGGATAGGGTCAGATTTTATTTAGATTTGCTTCAGGATCAACCATTTGCTGGCTTCTTCCTTCATCAGACAATCAATGACTTCTTTTCTCTGTGCTCTATGCTGGGGGCTGCTACCCCAAAGATGAATAAGCCTGCCCTCAGGGAGAGACAGATAAATTCAGCCAAATGTGACAGGCGCCACAAAAAAGAGTAGGGGAACAAAAGGGGAGGTAATTGTTTCTACCTGATGAGGTATTTGGGGACAGAGTTAGTCCAACTACACAAAAAGATGTCTCCTCAATAAAAAGGTCTGATTTTATTTCCTCTGTTTAAAAGTTTGTTTCTCATTATAAAAGTAATACATGCTCACTTTCAAAATTTTGAAAAGTAAAGTATTTTTTTTAAGTTTTGGGACTTCCCTGGTGGAACAGTGGTTGAGAATCTGCCTGGCAATGCAGGGGACACGGGTTTGATCCCTGGTCTGGGAAGACCCCACATGCCTCGGAGCAACTAAGCCCGTGTACCACAACTACTGAGCCTGCGCTCTAGAGCCTGCAAGCCACAACTACTGAGCCTGTGTGCCACAACTACTGAAGCCCGCGCGCCTAGAGCCCATGCTCCGCAACAAGAGAAGCCACCACAATGAGAAGCCCTAGCACATCAGTGAAGAGTAGCCCCCGCTCACCACAACTAGAGAAAGCCCGCACGCAGCAACGAAGACCCAACACAGCCAAAAATAAATAAATGAATAAAATTTCCTAATCACCCTACATGAAGGAAACCATTGCTGACATTTTGGTTTCTACAAATAATAATGATCTAAGGCCTCAGTGAAGATTTATGAATCACAGAGGAGGAGGGAGAGGCTTACTGGGCCAGGGGAGGCTTGAGAAGCCTCCCCCAGGCAACTGTGGGATCAGCCCTGGGCCTTGGAGGATGACTTAGTGTGGGGAAGGGATTTCCAGTAAAGGCAAAAGCACATGCCATGGAAGAGCCTTTGGGGAGTGGGTGAGGTTTGTGAAGTGAGAGGAAGGGTGATGAGGCTGGAGAGACAGGATGTAAATGGTCTTGAACGCCTAACTGAGGGATCTAGACTTCATCGCTTATCTAGTCCAGGGACCAGAGAAGGCTTTTAAGAAGGGACAAATCATCTGATAGATGTTTTAGAAAGAGCTCTCTGCCTGTGAGGAGAGGGCATTAGAGGTGGACTCCAAATAGCTGAGTGAAGTTTGCAACCAGGGCTTAAGGGTCAGCATCTGTGACAGCCAGCAGGAGCAGAGGTCTGACTGTCCTAGGATGAATTAGCTGACAGTATCTCATGTGTTGCGAACCCCACTGAAGGGGCTTCTGTGAGCTTTGCAGGGTCCTTTCTAACCTAGGAGGATGTCATTAACACTGTCATCTCTCTGTCTCTCTTTAGGGCTACTCAAATCAAGACCTACTCCTGGGACAATGCGCAGGTCATCCTGGTGGGGAACAAGTGTGACATGGAGGAAGAGAGGGTTGTTCCCACTGAGAAGGGCCGGCACCTCGCAGAGCAGCTTGGTATGTGCGTGACATGTGTGTATGCATGGGAGTGGGGCAAATGGAGAGGACAAGTGTGTATTTGTATTTGTGACATTAAGGATGTGCTGTGATTGTGAATTATGTGCATATGTGCTCTGTGTGTATTGTTTCATATTTGTGTGATGTACATATGGGCTTTGTGCTAGTGAATTCTAGGTATTCATTATTTATGACACATGTATATTTTGTTACATTGAATGTATACATAATTTTTTTTATAGATTTATTTATTTTTGGCTGCGTTGGGTCTTCGTTGCTGCACGCGGGCTTTCTCTAGTTGTGGTGAGCGGGGGCTACTCTTCGTTGCGGTGCTCAGGCTTCTTCTTGCGGTGGATTCTCTTGCTGTGGAGCACGGACTCTAGATGCATGGGCTTCAGTAGTTGTGGTGCGCGGACTCAGTAGTTGTGGCTCACAGGCTCTAGAGTGCAGGCTCAATAGTTGTGGCGCACGGGCTTAGTTGCTCAGCAGCATGTGAAATCTTCCCAGACCAGGGATCGAACCCATGTCCCCTGCATTGGCAGGTGGATTCTTAACCACTGTGCCACCAGGGAGGTACTTGAATGTATAAATAAAATGCAAATTTATGAAATTTTTTTTAACCAGCTCCTTCCACAAAGGATTTGAGGTATCCTATAAAAATCATCATAGTATCAATACATCAATAAAAAAATAAGTGAGACAATTGAAGCAAAGGGAAAGCAAGTGTAGGAGAACATAAGAGGAGGCCAGGGGTGAGATAAGTGTATATTTTATAAGTTTTGGGGCATGTGCAAGAGTTGGGCAAAAATATTTGCTTTGAGCTTCCCAGCAACCATTGCAAAGGGGGAAACATAATCAGTTACATGGTTCAGAGATGGTCCTTAAGATGAAAACAAACCCATTATTCCAGAGAAACACTGCTCTCCACTGGCAACTGTAGAGCAGACTCTATATGCTGAATGCGACAACGTCCTTAATATCAAACATGCCTTACAGCAACTACAACACTGAACATCGTAGGCTGTGTCTTACAATTTCTCTCAATGTAAACTGATGCTTTGTCACCAAACTACAATTCATGGCAAAAGTAATTTTATGAGGGATGAGACAACGTGGTTTAAACATGCAGCTCAGTGATGCTCTGACTTTTTCCAAGGTTAAAGCACCTTGATCCTTGTGCTCCACTGAGACCCAAGTGCCTCAGATGTGTCTCAGTGACTGCACAGCAGAACACCTACCTACACTTGCTTAAAAGAGCAGCCTTTCTGGGCTTCCCTGGTGGTGCAGTGGTTGAGAGTCCGCCTGCCGATGCAGGGGATGCAGGTTCATGCCCTGGTCTGGGAAGATCCCACATGCCGCGGAGCGGCCGTGCCCGTGAACCATGGCCGCTGAGCCTGCGCGTCCGGAGCCTGTGCTCCGCAACGGGAGAGGCCACAACAGTGAGAGACCCGTGTACCACAGGGAAAAAAAAAAAAAAAAGAGCAGCCTTTCTTTTCTTCCTTTTTTTCTTTTCTTTTCTGTATTGGGGTTCAATGTAGGATCACCTTAGAGAAGTCTTCTTCTAGAAGAATGAGTGTACTGCTTAGCTTTTAGCCAGTCTCCCTAAGTATTTCTTACAACCTAGGTGCTGTAAGTATTGAGGAATAGGGAGTTTAAAGTTATATTCTCTGCCAGTTTCTGAAGTACTGGCAAAGATATTTGGGCTGGTAGGTGGGAAAATTGTATAATATACAAGTGTGAGTTGTGTCTTGTATATATTTGTGTTATGTGTATTATGAGTAGCTGTATAGGAGAGTGTCCTATACTTCTTTCTTCCCTCTTCTGTTCTCCAGTGTGGCCTGGAATAGGAATGAACACACTGTAGGTGCTTAATAAATATGGAGGTTGGGCCATTTGGCTCTTGATGGGTTCTTACCCCATCACAGAGGTTCTCAGGGTCCAGAATTTGCCGCTACCCATCCCCATAGTTCACAGAACAGCGAGCATGTGACGAAGCCCTCACATGGGTGACCTCAGGCTATCTCTTTATGTCTTCAGCCTGCTGTCCCCGAGACTCCCAGCACTGTCCCTGGATCAACGATGTACCATCTGTTTGAAAGGCTCTTTTCTACTCCCCATCCCCTACTTTTATCCAGCTGTTGAAAGCCCACTCAGCTTTCAAAACATCTTCACTGCTCTGAAGCCTCTTCCGTATTCCCCCAGCTCTTTTCTTTTGTGCCCCCTCTTAGTGTACCCCGTACATGCAACAGGCACAGTACCCATCACACTTGGGTGCACTTGTTTCCATATTTGTCTCCAGAAAGCTCCATGAGGACAGGAAATGAGTCTTGTTTATCTTTATACCCACTGTGCCTGGCAAATGGCCTGGCAGTGAGTAAACACTGCAAGACTATGTTTTGATTAAAATTGTATGGAGTCAAGTATTTGGCTACTTCATTTTACTTCATTCTAATTACGACTTCCTGAGCTCCTACTCCATGCCAAGTACTGTGCTGTGAAATAGGCTATGTTCCCTGGTCTGAGGCAGAAATAGTGATCCACCTGGTGATCAGTGTTGTGATAGAGGGATGTGCCGGGGTTGTGGGAGCACAAAGGAGGCACCTATTCAGTTGGGGTCAGAGAACATGACGCCCACGCTGACTCTTGAAGACAAGTAGGGGCAGCCAAGTGAGAAAGAAAGGCAAGGACATTCCAGGTGGGGGAATAACACTGGCAAAGGCAAGGAACAGCACTCTGTGTTTAGGGAACCATAAATCATTGGATTGTGTGAGTCTAGAGTAGTGCTTCTCCAAGCAGGAGACTCATGTCACTGGAAGTGTGCAAGATGATTTTATGTACATATTTTGGTGTGTACTAGAAAAAATATATATAATCAGCATGTCAAGCCCTTAATGTTAAACAAGACTAAGTTTTTAAAAGGTGAGTTAATTTTATATTCGGAAAAAATATAGCCAGCATGCCAGACGCTTATGACTAGCATTTTAAAAAGGTGTGTTCGGGCTTCCCTGGTGGCACAGTGGTTGAGAGTCCGCCTGCCGATGCAGGGGACGCGGGTTCGTGCCCCGTTCCGGGAAGATCCCACATGCCGCGGAGCGGCTAGGCCCATGAGCCATGGCCGCTGAGCCTGCGCGTCCAGAGCCTGTGCTCCACAACAGGAGAGGCCACAGCAGTGAGAGGCCTGTGTACCGCAAAAAAAAAAAAAAAAAAAAAAAAAAAAAAAAAAGGTGTGTTAGTTAAATATTTATTAGGTGTTTACCATGTGCTGGGACCTATTCTAAGTGTTTAAAGTATTACTCATTTAACTTAATCCCCCCTAGAACCCTCTGAGATAGGTACTTTTCTTATATCCAAGTTGTTCTTTTAACAGATGAGAAAACTGAGGCACAGAGAAGTTGAGTAACTTGCTTAAGGTCACACAGCTAGTAACAAGTTGAGTCAGAATTCGAATTCAAGCAGTAGTCTGGCTCCAGAGCCTGTGTTTCTAACCACTTAACCTCACTGTACAGCAAATATCGTAATAATGGCTGATATATATTGAGCCAGGCATTATATGAAATGCTTCACGTTAATTATCTCATTTAATTCTCACTATAAGTCTTCAAGGTAGGTCATGTTCAATACTCTGAAAAATTAGGTTCTTGCTCAAGATTACACAATTAGGAAGTGGTAGAGCCAATAAAGATCTATCTAATTTATGTAGGAAAACAGATGGAAGTGAGATTAATTCTTACTACAGGGTTTAGGAAGGTGCTTAAAGAGGGCCTTAATGAATTGGTTAGATTTGGGTAGGTCAAGGTAACCCATCTCAGTCCTACACAACTTCCTGAGCTTTCCTCTACTGCTTACCAGAACTTGCCTATTTACATGTCTGTCTCTCTTGGTAGACCTCAGAAGTAGCAGGGGTTACGTCTAAAATTTTTTTTCATTATCACAGCCACCCAGCACAGGATAGATACCCATTCACTCGTACATTTGTTTATTGAAAAATATTTACTGAGCACATACTCTGAGCCAGGTTTTATCTTGGCACTTAGCTGTGATTCTTACTGTCACAGAACTAATGGGGGAAAGAGACACTAAACAAATAATTATACAAATAAATATATAGTTAAAAATTGTGTAAATGGGTGAATTGTATGGTATGTGAATTATATGTCAATAAAGCTGTTAAAAATTCTGCTAAGTTCTATTTGACTTAGGACTCTCATTATGGCAAGTGATAAAATCCCAAATCAAACAAGCTTTAATTAAAAAAATAGAATTTAGGGCTTCCCTGGTGGCGCAGTGGTTGAGAGTCCGCCTGCCGATGCAGGGGACACGGGTTTGTGCCCCGGTCCGGGAGGATCCCACATGCCACGGAGCGGCTAGGCCCGTGAGCCACGGCCGCTGAGCCTGTGCATACGGAGCCTGTGCTCCGCAACGGGAGAGGCCATAACAGTGAGAGGCCCACATACAGCAAAAAAAAAAAAAAAAAAAGAATTTATTAGCTTATGAGTGCAACTTAATTGCACTATTTCTTAGCTTTGTGTACGCCTTCAGCCTCTTTCTATAGTCAGACTCTGAATGGGGAGTAGGATGGATGATGGCAGCTCCAGATTCATATCTTCCAACTTCTGCAAAAAGAGGATTCTTTCTCCCAGCTACCTTATGTCAATCTCAGGGAAGACTGTGATTGGCTACCTGTGAGTCACATGCCTGTCCCAGTGGCTGGGGGAGGCAAGTATTGTAACTTATAGTCCCACCACAGTTGTTTAAAGTAGAAGTTCCATAAAGGAAGGAATGGTGGACAGATAAGAGTAACATAAGTCCACTGCAAGTGCTATTAAGAAAGTAAAAAAGAGAGAAACCTAATTTTAGACTGGAGAGTCAAGATCTTCTGAGAAAGTAACGCTTAAGCTGAGAACTAAAGGATCAGAAAAAAATTAGGCAAAGATTGAGGGTGGGTCGGGGAGGGGAGTGTTCTACAACAAGACCAGCTCTAACGTAGTTTAGAGCTGAAAACGCTCATGAGATTGAAAGACCATGTTGCAGGGATTAACTAGTCAAGGGGAGAGTAGTGGGAGATGAGGGTGGAGAGGTGGGCAGGGGCCAGATCATGCAGGATCTTGCAGATCATGTCAAGAATTTCTCAAGGATGTGTCATATCTGTGAGCAGTGAGAGAGGATGCTCAGCCTTCCTCATCCTCACCCTCTGCTACACCAACTATTAAGTAAGTCTCAGTGATCTGCTTGCCAGTGCAGTAGGGCCATTCTCTGCTTTATGGGATTCCTCTTCAGGACTCCCTTTCTTTTAGTGTTTCTCAGCTCTCTCAGCTAGAACTACTGATATGGTCAGCAACTAACATTTATTAAAGCTTTGAGTAGCAGCAGGTCTTCTATATCCTCAAAGTTCCTGGGACATGGATGAGGCTGTAGAGATGCTGAGGCAAGTGGATCTTTGGGAGGGCAGAGAAGTTTCAGGGACTCCTATTCCAGGAAGCATGACATGTTAGGGCCTCTACCTCTTTGTGCTGCTCAAAAAGGGACTCCTTGTCTCTTCCTCGATCTGACTGGGAATCGGTCTAGACTAGAGCCCAGGGATGCTAGTAAAAGTGAAATGCGTTTCTGCCTACAAGGGCAGGAGAAACCTGTTCAAAATGTGGTTTTGAAACATACACATAAACACTCACTTCAGTGAAGTGTGGAGGGAAAAGTATCAGCCTAGGAGTTTGGAGACTGAGGGTTTTATCCTGCTTCTGCCACTAGTTTACTGTGTGACCTTGAGCATCTTATTTCCTGTTTCTGGGTCTCAATTTTGCCCTTTTGAAAAACGGAATTTGGATTAGTTGAGTGGGAAGGTCTGTTCAGCTCTATCCCTCTGACTCCATGATTTCAATTCACACAATTCCCCACTCATCCCTCAGTCCCCACAGACCCTTGTACATGGCCTTGCTTATTTTAGGTGCTTGGTAAATGTTTTTTGGATTGGGGTGAATTGAAACCTTGCATCACTCAGCCTGGTACAGAGAAACAAATACCTAGCTGACATTGAGAATAACTAACCTTGGTGTAGTGACTTATGATTCACAATGTGTTTTCACAACAATTCTCTTGTGACCCTCACCCTCACTCCTAGTCTGGGAGGCGGCATTGTCTTCAGCTCCATTACACTGAAGAAGCTGAGTTCAGACCACTTATGTTTTCTTGCATGCAATGAGCTGTGCCACACTTCCGTGTCTTTCTTTTTTCACTTGAAGATTATGTAACTTTTCTAAGCCACACAGGTCATAGGTGGCAGGTCCAGTACTCTAACTCAGCCTTTAGACTCAAAATCCTAACGCTTCCATTGTATCATCACCCAGTGGTGTTTTCCCAAAAGCTTGCAGTAGCTTCTCTTGGAATTTCACCCTCAGTCCCAGTGTTGGTGGGAATTCTTTTTTTTTTTTTTGCGGTACATGGGCCTCTCACAGCCGCGGCTCTCCCGCCGCGGAGCACAGGCTCCGGACGCGCAGGCCCAGCGGCCATGGCCCACGGGCCCAGCCGCTCCACAGCATGCGGGATCCCCCCGGACCGGGACACGAACCCACGTTCGCCTCATCGGCAGGCAGACTCCCAACCACTGCGCCACCAGGGAGGCCCGAGAATTCTTTAGATTATGTTGTGGTAACACATAACCCAAGTCAGGAGCTTGGAAAATAAAGGTTTATTTCTCACTCACGTTTCATGACAGCTGCAAGTCAGCTGCAACTCTGTCCATGTCATGCAACTCTGAGATCCAATCTGAGATGCCTAAGCCACACAAAGACTCTCAAAGCTTCTGTTGGGACTTGGTATGCCCACATCCACTGGCCAAAGCAAGTTACATGATGAAATCTGGTGTTGATTGACAAGGGAGATATGTTCCTCCCACAAGGAGGCACTGCAAGCCACTTGGCAGTGGGTGGGAATATAAAATCTTCTACAGAGAGGGCGGTGAACAATCTGCCACAATCCCTGAACACATGATGGACCCTGGTGCCATAGAGGTGAATAAGTTCCCTGCTCTCAAGTTGCTCATTGACCAGGGAAGCAAAATAGTAAAGAGATAATCTCAACGTCCTGTTTACTATCATTCTTCACCCTTCTCCAGCTCTGTCTCTTTCTTGAAACCGTCCCCTGGGAAGTTGACCTTTGCAGGCTGTGTTTCCCAGCCTCCTGTGACAGTGGCTTCTGGCTGGGTTTAGCCAAGGAGAGACACTGGCAAGTGATGGGAGTTGGGGAAAAGAGAAAAACCTGCATGTGTGTCTCCCCCACCCCTTGGCAGGCTCCCCCAGTAGAGGCTGCTCCTCTTCTCTGACTCCTGCTCCCACAGTTTTCACTTCCTTTGGCCCCATTAATAGTTTTCTTTTCTGTTAATAATCTCTGGGTTTCTTCAGTATTCTGTTTGGCCTCTTAGTTCTTCTACCACCCATATAACCAGTTCCCTCTAGTTTAAATTTTAAGAATAGCTCCCATTTTCCTGATGGACTCTGACTGAAACAATCATGTCAGGTGCCATGGGAGTCTAGGGGAGAGGTACATTGTATGTTCTGAGTGGTGGAGATGGGGTGGGGAGAGAAAGGGAAGGCTCTGTGGAATCAGGGATTCCACAGGTGAGTAATGAAGAGGATTAGGAGTAGGAACTAAAGAGTAGTAAGTAGCATGAGTAAAGAAACCAAATAAGAAAGTATCGATGTTTCTGGAGCATGGTGTGAGCCAGGAAGATGAGGCTGGGGAAGTGGACAGTGGCTGAGCCATGCAGAATCTTGGGTGTTAACCTAATGAGGCTGGATATAGGATGACTTAAACCTCTTTGAGTTCCAGTGACACAAATCTAAGTCAAAATAGCTGAAGTTATAAGGACAGGGGCATAGCAGAAGCAAAACGGAAGAGAATGTTGCTGGAAATGAGATGGTTAAGAAATTAAGAGCCAGGGTGTTGGATGGATTGTCCACCTGAAACCCAAAGTTCCTGAGAATGAGTACAAGCCTGGGTGGAAAGGAAGACAGTGAATCCCTTGCCAAAATCATCAGTGACCAGAGGGGCTTGAGTTGAAGACTGATACAAGATGGAGATGATGAGGTATCAGAGCAGGCTGGAGAAGGGATTTGAACATAAAAGTAGAGGAGAAATGTTCTGGGGCAGTTTCAGGGAGAGGAGAAGCAAGTTTAGCTAGTTGTGAGTTTCTGAAAAGAGTTGTAAAGTCAAATTCAGAAGCAGGCAGTGTGGACAGAATCAGTGGAATCTGTGGGGCTGTGACAGCTGCCTTTGGACAGGATAGGTAAACAGGAGCATTTTGGGGGTGGGAATCATCTCAGATTCAATTAAGAATTGGGCCCAATTAAAGGCAGCAGAAATTCCATTGTTCTGAAGCCAATTAGAGGGAGGAAAGGACTGGGGCATAGTCTGATTAAGTGGTTGTCATCTTCCTGAGCTCTCTAGATTCTCAGCTCCTGAGACTCCCCACTAATGAACCTGAGGAAAGGTTACCGTCTGGGCCTACTAATGAAGAGCCTTCCAGGAGTCTGACAGTCATTGGGTGGAGGTGCATTGGGGATTGTTCTGCTAGCAAAAGAGACCCACGAGCTGGCCAGGGTCACACGCCAGTTACTTGAATCAGAGTTCTCATACCTTGGGTATCTTTGAAACGGCAGTGATGACATCTCCTTGGCCTGACATATACGCTCTCCGTGTTTGGTTACTTACTCCCTCTTCCATCACCACGTTGAGCTTGCTGCTCTAGTGATAACAAACTGCTATGGTCATTCTGGGATATACCAAGACTGTTTTTTGTCCCATTATATGTGTTTATGCGGTTTCTCCTGCCCGGTGTCCTATACATGCATGTGCTCACACATGTCTTTATCTAGCTGATATCTGCTTAGGAAACAGCTTCTCCAAGAAGACTTCCCTGGGCACCAGGCTCAGATAAGTGCCTCCTCTGTGCCATGACAATTCCCTCGCTCCCCACCCTTCCAGCATTTATCACACTGTCAGTGTGTCTATCTCCGCTTCTCAAGGTTAGGAACCTCATCTGATTCACTTCAGTGTCCCCAGTGCCCAGCCCAGGGTTTGCTGTGCTTATTTTATTTATTTATTTACTTATTTTGTGGTACGCGAGCCTCTCACTGTTGTGGCCTCTCCCGTTGTGGAGCACAGGCTCTGGACACGCAGGCTCAGTGGCCGTGGGTCACGGGCCCAGCCGCTCCACAGCATGTGGGATCTTCCCAGACCAGGGCACGAACCCGTGTCCCCTGCATCAGCAGGCGGACTCTCAACCACTGTGCCACCAGGGAGGCCCTTGCTTATTGAGATGAGTTCTCATGAACCCCACTGTCCACAGCCCCTCAACCACATCCTCCACGCTCATTCCCGTCTCCTGCATCCATCTGTCCGTTCATTCAGTTAACATTCACCAAGCCCCTACTCTTCTGGCTGGTACTGGAGCTCAGATGAATGACGTGGTCCCTGCTTGGGGAGCTCCTTGTCAGATGGACTTCCACCATGCACGGTAACACGTGCTGTGGCAGAGGGAAGCATAGAGGAGGAGGCAAAGCCATGCCTAAGATGAGTCCTAAAGAATAAGTTAGTCAGGTGAAGAGTTTTGCTCTGTTCTTGCCTTAAAGACACCCATTGCAGGCTTCCCTGGTGGTGCAGTGGTTGAGAATCTGCCTGCCAATGCAGGGGACACGGGTTCAAGCCCTGGTCTGGGAAGATCCCACATGCCGCGGAGCAACTAAGCCCGTGCGCCACAGCTACTGAGCCTGCGTGTCTGGAGCCTGTGCTCCACAACAAGAGAAGGCCGCGACAGTGAGAGACCCGCGCACCGTGATGAAGAGTGGCCCCCACTCGCCGCAACTAGAGAAAGCCCTAGCACAGAAACGAAGACCCAACACAGCCAAAAATAAATAAATAAATAAATAAATTTATATTAAAAAAAAAAAAGACACCCATCGCCACTAACTTTTGGAAGCCTATTCCCCCTCTCCTCCCCTGCCACTCTCTCCCTCTGCCACATTCCTGCACAGCCTCTGGTTTGCTCTACCTGGGTTATAGTGTATTCTGTCACTGTCCCAACTGAGAGTGAGACAAGGGGGCATAAGGGATAGAGCCCTGGCTTATGCCCCATCCCTGAGCCTCAGTTTCCCTATCTGTAAATTATAAGTGATAACCCTTGCCTTGCCCCCCGCAAAAGTTGTTTTAAAATTGTATTTGGGAATCGTTAAGGACTATGAACGTGTGAGGGACTGACACTCTGATAAGTGTGTCTTTTCTCCAGAATTAGAGTTGGTCTCCCCTTGTCCCTGGCACTCAATGCAAGACCTGGCACAAAGTTATTGTTCAATAAAGACCTGGTTTATTGATTGACCCTGAATGATGAAGAAAAAGAGGCTTTCCCCAAAGGCCCTGGGGACTGATGGAGGGGCAAGGAAGCTGGGACTCAGATGGGCTGGGAACATAAGGGAAAGGGAATTGTCATGTATTACACATGCCAACCACTTCGCATACTTTTGTGCATTTGATTCTTATTACCACCCTATGAGGTAGGTGATATTCACCCATTCTACAGATGAGGATACAGAGGCTGGGAGAAATTAGGCAATTTGCCTGAGGTCACACAGCTGGTAGCTGACAGAGACTATATTCAAATCCAGGCTGTCTGACTCCTGGGCTTCTTCCCACTGCCCACCTGCACAATGGGACACGTCCTCCCCTCAGTGCCAATTCCTCAGAAGGGATTGGTGATCCTGGTCTTGACCTGTGTCCCCATCTTCATCCAAACTGATGGTTTAAGCCTATTTACTTCTTTACCTGTTCGCCCCTTTTCTAGGCAAGCAACATACTCCACCCACTTTCCCAAACACTGTCACTTGTAACAAACCAGTCAAAGGCCAGAAAGTCAATGTTTATGATATTCATTAAGGAAAAGCTACATGCTGGAGGGTCTCTCAAGCCAACTGCGTTTCTACAGCCTGAGGATAAGGAACCAGCAGCTGCTTCCTTCTTCATCACATGTCTTCAATTAGCAGGCACTTCTGCACCTTGCTTTCTCAGGTCGGGAAATGGGCTACAGGAGAGGCTGTCAATCAGAGGCGGGCTGGCAGGAATTGTGCGTGCCTTCAAGCTGGCGTGGCCCGGGGAAAAGGAGCCCTGTTTGTACCTGGGGGCTTCAGCCCTCTCTGTGGACAATGGGATAATAGGGAGAAGGAGGGAGGAGGAAAGAGACCCCCCTCCTCTGTGTGAGAGGATGACAAAAGAGGGAGAAAGGGATGAAGAGGAAGTGAGAGGAGCAGATGAAAGACGAGCAGAAAGAAACTATCATCGTAACAGGCAACTTCGTACAGCAATTTATCCATCGTCTCGCTCAATCCTCCAGGACTGCTCTCGGCAGGAAGATGCTGTTGTTATTCCTATTTGACAAACGAGGAGGCTGAGACTCAGAGAGGTTAAGTGATTCAGAAAGATGAAGTGACTTGCCCAGATTCAGACACTGTGGTAGTCAGATAAAAGCAAAGGAGGCCAAAGAGACTTGTAAAGGAAGAAAAATATATGATCAGGGAGAAAAAAAAAAAGGAAAGTGAAAGGGAGAAAAGTGAAGAAACGGGAGGCAGGGCTGTGTATGGATGTAGGAGCTAGCCAGACCCAGATCTAAAACCAATTTCCACTAACACAGTCACGTGACCTTGTGTGAGTTAGGTAATCTCTTAGAGCCTTCATTTTTCTTTTGTAAATTGGAGATGATTATATTTACCCCACAGGCTGTTGTGAGGATTAAGGAAGACAATATTTGTAAAGCTCCTAGCATAGCATCTGGCATATAGTAGGCACTCAATAAATATTAAGGATCCCAAGGAGTATGAGAAACATAAGGGGAAAAGAAGGAGCTAACATGGAAAAAAGAGAAGAGGGAAGCTGTTGAGGAGAAATAAAGATGGACTCAGAAGGAAGGGAAAGAGGAAGGTGGACAGACAAAAGAGGAAGGAGTAGCCCGGTGCAGGGGCGTGATGGAGAATGGAGGCTTATGCTTCTAAGGGCTGCCACCAACCTGGCCAAGACCCTCAGTTGGAAAGCAGCCGCTTTGTCTGAATCAGGAGGGCCTTGCTCGTGTCTCCTGGGAAACCAAGTTCTGTTCATTGTCACAGAAAGTACCTTTAAGGATCTCAAGGTGCAAAACAGACAAGAATGTCTCACCCTTCAGGTGCAGTTTTTCCTGGGCAATTTGTTGGGTCCGTGTGAGGAGCGAGAGATCCAGGGTGATTCCTGGAAATTCAGGGAGGAGGAACCCCTCTGAGGGGAGATAAGCCAGTGTGTCTGTGTGGATCTTGGAGTGTCTCCCAGAACCCAGATTAGACTGGCCAGGCTGGGGTGAGTAGGAGGCAGGGGAAAGTGGAATGAAAGCCCTGGTCAAAAAGGACAAAGCTTGGGCTTCTTATACTGGTGACCTTGGGCAGGTCAGCTTACTTCTCTGAGCCACAGCGTGGGCATTAGTGAAATGGAGAGGGTCTGCCTGGACCCTCCTTCCCCCAGGGGTGACATGAGGATCAAATGAGATAATGGGTGCCGAGCAATGCTTTGGAAGCTGAAGTACTGTGTACACATAGTCAAGTAGTCACTCTCAGAAAACACCTAATTATCACACATACACACCTGCCCTGTTATCAGGCACAGGACTATACACTTTACATGCATCATCTTGTTTAATCCTTGAAATAATTCCATGAGATAGATAAAATTATCCCAATTTATAAACCAGAGAATTGAGTCATAAAGAAAATAGGTGACTTGCCCAGGGTTACACAGCTGGTCAGTGATAGAGCCAGGATCCGTCTGACTCTAAAACCAGTGCAGGTAATACCTGCCCGGTACCCTCTCCTTGAGGCAGAATCCTCTGCCCGTGGAATTAGGCCTCCTTGCTTTACTCCTGAGCACTGGCTGTATTAATGCAGAGTGTTCTGGCCAAAGGGCATGAAAAGGAAGGGAAAGATCCTTACTGCTATCCCTCTTCTATCCTCAGGGTTTGACTTCTTTGAAGCCAGCGCCAAGGAAAACATCAGCGTGAGGCAGGCCTTCGAGCGTCTGGTGGATGCCATTTGCGACAAGATGTCTGATACGCTGGACACAGACCCCTCCTTGCTGGGCACCTCCAAGAACACCCGTCTCTCGGACACCCCGCCACTGCTGCAGCAGAGCTGCTCATGCTAGGCAAGGCCCACTGTCCTGATCTCCCTTCATTGTGGCACCACACCCACTCTGCTTCCCCCTTATACTCTGTCTCCCCTCAGCTGATTTGCTGCTGTTCCTTCCCTGCAGTGAAGGTGGAAGCATGCCCCTGGGGTTCTCTATGGATGGCCCCACTCACAGACACTCAGCACTAGACTAACTAGGTCACAATGTGGGCAGAGGTTCGTTTTACAAAAGGAGAATCCACTTTATGAAGGGGATTCACTACAGGGACTTGGAAAAACAAGTCTCTTTTCTGCCTTTAAAATAAGATTTCCTCCCTTGACCAAAATTTGACACACCCACGCACACTTTTCAGGGCCTGGCCAACTGTGTAAAGTGAGACACACCTGCATAACTAATCCTTTTGAAAAAGACCTCTCCATACACAACCTGCTTGTTTCATATCAGGCACCCTGTGGGGCTTCCTCTCACCACTAGACAAGCCTTGTTTCTCAAAGCCCTCGCCTGTTACCACGGATGCCCACAGGGCCTGGGCAGTTGCTGTGGTGACAGGCCAGAGCTAATCTCCAGAGAGCTCAGCCTCTCTAAATGATGCTGAAGGAGCAAAGGCTGAGTCAGAAACACACTTAAAAGAAAAAGATTATCCCCTGCAAAATGTCAAAGGTTCCTGCTATATGAAAGAACAAGTGCATGAGCTCAGGAAAGACAAAGAGAGAAAAAGAGACACAAGGTCACGAATTTCTGATTTTGCTGCTTTCCAGCAGGTTCTTAACTGTGGAACTCTATGACATTGGTCATTGGTTCTTAGACTCCCAGAATCTAAAAAATTTATAGTTGGTGGAATCCCAAATTTTACCAAGTCTCACTAGTCAATTCCAATCTTCATGTCTCTGACAATTGGCTGTCAAGCCTCACAGCCAAATCTCTTCTAAAGCATACCTTCTAGGCAGGGATGGGAGCTCAGTTTCCACACCATCTTTGGGTATCTCTCATAAGCAGAAAGTTTTCCTTGCTTTAGGCTGAAATCTGCCTCCTGGAAATTCTTCTTCCTCTTCCCACTCCATTTGTACCAGCTCTGCTGTCAGAGACTTCACAGTCTCTGCTCCCTCTGCCCCGTGACACCCTTAGATGATTTGAGAACAGAAATCATGACCCCTGGAATCTGCCCTTTCTCTAAATCAAATAGTTCTAATCCCATCTGCCCTTCGTCTTAGGGTCTTCTCCCCATCCTGCCCTTTCCTCCAACCCATGTTTCAATCACTCTTGAGTAGTCCAACTGGGAAATGTGCTTCAAAGCAGAATAAATCTAAGGGGGTATGACCCTGAAAAAATTGGGAAAAGTGAACTCAGAGGTCCCAATCCTAACCTCATTCTCCTGAGGGTGAAAGCTTAGTTTCTACTGAAGAGCAGATGTGAAACTACTTCTGGTGGAAGCCACTTAATTAAACACCCAAAGAAAACAGAAAAGAAAAAACACGCCTCTGACACCAGAAACAAACTGAATGCATCAGTTCATGGTTCTAGCTTGTTTGGACACAGGCACATGTTTGGTTTTTAACTGAAATAATGATGTGGAGCTAGCAACAATTCCTGAAAATCTTTCCTCCCAGCCCTGGCCTGAATCCCCAGCTTGACACTTCAGAAGTCAGTGGGGGAGGAGGGAGAGTCTCTCCCAAGTTTTCTCTCCATTTTAAATGCAGCTTATTTTCCTAGGAAAGTGCATTAACTAGCGACAGGTCCAATGACTACATGAAAGGACCCTTCAGGTTCAGCTCTGTGGAGATGTTGCCTTCTTTGACACAGTGCAGAGGATGGCACTTTGGACTTGGAATCAGGAGACTCAGACTCTGCCCTTAAATCAAGTGTGACTCTGGACCAGTTATTCCCCATCACTGAGTCTTGATTTCCCACTTATAAAATGAGGGAGGTTACGTGGGTAATCTTTCGGGTCCCGTCTGGCATGAATAACTCTGAGACTCTTTTTTTCACCTTCAACATTTCTGTTGATCTGCAAAATAAACCCAAGAGATGAGGACTATCACCCCAATATCACTGTAGCTAATACTGTTGTCATGCTTACTCAATACTAGGCATTGTTCCAAGCACTTAACATGTGTTAACTCATTTATCTTTCCAACATCTTTGTGAGGGAGGCACTATAATCAGTCTCATTTAAAGACAAGGAAATTAAGGAACAAAGAGGTTCTCTGGCTTGCCTAAGGTCACATAATGAATAAATGGTAGAGCTGGGGTTCAAAGTCAGAAAGTAGGCTCCAAGGTCTGTGCTTTTCACCACATTCTGTACTACATTTCTTATAGTACAGTGATCCAAAGAAGTTAAGAGACTTGGCCAAGATCACACAACTAGAAAGTGTTAGAGCCACAGTAGAATTCAATCCCAAGGCCATCAGATTCCAAGTCTACTGGAGAAAGGACTTACGTCTCCAATCTGTTAATAAATTTTTCAGCTACTCAGGCTAATCTGAGGTGATAGCTGTCTAACGCTTCTGGGAAGGAGGCTCTGAGGCAACCAGGTCCCATGGGCCTGAGCAAAAAAAATGCCCATGTTTCTGAGGCCTAAGTGCTGGCTTTCCCTGTATCTGCCTCTGTCAGACAATTCTTATCTAGCTCTCAAGCAATGCTGCGAGCAGCCTTCCTGCATCAGCAATGGGGCGTAACTTTATAAAGTTCTCTGACAATGGGAGAATGTGGTCCCTTCCCAGGGCAGTGTTCTGAATGTGCTTTTTACACTGTAAAGTCCTCTACAGGTCAGGAATAATTACTATTTTTCTGGTCAGTAACACCCATCTACCCAAGTACTAGGATTTCAGACCAAGCTCCTCATGACCCCTGGGTATGTTAGTACATATATCCAATAATCCTTTCTCTCCTACTGAGTATCCAGGCAAAAATTGAATTTTTTACTTAAAAACTGTCAAATTCCTAATAACTCAGGTGCCAGTTCAAGGGAACAAGCATCTTCACGACAGATGGAATCAACAGTTAAATGTAATAGTGACAAACTCTTCTACTGGGCAACAAACAGATCTGCTTGTTAGATGGCAGTTCCCCAGCCTTGCTCTGTGACCTCGTTTCTGCCGAGTGGAAGGCAGCAGCTTCCAGCTGATAGCAGTGAATGTCCTTCGATCATGGTAATAGTGCAGTTAGGTTCAGGCTGCCTAATATGTGTTATGGCAACTTGTCCCAGTTTTCATCTTGCTTAACATTCCAAATAAAACAAGATTAAAAAAACCCTCTTGACCTCTAAAAAGGCAAAAGTAGGCCAAAAGTGCAATACAGTATTGTAGCTATTTATCGAATCTGTTTTAAATGCATGTGTATCTGTAAATACAAAGTGATTGGTGACTTACTATACCGTCTCCTCAGTCTGTAACTTCTAGGAGCAGCAATGCGGTAGATTGTACTGAATGGTCACAGACTCATTAAATATTAGATCTGGAATGGAGCTTAGAAAAAATCTTGTCCAGGCTCCTCTTTGTACAAAAAGGAAGGCTGAGGTCCAGGGAAGGGGAGGAAATTTTCTAAGGTCACTCTGTGAGTGGATTAGTGATGGAGCCAGGACTAGGTCTTGGATTACCTCTAGGAAGAAATTCACCTATTCTGTGTCTACTATAGGTCTGGCACTATTAAACACTGGATAAATATATATGAAAACAAATGATCCCTCCCTGCAGGTACCTATAGTCTAAGGGAGGTGCTGTTTCTGAAATATTATTATCCCAATTTGGCAGGCAAGGAAACATAGCCTTGAAAAAGTTAACATGCCTAAGTCATTCATTAGTATCATTTGAACCCACCTCGGTCTGACTCTTGCTCTTTCAATTTTCCTCTTCAGACTGTATATTTGAGGTGTTGGTAGTGACAGATTTCCAAAGATTGTCAGAATTAAACAGCCTCACTTGGGACATTGGTTTCACAATTGTTTTGTGACTGCAGCCTTATAATGTCCACAGAATGATATGAACATTCTCCAGACCTGACTTTCCCAGTTACACCACCTGTTCCAAGCTCCTTGCTTATGTATCAAACTTCCTACAGTGTCCTGAGGAATGTTTATTTGAGTTTGTTTGCCAATAGTTTGGTGTAAGTAGAAGGAATTACAGCAACAAATGTCCTGGGATCTCATTGATTTCAGATTCCCCATCCCAAACCTACACCTGATTACCTGCCACAGCTGGAGAATCAAGCAACAGCCTGTGACTGGGAGTGCCTGCAAGAGACAGGCCCATTGGATACAAATACTTTTAAGTGATGGTTTTGAAGGCCTGGATCCCTTATATGAGGTAGGCAAAATTCAAATTTATTCATTCAACAAATTAGTGTCTAGTATGTGCCAGGATACAATCAGTGGTAAATTAGACAGAATCCTTGCCTTCATCAAGCTTATAGTCCAATAGCTTGTAGTTTAGCCTAGACATTGTAAAATAATCACCCAAATAGAATTACAAAATGCAGTGAAGGAAAGCTACATCATTCTATGAGAACATGTAACTGGAAAACCTGAATCACCTATGTGGAGCTGTGTCAGGGGCCTGAGGAAGACTCCACTGCCCCTGGCCATCGCTTTACATTTCTCAATTAAGCTTTCACCTTTTAGTTTAAACCTTTGATGGCTAATTGAACACAAATCCTCCAAAAAGAGTAAGAGTAAGAGGGAATTCCCTGGTGGTCCAGTGGTTAGGACTCTGGGTTTAATCCCTGGTCGGGGAACTAAGATCCCGCAAGCCATGTGGCATGGCAAAAAAAAAAAAAAAAAAATGTAAGTGAGATCAAGAATATCTGTACCTGTGACACCTCTGTAGACTGCCTCGTTCAGAGTTAATTGTCCTCTGAGAGATATAATAAACCACTCCAAAACTTAGTGACTGAAAGCAGCAAACATTTGTTATTTCTCATGATTCTATAGGTTGGCTGGGTGTTCGCTCTGGCCAGGCTGGATGGTCTAGAACGGCTTCATTCACGTTTCTGGGGTCCCAGCTGAGATGACCAGGGTGGTTGAGGTCTCTCTTCATGTTTTCATTTTCCAGAAGGGGACCCAGACTTGTTCACATGGTGGTGGAGGTTTCCCCAGCAGCAAGAGAGGGCAAGCTCCAATGCAGAAGCACTTTTCAAGCCTCTATTTGTATCATGTTTGTTCATGTCCAACTGACTAACAAGTCATATAGCCAAGTCTAATTTTAAGAGGTGGAGGAATAGATGTCTTCTCTTGATAGGAGGAGCTGTAAAATATTGTGGCCATTTTCCAATCTACCAATGGAAGCAACCCTAAGTCATCTGAAACTAAGTCTGGTAAATTTCCCTGGGTCCTAAAGCTTGGCTCTGAAGATGACTCCAAAGGGAAATATCACAATGGTTTACAGCAGGGCAGTTTCTCATCATTTGTTTAGTTGTCCAATGGGTGTACCTTGGAGCAATCAAGTCACATCTCATGGAGTTTTGATGCTTGTTTAACAGCTCATTTGGTTAGTTCTTAGCTCCCCCCAAGGGATGAGTCGGGCTTCTCATTCCATGGGATTCACTGTAATAATGGTTCCGATTCCCACCTGAAGTTCCTGGCTGGATGCCTAGCAGAAGGATTCAGTATATGCAGAAGAGATGACTAAAAGAACAGTTGGGCCCTCTGCTCTAGCTATAGCTTCTTCCTTGGAGCCTCATCTAGTCCTGAGGCTTTAGATGCTACATCTTTGTTAATGATATGTATACACGAGTACTTACTAGACATCTCCATGTCTCAAACTTACCATGTCCACACTGGAACTCTTGATTCTGCTCCAAATTTATTTTAACCCTACTCTTCACAGAAATCTCGGTATCATTCTTAATTCCTTGTATTTCTTTTTCTTAGTTGTCCACATCTAATCCAACACCAAGTCCTATGATTCTACTTCCAAAGTCTATCTCAAGTCTGCCCACATTTGTCCATTTCCATTGCCATGACCTTGGCCCAAGGCACCACTGTTTCTCTCTTACCTAGGAGCTAACACACAGCTTGTAGCCAGTTTCCCTACTCCACACTTGCTCACCTACAGTCTACCCTCCACACAATAGCAATCTTTTAAAAATAGAAATGAATGAGCACTCGTAACACTGAGGTTTACTTCAACACCACACATGAAAAGAATCTAGAGACTTCCATTATTATTAATAATTATTATTTTATTGATTCCATTTCTAGCCCTGAATTTGTCCCTCACTTGCTGTAGGACCTCTGGTAAATCATTTCCTTTAATAGCCAGCTATCATATCTCCCTTCATTTCTTCAGGAAATGGCAACCTCTTTTTTTGCAGTACTACTACTTTCTCATTCAAACCAGGTGATTCTTGTGAAGACTGTCAGCAAAGGGGGCATGTGATCAAGTGGGGCCAACCAGAATCCCTCTCTAAGATTTTTTTTAAACTGGAGCTATGTTCTTTCCCTTTGAATGACAAATATATGAGGATGTGCACTCCAAAACCGATGGTGTATCCTCAGCTCAGGTGTAGAATGCCACTCTGTGGTAAGAGAAAACAAGCTCATCATGAAGGGAGTAGCCATAGACATAAGATGAGAGAGTGTGTCCTGTGGCTTTCCTGACCTTGATTCTGGCTTCTTGAGATTTGACTGGTCACCTCTTTCTTTGATTCTGTTAGACACTTCACTATATGTTTTTAATAAAGCCCCCATCTAGCTTTGCTTATTGGAGTTAGGTTCTTATAACTTGCAACCAAAACATATTCTTTCCTCTTTGGTTCTCTTTGGTGCTCCAAATTTTTAAACACTGAGTCTTCAGAAAATCCCATTTCTATGGACTTTCTGATCAAGAACTTTGTATAATCTGGAACAAAGCCTATTCACTTCACCATTTCCACTTCTTATACCTGAATGCATGAGGAAGAGGGATTTTGCAAGGTAAAAAGCAGTTCTCCATGAACTCTGATGACAGCACCGGCAAAGGTTCCTATGATTAGGTCACTGATCTGCACAGAGTCTGGCTTCCCAGGTACTCAGAAACTACACAAAACATCTAACACCACTGCTGCTAGTTCTCCACATCTGTTCCTATTTCTCTGCCACCTCGGTGACACCCATCGTCTTGAGGAAACACCATTGAATGGACTGAGTTGTGTGGCATATGCTTTCACCTGCTTTTCTTCTATCATTTTGAAGTGGTCAAACAGCAAATAACCAAATAGGAAGTCTCTTGAAGGGAGATGATTAAAAGAATTTCCTTTGCTTGATGTAAAATTGTGCAATAGAAATGCAAAGTAAACCAAATATAAAATAGATAGCTAGTGGGAAGCAGCCACATAGCACAGGGAGATCAGCTCTGTGCTTTGTGACCACCTAGAGGGGTGGGAGAGGGCGGGTGGGAGGGAGACCAAGAGGGAGGAGATATGGGGATATATGTATATGTATAGCTGATTCACTTTGTTATAAAGCAGAAACTAACACACCATCGTAAAGCAATTATACTCCAATAAAGATGTTAAAAAAAAAAAGAAATACAAAGTAAATCAGTAAGTGTCTGAGGGGTGTGATTAGGATCGCATCTCTTCCTGGGGTTTACCAGTGGACTGGGATAAAGCTAACAGGCTGTGCAACCTTAGCTAAGTCACTCCCTATCTCTGGGCTTCAGGAGCTTACAGCAGATGGTTTCTGCAGGCGCTCTTGGCACGAGTGCTCTGTGATTTTATGCCCATTTTCTGTAAGAGCTGTAAGTGGCAAACAAGATTTTGGCAGGGATCCTTTCACTATGAAAGCCTCTTTTCTCCTCGGGTATAATGAAAACAGCCAAGGCTATGTGACCCCCTCATCACTCAGCCAGGCTTGTGGCTCTGGTTTCTGAGGCTGCCAGAAAGCATCTTAGCAATTAAGTGCATCTGGATGGTCCCTGACTGCCTATCCCAGGTAAGAGGTTCCTAAAGTGTAACAAGAGGAAGAGGAGAAACAAGAATCTCTGAGGAGACTTACTAAGAATGGAGCACAGACTTAATGCACTTGAGAAGAGACATTGGGGCAGCAGCCAGTGTTTAAGAGCCATAAATGCATTCCAATTCAAGGAGGACTTAATTTATAGACCGCCAAGTGTGCCAGGCTCAGCTGGGCAAGATCTTTCTGCAGACAATCTCCATCATGCAACTAGGATCCTGGGAGCTGAAGGGCTGAGAGATTTGCATGTGCTGAATTATCTTCCAATCCCTCTAAACTTCAGACCACGGGATGAGGACTGAGAAGGCAGTATGGTGCATGGTTTAAGAGGACAGGGCTCGTGGTCCAACAGACCCAGGTTCAATTCTTAGGTCTTCATCACTAACTAGTTGTGTGACTTGGAGCATATTACTCTCAGAGCCTCAATTACCTCATATGTAAATGGAAAAATAATATTTACCTCAAGAGGTTGTTGAGGGGATTAAATGAGAGAATGGTACAAATAAAGCCTTTAGTGCAGGCCTGACATACACAGTAGGTGTCGAACATGTGGTATTGACTACTGTGCTACACAAAATCATCCAATCAGGCAGAGCAGGGAAAAAACCCAATCCAGGATCCTTGTAAGTGCTCTAGGAACAGAGACAGGAAAGACCCAGCATAAACATTATGAACAACAGAGCAATGGGGGGTGGGAATTGAGGCCTGTAAGTAGGAGATGGAGCCTGGGCTTGGAAAGTGGATCAAGGTAGAGTCTCATCAGGAACAAGGGAAGAGAATCCAGGAAAATGGCCTTGAACGGCTCTGTTGCATGACCTTGTCGGGCTGGCTGCCACCAGACACCTGACAGAATGAAGAAACCAGCCTCCGGGAGTGAGGAATAAGCCAAAAAGAGTTAGAGAGTTCTGGAGCCTTTGTTAGAGATGTCCTCCAGTGCTCCGGAAACCAGGATCCTGGAGACCTGGGTTTGAGTCCTGCCTTTGTAACATACTAACTGTGTGACCTTGGACAAACATATTTTCATCTATAAAATGAGATTAATAACCTTGCCTACTTCACAGAATAGTGGTGAGAGTCAAATGAGAGTACATTTTAGAAACTGCAGAATGTTGTGGACAAATAGGATGGAGCCACTGTGAAGGGGCTGGGAGTAGGCAGCAGGTGGCATTCATCACAGAATGAAACTGAGCATACCCCTCCCGAAGCCATTTCCAAGGGTCCCCTCCTCCCTCCACAGCCTCTCCCCTCCCCCCACATTTTGGTCCCAGGAACCTAACCTCACATGGAAATATCAGAGCCAGCATGCCCTACACCCAGAGGTTTGCTTAACTTCAGAGAAACTTCCAGAGTCTAAGAGCAGCCAAAGGGAATCAGCCAGTGCCTGTGGGGTTGGATGAACAGAGCAGTGAGCTATGATGAGATTGGGGCCCAGGAGCGGCAGACAGTGGAGTCCATATGCACTATGATTAGAATAGCATAACAAAAATCACCAGTCATGTGTTTGGCACTTTACAATTCCCAAAGCACTTCTCATCAAAGCCCTAGTGATCTCTGACACAACCCTGTAATATGGGTTTTATTATTTCCAGTACTCAGATGAGGAAAACTGAGGCCTGCATCAGAGAAGCAACCAGCCCAAGACTACATAAAGAAGGCAACAAATGGCGTAGTTAGTCTCAGAACCAGGTAGGGTGTGGCCCAGGAGTAGGCAGTCCTGGTCCTGGACCCTGCCTATTGTGGGCAGGAGGAAGGCAAGCTGAAGAGAAAACCTAAGCATCAGTTGTGTCTACATCTGGCTGCTTCTCTGCTTGTGGGAAGGAAGGAAGAGAGGAACACACACTCCTCACTGCCTCCACACCCTCAATAAAATGAAACTCTGGAGCAGGGTTGAGCAGCAAAGGCTTTCCTCCCGTCACGGGGCCAGGGGCAGATGGTCTCCCCAGTCACATGGAGAAATGTCACCTTACTCAGTTTGCATGCCATTTTCAATTCCCCCAATGGCTCTTTCTAATTTATTCAACAAGGGACAGGGCTGGTCTCATGCCAGCCTAGGAGATGTACCACAACAGGCTGAGCAGAATTCCTTAGGAGGAGCAATTAGCAAAAACTGGTGTTGTCACTCTATAAGACTGAGCAGAGAGGAATCATAACTCTTATGTTCCACTCCCCGCCGACAGATTCTAGCTAAACAGATGTTTTCATTTTTTTTTAATTCTTCTTATATTCTGTATACTGACACCTCTTCTTAGTGACACATGAAATATAAAATGTCATGTGGGGTTGTGAGTTTGTACAAATATAAAGAGATATAGTGGTGTACAGAGTAACAAAAGGAAACATCCTATTTGCAAATATCTGGTGTCTCCTTGTTCTGTGTTGATACGCCTTATTGATATAAACTGGCTTTTCTTAATGTAGCCCCTATCCTCATCATGGTGTCAACGATGGTATGTGCATTAAAGTTCATCCGAAGTATGCATCTTTTATGCAGTGACTGTTCCCTGAGTTTGTGCTAGGAGCTTTGGGAAAAGACTCCTGCCATCTGAGATCTTAGGGACTAGGGAGACAGGTCCAGCACCAATGCAATAAAAGCCACAATACAGGGCTTCCCTAGTGGCGCAGTGGTTGAGAGTCCGCCTGCCGATTCAGGGGACATGGGTTCGCACCCCGGTCCGGGAAGATCCCACATGCTGCGGAGTGGTTGGGCCCATGAGCCATGGCCGCTGAGCCTGCGCATCCGGAGCCTGTGCTCTGCAAAGGCAGAGGCCACAGCAGTGAGAGGCCAGTGTACCGCAAAAAAAAAAAAAGCCGAGAGTAAGACGCGGAGATCACCGTCCTCCCCACGGATACACCAGAAATACAGCTACACGTGGAACAACTCCTACAGAACACCTACTGAACGCTGGCAGAAGACCCCAGACCTCCCAAAAGGCAAGAAACTCCCCACATACCTGGGTAGGGCAAAGCGGAGAGATTCCCGCACAGAGGATCGGTGCCGAGCGGCACTCACCAGGCCGAGAGGCTTGTCTGCTCGCCCCGGCGGCGCTGGAAGCTGAGGCTCGGGCTTCGGTCAGAGCGCAGGGAGAGGACTGGGGCTAGCGGCGAGAACTCAGCCGGAAGGGGGCTAATGAGCCACAGCTAGCCGGCAGGGAGTCCGGGAAAACTCTGGAGCTGCCGAATAGGCAAGAGACTTTTTCTTCCCTCTTGGTTTCCTGGTGCGCGAGGAGAGGGGATTAAGAGCGCTGCTTAAAGGGGCTCCACAGACGGGCGCGAGTCACGACTGAAAGCGCGGAGACCAGTGACGGGCGTGGGACGCTGGGGCTGCTGCTGCCGCCGCCAAGAAGCCTGTGTGCGAGCACAGGTCACTGTCCACACCGCCCTTCCGGGAGCCTGTGCAGCCCGCCACTGCCGGGGTCCCGGGATCCAGGGGCGGCTTCCCTGGGAGAGCGCACGGCGCGCCTCCGGCTGGTGCAGCATCACGCCGACCTCTGCCGCTGCAGGGTCGCCCCGCACTCCGTGCCCCTCCCTCCCGCCCGGCCTGAGTGAGCCAGAGTCCCCGAAGAGGCTGCTCCTTTAACCCTGTCCTGTCTGAGCGAAGAGCAGGCGCCCTCCGGCGACCTGCACGCAGAGGCGGGGCCAAGTCCAGGGCTGAGACCCAGGAGCTGTGGGAACAAAGAAGAGAAAGGGAAACCTCTCCCAGCAGCCTCAGAAGCAGCGGATTAAAGCTCCACAATCAACTTGATGTACCCTGCATCTGTGGAATACATGAATGGACAACAAATCATCCCAAACTGATGAGCCAGGAGTCAGTGCTGTGCCTCTGAGGTGGGAGAGCCAACTTCAGGACACTGGTCCACAAGAGACCTCCCAGCTCCACATAATATCAAATGGCGAAAATCTTCCACAGATCTCCATCTCAACACCAGCACCCAGCTTCACTCAACGACCAGCAAGCTACAGTGCTGGACACCCTATGCCAAACAACTAGCAAGACAGGAACACAACGCCACCCATTAGCAGAGAGGTGGCCTAAAATCATAAAAAGTCCGCAGACACCCCAAAACACACCACTAGACGTGGACCTGCCCACCAGAAAGACAAGATCCAGCCTCACCCACCAGAACACAGGCACTAGTCCCCTCCACCAGGAAGCCTACACAACCCACTAAACTAACCTTAGCCACTGGGGACAGACACCAAAAACAACGGGAACTACGAACCTGCAGCCTGCAAAAAGCAGACCCCAAACACAGTAACATAAGCAAAATGAGAAGACAGAAAAACACACAGCAGGAGAAGGAGCAAGATAAAAACCCACCAGACCTAACAAATGAAGAGGTAATAGGCAGTCTACCTGAAAAAGAATTCAGAATAATGATGGTAAAGATGATCCAAGATTCTATTTCCCAGATCCAAAATCTTGGAAATAGAATAGACAAAATGCAAGAAACAGTTAACAGGGACCTAGAAGAACTAAAGAAGAATCAAACATCGATTAAAAACACAATAAATGAAATAAAAAATACTCTAGATGGGATCAATAGCAGAATAACTGAGGCAGAAGAACGGATAAGTGAGGTGGAAGATAAAATAGTGGAAATAACTGCTGCAGAGCAAAATAAAGAAAAAAGAATGAAAAGAACAGAGGACAGTCTCAGAGACCTCTGGGACAACATTAAACGCACCAACATTCGAATTATAGGGGTTCCAGAAGAAGAAGAGAAAAAGAAAGGGACTGAGAAAATATTTGAAGAGATTATAGTTGAAAACTTCCCTAATATGGGAAAGGAAATAGTTAATCAAGTCCAGGAGGCACAGAGAGTCCCATACAGAATAAATCCAAGGAGAAATACGCCAAGACACATATTAATCAAACTGTCAAAAATTAAACACAAAGAAATCATATTAAAAGCAGCAAGGCAAAAACAACAAATAACACACAAGGGAATCCCCATCAGGATAACAGCTGATCTCTCAGCAGAAACTCTACAAGCCAGAAGGGAGTGGCAGGACATAATTAAAGTGATGAAGGAGAAAAACCTGCAACCAAGATTACTCAACCCAGCAAGGATCTCATTCAGATTTGATGGAGAAATTAAAACGTTTACAGACAAGCAAAAGCTGAGAGAGTTCAGCACCACCAAACCAGCTTTACAACAAATGCTAAAGGAACTTCTCTAGGCAAGAAACACAACAGAACGAAAAGACCTACAATAACGAACCCAAAACAATTAAGAAAATGGCAATAGGAACATACATATCGATAATTACCTTAAATGTAAATGGACTAAATGCTCCCACCAAAAGACACAGATTGGCTGAATGGATACAAAAACAAGACCCATATATATGCTGTCTACAAGAGACCCACTTCAGACCTAGAGACACATACAGAATGAAAGTAAGGGGATGGAAAAAGATATTCCATGCAAATGGAAACCAAAAGAAAGCTGGAGTAGCAATTCTCATATCAGACAAAATAGACTTTAAAATAAAGACTACTAGAAGAGACAAAGAAGGACACTACATAATGATCAAGGGATCGATCCAAGAAGAAGATATAACAATTGTAAATATTTATGCACCCAACATAGGAGCACCTCAATACATAAGGCAAATACTAACAGCCATAAAAGGAGAAATCGACAGTAACACAATCATAGTAGGGGACTTTAACACCCCACTTTCACCAATGGACAGATCATCCAAAATGAAAATAAATAAGGAAACACAAGCTTTAAATGATACATTAAACAAGATGGACTTAATTGATATTTATAGGACATTCCATCCAAAAACAACAGAGTACACATTTTTCTCAAGTGCTCATGGAACAGTCTCCAGGATAGATCATATTTTGGGTCACAAATCAAGCCTTGGTAAATTTAAGAAAATTGAAATTGTATCAAGTATCTTTTCCGACCACAATGCTATGAGACTAGATATCAATTACAGGAAAAGAGCTGTAAAAAATGCAAACACATGGAGGCTAAACAATACACTACTTAATAACAAAGTGATCACTGAAGAAATCAAAGAGGAAATTAAAAAATACCTAGAAACAAATGACAATGGAGACACGATGACCCAAAACCTATGGGATGCAGCAAAAGCAGTTCTAAGAGGGAAGTTTATAGCAATACAATCCCACCTTAAGAAACAGGAAACATCTCGAATAAACAACCTAACCTTGCACCTAAAGCAATTAGAGAAAGAAGAACAAAAACATCCCAAAGTTAGCAGAAGGAAAGAAATCATAAAAATCAGATCAGAAATAAATGAAAAAAAAAATGAAGGAAACGATAGCAAAGATCAATAAAACTAAAAGCTGGTTCTTTGAGAAGATAAAGAAAATTGATAAACCATTAGCCAGACTCATCAAAAAAAGAAGGGAGAAGACTCAAATCAATAGAATTAGAAATGAAAAAGGAGAAGTAACAACTGACACTGCAGAAATACAAAAGATCATGAGAGATTACTACAAGAAACTCTATGCCAATAAAATGGACAACCTGGAAGAAATGGACAAATTCTTAGAAATGCACAACCTGCCAAGACTGAATCAGGAAGAAATAGAAAATATGAACAGACCAATCACAAGCACTGAAATTGAAATTGTGATTAAAAATCTTCCAACAAACAAAAGCCCAGGACCAGATGGCTTCACAGGCGAATTCTATCAAGCATTTAGAGAAGAGCTAACACCTATCCTTCTGAAACTCTTCCAAAATATAGCAGAGGGAGGAACACTCCCAAACTCATTCTACGAGGCCACCATCACCTTGATACCAAAACCAGACAAGGATGTCACAAAGAAAGAAAACTACAGGCCAATATCCCTGATGAACATAGATGCAAAAATCCTCAACAAAATACTAGCAAACAGAATCCAACAGCACATTAAAAGGATCATACGCCATGATCAAGTGGGGTTTATTCCAGGAATGCAAGGATTCTTCAATATAGGCAAATCAATCAACGTGATACACCATATTAACAAATTGAAGGAGAAAAACCATATGATCATCTCAATAGATGCAGAGAAAGCTTTCGACAAAATTCAACACCCATTTATGATAAAAACCCTGCAGAAAGTAGGCATAGAGGGAACTTTCCTCAACATAATAAAGGCCATATATGACAAACCCACAGCCAGCATCGTCCTCAATGGTGAAAAACTGAAACCATTTCCACTAAGATCAGGAACAAGACAAGGTTGCCCACTCTCACCACTCTTATTCAACATAGTTGTGGAAGTTTTAGCCACAGCAATCAGAGAAGAAAAGGAAATAAAAGGAATCCAAATCAGAAAAGAAGAAGTAAAGCTGTCACTGTTTGCAGATGACATGATACTATACATACAGAATCCTAAAGATGCTACCAGAAAACTAATAGAGCTAATCAATGAATTTGGTAAAGTTGCAGGATACAAAATTAATGCACAGAAATCTCTGGCATTCCTATATACTAATGATGAAAAATCTGAAAGTGAAATCAAGAAAACACTCCCATTTACCATTGCAACAAAAAGAATAAAATATCTAGGAATAAACCTACCTAAGGAGACAAAAGACCTGTATGCAGAAAATTATAAGACACTGATGAAAGAAATTAAAGATGATACAAATAGATGGAGAGATGTACCATGTTCTTGGATTGGAAGAATCAACATTGTGAAAATGACTCTACTACCCAAAGCAATCTACAGATTCAATGCAATCCCTATCAAACTACCACTGGCATTTTTCACAGAACTAGAGCAAAAAATTTCACAATTTGTATGGAAACACAAAAGACCCCGAATAGCCAAAGCAATCTTGAGAACGAAAAAGGGAGCTGGAGGAATCAGGCTCCCTGACTTCAGACTATACTACAAAGCTACAGTAATCAAGACAGTATGGTACTGGCACAAAAACAGAAAGATAGATCAATGGAACAGGATAGAAAGCCCAGAGATAAACCCACGGACATATAGTCACCTTATCTTTGATAAAGGAGGCAGGAATGTACAGTGGAGAAAGGACAGTCTCTTCAATAAGTGGTGCTGGGAAAACTGGATAGGGACATGTAAAAGTATGAGATTAGATCACTCCCTAACACCATACACAAAAATAAGCTCAAAATGGATTAAAGACCTAAATGTAAGGCCAGACACTATCAAACTCTTAGAGGAAAACATAGGCAGAACACTCTATGACATAAATCACAGCAAGATCCTTTTTGACCCACCTCCTAGAGAAATGGAAATAAAGACAAAAATAAACACATGGGACCTAATGAAACTTAAAAGCTTTTGCACAGCAAAGAAAACCATAAACAAGACCAAAAGACAACCCTCAGAATGGGAGAAAATATTTGCAAAAGAAGCAACTGACAAAGGATTAATCTCCAAAATTTATAAGCAGCTCATGCAGCTCAATAACAAAAAAACAAACAACCCAATCCAAAAATGGGCAGAAGACCTAAATAGACATTTCTCCACAGAAGATATACAGACTGCGAACAAACACATGAAAGGATGCTCAACATCTTTGCTCATTAGAGAAATGCAAATCAAAACTACAATGAGATATCATCTCACACCAGTCAGAATGGCCATCATCAAAATATCTAGAAACAATAAATGCTGGAGAGGGTGTGAAAAAAAAGGAACACTCTTGCACTGCTGGTGGGAATGTGAATTGGTACAGCCACTATGGAGAACGGTATGGAGGTTCCTTAAAAAACTACAAATAGAGCTACCATATGACCCAGCAATCCCACTACTGGGCATATACCCTGAGAAAACCATAATTCAAAAAGAGACATGTACCAAAATGTTCATAGCAGCCCTATTTACAATAGCCCGGAGATGGAAACAACCTAAGTGTCCATCATCGGATGAATGGGTAAAGAAGATGTGGCACATATATACAATGGAATATTACTCAGCCATAAAAAGAAATGAAATTGAGCTATTTGTAATGAGGTGGATGGACCTAGAGTCTGTCATACAGAGTGAAGTAAGTCAGAAAGAGAAAGACAAATACTGTATGCTGACACATATATATGGAATTTAAGAAAAGAAAATGTCATGAAGAACATAGGGGTAAGACAGGAATAAAGACACAGACCTACTAGAGAATGGACTTGAGGATATGGGGAGGGGGAAGGGTAAGCTGTGACAAAGTGAAAGAGCGGCATGGACATATATACACTACCAAACGTAAGGTAGATAGCTAGTGGGAAGCAGCCGCATAGCACAGGGAGATCAGCTCGGTGCTTTGTGACCGCCTGGAGGGGTGGGATAGGGAGGGTGGGAGGGAGACGCAAAAGGGAGGGGATATGGGAACATATGTATATGTATAACTGATTAAATTTGTTAGAAAGCAAAAAAAAAAAAAAGCCACAATACAAGGCGTTAGTTCATGAATGACTCAGAAAAGGGGGAGATCAGGGTGAACTCTAATAGTCAGGGAAAGCTTAATGGAGGAAGGACCGGAACTGCAAGAGGACAGGGATAGCCATTCAGCTTGCACTTGGGAAGATCCTCTGGGTCCCAATTCTGTGCTGGCTGATACAGAGGATGCAGAGAATCACAAGGGGCAGTGTGTGCCTCCGAGGAGCATGGCTCAATACTGACTCCCAGCAGTGGGTTAGGATACACTGCTGGAGCACTGAGGAGCAAGAGAGCTGCTCAATACACTGCTGAGCTGGAGAGAGAGTGTTCAGCCCACAGGAAAATGAAACAAAGTGCAGACAGAAATCGAAGCTCCTGGAACTTCTCTGGTGGTCCAGTGGTTAAGACTCTGAGCTCCCAATGCAGGGGGCCTGGGTTTGATCCCTGGTCAGGGAACCATATCCCACATGCCGCAACTAAGACCCGGCAGAGCCAAATAAATAAATAAATATTAAGAAAAAAAAAGAGAGAAAGAAATGGCAGCTCCTAAAAAGGGCAAAACCCACTCCCCACTTACCAACCCCCCCAAAAAAGTATAACAAGCATATCAGATAGCAAATTCAGGCTGGTTCTCCACCCACCCCCACCATGGTGGGGAATCCTTTCCCTTTCTCTAGCCTGGTTAACTCTTAATCATCTGTCAGGACTCAGCACCAAGACCCTGGTGAGCCAGAGAGGATGCAGAGCTTTGGAAAAACAGAGCAGAAGTGATGGAAGTGTCAGATACTACATTCAGTCAGGATCCTTTTGATTATGTGACATATACCCACTTTTAATAATCATAAGAAAAAAAGAGGTCATGGTGGAAGGGGAATTTGTTAGCTCATGTTACGGCAAACTCCAGGGGTATATCTAGCTGCAGGCTCAACTAGACCTAGGTGATTAAATTATATTATCAGGATTCCCTTTATCTCCCAGTTTCACTCTCCTCTGGGTTGGCTTCATTCTCAGGTTGCTTCAAGCTTATCTTACCATGTAGCCATCTGGACAAAAAGAGAGTGCCTTTGCTTCAATAGTTTTCTCCCTATTTTTTAAAAAATTGAAGTATAGTTGGTTTACAATGTTATGTCAATTTCTGCTGTATAACAAAGTGATTTAGTTATACATATATATGCATTCTTTCTATATTCTTTTCCATTATGGTTTATCACAGGATATTGAATACAGTTCCTTGTGCTTACAATAGGAGCTTGTTGTTTATCCATTCTCTATATAATAGTTTGCATCTGCTAATCCCAAACTCCCAGTCCATCCCTCCCCCACCCCCCTCCCCCTTTGCAACCACAGGTCTGTTCTCTATGTCTGTGAGTCTGTTTCTGTTTTGTAGATAGGTTCATTTGTGTCATATTTTAGATTCCCCATATAAGTGATATCATATGGTATTTGTCTTTCTCTTTCTGACTTAACTTAGTATAATCTCTAAGTCCATCGTGTTGCTGCAAATGGCATTATTTCATTATTTTTTATGGCTGAGTGGTGTTCCATTGTATATATACACCACATCTTTATCCATTCATCTGTTGATGCATGCTTCAATGGTTTTGGCAAAAGTCCTGGGTCATGTACCTGTTCTAGGATCAGTCATCATACCAGGAGGCGAGGTGTTCTGATTGGCTAAACCTGTACCTTGTGCCCATCTCTGCATTTGGAGAGTGGGGTCAGTCCCACTGAAACCAGATGAATGGCAATTGGGAGAGAAGTGGTTGCCCCTAAGGAAAATTTGGGTGCTATTTCCAGACGAGAAGAGGATGGGTGCTGGCCAGACAAAAATACCACCTATTCACGGGAGATACAGAATCAGATCATTCCACAAAAGACTCCGTACAACTGGACATAGGAAAACAAAAATGAATTCTACCCCCAGGATATGGAACTGGAAGGAAGAATGAGGGCAAGGATGGCATGGGGTGCAGGTTTGCATAGACCCGAGGCAGCCAGCTGAGTGCAGAGCAGGCAGGATCAGTATATATGATTGAAGAGGCTGTGTTCTGCTAAGGGGCCCTGTGGAGGCTGAATGGCGGTTGACATGCAGGCTAGGCTCCAGGCGCTGAACTTTGTGTCCCAGCGTGGAGCTGCCTCCACCAGGATGAAGCGTTCCTTTCTGTAATTCACACAAAGGCGCTATCTGCTCACCGAGCCATGAGTAGAGGGGCAACATCCATCCAGAGCGGGCAGCTGTCTCCAGTTTGCACAAAGATGCTGTAGTGGGTTGAATTGTGTCCCCCCAAAGATATATTCAGTCCTAATTCCTATGAATGTGAACTTATTTGGAAATAGGGTCTTTGCAGATGTAATCAAGTTAAGGTGAGGCCATACTGGACTAGGGTAGGCACTAAATCCAATGACTGGTGCCTTATAAGAGGAAGGAGAGGGAGATTTGGACACAGAGACACAGCGGAGGAGACACAGGGATGATGTGATGATGGAGGCAGCCACTGGAATGATGCAGCTACAAGCCAAGGAATGCAAAGAATTGCTGGCAACCACCTGAAGCTAGGACACAGGCATGAAACTTTCTTCCTCAAAGCCTTCAGAAGAAACCAACACTGCCAACACCTTGGTTTTGGACTTCCAGGCTCCAGAGCTGTAAGAGAATAAATTTCTTTCGTGTTAAGCCCCGCAGTTTGTGGTACTTTGTTACGGCACGGTTAGGAACCTAATACAGGTAAGATATGTGCTAGCAGCAGCCCCAGTAGTAAAGTTTTCCTCTACCCTTATGTCCTGGTAGAAGACATAGAAAACCCAGGTACTCAAGAGATCCCAGTAGAAGTATATGGGCCTCCTCATAGGTACTACTACCCAAGGGTATCCTGGAAATGCCTGTTACCTCCACCTTCGCACAGAAAGTAAACAGTATTTTCAAACTGTAGTAATTCATAGAGTGAAGGCTGCCAATAAAATGAGTGTCAACCTCTCCTTGGTTTGAGAAGGGGACTGGGGCACACTTTAGATAGGAGCGTCTGCATATGCTGTTCTTTCTACTCCTCTGTATCCCAAGCTCAGTTAGGTGCCTCCTCTGGGAAACGACATCCCCTTTTGTTTTCCTTTGCCATAGACATTACTGTGCCATGTTGTGATTTTCTGAGTACTTGTGGGAATAGATTGTCCCATGATACAGAACACATTTTTCTGTGAAATAAACCAGGCAAGAACTAGGCAAATGTACATAAGGAGTCTGGAGACCTACTTAAACAAAGGAAATGAGACTCCAATAGTTTCACTAACAAGATTCAGAGTTATTGAAATGTGTTGAGGTAAACTAGGGTAGCTGTGAACACAGACCAGTGACAGGGAAAGGCGGTGAGTCCCTGGAATGTCATTCCTTAGAGAAGTGTACCTTGACTCTATCACACCCCTTCAACTTGTTTTATTTTCTTCATGAAAATAAATCTTCATTAATCATCAGAAAATTATTTTATTTGATGAAAGTTTCATGATAGCAGGGACCTTGCCTGTTTTGTTTACTGCTGTACTCTCAGAGCCTTGGGCAAGTTCCTTTACTTAAAACCTCTACTGCAAACCTCTCATTTGTAAAACATACCAACCTCATGTGGTTATTGTGAGATTTAAATGCATTAACATAAGACCTTAGACCAGTGCCTGGCACAAGTTGATAGTTGATACTAGGTAGCATTTATATTGTGCCTACTGTGTTCTAGGCACTATTCTAAGCACTTTACATATACAGTTGGCCCTCCATATCTGTGGGTTCTGTATCCTCAGGTTCAACCAACAGCAGATTGAAAATATTCAGAAAAAAATTCCAACAACTTCCAAAAAGCAAAACTTGAATTTGCCAACACATCTGGTAACTATTTACATTTCATTTACATTGTGTTAAGTATTATAAGTAATCTAGATATGATTTGAAGCACACAGGAAGATGTGCATACGTTATACACAAATACTATGCCATTTTATACAAGGAACTTGAGCGTCCACGGATTTTGGCATCCTCAGGGGTCCTGGAACTGATCCCTCATGGATACTGAGAGGGATTGTACATCAACTTCATCCTCACAACAACCTTATAAGAGCCTCATTTTGTAGAAGAGGAAACAGAAAAGTTATTTATTTTTGGCTGTGCGGCTTGCGAGATCTTAGTTCCCCAACCAGGGATTGAACCCACGCCCTCGGCAGTGAAAGCGTGGAGTCCTAACCACTGGACCGCCAGGGAATTCCCAACAGAGAAGTTATTTAACTAGTCTAAGGCCACACAGCTAGTAAATGCAGAGCAGACATTGAAACCCCAGTGTCCCAGACTTCACCGTAACACTGTACTGGCTCCTAATATAGATTTTTTGAATGAATAAAATCGCTTAGAGAATGGAAAGAGATGGAACCAGTGGACTGGCTCAAAATTCAAGATAAGTATTGAAGGGAAATAGTGGTTTGGGGTCCGTGAGGCTGTGATACTGAATTTGCATCTATTTTGTCTTTCTGTGGTCAGTCTTGTGCCTAGGGAAATGGCTGTGAGGGTTAATTTATAAAGTAGTAAGGAGAAAGGTAATTCTTGGCTGAGTGTAGCACTGGGATGGGGTGTTGTCTTCCTTCACATCCTAAGAGCCTCGGAAGCCTGGTCAGGGATTCCCACTAGTGGCAAGAGCAGGGACTGGTGCTGGAGACCCAGCCCCCATCACACCACATGAGATACACCCAAAGCAACTCACTCCAGCAGTGACAGAAGCAGAGGAGAGAATCTGTCTCAATTGCCCATGTTTCAGCCCCCTCTGGCTTTGACAGCTGCACCGGTGATTTATAGGATACTACTGGGGCATCCTTTAAGAAATAAAATGTTATATGACCCAGCCATTTGTCTTTGCCACCACTAGAAAGTGAGCTACTGGAGGTCAAGGAAGAGAGTTTTACTTCTCTCTCAAACCCCAGGTCCCCCACAGGTTATGGCACATTAAGGGTCTCCAGTAGCTATATGTTGAATAAAGAGAATTGAATGGTCTTTGTCAACAGATGGGATAATGTCTAGACAAGGCAGTTGCTATCTTAGATTTTTAGCTGAAAGGTGGTGATGGTGATGGTATTTTGGAAAGGTGTTGAGAAGATGGAGAGATCACAATCAAGCTAGTTCTGGAAGAAGCCATGAAAAAAAATGGTTTGTTCAGGTGGTCACAAGTTTAAGCCCTTCATGGCCAAAGGCCTTTTAAAAATCTTTCCCTAAAACCTCCACAGTCTGCTTAAGTTGAAGAACCTTTTTTCCCTGCTTTTCTTCAAAGATAAGCTGGCAGCAGTATCCAGAGTCCAACACCAGGCACTTATGGGGAGCTGTTTTTCCAAGCTCCCAGCTCTTACAAGAGCTGCTTGGATCACAGTTGTGCCTATGGAAAGGGAGGTCTCTACCCTTCCGTACTGGTGTCTTTCTGCCTTTCATAGTGGGCATATAGAATGCCTGGGAATCAGCTGGTAATTGTCTAAATGAAATACTTAGGTTTTCTATGCATGACTCAATAAATTGACTTTTTAAAAGAACAGCTAAAAATAAAAAAAGCTATTTTTCATATATATTATTATATATGTATATATTTTACTCATTACATAAGCAGATTTCTTCACATTATATTGAAAATATTATTCTAGAAATACTTCTACTCCATAAACATGCTCATCTTCAGCTGATTAGACCTGCAAATATATCCCTCAGCTACTAGGATTAGTGTCACCCCTCTCCATCTTCCTTCATCTGTTCCCTTTGGCAAAGGGCACCACCTTTCATGTAACCAGTGTCTTAATGTTGCTTAGAGCCTTATTTTCCCCTATTCTTCCTTCCCCCCAAACATTAAAATAACCACACTCTTAGATCCTGCTACATGATAGATGCTAATAAATTAGTCTCCCACTGAGATGATCTGAAAAATAATGGCTTAATATATATATCATTTCTCCAGGGGAGCTAATATCAAGTAAGAGTCTTCAGGAACTGAAGACACTAATGGTAGACTCTCAGGTGCTGTGTCAAGCCAGTAGAATACGTAGAAAATCGAGGAATAGGCTAACACATATATGGAAACAAATTTTTTGTCATAGAAAGCATTTACAGATCATTTGGGAAAAGATGGACTATTCAATAACTGGTTATCTATGTGGGAAAAAAAATAAATCTGATCCCTACCTTACGCCATATACAAATATCAGTTCCAGCTAGATTTAAGACTTAATATGAAAGACTTAAAGCTTATAGTATAATGTAAAACAACAGAACTTTTAGAAGATAAAATAGGAAATATCTTTATGTCCTCAGGGTAAAGAAGGATTTCTTAAATGGGGACTAAAAGTGCAAACCATGAAGGAAAAAAAAAGTGTAATTTCAATTGCTTTAAAATTAACAACAGTTGTGCACCAAAAGATACCTTATTATGAGTGAAAAAACAAGGTTATAAGGGGGAGAAGATATTTGTAACATATGGCTGACAAAAGAAAGGCATAAAACTCGAGCAAAATGAGTAAAAGAAAAAATGTCATCATATTAATGGCCAAAAAGCATGGGAAAAGATGTTCAACTTTGTTAGAAACAAGGAAATGAAAATTAAAACCACAAGACACTATTTCTCACCTAACAGACTGACAAAAATTAGAAACTCTGATAATAACCAAGTGCTGGTGAAATTGTAGAATGACAGGAACCCTCATTTAATGCTAGTTGGAATGTAAATTCATAGGACTTTGGAAAATAGTTTTCATTCACATTGTACGAATTAGCAACTACATATGTATATGCATTCTTGCATTTGCACAGCAAGAGATAAACATAAGAATGTCTAAAGTGGCATTGTTTGTAAAAACGAAAAGCTGGAAACAGTCCAAATGTCCATCAACTGTAGAATGGATAAATATATTATGGTAGATTCATACAATGGGCTATCATACAGAACTGAATATGAATGAACTATAGCTACACACTTGAACTACTTTAATGAATAAACAAAAAAGGCAAATCACAGAAGAATAACATACTGTATGATTCCATTTATGTAAACTTAAACAGGCAAATCTAAGCGATGTATTTTGTCTGGATATCTTCAGTTTGCCCCTCCAGTTTCACTTTCCATACTTCTATTTCTAGGAGGCTGCACTGAGTGAACTGAATCAATGGGCTCTTTTGATTTTTGGCTTCTGGTTAGGTTTGGTTGATGGGAGCCACCAGCAGAAGATTGGAGCGGTAGAAGAAAGTGGGGTGGAGTATTTACTCTCTGGTACCCTTGCTGTGGGTTGCTGTTGGCTGGTTGGATTCCTTCCACTGAAAGTCTCATCTCCTATTGGGAGGCCCTCTTTGTCTGACCTCCCATAACCACCTCCACTACTCCAGCTTCAAGCCTAGGGTGATAAAGAGCACTGTCACTAGCTTAAAGATAATATCCTGTTGTATGCTCACCATACCCTGCCCGCACCTTTCTAAATAGCTCCTTTAATAAACCCTCCTCAAATTATCCTACTTTGAGTGGGCCACCTGTTTCCTGCCAGGACCCTAACTGGTACAATATTGTTTAGGGATACACAGACACTATGGTAAAACTTATAAAGAAAAGCAAGGGAATTATTAACATAAAATTCATGACAGTAATTACCTCTGTGGGGGAGGGAAATATGATACAAAAAACCCACATTGGGGACACATGTACTGGTAATATTCTATTTTTTAAACTAGGCCGTTTGTAGATGTGTATTTGCTTTATGATTGTTCTTTAATATGGTTATTCTTTAATGTATTGTAGATAACCTTTTTTATGTATATCTTACAGCAAAAATTAAAATATAATAAACTCCCACTAGAATGAAAGATCATGAGGACAGAGATTTTTGTCTTGTTTCTTTGGTGTTGACAATAATAAGTACAAAAATATGTCTTTGAACATTGACTGAATGGATATCTAACTTTGGCCTAGGACCTCCCCATCCATGATATGGAGTCAAGGAATCTTTGCTCAGATTTTTTTTTTTTAACTCTAAATCCTATTGTACAAGCCAGGAAGAGCTTCCCTTTTTCTGTCTTCCTTGTTACAAGTTCCGCAGACTCTGCCTCTTTCTCTCTCTTCATGGTGGCTACCACCATAATTCTGTTTTGGGGGGTATTCTACCACCCCTCCACCCCATCCTTCTCTCAATCCGACTCCAGAATTAAATATACTCTCTCTTCATCTTTCTTTCTTCTTAGACAGCAAGTTCAAAGAGTCATTTTGTTTAAAGGATTTTATTACCAACCATTTTGGGGAAATAGAAAAGGAATACAAAGCAAGAAGTATTTACAAAGGTCTTGGTTCCCTGACTGTGATTTGAATTCCTTGTAGGAAGTCAGGTTAGGTTTTAGCCCTTCCCTTTTAATTATTCTTCCTGTGGGTTTGGTCATTACAATTCACTCTGGGTTGGTCCTTGGAGGAATCACTTGGTGGAATGACAGTAAACAACTTGTTTCTCTGAGAACTTCCAGGGAGGGTCATTTCTCCTTCCAGGAATTATTCATCTGAAGCATTATTTAACATGCCCCAGACTTATTTCTCCAAGATTCTTTGTTCAACATTGGTCCAGGTACTGAAGGTGGGTAATGAGATAGCTAAGAACAGGCAGATCAGCATAAGAAAAACAAAACTATAAATCAGCCTCTTCCAAATTGTTTCTCACAGAATAATAGTGTAAGAATATTCATTACCAAAAAATTAAAATTAAAAAGGGAGAAGCAGGGAGTATTCTACGGTCAGGCAAGTTTGGGAAATGCTGCATGCTACATTGTCTTTTTTTTTTTTTTTTTTTGCGCTATGCGGGCCTCTTACTGTTGTGGCCTCTCCCGTTGTGGAGCACAGGCTCCGGACGCTCAGGCTCAGCGGCCATGGCTCACGGGCCCAGCCGCTCCGCAGCATGTGGGATCTTCCCGGACCGGGGCACGAACCCGCGTCCCCTGCATCGGCAGGCGGACTCCCAACAACTGCGCCACCAAGGAAGCCCCTCTAGATTGTCTTTTTAGAGAATCAGAATATATGTTAGGAAACTAAAGCCCTTGAGAATCAGCTTTACTCTGTTTAATTCTGTTTCTCAAGTTTATTTGACCATTGAACCTCTCCTCTGGACCCCTGTTAATACTCTGCTGAAGTTCTACCAAACACATTTCTGGGGAATTCTACCCTTATTAGAAAGTAGAATAGGATCTATATTCATTTAAACTTAATTATCTCCTTAAAGGCCCTGTCTTCAAATACAGTCACACTGGGCTTTGGGCTTTAACATATGAATTTGGGGTACATACAATTCAGTACATGATTGGGTCACACCTTTATCCTTTCCTTTTCATCTCATATTTACACAACTCATCACATACATAAATCATTCTCCCTAGGCCTTAGTGTTTTTCCAGTAGGGCAAAAAAATTGAGAACTTGGATCAGCAGGCCATGGTTCAATTACACACGCATTGAGTACCCACTTGGTGCAAAGTATTTTGCTAGGGATTGTGAGGGATACAAAGATGTTGGTGACAAAGGCCAGGTCCACCTTTCAGGGAACTAGGGCCTTAACCAAGACTATCCCTAACATAGACTGTTTTGTCTACCATCATACTTTTTCTATTTTTTAACAGAAACTCTGGTTAAAAACAAACAAACACATTTTAGTCTAAAAATGACATGGGTTTCTTAGTTTCATGGAGACTAGATGCTCACAACATAATGCAGCTTTGGAATCAGTTACAAGCTTTGTGACCTCAACCCTCTTGGTTCACTACTGTAAGATAGATGCCCCCTGGAAAATAAACTTAGAAAGATCTTATTTTTCATGAAACTCATTTCATTTACTCTTAAAGCAGTACTTGAGAAAAGCACAGATGGACAAGCAAAGGATGAGGGAGATTATTTTTCTCAGAATGAGGAGGAGAGAGAGATACAACTGAGAAGGCCAAGTAGGACATCTGAGGAGGTACATATGATGGGCTAACCAGGGTGGGTAGTTCGAGCTAAATCTTGGTGGATGGGAAGGATTTGAATAGAAAAACAAAACAAAACAATGAAACAGAAAAGAAAGCATTTGAGGCTTACTGGCCAAGATGAGGAGATGGAAATTAGCATGCTGTCTGAGGCAGTGAGCCCTGAGGAATCATCTGGCAGGAACAGACAATATTATCCATTGACAATATTATCCAGTGCAGCAGATCATGAGATACTGAAACTTAGGGCTAACTGGTGCCAGTTCTTGAGAAGCAGGAAAAGCTAAATCTCAGGGTTAAGGACAAGGTGGCAATACCAAGCCAATTTCAATCATCAAGTTGATCTGCTAAGGGTCTAGTGCAGTTTTCCTCAAAATGTGGGCCAAGAATCTGTATTTCTGGTTTTAAAACTGCTTCCCTAGTTGTTAAGTCCTCTAAAGTTTGAGATTATTCATTTGCCTAGTGTTGAGGAGGCCAGACTCAGTAATACCCTGCAAACCAGGATTCATACACTGACCTAAAAAAAAAAGGATGGTGGCTCCAGAGTGACACCCTACCCTCAGCACTATGTGGATAACATTTATTAAGCCCTTACTATGAGCTGGACAGCATTATCTCATTTAGCTCTCACAATACTTTTACATCTATGAGATAGGTTCTATTATCCCCATTTTTTTTTCTTTTGGTTGCACTGTGTGGCATGCGGGATCTTAGTCCCCTGACCAGGGATTGAACCTGTGCCCCCTGCAGTGGAAGTACAGAGCCCTAACCACTGGACTGCAAGGGAATTCCTATTATCCTCATTTTATTTATGAGGAAACTGAGGCACATTTAGAATATGTAAATTGCTCAAGGTCTCACTGTATTAGAGCCAGGATTTGAATCCAACTAATCTGACTCCACAGCCTCTACTGTGTTATGCTGCCAATTTACTGTAATGGCCTGCTGTTAGCACATTCATTTAACAAATATTTACTAAGTCCCTAGTGTATGCCAGGCTTTGTGAATAAATAAGAAAAGCAATCAATGAAGCAGCAGAGTAATTTTCTCATCTTCATGGCAGTAGGGGAGGCAAACAGATAAAACTCAGGGAATAATTTTCTAAGCATATCAAGTCATCCATTCATTCAATAAATACTATGGAGCACTTACTGTGTGCTAAGTATTATGGTAGTAACTAAGGATAAGGATATGAATCAGGATTTTAAGACCCTGTTCCTGACTACTGGAGCTTGATAGGGGAGAGAGACATGTAAACCACTAAATCTAACATAAGACAGAGTTAAAGGCATGCCATAAAGATGACCAAAGTACTGTGGGCATCCAAAGGAAGGAAAGGTCCAATCACGTTGCTGCAGATAGCAGGATTTCCTTCTTTTTCATAGCTGAATAATATTCCAGTGCATATATATGTGTGTGTGTATATATATATATATATATATATATATATATATATATATATATATATATATACACCACATCTTTATCCATTCATCCATTGATAGACATTTAGGTTGTTTCCGTGTCTTGGTTACTGTAAATAATGCTGCAAAGAACACCAGGGTGCAGATACCTTTTCAACTTAATGTTTTTGTTTCTTTTGGATAAATACCCAGAAGTGGAATTGCTGGATTATATGGTAGTTCTATTTTTAATTTTTTGCGGAATCTCCATACTGTTTTTCATAATGGCTGCACCTGTTCATAGTCCCACCAACAGTGTACTAGGGTTCTCTTTTCTTCACATCCTTGCCAACGCTTGTTATTTCGTGTCTTTTTTATAATAGCCATTTTAACAGTTGTGCGATAATATCTCACTGTGGTTTTGATTTGCATTTACCTGATGATTGGTGATGTTGAGCACCTTTTCATGTACCTGTTGGCCACCTATATGTCTTCTTTGGAATGTTTATTCAGAACCTCTTTCCATTTTTAAATCAAGTTCTTTGTCTTTTTGCTATTGAGTCATGAGTTCTTTATGTATTTTGTATATTAACCCCTTATCAGATATATGATTTGCAAACATTTTCTCCCATTCTGTAGGTTGCCTTTTCATTTTGTTGATGGTTTCCTTTCCTGTGCAGAAGCTTTTTAGTTTGATGTAGTTCCACTTGTTTATTTTTGCTTTTGTTGTCTTTGCTTTTAGTGTCAAATCCCCCCAAATCATTGTAAGACCAATGTTAAGAAGCTTATCCCCTATGTTTTCTTCTGGGAGTTTTCTTCTGGTTTGGGGTCTGTGTTCAAGATCCATTTTGAGTTGACCCATTCTGAGTTGCTTTTGTGTATGGTGTAAGATAGGAGTCCAGTTTCATTCTTTTGCATGTGGCTGTCTAGTTTTCCCAACATTTATTGAAGAGACTATCCTTTCCCCTTATATATTCTTGGCCTCTTTGTTGTAAGTTAACTAACCATATATGCATGGGTTCAATTCTGGTTTCTGTTCCATTGATCTATGTGTCTGTTTTTTATGCCAGTACCATACTGTTTTGATTACTGTAGCTTTGCAATATAGTTTGAAATCAAGACATGTGATGCCTCCAGCTTTGTTCATTCTCAAGAGTGATTTGGCTATTCAGGGTCTTTTGTTGTTACAGAAATTTTAGGATTGTTTGTTCTATTTCTGTGAAAAATCCACTGGAATTTTGATAGGGATTGCCTTGAACCTGTAGATTGCTTTGGGTAGTAGGGACATTTTAACAATATTAATTCTTACAATCCATGACTCAAACTATCTTTCTGTTATTTATGTTTTCAATGTCTTTGATCAATGTCTTATAGTTTTCAGTGCAGAGCTCTTTCACCTTAGTTAAATTTATTCCCAGACATTTAATTCTTTTTGATACAATTGTAGGTGGGATTGTTTTCTTAATTTCTCTTTCTGATAGTTCATTATCAGTGTATAGAAATGCAATTGAGTTTTGTATATTGATTTTGTATCCTGCAGGTTTACTGATTTCATTTTGTAGTTCTGACAGTTTTTTGGTGGAATCTTTAGGGTTTTCTATATATAAAATCATGTCAGCTGCAAATAAACACAGTTTTACTTCTTCCTTTCTGATTTGGATGCCTTTTTTTTTTCTTGCCTAATTGCTCTGGCTAGGACTTCCAATACTTTGTTTAATTCTTACAGCAACTCCATGGGGTAGGTGTTATTGGTCCCAATTTACAGAAGAGGAGACTGAAACCTGGAAAGGTAAAGTGACTTAGTCAAGATCACCCAGGTAGTAAGATCCAAAATACGAACGTGGGTCCATCTTATTCCTATACCAGTGCGTTTTATTGACTCTTAATCTCAGCTGATCCTCAAAATTACGCTGGGATTAGCAATAACATCCTGTAAATTTTTTCTTTTCTCTCCATTTCACTGCTATTGTTTCAATTTACAGCATCAACTTTTACCTCACCAAAGAAGCATAGTGTTTAAGAACACAGACTCTGGAAGCAAACAGTATGGATTTGAGTTCTGGTTCACTAGCTGTGTGACTTTGGGAAAATTACTTAATCTGTATATACCTCAGATTCCATATCTGTAAAGGAAGGATACTTCATAGAGTTTCTCTGAGCATTAAATGAATTAATGTGTGTAAACTGTTTAGGAACATGCATGGAACATAATAAATTGAGTTATCATTATTTTTTTTTTAAATATTCCGACCCATTGGATTTTGAGCTCCTGAATTGTATTCCATTCTTATTTGTATCTCCTGTCCCGAGGCCTGCTTGGCCCACAGAAGATGCACAGGTATTTGCTGAATTGAAATGTTTCACACTTGACTTAGAAATAGTAAACCAGAATTTCATGAGATACTGTATAGTAGCAACAATATCAGGTGGAGGGCCCATTATAGACGAATGGGGAAAGGGGGTTTTAGCCTTTCAGAGGTAGATCTGGCAAAGTAAAGCACCTGCTCTGTCTCTAGCCACTGGTGTCCTGGATTTCTTTCTTTCTTTTTGTAAAAATCAATTAATTAATTAATTTTTTGGCTGTGTTGGGTCTTCGTTTCTGTGCGAGGTCTTTCTCTAGTTGTGGCAAGTGGGGGCCACTCTTCATCACGGTGCACGGGCCTCCCACTATCGCGGCCTCTCTTGTTGGGGAGCACAGGTTCCAGACGCGCAGGCTCAGTAGTTGTGGCTCACGGGCCTAGTTGCTCCATGGCATGTGGCATGTGGGATCTTCCCAGACCAGGGCTCGAACCCGTGTCCCTTGCATTGGCAGGCAGATTCTCAACCACTGCACCACCAGGGAAGCCCTATCATTATTATTGTGTCTTTCTATTTCAGAGTCCTGGCAGGAAATAGATGGCACGCTCAAGCTAGAAGATTTGAGATGTGTTTAATAAAGGAACTATTTACAAAATGTGTGCAGGGCTTATGGAGACAAACATGAGATATAAAGTTCCCCTGGTGCTAGCAACAGTGGAAATCATTACTAGCCAAAAGCATGAAAGGATAAAGGGAGGAAGTGATTAATAGAATCTAAAGTGGGCAGTTGTGTGGAGGGTGCTGCCTGATAAGAGCTTTGGCCTTTGGTAGAAGGAAGTATCCTCACAAAGTGACTCAACAGGGAGGGAGCTGGGAGATAAATACTCAGACCTCTCTTTCCTCTTGACCTCACATCTCCTGCTGCTGTCTCCCAATGCTGGACCCAACCAGAAGCCAAAGGGCAAGGAAGACTCTGGGGAGCCCACATAGGCCAAATTTCTGGGACACAGCGTAAGCAGAGTAGGGTGGTATCTGGAGAAACAAACAGAAAATATCCAGCACACCTTCCATCTAGTCTAGCCTTCCTCTAGTCTCTAACTTGCAAACAAAATGATCTTTCTAAAACATGAATCTAACCTTGTCTTGCCCCCTTTGATGTCCTTTAGTGGCTCTGTATCACCCTCAGAAGAAGTCTATACTCAACATAAAATACAGGGCCTAATGATTATCTCCAATTTACCCCACCAGTTTTAACTATTGCCATTCCCCTCTCAAACGTTACTGTGGAGACATATTTAATTACTTTCACACCTACAAGAACACTGCTTTCTCTTCTTTGACCCTTTGCATATCTTGGAACTCAGCCTGTAATGATCTTTTCTCTTTCATTCTCTTTCAGTTGGCTAATGCTCATTCTTTATTTATTCATAGAAATGAAGGGGTTTCTCCTATCCAGTTAGATTTTGGGGGATCTAATCTCTGTTTACATAGCAATGGTTTCTTGAGCCCTGAAAGTAGTGGTACTTTGAGGCTATTTGAGCGTACCTTTATCTTTTAAGTGGACTTCTGTGATTTTCTTGAGATTCTAATTATAATAAATATATAGCCTGCAAGATCAAGCCTGAAAGTAATGAGAGTTAAGCTTTTTTTTTAATTGAAGTGTAGTCGATTTACAATGTTGTGTTACTTTCAGGTGTACAGCAAAATGATTCAGTTTTATATATATATATATATATATATATATATATATATATATATATATCCTTTTTTAGATTCTTTTTCATTATAGATTATTACAAAATATTGAATATAGTTCCCTGTGTTATACAGTAGGTCCTTATTGCTTATCTATTTTATATATAGTAGTTTGTATCTGTTAATCCTAAACTCCTAATTTATCCTTCCCCCACCCTTTCCCCTATGGTAACCATACGTTTGTTTTCTATGTCTGGGAGTCTACTTCTGGCTTGTAAATAAGTTCATTTGTCTCATTTTTTTAGATTCCACATATAAGTGACATCATATAATATTCTCTGTCTGACTTCACTTAGTATGATAATCTCTAGGTCTATCCATGATGCTGCAAATGGCATTATTTCATTCTTTTTTATGGCTGAGTAATATTCCATTATATATATATATATATATATATATATATATATATATCACATCTTCTTTATCCATTCATCTGTCGATGGGCATTTAGGTTGTTTCCATGTCTTGGCTATTGTAAATAGTGCTGCTATGAACATTGGGGTGCATGTATCTTTTCAAATTAGAGTTTTTGTCTTTTCCAGATATATGCCCAGAGGTGGGATTGCTGGATTATATGGTAACTCTATTTTTAGTGTTTTAAGGAACCTCCATACTGTGCTCCATAGTGGCTGCACCAATTTACACTCCTACCAAAAATGTAGGAGCGTTCCCTTTTCTCCACACCCTCTGGAGAGTTAAGTTTTTAATGAGCTTACCGAAATGTACCTTCAAAGTGATCCTCTGAGAACAACAGAAGCCTAATCTACATCCTTAGAATCCTAGGATGTTAAGTAGACTTCTAGGAGTCCTATTTGCATGGGGACCCAATGGGCGTCTTGGAAAAAATGCTAAGTATGCGTTTTGGAGCAAAGAATGTAGACAAGTACTGCCTCTGTCTTCTGGACTGAAGATTTTCTCTCATAACTGTACAGTCATCTTCTCCAAGAAGAAATAAAATTAGCGTTATTAAAGAATATCTACTGAAAGCTCCTTTGTCCATCTGGTTCTTTTTGAAAAACAAAAACCAACCAACCGGACAAAAACCTAAAAGCTCTCATGATGGAGCAACATGGGCAGTTGTTTAAAGGGAGATAGAATTTACTCTGTCAAGACTGAAATAGAAAGGTTATTCTTTTTTCCCCTAAAGTCCCAAATTCCTGTTCAAGGACAGGATATACATTCCCATGTCTCTAGCTCCACCTTGTGGTCAATTAAGAAATCACCCACTCCCCATCAACTGTGGTGCTCGGTAGTCATCAGGATTTTTACACTTGCCGGCAGTTCCTGATGACATATTTTGGGCCAGGCTCTTTATAAGTGCTATTCAAGAACTTAATCCTCAAAAAAAAACCTAGGAAATATGTATTTTATAGTTGGAAAAACAAGGTTAAAAGAGTTTACCAGAGTTTAGGACTTGTCAAAGATCATACAGGTGGCAGTCAGAACCTTGAACCAGCCGCTTCTAGGCCTTGCCTTTCTATCACAACTGTCTGCTTATAAACTAATGCACACATATATCACATATGTTTTTCTCCCTTTACAACACACATATCTTATTTAATCCTCTACTGCAGGGATTTGCATTTTCAAGGTAGCCCATATGAAATGTATGATCCAAAGCAACAAATTAATGTTTAAATCACAGGCATTAGATTAGAGCATTAGGCCCACGATTACCTATTCTTGATGAGAAAATGGTATATTGGAAAAGCCAAGAGCTTTGCAATAGCACCTAAGTTTGAATACTTGCTCTGCCACATACTAGCTGTGTATTCTTGGGCAAGTTATTTAATGTCACTGGCCTCAATTCCCTTACTTGTTGAATTAAGAACAAATGGACTTGGAATTCTCTGGCAGTCCAGTGGTTAGGACTCTGTGCTTCCACTGCAGGGGACACAGGTTTGATCCCTGGTTGGGGAACTAAGATCCTACAAGCTGCATGGTTGTCCAGCCCCCCCCCACCAAAAAGAACCAATGGACTCAAATAATGTTAATTTTTGTAAATCAAACTCTGGCTTATTTTTCATAGAAACTAATTACTAAAAGTGAATAACAGGGACTTCTCTGGTGGCGCGGTGGTTAAGAATCCGCCTGCCAATGCAGGGGACACGGGTTCAAGCCCTTGTCTGGGAAGACCCCACATGCCTCGGAGCAACTAAGCCCATGCGCCACAACTACTGAGCCTGCACTCTAGAGCCCGAGAGCTACAGCTACTGAAGTCCGTGCGCCTAGAGCCTGTGCTCCGCAACAAGAGAAGCCACCGCAATGAGAAGCCCGAGCACCGCTACAAAGAGCAGTCCCCGCTCGCCGCAACTAGAGAAAAGCCCGTGCGCAGCAGTGGAGACCCATCGCAGCCAAAAATAAATAAAATAAAATAAATAAATTTATTTTCTTAAAAAGTTAATAACATACCAGTAAACAAAGTGTCCCATTGGAATCTGATGATTGAGTTTTAGTAAATGGAAGAACTGTTCATATGATGAGTTAAGTTGTTAAAACGCTCAGTGGATCTTTGAGAAGTGAAACTTTGAAAACCATGTACATGATAGGCAGAATAGTGGCCCCCTAAAGATGTGCAAGCTTAATCCCTGGAATCTATGAATACGTTAGGATACACAGCAAAGGGGAACTAAGGTTGCCGAAGGTATTAAGATTGTTAATCAACTAACCCTAAAATAGGGAGATTATCTTGTATTATCTGGGTAGGTCCAACTTAATCACAAAGATTTTTTATAAATGGAAGAGTCAGAGGAAAATGTAATTATAGAAGAAAGGCATAGAGATGCACTGTTGCTTGCTTTGAAGATGGAGAAAGAGGGACATCAGCCAAAGAATGTGAGCAGCATCTAGAAGCTGGAAAGAGCAATGAAACAGATTCTCTTCTAGAGTCTTTAGCAAGAAATGCAACCCTGCTGACTCAATTTTAGCCCGGTGATACCTGGGTCAGCCTTCTATCTCACAGAATTATAAGATAATATATTTGTGTTGTATAAACCACTAAGTTTGTGGCAATTTGTTATAGCAGCAATAGAAAACGTGCAATACCTATGACCATCAGTGTGTCCAGACTTCTTACCTGTTTCCTGTGGTGGTGTGGAAAAAGCACTGGACTTGGAATCTGAAGACCAAGATTGGCACCTGAGTTCTGCCATTAAATAGCTGTGTGACTTCCAGTAAATCACAGTTCTTCTCTAAGCATGTTTATCATGTGGTGGCACCTACCTCACAGAGTTATTATGTACAACAAATGAGATAATGGATGTGTAGGTGTTGTAATAACTATAAAGCATTCTATATATGAAAGGAATTATTATTTACAGTACCTAATACATGGTTGGTATGCAGGAAATGTTTGCAAAGTGAGATTAATTATTCTTTGACAGTCCTTGGAATGTGGAAACGTGATTGCAAAACATATGCTAGATACTCGGGAGAGAACAAGAGATCATATATTATATCTGCTCTTAAGTTGATTACAATATAATAATGGGGATATATTCAAGAGAAGATTTAAACTGTAACTCAAAATTTATATAAGACAGTAACACAAGAGAAGTCACAAGGTTGTATATGATTAAGTATCAAAGAAGTGATATAAAAATATGTATCTGGAGTTCAGGTATGGAATAGATGGTAAGTGTGAGCTGGAAGACTCAAAGAAGGATTCCAAGAGGATGAAGGTCTTGAGTAGGATCTTGGAAGGTGTGGTTAGATGGAAAGCAGTTGCTCCTGTTACACCTGCAAAGCACTGTGTTTCTACACACAATTTCAGGAATCATGTTTTACATTTAGGACATTGGCTGTCAGGTCCAATGTTTCAAATGGTATTCTTTTTGACCCCCTTGGTAATATTTTTTCCTTTTTCTTTTTTAAAAATTGCAAACTTAGAGAAAAGTTGTAAGAACAGTAAAAAAGGAGGCCTTTTTCCCCCTGAACCTTTTAGAATAGGTTGCCAGTATGATGCCTTACCATGCTGAAATTATCAAAATCAGGAAATTAATATCTACTCATTACTATCATCTAATCAACAGACCCCATTCAAATTTAGCCAACTGTCCCAATAATGTCCTTTATAGTGATGTATTTAATTATCAAATCTCATTAGTCTTTAATCAAAACAGTTCCTGAAACTTTGATTTTCATGAAGTTATCAATATTTTATAGAATATTCCTCATTTTAGGTTTCTAATGTTTCCTCTTAATTAGATTCAGGTTATACATTTTTAGCAGGGTTAGCACAGAAATATGCTGGGTTTTTCCTCATTGCATACCAATACCAAATTGCAACCTTACCAAATTCATCGATTAGTTCTAGTAGTTTTCTGGTGGCATCTTTAGGATTTTCTGTGTATGGTATCATGTCATCAGCAAACAGTGACAGTTTTACTTCTCCTTTTCCAATTTGTATTCCTTTTATTTCTTTTTCTTCTCTCATTGCTGTGGCTAGAACTTCCAAAACTATGTTGAGTAAGAGTGGCGACAGTGGACATCTTTGTCTTGTTCCTGATCTTAGTGGAAAAGCTTTCAGGTTTTAACCATTGAGTGTGATGCTTGCTGTGGGTTTGTCATATATGGCCTTTATTATGCTGAGGTAGGTTCCCTCTATGCCCGTTTTCTGGAGAGTTTTTACCATAAATGGGTGTTGAATTTTCTCAAAAGCTTCATGGTGTATGATCCTTTTAATGTGTTGTTGGATTCTGCTTGCTAGTATTTTGTTCAGAATTTTTGCATCTATGTTCATCAGTGATATTGGTCTATAATTTTCTTTTTTTGTGATGTCTTTTTCTGGTTTTGGTATCAGGGTGATGGTGGCTTTGTAGAATGAATTTGGGAGTGTTTCTCCCTCTGCAATTTTTTGGAAGAGTTTGAGAAGGATCAGTGTTAGCTCTTCTTTAAACGTTTGATAGAATTCTCCTGTGAAGCCATCTGTCATGGACTTTTGTTTGTTGGAATATTTTTAATTATGGTTTCAATTTCATTGCTTGTGATAGGTGTGTTTATATTTTCTAATTCTTCCTGGTTCAGTCTTGGAAAATTGTACCTTTCCAAGAATTTGTCTGTTTTTTCATGGTTGTACATTTAATTGGCATAGAGTTGTTTGTAGTAGATTCTTACAATCCTTTGTATTTCTGCAGTGTCAGTTGTGATTTCTCCTTTTTCATTTCTAATTTTATTGATTTGCATCCTCTCCCCTTTTTTTTTGATGAGTCTGGCTAAGGGTTCATCAATTTTGTTTACCTTCTCAAAGAACCAGCTTTTAGTTTTATTGATCTTTGCTATTGTTTTCTTCATTTCTATTTATTTCTACTCTGATCTTTATGCTTTCTTTCCTTCTACTGACTTTGGGGTTTCTTTGTTCTTCTTTCTCTAGTTGTTTTAAGTGTAGGGTTAGATCGTTTATTTGAGTTTTTTCTTGTTTCTTGAGTTGAGATTGAATTGCTATAAACTTCCCTCTTAGAACTGCTTTTGGGCCCCACCGCCTTTGGGCCCAGGATCCAGGCGTCTGGACACAGGTCGAGCTGTCGGCAGGGCAGAGCCACAGGGCCTACAAAGATGCTGGCTGTCCCGGAGATGGGCCTGCAGGGGCTGTACAGCGGCTCCAGCCCAGAGCGGTCTCCAGTGCCCAGCCCACCCAGCTCCCCAAGGACCGAGGAAATCTGTGGCATTGTCCCCCTCACACCCTCACAGTCTCCAAAGCCTGAGGCCCGAGCCCCCCAGCAGGCCCCCTTCTCCGTGGTAGAGCCATCGACTTTGGCACCACATCCAGTGGCTATGCTTTCAGCTTTGCCAGTGACTCTGAGGCCATCCACATGATGAGGGAGCAGGAGCTGAGGATGTCGGATGGGGCCCATGGCCCCATGGATAGAGAGGATCCCATGAGCAACGTTTATGGAGATTTAAGTGGATGCCAAGCACCATATTCACAAGAACCCTAAAAGGAAATGGGAGGGCGGGGACCCAGGTGTGGTCCACCAGAAGACCCCCACCTGCCTGCTGCTGACCCCAGAGGGTGCCTTTCACAGTTTTGGCTATACAGCCCGTGATTACTACCACAATCTGGACCCTGAGGAGGCTCGTGACTGGCTCTACTTTGAGAAGTTCAAGATGAAGATCCACAGTGCCACTGATCTCACCTTGAAGACCCAGCTAGAAGCGGTAAATGGAAAGAAAATGCCTGCCCTGGAGGTGTTCGCCCATGCCTTGCGCTTCTTCAAGGAGCATGCCCTTCAGGAGTTGAGGGACCAGTGCCCATCGCTGCCAGAGAAGGACACTGTGTGCTGGGTGTTGACAGTGCCGGCCATCTGGAAACGGCCAGCTAAGCAGTTTATGCGAGAGGCTGCCTACTTGGCCGGACTGGTGTTGAGAGAGGATGCAGAGCAATTACTCATCGCCCTGGAGCCTGAGGCCGCCTCTGTCTACTGCTGCAAGCTGCGTCTGCACCAGCTCGTGGACCTGAGCAGCCGAGCTCCAGGCAGTGGGCGCCTGGGCGAGCGCCGCTCCACTGATTCCAGTTTCCGTCAGGCCCGAGAGCAGCTTCGAAGGTCCCGCCACAGCTGCACGTTCCTGGCGGAATCGGGTGTCGGAGAACTGTGGGCTGAGATGCAAGCAGGAGACCGCTACGTGGTGGCAGACTGCGGGGGAGGCACGGTGGACCTTACCGTGCACCAGCTGGAGCAGCCCCATGGCACCCTCAAGGAACTCTACAAGGCATCTGGTGGCCCCTGTGGCACGATGGGCGTGGACCTGGCCTTCGAGCAGCTGCTGGGCCGCATCTTCGGCGAGGACTTCATTGCCACCTTCAAAAGGCAACGCCCAGCAGCCTGGGTAGATCCGACTATAGCCTTCAAGGCCCGCAAACGCACCGCAGGCCCACACTGTGCGGGGGCGCTCAACATCTCGCTGCCCTTCTCGTTTATTGACTTCTACAGCAAGCAGAGAGGCCACAATGTGGAGACAGCCCTGCGCAGGAGCAGCGTGAACTTCGTGAAGTGGTCCTCACAGGGGATGCTCAGGATGTCTTGTGAGGCCATGAACGACCTCTTTCAGCCCACGGTCAGCGGGATCATCCAGCACATAGGTGAGCACCTGAGCCTGGGTCCTTCATTCACCTCAACATACACACCCAGATGCGGGAATATGTTACCCTGTTAGTGCCTGGAAACCTCCCCATATCCATACACTGGAATGAGACCCAGAATCATCTGGAATACCTGGAGGATGCAGTGTGGTGGGGATTAAGAGATAGGCGGGAAGATGTGCAGTCTTGCCAGGTTAAAGAACCTCTGGTGCCTGTTTCCCCAAATGGGGTGATAGTATTAGGTCCCCCAAGCTGTTATCACAGGGATTTAAATGAGCTGAAGTATCTAGAGAGTGAGTGCAATGTCTTGCACGTAGTAGGCATTTAATATGTATAAATGAAGACCCTTATCTCAAGCCCTCCACGGTGTGGTGGGGAAGCAGAGCCCATAAGGATTGTCAGGGGCCCTCACGAAAGTGCCCGGTGTTTTTCTTTATGGGAACCAGGCTACCGTTTTAGAGTGAAATGACTAGTTTCTGGTTGCCCGAGGATACAGGCGGGCAGAGGAGAGGCGCCAGTGGCTGCGCAGTGGTGGCCTCAGTGGCCCACTCCCCGTCCCTCCTCCTTACCCCCACCCTTCACTCCTGTACCGCAGAGGCGCTGCTGGCGCGCCCCGAGGTGCAGGGTGTGAAGCTGCTGTTCCTGGTGGGCGGCTTCGTAGAGTTGGCCGTGCTGCAGCACGCGGTGCAGGCAGCACTGGGCGCCCGCGGCCTCCGCGTGGTGGTTTCGCACGACGTGGGCCTCACCATCCTAAAGGGCGCGGTGCTCTTCAGGCAGGCTCCGGGCGTGGTTCCGGTGCGCCGCTCGCCGCTCGCCGCTCACCTACGGCGTGGGCGTGCTCAACTGCTTCGGGGCTGGGCGCCACCCGCCCGACAAGATGCTGGTTCGCGACGGCCGCCGCTTGTGCACCGACGTGTTCGAGAGCTTCGTGGCCTCCGAGCAGTCGGTGGCCCTGGGCGAGGAGGTGCTGCGCAGCTACTGCCTGGCGCGCCCAGGCCAGCGGCGTGTACTCATTAACCTGTACTGCTGCGCCGCCGAGGACGCGCGCTTCATCACCGACCCGGGCGTGCGCAAGTGCGGCGCGCTCAGTCTAGAGCTCGAGCCCGCCGAGGGAGGCCCCCATGCCGCTGGCGCGACCCCTAGCCGCCGAGAGATCCGTACTGCCATGCAGTCTGGCGACACCGAGATTAAGGTCACTGCCGTCGACGTCAGCACCAATCGCTCCGTGCACGCCGCCATCGACTTTCATTCCAATTGAGGGCGCAGTGCCAGCCCCCCTCGGCCCCAATGAACTCTCTTTTGGCCCAGGGCCTGGGGAGCGGGCTGAGGCGGACCAACCGGCCCCATTCCCCACCATCCTGCCCCGGGAGGTGAGGTCGCAGGAGGATGGGTGGGGACATATCCAGAAACTCTGGCTTTGGGATTGGGCCCCTGTCCGCTGACTGGAAGGCTGAAGGGCCCTGCCAAGGACTGAGGTCAAGGAGACTTAAAAGAGGTTTGTAAGACGGCGTGCCCACAGGGAGCACGTGATCCTGAAAGCAGAATGCACCGGAAGACTTGAGCCCTGGTCTGAACTGGGATCCGGGATGGGAGTGGGGGTGGGGGTGCAGCTGCAGGTGGGGCAGCAAGAGGAAGGAGGTTGTGCAGGGCCTGGGCCTGAAGGGCAGAGTGCACTGACTGACCGGCTCAGCCTGTTTAGGGAGCCAGACAGGACAAGGACTGGAAGCTGACAGGAAAGGGACAGGGGTAGTAAGACCTTCCTGGGTGTGGTACTGACCACCCAAGTATGAATGTTAATTGTAGAAATAGCAGTAGCAGACTATGAGGAGAAGGGTACAGGGCGAGGCACTCATGAGGGGGATGTGGGGGCACATGTCGGGGGGGCCTTTCCTTTCTATCTGAGAAGGCCCCAGGGGCAGCCTATGAATGACCCACTTGCACTCCATCGAGCCACGGAGTGGGGGGAGGGTAGGAAGGACAGAGGGAGTACTGGTCGCAGCTCTGCCATCAACTCAGTGTACCTGCCCTCCCATGACGTGCAACAGCCCCACCTGCCTGAAAACCCTAAGGTGACAATAAAGCATTTATGCTCAAGGTGAAAAAAAAAAAAAAAAAAAAAACTGCTTTTGCTGCATCCCATAGGTTTTGGGTCATCGTGTGTTCATTGTCACTATTTTCTATGTATTTTTATAATTTCTTCTTTGATTTCTTCAGTGATCTCTTGGTTATTTAGTAGCACACTGTTTAGCCTCCATGTATTGTGTTTTTTACCATTTTTTTTCCTGGAATTGATTTCCAGTCTCATACTGTTGTGCCCAGAAGAGATGCTTGATATGATTTCAATTTTCTTAAATTTTCTGAGGCTTGATTTGTGACCCAAGGTGTGATCTATCCTGGAGAATGTTCCGTATGCACTTGAGAAGAAAGTGTGTTCTGCCACTTTTGGGTGGAATATTCTATAAATATCAATAAGATCTATCTGGTCTATTGTGTCATTTAAAGCTTGTGTTTCCTTATTAATTTTCTTTTTGGATGATCTGTCCATCGGTGTAAGTGGGGTGTTAAAGTGTTACTGTCGATTTCTCCTTTCATGGTTGTTAGCATTTGCCTTATGTATTGAGGTGCTCCTATGTTGGGTGCATAAACATACATAATTGTTATATCTTCTTCTTGGATTGATCCTTTGATCATTATGTAATGTCCCTCCTTATCTCTTGTAACAGTCTTTATTTTAAAGTCTATTTTATCTGATATGAGTATTGCTACTCCAGCTTTCTTTTGATTTCCATTTGCATGGAATATCTTTTTCCATCCCCTCACTTTCAGTCTGTATGTGTCCCTAGGTCTGAAGTGGGTCTCTTGTAGACAGCATATATATGGGTCTTGTTTTTATATCCATTCAGCCAGTCTGTGTCTTTTGGTTGGGGCATTTAATCCATTTACATTCAAGGTTATTATCGATATGTATGTTCCTGTTACTATTTTCTTAATTGTTTTTGGTTTGTTTTTGTGGGTCTTTTTCTTCTCTTGTGTTTCCTGCTTAGAGAAGCTTCTTTAGCATTTGTTTTAAAGGTGGTTTGGTGGTGGTGAATTCTCTTCAGTTTTGCTTGTCTGAAAAACTCTTGACTTCTCCATCGAATCTGAATGAGATCCTTGCTGGGTTGAGTAATCTTGGTTGTAGGTTTTCCTCTTTCATCATTTTAAATATGTCCTGCCACTCCCTTCTGGCGTGCAGAGTTTCCACTAAAAAATCAGCTGATAACCTTGTGGGGATTCCTTTGTATGTTTTTTTTTGTTCTTCCCTTGCTGCTTTTAATATTTTTTCTTTGAATTTAATTTTTGTTAGTTTGATTAATATGTGTCTTGGTGTGTTTTATCCTGTATGGGATTCTCTGTGCTTCCTGGACTTGGGTGACTATTTCCTTTCCCATGTTAGGGAAATTTTCAACTATAATCTCTTCAAATATTTTCTCAGACCCTTTCTTTTTCTCTTCTTCTTCTGGGACCCCTATAATTTGAATGTTAGTGCATTTAGTGTTGTACCAGAGGTCTCTCAGATTCTCTGCAATTCTTTTCATTCTTTTTTCTTTATTCTGCTCCTCAGCAGATATTTCCACCATTTTGTCTTCTAGCTCACTTATTCGTTCTTCTGCCTCAGTTATTCTGATATTGATTCCTTCTAGTGTATTTTTCATTTCAGTTATTGTGTTGTCCATCTCTGTTTGTTTGTTCTTTAGTTTTTCTAGATCTTTATTAAACATTTCTTGTATTTTCTCAATCCTTGCCTCCATTCTCTTTCCAAGATTCGGGATCATCTTTACTATCATTACTCTAAACTCTTTTTCAGGTAGATTGCCTATTTCCTTTTCATTTATTTGGTCTTGTAGGTTTCTATCTTGCTCCTTCATCTGTGACATATTTTTTTGCCATCTAATTTTTTTTTTTTATGAGTGGGATTGTGTTCCTGTCTTACTGGTTGTTTGGCCTGAGGCTTCCAACACTGGAGTTTGTAGGCTATTGGGTACAGCTGGGTCTTGGTGCTGAGATGAGGAACTCTGTGAGACTTCACTCTGATGAATATTCCCTGGGGTCTGAGGTTCTCTGCTAGTCCAGTGGTTTGGACTCAGAGCTCCCATCGCAGGAGCTTCGGCCCGTTCCTGGGCTCGTGAAACAAGGTCCTGCAAGCCGCATGGGGCGGCAAAAAAAAAAAAAGAACAATAACAAAATAAAAAATAAAATTAGACTAGGAAACTAACAGGTATGTTAGAAAGAATATAAAAATAAAAATATAGATGGGGCTTCCCTGGTGACGCAGTGGTTAAGAATCCGCCTGCCAGTGCAGGGCACATGGGTTTGAGCCCTGGTGTGGGAAGATCCCACATGCCATGGAGTGGCTGGGCCTGTGCACCACAACTACTGAGCCTGTGCTCTAGAGCCTGTGAGCCACAACTACTGAGCCTGCGTGCCACAACTACTGAAGCTCGCACGCCTAGAGCCTGTGTTCCGCAACAAGAAAAGCCACCGCAATGAGAAGCTCACGCGCTGCAATGAGGAGTGGACCCCGCTCACTGGAACTGGAGAAAGCCCACGAGCAGCAACGAAGACCCAATGCAGCCATATATACATACATACATAAACAAATTAATTAATTAATTAATTTAAAAAATATATATATTAATCAACAACTGGAAGGTACATCAGTACCACAATAGTAAAAAAGAGGAGGGGAAAAAGAAGAAAAAAGGTGGGAGGAAAAGGCCTTGGCTGTGGAGGGTGGGGCCTAAGCAAGGATGAGGTTTGGGCAGTGGGTGGGGCCAATGCTCAGGACCCACAGGGCTGGAAAAGGCCCTGGGGGCTGTGGGGGGGTGGGGCTTAGGCTCAAGGAACAGAAGGGGCCCAGGCGTGCCCCCCACCCCTGGTCTCAGAGGGCAGGGGACCTCACCTGGGAGCCCAGAAGGCTTCCTGGGCTCAAGTGGGTGGGGCAAATGCCCTCCTCTGCTCTCTTGCTCCTCTGGTCTGGGAGGGCCTCTCCTGCCTGACTCTCCTTATCTCCCTGGCCTCCCTCCTATGCCCAAAATCTGTATCTTTAGATGAGAGTTGAGGAGCTCTTGGCTGGATTTGTGATAGAATAACTTTCATTTGACATAAAGTATTTTTTAAAGTCACTCAATTTATTTTGACGTTTGAACACTAAATTCTTTCTAGAAGTATGCTTATAGTACAATAGAAAACTATTTTTATCATCACACAAATTCTTTGGTATGTTGTGCACACATTTAGTCTCACAACAGAAGACTCTATAAGAACATGCCTGCTTCTTGACCTAGATACAAAGCTACCAAATGTGGAGAGCCATCAGTGGGCAGGACACTAATAACTAGAGCTCCAAAAGTATAATTGCTTAGAGCATGGGCCCAGGACAGAATTGTAAAGTAAATAATATTTCTCTTGTTACCTACCTCCTCTTTCTGTGCCTTTCCTCTCACATTTAGCAACCTCTTTATCACCTGGGTTCATGGTGATATCAAGTTGCCCACAGTGTGCTTCAAAAAGGGAGAAATAAAAGCAAATCCATTCACAAAATGGTGCTAGTTTTTTACTCCTTCCAAGGATATTATTGGCATTTAAGAGGAGTTCTAAAGAGGACAATGAATCACTAATGGGGGAATTTTAGACACTAAAGTAAGATAGATAACTTTAGGTTTGAGGCTCACAGCACTCCCAATCTACTCACCCTAGAATCAATATTCCACATTTCTGATTATCCTGAATCTCAAATATAAAGGTGGGTAATGGGGTTAATAAAACAATTTGCCTTTGAATTTTTAGGAGTAAGGCGCAGATTTGTCCCTCTGGGAGGCAGACAGCCATTGCATTGACTAAAATAACTTTCTGAAGCAGGCATCAAACATAAAAATGAGATGTGCTTAATTTTCATGATTTCTGACCTCATCAGAAAAAAATAGGGAGAGAAGGGTCACCAGACCTGACAGGACAGTTGGCTGCACCACACAGTTTGTGAGATTTTAGTTCCCCGACCAGGGTTCGGACCAGGGATCAAACCCAGGCCCTCAGCAATGAGAGCGTGGAGTCCTAATCACTGTACCACCAGGGAATTCCCGGGAGAGAAATCCTTAAGGTAAAAATGGGAAGGAGTGGGCTTCCCTGGTGGCGCAGTGGTTGAGAGTCCGCCTGCTGATGCAGGGGACACGGGTTTGTGCCCCGGTCCGGGAGGATCCCACATGCCGCGGAGCGGCTGGACCCGTGAGCCATGGCCGATGAGCCTGCGCGTCCGGAGCCTGTGCTCCGCAGGGGAGAGGCCACAACAGTGAGAGGCCCGCGTACTGGAAAAAAAAAAAATGGGAAGGAGTGTAGAGGGGCTGAAGATTAGAAAAAACCACTTAAACACTCTAGGAGAGCCTGGGGAAATAAGGTTAAAAGTTATAATCTGTGCTTCTTATCTTTCTTGGGTCTCTTAAGATCTTTTAAACCTTCAAATATCTCAATTTCCTACAAAATGGCAATAGCTTAATTTATCTGTTTTCTCTGAGGAATATTCTTCACAATAATTATGAATACTCAAATGGAAGATGGCAAATTTCTAAGTTATTTAAAATGGGAAGGGGTTTCCCTGGTGGCGCAGTGGTTGAGAGTCCCGCCTGCCGATGCAGGGGACACGGGTTCGTGCCCCGGTACGGGAGGATCCCACATGCCGCGGAGCGGCTTGGCCCGTGAGCCATGGCCGCTGAGCCTGCGCGTCCGGAGCCTGTGCTCCGCAGGGGAGAGGCCACAACAGTGAGAGGCCCGCGTACCGGAAAAAAAAAAAAAAAAAAAAGGAAAATAACACTCCTGGTTTGGGAGTCCTGGCTATGCCACGGGTTACTTGTGAGCTTCACCTCTCTGGATAGGTATTTCTCTTTATAGCTGAAGAGGCCAGATTAAAGTACTCCTGTGATCCCTTGCTAGTTCTCATATTTTACACATCTAATCTGACACTTTTGACATTTGCTATGGGGTCAGAATTGTATTGGGCCAAGCATCAAAGAGAAAATTTTCCTGTGATATTACATTCTTATGGTTTTCCTCTTACCATTCTGGTAGTTCCTTCTCAGTCTCTTTTGGGAGTTCTTCCTCTTCCATAAGCTTCTCAAAACTTGGTTCTTGAGACTTTTTCTCTTCACAATGAGTGTAGGTGATTTTATTCAAAAGGCTTTGGTTACCACCTAGAAGCCCATAAACGTCAAATTGACATCTCCAATTTAGGCCTCTTTTCTGAACTCCAGACCTGATCCTCCTTTTGTATGGTTCACAAATGACTCAAACATAACATATCCAAAACTGAGCTTAGGCTTTTCTCCTCCCAAACCTGCTCCTCTTTCAAAATTTCTTGTTTACTGAGATACTGGCACCATGATCTATTCACCCAGAAAACTGGACACCAGGGAGTGACACCTCTCTCTTCTTTGTTCTTCCACATTGAATCAGTTACTACCCCAAACCAGTCATTTCTACCTCCTGAATATATGACATATCTGTGTACATGTATCTCTACTCTTACTCCTCAAATCCGAGCCATCATTTTCTAGTGTCTATATCACTTTAATACCCTCCTAAGTGCTCTCTCTCTTCTTTCTTTCAGTCTTGGCCTCCTCCCACCTGACCCCCAAACTATTTTTCACACATCAGCCAGAGTGATCTACTTGGAAAACACCTGTGATAATATCTTCCTGTTTTATTTGTCCAACCATTATTTACTGAGTACCTTTAATATGCCAGACACTATTCTAGAAGCTAGGAATCCAGCTACACACAAAATAGACAAGGCAATGACTTCTTTTTACTCTTAGGAAGGTTCTGTATAATCTTGACCACCGACTCACTTCTCCTTTGCTCCCAGATTACTACAGTTTAGCCATATTAGACTTGCTTTCTCAGAGCTTTTGAACAAGTCTATTCCTATACATCCCTATACCAATTCTTATACATTTTCCAAATGTATGCCTAAATGTCGCGTTAGAGAAACTCTCTGACCAAACTAGGTCCCTCTTTCAAAAACTATTCACAATGATAAATCTAAAAAATTGCATGCTTTTTTAATATCTCTCCAACTAGTTTGCTTGTAAGCTCCAAGAGAACAGGAAAATTTCTTATTCATTACTCTATTCCGAGTGTGTGGCACATGTTAGGCGCTATATTTGTTGGTTGAATGAATAAATGAATGCCTAATTACAGAGTGTTGCTATATTCCTTTTTTTAATAAATTTATTTATTTATTTATTTTTGGCTGTGTTGGGTCTTTGTTGCTGTGCACGGGCTTTCTCTAGTTGTGGTGAGTAGGGGCTACTCTTCCTTGCGGTGTGCAGGCTTCTCATTGTCGAGGCTTCTCTTGTTGCGGAGCACAGGCTCTAGGCATGCAGGCTTCAGTAGTTGTGGCACGTGGGCTCAGTAGTTGTGGCTTGCAGGCTCTAGAGCTCAGGCTCTGTAGTTGTGGCCACAGGCTTAGTTGCTCCGCAGCATGTGGGATCTTCCTGGGCCAGGGCTCGAACCCGTGTCCCTTGTATTGGCAGGCAGATTCTTAACCACTGCGCCACCAGGGAAGCCCTATTTCAATAGTCTGGTGACCTGTAAGATTCAGAGGCCTCTTTATAAAGGGAAAAACTGACGGTCACACTTTAGGATGTGGCCTCTCTTTGTTTCTAGTCAGAAAATCCCAATTGTTGGCTGAATTTGAAGATTCCTTACTGTAAGCAGATAGGGTAGGGAGTCCTCAGAGGAAAAGAACCAGATATAGTTTTTTTGACACAAGAGAAGCCATTTTGGAGTAAGCCATTTTGTGATCTAAGCCTGGCCACAATGCGTGCCCTTGAGCAGGTCTCAGTAATTAATGATCTTAAGGGAACAAAGGAATGCAGGAACAGAGGAAAAGGTCAAGAAACAATAGTTCAGTGATAAAAGAGAGTGCTAGTTCCTCCTCAAGGGAGGAGTATTAATCTGATACATATCTTGGAGTTGTTCTACAGGAACTAAACTCCTACCTCGTTGGAGAATGTTAACTACATGCTAAGACCTCAGACTGGTAGGAATCTAAGGAATGATCATGTTGACCTTTTCTGACCCTTATGACTTCAATCTACTAAACGTTGGACTTTGTCAAACTTTGCCCCAATTCACTGTTGAATTTGCTGCTGCTCAAGCCCCTGCATGTGTATGCATACACCACCCAAATCCCTTCATGAATATGCATGTTCCCTTAGCTGAAGACTTCCCCAGTTTTGCTGTTCAGGGAGACACTGCTTTAGGAAAGATCCCCAGTATTTTCCTTACTTGCTGCAGGTAATTAATCCTTCCTTCTCCCAGTGTTTGGCTTAGTTGTGTCTTTTGGCTAGACACCCACCAAGAGGTGAACCCCATTTTGGGAATCATTACTTGTAATGTGTTATTGCTTTGGAGAGTTAAAAAAAAAAACACCCCAAAATAGTCATGTCACTTCAGGTATTTATTCAACAGCAAACATTACGGTTTTACAATGCACTGGGAAGCTATGTTAGGGACTGGTAATAAAGAAAATACACTGCTCTGAAGGAGGGCAATCTAGTGGAATTGCTTAATTTAAAAATTGATAGGTTCTTGAAAACAAACTGGGATATTTGAACGATATTTTTCAATGAATTTATCTCATCTGCTGCCCTGGTTCAGGTTTCACTTCCTGCCTGAATCGTTGCATTTTTCCTTCCCACTCCTTACTCTCCTATCCTGCGTTATTGTCATAGCTTTCACTTTTAAAAAAATCTGTTTTTATTGTGTTTTTTCCCCTTTGAATGCAAGCTCCAAGAAGACAAGTTTTTTTGTTTTGTTCATGATTGTATCCCCTGTATCTGGAGTTGGGGAAGCCTAGAAAAATTTAAAGACTTATAACGATCAACCATAAATCTCCTTGCTTCAAGTGTTTCTCCATTCACTCATTCATATTTATTCCTTTTATGTGCTAGGAACCCTCATCCCATGGTTAATAAGACATATTGTATGTCAGCTGCTTTTTATTTTCAAATATCTGTTTCAATCACATTTTGCCCACCAAAGGCCACTGAAAGCAGAAAAAACTTTGGGAAAAAGGACTTGAGGGTAGCAGCCTGACACGAGGTGGCTGCTCAATAAAAGTTGGCTAACTTGAGGCTGTGGACTCCAGTCTGAGGGGGAGCTAAAAAATCTTCTCACATGCAAGACTGAACACATCTACACCGGTCTTTTAAACTTTCTTAGGCCCTGAGGGCGAACAGCACGAAGGTCTAGCAGGCCACAAGGCGGAGAATCAAAACTGCTGCTTCTGGCGCTCAGCTCAGCTCCACTCAATCGCAGCTTCCATCCGGCGGCAGAAAAATACTTCCGGCGTTCTGCTTTTTACGTGCTGAGTCACGGCCCCAGTCTCCACCCCAGGTTTGAGGGGAAAATGAGCAAAATATGACACGAGTGGGGAGAAAAAAGGCTTGGGAATTAATTTTCTCCACTCGTCTATCGGTTTTCTCATCAGGGGAATATTTTCCTCTGAGCCCAGAAGCGCTAATCAACCACTTCTTCAAACCACCTTCCCGCTTCCGTCATAAACGCTGCGCAACCGTCCTGGCGCACTTCTCCCGTCGTCCTCTGCGCCACTCTCTCCGCCTCTTCATCCTCGCCCCGCCCACCCCTGGTTTCGAAGAGCTCGCTGGGTGCTCCGAGAATTCGGCCCGGGCTCGTTGGTTCTTTTTATTCCTTGTTTCCATTGGTTGATTACGTGCGCGTGACTGCTCTCTTGCCTTATTACTGGCTAGAATCAATTGCGTCATCGACGGCCAGGAGGGCGTGGGGATGAGGGAAGTTGGCGTAAGGGAGACCGGATGGGGGCAGGGCTTCAGGCTTGTTTCCCCCAACCCCCGACTGCGGCAGCACCACTACCGGCCGCCACCGCCTCTGGCGCGCTGAGGAGGAGGAGCAGCTGGAGCAGTAGGAGGAGGAGGTGGGTCTTGGCGAGCGGGATGCCCCTTGCTCCGGCTTGGTGGTGAATGCTGAGGAGAGTCACGGTTGCTGCAGTCTGTGCCACCAGGAGGAAGTTGTGGTGTGAGGCCGGGCGGGAGCTCGCGGCGCTGTGGAGAATAGAAGCGCGGGGTTGGTGCGAAGACTCGGCGGCTGCCAGACCCTTTCCTATTCTGACCATGCCTGGAAGGAACAAGGCGAAGTCCACCTGCAGCTGCCCTGACCTGCAGCCCAATGGACAGGATTTGGGCGAGAGCGGCCGGGTTGCTCGTCTGGGAGCCGATGAATCTGAGGAGGAGGGACGGAGGGGGCCTGTCAGTAATGTCGGAGACCCTGAGATCGTCAAGTCTCCCAGCGATCCCAAGCAATACCGGTGAGGGAGGAGGCTCGGACCGGGGAGGAGAGCAGGGGGCGGCCTCTCTGTTCCCGCTGTGGTCCCTTCTCGTCTCCTAATCTTCCGAAGGAGCAACCAGGGGTACACTTCCCACCCCAGTAGCTTCCTTGGATGGAAGTGGCAAGGGCAGTTAGGGACATCTGTGTGGTTTCAGCTCGCCGAGGGGCAGATCTTGGGTCCCACCAGGAATCAGGATGTCAGAACGGGAAGGGTTGTTCGAGTAGTTATGACATTCGCTAAAGCAAGAGTGGAGGTTTTCCTGAGGATGGCAGCTGGATGGTCAGGGAGCCTTTCTTGGTATTCTGTTTTGAGGAAAGGTTGAAGGGGCTGGGGATTTTAATTTTGGAGAGGATATTAAGGGGCATATCATCACTATCCACAAATACTTGAGGTGCCTGTAGTTGAAAAAGGGGTAAAACTAATGGGTGGAAGTTACTAGAGGATCGTGTGGTTTCAGTAAAAGAATTTAGGCATCAGAGTTGGCCTGTGATGAAATGACTTATTTCCATGGGTTGTTTCTCATTGCTATAATGGTTGGGTGAACTCTTCCAAGAATATATTAGAGAGGACTTGAATCTCAACTGAGGCATAGAAGACTTGTAAGGTTTCTTCTAATCCTGAAATTCTCAACTTTTGGTTTATGCCATAATCCTCTAAACATCTCTAATAACTGGTGGCTCAATCCCCACCTAAATATTTTCTTCACAGGTAACTTATGCCATAGAACGTCATGACTGTAATGTATTTGAAGGAGAGAGCATATTGTCTAACTTCATTTTAAAGGTTGAGGAAATTGAGATCCAGAGAGTCTGCTTCTTGTTCAGAATTATACAGCTGAATAATAACAGAGCTGGTTTGAACCCTGTCCATCTGACACCAAATGCCCTGCACAATTTACTGATTTTTATAAAGTTCTTACTGAGTTGAAAGCTGAAGGATTCTAGGTTAAATTTGTTGTATGCCCCTACATTGTTAGAGCAGGAAAGAACCTTAGCCTTAATCTTTTTCACTCCCCACCACCCGCAAAAGACAGGTGACTGAAACTAAGGTCTAGAACGAAGTGTTTTAGCCCTAAATTGAAGACAGGCCTAAATTCTTTCACTCCACATCTAGAGATTAACAGTACACAACTCTTTGTACTATTCTTCCCAGGCTGAAGATCTTTATGGATGGGCTAAGTTTTCTCTCTTTCTCATCAAAGATGTGGTTATATTAGTAATAATGTAAATGAGCAAGTTGAAACCTTGATAAAAGTTATTTAGTTTTTGCTGTCCAGATTAAATAACAGCTTCAGTTTTTTTGCTGCCTATATAAAGTTATGTAATAATAGGTAATGTTTATAGAATGTACACTATGTGTGTCAGATACTGTTCTAACTGCCTTTGATGTATTGTTTCATTTAATGACCTCATTTTTGGCATATTCATTTGAAAAATACTTACCAAGTCTTACTGTGTGCTAAGCGCTGAGCTATCTTAAATCTTTTCTGAAACTCAGTTGAATATAACTTAATAAATAATATTTTATTCTGGGTACTGGGCATACAAAGATGATTAAGACAGTCCCTGCCTTCAGGGAGCTTCCAATGTAGTGGAGGGACACAGACACATAAAAAAGGTATAATTAGAGCACTAAAGTTTTATAGAAACTATAATAGAAGTATGTGCTGGGTATAGCAAGGAATAAAGTAAGGAGTGGTATAAACTCTACCTGGGGAGAAAGTTAGAAAAGACTTCAAAGAGGAGATAATGCTTAAAAAGTATTGTCTGAGTAATTGTTGCATTTCTACATTTTTGTGGTCTTTTGCCAAATCATTGTCCTTAGTGTCTCAGTTTTCTTATTTTAAAGTGAAGGGTGTTGATTAAGAATAGCAGTGTTTTCCAATAACTTCCTCTCCTTTCAAAAGAGCAGGTCCACTTTTATCTGTTTTATATACCAACGTTTTCAATTAGACTCTTAAAGGAAAGATTTTGTTACTTTAAAATAAAGGTGGAAAACCTCGATATTAGATGAATTTTAAAGATTTAACCATCCTAAAGTTAAGTCCTCTGAATTTTGTAACCGGAAATAGACATGAGGCATCTGCAGCCCAGAGAGCTGAATTACCCTTCTAGGACCTGCTCAGATGTTATCTCTGTGAAGCCTTTCCAGGCAGAGCTAATCCCTCCTTTCACTGTATTTCAGTAGGACTTTATACATGGTCCATTACAGTACACATCCATTGTATTATAATTATTTATCTTTTGAATGTGTGAATAAGTACCAGAGGTAGACCTGATTAAAGGAATATTTTGTTGAAAATAACACCACAAAATACTTGTTTACCAGTCTGCATTTATTAAAATAGCCTGTGGAATTTTACTTCTCTATATGTAATTTGTTTTAAGTTTTTGGAAATGTTAATCATACCTCCAGGACATCCATTCTGCTTCTTTTAGTGATCTGTATAAATGCTTGGTAAGTGTTGATTTCCTTCTCTTCTGAAGGATTAGGGACTTTTTTTCCTGTAAAGTAGGCATTGAGGTCAACTTAAGTGGTCCTCTAAGAAGTTGTATGGGAAGGAGTGGGAAACAGAAGGGAAGCCTTTAGCAGTGAAGGTTTGAGATAGATAGTGTAGAGAATGGGTGAAGTATATTTGAGAAATACTAAGAGAGAAGTTATGAGTTCTTGAGCATGAAAATGATGTAAATAAAGCAGTGTTTTAAGATTAATCTGAATATAGTAGCTTAGACCCACGAGATGTGGCAAGACTGTTTTAAGGGGTAATTATATTGGATTGGCCAAAAAGTTCTTTCAGTTTTAAAGTAAAAATAAAAGACATATTTTTCATTTTCACCAAGAACTTTATTGAGCAATGTATTCACCGTTTTGTTCCACTATCTTCTGCCATTTTTCATGCAAATTCGTAATTCCATCTTCCCAAAACTTTTTATCTTTTTGAGCAAAGAACTGTTCCAGTTGCGTTTTACAGTCTTCCAGGGAATTGAAATTTTTTCCATTAAGACAATTATGTAAAGACCGAAATAAATGGAAATCTGAATGTGCAATGTCTTGTGAATCAGAACTTCCCAGCCAAGCTGTAACAGTTTTTGCCTGGTCATCTAAGAAACATGTGGTCTTGCATTATCCTGATGGAAGATCATAAGTTTTGTGTTGACTAATTCTGGACACTTTTCATCAAGTGCTGCTTTCAGTTGGTCTAATTGGGAGCAGTACTTGTTGGAATTAATTGTTTGGTTTTCCGGAAGGAGCTCATAATAGAGGACTACCTTCCAATCCCACCATATACACAACATCACCTTTGGATGAAGACCGGCCTTTGGTGTGGTTGGTGGTGGTTCATTTCCCTTGCCCCATTCTGTTCCTTTCCACATTATTGTACGGCATCCACTTTTTATCACCTATCACAATTTGTTTTAAAAACAGAACGTTTTCGTTAGGTTTAAATAGTGAATTGCATGCAGAAATGTGGTCAAGGTTTCAAAGCGATTAACATAACCAAGCTGCTGCAAATGATTTTCACCGCTTGATGCGGATATTTTGAGTATGTTGACTTCTCTCAGGTTGTATAACATTGATTGTTCTCAATGTCTCAGTTTGATCGCTATCAACCTGAACTGGTCTACCCGACCGTGGAGCATTGTCCAGCAAGAAATCTCCAGCATGAAACTTCTCAAACCACTTTTGACACATTTGATTAGTCACAGCACCTTCTCCATACACTGCAGAAATCTTTTTTTGCGTTTCAGTTGCACTTTTACCTTTCTTGAAATAATAAAGCATAATATGCCGAAAATGTTGCTTTTTTTCTTCCATCTTCAGTATTAAAATGGCTACACAAAAATTCAACAATTTTGATGTTTTTTTTAAAATGCACACTGATAGGACAGCTGTAACAAAACACTCTAATGAAATTGTTTTGAATGAGGTTAAACACAACTAAGCGCTACTAGAGCCATCTTACAGAAACGAATGTTTTGGCCAACCCAATAATTGTGTATTGAATGGTGTGCGCTGATGTATATGTTACTATTCTTTCTCTAATTGATGTGTTCCCCTCTTCACTTTTGTTTTCTTTCCTCTTATTAACTTAATTTAACAAATGTTTGCTAGGCTAAAAACCTATGAATCTGGAGTTTAAGTCTGTTTTGCTCACTCACAGCATGTCATAGTTCTCAAATAGTATTTGTAGAATGTCTAAATGCATGAGTGCCCATATGCCAGGCATTTTCATGGAACTCTTGGGGATATTCTGCTGGGAACTTCTTAGATCAAATTTATATCCTGGCCAGTTTTAAAAAATAATTACTTGATTTTTGAGAGAAAACAAGTATGAATAGGCAGGTTACAGAGAAAAAAATTTAAATTATACAAATAATATGAATGGTGATATTGTAGTATATTTAATTCATATAGAAGCTTGTGGTAGTTGGCACATAATAAGCATTCAAATGTTAGCTGTTATTGTTTTAATATGTTCACAATTATTAAATGATATTTGCAGCACTGTAATAGCAAAAAGTTGGCAACAACTTTATTGTCCATTGGTTGGCTAAAGATTATTATTATACCATTCTACAATGAAAATAATATGTAACTATAAGAATAGATAGAGGGGCTTCCCTGGTAGCGCAGTGGTTAAGAATCTGCCTGCCAGTGTAGGGGACACGGGTTCGAACCCTGGTCTGGGAATATCCCACATGCCGTGGAGCAACTAAGCCCATGTGCCACAACTACTGAGCCTGCGCTCTAGAGCCTGTGAGGCACAACTACTGAGCCCATGTGCCACAACTACTGAAGCCCGCACACCTAGAGGCTGTGCTCCGCAGCAAGAGAAGCCACCTTAATGAGAGGCCTGCACACCGCAATGAAGAGTAGCCCCCGTTCGCTGCAACTAAAAAGAAAGCCTGCGCGCAGCAACGAAGACCCAATGCAGCCAAAAATAAATAAATAAGTAAATAAATAAATAAATTTATTAAAAAAAAAGTGTTTAAAATAGATAGATGGTTTTATATATCGATATGGAGAGGTGTCCCATTTACTACTGAATGAAAAAAGCCAGTTGCAAACCACAGTATATTGTATAATTCCATTTTTATAAAGAAAACCCAGAAAACAACACCTCCCATTATATGTTTACCTAAAATGTAATTTACAGTGTTTAGATATGTTGAGAAATGATTAGAAGTGATATTAAGTAAGCTTGTTTCTCTAGAGAAAAGGAGAGATTTGACTTGAGTTGTTTACTTTTTAGGAATTAAAAAAGATTGATCAATAAACAAAAGTATTATTTGGTCCTTGTAGGAAATTTAGATAACAAAAACTTAAAATTCCCTATAATCATTCCACCTGGCATTAACCACTGGTAACGTTTATTCCTTTTTGCTATGCAGTTGTAATTTATAATTTTGAAATGGTATAATACCATCTTTAACAATGTTGTGAACATTTTCTTATTAAGTGTTTTTCAATATATTTTGTCCACTTAGAAGTCCATGGTGTAGATACACCATAATTTAATCATTAGCATTATAGGATGTTTAGATTATCAAATTTTTCTTTACCTTAGAAGCCTGTTTATTCTCAACTGAATCCTTTGGGTGTAGATCCAATCATAATGGGTTTGGTAGATATGTAGGGTAACCTCTGGTGATCTGATCTGTTTCTAGGATATTCTTTACTTGGGAGAACTGGCAGATAAGAAGATGGTTTGTTCTGGGACTTCCACTCTGACATAGGTCTTATTTTCATACTGGTTCCTAGAATGAAGTCAGTCATTAAGCCTGTCCAAGTCATAGGAAACTGAGTATATTATAGTCCTTTTCTAGTGTGTGTGTGTGTGTGTGTGTGTGTGTGCGCGCGCGTGTGTGTGTGCGTGCGTGTGTGTGTGTGTGTGTGTGTATTATTTTTTCTTTTTTTGTGGTGGAGATGGTGGGCTTAGTTACATGGACCAGAATTAAACTGTTTGCAGAAAGGTTGGAAGTAAATTGTAGTTTGGAAGGTTCACTTGGTCCTCTGAAGATGTGTACAGAGATTTTATATTTCTATTACCACCACCAACAATGATCTTTGTTTTCCTAATAATAACTGGTATTTGTTGAGTGCTTACTAGGTATTAAGTGCTATTCTATGGAGTTTACATAGATTATCTCATTTAATCTTTACAGTAATCCTATTAGATAGTGCTCTTATTACATGATAGCCTAAATGCTATTCTATGAAAATACATTACTGAGCACTAACTAGAATATAAATGAATTGTGTTCTCTCATTTGGTTCCTTCTAAGCAAAATTCTTAACCATGGCAGATAAGGTCTAAGTCCCTCCATTTTTTGATTCTTAACTTTCCAGCTTCACATTCTGTTATGCGGTTTTGTGCTACTTTTCTTGGCATATGCTGTACTCTGGTCAAACGTTACCTCCTCTGTGAACCCTTTACCTCTCTTCCTTCAATCTTCCCCTCCTATATGCAAGTTATTTACGCTCTTGTGTGCCCCTGTAGCAATTTTTTTCAAGCTATTTCATATTTTTGTAAGTACTGGTTTCTCTTTCCCTTCTATTATGCTGAAATTTTTGTAGAGAGGGATTTTGTTTCTTTGAATCTTTGTATGCCTTCTTTTCTGTTATTAATAAATCAACTGTCTATACACCTAACACCCATCTTTCCACTTGTGCAATAGATCCCATCCCCTCTTTATTGATCCCAGCCACCAATTATTTCACCAGTTGTTCCCCTTCCATCCTGCATCATCAATTTCCCCTTCTTAGTAGATCATTCCCATGAGCATACAAATATGCTGTAATTGTTCCTATCTTCTGGGGAAAAGCATTTCTTTGCTCAGATCCCCTTGGACCTATGCCCTTCCAGCTACTCAAATTTCTCTATTTGCTTGATAGCAAAGCTTGTTAGAAGAGTTGTCTGTATTTAAAATTTGCAGTTCATCTACTCCCATTATTTCTTGAACCCAGAGTGGGCTTTTGCCACTTTGCTTTACCAAAATAGCTATTTTCAAGATCACCAATAACTTTTACAATTGGTCAGTTCTCGAGTTCTTATCTTACTTGACCTTTCAGTATCTTATGACACAGTTGATCGTTCTTTCCTTCTGGAAATGCTTTTTTTCAGTTCTAGGTCAACACTGTTCTTAGTTCTCTTTCTGCCTCATTTGCAAAGTTTCTCCTTATCTCCTTTCTCCTTATCTTTAAATTTTGGAGCGCCTGGGCTCAGTTCTTGGACTTCTCTTCCCTGTCTGCTTTTGCTCCCTGTGTTGTGGCTTTAAATAGCACCCTGTATTGAATAACAATTATACTTAGGTTCCCCACCCCTATGCTCTTTCTTACTGTTTTACTTTTCTTCATAGCACTTATTTGCTATTTGATATACTATATATTTACTTGTTCATGAGAGCAAGGACTTTGTTTTGTTCATCCCTATATCTGTAGTGCCTAGAATGGTGCCTTTCTCATAGTCTTACTTCCATCTCTGACCCCTTCATCCCTTCATCCTTTTCTCCTCTGGCCTGATGGATATATAAGGATATATTTTGCAGTCTTCCTTTTTAAAAATCATTTTATTTCTTGTTTTTATTTCAGATTAAAATATTTTTTTTAAGGAATAAAACCATATAGATACACTTGAAGCTCTTTGGATATTGCCCCCTCCTATTGCATTCCCTATCCTCTTTTTCCAGTCTTAACCATTATCTGAATTTTATATATATATACCATTCCTATGTATATTTTTATACTTTTTTATTAAATTTGCATTTATCTATAAACAGTATACATTATTGCTTTCACATGTTTTAAGACATATAAATAGAAATTATATCACATTGGATGTCTCATAACCTTTTTTTTTGGTTTAACATTGCTTTTGAGGTTTGTTCATGCTGATAAGTGTAATACAAGTGTAATACTAGTTATCTGTGTTATATGCTGTTTAATATCTTGTGTGAATATATCATTGTTTATTTGTTTTCCTACCACTGGTCATTTAGATTATTCCCAATTTTCTGTTGTATTTTGTTTTCTGATTATGCCACAATTTATCTTTTCTCGATTGTTGTATATTTTAGGTTATTTCCAGTGCTTCAGTGAACTTTTTTTTTTTTTTTTTTGCGGTACGCGGGCCTCTCACTGTTGTGGCCTCTCCCGTTGCGGAGCACAGGCTCCGGACGCGCAGGCTCAGTGGCCATGGCTCACGGGCCCAGCCGCTCCGCAGCATGTGGGATCATCCCGGACCGGGGCACAAACCCGTGTCCCCTGCATCGGCAGGCGGACTCTCAACCACTGCGCCACCAGGGAAGCCCTAGTGAACATTTTTATACATGACTCCTTGAGTACACATTTTAGACTTTATTTATATACCTATAAGTGAAATGACTAATTTTTAACCTTACTATAGATGTTGCCAAAGTACTCTTCTAATTAGTTGTACTATTTACATTTATTCCAGAGTTCCTGCTTCTATATATTATTACCAATTCCTGATATTGTTAGATTTTTTTTTTTTTTTTTTTTTTGCTGTACACGGGCCTCTCGCTGTTGTGGCCTCTCCCGTTGCGGACGGAGCACAGGCTCCAGACGCGCAGACTCAGCGGCCATGGCTCACGGGGCCAGCCGCTCCGCGGCATGTGGGATCTTCCCGGACCTGGGCACGAACCCACGTCCCCTGACTCTCAACCACTGCGCCACCAGGGAAGCCCGATTGTTAGATTTTTAAAAAAATTATTGAGAACTTGATCTGTGGGAAATATTTTTCTCTTAAAAATTTTTTTATTTGCAATTTCCCTTATTACTAATAAAATCAAACATTATTTCATGTTTCCTGGCCATTTGGATTCTCCTTTTATGAACCTCCCATTTTTCTATTGAGTTGTTTTTTTTTCCCCTCTTTTAAATTGACTTGTAAGAATTCTTTACATATTTTAAATACTAATCCATTTTTGATTATATGAGTTGCAAATATATTCTCTAAGTCTATATAGCTTATCATTACCCTTTGTTTATAAAGCCTTAAAATTTAATCAGATTTATTCATCTTTGTATTTATGGTTTGTGCTTTTTCATCTTATTTCCTTCTAGAAGTTTTATAGTTTTGCTTTTTACACTTGCGTAAGGATCTAATTTTATTACTGTTCTTTAAAAATATAGGCAGCCAGTTGTCCAAGCACACCTTTTGAAAAGTCTGTATCCCAGAGGTCACCAAATTTTTTCTGTAAAGGGCTAGATAATAAATATTTTAGACTTTGTCAGTCAAGAGGCAAAATTAAGGATATTATGTAGGTACCTATATAACAAGAAAGAAAACAAATTTCTGCAAATTTAAAAGAAAAAAAATTTTTTTCTTGGCCATGCTGCGCAGCTTGCAGGATCTTAGTTCCCTGACCAGGGATTGAACTCAGGCCACCACAGTGAAAGTGTTGAGCCCTAACCACTGGACCACCAGGGAATTCCCTCTGCAAATTTTTATTAAGTTCAAAATACAATAGTAGTACTTTATTTAGTAATACAGGTCCACTAGTGAGAAGAGGTGGAATTCTTTTTGGGAGGGATAGCTTTTTGCTTTTGAGGGGGTTCAAAGTTAATGTTCCCTGTCTTTAAAGTTGATTGCAAATGTGTCATCTGTTAATACTGATTTGTAATGAGAGTTTACATATTTCATCTTTGAAAATGTGTTTTCACACAGACAGGTACTACCAAATACTGATATTAGTCTATGAGCATTTGATTTTATTTGAGCATATTCATTGCTTGGAAGGCATTTATAGAATTCTATCAGTTTCTTCTCTGATATTTTTGCCGTTTAGAATGCCATTACATTGTAGATTAATCATTTCTGATTGAAAATTAGGTGGAAGCTCCTCAATTGCACAGTTAAAAGGACTTCAAAATAAGGAAATTTCCTTTGTGATTGCACCACCATCTGAAAAACACTGCTGGAACCGTAGTTTGCTTGGAAAACATATCTGCGGCAAATTTGTGTGGGAATGGAGATAGGGCTTCTTGTTTTAACTTCTGGCAGCACAGGAAAAGTATAAAGCCACTTGCCATTGCTTGTAATTCAGATAACATTAGTTGTTTTTGAAACATAAGTTTTGCGTATAGGCACTGTTTGGTAATTTTGGGTTGAAATCATTAAGAAACATCAAGTCCACAGCAAAAGCTAACTTCCAAAGCCATCTGGTATTTGACAGTGGCTGAAGGCTGTTCTTCAAAAAAGTTTAAGTTTTTACTCTGAGCTCAAAACATTGCAATAAAAGGTTCCTATTGCTAAGCCATCAAACTGCTTACTCTAGAGTAAGGGAAATTAAAAATATTCAGTTTCTGGGAATTTCCAGGCAGTCCAGTGGTTAGGATTTGTGCTTTCACTGCCACGGGTCTGGGTTCGATCCCTGGTTGGGAACTAAGATTCTGAAAGCTGTGTGGAGCAGCCAAAAAGAAAAAAAATTCAGCTATTTCTTTTTTTTTTTTAAATAAATTTATTTATTTATTTTTGGCTGCGTTGGGTCTTCTTTGCTGCGTGTGGGCTTTCTCTGGTTGTGGCGAGTGGGGGTTACTCTTTGTTGAGGTGCACAGGCTTCTCATTGCGGTGGCTTCTCTTGTCGCAGAACACGGGCTCTCGGTGCGCGGGCTTAGTAGTTGCGGCACGCCGGCTCTAGAACACAGGCTCAGTAGTTGTGGCACACGGGCTTAATTGCCCCATGGCATGTGGGATCTTCCTGGACCAGGGCTCAGAACCCGTGTCCCTTGCACTGGCAGGCAGATTCTTAACCACTGCGCCACCATGGAAGTCCCTCAGCTTCTATTTCTGACAAAAGTTAACAGAACTAATGATTATAAAGTCTACAAGAGCAAATGACTACTAAAGATAGGAATTTATTTATTTAAATTTTTTTTAAGATAGGAATTTATTAACAAAATCCACATTGAAAGTGTGACATTTGAATTCACCTTTCCCCTTTCCTTATTTGGGCATGATAGATACGTGCTGTTGTTCCAAAGAAACAGTTACAGTACATGTGACACTTGAAATGCTGTTCAGTTATAAATGCATTGCTGCAGTTTTTAGGTTGTTGAGCAGCAGTGAAAATGCTGCGTGTGCTCTCTCAAAACTACTCCATTCTGCCATTGTGACTCAAAAGCAGCCATAGACAATAAGTAAATGAATGAGTGTGGCTGTGTTCCAATAAAACTTTGTTTATGGACACTGAAATTTGAATTTCAGATAATTTCATGTATCATGAAATATTAATCTTTTGTTGGATTTTTTTCCAACCACTTAAAAAAGTAAAAACCATTCTTAGTTTGAAGGCTGTAAGCCATAGTTTGGTAATTCCTGGTATATCTTTTTTCCTATATTGCCAACTCTGTCATATGTTAAGTTTTCACCTATGAACGAATCTTTTTTCAGGGATCTTTATTATGTTTTATTTTGTAAATTTCTTATTTCATTATGTCATGGCCTAAAAATTCATATTTTATTTGCAGAGAGGGTTTGTCAAATAATTTTCGTGTCTGTGGACTAAAACGTTTGATTTCTTGCTGTTTCCATTTATTTTACTTGATATAAATCTTTAATCTGGTTGATTTTGTTGCTAAAATTAGTAATTTATTAATTTTTCATTAATAGGTCTTTACTGAACATGAAATTTAGATGTAACATCCCACTTCCTGTTCTAAAATACATCCCAATTTTTTTGATAAACCAGTATCAGTATTTATAGCTCAAAATATTGTTCATACTGAAACATGTAGTCTACTATGATTACATCTTCTTTCTTGAGCAACTTTGTTGTCTCTAGTATTAAAAATTGCCTTATTTTTAAAGACAGCTTTATTTAGATATAATTCACATACCATACAATTCACCCATTTAAAGTGTGCAACTCATTAGTTTTTAGTATATTTACAGAGTTGTGCATTCATTACCACAATTTTAGAACATTTTCATTACCTCAGAAAGAAACCCCACACCCCTTACTTGTCAGCCTCCCCAGTGGTCCAACCTGTACAAGCCCTAGGCAAATGATAATCTATTTTCTGTCTCTCTAATCCACTGTCTGTCTCTCTAGATCTACTTTCTGGAGGTCTCTCTACTTTCTGTGTCTCTGTCTATTCTGGACATTTCATATAAGTGGAATCATATAATATGTCATCTTTTGTGATTGAGTACTTTCACTTAATGTTTTCAAGGTTCATCCATATTGTAGCATGTATCATTACTTCATTTCTTTTATTGCTGACTAATCCATGGTATGAATATATTTTATTTATCCATTCAGTAGTTGATGGATACTTTTTGGCTATTATGAATAATGCTGCTATGAACATTTATATATAAATTTTGCGTGGATGTATGTTTTCATTTATTTCAAGTATATAATAAACAGGAATAGAATTGCTGGATCATATGGAAACCATTTAACCATTTGAGGATCTTTCAGACTTTTCCAAAGTGATTGTACCATTTTACTTTCCTTCCAGCAGCGTGTGAGAGTTCCAATTTCTCTACATCCTCACCAACATTTGCTACTATCTGTCTTTTTGATTATAGCCATCCTAGAGGGTATAAAGTGGTATCTCATTGTCATTTGCATTTCCCTGATGGCTGATGATGTTAAACATCTTCTCATGTGTTTACTAGTCATCTGTCATCTTCTTATCTTATACTATGTGTATCTTCTTTGGACAAGTATCTGTTTAAATCTTTTGTCCAACTTTAATTTTTTAAATTGAGTAGTAATAATTCTTTATATATTCTAGATATAGGTCTTCTTAGATAAATGATTTGCAAAAATTTTCTCTTGATGGTATCCTTTGAAGCACAAAAGTTCTAAATTTTTATGATTATTGTTATTGTTGCTTGTGCATCATATCTAAGATGCCTTATTACTATTATTTTTGTTTAGCACTCTTTGTGATCTAACATGAATTCTACCCTAGTTCTCTGCCAGAGCTTTAAAACTCCTCTAACTATGGTCAAACACATCAATAAATCCATCAATTCAACTGTTTTCTTGTATCTTCATTCCTCAATCAGTTTAGAATATAAATTCTTCAGTCCCAGGAAATTTTTCTTGAATTTTTCCCCTAATTTTCCCCCTCTGTTTTCTTTTGAAGCTACTATATAATATAGGAACACTGTTTCAATGAGAGGGACTTTAGTATGGTAACACTGTTAGCCTCTTTCTCTACCTCTTCTTCCCCTTCACAGGAGTGACTTATTTGATTAGTGAGTGCAGTAGAATGACCTTGGGCATGCTCAGTCTAACCTTTTCATCTCTCTCTTCATTCCAGCCTGCAGACAGCCAGTATTTTGGCATATTCTTAGTGCAGTAGACTGCACGACTAAGTCTGCCTTTTGGGGGAAATATTTCAGTTCTCGTGGATAACTTCAATTCAGAGAGCGTTAGCAAGCCATTTCTAAAACACTCTTGAGCCGTGTTCTCCAACCTAGCTTTATATCAAGGATAAAGCTGACATTTTGCTCTCTATTTTTCTGTTCCCTCTCTTTTTCTCCTCTGATTCTGAAATCAAGTGGGGAAGAGACGTGCTTTTTTAAAATTTTGGTAAACTGCACATAACAGAATTTACCATTTTAACCATTTTTAAGTGTACTGTTCAGTGGCATTAAGTATATTCACATTGTTGTGCAACTATCACTATATCATCTCTAGAACTTTTTCATCTTAAAATGAAACTCTGCACCCATGAAATAATAACTCCCCATTTCCTCCTCCTTCCAGTTCCTGGCAGCTGCCATTCTACTATCTATTTGTGAATTTGACTATTCTAGGTACTTCATGTAAGTTGAATTATACCATGTTTGTCCTTCTGTATCTGCTTTATTTCATTTAGCATAATATCTTCAAAACTCATCCATGTTATGGCATGTGTTAGAATTTCCATCTTTTTTAAGGCTGAATAATATTCCCCTGTATGCATATATCACATTTTGTTTATTCATCTGTTGATAGACTTTTGAGGTGTTTCCTCCTTTTAGCTATTGTGAATAATGCTGCTGTGAACATTGGCTTACAAATACTCTTCTAGTCCCTGCTGTAAACTCATTTGGGTATATACCAGGAAGTGGACTTGTTCAATCATTTGAGTCCTCCTAATGTATTAGCATTGCTGTGTAACAGTCCACCTCAAAAGTTAAGTGGCGCAAAGCAACAATGATTTATTATATTTTTACAATTCTATGGGATGACCAGGCAATATTTTTTTCCTCTTACCTGGGCTCACTTTTGTGGCTATATTCACTTTGTGGGTTGGTTGGAGCTAGAGGGTCTAAGATGGCTTCAATCACATGTCTAAGGCCTTGGTGGGGACAGCTAGAAGGTAGGCCTTCTCTCTGCACATAATATATCCTCATTCATAGTTTAGCTTAATCTTCTTGACATGGCAGCTGAGTCCCCAGAGAGTGAAAGCAGAAGCTGCAGGGGATCTTGACGCCTAGGCTCTAGGACTTCACGACAAATTATAGGGCAAACTTTACAAAGCTAGCCCAGATTCAAGGGGTAGGGAGAAATAGACTCCAACTCTTGTTGGGAAGATTGACCAGGTCACTGTGGGGGCCATTATTAAAATGATCAATTACACCTAATAACCTAACAACTGATCCAAAGATGAGGAACCTTGAGAAATAGGGAAGGACTGCCATTAAGGAACAAAAAGCCCTTCTGGTGAGTCTTAAATGGGGTGGCTTGCTGTTATGTTTTAACAAGCAGAGAAGCATGTGGATTTTTTTGATCTTGGTTATTTGCAAGAACTATATTGTACCATGCAGTAAGTTTTTGTTTTTGTTTCTTTTTCTTCTTCTTTTTAAAAATTTTACCTTTGGCTGCTGTGCGTGGGCTTTCTGTAGTTGTGTCATGCGGGGGCTACTCTTCGTTGTGGTGCGCGGGCTTCTCATTGCGGTGGCTTCTCTTATTGTGGAGCATGGGTTCTAGGTGCACGGGCTTCAGTACTTGTGGCTCGTGGGCTCTAGAGCGCAGGCTCAGTAGTTGTGGCACACGGGCTTAGTTGCTCCGGGGCATGTGGGATCTTCCCGGACCAGGGATCAAACCCATGTCCCCTGCATTGGCAGGTGGATTCTTAACCACTGCACCACCAGGAAAGTCCTCATCTTTTTCTTCTTTTTTTAAACAAGTTGTATGGTTAGATTTAAACTAATGCAGCTTAGGTGAGAAGGCTTTAGCTGGCTCAGGCAGGCCATATCAGCTTTACTATGTGGACTGTTTTAACTTGAGAGTTGCAGCTGGCCTAGAATTATAGGCAAAACTGAACAAGGATTTAATTTTTAATCGTTTGCTGAGCATAACAATTAATGCTTTTATGGACTTCTTAAACCAGGTCTGCAGCTTTAAACTGCAAAGATGTCTAAAGTTTCAAATGTACTGTACAGTAGTTAATGACTAAGGCTCTAGCCTTAAATTGTTAGTTCCAGGTCTAGACAGAGAGTACTAAATCTTTTTAGGTTAAAAGACGGTACTTTGTAATTACGTAACTTGTCACTACCCGTCCCCTGCCCCCCACTATATGGTCTCAAGTATTTTTGGATTTAAATACATGAGCTCTTAACTGCGGTAATTTTAGTGACTGAAAGTGGCTTCACAAAAGGTTGGTTCATTTAATTAAAGAACAAATAAAAATGAGTGGGTGGATACTTTATTATAAAGAAAATAATGCCACATTCTTGATTCTTGGGCTTGGTTTGAAAAATCTACTTCAGTCTTTTTTTTTTTTGTCCATGCCATGCAGTCTGTGGGATCTTAGTTCCCCAACTACGTGAAAGCACCGAGTCTTAACCACTGAACTGCCAGGGAATTCCGTACTTCAGTCTTTATAGTCAGTACAGGAGCAGTGTGAGGATGAAACCAAATAAAGGTAGACAAGTTGAATAAGCTAGAGGGAGAGAGGTTTTCTTAGACATCTTAGAAGAGCCCTATCCCTCCAAAAATTTACACACACACACACACACACGAATAATTGAGACCACATGGTTTGGGGGGAGGTAATGATGAGTTATATAATTACAAAGTTAGCCCCCCAAGTACCCTTTTTTGACCTATAATGATTTAGCATAGTCTAGATCTAAAAATAGCAATTTAAGATAGAACCCGAGTCGCTAATGATTTTCTCTCTATATATGGAAATGAGGTCTTGAAGGCTATATAGTATACTGTGGTATGGCTATGAGATAATGTATTTGCATATTTTTCTATATATGGACATTTGGATGATTTCCAATTTTTCTCTACCACAAATGTTGCTGCAGTGAACATTGTTGACATATGTGTGAACATTTCTATAAGATATATAGAAATGAAATCACTGGGTTGAAACATGTGCAGAGTTTACATTTTTAAGAAAATAGGTATCGCCATATTCTCCTACAAAAATACTATACCCACTGAGATTCATAAGCAAGTGTGTGAGAATACCCTGTCCCCTTGTCAGTATTGGATAGCAATACAAATTTAGCTAATTTGCTGGATGAAAAATATTTTGTTGTTTTCAGTTGATTATCTTTGATTTCTGGTAAGGTTCAGCATCATTTCATTTATTGGACATCTTGTATTCTTGAAATGTTTGTATATATTTTTAAACCTATTTTTATTAGTTTTTGTTTTTTGCTCTTATTGATTTGAAGGGACTCGTATATATTGTTATTCTTTTCTCTCAGTATGTACTTTTCTCTTTGATTTAGTTTATGATGTTTTGTTTTAGAAAAATTTTAAATTACTATATAGTGAAATCTTTCCTCCCCCCCCCCCACCACCCTTTATAGCTTCTGGATTTTGTATCTTGTTTAGCATAAATTTTCTTCATACCAATATTATAGCAATATTTTCTCATCAATACTTTTAAGACTTTTTTTTCTTTTAGCTCTGTAAGCTATGTGAATTTATATGTGTTAGGTGTAGGGTAGAGATGGCTATTTTATCTCCCTAAATGAATTATCTATTGTTTCAACATCATTTATTGAATCATAATAAAGTGTTGCAACGATATTATAAACATTGCTCTGTTTCTAGAACCTGTTTTCTTAAATTGATCTGTAGGTGTTCCTGTTCCAGTATACTCTTTAATTTTAATTGCTTTAAAATATTTATTTTTATAATTGGTAAGGCAGTTCCCCCTCATGTTTTCCCTTTTCAAAATGTTCTTGGCATTTTTTTTTTTTTGTCCATATGAATTTTAGAATCAGTATGCCAAGTTACACACAGACACACACACACACAAACTTACTGGGATTTTAAAATTGGAATTGCCTTGAATTTATAGATTAATTTGGGGGAAGAATTTATATCTTTGTAATATTGGATCTTCCCATTGCAATTGCATGGTATGACTAGTCACGTCTGTTATTTTCTCCTGTAAAATTTTCTAGTTTTCCTCATGTTGGATGAGGAACAGAATGGCTTCTGGTGCCATGCTACTTGGGTTCAATCCCTGCTAAGCTTGGGGAAATAAAAATCCTTTATTTTGTGTGTGTGTGTGTGTGTGCGTGCGTGTGTGCTTTAGTTTCCTCATCCATAAAATGGGAATAATAACTCATTAGGGTTATTATGAAGATTAAATGGGTTAAGACATATAAGTTAATACACTTAAAATGTGAGGTGTTATTATTAGGTATATATTTACAGTTTCTTTTGCTTTTGTGAATAGGATCTTTTATTTAAATCTCATTTTATTTAATTGGTTACTTTTGGTGTATAGGAAATTCATGATTTTCGTTCATGGTTCTTGATTTGGATGCTTTGCTGAAGTCTTCATACTATGCTAATACATATATATTTTAAATTCTCTTGCATTCTCTAGGTAATCGTATATTTTTGCAATGAATTGTTTTAGCTTTCAGTATCTTTGCCGTATAAATCTATTTTATTTATTTATATTGTGGATCTATTTTCATTTGCTAGGACTTCAAATACAGTGCTGAATAGAAGTGATGATGAAGAGCATTTTGTCCATAACTATCTTTAAATGGATTTGATGATTTTATAGAAGTTAACTCTCTGTAAAGCTAAGGGGTGTGTGTATGTGTGTGTTTGTGTGTGTGTTCTTAATTTGTTGTGGAGTGGGTTTTGGGTTTTCATTAAATTATTTTTGTTATACAAATAAGTGATTGTATTTTTATTACAAAAGATTGAAAAGCATGTAGAAATTATAGAGTAAAGCATGAAAGGTCTTGTATCTTGCTCTACTTTTATTCCTCTCTCCAGATGTATATATTTCTGTTACATTTGGTTTGTATCCTTTTCGTTCTTTTGCTATACCTTTATGTACATTTAGTGTGTATATGTGTGCACATAATTTTATTTTATAAAACTACTTGATATTTTGTTTCATTTAGCAGATATTAAGTACCTATCATGTATCAGGCCCCCTTTAGGCATTAACATTCTTTTGTTCATTCAACAGATATTTCTTAAATGTTTCCTAAGTGCCAGGCAATGTCTTAGGTGCTGGGAATATAGCTATGAAGAAAAAGAAAAGCCCTGCCCTCAGAGCTAACTTTCTAAAGGTGCAGACAGAAAAATTAAAAAAAAAACCCCCAAAACAAAAACAAATGATGATAAATAGTGTGAAAAAAGTTAAAACAGGATAAAAGAGGATAGGGATGGACTGGGGTGCAATATTAGATAGTGCGTCAGAGAAAGCGTGTTTGAAAAGGGGACATTTTAGCAAAGACTTGAAAGAGATGGAGCAGATGTTCAAGAAAGAACAATACGTTTTGGTCAGAGCAAAGAGAATGAGGGAAGAGTAGGAAAGAAGTTTGGAGAAGTGGTGGGGCGCCAGATTATGTGGAGCTTTCTAGGCCCTGGTAAGGATTTTGGATTTTATTCCAAGTATGATGGGAAGCCATTGATGGTTTTTGAAAAGAGAAATGGCCTTGTATTAGTTTGTTAGGGCTGCCATAACAAAATACCAAAGTGACTTAAACTACAGAAATTTATTTTCTTACACTTCTGGAGGTTAGAAGTCCAAGATAAAGCTGTCAGTAGGTTTGGTTTCTTCTGAGGCCTCTCCCTTTGGCTTGCAGTTGACGGTCTCCTTGCTGTCTCCCCATCTGCTCTTTGATCTGTGTGTGGGCATGTCCAGTGTCTGTGTCCAAATTTCCTCCTCTTAATCAGGACACCAGTCAGATTAGACTAGGGCCCACCCTAATGGCCTCATTTTAACTTAATCACATCTTTAAAGACCTTATTTCTAAATACAGTCACATTCTGAGGTTAAGACTTTTTACATAAGACTTTTGGAGGAACACAAGTTAGCCCATAATACACCTGATCTGCTTTATTCAGGCTGCTAAGGACAGACTTGAGGTATGTGTGTGGGGTGGGAGTGGGGAGTGTAGGCTTTTTTTCAGACTTTCTTGGGAAGAACTAATACCTTGTCTATTAATACCTTGTCTACTAATACCTTGTTCTATTTTCTATTTTCTCCATTAATCTGATTAAATTTGCATGTTTTCTAATAATTTCTAAAAACTTCTGGTCTGCATAATGGCATCGTTTTCTTTCTTTTATTGAAGTATAGTTGATTTACATTACTGTGTTAGTTTCAGGTATACAGCAACGTGATTCAGTTATATATATATAAATATATATTTTTCAGATTCTTTTTCATTACTATAAGATATTGAATATAGTTCCCTTTGCTATACATAAATCCTTGTTGTTTATCTATTTTGTATATAGTGGTGTGTATCTTTTAATCCCATACTACTAACTTATTTCTCCCCACCCTCACTTTCCCCTTTGGTAACCATAAGTTTGTTTTTTACGTCTGTGAGTCTGTTTCTGTTTTGTAAATAAATTCATTTGTATTAGATTCCACATATAAGTGATATAATATTTGTCTTTCTCTCCCTGACTTACTTCACTCAGTATGGTAATCTCTAGGTCCATCCATGTTGCTGCAGATGGCAATATTTCATTCTTTTTTTATGGCTAAGTAATATTTCACTGTGTGTGTGTGTATGTGTGCATGTGTGTGTAACATCTTGTTTATCCATTCATCTGCTGATGGACACTTAGGTTGCTTCCATGTCTTGGCTATTATAAATAGTACTGCTATGAACATTGGTGTGCATGTATCTTTCCAAATTAGAGTTTTCATTTTTTCTGGATATATGCCCAGGAGTAGGATTGCTGGATCATATGGTAACTGTGTTTTTAGTTTTTTTAAGGAACCTTCATACTGTTTTCCATAGTGGCTGCACCAATTTACATTCCCACCAACAGTGTAGGAGGGTTCCTTTTTCTCCACACCCTCTCTAGCATTTATTATTTGTAGACTTTTTGATGATAGCCATTCTGACTGGTGTGAGATGGTACCTCATTGTAGTTTTGATTTGCATTTCTCTAATAATTAATGATATTGAGCATCTTTTCATGTATCTGTTGGCCACCTGTACATTTTCTTTGGAGAAATGTCTATTTAGGTTTTCTGACCATTTTTTGATTGAGTTGTTTGTTTTTTTGATATTGAGTTATATGAGCTGTTTGTACATTTTGGAAATTAACCCCTTGTTGGTTGTATCATTTGCAGATATTTTCTTCCATTCTGTAGGTTGTCTTTTCGTCTTGTTTATGGTTTCCTATGCTGACATTTTCTAAGTCTGTTGTGATTTTGTTCTCAAACAAAACCAAAACAAAAAATAACCATAACATTTTTTTTCTGTTTTTTAAATGTGATTTTTTATATGGGAAGGAGATAAATCCATGTGTTTTGTCTTCCATCTTGACTCATAGGCTCCTTTTCTTGTTGCATGTTATTTTTTATAGTTTCTGCTAGAAAACTTTTTTTTTCCCATCTTCAATGCTCAGCTTAAGTGTACCTTATCTCAGAAGCCTTCCCTGACTGCTTCCTTCTTTCTAACATCCTGTGTTTACCTCTGTCATTCTGTATTGTACTGGCTTTATTGTATTGTATTAGACAGTGAGTGCCTGAGGATGAATAACGTGATTTTATTCTCTTTACCCTTAATGTATCTTATACACTTCAGGCTGCTAAGTAAATGTTTATTGACTAACACACTGAAGAATGAGTATAAATGCGAGAAGTTTGTCATAGATATTCAGTCATCAAACTGGCACAACAGTTTTACTAATTAGGATAGTCATGCTTACAGCGGTGCTACTAGTCTGTGGGATTTACTTTTCTTAGAGATGTAGCCATTTTCTTAGTTCATAAAAGCATCTTTGGAGACTGGTATAAAATATCAAATACATTGTACCAAAAGGAATCAACAGAGTTTAAATATAATGAGATTTTGATTCAATATTTAAGCTGATATGACTGCTCTGTATATTGAGTGATATGTCTCTTTTAGGGTAGGTCTTCTGGTGTGGTAGAATGTTTATTAAATACTTATAAGCTAAAAAAAAATAGTAAGGGAGGCTGGGTGGTGGGTTTGTTGTCTATGTTTAACTTCTAAAATTTAGTTTTTGAATAGGTAAATATATTTTCATAGTTCAAAATTAAAAATACAAACAAGGTAGATTCCCTGTATTTAGAAAATACAAACAGGGAAGCATCTCTCTCATCGTTTCCCTGTAGATACTTGGAAACTGATAAGCTTTTGAGGTTCTCCTCCTCACAATCAACCAGTTTTCATTAGTTTAAAAAGTGTTGTGTGTGTACTTGGATTTTTAAAATAATTCTGCTAAGCTGATCACTTGTGTTGGTGTAGTATAATGAATGGCTGACTCAAATGTTTTGTGATTTTTTTTTCTCTTTTTTTTTTTTTAGATACATCAAATTACGAAATGGCTTGCAGGCACTTTTGATTTCAGACCTAAGTAATATGGAAGGTAAAATGGGTGATGCAACAGATGATGAAGAGGAAGAAGAAGAGGAGGAAGAAGAAGAAGAAGATGATGACGACGATGATGAGGATTCTGGAGCGGAAATAGAAGATGATGATGAAGAGGGTTTTGATGATGAAGATGAGTTTGATGATGATGATGATGGACATGATGATGATGATCTTGATACTGAGGATAATGAATTGGAAGAAATAGAAGAGAGGGCAGAAGCTAGAAAGAAAACCACTGAAAAACAGGTGTGAATCATGTCTTATATCTTTTTCTAATTTGGGAATTCTTTGGGATAAGTTCCAAACTTATGTTTTATCTCTTAATGGCCAAAAGGAAATATATATCTTTTGATCTTAGTAAAGGTATATTTATTCTGTATAAAGATTACGTTTAAAAAATGTTTTGCTCTAATTATAAAAGTGACAAATGCTTATTATAGAAGCTAATGGAAAATAAAGAAAAACAAAAATATAAAAGTTGCCCGTAACCATAACTCTTAGAGGTAATCACTTACCAGTATTTGACTGCGTTATATGTTTTAAAAACAAATGCCTGGAGGTGAGGATCCACATAATTCTTAGCCTGGGATAGAGGAATAAGAGAGAGTATCACCCTTGGAGAGACTGGAAAAAGCATAAGAAAAGAACAAGGCTAGCGTAGAGTCCTCACCTGGGCCTAGGGTTCTAAGAGTCCTCATATGAGTCATTTCTGTCTTTGTAATTGAATGTGATTTATCTCTTTTTATGAGGAAGCACCAGAGGTTTGAATAAATAATAAGTAAATTGGAAGAAATGAAATAGAAATGGGGAGTTGAGCTTAGTTAGTGAAACATATAATAACAATAGGTGAATAGGTAAATAGGGCTTGATAGAGGTAATTTTCCTCTCTGGATATTTTTTGAAGAATGCTTCCATTTTGCAGTAGGAAGTACCTATATTGGAGGATAATATTCTGGAGCTATTATAGTGGAATTGATCAGCAAATGTTTGTTAAAGCTAGTATCTTGAATATTGATAATGCATTCAACATGGTACAGGCCTCAAAGAATGAATTAAAGTTCAGATTATTAACACTAAAATCTAAAGGTCATATGTATAATACTATAAAGTCAGCTCTCAAAGTGTGAAGATGTGAGATTTAAGTAGTAGATACGGCCTAAATAAATTCTTTGATAGATACTCTTTCTGGAAAAAATTATTATTTTTTTAAAGAAGATTGTGGCAATTCTTTCACTGAGGTGTTGGAGGGATTGAGTCATGTTTAAAGAAGCTATTTGCCCTTGCTATTCAGATTGTGAGTGATGCCTGTTTTGGGAGAGCAAGATAGGTCAAGTGGTTTTAGCTTGGAAAGCTTTAGGGATGAAAACCAAAACACTGGGGAGAAAAAAAAATATATATATATGCTACTTGATAGTCTATAGTAAGGTCTTTGTAAGTAAATTGGGAATTAATAAATTCACTTTTAATTTAAAATAGATCTAGTAATTCCAAATAGAGGAATAATAGAAGGGAAGAAATGATAAAAGTCAGAAATGGAAAGAGCATTGACAGTCAGGAAACCTGAATTTTAATTCTGAATCTGTCACTATCTTTCTGAATGATCTTAGGCCTTTTCATTTTCTCATTTTTTTCTCATTTCTAAAACAAGAGAATTAGGTTACATAAATTTTAAAGTCCATTTTAGCTCCAAAACTTACTGTGTTATAACTTCATAACTGAATATTCCTTGTCTGTAAATTTCTTTCTATATGTCTGTCTGTGTATTTGTAGCTTTTCCTGTGTTTTGGACTTCTTTATACCTTCTATCAACTGATAAGCAAAACTCTAGGATTAAATTAAGAATTGTTTTGACAGCCAATTTTATTGTCAAGATATAATAAAATATCTTAGATTTATACAGAAATTGTGAACCTCTTTGACAAATGAAGATGTGCATCCAGTATTTTGGGTACCCCTTTTAACCTTGCTTAAGTGCATCAAACTCCAAATGTTACCTCGTCTAGAAGCAGCAAGGTCACATTCTAAAGATCATATAAAAATTGGCTTAGATGCTGCCTTTCTTTTCTGAGAACTTGGTATGATATATTCCCTCATAAGATATTGATAGGTAATTCTCTGGATATTAGAAAGGAATGGAGGAACCTAATGCAATTTGAAGAAGAGATCGAACTGTTTAGATTCAGATGCAGCGGGTACACGAGTGAAAGGCTTTCCTTTGATCCCATGATCTGGGAAAATGATTTATATTCATTGAATGAATAAATGCCTACAAAAGGGAAATAACGTAGATAGTCTAGGTAAGAGGTGGCTTAAGAGTAGTATAGGGTTTGCAGCGGTTTTATGATTTTTTGTTTGAAAAATGTGAAATGTGTTCAAGATAAATATGCAAATTTATAAGGGTAGTGGGAAGAAAAAATTTTGAGGTTTTTGGAAAACTTTTACCTAATTAGGAAGTTAACTACTCTTTTGAGTTATCATTTTTATCCCCTCTATTTTCTTCCTCTCAAAAGGAAATTGTTCTTGATCTGAAAGCTTTAATAAATTAACAAGATTGGAATTTAAGTATGATATATGCTGAATTATGATTTGTTTAGGCCTTAAGTCAATTCTCAAGTATGAATTTTTCAAGTATGAATTTCTTGGGTAGATAATTCTCAAGTATGAATTTCTTTTCTAGCAATCACAGAGCCTGTTTTTGCTGTTGTCAAAGCTGACTGATAGACTGTGGTTTAAGTCAACTTATACAAAAATGTCTTCAACCCTGCTGGTCGAGACAAGAAAACTTTATGGGGTAGTTGGAGCTGAAAGCAGGTTAGGCCTCTATTAAACATCACAGAACAGGTTAGACTGTGCCTTGAAGAAGTGGATATTCCCTCATGTTGTAACTGAGTTTATGTGTCTAAGTCTTAAGTATGGGATTTATGGTATCAAGTGAGACTATTTGGTTCTTCCAAAAATGTACTTTTTTTTTTTCTCCCCTGACACATGGTTAAACTTTATACCAGGTGTATGCTATTTTTTAAAAACCCTCTAAGAGGATAACCATTTATCAAAACAATCTTGTGTCATCAAATCTGTTAGCCCTTTAAAATGGACATTTGTAAAATTTGGGAAAGTTAATAATTCAACTTTCTATCCTCAAGGATTCAAATTGACTATCTCTCCCCTTTTGTATCTTTTAACTTATAATGATATAATGGTATGCCCTGATCATTTTAAATGCAGAATTTGGTATGCCTCCTGACCATCTATTTTGTTGGAAACTGATTTTCCCAAGGTATTGGGAGAATATCAACCCATAAGTATTCTATATATCTTCAATAAGAAGTGAAGAACTAAAAAGCCTCTTTAAAGTTTAGTTCTGTAGTTTTTTAATAGTTAAAGATTTTCTTTCTTAACCATTTATTTATTTTCTTTGTTAGATGTTTTCCTGACTTGTTATTTTATGCCCTGTTTTAATAGAAACAAGATTTTCTGAGCAACATATTGAGAAATTTCCATCTAGTAACTGAGTTACTGAACACAGAGAGCCTTTAATTGCTTAGAGATCTTTAGACAGAATCTACTCAGGTATATTACTTCTGCAGATTTCTGAAATCTGATAAATCAGAAACAAACTTGGTCCAGAACTTTGAAATGCTGACACAAAATAATACTTGGGTGGGCTGGCCAGTCCCCCTTCGCTTTTTTCTGTCTGTTTCTGCTTTTTTCCTTAGGTCTGCACCTCTTCAGCATTTGGCAGGATGGCAAGAGGAGGAGCAGCAGGGTGAAACTGACACAGTTCTGGTGAGTTTCACTTTGCTGCTCCTCCTGATTCTCAGGGAAAGAATTTTGTTACTTTCTGTTGGAAAAAGTCCATCTCCAAGTGAATCTTTAAAATGAGATGATAATATTATTCCTTTAGGATTGACTCACTGTTTATTTGTATGTGTTCTACTTACTCCAGTCTGCAGCGGCTCTTTGTGTTGGAGTTGGGAGTTTTGCTGATCCGGATGACCTGCCGGGGCTGGCACACTTTTTGGAGCACAGTAAGATCTTTGTAAAATATCATTCCCGGGTGTGTTTTTCCCTCTAAATTTGTATGTAATGATTTCAAAGATAAGTAACTGGTTTGGTAGAATTATAATTTGTTTAATAAGAGAAAAACTAAGAAAAAATGTTAGTGGATATCATAGGGGAAGATTTAATTTTAATCTCCTTGAGTGCACTTATTTTGAGGATTAGAGTGAAACCACTTAGAAAACTACTTTAAAATGTAGGTTTTATTATTCAGGTACAGGAAGCCCAACAAATCAGGAGAAAATTTCTAACCTCTAGGAATTTAGGCTATAGCCTTGGGAGGGGCAGTCTCTTCCAGGGCTGCAAGGCCTCAAGATGTCAAAGCATCAGAAATACAGAAAATAAAAAGGCATGATTAATATCAAAATAAAACAGAAAATCTTCAGTTTAATTATGAATGTACCCAAGTAAAACCTTTGTGAATGCTATACAGTTATGATACTTGAATTACTCATTTTTTGTGTGTTCTGGTTTTATAAGCTATTCAATACTTGAGGGTAAAGTTCTCATGAGATTTTATAGTAGAAATTAATCTGCTTATATGTCTGTGTTTACATTTTAACCTTTTCACAAATAAATTATGTATTTCTTTCATTAAAAATAAAATGTTTAGGCTTTGAGAATAAAAGTAATATATGAACATTTTAGAAAATTACAAAAACAGAAGTGTAATGAAGAAAGTATTATCCAGACGTAACCATTGTTCATGTGTTGGCATATTTTCTTCTTCTTTTTTTTTTTTTCCTGCACATGAGAAATTTCATCCTTGTTAATAAAAACATTGTCTGTATCTTTGTGTTCTGTGACTTTGTGTTCTTTCCACTTAGTGGTATTCATGGGTAGTTTGAAATATCCAGATGAGAATGGGTTTGACGCCTTCCTGAAGAAACATGGGGGTAGTGATAATGCTTCAACTGATTGTGAACGTACAGTCTTTCAGTTTGATGTCCAGAGGAAGTACTTCAAAGAAGCCCTGGATAGGTAATTAACTCAAAATGTATTTTTATTTTGATTATCTAATGCCACCTTACAATTGGAAATATTGGGCATTGTTCTATGGTATTTCTTTTCGAGCAGTGTTCTAATTCTGTAGAATTGTCACAATAGTTTATCTGGAGAAAAGAGCAAATTATAAATAAGCCTTGGCTCTTGTTTTGTAATCCTTAGTCTTTGTTTTAAAGATTAAACTGAAGCCCTTTAAACACCTTTTGAGTTTTGTACATAACATAGTCTCTATTGACTCATTATTGCAATTGTTATTTTCTAATTTAGTAGAAAATATGGAAAAACAGAGAAGCAAAAAGAGATAAGATTGCTCCCAATTTCATAATCTAGAGTTAACCGTGATTGATATTTTGGATTATAGCTACCTATACTCGTAATGTATATGGGATCAGCTTGTTCATATCTTTTCATATTTTTAAATAAGGTATATCACTTTTACATATAATTTTATAATTTATAAAGCATGATTTTAAGTGATTGTGTATGATTCATATTATATAGAAGTACCATAATTTGTTCAGCCAGTCACATATTATTGGACGTTGAATTGTTTCCAGTTTTCTAGTATTGTAATGCTATGATGAATATCCTAATCTTTGTGTACATCCTTAATTATTTCTTTTAAGTTCTAAGGAGTGAAATTTCTCAGTCTATTTTCGTGAATATTTTGAAAGCTTTTTTTTTTTTTTTTTACGGTACACGGGCCTCTGACTGTTGTGGCCTCTCCCGTTGCGGAGCACAGGCTCCAGACGCGCAGGCTCAGTGGCCATGGCTCACGGGCCCAGCCACTCCGTGGCATGTGGGATCTTCCCAGACCGGGGCACGAACCTGTGTCCCCTGCATCGGCAGGCGGACTCTCAACCACTGCGCCACCAGGGAAGCCCTAAAGCTTTTTTAAAAGAACTTTTGATACTCACTGCAAAATTGTCTTCTAGAAAGTTTATGTCAGGGCATTAGTAGAGCTTTGCTATCACAAGGTTGTAAACCAAAGCCTATGCTGGAAAAAAAGGAGTCACTTTATACCAAAGTCTAGATAAATGTAAGATTGAAATATAAAAAAAAGAAATCTCAAGTTTGACCAGTATAATGTAAGCCCTGAGGGTAGAAATTTTGGACTATTTTTTGTTGATATATCTCCAGCATCAAGAGTTTGGCAGATACTTGTTATTTCTTGAATGAATTAACAGTTTTTCTTTAATAGAAAAAAATACCATAAAATCAAAACAGAAATGGCAAAAAAAAATCTCAAAACATGACAAAGGTCCAGTTTTCTTAAAGAAATTGTCTCATCCATTAAGAGATTAATTTGACCCTGAGAAAACTTTTAGGTAAATTCCTGTAAGTTGAAAGCATATGCCATTATTTTCAATGAAATAAATATTTTATGTGTTCTTTTTTTTTTTTGTGGTACGCGGGCCTCTCACTGTTGTGGCCTCTCCCGTTGTGGAGCACAGGCTCCGGACGCGCAGGCTCAGCAGCCATGGCTCACGGGCCCAGCCTCTCCGCGGCATGTGGGATCATCCCGGATCGGGGCACGAACCCGTGTCCCCTGCATCAGCAGGCGGACTCTCAACCACTGTGCCACCAGGGAAACCCCTTTATGTGTTCTTGAACCCCCAAATTAACAACTTTTTTTCCTAAAACAATGCCAAAATTCCATTAAAATTGATACAATTAGTTTGATGACAATATTTATAATAGGATACAACTTAGTGGTTTTTCTTCATTAATTTAAAATATGGCTGTCTACTTGCATTCAGTGAACTGGTTTTTAGCTCTTTTTTAATCATATACTTAAGGACATGCTCATAGCACATATATTTGATCTCAGTGTTTCTCTAATTAAAAATTTAATTCCCAAATAACAAACGAAAGAATAGAGACAAAAGAAATTAACAAAGGCAATGCAAATGATGCCCAAATTTATCTTTTCTATACACTTAGAAAATTAGGAATACTCTGGGACTTCCCTGGCTGTCCAGTGGTTAAGACTCCACGCTTCCACTTCAGGCGGTGCAGGTTCAATCCCTGGTTGGGGAACTAAGATCCCACATGCCACACAGCCAAAAAGAAAAAAAAAAGCCATGAGAAAATTAGGAGTACTTTTAGGATGACTGCATGTTTGCTCTTGTTTCAAAGTTTTCAGCTTCCCAGTTTCACAACATCGAAACAGGTCTTTATGTGTGAAGAAAGCTTAAGCAGTAGACAAGTTGAATTCTCATGACTTTATATTTGGTTATATCCAAATATAAAGAAGGAAAAAATCTACTTCATTGGAAAAAAGAATAGGCTAGGGATATGTTGAATAAATTCTGACCACCTCAGAGATGACGAAACTTGGTATAAAGTGTAGTTAGAGAACTTGTTTCATTTCTTCTTAAGAAGTTCTATGTATTTGAAATTTAAGGACTACTTCAGGAAATCAAAAGATATTTGCACATTTATTATAGATTATTTCTACTTAAAAGAAAAAGAACCTATCAGAATTAATAAGAAGAATGCTACTGCTTAATAGGAGAAATAAATAAGAATATCAGACCATGAATTCATGCCATAAATGGTAGATAGTGGTAGAGCATTAAGCATTGCATATACTATAATAAATATGAAAATATTACACTTCTACAGTTAGTAAGGAATAAAAAGTCTTTGGATCATTTTCAAAGGACTTTTGTATAGCGTGGATTAAGTGCCAGTATTTTTTAATAAGTCAGTAAAATCCAGTTCCCTCACAGGTCACGTTGTTTATCAGTATCTTGAATCATTTAAATAAAAAGTTGAGGAGATGACTGAATTTTTACTCTAGTAAGTAAATGAGAATGGAAGCTGCTTTTGCCCTGGTGGCATTTGCTAATTTCAGTAAATTTGAACTTTGGTTTATCAGTATTTCAGGGCAAGAGCAAGAATTATCAAAGCCCAGGATGTTCATATGGTGGGATGTCTAACAGGATGCCCTTCTCATGATAAACTGGGACTCCAGAGGCATCACCCTCAGGGTGAAGAAATGGATTAGCCATCCTGAGGAATTACAGCCTGCTTTCAAAATGCCTGAGTTGTCTAGCAAACCTTAAGCCTTGATTGTGATTTAACATGGTCCAGAACTGGTAGTGTTCTGTCATGCCCAAAAGAAGCAAACACAAATCCTCTCAAAAGGAAAATACCTTTATTTTATGCTTTACATTACTCCTATAAACAGTTTTTCAAGTAGAGTGACCAGCATTCAGTCACACATAAGCAGGCACACGACAAAACAAGACAACATGAATGAGAACAGAAAACAGAAAAAGACTTTTAATGCCTTAGAAATCTTAGAGATTGGAATGTACAATTACAAAAACGATTCAATTTTAAAGAAATAAGGGACAAGTTTGAATACAGTTGCAAGGCATAGGAAACTATAAAATGTGACCTATGGGATTTGAAATATAAAAAAAAGAAAGAGCATTTTGAACTGAGACATGATAATTGAAATTGAAACACAATGGACAAGTTTAAGAAAAGAGTAGCTATAGATGAAGATAGAATTTGTGAATTGGAAGATAGATCAAAAGAAGTCCCTAATATAGCATGAAGAGAAAAAAGATGAAAGGTACAGGAAAAAAGGAAAAGGGGCATAGTGGATAGAGTGAAAATGTCAAATACGTATTTACCTGGAGTCCTAGAAGGAGAGGAGAGAAAGATAGAGTAGACAAAATACTTGAAGGTTTGATCACTAGAAAATTTCCAGAACATCAAATCAGACGTTAAAGAAGTTTAACTAATTCCAAAAGTGTATATTAAAAGACATTCACATATAGAAAGATATAGTGACTACAGAAAACCAAATATAGAAAATCTTTGCAAGATGGAAGGGCAGAACTCCTTCAAAGTCATATTAGTTAGTCTGATGGATGACTTTTCAACAGCAGTAGTGGAAGCTAAAAGATAGTGGGATATCTGTAATAGTCTGAAAGAAAATAACTGCCAACCACAAATTCTACACCAAGCAAAAAATACCTTGTAAGAATGTTTGTAAAATAGACCTTTAGACACACAATTGAGAGTGTGTGCCACCAGCCAACTTACCAAAGGAAATTTAAAGAATTTATTTCAGGCAGAGGAAAATGCAGATCAGAGATGCAAAAAAGATAGAAGAACAATGAAATTCATCTTATGTGAATAAATATAAATGAACATTGATTACTTAACAGTAATTACAAAACTTAAAAAGTATACAGAATTAAAACAATAACATATCAATCAGGAATAATGATGATGGCGAAAAAGGTATTTTTATAAGGTATTGATTAACATTAGACATTGATAAGTTAAAAGGATGCATGTAATACTTTCAAGGGTAACTTCTAAAAGAACACAATTTGAGTATAAAAATTCCAAACCAGTACAGGGAAAACATTTGGAATAATTCTTTTTAATAATAAATTCAAAGAAAAAAAGTAGTAGGAGAGACAGAACAAGTGGGAGAAGCAGTACAAAGTAGGATGGAGGTAGATGTTGATCCATATATAACAGTAATTCTCATTAAATGTAAGTGGATTAATTTCCAATTAAACATTGTCAGACTGGATTTTTAAAAACCCAATCAAATAGTTTTCAAGACTTAGATGTAAGGCTTGGAAAAAAATTACTGTTGTTCAAAAGGCTCACTTCATATTGATAAAACTTAACTAGGAAGACATAATTATTTCCAGTTTGAACACATCTACTAACATAGCCTCACAGTAAATCAGATATAAAGACCAATGAACAAGTAACCAACTGCAGTGGGAGATTTAACACCCCTTTCTCAGTAATTGATAGAACAACCATAAAATCAATAAGGATGTAGAAGATTATAACAAAAGGATTACCACTTTTTTTCATAGATGTATCTAATTAACACCTTCCAACTACAAAATTTTTTCAGTTGACCATATTTTAAGCCACAAGTTCAGTCTCAAATTTCAAAGCATTGAAACCATATTATGTTTTCTGAACACAGTGTACAGTTAAATTTTAGCTAGAAATCAGAAGCAGAAAGCCGACTGGAACATTGCCTTATGTTTGGAAATTAAATATATTTCTAAGAAACACCTGGGCAAAAGAGGAAAGCATATCAGAAATTAGAAAGTATTTTATACTGAATATAATATATAATATAAAAATATTGTAGAACAAAAGTTGTGGGATGCAGCTATAGTAGTACTTAGAGGGAAATATATAATCTTAAATGTATATGCTAGAAAAGAAGAACGGCTTAAAATTAATGAGCTGATCAATCTCAGGAAGTCTGAGTAAGACCAGCAAAGTATGCCCAAAGAAAGAAGAAAGAAATGATGAAAATAAATAAAATAAAAAGCAGACTGACCTCAGAAGAATGTTGAAATAGGACCTCCAAAAAGCCCCTCCTCTATAAAAGCAATGAGAACATTGCCAAAAATTGTCAAAATCAACTTTTTCAGAACTCTGGAAATAACCAAAAGCTTGCAACAATCCAAAGAGTATTTATTCAAGTGAGTGACTAAATCTTACTAAGAACAGTGAGTTTTGTGGCATTTTAACTTGCCCTATTTCCATTGCCCTCTACCCAGCTCTACAGTAGTCTCGAAAACAAAGAGGTCCCACAATCTCAGTAAAAAACAGCAGTCTAGCAGCCACTGGAGGGGGCTGGATGGATTTAGAGCTCTCTAAAAACATCATTCTGGAGAATCTTCATTATTTGACCTGTCTGGTAATTTCCTGGGAACCACCATTCACGGATTTTTATGTATTTGGCCTGACTGGGAGCTCACCCATTTGCAAAAATCTTTCTCTGGAGGCATTTGTCAAAAACATTTGGATGGAAGTTGTTTACCTTTGTGACTACCTGAGGCAGTGGATAACAGTTGGGGCAAACAAATAGGCTATTCAAAAAGCTTAAAAGGAAAAACTGGAAAATGAGATATCCTAAGGGGCTTTGCAAAGCTCCAGTATATTCCTGGAAATTTTGAAGGTCACATATATGCATATAGCTGTGTCATGTCCAGGGCTGTGTGCATGCTCAAGAAAGACCTAAGAATGCCTTAAGTTGTCACCATGGTTGACCTTGAGTCTCTGGGCAAGCAGGATGTGATGGCTAAGGCAGAGTTGTAAACTGCCTGACTGAATGTTGAAAGCATCCCCCAATATGCACAGAGAACCCCTTGGCAAGGCATTTAATGAAATCTCTCAACAACCAAAGATTATCACTAAGCTAACCAAGCAGTGGTTGTACTTGCCAAAGAATATGGACTTTACAGAATTAGTTTAAGAAAGGTACTAAATATATAAACAGTAAGAACAGCAAACAGCAATAACAACAAAAAACCCTGAGGAGGGAGGAGAATCTTGATTTACAGAGTTGCCACATTATATTATTTAAAATGTTGTTTTCAACAGAAAGTTATGAGGGATGCAGAAAGTATGGCTGAACACCAGAAAAACAGTAGACAATAGAAAGCCCAGATTCTGGAGTTACTAGGCAAAAACTTTAAATCACCTTTTTTTTTTTTTAACATCTTTATTGGAGTATAATTGCTTTACAATGGTGTGTTAGTTTCTGCTTTATAACAAAGTGAATCAGGTATACATATACATATATCCCCGTATCTCCTCCCTCTTGCATCTCCCTCCCACCCTCCCTATCCCACCTCTCTAGGTGGTCACAAAGCACTAATCTGATCTCCCTGTGCTATGTGGCTGCTTCCCACTAGCTATTTTACATTTGGTAGTATATATAAGTCCATGCCACTCTCTCACTTCGTCCCCACTTTACCCTTCCCCCTCCCTGTGTCCTCAAGTCCATTCTCTAGATCTGCGTCTTTATTCCTGTCCTGCCCCTAGGTTCTTCAGAACCATTTTTTTTTTTAGATTCCATATATGTGTTAGCATATGGTATTTGTTTTTCTCTTTCTGACTTCACTATGTATGACAGACTCTAGATCCATCCACCTCACTACAAATAACTCAATTTCGTTTCTTTTTATGGCTGAGTAATATTCCATTGTATATATGTGCCACATCTTCTTTATCCTAAATCACCTATTTTAATTATGTTCAAAGAGCTAAAGAAAACTATGTCTAAGAACTAAAGGAAAATATGAGAATGATGTCTTACTAAGTAGAGAACATCAATAAAGAGATACAGATTATTAAATAGAACCAAATAGAAATTCTGGAGTTGAGAAGTACAACTCAAATGAAAAATTAACTAGAAGGGCTCAACAGAAGATTTGAGTTAGATTTGAGTTAGCTGAGGAAAGGAGTAAACAAACTTGAAGAAAGGTTAGTTGGGATTGTCCAGTCTGAGGAACAGAAATAAAGAAAAGGAATGAAGAAAAATAAACAGAGCCTCAGAGATCTGTGGGACACCATCAAGCATACTAACGTGTATCATAGGAGTTCCAAAAGGAAATGAGAAAAGGGTAGAAAGTATTCTTGAAGGTATAATAGCCAAACTCTTTCCAAATTTGGTAAAAGACCAAAATCTACACATTCAAGCAACTCAAGGATTTCCAGAAGGATAAACACAGTGGTATTCACAACAACGACATTCACAATAAGACACATTATAATCAAGCTGTCAGAAGCCAAATGTAAAAAGAATATTGAAAGTAGCAAGAGAAGAGCAGCTTTTTTCATAAAAGTTAATCTCAATAAGGTAAACAGGTGCTTTCTCATCAGAAATCATGGAGGCAAGAAGGCAATGGTATGACACATTCAAAGTGCTGAAAGAAAAAGACTACAAACCAAGTATTTTATATCCAGCAAAAATATCCTTCTAAGTGGAGAAATTAAGACAATCTCAGGTGAATTAAAAACCAAGTTTTAAGTTTGTCATTAGCAGATCTCTATATGACATATTAGATGAATGGAGTCTTTCAGACTGAAATGAAAGGACACTCAAATCCACATGAAGAAATAAAGCATACTGGTAAAGGTAACTATATAGGTAAATTTAAAAGAAAATATAAATATACTTTTTGTTTGTAATTTTTTCCCTATCTGATTTAAAAGATAACTAACTGTATAAAGCAAAAATTATAAATCTGTGTTGATAGGCATGTAATATATAAAGACATCATTTGTATGGCAATAATAACACAAGGGAAAGGAGAGAGAACAGGTATATGGGAGTGAAGTTTTTGTATACTACTGAAGTTAAGTTGGTATTAATTCAAAATGGATTGTTGTAAGTTAAGATGTTAGTTAAGAAAATAACTCAAAAAATATAGTAAAAAAAATGGCAAGGGAATTTAAATGGTACTCTAGAAAATATCTGTTTTAACAAAAAGAAGTCAGCAATGGAGGAATAGAGGGGAAAAAAGACATAAGACTTACAGTAAACAGATAGCAAAGGAAGATATAAATCCTGTCTTATCAGAAATTAAGCGTAAACAGATAAAGCATTTCGATTAAAAGACAAGATATTGGCAGACTGGGTAAAGAAATGTGTCAGCTATAAATGCTGTCTGTAAGAGACACACTTTAGATTAAAATACACCAATAGGTTGGCAATAAGAAGATGAAAAAAGATACACATACAAATAGTAATTAAAAGGGAGCTGGAGTGATTGAAGTAATATCTGACAAAATAAGACTTTAAGATGAAACTTTACTAGAGACAAGGGAATTTTGTAATGATAAAAGGGTCAGTTCATCAAGAAAGTATAACAGTTATAAACATAAGTTCATCTTTCAAAGGAACCTCAAAATACATAAAGCAAAAACTGACAGAATTGAGGGGAAAAATACACAATTAAATAATAATAGTTGCAAATGTAAATATCCCACTTTCAATAAAGGATAGAACAACTAGGTAGATCAACAAGAAACAGAAGACATGAACAAGAGTATAAACTAACTAGACATCTACAGAACACTTCACCCCAAATCAGCAAAATACACATTCTTCTCAAGTGCAGCATGTATTTTTCTCCAGCATAGATATATATTAGGTCATAAAATAAATTTATTCCCAATAAATTTGAAAGGATGAAATTATACAGAGTATGTTCTCTAGCTATAATGTAATGAAATCAGAAATCAGTAACAGAAGGAAATTTGGGAAATTTGACAAATCTGTAGAAATTAAACAACCTTACCCTAAATAATCAATGGATCAAAAAAGAAATCACAAGGGAAATTTAAAAAATAGAGACTAATGAAAATGAAAACAACATACAAAAATTATGGGATGCATCAAAACCAGTGCTCAGAGGGAAATTTATAACTGTAAACACCTCCATTAAAAAAGGTCTCAAGTGACCCTAAACTTCCATCTAATTAACAAGGCAAAGAAGAGCAATCTAAACCCAACTAAGCAGAAGGAAGGACATAATAAAATTTGAGTGGAAATAAATAGGGAATAGAAAAACAATAGAAGATAAAACCAAGAGTTGGTTATTTGAAAAGATGAACAAAATGGACAAACTTTTGGCTAGACTAACCAAGAAAAAGGAAGGCTCAGATTATTAAAATGAGGAATGAAAGAGTGAACATTAGTATGATCTTAACCAAAATAAAAAAGAGTATAATAGAATATTGTGAACTATTTTATGCCAACAAATAGATAACAGACAAAATGGACAAATTTCTAGAAAGACACAAACCTACTGAAACTGACTTAAGAAGACAGAAAATCTGAATAGACCTGTAATGAGAGACTGGATGAGTAATCAAGAATTTACCAAATGAAAACTATAGACCCAGGTGACTTCACTGGTGAATTCTACGAAACATTTAAAGAATTAACACTAATGCTTCATAAACTCTTCCAAAATATAGAAGAGGAGGGACACTTCCTAAATCATTCTATGAAGCCGGTATTACTCTGATATCAAAACTAGACAATCATTGCACAAGAAAACTACAGACTAGTATCTGTTATGAATAGAGATGCAGAAATCCTCAACAAAACCACAAAACTGAATCCAGCAACATATAAAAAGGATTATGCGCAATCCAGGTGGGAGTTATCCCCAGATTGTGAGGTTAGTTCACCATACAAAAACTAATCAACATAATATGCCATATTAATAGAAGAAAGGACAAAAACACATTCCAAAAATCATCTCAGTATAAACAGAAAAAGCATTTAACAGAATCCAGCACCCTATCATGATAAAACACTTGATAAACTAGGAATAAAAGGGAACTTCCTCAACCTGATAAAGGGTATCTGAATAACCCACAACTAACATCATACTTAATGGTGAAAGGTTGAAAGCATTTCCCCAAAGATTAGGATCAAGATATCAGCCCTGTCCACCTCTATTCAACATTGTAGTGGAGGTTTTAGCTAGAGCAGTTAGACATGAAAATGAAATAAAATCATTCAGATTCGAAAAGAAGTAAAACTATATTTGCAGATGGCATAATCTTGTACAGATGATTCTCATTATTTGTGGAGAATTCACCTACTCACTAAAATTTATTTGTAACTCCAGAATGAATACTTACAGTGCTTTTGTAGTCATTCAAGGACATGTGAAAAATTTGGGAAAAAATTTGAAAATTGTTGTGAAAAATTTGAGTTGCCTGACACACACCTTCTCAGCTGAGGTTGAAAAAGGCAACACTCTACCTTTTTGTTTCAGCTTTCATACAGAAGTGACCAGAGGATAAGGGACAGTACAATATAGTAAGAGAAACTCTGGCTCTGGAGCCAGTTCTATGGAGTTTGAGTCCCAACTCTGGTACCCACTGGGGAAGTGGCCTCAGGCAGTTTCCTTAACACTTCTGAACCTCATTCTCTCTTTTGTGAAATAAAGAAAAGAGAATCAACTAGAATGAGATACCTTTAGGATTTAAGATCATAATCTGTGTATGTGTATTACCCCTAGGACAGTCATTCAATACTCGCTAATTCAGCAGTCATGACAACTTTAGAAAACATAACTACCACAAATAATAGGAACTCATTGTATATGGATAATCCTACAGAGTCCACAAATGAACTATTAGAGCTAATATCAAGTTCAACAAGGTTGCAGGATCAAAATCATTGTACAAAAATCAGTTGTATTTTTATACACTAGCAATGAAAAATACAAAAATGAAATTAAGAGAAAATTCCTTGTACAATAACATTAAAAAGAATAAAATACTTAGGAATAAATTTAACAGAAGAGGTGCAAGAGTTGTTTGTGGAAAGCCACAAAAGTTTTTTTGAAAGAACAAATTAAATTAATGGAAAGCCATCCCATGTTCATAGATTACAAGGCTTAATATTGTTAAGATGACAATACATCCCAAATTGGTCTACAGATTCAACTTAATCCTTATCAAAATTTCAGCTGTCTTTTTTGAAGAAATTGATGAGCTGATTCTAAAATTCATATAGAAAGGAAGAGACCAAGAATAGCCAAAATTATCTTGAAAAAGAACAAAGTTAAAGGACTCATATTCCCAGTTTCAAAACTTACTCAAATCTATAGTAATCAAGGCAACATGGTACTGGCATAAGAATAGACATATACTTCAGTGGAATAGAATTGAGGCTCCAGAAATAAACCATTACATTTATTGTCAGTTGCAAGGGTGCCAAGGCAATTCAATGGGAAAGAACAGTTCTTCAAAAAATGCTACTGCGACAACTGGATATCCACATGCAAAAGAATGATGTTGGATCCTTTGTTCATACCATATACAAATATTAACAAATTGAGACATATGCTTAAGTGTAAGAGCAAAAACTATAAAATTCTGAAGAGAACATAGGCATAAATCTTTGTGACCTTGGACTTGGCAATAGTTTTTCAGATATGACATCAAAAGCAGAAGCAACAAAGGAAAAACTAGATAAACTGGTCTCCACTGAAATTAAACACTTTTTTGCTTTAAAGGGTCCTATGAAGAAAGTGAAAAGACAACTCACAGAATGGAAGAAAATACTTACAAATCATCTATTTGCTAAGGTGCTAGTATCCAGAATATATATAAAACTTTTAGTCTCAACAATAAGAAAACAAATAACCCAGTTTTAAAATGGGCAAACGATTTGAATAGACATTTCTCCAAAGAAGATATTCAGGTGGCCAATAAGCACATGAAAATATGCTCAATAACTTAGTCACTAGGAAAATGAAAGTCAAAACTACAATGAAATACCACCTCACAGTGGTCAGAATTGCCATCATTAAAAAGTCAACAAATAATAAATGTTGGAGAAGGTATGGAGAAAAGGGAACCCTCTTACACTGTTGGTGGGAATATAAATTCCCACCAACTATGGAAAACATTATGGCAGTTCCTCAACAAACTAAAAATAGAGTTACCATATGATCCAGCAATCCCACTCCTGGGCATATATCCGGAAAAGACAAAAACTAATTTGAAAAGATACACGCACCCCAGTGTTCATAGCAGCTCTATTTACAATAACCAAGACATGGAAGCAACCTAAATGTCCATCTACAGATGAATGGATAAAGAAGATGTGGTATGTATATACAATGGAATATTACTCAGCCATAAAAAAGAATGAAACAATGCCATTTGCAGCAATATCATACTAAGTGAAGTAAGAAAGAGAAAGGCAAATACCATGTGATATCACTTATATGTGGAATCTAAAACAGGACACAAATGAACATATCTATGAAACAGAAACAGACTCACAGACATAGAGAACAGACTTGTGGTTGCCAGCGGGTAGGAGGGCGGGGGAGGGAAGGATTGGGAGTTTGGGATTAGCAAATGCAAACTAGTATAAATAGAATGAATAAACAACAAGGTCCTACTTTATAGCACAGGGAACTATGTTCAATATCCTGTGATAAATCAGAATGGAAAAGAATATGTATAACTGAGTCACTGTGCTGTATGCAGAAATCAACACAACATTGTAAATCAACTATTCTTCAATTAAAAAAAACTTCAATGAGATACCACTTTGAAAAGAAGAACATTTACAATTATTGGTGAATGTGTGGATAAATTGGAACTTTCGTACATTGCTGGTGGTTCAGCTGTGTTAGAAAATGTAGTTAGAAAACTTCCTCAAAAGTTAAACATAGAGTTACCATATGACCCAAAAGTTCCACTCCTAGTATACATACTCTACAGAATTGAAAACATATATCTACACAAAAACTTCTACATGAGTGTTAGTAGCAGTGTTATATATAATAGGTCAAAAGTGGAAACAACCTAAATGTCAATCCACTGATGAATGGATAAAATGTAGCACATCCATACAAAGGAATATTACTTGGCAATAAGAAGGGAATGAAGTCCTGGTAAGTAATACAACATGAATGAATCTTGAAAACGTTATGCTAAGAGAAAGAGGCCAGATGCAGAAGGCCCCATAGTGTATGATTCCATTTATATGAAATGTCCAAAACAGGCAAATCCATAGAGACCAAAAGCAGATTAATGCTTGCCAGGGGCTGGAGGGATGAGGGAATGGGGAATGACCGTTAATGGGTACAGAGTTTATTTTTGTGTTAATGAAAATTTTCTGAAATTAGACAGTGGTAATGTTTACACAATTCTGTGAATGTAGTAAAATCCTTTTAATTATGTACTTTAAAAGGGCATTTTGTGGTATGTGAATTATTTCTCAGTAGAAACAATATGCATATGGTAGTTTCAAGAAAGGTAAATGTTGGTTTGAAAAAACTGACAAAACGGGTAAACATTTCATGAGACTGGTCAGGGAAAAAGAAGAGTATGTGCAAATATCAGGAATAGAAAAGAATTAAGACATAACGGCATATGTTGAAAATACAATAAGGTATTTTGAACAACCTATGCCAGTAAATGAAAAAGCTAGATGGTGTTCACAAATTCTTAGTAATATTATTTATAAAACCCACATAAGAGAAATTATAATTTAAAAGTTTTCATACTCTTATAATCATTAAAAAAGTCAGTATTGAAAACTCTTCTCAAAAATAAACTTGTTTAAAGTCGTACAAAAAATTGAAGGAAGAAATAATTCCTCCCTCATTTATGAAGGTAGCATGACCTTGATTTAAGAAAGTATAATATAAGAAAAAATATAGACCAGATTCACAAACAGGCTGATATAGCAGTACTGAGTTGGGGTCATCTTAGAAGTATGAGGTAGGGTTAACAGAAAATCAGTGCTGTTCATCGCATTGTCAGATTGAAGGAGAAAAACCATGTCTCAGTATATGTAGAAAAAAATTACGTGATGAAATTCAGTATCTATTCACAAAGATGCTCTTAGCAAATAAGAGTATAAGGCAGCTTTCTCAATACGATATTTGATAGTTTAAACCAAACCTTATATTTAATGGTGAAACCTTGAAAGATTCCACGTTGAGATCAGGAACAAGACAGAGATACGGGTTGTGATCGCTTCTGTTCATTCTATTATATTAGGCAAGAAAGAAAAATAAGCAAAATACACAACTGTCAACGCATATGATATGATTGTGAACATAGAAAATCTAAAATCTTCTACATATAAAAATTAGTAACATTAACAGAATTGAGTAAGATAGCTTGATATGCAAAAATTAAAAATGATAATATGTTTAACATATAAAAGTACAACTTCTATGTATCAGCAACAGTTAGATATTAAAATTTTAAAAAAGTTTATAAAAGCTACCCAAATAATCAGACACTCAAGAATCATCCCAAAAATTATGTGTAAGACCTCTTCATGGAGAATATATTAAAATCTTATTGTGAGATATTTATAGAGACCTAAATAAATTGAGAGAAATGCTATTCATGGATTTGAAGCCTTGTTTTTTTGTTTTGTTTTGATTTTGGCCATGCTGCACGGCATGCAGGATCCTAGTTCCCCAACCAGGGATCGAACCTGTGCCCCCTGCATTGGAAGCTCCAGAGTCCTAACCACTGGACCACCAGGGAATTCCCTGAAGCCTTTTTTTTCTTTTAGTGACATTAATCTTCCTATTTAATGTACGGATTCAGTGATATTGCAACCATAATCTCAGAAGATTTACTTAGTCTTAAATAGACAAGCTAACTCTAAGATTTTTAAGGAAATGCAGAGGGCTAAGTATAGCCAAGATACTTTTGAATTGGAAAAATAACAAGGTAGCAGGACTTGACCTACTAGATATTAAGATTTGTTTTGTAATTAGGACACTGGGGTGTTAGCAGAGGGCTAGACAAAGAGATGATGGAACAGAATATTTCTTGGAATGGAAATAGACCAACACATGTGGACACTTGATTTTTGATAGGCGCATTATGGAGCAGTGGTGAAAGGGCTTTTTAAAAAAATGATGCCGAGACAGTTGGGCTTCTATAAAGGCAAAACCAAATTGACTTCCTATCTCACAACATGCACAAAAAAATCAATTCTATGTGGATTATAGACCAAAAAGTGAAAAGTACAATTAAAAGTTTTATAGATAAGCATGACTTTAGCCTTAGGTAAGGATTATCAAACAAGATGCAAAAACAAAACATAAAGAAAAATGATAGTATGTTACGTTCATCTAAAGATAACATAGAGTATGAAAAAAGCAAGTATAAAGTGGGAGAATATATTTGCAACACATGTAACTAACAGGACTTATATTTAGAATAACTACCAGAGATTTAATTATTAGATTATATATGTAATTGTATGTAACATAACTTATATATGATAATATATATCATTTAAATGGATAATTATATATATTATTATGATCAGTAAGAAAAATACAACCCAATAGAAAAAAACCCTTAAACAGGCATTTTACCAGAGAAGAAATTCAAATTATTAATAAATATATAAAATGTTCAATCAGGAAAATGTAAATTAAAACCATTATGAGATTTAACTATCCTAAAAGTTGCAGAAAATTTTAGTCTGACAATACCAAGTGAGAGTGAGGTTGTAGAGGATTGGAGAATGATCTGATGCAAGTGTAGATTGGCACAATCACTTTGGAAAAGTTTGATTATTACCTAGTGATGTAGAACATATGATGCATATACTATTACCTAGGAGTTCCTTTCTTAGATATATATTTAGACAAACTTGTGCACATGTGCCGTGGTACATATTTATAAGAATGTTTATGGCAGCATTGTTTGTAATGGTTCAAACCCAGAACCAGCCCAAATGTCCACCAGCAGTAGAATGGATGAATAAATTCATGCAGTGGAATATTCTACTGCGATGAAAATAAATGATCCACAGCCACATGTAGCATCGTAAATGACTACTAAAAGGAGTGTTGAGTTAAATAAATCACGCAACGAATACATACACTATATATCCATTTATATGAAGTTCAAAAATGAGCCTATATTGTCTAGAACATGTATTCTTGGCAGGGTTCATACTGTTTCTTTTGGTGGCAAAAATTTGTCTTGGAGGTGAAAAAACATTTGATATTATAATGGTTTGTGGCCCTCCAAAACTTAACCCTACCTGCAAAATCTTAGTGTTTGATTTCTTTTTGAGTTTTCTCAAGTATCACATGAGCACCATTTACTCTGACATTGAGTTTGTGGAAGATATGCAGAGCGTGTGCAAGGTCAGGGGTACAAAATTGTGGTGGATAGATGGTTGGAGGACTTTCAAATGACTGATCTTGAAGTCATCACTAGAGGTGGTCTGTGTGTGTTAGTTGGTTGCCATTGGCTGCCTTGTGGATGTTATGTTTGATCCTCTCTCTGCTTTTGTGTGTGACTTTGATTTTTAGAATTAAATAAAAATATTCTGTTTTATTATTTAGTTCAACAAAAGTTATTCAACCCTTCATTAGTTATACTAAGTACTGACAAGAAAAAAATGTCAGTAATATTTTAATGAGTATCTAGTAGCTAATTAAATTAAAAGTTTCTTCTCAGAGCAAGCAAAAGTTCAAAGTTTATTAAATATCGTAGGAAATTAATTTTTTCAATGTGTTTTGTTGGAAAATGAATTTTAATTTTTTAAAAACTTGATTGCATTGCTGTTATTATATAAATTGTTAATTTGCATATGTAATTTGATGTATCACAATTTATATAAGGAATATATTACATTAAACAGCAAATACAGTTATAAAATTAAGTGAAATACTAGTAGCCTTTAAAATTTTAACTTGGGATTTCCCTGGTGGCGCAGTGGTTAAGAATCTGCCTGCCAATGCAGGGAACACGGGTCCAATCCCTGGTCTGAGAGGATACCACATTCTGTGGAGCAACTAAGCCTGTGCGCCACAAGTACTGAACCTGCGCTCTAGAGCCAGCGAGCCACAACTCCTGAGCCCGCGTGCCACAACTACTGAAGCCCGTGCGCCTAGAGCCCGTGCTCCGCAACAAGAGAAGCCACTGCAATGAGAAGCCCGCACATCGCAACGAAGAGTAGCCCCCGCTCGCCGCAACTAGAGAAAGCTCACGTGCAGCACCGAAGACCCAATGCGGCCAAAAATAAATAAATTAATTAAAAAAAATTTTTAACATAAAAAATTTAAAAAAGTAGGCCTCAGATACTTTTTATTTATAAAATCACAGATACACATAAAATATGTAAACAGATTGTGTATGTGTGTAAAAATGTCATAGGGGAGTGATTAGAAGAAAATTCTGAAAAGACTACTTAGGGTTGATAATGGGAAAAAAAAGATCAAGAAACACCAGCCTAGAAATACATCTATATGTGGTAAAGCTATCAAGAAAAGCAGAGAAGTGATTCCCGTAACATTCATGATATTAACTCTGAGGATAAGGTGGGTGCTGGGTTCTTCTAGAGTTCTGACAGTGGTCTATTTCTTGATCTAAGTGGTGGCCACTCAGGTGTTTACCGTATAGTCTATATGCCCGTGTTTTATATATAATACTTTTTGTATGGGTATTATATTTCATAATAGAAAAAAGGTAGTTTGTAGACATTAAAATCTAGAAATGCTGTGTATTGTTTAGGTTTTATATGCACGATTATGAACTAAATCTCCATCTTAGTAAAGCTTCTTAATTAAAAAAGTAGATGTTGACTGATGAAAAGCTTTTACCAAACAGTTTTTTTTTTTTTTCAGATGGGCCCAGTTCTTCATCCATCCACTAATGATCAGAGATGCAATTGACCGGGAAGTTGAAGCTGTTGATAGTGGTAAGTGCTTTATGTCTTGCTGCTTTTTCCTTCATTGATCCAGTCGTTTATCACACTTATCATTCTTTGTCACTCTTTTTTTTTTTTTTTTTTTTTTTGCGGTACGCGGGCCTCTCACTGCTGTGGCCTCTCCCGTTGTGGAGCACAGGCTCCGGACGCGCAGGCTCAGCGGCCATGGCTTACGGGCCCAGCCGCTCCGCGGCATGTGGGATCTTCCCGGACCGGGGCACGAACCTGTGTCCCCCGCATCGGCAGGCAGACTCTCAACCACTGCGCCACCAGGGAAGCCCTCTTTGTCACTCTTTATATTATAAAGGGCTAAGTTAAAATAGATATGTCATGTTTATTCCTGAAGCCATTAAATGTCTAATTCAGTATATATTTGAAATAAGTCAAAGAATGGTAGATTTTCAATTTTTCAGCCTTTATTTTTTGAGGGTTTTACCACAGTGACTGACCTTTTGCAGGGTAAGAGCCTAATTCTTAAAGCTAATCACTGGGTGTTAAAACTTAAAAGTTCACATACTCTTTTTGTATGAAGAGGTATTTCCTCTGAGGCTTTATTTTAAGCACCATCCTGATATTTAAATAGCTTATTTTTTGTTGCCTCTGTGTGTCAGTGCTTTGTGGGTTGAGTTTCTGTAGTTCCAAAAACAATCGTGATATGTTTATGGATGAAGAAACTAGACTCCTGAACAGGAAATGCATTTAATTTTACTTTTTGACAGTTTTTTTTATCTTTGTGATTTAAATATTAAAGACTGTAAGGAAGGCTGTGTGTCTCTATAGGGTGCAGGTTCATTAGAGAACTGTGCTGCACATATCCCTTAATTACAGAGTACCAGTAAATAGCACCACTGCAGATTAACCCTGCTTCCTTATTTTAGCATTAGAAACATGTAACAGTAGACTTGGGGGATTTCTAGTTCACATAGGTTAGGGTTGGCTTGCATAGCTGAAGAGGCCAGGTCTCTGTACTAGTTCTTCCCTTTGTAGCATTTTCCCTCTTGGCTTGATTGTCTAGTTCTAATAATCACTTATTGCATTCACTAGGCTGAATAAACTGCAGATGGCTGGAAAGAACTGTCTTGAAGTCAGCAAACTGTGTTTTACTTATAGAAATGTCACTAACTGTGGCCCTCAATTTATTTGTAAAAGAGGGTGGAATGGAGTTAGATTCCTCCTAGTTCTAGTAGCTTCTTATAATCAAGGATTTATTTTCTTCATTTTTGTTACTTGCCTACCCACAGTGTCTGTTTTTTCATAGGCCCAGATAAGTATTTATTGAATACAAGAAAAACCAAAATAACTAAGGAAAACTCCAAAAGCCTTCCCTACTTTTTGGGACCTAGGAACTATATTCTGTGTCTTTAATTCTTTCAAGTGTGTTTTTCTTTATACAGTTTCTAGAGTGGGTCGAAATTGGCATTTAAAAGGTTAGACGTCTAGGGAATTCCATGGCAGTCCAGTGGTAGGATTCAGCGCTTTACTGCTAGGGCCCACGTTCAATCTGTGGTCGGCAAACTAAGATCTCGCAAGCTGTGCGGTGCGGCCAAAAAAGAAAGATTAAACGTCTAATTTAATTTTACAAGTTAATTCAGAATATATTTTATTATATTTTGAATATTATACAGAAATATATATATATACATACATATGTGATATATGATATGTACACACACACTCAAATACAATAAGTAGTTTTGTTTTAAGATGAACTTAAGCTAAAGGCTCTGTTTTTTTGTTTGTTTTTGATGATAGGAGACCTAGATTTCAATTTGTGATCTGATATAAATAGGTATATATCATTAGTTACTTAACCTTCTAAGTATGAAGGATTTACTTGAGATTAGGGAGATGGGAGAGGTCTTAAATTTTAACTGGTGTAATAAACTAGTATTCATTAGCCAGTTTTGTTTTTTAGCATACTGTTTATGATATATTATTCTTTTATTTGCATTTATAAGACATCAGAAAATTATAAATAAGACAAGAGCTAAGTTTAGATTCTATGAACATACAACAAGATCATTTGGAGACTCAATATTTATACATTGATAGATGTTGATATTTATTGTGAACACAGCATAAATTTATCTTGGCTAAAACCACAAAATGTTTAACAGTTTTACATGCTAACGTGTATAGTATGCAGACCATTAAGAGTTAACAGCTCTAGGCCAGGTCTAAGTCAGTATTATATTCATACATCTTAGCTTTTCTTTTTTCCAAAATCAATATCTGCAAATAATGAGATCTATTTTTGAAAGCTCAATAATCAGATGTTATTTTCTTCTATTCAGATGTGATAGTCTTTATTCTATCATTCTCATCTCATTCGCATGTTTTTAGTTGCCTGCATGCTTGGATGGCCCATTCAGTGTGAGAGGAGTTGAAAGGAAGTTCAGCTAACCTGGTAGATTCATCTTTTCATTTTCTTTATCATTTATTCCTCTCCACCTGCTTATGGAAGAGATTCTTTCCTGAGTTTTTAAATTATTATCTTGTTTTACCTTCATTACTTTATCACCGTGCCCTGCATTGACAATCTGTTTTTGGTCTGTTCTTTCAGTGGAGTGGTTATACACACAAATTTATAAGCATTTATTTGCACAATGCAGATAGGTCTGTTCAGTGTTTTATAATTTTCTTGAATACATTTAATCACAGAAGCTCATAAATGTCCACAGGGTAGGTTTTAAAATGGGATTAACTTATTGCTAAAAGAAGATTATAGAGAAAAAAAATTATTTTTAATGATTAGCTCTTTATTTTAATGATTGTTCATACTTTTACATAAGCATGTTTAATTGCCTGCATATTTTACCCTAGTAATTGAGACTGAGGATATAGCCAAAGCCTTTTTTTATATAATCAAGTGGTTGAGTGTGTTCTCTAAGTGTTCAGTATTTATACTCTATTTTTATCAGTTGTAGGAGGTACTAAATCACTTTTTGTAGGTATGTTTATATATCTGCTCCATTAGTTTTCTGTTGCTGCTGTAACAAATTACCAGAAACTCAGGCTTAAAATAACAACAGATTTATTTTCTTAAACTTTTGGAGGTCAGAAGTCTAAAATATTTCCTCAGGGCTGCATTCCTTTTGGAACCTGCAAGGGAGAATCTGTTTCCTTGCCTTTTCCACCTTCTAGATACCACCTACTTTCCTAGACTATGGCTCCTTTCACTATCTGAAGAGCCATGGGTGTAGAATCTTCTTTGCTATCTGACTTTTGCTTCTGTCTTTATATCTTCTGTCTTTGATCCTCTTACCTCTCTCTTTTAAGGACCCTATGATTACATTGGGACCCAGATAATCCAGGATAATCTCCCCTTCTCAAGATCCTTAATTTAATCACACTGCAAAGTTCCTTTTACCACATAAGGTAACACATTCACAGGTTTTGGAGATTAAGATGTGGCCATCTTTGGGAGCCATTATTCAGCCTGTCACCTTAGTAATGGAATTGTTTCTTCTGTGTTAGAGCCATATCTTCATAATTTTTACAGCGATTTTAAAAATTTACTCTGTTGAAGCTATGTATATATTTTTTACTACATATGTTTTTCAGGTATGGAAATTAAAAATGTATATATTTTTTACTGTCTCATCTTTGATTTAGACTTTATGGCTTATAGCTGAAGTATTTTAGTGAATATACTTTTGCTTCTTTCCATCTCTTCTGTCACCACTTTAGTTTCCACTCTCTTTACCAAGTATAACAGTGATGGCCTCTAATCAGTTTCCCTGTCTATACTTTTGCTTCCACATTTACCACCAGAATGAACTTAGTGAAGTCCAGATATGATATTGTTACTCTCCTTATTAAACATTTGTAACGCCTTACCATTACTCCTATGATAAAAAAAATAGCTAACTTTTTTTTTTTTTTTTTTTTTTTTGCGGTATGTGGGCCTCTCACTGTTGTGGCCTCTCCCGTTGCGGAGCACAGGCTCCGGACGTGCAGGCTCAATGGCCATGGCTCACAGGCCCAGCCGCTCCGCGGCATGTGGGATCTTCCCGGACCGGGGCACGAACCCGTGTCCCCTGCATCGGCAGGCAGACTCTCAAGCACTGCGCCACCAGGGAAGCCCCAAATAAAATAGCTAACATTTATTGAGCACTTACTATGTTCATTGTTATGATTATTACCTTCATTATCCTTATTTAACGTACAATGAAACTGAGGCTTAGAAGCGCTCTTTCAAAAATTGTTTCGTAACTCTTCAGCCTGATATCTTGCCTCTGCTTTGATTCTGAACCTTCTACCTCCAGCAGCTAGTTTTAGTAGTACCTGCTGCATGATGTTCAGTAAATATTTGTTGAAGGAATATATCTTATTTAATTCTTATAAGAATCCTGTGAGCTAGGTACTTGTAACTCCATTCTATAGATGAGAAATAGAATCAGGGAAGTTAGATAACTTTCTCAAGGTTGTATAGCCTAGTAAATGGCAGAACTTGGATTCTAGCCAAGATACTTCTGACTTCAAAGTGATTGTTTTTAACCATTAATACTTTATTACCAACACAGTTGGCTTTGGAGGAGATTTAAACAATATATATGACAAAGTTCCCAGACAATAAGGAGTTTGATTTAACATTTTCTTGGCACTTTCATCAGTAAGATCTTGGACATAGCATCTGCTGACTGAAAAAAAATGCACAACCTAAAAGTTGAGAGTTAGGTTTTATTTGGTGGATTTTCTGAGGACTTCAAGCCTGGGACACAGCATCTCAGATAACGCTGAGAAAACTGTTCCAAAGAGGCAAGGTGGGGAGCTAGGATATATAGGATTTTTTTGCAACAAAAGGCCAGGTAGTCGGAACATCAGAAGATTACTGTTAATAAAAGAAACCGAGATATCTCAAGTTAAGGAATTTAGCGCTTTTCTATGTACAGGAAGATGCAAGAGTCTGGGCTCACTGAAATCATTCCTTTGATAGGCACCGCAGCTATCTGGGTCCAGTATCCTATGTTTTCTCATCCTGAGCTTCCTGAGGGCACACCATCCCTGTGGCTGTAATGTGATGGCTTGATGGCTGCAACATCTTTTGTTTACTGATGTGGCAGGCAATACTTTAGTTTTCACAATAATAACCTTCAGATTATTAACTGCCTGTTTCATTTGAAAATAAGGGAAAATCTCTAGAAAGGTGAATTGACTACCCAAAGTTAGAGAATGTGTTAAGTCATAGAACTTGTCCTAGATCATTGATTTCCCTGCTTCAGTCTTACTACGCTTTATTCATAAAATTAATTTTTGTTACTTCCTTACTTTCAGTTCTTTAAACTTGAATTTCCAGATAATAAAGCAAGATACTGAATTTCATTTTATTAAAAGTGTTTCCTTAAAACTGACAGAATATCAACTTGCAAGACCCTCTGATGCAAACAGAAAGGAAATGTTGTTTGGAAGCCTTGCTAGACTTGGACATCCTATGGGGAAATTTTTTTGGGGTAAGATACTAAATACTTCATCTATTTCATGTTTTCTAGTTAAGGAAGATAGAGAGTATGAAAAGTTTATAAAGAATGGAAAGCTATAAAGGTAGGGTAGCTAGGTACCTTTTACCTTTTAGGGTAGGTAGGAAGCTTTTCAAATAGAAAGTAGTTCAGCATGCCTATATTTGGTTCTCTAACATTGGATATATGAGGAATAGCACCTAACATTTTGTGGATGTTTTCTGGGTGCCAGATGCTCTGCTAACACTACATGAATTATCCCATTCAATCATCATAACAATGTTACAAGCTTGGTACCATTATAATCTCCATTTAAAGATAAAGAAACAGGCTCAGAGAAGTTAATTTTCTTAAATATGATAGTGGTGGATGTGGGATTTGAACCTCTGTTTATCTGCTTATAAAGTGTGTGCTCTTCCCCAACCTGACATTTCCAATTAGCAACAGAGTTTCAGCAATAATTACTCTAGTAGTTTTTGAGCTGTGACCTAATTTTGTTTAATTGTTAAGCTGTTTAAATGGTATCTGGTTTTTCATAATGGCTTTTTCTTAGTGTTAGAATTCAGTTATTATGGCTTTTTCTTAGTGTTAGAATTCAGTTATTATAGCCGTATATTAATCCTCTTGACCACAGAGTAGAATCTGGAATGAGTTGATCTAAATGGTACTTCATTCAAAGGATGATTTGCTTGTTTGCTTGTTTGTACAGTTATATTCACTTTGTATGTCATCCTTGCTTTATGTGGTTTATTTTTAAGAATCATACAGAATATTACTAAAATAATTTAGAGATAAAACCAAATAGTAGACTAATTATTAAGAAAGGAAGCTTAAGGCAATTACTGTTGTTAAGGTATTGCCAACTAGAGATTAATTCCTTATGTGTTAAAATATACTTTGAAATTGTTTCTTGTGAATTTTTGTCTTATTATTATTATTATACACTGTTTCAGTATTTTGAGTCACTTGGGTTATTTCATTCATTAAATATAGTAGCAAAGGATGCATTGTCAGTGTGGAGACTTAATAAACTTAGTTATTTCTATAATCTTTTCCATCTTTTTATAGGAAACGCTGAGACTCTCAAACATGAACCAAAAAGAAATAATATTGATACACATGCTAGATTGAGAGAATTCTGGATGCATTACTATTCTGCTCATTACATGACTTTAGTGGTTCAATCCAAAGGTAATATTGTCTACTATGGCCCTTAGAATTATTTGGAAGTAGTGCTTTCTTAGGATTTGTCTGTCGTATCAATGTTGCAGTGCACTGTTAATTTACAATACTTTAGTGCTTGATCCTAATATGAACTAAAGAAAATCAGAATTTGAAGAGGCAAAGCTCAGGGAAGCACAAAATCATCTGATTCTCAGGCAAATGTTTTTTCTTTTATAGACATAGGTCTTAACTCCAGGCTAGTCTATGAGTGTATTAATGTACTGATTGATCACGAACTGTTTTTTCTTTTTTAATAAACTTACTTACTTACTTACTTACTTATTTATTTATGGCTGTGTTGGGTCTTCATTGCTGCGTTCAGGCTTTCTCTGGTTGTGGTGAGCGGGGGCGATTCTTTGTTGCAGTTTGCGGGCTTCTAATTGCGATGCCTTCTCTTTGTTGCGGAGTATGGGCTCTAGGTGCATGGGCTTCAGTAGTTGTGGCACAGGGGCTCAGTAGTTGTGGCACATGGGCTTAGTTTGCTCTGCAGCATGTGAGATCTTCCCAGACCAGGGCTTGAACCCGTGTCCCCTGCATTGGGCAGGCAGATTCTTAACCACTGCACCACCAGGGAAGTCCCGTGAGTTGGTCTTTTAAGCCACATTTGGCTGCTGCCTCTGTTATCTCCGGTTTTGCATTTAATCTGTATTAATCATAAACTCTTAAAGGGCACAGTGTTTGTCTTTTCATCCTTACATAGGGTTCAGTAAAATGGCATGATTAATTGAAGTCTGTCATGGTGACGCTAGCAGAAGTATCTTAAATGTAATAATACTGGTCAATACCTCTACTCTTTTCCTTCTTTTATCATTACTGAAAATAATGTGTCACCTTTTCTCATTAAAGAAATCATAGTACCTTTCTTTTGTTTTCTTTATATTTTAATCTCCTTAGGCTGTTTTTCAAAGTCAGTCATTTGCTGAACTATTCATTTTGATATATCAATACCTTATAGTTTGTATATTTCTTTTTGAAAAACTAATCCTCTCACTCTAATGTGATTCTCCTTTTTATAAAATTTTGCTCTCTAATGGTCAAAATTAAGATCAGAGCTGACTTGGCACTTAATTATAAAATATTTTTTTGTTTAGGATCAAAATTAGTCCACTAAAGTTAACTTTGAACATAATAAAGCTACAGACATGATATGGCACTCAAACTACAAATGTGCTTCTAGATTCCTTTTACAGCATTTATTAAAATAGGCAATTCTATATTTGGTATGTAATATTAATTTGAAATTTTTAATTAATTTTTGTTTTCAAATCTGTCATGAACATGCATTTTTCTTCAACTAGGTATTGATTCTTTTTCATTCTCTTCTTCGGTGATAACAAATATGAGCATATTAACGCTTGTTGCAGATTTCTGAAATAAGCCCCACGTGTTTGATTAGAAAACCTTGTCCAATCTAGAGTCAGTTGATTTCGGAGCTTCAGCATTTATTATATCATTTAAGAGTTAAATATCAGTATAAATAGTATAGAGTAAATTCAGAGCTTGATTAGTCTAATTTGCATCTTGTATTTATATACTGGGGCATCTCTTTTGAGAATTAATGAAAGTCATGTAGCTGGTGAAACTAACAAATGCTATCCAGTGATGGTAATGAGTCACTGGGATAAAGCTAAAAGGTTTCCTTTTTCATTTATTCATTTATTTCATTCATTCCTATTTTACTAGAAATTTCAGAAGAATTTCTTTTGAAATATAAGAAAAGAATCAAAAGAAGATAGAAATCATATCAGCCTAAGAAGACATATATTAAAACCACAGCAAGTGTAAATTAATGTAAAGTAAATGGAGTATAATAGTACTGATGAGCTGCTGAGAAGGGTAGTGTAGGTTAGTTAAGAGAAACCTTCCTAGAGGAAGTAAGTTTTGGAATGGGGTAAGAGGATGATTGATGTATTTTGATCTCTTGGTCCTTCATCTAGCCTAATGATAAACAAAAACTTTTTTTTTCTACTTGTGTGTTTTTTCTAACTTCACCAGGGAGAAAGAATAAAGGAGTCTTAACAAAATTATATGTGTCTCAAGGTTTTCTTAAATATTATTTTTCCTATTACTGATTAAGGAGTGGCAAGTGATGCCCAAATTAAAGTATTCCTTTGTTTTATAGCTAAAGATCTGTGAGAAATATAATTGCATTTCTACCTTTAATAACAACACTGCCTTTCCCTGTCTCCTTCCTGCCCTCTCCACGAAGAAACACTGGATACTTTAGAAAAGTGGGTGACTGAAATCTTCTCTCAGATACCAAACAAGTAAGACATTTATTTTCATAAATCATACACCTATAGAGTTAAAGAGGCTAAAGTTAAAGAGTTAAAGATTCATATCTTCCCGTATGAATCCCAGAGGTTTTTGCTTTTAGTTTATTTTTTTAAAAACAGGTGATTATATTAAGAACTAAAGTAGTTTAGCAAGATTGCACAGCCTTTGAGTGGGAAAACTAAGATAACCAAAGTTTCCATAGTTTCTGTAGTTCAGAACTTATAATCTTGTAAACTTATAATAAGCAGTAACTCTGAAGAATTTGTGCCTCCTTTTACATTTATTCAGAGATTTTCTGTTACTGTGTACAGTGCTTGAAATTATGATATGAAAGCAAATATTGTATTGAGAGGTAGCATATACATATACGTATCCCCTGCCTCAGAACAAATTAAGTTCTGAAGGTTTGTTTTTTAAGTCAGTTGTTTGGAACTTGGAATGTTTTTCCCTATAAACAAAATAATCTTGTAGTTGATGACTGACTTTACATATTGCCTGAAAAGCCTATTGCATACATTGTAGTTGAATCAAATTGCCTTTTATTAGAAATTGGATGTAGGGTTCTAGTTCAGAAAGCTACTATTTTTTTGTCCACCTCAAATTCATCAAAATAATACAAATATTTAAAAGATACTTTATTGTTACATTTTTTGTTACAAAGAATACAGAAAATTTAATTCTCAAGCAAAGTGTCTCTTCCCACTCTTAGCAGTTTGCATTTTAGTAAACTAAATGAAATCGGATTATTTTTTCTTGCATCAGGTGAGTAAGCTAGACTCTTTCCAGTTCTTCATTCCAAGACAATTTGTTTTAAATTTATGAAAGAAAAATTAGCTTTAAAAATGTTGGAATAATTTGTAATAACAACAGATTGGTTATTATTATCTTGGCTTTATGTAAACTTCTGTTGATAATTAGCAATACTTTTAAGTATGCTAATTAAGATAATGAAAGCCATGCCAAAGTTATGGGGTTGTTTAATTTGTTTTTGTTTGTTTGTTTTGATAAGAAATGAGTATTAGCTATGGAAATATCAAATGGCAGATTGAAATGTGTTTCACTGTGAAACTTTACTAATAAAATCAGAGGTATATTGAATAAAGGGATTCATTAGGTCTTGTCAATCAATTCCTAATAAGAATTTTAAATTAAAAAAAATGCTTTTACATATTATTCACTAAGAACTTTGGTTCCTTAATCAGACGGGTTAAAAAGTGTTCTAGGTAATTAATACTGATTCATACTGACCATGTTTTAGAAGAAATATTAGTTACAATATATTCAGCCAGGTGGGAAGCCTCTAGAAGGAAGAGTCCAAGTTTTTCAAATACCACAGTGCCTAATATTGTACTTTATACGTTAAGAATCTCTCCATGTATATTTCTTGGATTAAAAATATATCTCTAGTGTAAGTTTTCTTTCTGAAATGGCTTTGTATTAAGAGGAGAACTGAAGTTGGATGGGGCTGATAGAGACAGTAAATATTGGGATGGGAGGTCCCTTCAATTCATTGTTTTCTGTCTCCTGTGAGTTTTAAAAGTATTTGAGTCATTGGGGCTGAGGTTAAGAATAGTTTGTGTAGTTCAGGATTTTGTGGCTTTGTTGCCATCTATTCGCTTATGCCTAGAATGCTTTTCAGCCAGGAGTATGTAGAATAGACTATAAAAACCTATCAGTTTAGGCATCCCTAAAGATACTGCTTATAAAGGCTTTTGCCAATTAAATTTTAATGTATTTGTTTTATTTTCAGTGGGTTACCCAAACCAAACTTTGGCCATTTAACGGATCCATTTGACACACCAGCATTTAACAAACTTTATAGAGGTTCGTGAACCAAAGGTTTAAAACTGTTTGAAATAACTTTAGCACATTCTCTAAAACTTAACTGAGGCTGCCAATTTTCTTTGAAAATGAGAATACAACAGAAAGTACAGCTGGATTGGAAAGGGAGTAGTAGACAGTGGAAATCCAACTAGTGACAGATAACAGGCCACTAACTCGTAGCAGTTTCATTGGCTTGGCACCTTAATGCTACTTGAGTCTGTTTCATGCTTTCTCCCTATTTTCTTCTTGTTCCCTTTTGTTCTTGGTTTTTTGTTTCTTTCCTAATTTGTTTTTATCTATATTCTGCTCTTTTTTGCCTTTAAAAGAGAAAAATAGAGGATGGGAAAATACTTTGGAAATAATTTCCTTTTATCTTTATTATAAAACCAATTTTTGTTAAATGAAGGCAAATTTAGTGTAAAAAAAATGGGTGGGGGGAGTTACCCTTAAATCTTACCATCCAGAGAAGTGGTTTTGGCAGATTTCCTTTTGAGTTTCTGTAGGTATATTTTCTTAATGTAGTTGAGATTATAAAGTATATACACTCTATCTCTTGCTTATTTCATTTAATATTATATCTGTAATAACTGCCCAATTAGCCATCACATGGTTATGCTATAACTTACTTAACAGTTTGCCCATAGTGAATACTGCAGAAACATTCCTAATTCACCATTTTTCTTTCTTTGCTCTTTTTATCATGGCAGATTTTTTTCTTTCTCCTAATTGCCTAGTTATTCCCTTCTTCTCCTTCACCCCACTGCCAGTCTCTTTCCTCTTCCCTTTCTCTGACCAATGACTTTTGTCACACTCTTTATCTGCTGCTGGCTCCATTTTATCTAAGCTGACTCTTCCCAGAGACAACTTATTTTTGGTTGTATTCTTCCTGGCTGTAGATTTTCTCTTCAAAGAATCATAGAAGAATGGGAAGCACTGGGAAGAATCTTAGAGTTACTTCAGCCTACCCCACTTATCATACCATAACAGATTCAGAATGAGTTAAATGCAAGTGGTTTTCTCAAGGTCGTATAAACACAGATAGCAAGATAGTAGTAGGGCTGGATTTCAGCCATGGGTCTCCTGACTCCTAGTCCTGTACCCGTTCTTGCAAGAAGGGATCCATCTTTAGGGGCTTGCCTATTTTCATAGTTCTTTTATCCATGCTTTCTCTATCTGTGAAACCAAATAGAAAAGAAATTTACAAAACTTGCATTATTCAAATTGGAAAATTGGCAACTTGAAATAATAATTGCATTATATTTAACTTTCCCATGCTTATTGGAGGATGAAATATATTGAATTTTAAAAAATTTCATGTAACATAGTATATATAAGTTATAGAGAAACACTTATATCTGTTCTTCTGAAATATATTTTTGTTCAGTTGTTCCAATCAGAAAAATTCACGCTCTGACCATCACATGGGCACTTCCCCCTCAACAGCAACATTACAGGTAAGAGTTCAAAGGCAAATTTACTCCACTAGATACTGAGAATCACATTTTAAAAGCATACTGAATGGTTTAAATTTGGGCATTCCGGATTTATAAACACAGGTAACATGGTAAACTAGGACCTCACTACTCCTGGATTGTTGAGCCTTTGCTATATATTTTAATGTCTTCTTGGGTATAAAAGCTAGAGTTTTCTTATAACTAGTTGCCTTTCCTGAGTCTTTGAAGTTAAGTATCTTAGTGTGAATGCTAACTTTTGTAATTATTTTCTTTAGCACTTGAGTACAAATATATGTTAGCTTATGATTTATTTGTCAGTGGTGGCCGTTTAGTTTGATCTTGTCAAAAGTAAAGTTAAATAATTTTGAGCCTAAAATACAACTACAGCATAAATCTCAAGGACCTACTTGAGTTGGGAATGAGGTCAGATTTTTAGAAATTAGGAAAACACTTCAATTTATTTATATAATTATTTTACATGAGCAATATACATGGGCTAAGAAGTTCCTTAAAGATAAGGGTCAGTCAATGGCTACAAATGCTTTTCTCATTAGAAATAAATGCTAATGAACTGATAAAAATTTAACTTAAGTTTTCAAAACTAACCAACAAAACAAACCCAAGAAGAGACACACACAAGCAGAAGGAAAGAAAAGTAATGTGTATTGCTTTAAGCTCAGTAAAAAATGCTTTTAACAGTCAAGTCCCATGAAGTTAACAAGAACAGTATTCCTCCAGTGAGAAAGCAGAGAACGTGTGTATTGTCTACTTACTTTTTTTTAGTGCAAGGATAATATAGGAAAAAGTAATGTCCATTGGTTGTATAGTTATGTTAGAGTATCCCAAAAAGTGTTAAAATGATTACATGCATATTTAAAAGTTTATTCCATTTGTTTTAAATTTTTATTATAAAAGTAAGATGCTTGTAAAATGTTGAGGACAAAAGAGTATTAAGTAAAAAGTAAAGCTCTGCTTCTCCTCTGTCCTCAAAGATATGCCCAACATTAATAGTTCCATATATATCCTTCAGATATTAAAATAATGAATATAAAACATATCTTTTTTAATGGAAATGGAATTATACTATGTATTACCATTTTTCCCATTTTTTGCATTTCTTGTTAATTAACAAAGCCTTGTTTATCTTCTGCCTGATTACTAAGGTAATTCATTGTAGAAATCTTGAAAACTACTGAAAAGTAGAAAAAAGTCATCCATGATTCTGTTTTCCAAAGACTGTTACCATTTCTGTATGTTTTGATCCAGTTATTATTATTTTTTTAATGAACTGTATATTTGTTTTAACCTGATGTTTATCCCAAATATGTGAACTCCCACTAAATTAGCTTTTGGGGGAACGATTTTTTTTTTTTACAAAGAAGCAAGTGTTTCTCCCTCCAGAGTTACCAAATACAGTACAATTAGATTTGGTCACATGCAAATTATATATTCAACTGGGTTCATTCTTTAACTGATTTTCTCCTCTATATCAGTTTTAGGATAGATGAAATCTAAAATATGTCATTCATATTTTATGTTTTTTTCAAATTCATATTTTAAACAGTGACTTTTAAGAGTTTACTGAGTATAATTCTATAAACTAAGTTTAAAATTTATGAATGTTTAGATTTCCTAGCTTGACTTCTCTGTATATTTTTGGTAGGAATATATTCCCAAAATTATAGTAGAAGCCAGTGGGAAAAGATGATGTGAATAACACATAAACAACTACTCAGACTATTGATGTATATTATTATATAAGGTATTTTTTACACCTGTTACTGCATTTTCATGAAAAGCCTATGAGTAAGTAGTTAGGCAAGTAGAGAGAAAAACAAAATAGAGTGAGATTGTCTTTTGCTCAAGATCATGCACTTACTTAAAGGAATAACTAAAACTACAAGCTAGATTTTCTGACCCATAAAACAACACATTTCAGTTTACCACAGAGCCTGATGCAATGCCGAAAGCTTTTAAGGATACAGAATGATTCGTATCTGCATCAGATTCTAAAATGATAAAGAATCTATATTATTTCTATTTTGGGTGAAAAAATAATGAAAGATTTTACCATGAAGAGAAGTAAGATTGGTATCCAAAAGAAAAAGTAGTATCCAAAAGAATTCTTAAATTTTGGAATATTTGTACTTATTCAGTGATTTCAGATGAAGAAGTTAAATTTCACCATGTTTTCTGTTTTTATCTCGCTGCTGTCAAATTAATGATAGTTTCATATTTAGTAGAATTTATGTGAAAATAAGTTTGTAATCACATTCTCAAATATCAATCTCAGAAGTAAGATTTTCTAAAGTAAAATTAAGGTATTTATACCTTAATTTTTAAAAATTTCTGACCTTAACATTTTTTTTAAAGGGTGAAGCCGCTTCATTATATCTCTTGGCTGGTTGGACATGAAGGCAAAGGCAGCATTCTTTCTTACCTTAGAAAAAAGCAAGTATTTAATTAATAAGTATTTTCAGTGTAGCAATCTCTGAAAAATAATGGACAAGTGTTATATAACCCATTCTTTTCTTTTTTTGCTTTGTCTGCCAGGAAGCATAGATTCAAATCTAATACTTAATTAAAGTCTCTTCATAACCTAGATTATTTTAATGGCCATATCATGTTTGTATATTTCCTTGGAAGCCACCTTTTAGCCTATGTTGGAAGAATTATAGTTGTACACAAAATTTTTAAATTCATAAGTAGAGTCCAGAATTACATGAAAGTTTAGCTCTAATCAAGAATTTGGATTTGAATAATAATGAAGTCAATTATTTATTTATTTATTTATTTATTTTGGTTGTGTTGGGTCTTCGTTTCTGTGCAAGGGCTTTCTCTAGTTGCGGCAAGCAGGGGCCACTCTTTATCGCAGTGCGTGGGCCTTTCACTGTCGCGGCCTCTCTTGTTGTGGGGCACAGGCTCCAGATGCACAGGCTCAGTAGTTGTGGCTCACGGGCCTAGTTGCTCCGCGGCATGTGGGATCTTCCCAGACCAGGGCTTGAACCCGTGTCCCCTGCATTGGCAGGCAGATTCCCAACCACTGCGCCACCAGGGAAGCCCTGAAGTCAATTATTTAAATGCTGTGGATCTCCAGGCTTTCCCAACCCAGAAGGTGGACTTCAATGAAAACTTCATTGGGCAGATAAATCATATAAATATGGGGCACTGTGAACAGTATATGCAGCCATGTTAGCAGTATGTTAGCCATGTTTCCTAAAGCATTTAAGCACTTGTTTAAGTTGCCTAGCCAAATAATAGAAATACAGCTTTAGAATCAGGACCAAAACACATTAAAGTAATTCCTTGCTTGATTTTTCTATACACTATTCAAGAATGGAAGGTAGATGAGAAATTGAAGACTTTAAAACATTGATGTGTACTAGATTATTAAAAGAAAGCTGAGAGGGCAGGCTTATTAGAAAAAAAATGAATGACGTTAAGTACATATATACCTTACACGATAAATGTAATATGATTTGAGATTTGCATAACCTTTTTACCTTACTGAACTTTATTAGAATTTCAAGTTTTTCATTCTGGCCTCCTCTCTCCTTATTTTAGACTTTCAGGATTATTCTAGTCAGGAAAAGATACAGTCTTATTGCTTCTTTCCTAGATAACCTGGGCAGGTTAGCTGATGGTCTCAAAGAGCCCACTTAAAATTCTAAGTAGGGAAGTATCTGAAGTGTTTTTTAAGGCTTCTCTTGGGAGATGGCTCAAAAAGGGATGCGAGAAATGCCTCCCAGGGGAATTCCCTGGCGGTCCAGTGGTTGGGACTCTGCGCTTTCACTGCTGAGGACCTGGGTTGAATCCCTTGTGAGGGAACTAAGATCCTGCAAGCCTAGCGGTGCGGCTAAAAAAAAGAAAAAGAAATGCCTCCCAGCAAACATACTTTTAATATTGTGAAGTATGAAGTATGAATAACATACTTCACAGTATGTTAAAAATATGCTTCGACAAAAAATTACTATGTTCTCTTTGACAAAAAATTACTATGGCTTCATGAAACTGATAATGTTTTACTATGTTGTAATATTAGTATTTCCATTAAAGAAGTAAATACGTCTGTTATTTCCTTCTGATCATTCCTGTATGCAGTACAATTCCTTGGGAGGCTTTGTACTTTTAAAAAATTTATACTTTTAAACTTACTGTTGGAAAGCATGTTTGCTTCAAAGCCTGGGCTTCCCAAATTTTACATAGAAAGCCTACCTATTTTGTTAATTTGAAGTATTTGTAGACTATCAATCCCAAGATATTGACTGGACTAATTTTTTCTCCTAACTATAGGTGCTGGGCTCTTGCACTATTTGGTGGAAATGGTGAGACAGGATTTGAGCAAAATTCTACTTATTCAGTGTTCAGCATTTCTATTACATTGACTGATGAAGGCTATGAACATTTCTATGAGGTAAATAATAAAAATGGAGGGTTTTAAAAATTATATAGATATCACTTTATGCAAAAGTATAATTAGATGTTTCATTTTTAGGTTGCTCATACTGTCTTCCAGTATTTAAAAATGCTGCAGAAGCTAGGCCCAGAAAAAAGGTAATATATACTTATAAGAGTCAATCCTAATATGTTTTAGCCTTCAGGCTACCAACAGACATGCGTTAGTCCTGCCTTGGTGGTTTTCCAGGCATTTCTTGCTTAATTTCCTTTACTTGTTCCATATCCTTATTCCGCTACATGTGAATGTATGTTAAAGATTTAGGTTTACGTGGACAGTCTGTTTATTTTTATACTTCTCTTTTCTTGCTGATGATTCTAATGAGAAATTTAAATACATCTTCTAATTATAATTTTCTTCTTTCACAGAATTTTTGAAGAGATTCAGAAAATTGAGGATAATGAATTTCATTACCAAGAACAGGTACTGGAAGTCAAATTCTTTTTGAATGTTATCTGTGACCAAGTTGAAACTGGTGTGGACATTGTTCCTCTTTTTGGAAGTGTCACTGGAGTTTTAATTCTGCCACTCTCTGTCATGTGAGTCTCAAGATGGCCTTGAGGTTTCTGAAAATTCACTCTTGTGTTTTTGAGTATTTATATCGAGTAACAGTGAGAGAATTAGGCAGATTGACACAGATCATGTTGTGTGACAATCATTCATCTGTGTAGTCATTTCATATGTCTATCCCTTTAATTCCTTTGATAAACATTCATGGAGAGCTTGATATTTTGGGAATTCAAATATTGTGAAGACATTCTACAAGGTAATATGAAGTAATTAACCATATATAATGTTAGAAATAGTGTGCTTTGTACTTTCAGGGTAAGGAAGGCATTTGCCTTGACTGGAATAGGACAGGGAAGCCTTCATGGATGTAGTAAATTTGAATTGAGTTCAGTTTTTAAAAATGCATAAAGTTTAGATACTCTAAGCAACGGGAAGCACATAAGTAAGGAACTCTGGGGTATTATGAAAAAGTGAATGATCCTACATGTCTGTGGCATAGGGTATATGAAAGCAAAGTTGAAAGGTAAGGAATTTAGAGCAGGGTTTTTAAAAACCCTTTTTGTGCCTTGGATCCCTTTGGAAATCTGTTGAATCTTATGGACCCCTCCCCAGAATATTATTTCACCTCTTCATCTTTTTAAACTCTCAGAAAAATCGCCCTAGTAGTAGTACAATGATCACTGGTGTATCCCTCACCTAGATTTACCAGTTCTTAATATTTTGCCATATTTTCTTTCTCTCTCACGCCTCTTCTTGTGTGTGTGTGTGTGTGTGTGTAGTTTTTTGAGATTTAATTACAGATACCATGACACTTCACCTCTCAATGTTTTTTGACATGTATCTGCTACAAACAAATGTATTCTCTTGCATAACCTCACTAAAATTGTTGTGCTCAGGAAATTTAACATTGAAACAATACTGTTAAATATTTATTATGCAACCCATAGAATAGTGGGTTTTTTGTTTTGTTTTTGTATTTTGTTTTTGTTTTTATTGAAGTATAGTTGATTTACAATATTGTGTTAGTTTCAGGTATACAGCAAAGTGATTCAGTGATACATACGTATATATGTATATATTTTCAGATTATTTTCCAGTATAGGTTATCACAAGATATTGAATATAGTTCCCTGTGCTATATAGTAAATCCTTGCTGCTTATCTATTTTATGTATAGTAATTTGTATCTGTTAATCCAATACTCTTAATTTATCCCTCCCCCCATCCCTTTCTCTTTGATAACTATAAGTCTGTTTTCTGTCTGTGAGGCTGTTTCTGTTTTGTATATAAATTTCATTTGTATTATTTTTTAGATTCCACAGATAAATGATATCATAATATTTGTCTTTCTCTATCTGACTTGCTTAGTATGATACTCTCTAGGTCCATCCATGTTGCTGCAAATGGCAATATTTTATTCTTTTTTATGGCTGAGTAATGCTCCACTCTGTGTGTGTGTGTGTGTGTGTGTGTGTGTGTATCTCATATTTTCTTAAGCCACTCATCTGTTAATGGGCACTTGGGTTGCTTCCATGTCTTGACTATTGTAAATAGTGCTACTATGAACATTGGGGTACATGTATATTTTTAAATCAGAGTTTTCATCTTTTCAGATATATGCCAAGGAGTGGGATTGCTGGATCATATGGTAGCTCTATTTTTAGTTTTTTTTAAGGAACCTCCATACTGTTTCTGTAATGGCTGCACCAATGTACATTCCCAGCAACAGAGTAGGAGGGTTCCCTTTCATAGAATAGTGTTTTTAAATGCATAAGATAAAATACAGTAGGTTACAAAGGAATACTGAAATAAAGACTCAAAATAGTAAAAATTAGTAATATGGGTCTCTGTATCGATATATTAAATAACAAAGTCTAATGGTAGATCTAATAATTATTACAATTTTAAGTAGCAATGAATGTGCTGTTTTTTTTTATTAGTCATCCATTTAATCAATCCCAATCTCCCAATTCATCACACTGCACCCCCCCACCCCCACCCCGCCGCTTTCCCCACTTGGTGTCCATACGTTTGCTCTCTACTTCTGTGTCTCAATTTCTGCTCTGCAAACTGGTTCATCTGTACCATTTTCTAGGTTCCACATATATGCGTTAATGTACAATATTTGTTTTTCTCTTTCTGACTTACTTCACTCTGTATGACAGTCTCTAGATGCATCCACGTCTCTACAAATGACCCAATTTTGTTCCTTTTTATGGCTGAGTAATATTCCATTGTATATATGTACCACATCTTCTTTATCCATTCGTCTGTTGATGGGCATTTAGGTTGCTTCCATGACCTGGCTATTGTAAATAGAGCTGCAATGAACATTGTGATACATGACTCTTTTTGAATTATGGTTTTCTCTGGGTATATGCCCAATAGTGGGATTGCTGGGTCATATGGTAATTCTATTTTTAGTTTTTTAAGGAGCCTCCATACTGTTCTCCATAGTGGCTGTATCAATTTACATTCCCACCAGCAGAGCAAGAGGGTTCCCTTTTCTCCACACCCTCTCCAGCATTTGTTGTTTGTAGATTTTCTGATGATACCCATTCTAACCGGTGTGAGGTGATACCTCATTGTAGTTTTGATTTGCATTTCTCTAACAATTAGTGATGTTGAGCAGCTTTTCATGTGCCTCTTGGCCATCTGTATGTCTTCTTTGGAGAAATGTCTATTTAGGTCTTCTGCCCATTTTTGGATTGGATTGTTTGTCGTTTTTCCCTTGCTGTTTTCAATAATTTTTCTTTGTCTTTAATTTTTGCCAATTTGATTATTATGTCTCTCGACGTGTTTCTCCTTGGGTTTATCCTGTATGGGACTCTGCACTTCCTGGACTTGGGTGGCTATTTCCTTTCCCATGTTAGGGAAATTTTCGACTATAATCTCTTCAAATATTTTCTCGGGTCCTTTCTCTCTCTCTCCCTTCTGGGACCCCTATAACGCGCATGTTGTTGCGTTTAATGCTGTCCCAGAGGTCTCTTAGGCTGTCTTCATTTCTTTTCATTCTCTTTTCTTTATTCTGTTCTGCAGCAGTGAATTCCACCATTCTGTCTTCCAGGTCACTTATCCGTTCTTCTGCCTCAGTTATTCTGCTATTGATTCCTTCTAGTGTATTTTTCATTTCAGTTATTGTATTGTTCATCTCTGTTTGTTTGTTCTTTAATTCTTCTAGATCTTTGTTAAACATTTCTTGCACATTCTCGATCTTTGCCTCCATTCTTTTTCCGAGGTCCTGGATCATCTTCACTGTCATTATTCTGAACTCTCTTTCTAGAAGATTGCCTATCTCCATTTCATTTAGATTTTTTCTGGGGTTTTATCTTGTTCCTTCATCTGGTACATAGCCCTCTGCCTTTTCATCTTGTCTGTCTTTCTGTGAATGTGGTTTTTGTTCCACAGGTTGCAGGATTGTAGTTCTTCTTGCTTCTGCTGTCTGCCCTCTGGTGTATTAGGCTATCTAAGAGGCTTGTGGTAGTTTCCTGATGGGAGGGACTGGTGGTGGGTAGAGCTGGCTGTTGCTCTGGTGGGCAGAGCTCAGTAAAACTTTAATCCGCTTGTCTGCTGATGGGTCAGCCTGGGTTCCCTCCCTTTTGGTTGTTTGGCCTGAGGCGACCCAACACTGGAGCCTAGCGGGGCTCTTTGGTGGAGCTGATGGCAGACTCTGGGAGGGCTCACGCCAAGGAGTACTTCCCAGAACTTCTGCTGCCAGTGTCCTTGTCCTCACAGTGAGGCACAGCCACCCCCCGCCTCTGCAGGAGACCCTCCAACACTAGCAGGTAGGTCTGGTTCAGTCTCCTATGGGGTCACTGCTCCTTCCCCTGGGTCCCAATGCACACACTACTTTGCGTGTGTCCTCCAAGAGTGGAGTTTCTGTTTCCCCCAGTCCTGTCAAAGTCCTGCAATCAAATCCCGCTAGCCTTCGAAGTCTGATTCTCTAGGAATTCCTCCTCCCGTTGCCGGACCCCCAGGTTGGGAAGCCTGACGTGGGGCTCAGAACCTTCACTCCAGTGGGTGGACTTCTGTGGTATAAGTGTTCTCCGGTTTGTGAGTCACCCACCCAGCAGTTATGGGATTTGATTTTATTGTGATTGTGCCCCTCCTACCATCGCATTGCGGCTTCTCCTTTGTCTTTGGATGTGGGGTATCTTTTTTGGTGAGTTCCAGTGTCTTCCTGTTGATGATTGTTCAGCAGTTAGCTGTGATTCCGGTGTTCTTGAAAGAGGGAGTGAGAGCATGTCCTTCTACTCTGCCATCTTCTGAGTGTGCTATTTTGAGATATCTGCAACAGCTATATTGTGATTTCTATTGGTTATAGTCATAGATGCTGATAATACTGCTGTGGTTTGTTGCCTGTATATTCATAAATTAATAAAAATGCTAAGTTAGAGTTTAGTGAAAATAAATATGTAATTTCTTTCCAATCAAACTCATGCTTCCCGCTCTCCCTGAATTTGTCCACTGATATCTTGTGGGAGGTATCTGTAGGCTCTTGATTAAGAGCCCCCAGTTTAGCACCAGTTCATAGAGCATCTTGAAATCTGCCTTTTTGGATCATCACCAGAGACAAATATCTACTATAATTTGAGAAGACTTAAGTACATGAGGACAAGGTCACAAAAACTATAAGCTTCCAGTTGCTATTGATTCCTATACAGTCTGCTATATATGCTTGAGGTCATTTGAAATTGAAATAGAAATCTTATTCTATGAAAACAGAGAGCTACTGTGATTTATATTGGCCATTTGAGGGTCCTATAGACACTTCTCTTCTATAAATTGATTGATACGCATAGAACCCACAAGTCCTGCCATCAACTTTAGCAGTACTGATTTTTTTCAGTGTTCTTATCAACTGTTGTGATAACATGTAGGCCAGAACTGTGGCAGGGAAAGAGTAGGAGTAAGAATTGTGGACTACAGCCATAACTAATACCCTTATTCCTTTTTGGAGGATTGGCTTGTTAGCATTAGCTGAGTTACATTTTCTTTCTGCCCTTCTAGTTTCTTCTTAGCAAGACATTTCAAGATACCTTTCTTATAGCTCGCCATTTTGTAGCTCTTTTTTTTTTTTTACCTTTAGCACAGTATTCATGAATGCTTGTCTTGATTTTAAAACAGGAGCCCAAAACATTTTAGACTAAATCAGTACAAAGAACAAATCAGAAAGGTTCATATCTTTGTTTGAACTGCTAAATTTTAACTCAAGTAGCTCAGCTTATTTCACCTTTTACATATTTCTGTTTTATTAACAAAGTTGACATATCTCCTCTTCAGACATTTTTCTTGTCTTCATCAGTAAAGGCAAATAGGAATGCTCTTTCAGACTATTCAAGCCAGTCTTTTTTAATTTAAAAAAGAAATTTAAAAATAATTTTTATTTCACATGGGAACTTGGACTCAATATATCTTATAAATCAGCTACTTGAACTAGAGAAAAGCTGTTTAAGTGTCTTTCTATACGCAGAGAAACAGGAATAATGTAACAATAATGGAAGGCATTGAGAGTTGTAGTAAGCAAAAAAATTAGAAGATAATAACAAGTGTTGGAGATGTAGAGAAATTGGAACTCTCATACATTGCATCTGGGAGTGTAAAATGGTACAGCTGCTTTGGAAAACAGTTTGACAGTTCCTTAAAAAGTTAAGCATAGAGATACCATATAAGCCTGCAGATCCACCTCTAGGTATACACCCAAGAGAATTGAAAACCTATGTCCACATAAATACTTGTACACTGGTGTTCACAGCAGCATTATTCATTATAGCCAAAAAGGGGAAACAATCCAAATGTCCTTCAATGAATGAATGGTTAAACAAAATGTAGAATTTGCATACTGTGGAATATTATTCAGCATAAAAAGTAATGAAGTACTGATTCATTCTACAACATGGATGAACCTTGAAAATATGCTAAGTGAAAGAAGCCAGACACAACAGGTCACATATTATATGATTCCATTTATCTGGTTATGAAATATCCAGAATAGGTAAATCTATAGAGCCAGAACACAGATTGATGGTTGTTATCAGTGGCTGGGGGCTGTGGGTAACAGGGAACAACTGCTTACTGGGTATGGAATTTTCCTTTTGGGCTGATGAAAATATTCTGGAACTAGATAGAGGTGATGGTTGTACAACTTTATAAATATACTGGAAACCACTGAGTTATATACTTTATTATACATTTTATTTTATTTTTAATTGTATACTTTAAAAGTGTGGATTTTATGGTATGTGAATTATATCTTAAAAAAAATTAAAGAATAGCATTTAAGTGTTTTTTTTTTTCCTAGTACTTTGTCCATTGCCTTGGCACCAAAGATCTACTTTTAGCCAGGGTCCTGTTTTCTCATAGGAAATATTTTGAATCATTCAATTTTGTAGCAAGCTGAATAGAACAGTTAGCTTACAAAAATAAGTGGCTGGTGAAAATAACTGGTTAAAAAATTTAGAACAGAGTAGAGGGAGTCATTTTAAACATTAATAGCACTTGAAAGAGTGGGAGATAAGTGAATTAGGCAAGGAAGATTAAGAGGTACAAACTTCCAGCTGTAAAATAAATGTCATGGGGATGTAATGTATAGCATAGGGAATATAGTCAATAATGCTGTAATAACTTTGTAAGGTGACAGATGGCAAATAGACTTGCTGTGGTGATCATTTTGTAATATATAAAAATATGGAATCACTATGTTGTATACCTAAAACTAATATAATAATTATACTTCAAAAAAAAAGGTACCTTAACCTCCATATGCACACACACACAAAATAGTAGCACTTTAGTGACTAATAAACTTGATTTAGGAATGTTTCCTGAGGTGGAGCAAAAAAGGTAACAATGAATCTTTCCATACTTTTTCCATATTCTATCTGAATGTGATAAGGAGTAGGTAGCATGTACCTATGATCTCTAATTTGATGTATGCATGTCTCATTTCTCCTCCATGAATGTAGTAACCTTCACTTCTGTTCTATCTTCTGTTAGATGAGAGAACAACCCAGATTGTCTAGGGAAGGACTGGGCAGTATGGTATTTTGGGAAAGAGTGTTCACTGCTATGTTAAGAGGCCCAAGCTCTAGTGTCTACTCGCCTATCACTTACTGTGTGATCTGGGGCAAGTCACCTAATCAATCTGAGTACATTTCCTCATTGTAAAATGTAGGAATGGAGCCACTTGGTGTCTAAAGGACCTGTCAGTTTTTAAGATTCTGTGCATTTGGGTGCTCAGTAAATATCAATACTTGAATTGGTTGCTTTCCTCTGGAAAAGTATTTCCATTTCATAGGTTAGTGAACTTTCTGTCATTATTTCAGTTTTAAATTGAGATAATATACTGATTAATTTAACCACTTATAGCAAGACTTATGTAATGACACATTTTGATTTCTGTTGATATATTGATTTTGATTCATGCTTACAAACAGTTTTTAGGTGATAGTGCTGTAGTGATAAAATGATGAAGACCCTGTCTTTAGGGACTTCATAGTCATGTGGGGCACTTGACATGTAAACACACCTTTACAGTTCAGTGTTGTAATTTCTCCGATGAAGATGCTGTGATGTGATTAGAGCCTCGTGTGTTGTAGGGCTCAGTATGGGGGATTGGAGGGGTGTTAGGTTAAGCTACTTAAGGTAGTTCTCTGGCTAAATTTTTTGTAGAATTCTGAGCATCAGATTCTTAAGCTGCAGTTATATCTGGTTGTATCTGTTGGAAGCTTTTGGTTTCATTGTTAAAAAAAGAGATAAGTATTTATATTTTGTGGCAAATTAAGGATAGTAATGGAGAATTTCTGGTGTGAAATAATCTTACCTCTTTACAGACAGATCCAGTTGAGTATGTGGAAAACATGTGTGAAAACATGCAGCTGTACCCACTACAGGACTTTCTCACTGGAGATCAGCTTCTTTTTGAATACAAGCCAGAAGTAAGGAGGTTTCCATTTCTAAAATTTACTTTTAGAGAAAGAGGAGGGTGAGAAAGTACATGGAGGTACTTAAGAACTGTGGGAATGGATAAAACTTGGTTATGTTTAGTCAAGTTTTTTGTTTTTTAAACAGAAGAAATATCATAGTTTTGTGGGTAATTTTTCCTGATTCTTGTACATGACTGTGGTTTAATATGAGGAGAAAACCAAGTCCTGTTCTTAGGTACTATTCCCACAGTTTTTCAAGTGTTGAAACATCTACTAACATAACGTCATTTCTAAGAATTATGTGCTTGCCTTTTAATTCTGTTGGAGACCCTGGACAATTAAATTTTAATTATTTTGAGAATATGTACAAGAAAAATATGATTCCCTGAATTCAAAATATATGACTTTGGGATAATAAATATTACACATAAATAAATAGTTGGTCAGGTCTTTCCTCCACTAGTCCTGGAAAATAAGTCATTTCACTCTATATAGGGTAGCAGTTCTCAACCAGGGGTGATTTTGCCCCCATGGGAAATTTGTCAATGCTTGGGTACATTTCAGTTGTCATAGCTGGAGAGTGCTCTTGGCATCTAGCGTGTAGAAGCCAGAGATGCTGCTAAACATTCTACAATGCAGAAGATGGCACTCCACAACTAAGAATTATCTGGCCCAAAGTGTTAATAGTGCCAAGGTTGACAGATTTTGATATAGGGTATTCTAAAACTACTGATTTTAAAGGGGATGGGGAAAGGTAAAGGAAGAAGCAGTAACCATACATTCTTGTCATTTCTCTAGGATGGTTGTGCCCAGGGGTCCAAGTATTTTTTTCTGAACCACTATTTGTTGTTTTTTCTTAAAGAGATGGTGTTGAAGTGCTAGTTAGGGTTTCAAATCTAACCCACAAAAATCTTATGTTTAGTCCTTATCATAGCTGAAGGATTATTGAAGGAGGCCCTACATTGGGATCATTTTACTGATTCTTGTGTATGAGGTAGTATAATACAGAGCAGTTAAGAGCATAGTTTTTGGAATTATGGACAAACTTGGTTAGAACTCCACTTTTGCCACTTCTAGGTGTGTTCTGTGCAGATTATAGAATCTGAACAAATTATTTAAACTTTAACCTCTGAGGCTGAGTGCTTTCTGTAAAATGGGTATACCTTAGAGTTGTTTTTAGGATTAAATGAAATAATGTATGTTAAACACTACCTAGCACATAGTAAAAGCTTAGTAAATGGTAACTCTTCACTGCTAGTCCTCTTACTATGTAGGATTTGAGATGAGTGCTGTTTAAGCATTCTGGAGAAACATATTAGAAACAGCTGATAGACTAATGTAGTTTTGTAAATTAGGGTGTTCATGGACTATAGACAGATAGTTTCATGAGCATCAAGATGCTAGGATTTTGAGGTGCCTAACATAATGTGGCTTTGCCTTTTTAATAGAGATGTATTAGGTTAAAGTTATAATCGTTTTGTATGTGTCTCCCCACTCCCTCTTCACCCCTGCCCCCAATTAGGTCATTGCTGAAGCCCTTAATCAGCTAGTTCCTCAAAAGGCAAATCTTGTTCTACTGTCTGGTGCTAATGAGGGAAAATGTGACCTCAAGGAGAAATGGTTTGGGACTCAGTATAGTATGGAAGGTAAAATATTTTAAAATTGTCCTACATTTAGGTATATGATTCACCTGGGAAGTTTTATTCCTTAATAATTTGTCTGATAGTTCCTGTGGGAAAAACTTATGTATTTTTTTCAGTAGTTTACTTTGAAATGAAAATTACTTATACTGCTTTGCAGAAAATTATTTTCTGCAATGTTTATATCTGTATTTATTAGCTAGTGAGAAAATCCTATTGTATTGGTAGTTTGGGGGCAGACTTTTGACTGTGTTTTAAAAAGTGCTCCTCAAACTTCAATGTGCATATGTATCACCTGGGGGTCTTATTAAAATACAGATTATGATTCAGTAGCTCTGGAATAGGGCCTGCAATTCTGCATTTTTAACAAAGTTCCCAGATGATAACAATGCTGCTGAGACTGCACATTGAGTAGCAGGAGTCTAGAAAGCCTGGATATGTCACTCACAGCTTTTCTGAGAAAAGAGAATTGATTTGTGAAGGCCAGTTGTTGCCTGCTTTGTTATTAATAGAACTCTGAACATTTGTTCTTTATTGGATCAGTTTGTCTTTCATCTCTACAGATATTGAAAACTCTTGGGCTGAACTGTGGGAGAGTAATTTTGAATTAAATCCAGATCTTCATCTTCCAGCTGAAAACAAGTACATAGGTCAGTAAAATAGCAATCATTATACATAATCCATCCATGTACTATTATTAAAACAAATAGCAGGGCTTCCCTGGTGGCGCAGTGGTTGAGAGTTCGCCTGCCGATGCAGGGAACGCGGGTTCGTGCCCCGGTCCGGGAAGATCCCACAAGCCCTGGAGCGGCTGGGCCCGTGAGCCATAGCCGCTGAGCCTGCGCATCCGGAGCCTGTGCTCCGCAACGGGAGAGGCCCACGTACCGCAAAAACAAAACAAAACAAAACAAAAACAAATAGCACCTCTGTAGTATGTTATATTTTACAAAGTATCATTTGGATTCATATTTGAATTTCCCAGTTATCCCTGGGATAAGCATTACAGTTTTCTTACTTTTCCAAATGAGAAAACTGCGGCTCAAAAAAGCAAAGTGACTTGTCCTGGATCATTCACTTGGTGAATGCAGGAAACAGGACTTAAACATAATCCTGAGACTTTTTCTTGTCTATGATAGCTGATCCTTTCATGTGAGTCTCTGTAGGAATTGCCATTATCTTGTCCAATTGTTCTAGTGTTTTTCCAACTGCAGGTTGCAACCCATTAGAGGGTTGTGAAATCAATGTGTAATGGGTTTTGAGGTCAGTGTAATGAGTTGTGAAAGCACTAAAAAAAATCAGAGTAGAAAATAGCAAAATGTTTCACTGAATAAAGAAAGGGTATTATTTTAAGAACTTTTGTTCTCGGTAGGTATACGTGTGTGTTATCTGTCTACTAGCTTGCAATGGAAAACAGTTCTAACTGTGAGAAAGTCACTGGTCTAGGACAAAGATTATATATAACTAATTTTACTCAGAATACCATTTTTCCCAGCAATTCCATCCCTAGGTATATACCCCAAAGAATTGAAAACAGGTATTCAACCAAATACATGTACATACACTTTTCATAGCAGCATTATGCACAAAAGCCAAAAGGTGGAAACAGCCAGTGTCCATAATGAATGAGTGGATAAACAAATTATGGTATATACATGCAATGGAGTATTATTCTGTCATTAAAAGAAATGAAGTACTGATACATGCTATAACATGGATGAACCTTGAAAACATTATGCTAAGTGAAAGAAGACAGACACAAGGGGTCACATATTGTATGATTCCTGTTACATGAAATATCCAGAATAGGTAAATCCATAGAGACAGAACTCAGATTGATGGTTGCCAGTGGCTGCGGGGAGTGGGTAATGGGGAGTGACTGCTTAATGGGTATAGAGGTTTCCTTTGGGGCTGATGAAAATGTTTTGAAACTAGAAAGAAATGGTAGTTGCACAACATTGTGAGTGTACTAAATTCCCCTGAATTGTTCACTTTAAAATGGTTAATTTTATGTTATATATGAATCTAACCTCAGGAAAAAAATGCTTTTATACAAAAAGCCTTGCATATTTTAGATAATTCAGTTCTGTGTCTTGAACTTTAAGTATCTAAACAACCCTTTTTTTTTTTTTTTTAGTAAATATAGCCAGTATCTTTTTTAATTCTTAAGTTAGCTATTTTGCACCTGAGTGTTGATGAAACAATTTATGTTTCATTAACTTAAAGGACAAATTTGACATTGTTTGAGCAGAACTATTTTGTTAACTTTTAAAAAGTCTGTAAGTTTGGTAAAAGACATTCTCATTCATAAATTGATTTATACAACTATTCTGACCAAAGGTCCCTTTCAGTTAAGATTGTCTCTGAGAAAGGGAGTGAAGCAGAATATGGAGAGATCAGAATCAACTCTTGGGAAATTACAGATCTTCAGAGTTCATTTAGTTTAAGGCCAAGAGGACTTTCTTTTTAGTATTGTTCTAATAATTTTTTGTATTTCAGCATTTGAATTTGACTTACGTGTGCCACAAAGAAGACTTACTTAGACTTCTGAAACCAAGAACAGATTGGTGGGAATCCTGTTGAGATAACTGAATGATTTATTACCTTTTACTTTTGTTAGCCACAGATTTCATGTTGAAGGCTTTTGATTGTCCAGAGACAGAATACCCTGTTAAAATTGTGAATACTCCACAAGGTTGCCTATGGTATAAGAAAGACAACAAATTCAAAATCCCCAAAGGTAAAATATTTCCCTCCTTAAAAATAGTGAAATAAGTATAACAAATCTTTTTCCACTTTCTAGCAACCTTTGCCCTCTGTGTCTATCACCTCCCTCTCTTTCCCCTTCCCCTTCTACTGGAAGACCTTTTCTAGGCTTATCTATCAGGTCCATACTGTGCTCCTGTGCTATCACAGAAATTCTGATGGACATTATAGATTCCAGGAAGTATATAAGGATTCAAGCCTAAAATGAAATTATTTTTGGATATTTTTCTGTCAGTTATATGAAAGCAGAGCCAGGTGTTTGGCCATCCTAGGGGATAGGTGGTGTTTTTTGAACATTATTGTTAAAAAGAAAATAAGAGTAGCTGAAAGAAATTATTCTTCGACACAATAGATAGCTGAGTCCAGCATTACAAAATGTGAAATATCCTCTATCTGTCTCCCTCTACTATTTTGCTTTTCAGCATAAAGGAAGCATAGTATATAGTTAAACAGACTCTAAAGCTCTTATCTTCAACACAGTAGCCCAAACTGTGTTGCTTTTTTATTTTCTGTTCTTGTGCATGGCATTGGAATTTACTGAAGCAACTTGGAATCAAAGGCTGAGTGCTCTTGGCTGCCATTTAACCCAAATCCCTAACCTTAACACAACTGGACTAGTTCTGAGGGATTCTTGAGTTCACTGGGAAGGTGTTTACTCAATATTTCTCGAATAGATATTAAGAGTGTCTAAAAATGTTCTTAACATTTATTCAGCTTCCTTGGAAAGGCGCTGCTATAACTTTTTGTGAGCATTGGGATTTTTCCCTTAATGTTCTTGACATGTATACCTCTGTAAGCATTTTTCCTGACCAAAGCTATTGATAATAAGAGTATTCTTAGGCCTCTCTGCATATCTGTCTATATATCTGGTCTTCCCGTAGATTAAAGTGTACCTTCTGGACACTATTTGGAATGGTAAATAATACTTTCTAAGAACCCTTAAGGATAAAAATGTAATGACGATTTAAGGATTAGTGGTTTGTTTCAGAATTTTTAAAACAACATAATATTAGGGAAAATAGCAGATGTATTAAATACTTGAGGCCTCTGGCCTATATTTTCTTATTTAGGGTCTTTTTTCTTTCAGCATATATACGTTTCCATCTGATCTCATCTTTGATACAGAAGTCTGCAGCAAAGTAAGAAATTGTCCTCTTTTCTGGAAAATATTTTTTTTATTATTGGAAGACTATTTTGTTTGTTTATTTCTGAATCATTCTATCATTTTTCTCTGTCAGTACTTGAGCTATGCTCCTCATTTATGTGTTTTTATGTGCCCCAAACAAATTATTTGTATCAATACTAATCACTAAGATGGAATTGTGGCTGCTCCATCTCCAGCACCCATTTGTAAAACATGCTGACAGTTTAGGCTAGTCATAGCATTCCTGGATTGAGAAAGTTCCTTAGAGATGAGTTTGGGTCAGCTTCCAGTCTGTAATGAGGACTAATGGATCTGTTGACCTGTATTTAGAGATTATTTATAATCAGATTACTGTATTTATGATCAGATTCCTGCCAAGGAATCTGATTATACTTTGTTCTTAGCAAATTACTTACATTCTTATTTAGGTTGTGGGAGGTCAGAGAGCCTAAAATACACCTGAATCATAGGAAGTGCTCAGGAAACGTTAGTGTACTTCTTCCTTTCTTTTGCCACTTAACCTGTAAAATCCAGCCTTAATCTCACAAGCAGCACTAACATTATTAATATTCAGTTTAAAAAATGCATTACCCTCCTCCATTTCCTCAGATTTTTGATTTTTCAGTCAGAAAACCTAGGCCGCAGGGATAACTAGAGCCTTTGGGCCAGTTGCCTTTCATGCATTTTACACTTACCTCATTGTGCAGTATGAATATTGGGTTGGCCAAAAAGTGTCTTCAGTTTTTAAGTAAAAATAAAAGACACATTTTTCATTTTCACTAAGAACTTTATTATATTCACCATTTTTTCCCACTACCTTCTGCCATTTTTCAGGCAACTTCATAATTAATTCCATCTTCCCAAAACTTTTTATCTTTTTGAGCAAAGAACTGTTCCAGGTGCCTTTTACAGTCTTCCGGGGAATGGAAATTTTGTCCATTAAGAGAATTTTGGAAAGACCAAAATAAATGGAAATCTGAAGGTCTGGTGAATATGGCAGATGAATCAGAACTTCCCAGCCAAGCTGTAACAGTTTTTGCCTGGTCATCAGAGAAACATGCAGTCTTGTGTTATCCTGATGGAAGATTATGTGTTTTCTGTTGACTAATTCTGGACACTTTTTTTTTTTTTTTTTTTTGCGGTACGCGGGCCTCTCACTGTTGTGGCCTCTCCCTTTGCGGAGCACAGGCTCCGGACGTGCAGGCCCAGCGGCCATGGCTCACGGGCCTAGCCGCTCCACGGCATGTGGGATCCTACCGGACCGGGGCACGAACCCGTGTCCCCTGCATCGGCAGGCGGACTCTCAACCACTGCGCCACCAGGGAAGACCCTGGACACTTTTTGTCGAGTGCTGCTTTCGGTTTGTCTAATTGGGAGCAGTACTTGTTGAAATGAATCGTTTGGTTTTCCGGAAGGAGCTCATAATAGAGGACTCCCTTGCAATCCCACCATATACACAACATCACCTTCTTTGGATGAAGACCAGCCTTTGGTGTGGTTGGTGGTGGTTCATTTCACTTGCCCCACGGTCTCTTCTGTTCCACATTATTGTACAGTATCCACTTTTCATCGCCCGTCACAAGTTGTTTTAAAAACATAACGTTTTCATTACGTTTAAGTAAAGAATTGCATGCGGAAATATGGTCAAGAAGGTTTTTTTCGCTTAACTTATGTGGAAACCAAACATCAAAGTGATTAACATAACCAAGCTGGTGCAAATGATTTTCACCGCCTGATTTGGATATTTTGAGTATGTCGGCTATCTTCTGCATGATATAACGTTGATTGTTCTCAGTTAATATCTCGATTTGATCGCTATCAACTTCAACTGCTGTACCTGACTGTGGCGCATCGTCCAGTGAGAAATCTCCAACACAAAACTTTGCAAACCACTTTTGACATGTCCGATCAGTCACAGCACCTTCTCCATACAGTATACAAATTTTTTTTTGAGTTTCACTTGGCATTTTTACCTTTCTTGAAATAATAAAGCATAATATGCCAAAAATGTTTTTTTCTTCCATCTTCAATATTAAAATGGCTACACAAAAATTCACCAATTTTGATAAGTCTTTTTTTAAATACACGCTGATATAACAGTCACATACAATCTAACAAAATTGTTTCAAATGAAGTTAAAGACAACTAAGTACTACTAGAGCCATCTTACGGAAAAAACCGAACGAACCTTTTGGCCAACCCAATATTACATTTTCTCTGTGTGCGTGACGTGAAAAAGATAAGGGAAACATTGCTGAAGGTGGGAGTTCTGTAATGCCCCTGTGAAACTGAGTCCTGGGTAAGCTGTATTTGCCTTTGAACTCAATTAGTATATATGGTTTTATATTCTGGAGTAGTGAATTAACATCTTTATAAAAGTGAAGTTTCTTACTCTAAGTCAAAGCAAATCCATTTGTCTATTTCTTGCCAATTAATGATGCAATTTGCATTTTATACTCTTAGTGTGGTCCTCTTTGATATCTTTGTCAATATCCTTACCCATAACCTTGCGGAACCAGCTTATGAAGCAGATGTGGCACAGCTGGAGTATAAGCTGGTAGCTGGAGAACATGGTTTAATTATTCGAGTGAAAGGATTCAACCACAAACTACCTGTAAGTACAGTGCTCTAATTTCCTTACAGGCAAATTTAAAATTTTATATTTATGTTTGTTGTGCCTATAGCACCAAGCATAGAGGCTTGTGCATGAGGTGCTGTACATAGAAAGAAATGTTTATTAATATGGATTATTGTGTTTTTCTGGCTGATGACAGGTATTCTAACTTTGGCCACACAAGACCAACATATATTCATTAATTAATTCCATTAATCAGTGTTGTATGCATTAGTAATGGATACAACACAGCCTGTGCTTCAGGCTTCATTTCACTTCCCTTTGCTGTCAGTTTCTCTGCAGCCAACACTGGTGTTTAGGACTGGTTTGAGCATAATTTCATGCCATACAGCAAGGACAAATTTAAAGCACCTGACACATTGCCTGACATAGAGATGTTTGTGTTGTTTCTTCCTCTTCTTGCACTGTTTTCCATTGTTTCAAGTGTATGTGTCTTGTTTTACTTCTAAGTTTCTGACTCTTTAGAAACAGAGTTTATATCTTGTCAGTGATGTATCTTTTAGTAAAGAATATGTTGCAGTGTCACTTTGTCAAAAACTTCATCAGTAAAGGAAGAAATAATATGGGATGGCTAGCTTAAAGTATTAGATCATCAAGTACCAGGTAAAATAATATAATGTACCCAACAACAAATTTTATATCTTGGTTTCTTGGGTAGAACATATATTAAAGTTTGGGGAACTGCACTCATACAAGAAAAAATCTGGAGGAGAGGACCTGGCAGAAATTAGACCTGTGCTAAGAGGTGATATAGCTTCCATATCTTAGATAGTTCTCTCCTTTATACCCTCATCCCTGTCAGTCTCCCCAGGGAACAAAGATTGGTCTTAGGAGGAGACACCATGGAATATTTTACTAACCTTCAAAAGCCTAAATATAATTTAGCTTAAAATCCAAACATGTTAAAGTTTTGGAATTACCTGGAGAGTAATTGTATTTAAAAATACAAGCTGTAGAAAACTATTGGAGGTTCTTCATTTTATGAAGCTTGCCTAGCCTTAACATTAAAACTTGATATAGACTATAAATATGTATATAAAACTGGAGATCAGTTTCACCTATGAAATACAGAGTCACACATTCTAAAAACTTGAAAATTAAATTCAGCAATAGAACAAAAAGAATAATTCACCATGACCAAGTGCCAGGAATGCAAAGGTTGGTTGTTCAGTATTAGGAAGTTGATGAACATAAATCATTATAACACAAGTCAGTTGAGGAACACTATGTGAATATAGTGATAAATGCCAAAAAAAATCATTTGATAAATTTGAGTGGTCATTCCTAATAAGTAGGAATGGAGGGAAGTTACTTAACCACAATAAAAACCTTAATTAAAAGACTAACAGCAAATGTTCCACTAACTGATGAAATGCTGAACATTAAAATTGGGAACAAGCCAAGGATACCCATGATCACATCTATTACTCAACATTATTTTAGAGTTTCTGGCTAATACATTAAAGTCAAAAAATAAAATAAAAACACTTGGAAGGGAAAAGTATTTTTCTTTTCAGGGGATATGGTTGTATTCTTAGAAAATCTAAGATACTACTAGAATTTAAAAAATAATTTGTGATATGACTCATTACAAGATCAGTATATCAAAATAAATGGCTCCTTTTCCTATAGTGCAATAACCACTTAGAAATGGATTGGAAAAAAATACCCCATTTGTAATATCGAGAAAAATAACAAAATATCTAAGAATGAATAAGAAAAGTACAGAACCTATCTAAAGAAAACTAAATCTTTTTGAAGCATATAAAAAAGACTAAATAAGGGAGAGACTTATCATGTTTCTGGATAGGACAGGTTGATATAAAGTCATTATTTCCAAAATTACATTCTCCCAATTAAAATCACATTTAGGGGCAGTGGACATGCTGGATAAAATTATTTTTAAGTTTAGTTGGAAGGAAAAATGTTTTAAAATACCCATAAAAATTATAAAAAAGAAAAAGAAAATTCATTGCTCCAAATTTGACAGTTATTGAGAATTTTAGCTCCTAAAGATTCTTTGAGTCGTTAGTACTTCTCTTATGTCCTGCGCAATGCCTGTTACCATACTGGGCCCCTGGTAAAAGCCAGTGGGAGACATTTTTCCCCTAAACATTAGTGGATTTCCATGCTTCTCCACTTAAGGTGCTTCTTTCTTTTCTTCTTAGCTGCTGTTTCAGCTTATTATTGACTACTTGGCGGAGTTCAGTTCCACACCAGCTGTCTTTACAATGATAACTGAGCAGTTGAAGAAGACCTACTTTAACATCCTCATCAAGCCTGAGACTCTGGCCAAGTAGGTATACATGGATGGGATCAGCTTATATTTTGAAGGCCTGAAAGTATTTGCCTTCCTGGAAATTAAGTGTGGGGGATGAGGCTGTAGTTTCAGTGCTAATTCAGATGTGATAGAAATGTGCTGTGTTTTAGGAAACCAGCCCACAGAGTTATAGGATTTCTAAACCCAGTGTAAGTAACTATCTGTCAGTAGGACTGCAAGCAGCCTACTATACTTAATTAGAGGCTAAAGGTTAAAAGGTTGCTTTTTCCAAAGTTTGTAAGTAAATAACAGTTCAAAAAATTCTGACTTTGTTGTAGCTCAAAATTGCTTACTGGTGATTATGTGGTGATTTTAGTGTGTTGGATGTTATGTTAAGTAGCTGACTTAAATTGCCTAACATATCACTTATCTGACAAATGCAACTATCCAAGAATTCAACCAGGGTTCCAGAAGAGAGCAAAAAGGCTCTGGACAGTCTGTGTACTAATGCTTAAACCCTCTGCTAATAGGCAACCCTCCTGGGCCTTTTCATCAGAGCCTGTTCTGTACCTTTGTGTGAATCAGAAAAAAGTACACCCTTGGGGTAACCTCTATCAGCAGGTAGAGCCTTTGTGGAAGGGGAAAAAAGTCCCCTCTGAGCAGATACAGCCCTTTGTGCACATGGCTTGCAAGCCCCTATTTGATCTGCTTGCTGGGCATATATAAATGGTAAACAAAGAGCACAACTTTATATAGAGGCCCTGCTTTTGACATAGTTATAATGAGCCCATAAATGTCCAAAATTTGAAAGCAGGAGAGGGAGCAGTTAAGAATCAGACATGTAATAACGGATAATCTGATCACAAAAAGTTATAAAAACTCATAACCAAATATAAGTTGGAAAGGAGAGTTGTCTGGAACTATTGATATGATGAAAAATAGCTGTGTATCCCATAACTCCTGAATACTACTTTATTAAAATGTGGTAGAGTAATAATAACACCTGTTTATTGAAGATTTGTTATGTGTTAGACCTAAGAACTTTTTTTTTAATAGACCTAAGAACTTTTAAGTGTATTTATTTATTTAATTCTCACCAAAATTCTGTAATGGTAGCCATTATTATTTCCCTTGTTTTACAAATGAAGAAATTGAGTCACAAATGTTAGGTAACTTGCCATGTTCAAACAGCTTACTGTGTGTGGAAGGGGGTTAGTCTGATTCTGGCCTAGAGCCACTTATGCTGTATTGTCATTGTAGTAATAGATATCCATGATGATCACCTCCAGTAATTAATAAATGCTAGTGAGATTTCAAATCAAAATAGTAAATTAAATTGGTATATGGCTCATCTGGCAGCTTATGTGAAATAATTTATTTTGCAATTGAAACAGATAAGTGAGTTGTACCAATGAGCTAATAATCTATGTAATAGTTTGTATATGCAGTTTTAAATGCTTTTTGTTGATTATGACATTGTTTCCCTATCTTAAGTTGCGATAGAAATTGCCTCTCTTTAGAACACATCATCTATAGAAACTTAATCAAATCCTTCTTTACCCTTAAGATTCATTTCTTACAATAAAACTTTTTTTTTCTGCTCTCTGTACAGAGACGTTCGGCTTTTAATCCTGGAATATGCCCGTTGGTCTATGATTGACAAGTATCGGGCTTTGATGGATGGCCTTTCCCTTGAGTCTCTGCTGAGCTTCATCAGAGAGTTAAAATCCCAGCTCTTTGTTGAGGGCCTGGTACAAGGAAATGTCACAAGCACAGTGAGTGTGAGGTGCTCTGTTGCTGCTGGCCAGATTTGAATGCCGTTCTGGGCTCTGGAATTGCATTAGTTCTTCCCTAAAGGGGAAGCTCTGTAGTCTGGCAGGCCAGCATTGTCACAGTCTGTTTAGAAGGGAACCTGGCCCCTCCGATGCTAAGCAAGATTTTCTTATGAAGGAGACTGCTGCTGTTGGACAGGACTTTGAGTTAAATGGGTTTGGTAAATATATGGTATTGGTTACATTTGTTGAAGACTGTGGAAACTACAAACAGTTTAATTTAGAAATTAAAGTGGGAGCTGGGGAGTGGTGAGGGATGTATGTATGTATGTATATATATATATATATATATATATATATATATATATATATATATTCACATATACTTAGGCAGAACTTGTATGTCAAACTTGTATGTCAAGCTACGGAGCTTGGGCTTTATCTTATAGTAAATGGAGAACCATTGAAGGATTTAAAAGAGGATTTGTCATTAAGAAAGATCCAGAGAGACCAGTTATGAAACTGTTATAAAAGTTGGCATGAAGTACGATTCCACTTATATGAGATCTCTAGAGTAGTCACAGTAACAGGAGGTAGAATAGTGGTTACCGGGGGTTGTGGAGGGAAAGAAGGGGAGTCCTTGTTTCTATGGGTATTGAGTTTCAGTGTTGCAAGATGAAAAGTCTGGAGTTCCATTTCACAACAATGTGAATATACTTAACACTACAGAACTTTACACTTAAAAAAGGTCAAGATAGTAAGCTTATGTATTTTTACCATAATAAAAAAGTTGAGGTGAAAATGATGAAGGCTGAGGTTAGGCAAAATAAATGAAAAAGAAATGCTTAAGAAATAATGAGGCAGAGGATGACCAAAGGCAGTGACTGATTGGCTATGGGGGTGAGGGAGAAGGGAGGGCTCTAGGATGATGCCCAGATTTCTTACTGGAACCGGTGGGTTGGTAGAGGAGTAGGAACAGTGTATGTTTGGGGGCATATGGGGAGTTGGTTTTGACCCATATTGAATTAGATGTGTCTGTGGGACCATGTAACTAACTGAGGCCTCTTCCAGCCAGGAGTGCTTGTGTGGACAGTCCCTAAACTGTTTGGCTCTTGACCTCTTCCTCCATGGTCTCCCAGTTTCTCAGGACTGGCCCTTTAATGGAATATATAAATGGCCACTCTCGAGATTGGCTGCTATCCTCCCTACTTCTCTGTCTTTATTCCCCCACCCCGAAACCATCCCTGATTTCTGTCATGCCAACAGAAAGTTTAAAAACAGGGAGAAGAGCAGGAATAGCTGCCTGCTTCTCTGAGCACAGTGGGAGTACCGTGGAGGGGGGTCCTTTTGGTTCAGAGGACTTAGTACCATGAATTACCCCAGGCAGAAACCACTTTAGAGATAAGCTCACCTCTCCACTTATCCCTCATAGGTTAGAAAACAAGTCTTAAGAGGGGGAGGGGATACATCATTCATTTAGTATTAAGTATTATTCTGCCACTCACTCTATGCTAGGCTCTGTATCAATAGATCCAGGTTTCTATAACACAGCCTAGTCGGGTAAACTGAACAATTAAGTTTGATCCAGTGGGGAAAGTTTCACAGTGGACAGGTAAACAGAGCACCAAGGGAGAACAGAAAAAGAGCCACTTCAGTTGAGAGCCTTAGTATTCAACAAACATAATCAGTGTTGAATCAGTGAATGATAAGCCCAGTGAATGAATGACCAGCATTTAGGATAATAGACTATATCTGCTTTCCTAATGCATTCCAGGGCTTCCCAAGCAGTTAGAATATTGGTATTAGTTGGTTCTGGGTGAAATTAATGTCAGGAGAGCCTAATATAGTTATTTCCTTCTCTTTCGCCTCCTAGGAATCTATGGATTTCCTGAAATATGTTGTTGAGTGAGTATTGGTTTGAGTTTTCTCTTTGGGAGTTACGTGTTCTTTTTTTTTTTTGCGGTATGCGGGCCTCTCACTGCTGTGGCCTCTCCGTTGTGGAGCACAGGCTCCGCACACGCAGGCTCAGCGGCCATGGCTCACGGGCCCAGCCGCTCCGCGGCATGTGGGATCCTCCCGGACCGGGGCACGAACCCGTTTCCCCTGCATCGGCAGGCGAACTCTCAACCACTGCGCCACCAGGGAAGCCCACGTGTTCTTAATAGCATGAGGGCCTCGAGACCAAAACTCAGTTATTATTAAATCCACAATGGAGATGCTTCTCATAGTAGGTTTTTTGAGGCTAGTTATATAAACAAAGCAATTCAGATGGGACTGTGGAAGGCCTGACCTTTTCACAGTTTGGGGGTGCAGGTAAGAGGATAAAGGCACGGCCTCAGTAACCCACACTGATTGTTTTGCAGCAAGTTGAACTTCATGCCTCTGGAGCAGGAGATACCTGTGCAGTTCCAGGTGGTAGAGCTGCCCAGTGACCACCACCTATGCAAAGTGAGAGCTCTGAACAAGGGTGATGCCAACTCTGAAGTCACTGTATACTACCAGGTCAGTGGCCCCTTTGCACACAGCTGTCCTCACGGCTAAGTATCTTTAGGACACTAAAGCCTGGTGGAAGGTCCAAAGTATCTGGGAGAAGTGAGCCTATGCTCTTCAAGAACCTTTTGCAGTTATTCTGTGGTTATATGCTTGGGGTCATTTGTACTCTTGAAGCAACTACATTTAAAAATTGTTCCTGTCAGTGAAATGGATCCTTTTTCAATCACAGTGCTTCTATTAATCACCCAGCCACTAGTCCAGAAGGACAGAGACTGAAGTATGGCTGGAAATTCCTACATGTTCCCATGTCAGAACTCCAAGGAGCAGGAGGACATTTGTTAAAAGGACAGTTTTTAAAATGTGACAAAAATAAACATAGCCAGTCAACCAATATAGAGTAAACAGAATGGATACCAGAGTCATAATTAAAGGTTTCAAAGCACCTGAGAGATAGGATTTATCACCTGTTTTATGGATGATGGATCTGAGGTCCTTCATTTACCTGAGGTCATACCAGCTGGGGCTCGAATTTGTACCTTCTGTCCTCAAATCCTGTGTTTTTTCCACATAATTCTGGAGAGATGGGATGGTGCTTAAAATAAGGAAGAACAATCTTAATTGGCTCGTAGACTATTTTAGCCTGTGGTTAGTCATACTCACTTCTAGGACTATGGGGACCTGTGTCTATCTAGACTGATCTCAGACTTCCCAAACTCTGGGGCTCCTATAGCTGCTGCTATGGTCCTGGATTGTCTCCATGAGGAAGTCACTTCTCTGTCTGGCCTTGTGAAGATTCCTGGCCTGAACTTTGGGCAGGGCTGCATGGCTTCCCCGTCACCTTGTCCTTTTCTTGTTTCTGGCCCTGGGCCTGAATCTTTCCCTAGAGGTCCAGCTTGTCTGTAGAGCCTGTCTTCCTCTGGCTGTAGCTACCTGGGTTTTTTTTTTTCCCCAGGTTCTCAGCTTATTTGAAGCTGCAATAACTACCAGGTCCTAAACTTCATATATGGTATGACCTGGCCCTGCTTAGCCCTGTCTACATTTCTGGTGCTTAACCCAGAGAGGGTAGTATTTCTCCAGTTTCAGGCAGAATTTTGTATTGTAAGGCGGAGTCTGTTGAGGTGCTTTCCATGGATCACCTCTTAGCACTAGCTTCTAATACAAACTGCTTCCCTTGGGGAGCCACTTCCCTCCGCACAGAGAGCATTTTGAACAGGAAGTTGATACAAGGTTTTGAATTGTTTCATTGCAATCCTTTCAGAGGCATACAGGAAATCTTGTTGCTGATAAACAGGGCTTGCAGGGCACAGAGGCTTCAGCTTCCTCAGGTGAAGCAGGAAGGAATAGTAATGAGAGTCTGTATCAGAGGAGCCTGCAAGAGTCTGACTGGGATGCACTGGCAACACTTGCTCGTTGGCCTCCTGCCCTCTTTCATCCTGTTGTTTTGCCAGTCTCCAGGATAACCAGGATGTGGTCTCCAAGTGTGGTATCTGCCTCTTATGCATTTTTCTTATCAACTAGTTTTGGGTCCGTGTGTGTGGCTGCAGAAGCTCCTATTCATATCCTCTCCATCTGAGGAATAGGGCCAGTTACCCAGACGTTTCCTTGAACTGCAAGTACTTGATTTTAGGTTGTGTCCTCTGGGTTCTTTGGGCAGGAGCTGGCAGGTCAGGGATTGTTCGACTCACCTCCATGTCTGCCTGCAGTTCTGTGCTAGGGCTGGGAATACAAATCATCAAGCATGATTCCTGTCCGCTCAGATCTCCTGTTTTGTGGGAAGGCAGAAAGTATAGCAATAGAGGGTATGATAAACTCTTGGAAGAGAAGAGTGGGATAGTACTCTTCTGAATGCCTGAATAAATGGTTGCTGAGAATAGCTGGATTATTAAAAAGCCCTGTAAGCCATTGGATTTTCAGTTGGTCAGATCAGCTTTTTCTTTCAGTCAGGTGCCAGGAGTCTGAAAGAATACACTCTTATGGAGCTGCTTGTGGTAAGTTTTATAAAGGAGAGTCATGATGTTCATGAGCCCCTGACCCACTGTGAGGACTGGCTTTCTGGCCTTTCTCCCTGAGGGCTAGGGACTTGGGAGTGGTCAGAGATCTGTGATTGGTAGGTGAGATGGTTATTTAGTGTTTCTCACCCAGTATGAGCATGGACAGGGGGCCTGGGCGATTTAGGAGGGAGGCTGGACTCTGGGGTCATGTGTAACACTTTTGGGGGAAGAAATGGAAGTTTCTCTGCTGGGAGGAGTTGAGCTGACGGTATGTTGAATTACAGATGCACATGGAAGAGCCTTGTTTTGACTTCCTTCGAACCAAGCAGACCCTTGGGTAAGTCTGCTGGCAAGGAAATTGAGCTCAGATAAGATCTGGGGGCTTACTTTGCAGGCTTAGATTTATCAAATATCCTGACTGAGCAACCTCTCAGAGCTCTTTGGTCCTTTCATGCCTTAGAGTCGTACCTACTGGTCAAAACTTCTGGAACTTGCATCTTGGACTGTGATCAGGCTCTCAGTTTGGTCAGGCTTCAAGATTAGCCAGAGAAAAAGCTAGCCTGTGGTCCACAGTTCAGGAGAGGGTTGGATACTCTAACCTGAGAGTAAAATACATGTACACATTTATGGATCCTCTTCCAGGACCTTCAGGTCCAGTAGGGATGAGCAGAAACCCTTCCCACTCCTCTCTAGTGCCTCTGAGGACAGGGCCTTGGTGACCACCTGAGCTCATAGGACTTTTCATTCTGGCTGTAGGTACCATGTCTACCCTACCTGTAGGAATACATCTGGGATTCTAGGATTCTCTGTCACCGTGGGGACTCAGGCAACCAAATACAAGTGAGTAAATGAGTGAGTAGATGGGCCCAACTATTATTTTTCTTGGCACAGAGAATAGGGACTGCATCCTTAAACCTCATGCAGCTCTGACCATTTGCTTCCCATTTAGTCACAGCTGCAGGGATTGGCTCATAGATGGCCTGATCCCGGACTTACCAATGCTAAGTATGAGGAGTGGGCCCATAGGGCTTGACTCAAGTCCTGTGGTGACTGCAGGGCTTGCCACCGCTTCCTCTCTTCAGGCATATCTGAGGACCAGAAAGGCAGAGATGACTGACCTGGCATTCATGCTACAAGCAAGGTATTGGGTTGGCCAAAAAGTTCTTCGGTCTTAAAGTAAAAAGACACATTTTTCATTTTCATCAAGAACTTTATTGAACAAAGTATTCACCATTTTTTCCCACTACCTTCTGCCATTTTTCAGGCAACTTCATAATTCCATCTTCCCAAAACTTTTTTTTTTTTGCAGTACGTGGGCCTCTCACTGTCGTGGCCTCTCCCATTGTGGAGCACAGGCTCCGGACGCGCAGGCTCAGCGGCCATGGCTCACGGGCCCAGCTGCTCTGCGGCATGTGGGATTTTCCCGGACCCGGGCACGAACCCATGTCCCCTGCATCGGCAGGCCGACTCTCAACCACTGCGCCACCAGGGAAGCCCTTCCCAAAACTTTTTATCTTTTTGAGTAAAGAACTGTTCCAGGTGCCTTGTACAGTCCTCCAGGGAATGGAAATTCTGTCCATTAAGAGTTTTGGAAAGACCAAAATAAATGGAAATCCGAAGGTGCAATGTCTGGCTAATACAGTGGGTGAATCAGAACTAAACAGCCAAGGTGTAACAGTTTTTGCCTGGTCATCAAGGAAACATGCGGTCTTGCGTTATCCTGATGGAAGATTATGTGTTTTCTGTTGACTAATTCTGGACTCTTTTTGTCGAGTGCTGCTTTCAGTTGGTCTAATTGGGAGCAGTACTTGTTGGAATGAATCGTTTGGTTTTCCGGAAGGAGCTCATAATAGAGGACTCCCTTGCAATCCCACCATATATACAACATCACCTTCTCTGGATGAAGACCGGCCTTTGGTGTGGTTGGTGGTAGTTCATTTCGCTTGCCCCACAATCTCTGTACATTAATGTACAGTATCCACTTTTCATTGCCCGTCACAATTTGTTTTAAAAACATAACGTTTTCATTACGTTTAAGTAGAGAATTGCATGCGGAAATGTTGTCAAGGTTTTTTTCGCTTAACTTATGTGGAACCCAAACATCAACGCGATTAACATAACCAAGCTGGTGCAAATGATTTTCAGTGCTTGATTTGGATACTTTGAGTATGTCAGCCTTCTCCTGTGTGGTATAACGTTGATCCTTCTCTGTTAATGTCTCGATTTGATCACTCTCAACTTCAACTGGTCTACCCAACCGTGGAGCATTGTCCAGTGAGAAATCTCCAGCACAAAACTTTGCAAACCACTTTTGACACTTTCAGTCAGTCACAGCACCTTCTCCATACACTGCACAGATCTGTTTTTGTGTTTCAGTTGCGTTTTTAATATGCCGAAAATGTTGCTTTTTCTTCCATCTTCAATATTAATATGGCTACACAAAAATTCACCAACTTTGATATATTTTTCTAAATGCACTCTGATATGACAGCTGTCACAATACAATCTAACAAAATTGTTTTGAATGAAGTTAAAGACAACTAAGCACTACTAGACCGATCTTATGGAAAAAAACCGAACGAACTTTTGGGCCAACCCAATACAAGGCCTTGTTGGTTCTCAGCTTTGGAATGGTCAGCATGGCTGTCTACTGCTTCCTGTGAGGATACCAGGAAATCAGGCTAGAGGCGGGGTAGGGGTAGGGTTCTTCACCGTTCCCTTCCCTCCCACAGCTTAGGGGAGAATATCACTTCAGCCTTTTTCCTGGAAATATGCCTTAGCCCTGATTCTCTCCTTTGCCTTCTGCTTGAGACCTGGTCACTGATGACTTGTAATTGAAGGTGTTTTGTTTCAGCTCTGAAGTTGTTGATAAGAAGATAGAAGAGTTTCTTTCTAGCTTTGAGGAGAAGATCGAGAACCTCACTGAGGATGCATTCAACACCCAGGTGACTTTACTGTGTTGGCCTGGTCTTTTATTCCTTGGCCCACCCAAGCCCTCATGACAACTAGACACCAGTCTTAACAGTGCCGTATGCTGGCTGGTTCTTGAGCTCTATAGCCCCCCGCACCCCCCCACCCCCGCCCCTTAATCTGACCATGTCTTCCCAGCTTCATCCCTCCCCATCATGCTGGCAGGTCCATCACAAAGCAGACTGGACAGGGCCAAGTGTGTTCTGAGGGAACTGGTGTGAGGCCACACCTGAGGGTGTCTCTTTCTGATGGTAACAGGTCACAGCTCTGATCAAGCTGAAGGAGTGCGAGGACACCCACCTTGGGGAGGAGGTGGACAGGAACTGGAACGAAGTGGTGACTCAGCAGTATCTCTTTGACCGCCTTGTCCATGAGGTAGTAACACCGTTTTCAGAGTAAGACAGCCCTGAAAGGGACTCCTGATTTAACAGGAGACACAATTCTAAGCAAATTGGTATTGCATGGAAGAGAAACCTGGGGCAGGTTATTTACTTGCCCATTCCTTGATGTGATTGATCAAATCTTGTTTCCAGACTAGCTTCTCTAGAGCCTTAGGTGGCCAAGTGAGCAGGATGCTTGCTAATCCTTACTTCTGCTCCCCCAATTTCACTCAGATCCATTTTTTAAAAATTGAAGTATAGTTGATTTACAATGTGTTAATTTCTGCTGTACAGCGTTCAGTTATGCGGATATATACTTTTTTTTTCACTTTTTTATTATATGCTTAGGTTCCCTATAAGGTTTGGGAGAAAAACGGCTTCTGCTACTTAAAATTGAGAACTTCTGGTTCTCAATTTTATGGAGTTCCTCCCCCAGATTTAAGGATTCTGTGTATAGGTCTTTGTGACAAATTCTAGCCCAAAGTAGTAAGTCCCACGAAAAAGCTCTGGGCACTGCAATCCATAGCTCTGATACTATAACCCTATGTGGTGAATTACCAAAGGACATTGAAGCAGAGGGGTTATTTAACAAGAGGCTTCAGTCAGCCCAGCTCTGGAGGTTCTGTGGTTTTCCTATTAGAAGCCAGAGTGTACCATTACCATGTACCTGAGAGGTGACACTAAGGTGTGATGCGTTTGGCTCAGCGTACAGTTCTCAGCTGTAATTACACCATCTGCTGCTACCTGCCAGGGTTAGTCACTGCTAAGAAACGTGAAGGTGTGTCAGAGCCTCATTTTTATCCTTCTCCAGAAGGTTGGGAGCCAGCTGAAACGTGGAAGAATAAAACGATATGCAAAAAGCAGGATCAAGGAGGTCTGCCTAGGGTGTTATGTTTAATATCTTTACAGAAAATACACTGTTAGTCTTTTATAGCTTTCTTTCTTTCCTGTCCTCCCTTCCCCCTTTAAGATTGAAGCACTGAAATCATTCTCAAAATCAGACCTAGTCAACTGGTTCAAGGCTCATAGAGGACCAGGAAGTAAAATGCTCAGCGTTCATGTGAGTATGGTTACCTAAGCTGTAGCTCTGTCCTTTCCAGGGTTGTCATTTAGATTGGTATCAGAGATCCTAACAGGTCTTTGCCCAAATTTGGTCAGCGTTCTCTCTCACCTCGTCTTTGGCCTCTTTCAGGTTGTTGGATTTGGGAAGTATGAGCCGGAAGAGGATGGTACCCCTTCCAGTGAGGATTCAAACTCTTCTTGTGAAGTGATGCAGCTAACCTACCTGCCAACCTCTCCTCTGCTGGCAGATTGTACCATCCCCGTTATTGATATCAGGGCTTTCACATCAAGACTTAACCTTCTCCCCTACCATAAAATAGTCAAATAAACTGCAGTCTCATTGGCCTGAAGCACTGTGTATTTAAAAGTGTTTGTTTGTTGTTGTTTGAATTTTATGAAGTTAGTTACACTACTACTGCCTTAGGGCTTCCACTGAATTTTTGCACTGGCATCATAGAATTTGTACCCCCCCCAGCCCCTCCTTCTGTTGTGACTAACAAACCAAGGGTTACTATAGCAGCCGCAGAGAGCAATTAGCAGGTGGGCCAATGTAACCAAAAAGCTTGCAGGAGCCATCTGAGACTCCCTGGCCTGTCCTGGTCCTCTCAGATTGAGAATCCAGTTCTGTATGACAGGCTTCAGAGGCCCTATGTAGTTGATGTCTTATTAGTACCTAAATGCCAGGTGCTAATACTAATAATACCTGTGTTGTTGTTTATAATGTATTTAAAAATAAAGGTAATTCTGTATTGCCCTTCAGAATGAGCCATTTGCTGCTGTGGCATTCCTTTTATTATATTTTGTTTTGGTGTGGGGTGGGGATCTAAAAATAAACATTCTTCCCAAATTCTCTAAGGCAATAAAATATTTTTGGATAAAATGTCGGTAGCCCTATGTGTACTACTTGAGAGTCCAATTAAAACTTGTGAATAGCATTGTGGGGCTAAAGACAGAACACAGAGCCTAAGGAAGGAAAAGGATGGACCCCTTCATTACTTCAAGAGTCCCTGTAAAAAGCTAGCTCCTGGGGGCTTCCCTGGTGGCGCAGTGGTTGAGAGTCTGCCTGCTGATGCAGGGGACGCGGGTTCGTGCCCCGGTCTGGAAGGATCCCACATGCCGCGGAGTGGCTAGGCCCGTGAGCCATGGCCACTGAGCCTGTGCGTCCAGAGCCTGTGCTCTGCAACGGGAGAGGCCACAACAGTGAGAGGCCCGTGTACCGCAAAAAAAAAGAAAAAAAAAAAAAAACTAGCTCCTGTATTCAAGGCTGCCAAATAACTGGGTTCAAGTTTAAACATAAAAATAATAAAAGAAACACACTAAAAAAAAGGTTGGAAAAATTACTTTATGAAGCCTTAAGAAGCACTGAGTATAATTAAACTGTAGTCCAGAGTTGGATACAATTTAATAATAGTTCAATTCCAAAATAAAAGTTATTGTAGGTGAGACCAGGAAATTTCCTAACACGTGGCTTTAATACATTGTGCTAAATTTTCTAAAACAACTCAGAGGAACCAATATTTACAGTAGATGGCATATTTATGAAAAATCTGGCATCACCTATATATATGTATATATGTGTATGTGTGTGTATATATATATATGTATATACATATATATATATATAGAACCCAAGATTATATGAACTAGGAAACAGATGTATATCTCAACAGCAATACTAGAGTGCAGAGTTTGAGACTGGGATTTATAACGTGGGATTTGGAAAAGGAGCAGACATCTTGTTTTCAAAACCTGAAGTTTTTTCTCAAGACCGAAGTCAATACTAACTGCCACAGAACAGGAAAAAGGGAAGCTTTTCTTGCTTTAATTGTTCCTCTGCATCAGAAAGTCCAGTATCCCTGAGATAGGAACCACTGCAATAAGAAGGGAGTGAATAGGTTCTCCCAAAGGAAGACTGTTACTTCATTGTGCCTCCTGCCCGGGTCACCAGGAGCAAACCTTGCATTTCCCAACCTAATGCTTCGCAGCACCGAGACGTTTCAGTAATGGTTCATCATAAACCCAGCATTCTCCATCTTCATGAAATAACTAAGAGAAAAGGGGAGAATTCAGTTACACACTTGCTCTGTACTTCTATAATATCATACCTTTAATTATTTTATGTGCTCCCCCTCCCCCCAACACTGAAATGAGTGTTCATCTCGTTCATCACCATGCTTACTCGGTACTTCAGTATTCACTGAAATGAACAAATGAGTTACAGCTCAGGGAACAGCAGTAGGGAGACTGAGGCAGGCTTCCAAAGCAAGCTTACCCTTGTCTCCCACTGAATTTCCTTTTCCTTCCTTTCTCGGGCTTCTGCTCTTTGTCTTTCTTCAAGTCTATGCTTGGCTTCAGTTGCTGCATCAATGTCTCTGATTTTTAAGTTGAAAGTGACATCCTTCCAAAGGCTAAAGAAAAGAAGTGAAGGTGCTAATAAGTAAGTACTTGATGGACAGAGGAGTTAGCAGTCTTGAGAATGAAAGGCTAGATCCATCTAGAATATAACATTACTATGGTACAAGTCAAATGGCTTTAAATGCTGTAGTTCACAGACTATAAATCTCCTTCAGCTGACACCAGGGCACTGGAGTAAAGAACAGAGAAGTGGTCTCAGAAGATTCCACTGCTAGTTGTCAAAGGAGGAAATACAGGATGGGCAGAAAGCTGGATATATGGTTAGGACAACAGAGGAGAAAAAACAGCTGAGACTGGGATTCCACTTCTGGCTGTACCTCTAACTAGCGATGCAACCTTGGGGCTGTCAGTTCACCTCTCTAGGGCTTCAGTGTCCCTTAGTATAAACCAAAAGGGGTATATAGTAAGATCAGATCAGAGGAGCTGAGAAATTCTATTTCATGAAGACTCCCCTGGAATTAATAACGAAATCTGGGAGAAGCAGTTTGAATACAGAGAATAAGGGTCAAGAGATGCACTGCAGAGGCTTAAGGCGGGGTAAAAGATTTGGCTTCCTCTCAAGGCCTGGAAAATGAAAACTAGACAAGTCTGGTCCAAACAACACTTTAAAGTGAAGACTCCTAGGAACTAGAAAAGTAGACATCCTAAGATTCCCCTTGTGTGAGTAGCAGAGCATAAATGTCTATAGATCTCCACTTATAACTATGAGCAGGCAGTCGAGGCAAGCAGACTGTTAACAAGTTAAAGACACAGGCAGGGTTATAGTTTGTAAGGTCTTCTTCACTCAAGAAATCCCCTAATATGCTAAACAAAGAACTTTAGTGCATGATTCCTCATACCACTAAAAGATCCTGATTTTATTGTACAAATAGAAGGGGGAAAATTATGACATTTGAGACTACTAGAAAATTGAATACCAGTTAGATATTTGATGATATTAAGGACTAATTTTTTAAAAAGTACAATGATGATATTGTGGCTGGTGTTTTTTGTGTGTTTTTTTTAAAAAGTCACTTTACAGATACATACTAAGATACTCAGAAATGGAATTTTTTTTTTAAGTTTCTTGCAAACAAAAAAGACCCTAGGGAGTGTGGGACAGAGACGCAAGAGGAAGGGGATATGGGGATATATGTATACGTATAGCTGATTGACTTTGTTATACAGCAGCAACTAACACAACAATGTAAAGCAATTATACTCCAATAAAGATGTAAAAAAAAAAATGGTTCTCATGAACCTAGGGGCAGGGCAGGAATAAAGACGCAGACATAGAGAATGGACTTGAGGACACAGGGAGGGGGAAGGGTAAGCTGGGACGAAGTGAGAGAGTGGCATGGACATATATACACTACCAGATGTAAAATAGATAGCTAGTGGGAAGCAGCTGCATAGCACAGGGAGATCAGCTCGGTGCTTTGTGAGCACCTAGAGGGGTGGGATAAGGAGGGTGGGAGGGAGGGAGATGCAAGAGGGAGGGGATATGGGAACATATGTGTACGTATAGCTGATTCACTTTGTTATATAGCACCAACTAACACAACAATGTAAAGCAATTATACTCCAATAACGATGTTTAAAAAAAAAAAAGAGACCCTAAAGATGTTTTGATATATATATGATCTCAGTTGGGACCTCACTACCATCTCTTACAAGCCATAAAGATGGTGATAAGTCAACATACACTCTATACTTATTATATGCCAAGCATCATACATAGGCTCCATGTTTTTCTCATTTAGTTCTCACAACAATGCTGAGGTAGTTCCCGTTTCAGGAAAGAAGGCAGAGAGGGTAGCTTATAGTCATGGTTACAATGCAAGTGGTGGAGCTCCATATGAACCCAGGCATTCAGACTCAGTCTGTGCTCTGTTACACCCTGCTATACAGTCTCTACAACCCAGCCCTGCACCTATGCCTGGCCAATAGCAAGAGCACTGCTGCAATAGCTCTAGTTATGTCACCTCCTTACCAGCGGGATTCGTACTCATTCTGATCTTCCAACTTCCTCACTTTCTTCTTGATTATAGGCAACTTCTTGGTATCTATAAAAACTACATTTTCCTAGAAAACAGAAGAGGTAGATAGATGTTTTATTGTTCACACTGTTCTAGAAGGAAAAGTCAACTCTTCCTATTAACGGATTTAATCATGAAATCCCACGTTAGTGATGTAGACAATGAGTTCCATATGCAATCTTCAGCCTAAATTATAATTGTTTTAAGTCTTGGTAAAGGCTCAATTCAACAGTTTCAATGTGGCTATGTGCTACATGCTTGGGATGTAATCTCTTGGAGAGCTAGACAACTAATCCTAACGTTAAGTACTCTGAAATGCTTTTTAAATTTCAAATTCTCTGAGTCCAAAATCCAATTCATTGGCTCCTCCTGTTAATACCATACCACCTCCCTCCTACCTTAATTAGGTAGTTTGCAAGTTCCTTGAGGGCAAGGACTATCTTACTCATTTCTGTATCCCTGGTGCCAGGCAGTTAATACATTTCTTAGACAAAATCAAACTGTGTATATACAAACACACGAGTTAATAGTTTAGCACCTCATTTTATTTATAAACACACAGACCATACATTCTAATGATATAGCTAACATTTACTGGGTGCTTACTATGGTGTCAAGCATTTTTTTTTCATATATTATTCTTGAGTATTTTAAGGGGAGAGAGGAAAGAAAGTAAAAACCATTCTACTACCTGTACTGCTAGGTAAGAGGTGGGAGAAGGAAAAGCCCTGCCCTGAAGAGCTGGCATTAGAGCTCATCCTGGTTAAATTTCCAGATGAAGGAAGCCAGAGTAACGGATGGGCTACGATTCAATGAAGCCTGAAACAAGTGGCAAAACACAGGTTCTTACCCCTGTTGAGTATTTTGCATACATTACACCATTCCATTCCCCTTCAACTGAGCAGAAAGACTTCTTGTCATTTGGAGAACTAGATTAAAAAACAAAAACAAAAAAACACAAACATTTGTGTTAGTCTCAAATTGAAATTTCTCTACCAAAGAATCGCGTTAGTGTGGCCTACCTACACAGGGCAGAAAACAGAAGAGCAACTGTGAAGTCTTTGGGGAAGGCAGCTTAATAAAACTGGATTTCTCAGAGCCAACTAGAAGAATGAGGGCCCTAAAGAAGATGCTAGTAGACTCAAGATCCCAGAAACTGTGGGTGTGAGATGCGCTAGGTGCTGGGACCACGGCAAACTAGGGACAGTCCCTGCCCTCGAGCTGTTCACAGTCTAGTGGGGAGACACTGCCATTGAGATTCTGGGTGGCAAGTGCTGTGGTGAGTTCAGGTGAGCACTGGAGACCAAGGGCAACACTGCTAGGATGAGGATCAGAGAAGGCTTCACTTAAGGATACAATGCTGGAGACCAGGCTTTCATCTTCAGGCTGAAAGGGACCTCTGGGTCACACCATTTTACCTCTTTTCCTAAGCAAGGATCCCTTCCTCAGAAGCCCCAACAGGTTTTACTTGGACCTGACAGTGATGTGTATGGCAGGTACGGAACTTAGAAGATAAGCATTACAACAAAGGACGGATTAGGAAGGGCAAGGCATGGACATAGAAGGAGGCTAGGAGGTCAGAAAGAGAAAAATACACAGGGTAGAGGGATGAAGTTGCTATCAGTAGACTGAAACTTGCTTCCTCTACGACTTGGTGCTTTGTGTGAAGGAGGACAAAGGGAAAGAAAAATGGTAGCATTCCAAGTTTAGAAGGTTATTGTGCAGTGGTTCTCAAAGTATGGTCTGGAGACCCCTGGGGCTTCCCAAGACCCTCTTAGGTCAAAACTATTTTCATAATATTTAGGGCTTTCCTGGTGGCGCAGTGGTTGAGAGTCCGCCTGCCAATGCGGGGGACATGGGTTCGTGCCCCGGTCCGGGAAGATCCCACAGGCCGCGGAGCGGCTGGGCCCGTGAGCCATGGCAGCTGAGCCTGCACGTCTGGAGCCTGTGCTCCGCAACGGGGGAGGCCACAACAGTGAGAGGCCCGTGTAATGCAAAACAAAAACTATTTTCACAATATTTAGACATTACCCTAATTTGAAACGCCCACCAAGCACCAGTCTTTCTACTATACGTCGCTGTGACTGGCCAAACAATCTGCTAGCAGCTCCTGTTGGTGCTGGTTGGTTGCCTCTAAGGAATTCTGAGAAGCAGGCCCACCCAGGTCTTTGTTCTGGACATTCTATTTCCCCCACCTGCCTATTTTAAGGGAGCAGCCACATTATCATGGTGACTTGTGCTATTCCCTAACCTCTGCCTGTATTTTCTGACTGCAATAATATTTTGGATTTTACAGTGATCCTTAGTAAACATCTTGTGTTCGTGGTCCCGTCCTGCCCTGCTTAAGAGTTTTTTGGATGCTGATTCTGTCATCCAAATTAAATTATCTCCCTAAAAAACTGGTTAACCAATCCTGTGTCTTCCATCTGCAACACTGTTCCCAATAAGGCCTTTGAGGTCAGAGAAAGTCCTACAGATTTTCCTCTTCTAGGCAGGCCCTAGACCACCCAACTGACTGTTTACCCAGACAGCACAGCTGTCTTCATCTGATGCTAGAGTGTCAAACAGAACCAAGCAAAGATGTGACGGTTACTGTTTCTCCCCAGCAAAGGCACAGAAAAAAGGACTATGAGGGCTTTGAGACACTTCGGTGGGAGCCACAGGGTCTACTGTATGGGCTAGCTCGTGGTCCAATCCAGCAATAATGAGTCAGGCACCCATAATCTGGGTTACCTAGGAAATCCAGGAAGACTCTTTCAGTTCCCCATTTGCAAGTCAGGTTCCTAGGAAGGAAATCCCACCAATGACCTCAGGTTGTCCTTCTGAGATGGGATTTTAGGAAGAGACATGACACACAAGATGTGAAGTAAGTTTACAAAGACAGAACCATTAAAATGGTCAATTCCTGATGGAAGTTATAGTTCAAGACAAAAGGAAAAGTATTTCAGAGAAGCAGAAGCACCGAAGCAGAAAAACAAAATACCTACAAAATCTCAGCAGTAACTCTGTGCTTCTTGCCCCCATAGAAAGGTTTAGTGTGGAAGACGATATTGGCACTATAGCCAGTCTTGGAACAATTAATATTGCATTCTCCGCCTAGTTCCACCCAGGGCACTGTGAGGATAGACCTGCAAAATCAAAAGTTTCAGGTAAGGCTGACAGTTCAGAGGAAAGAAAGGAGGGGCACAGCTTAAGGAACAAAGGAACAGCAGGGTCTGCTGCTTGCTAATCAGAGGAATGCACACAGCTCTACTTGCCTTCCATAACCATTGGGGAATGTGAGAATGTAATGTTCATCATGGTCTAGACATGAGACACAGCCTGTGGAGACAAGAGATGGAATTTCAGCTAAGTAGTTGACGGAATCTCCATTCAGTTTAGGGAAAATCAATCTTGCACCCCACCCCTGCTCTCACGCCCAATACACATGCTTCCCTGCAAACAATGACATCAAAACTGGCTTTCTGGGGCCATTTACTCTTACTAGATAGGTGTCCAGCACATATTAGGATGACATAAAATTCTATTAACACTGTAGTCCACCAAAAGCCCACAGACTTACCCTGTCCTATGTTGTGCACCCCAATTGACATCCCAAGGAATTTTGATTTGGTCCAGATATGAGCATTGAATTGTATCTTCTTGTTAAAACACTCAGCATAAAAGGCTGAAACTGAATAGAAATTGTTTTCAATTAGTGCACTACATAGCCACAGTCCCCTCTCCAACTCCATTAACCCAGAGAAAAAACTGGCTGCATGGGGAAAATCCTTTACCGCTCAAAGAACAGCCTTGAATGTAGTCAGGAATTACCCACCTGCCTTTTATACCCTGCTTCCCCCAATGCAAGCATCCGTTCAGGACCATGTGGGCAGGAACTTCCCTGAACCATGAGGCTATGACCAATCCCAGAGGCTTAAAAACAAAGGGTCTGTCTGTTCTTCTGGTCAGCAAGCATGTTCCTGCCCCAGCCCCAACCTGGGCCCATCCAGTATTACCAGTCTTAATGCTGCATCCAGCAAATAACACGGGAGGACACACCTTCTTTCCACTATGCCAGGAATATACTGTGCAGAAACTACGTCTTTTTTATATAAACTGTCTTCAGAGTTGCTGGGATCACTACAGCACAGCTCATGCTGTGAAAGATGACTTCAGAAGCACTAAAAGGTGGCTTCTCAAATCCCTTCTTTTTATATATAATTAAGCAGTGAAGCCTAATAGAGTCTTTGGAACTTATACCAGGAACAGATATGAGGAACCAATCCTCACAGGATTGGGAAGATACAGGTGGCCATAAAACTGACCGTGCAGTGGCCTCAGTTATGGAGCTCATTATGACCCTCTTTAGACAGAACAGTTTGAAAGTGGCTATTGCCAAGGAGCTCTGTAACTTACTGGGTGGATGATGGGAAACCTGCTCAGCCACGAATGTTACGCTATTCTTGGAAACCCAGGGAACTGGTCCTTCTGAAACTAGCTCCTGCAAGTAAACAGAACATCATTTTCTTTTGGTGTGGAAACAAATGACAGCGCAGAAAATCTAATAACTGGAGTCTCTGCCTCCCAAGGTGGTTAACTGCTTCCTCCTCTACACACCCAAAACATCTTATATATACTTTTCTTGTGGCACTTATACTACTGGAATTACTGCTTTGTGTCAGTCTCCCTAAGTCTCTCTGACTAAGACATTATTGAAGACAAGGACCACGTGCCTAACTCAGGGCCAGGCCTGGCACAGAACAGGGACTTATCAATGTCTGCAATATGAACAGGAACAGACACATTGCTTCTGTCTTCAGGAAAGGACTACATGTAATGTATCATTTGGAAAGGGAAAAATACAGAGAGTTATTTTTAAGGAGAGATTATTATGTGAAAGCCAGTGTGGGCCAGGGGCTTATTTTTTTCACCCCTAGAGGCCTTTTAGCATTTAGTTGGGTCTTCCATGTTGGTTGTTTTCCTCAAATCAACCCCCAAATGTTGGAGCCCTGTGGCTCAGGTCTCAGTTAACTATTCTTCTCTAGATGTCTTCCTAGATGACTTCATCTAATCCCAGGGATTTAAGTGCCTTCTAAATACACTAAAATCTCTGAAAGCCCCGTCTCCATCCTAGACCTCTCTCTCCCTTGAACTCTTAAATTCTAACTGCCTACTTGACAGTTCCACTTACATGTCTAACAGACCCCTTATAATTTATATTTCAAATTGGAGTTCTGGATTTTTCCCTCCCCAAATCCAATCTTCTCCTCTTTAGTAAATGGCACCAACCAACTGCTGAAGCCCACAAGCAAGGATTCATCTCTGACTGTCCCCTTTCCCTCACCTTGCCCAACCCATCTAGCAGCCCTGCCTCCAAAATATAGCTTGAATCAACCATGTCTCTCCTGGAATAATGCCAAAACCTCCTCAGTGGTCTCCTTGCTTCTATTTGCCCCTTTCCAATTCATTTTTCACAAAATAATTATAATGACCTTTTCAAAGCAAAAATGAGTTCCTGATAAGCCATAAAATTACCATTATGGTCCAGGAGGACTTTGCATGATCTGATTTCTAAATTTCTATCCTCATCTCACGCCACTCTTTCTCCTTGCTCACTGTGTTCAAAATATGCTGATCCAACAACACTGTTCTTCTACGGGTGGTAAACATCTTTTGTTCAGTGCCTTTACCATTATTATCTGCCTCCAAATAAAATGAAATCTTGAATCAGTACACTAAAAGCTAAGTACTAAGTATCTAAATACTAAGGTAATTTAAAATGTCAGTGGAGAACTCACCACATTCTCTTCTGTATCATTTGGTAACGTCCAGTGACACTGAAAGATCTCGCCCAGAACGGGGTTGTACGGCTTTTTGGCAACTGATCCTTTCCTTCCTGCATGAAAGGCTGAGAGGTACCATTTTACAACCTGAACCATTCGGTCTCTGGCATCCTTCTGGTCACTAATACTGTAAGGGAGAAAGACAAAATTTAACACCCGGTTTTCTGACAGCACCCTCAGCATGGTCCACCCTAAGCCAGGCTAAGAGGACCCAGGACCAGGAGCTACCTCGGTCTCTTTTTAAAACTGAAGTATAATATACATAATTAAAAATACCAGTCTTAACCGTTTGGTTTGATGAACTTGAAAAAATGCTTATATCCGTTTAATTAATCACCATGCAATCAAGATACAGAACATCTCCATTACCCCCAAGTTTCCCAATCCTCCTTTCCAAGCAATCCCCAACCCTTACCCTGAGGCAAACACTGTTTCTGGTTTCTAAGACCATTAGCTTTGCTTGTTCCAGAACTTCATACTTATAAGTGCATTGTTTAACTGCCAAATAGTTGCAGATTTTCTGGATATATTTGTTATTGATTTCTGATTTAATTATTCCATGATCAGTAAACATATTCCATATGGCTCCAATTATTTTCAAGTTATTACGTCTTCCTAGTATACGGTCTATCTTGATGAATGTTCCATTTACACTTAAAAAGACTATTATACAAATTGTTTGGTAATGTTTTAGAAAAGTCAATTGGACTTTCTATAGCCTCACTGATTTCCAGAGGGGTGGGGGGAGGTGTGTGCTGCTCAATCAATTCCCGAGGGAGGAATTTCCAACCTTGATTGTGTACTTGTCTATTTCTCCCTTCAGTCAATTTTTGCTGCATATATTTGAAGTTGTTTTACATATTTAGGATTATTATTTATTCTTGATAAACCGACTCATCATATCATATGAAATATCCCTACTTGTCTCTGCTAATATTTCTTGTCTTAAAAAATATCCTTTGATACTAATACAGCGACACCAGCTTTGTTATGCTTAGTGTTTTGCATGGTATATCTCTGTCCATCCTTTTAACTAATCAGTGTCTTCATATTTAAAGTCTCTCTCTTGCAAACAGCGTACAGATGAATCTTGCTTTTTTTATCCAGTCTTATAATCACTGTTCTCTTAAATGGAGCGTGTATGCTATTCACATTTAGTGTAATACTGATATAGTTGGGTTTAACTCTATCATCTTGGTATTTTTCTATTTGGCCTCTTTATTCTTTGTTCCATTATATTTCCTTTCCTCCTTTTTGGGGAGTTAGAATTTTCAGAATTCCATTTAATCTTATCTATTGGCTTTTTAGTTGTACTAGTGTGTTTTTTATGTCATTCCTCCAGGGACCTCATAGCTTAAATTCTTATACATTAAAAACTATCCTTAAACCTCAAATCTATATCTAATGAATAACTGGTACTTTCCATTTATTTATGTTACCAATAAATACTTACATTTTATTTGTTCAATTATGTATGAATTTGAACAGTGCCATAGCTATTTGAATTTCTGCCCTTTGGGAATTGGTTAAATGGGTCTCTGAAAATCTTCATTAAGAAGGTATGTATCAATGTCATCCAATGTGCCCACCCACTGTGAAGCTTCAGTAAACCACAGCCCAAGGCCAAGGAATGCAATCAGAGAAGACGGATTAGAACACCCCATTACAAAGAAAATATTGCTGCTACCATTGAAATGCAACTCACTCACCTCCTCATAAATCAATCCCACCTTTAGATTAGCTCTGTCCTTCATACATGTATCTAATATTGCAAGCTTTGTATTTGAAATTTATGCATCAGGCTATACTCTGGACACTGGACTGTAAACTCCTCAAAGGCAGACACTGTGACTCTTTCCCTTTCCAGCTCATAACAAAGTGCCTGGCAAACAATAGGTGCTTTAGAAAGGTTTGCTAAACTCGGATAACTGAAATTCATTGGATATAGTGTAAATAATTTAACAGTGATTACCAATTCCTGGATCAAATAAGATCCTAGCCTTGGCTCCGTAAATCCTAGCTACCTTAACAGGCACTCAAGATTTTTTCAAGTGTTTAACTTGGTTGCCTAACAATATCACTGCCAAATAATCTAAGCAAACAGGCATCTAATACAAACGAAATATTCAATTCCACTTTTCCCCAGAAATGTCTGAAAGGCAAAGGGATCTATCTATCCTGCCAAGGCAGAAAGCTAATGGGTAAAGTCTTAAAAAAACTGGAAAATACTATATTGAGTCAAATACCTCACAAACAGGTCCGGATGTGCAAAAAAGTCTGCATACATTTCTAAAAGAGATCTTCTTTCAAGAATAAATGTTGGAAGAACTACCTGAAAAACATACATATTTGACCCTTGAGGATCAAATTCCACTACAGATAAACAGATTGCTGAACTGCTTAAAAAAAAAAAAGTAAATGAAAACAAAAAACTCATTCCAATCATAGTAACACGCACCAAGTACTGCCCAGGCATGCTTCTGATACCTACTTCTCAAACTGTTCTGATTCAGAATGCCCATTAACCTGCCCAACATATGAAAAACAGAGATTTTGAATGTTCAAATGTCACTTCCTCTTTGCAACCTCCCTTTAGCTCCCCGAATCAGTGTAACAATAACAACAACTACTCAGTAGCAACCCTTTGATACCTATATGACCTTCTGGAGTATCACGTACACATGATCTTATTAAACTGTACAACAATCCCGTTAAGAAGAAATTATCATCTTTATTTTACAGCAGAGAAAAATGAAGCTCAAAAGGGTGAAAAATTTTCTCACCGCTCTGTTATTCAGTGGAATTCAAAATCGGGTCTGTCTGGTTACGGGGGTGGTGCAGGGCCTGCTCACTTCCCCTCTATCATCGTAGGTGCACTAGGGAACTTATTTGCTTATGGGTCTGTGTCCGCAAATGAACAATGAGCTCCTAGAATGCAAGGGCCATACTTATTTCTACTTGCATCTTCAGTTACTATCCCCAAAGTAAGAAAAATTTAAATAAGTAACTGAAGGAATAAACAAAATGAAGAAGAGAATAAAGATGGGATTCAACAAACTTCTTCATCATGGGGCTGAGCCCATGAAGAAAAATGCTGAGGGGCTGGGAATGTGGCAGAGGAGAAAGTAAAGAAGAAATTGGAAAATAAAGAAAAAGGATAAGATAGATTAGGATTAACCAATTAAAAAAGGAATGAAGGAATAGTTTTTGAAATGTGTATCAGATTAGACATTATTCATTATGGAAGTAGCGTATCATAGTAAGTAAAAATTCCTTTAAATGTAGTAATTACTGTATATCTGCTATATTTAAGATCGTGTGGTAAATGCTATGGAGGCAGCAAAGGTTAAGTATGAGAGAATAATACCAGCATTTAAATTTTAGGTAGAATGTGATAAATATCATACAAGAGATGCTCAAGGTACCATGGAAATTGAGGAGAGGCAAAGATCATGTTCTGTTTGGGGAACCAGAATGAGGGCAGTTTGGAAACAACTTATTGAGGTGGGGTGCTAAAGAAAAGCCTTAGAGAGTAGGCTATAAGAGACAGAGGGAAAAACAGAAGAACAAGACATGGAGATTGGTGGGGGGACAGAAAATGAGTGTGACAGGGACTGACCAGTGGACCAGTATTGCTGCGTATATAAAGAGGAATGATGGAACACAAGCTTGAAAAGAAAAACTGTGGTTCTAACATTTAAAATGTTTATTATCAGGCTCCAGAGTTTAAATGTTCCACAGAACATGTATGTTCATAATATACATATGCTTAGATTGGCAAGTAAGCTTGGTACAATTTCCTACCACTCTTGGAGAACACAGAGATTCTAAATCACTAAGTAAGACTGCTGAAGAACAAGACAGAACTAAGTATCTTAAAGTATAAACAGGTCTTGCAAATCAACAAGAAGAAGATTACTATTGCCAGTAGAATAATGAACAAAAGAACTGAACAGGCAATTTGAAAAAGAAGAAATGGCCAAAAACCATAAATTTGATTTGATGTGTAATCAAAAAAAAATTTTTTTCCCTCCCTACTTAAAAGTTTTCTTAAGAACTCTCATTCAATACATCTTCTTCAGTGTTTTTAGCACTATACTGATGCATGCCATTATGTCAAGCCACTGGAACACTGATAAAAGTGAGCTGGGTTAGGCTGTCTTAAACCTGGGTTCAAGTACTTATTTTGTCACTTCTTAGGTGTGAGGAAGCCCTGGAAAATTAATTCAACCTCTGCAAGTTTCTGTAAAAGGAGGATAATTATATGCCTTGCTTAAATCTTATTTTTTTTAATTTTTATCTTTTGCTGTACGCGGACCTCTCACTGTTGTGGCCTCTCCCGTTGCGGAGCACAGGCTCCGGACACGCAGGCTCAGCAGCCATGGCTCACGGGCCCAGCCGCTCCCCGGCATGTGGGATCTTCCCAGACCCGGGCACAAACCAGTGTCCCCTGCATCGGCAGGCGGACTCTCAACCACTGCACCACCAGGGAAGCCCCTTAGGATTGTTTTGAAGACCAAATGAGGTAAGCGGGATGTGACTTTATAGTATTTCCAAACACTACAATGTATTTGGAAAATAACTCTTTATAGAAAATATTTGAAGTGAGAAAGTATTTTTATAGATAGGAAAATGAGATACAAATTTAAGGTATTATTGTAATAATACTTCGGAATGTACAAGGGAATCAAGATTTCAGAATCTGCTGGCAAGCATAGCCATTTATGCCAATAAAGATTTCTAAAATAGCTAATTTGGCAAAAATTAAACTTTTAGTGGCTCCAAACCCAAACCTGGACTACCTGGCAGAGGAAATTATGCGAGGCCAAAATTACACACTTGATTGTGGCACACACTTTTGGTTGCCTATGTACACCTCTACTAACAGAACTTTCATTCAGTTCAGGTTCAGGCTATAGGTTGCCATGAGAGTCACAGGGCCCTCCCAGATCTCAAGGGGTGAATGTGGATTAATCTAAGCCAATCATTTAACCTCCTTTACCAGTGATTTAGGTAATCACACCTGGTTTAGGCGTGCACACCTGCCTAGTTCTGGCCAATGAGATTCAATTGGCAGTTTGATGGGCCACTGTTGTTATATGTTCTCCCTATTACAACAACAAAATTCATGAAAAGAAATTATTTCCTGCCTCTTTGACATATTTGCATAAGGATGTGATAACTGGAAGTGCAGCAGTCATTTTGCAATGATGAGAAGACAGGTCTGAGTGTGAATGTCAGCATGCTAAGGATGGCAGAGCAGAGAGACTGAAGGAACCTAGGTCCTTTCTCACATTGTTGACCCACTACGAATTAGTCAATCCTGGAAATACTCTACTCTGGACTTCTCATTACATGAGATAATAAACATAGCATTATTCAAGATACTGTTAGGTGGGTCTTCTATTACTGAAGACCAAAACCAACCAAGGTAGAAGATGTAGAAAAGAAATATATTATAAATGTCAACATCTAAAATTAAGCTGTATCATCTTTCAAATGTGAAGTTACAATTCTGCTCCAGCAATTATACAATCAATCTAATGATCACTGAAAAAATTCTGAGGACAATCTCCTGCAAATATTCTCTTACCTAGAACTTTCCCAGCAAGTATGTTTGTTGCACAAATTTTCCGTTTTCATTTAGATTTGGGGTAAAAATTTTTATTATAGACACTTACTAGAAAGTATTATGGATTAGTTTACAGATTTTGAAATCCACAACCAGATAAGAATCTCAGTTCTGCCGCTTAAATAAGACTTAGCCAAGTTACTTAACCTCTATGAGCTTTAGTTTCCTCATCTATAAAATGGTGTTAACAATAACACCTAACTTTGTAGTGCTGTGGTGAGAATTAGGTAAAAGGATGAGGCTTTTAGCACAGGGGCGGGGACATATGCAGGCACCTATACACCAGTCTCCTACATCAATCAGGTATTCTATTTAGAGTGCCAGGTTTAAATTCAAATTCAAATCCAGAACCACAATAATTATATGGCTCAACATGTGTCATACAGTTTTCCACTCACTACCTGTTCCATTCCTTACAACAACCCTGTAAAGTAGGTCACTGTATGTCCATTTTGTATATGAGAAACCCAAAGATCATAGAGAAAGGGACTTGCTCAAGCTCACACAGTTTGGTAACAGCTGAAGTAGGATGTAAGCACAGGTCCTCTAACCCTGAGATCAGAACTCTGCTCATTTTGATTCCATGCACACTACACTGCTTTAGGTTTTGTTCAGACTACTAACCAAGCCCAATACTATTCCATGCTTGCCCCCAATAAAATCCAAATCATAATCTATACAATCCATATGTACTATCTCTATGAAATTATCCTAGGTTTACTTATTTCATCCATTTATAAAAATTTTCAGTTAACTCAGGTACATATGTATTGATTCATAACAAGACAAAAGTATAAACAGAAGTTATGTCATTATACTACATTTGCAGACACACTCACCATACGATCACTGAGGATCTACATATACACATTAAGACTAACAGCAAATACCAAATTTGATTCTTACCTTAGTAAGATCCATTCCAAGCCTAACCTGTGACAACAGATGCATGATAACACTCTTGTGCTCTTCCACCGACCCTGCCTCCCCGTCATCATCTCTATCATCATGTGAATCGAAAAGGTCTAAAATAAAACAGATCTTCTTAGACTGGTGTTAAACTGGGCCAATCTGTGCTGTTACCAAGTATTATACATTTTTTTTCAAACAAATATTTTTAAGAAAAAAAAGGTAAACTCTCCAAGGCTGCTTACCAGCATCACTTGTTCCATTGGACATGGAAGAATTAAGTGATTCCGTGGTATCTGGGCGCTTTAGACTATTTCCTGAGCTGCTGTGTGTCAAGACTGAGGCAGATCCAGAGGAACTAAAAAAAATTAATCACCTTCTTAAGCTTTTTAAAAAAGCAATTTAAAATCATAGTAAGATACCAATCTATTTAAAACCAATATATGGAGATAGCTGACAGAAACTAACTAGACCCTTAAAGTTAGCTGGTTACATACATACACACATACATGCTTTCCAACTCTCTCCCCATCAGGCTCATGTTTTCTGCATGGTGTATGCTCAACCAAGCCATGTTGAAAGGCCATGAAAAATTGGTAAGGTTTTGCCTCTGCGTGTAAGTTTAAAACTTGAGTTCATTTTCCAATTTTGTTACTTTGCATAAATGTAGGTATGTCATAATTCTTGGCAACCATTTCCAGAACCTCAAAACTGGTAAGTCTATTAATTAGCCTCAGAAAGATGTCTATATTTTTGAGATCCTTTGATAAAAGCTCACACTGGTAATAATACCTTTCCCAGTCATTAGAAAATTATATTTGAAATTAAAAAATAAAAAAGCATATTACTTTTTACAAGTAAATTTATGGTAAGTGGTATTATGAGCTGATTAACAGGGTCTAAAGAAAGATTCCTCTATTTTATTATTACAGCTATGATCGTAACTTACCTAGGGCTAGTATTTGTACATTAACAAAAGAATGGTCAAAGTTTACTTATTAAGGGTAAAAATAGAAACCAAATTTCTCATACTGCAGATATTATTTATAAAATGGTACACACATAAAAGTCTTTTATTGCAAATTTATAGGTGCAAAACACATTATATATTCTAATTTAAACATAGTTTGCCCTGATTACTTACCTTCTTTTGATTTCTTATTTAATAATAAGCTTGATTTTTTTAAGTGTAGTTTTAGGTTCAGAGCAAAACTGAGCAGAAAGTACAGAATTTCCATACGCACAACCTCCCCACTATCAACATCCTGCACGAGAGTAGTACATGTGCAACAGTTGATGAACCTACGTGACATGCCATTATCACTCAAAGTCCATAGTTTACAGTAGGGTTCACTCTTGGTCTTGTACATTCAATGGATTTTGACAAATGTAATATATCCCCCACTGTAGTATTGCAGAGAATAGTTTCATTATCCTAAAAATCTTCTGTGCTCTGCCTATGTTAGAACATTAGAATATTAGAACATATGTATTCTAATTTAAACATAGTTTGTCCTGGTTACTTGCCTTCTTTTGATCTATTTTTCAAAAATCCTTAGGTAACTAAATATTGCTACTTTGATAATTTAGTAGCGTACATCACAAGGTACTGTAACTAATGTCTACCTCACCAGTTTTGAAAGCCAATGGAAAATATGAGTAAAAGAACTAGATAAGAGAAATCAAATGATCATTAAATAAAAGAGCTGCATAAAAATTATCTTCAAAAAGTTTTGTGGCTCTTTGATACATCATCAAAATAGAATCAATCTTTTAAATCAATTGATCTAAAAACCTCAGATTCTTTAAAACATGTATCTTATTTTAGATTCCAAATGTCAGAGATGAATTTATGCTGTGCTTTTCTCCCTCACTCAGGTTAGAAACCATGTCTGGGCCAAGTGAAATGCTCAATAAAGCTCAAAATGGAAAAAAATGGGATAAATTCTCATTTAGCCATTTCATAATTTACCTCGTTCAGGACAAAGGATTTAAAGACTATAGTTACAAAACAAGGGCAACACTGACAAAAATGACGTGCATACAGGAAAGGTTTATCTGCAATGGGCTAACTTGCACAGACTTAAATCATAAGATCATAAATAAACTAAACCGAAAAAGGTACAGCTCTGAACTTAATTATAACAACAGAATCCAAAATCTTATTGAGTACCTTGTATGTGCCAAACATTGTATATGTTCATCTTCATAAAAATCTAACCCTGAAAGGGAGACATGATTATTCTCATCATACACAGAGGCTCAGAGGTTCAATGACTGGACAGAGGTCACACAACTGGTAAGTAGTGGAGCCATTTCAAGTATACGTCTGGCTCCAGAGCACAAGTTCTTTCCCATATGCACTTTCATCTAGTTTATAAATGTGCAAAACCCAGTAACATAGTTCACACAGAAGTTACCATTACTACAGGTCTTTAGAAACTGAACGGTGAAAGGACTTAAGTTTTCAAATTCTCTTCTGTCAGGGAGAGAAACTGTAGATAGAAACTTGACCTGAGAGCTAGAAAACTAGTGGTAGCAGCTGATGACCAGCAGGTGGCACACAAGCTCAATGCCTACAGAGGCCAGGCAGAGAGCAAAAATATGTGAATAGGGCCAGATTATAAAACAATAGAGGCCTGGCACTAGCATACTCAATTTGAAGGGATTTAAAGTTCCATTTAATGGGAAAATGTATATCTGAATCACTTTGCTGTACACCTGAAACTATCACAACATTGTTAATCAACTATACTCCAATTAAAATAAAAATTTTAAAACAAAAAAACCAATACACACTGTGCTGGCCAAATAAAACATCTGTGTAGTCCCTACTAGTTTGGGAATCTAGATTAGGGCATAAAAGGAAAGAATGAAATTGAAGGAGAAAAGGAAGCCTGAGTGGGCGAGCTGGACAAAGAATTTAACTCTGGATTCCTTCAAATGGGAGGTTCATAAACTGTGTATTTGTTACAGGATGGGTACTGGGAGAGCATAGAGAAGGAAGCTTACAAGGAGAAAAAAGAAAAGCCTATGAGCCTGCAGGTAACTTTGTAGATATGCCTATTACAGGTACAACAGGTAAGCATTTAAAATTTATCTATTTCAGAAAAATTTCAGGAGAACCCCTAAAACTGGGGCCAGAGATTGACTATCTGTGATGTAATAAGGAGGCTTACCACATTATTATCAAGCTTTTACTGAATATAGTTATAGGCTTCTAGAGGACAGATGATCCATCTTGATATTCAATTGTACTTTGTTTCGATTAATAGCTAATGATTGAGACTGTCCTTAATTCTGTTTAAAGAAAACAATGATTTAACACTTCAAAAATAAATAATAACTTTTACTTTGGAATTTTCTTCCAAATGCTTATTTTCTTTTAACCCCACTATCATAAAAAATATTTAAAAAATTAAAGTGAAATTTCTATTGGCAAACTGCTAATAAGGGTCTTGTAATAGTTTATTTCCCTACATACAAACATTAAGAAACCAACATGCTAAACCAAACTCTTTCTGCTACACTAGCCTTCTTGAACTGTGGGCTCAAATCTCTCTTCCTTAAGTAAAGTCTCATGTCCTAACAGTATGTATTTACCTAATCCCATATATTTTACTTTTCCAGCATTCAAAATCTGAATTTGATCTACTATGTAACAAAACTTCCTGAATTAATATCATTTTCCTTATAAATTCTGAGATTCTGAATAGTTACAGTGCAATTATATATGATACTGTATTTCTCAGTTCATGTGCACACTTAAGAGAACTGGAGTGCTGGGTCATATGGTAGTTCTATTTTTAGTTTTTTAAGGAACCTCCATACTGTTCTCCCAGCAATCCCACTACTGGGCATATATCCTGAGAAAACCATAATTCAAAAAGACACATGCACCCAATGTTCACTGAAGCACTATTTACAACAGCCAGGACATGGAAGCAACCTAAATGTCCATCCACAGATGAATGGATAAAGAAGATGTGGTACATATATACAATGGAATATTACTCAGCCATAAAAGGAATGAAATTGGGTCATTTGCGGAGATGTGGATGGACCTAGAGTCTGTCATACAGAGAAAAGTCAGTCAGAAATTGAAAAACAAATATCATATATTAACACATATATGTGGAATCTAGAAAAATGGTATAGATGAACCTATTTGTAGGGCAGGAATAGAGATGCAGACACAGAGAATGGACATGTGGACATGTGGGGGAAGGGAGGGTGGGATGAACTGGGAGATTGGGACTGACATATATACACTACCATGTGTATAAAACAGATAGCTAGTGGGAACCTGCTGTAGAGCCCAGTGAGATCAGCTCAGTGCTCTGCAGTGACCTAGACGGTGGGATGGGGGCCCGGTGGAGGGAGGGAGGTCCAAGAGGGAGGGGATATGTGTATACATGTAGCTGATTCACTTTGTTGTACAGCAGAAACTAACACAGCATTGTAAAGCAAATATACCCCAATTAAAAAATAACTGTTATCTCTAAAAAAAGAAAAAGAGAGCGAGAGAAATGGAGTGCCACAAAATATTTCTTACTAAAAGAAAACAAGGTTCAAAGTCTAAGTTTGGCTGATAGTACTTAGCTTGCAAATTCACATATAATCATTTCCAAATTTGTACTGTATTTCAAAGCAAACCCCAAGCTGTAACACTAGCACCGACTCCTGAGATGGCAGGAGACTTGGAAAAAATACCCAACAAAAAGTAAGCCAACTACATCTACAACAAATATAAGAACATTAAAGCAAATAAATGTTAATTTGCTTTCTATAATAGCTATCACTTACTGTGCACTTATTATACATGCCAGACATCATAGTAAGCACTTGACATTATTCTCATTTAAATGTTCACAATGACCCCTTGTAGTTGAAACTATTATTATCCTCATTTTACAAACAAGGAAACTTAGGATGTCATAGGTTAAATAACTTGACCAAGATCACACACCTTAAAAGCAAAACAGATTTAGAACCTATTCTTTTCTAAGATTCCAGAATCCAAAGTCTAACCACAACAACCTATGTACCAGTAGGGCTAAAAAGTACTTTGCTTATTGGCTATCATGTAAGTGACTTTACATGTAAAGGCCTTTTCTGTACAATGGAACATACCTAGCTTTGATTTAACAGTGTAAAATAGGTCAAATATTTCCTAATGAGAGAAAACCTATCATCAATATCTGCCAAAATCTGCCTACTTAGTATCTCTGGAGTCCATGTGCTTCCCTCCATTCCTATGCTATGACCTTAGCTTGGGTTATCAACATTTCTCAAGTTTCTACCCAGTTTTGCCTGGTCTTCCTACATGTAATGCATCCCCACTGCATTCGATTCTACACAATTCAGGCATATCTATTTTTCTAAAATGCAGACCTGACCAGCAGCTGCCACTTGTGAGAAAATGTTCAAAATTCATAAAACGCTAAAAGGACTCTTTCACGACCTGGCCCTTGTCAATCTCTTCTGTATCTTCTTAACCACTCCCCACAACTTATGCTACAGCCACACTCAGCCATGCTCAGCAGCTTACAGCTCCTCAAAGAAACCAAGCTCCCGTTGCCTCCAGGCCTTTCTTATTAGGGTTCCATCTCATGAGAACAACACTTTCCATTTCCCCTTCCTCTTCTCACCCTCATGTCCCTTCTCTCCCTACTCATCCACATCTCACCATGGATCACATCCCCTCCCTCCTCTGTGAATCCTTTCTTGACTTCTCAGGACTTCAAAATGTTCCCATTCTTTCTGTGCTTATTCTTACATAGCATATTTCCCACTGGATTATATAAGTTTGTTTTTCCCCCATAGACTGTAAGTTCCCTGAGGGCAGGGACTGGCTCTTTATTCACCTCTGTATCATTCCTCCACCTAGTAACAGTGCCTGGCTTATAGGCACCCAAATATCTCTACTCTATACAGAACAAGTAACGGTAACCTCCTCTTATGTGAGTAATACTTCCTAGCTTACTCACTTTCATTTGACCCTCTCCTAATGTTGTTTCTATAAGGCCCAGAGTTAATGAACAATACTGGCATGTTACCACAACTGATGCAAAATTATACCATTTGAATTAAATCAGGAGTAAAATCACTATTCTCACAGAACTAGCTTTGCTCAATAAGCCAATTAAAAATAAGCTGTCTTTTTCACTTTTTCCAAATAATAATTTATAAAGGAGTCTGTCATTAACACCACTCTCAAAATCAAATTACATTTTTAAAAATCAGGAGTCATTTCAATACATAGTTAGTTTGTCTACTTACTCTATTAAGTGCTTTGGGGATGAGCCACTCTGATGGAATTCATCCGCATCATAGAATTCATCTTCACTGCTAGAATAAGAGAACTCTGGGACTGTGTTTGGAGACAAGTTGACATGGCTTGGAGAAGTTAGACTGCTACTAGGTGGTGAGTGCCCACTGCCTAGGAAGTTAAAACGTTTTTAATTAGGGGACAGTGTTGGTAATAGAAGGGAAGAAATTAGGGAGATGGTATCAAAGCAGACCTTTCTAAAATCAAAAAAGAGTTAAGTTGGTAGAAGTCCCTAGACTATCTGTAAAGAAATCAACATTTAAACTAGACAAAGAAAAAGGCAAATCACATTATAGAATGGGACATAGCCTTTTAAATAAATGAAAAAATACTATGTCCTCACCTGTAATTAGGAAGGGAGTTCTTTTGACTATAATCACACTGTGTGAGTTAAGGTATTAGAAGTCCCATAGTAGATACCAGTACCAACAGTAAGCCAGAGCTCTTATTTTATACTATAGATCCAGATACCTTAAAAATGCAGCAGTGAGCCAACAAGAATACAAAGTGGAAAGAATATCAAAAACCACATGAATGTTAAAATTTTGTTCAGGATATCACATTCATATTAGTCAGTATGTTTTGGCAATCATGTGCAAACCCAAAAGCTGGGAACACTTACCATTCAAACTCCTCACCTCTTTTCTACCCCAGTTTAAGTCAGGTTGCCCAGAGCCCAGGGGCAGAGGAAAAGAGAGGGCTACCATAGGAAGCACATGGAAAAGCAAAGAACCAGGAGGAACATCTTTCTATTCCTAAACGGTCTAATTAAGGAAACAGAAACTAATGGAGATCCAGAGAAAGAATCTCTGTGATAATCATCTGGTTCAGAGTCTAGTAATAAAAAGTAACAATAACAGTATCAAACAGAACAGTGAAGTACTGAAAGTAATTTAACAAGTACTTATTGAGCAGATATCTAAGGGCTCTCAGGCAATTTATGCCAAACTGCTACAGATGCTTGGTGGAGATTAAAATTAATTAAGTCACTGCTGGCAATATAAAAGCCAAGGCCACAGTTCTAGAAGGAAATGAGAATAGCAGCAGTAAAAATGAATCCAGAGCCATCCATGGATTTTTAGTGTCCCATTCCAGTGTCTGTCTATGGTTCAATAGTTGAGAGAGCACATCCACCTGCCACATTTAGTTGCCATGTTCACAAAGATATTTTTAAAACATGACACTGAAAGTTTGCTGCCTAAATAGGCAAGGCTTATTGTGGGAATTCCAAAGATAGTTCATCTTAGCAAATAACTTTAAATTCTTACCCTACTGCCGCCCTGCCCCATAGCAGCCATAAGATGGGAAATAAATAAATTTCTCTTATTGAAATAATGGGGGAAAAAAACGAGAGAGAAAGAAAGAAAGGAAAAGACCAGGAATTACAAATGATTAAGTAACAAGCAAATAGTCCAGGCAACCACACAAAACTGAAAATGTATCCAAGAAGAAAATGAGTTGGAATGGGAGTTGCAAACAAAAGAACTGAGTTTTCCTTACAAGAGAAAACAGTATTATTTCTTTTTTCAGTTGTTCCTTTCTTTCTTTTATGTATTAGTGAGAGAGATAAAGGAAAGAAAGATGAAGAAATTAGGTTGAAAAATCAAACACGACACAAACCACACACTAATTTAAAAAAATTTTTTGAATCCACCTACTCTAAAATGTTATATTTTTAAAATGCCGTCTTCTGAAATAATTTATCCTAAATTATTTATAACTAATTAATGATCCTAAAATTAATGTGCATAAAGAATACTGCTAACTTTTTCAAAGTCTGTAACTGACTAGGTTTTGTATATTTCTGAATGGAAAATTTTGTCTGTTTCAGAATTCTGACATAATTCCTCCTTATAAAAAAACAACAGAAAATACAGATACTATTTTTAAAATGACACAGTGTAATGAAATACATAAAAAAGGCAGGCAAACATTTCAACTGCATTACTCAAACTGCTTATCAGCATTTTCCCAAGAGCTTCAAGTAAGAGAGCTGTTGTTGCTTGCTTTTTTTCAAAATAAGGAGACATCTGCTCAGGCTGTTAAATCTTAAAAACCAAAGTAATAACATCAGCATCTTTACTAACTCAAATTTCAAACTAGCTAAAAATCACAGGGTAACTTTTCATTATTACACAGGAAAAGTCCCACCCAGGAAAGAATCTGTGGAGCAACAGCAGGGGCTTATCTCCCACGTCCTCAAGAGTGGTTTCGGTTTTGGCATCCAGATATAACAGGGACAAAAGCACCAAGTGCTCCCTTGAATGTGGTGCAACTGATAACTCAACATCAAACTAATTAGTTTTTTTTTTTTTTTTTTTAAATTTTATTTATTTATTTATGACTGCATTGGCTCTTCGTTTCTGTGCGAGGGCTTTCTCTAGTTGCGGCAAGTGGGGGCCACTCCTCATTGCGGTGCGCGGGCCCCTCACTATCGCAGCCTCGCTTGTTGCGGAGCACAGGCTCCAGACGCACAGGCTCAGTAGTTGTGGCTCACGGGCCTAGCTGCTCCGCGGCATGTGGGATCTTCCCAGACCGGGGCTCGAACCCGTGTCCCCTGCATTGGCAGGCAGACTCTCAACCACTGTGCCACCAGGGAAGCCCCTACTAATTAGTTTTAAAACAAGAAATAAATCTATACTAACATTAATAGCATCCCTGTGAATTAGAGAAAAAATAAAGACCATAAATCTAAACAAATTAAGAAAATGCAAACTAAAATCAAGTATCCTTTTTTTGCTTATAAAATTGGCAAAAATGTGACCGATAAATCTATCCTTAAAAAATTCATATGTGCCAAAAGGTGCTGTACAAGGATATTCCCTGAAATACTGCTTATAATAGGAAAATTTTGGAATCAACCTAAATAAATGTCCATCAGCAGAAAAACAGGTAATAGCCACTTGAGCAGCTGTAGAAAGAATGTTGTATACCTAAGTGTAGGAACACAGAAAGCTCTCTAAATGTTCTTAGTTAAATGAAAAGGCAAAGTCACAGAACCACATGATCTCATTTAGGTCAGGGAAAAAAACAACAATAAAAATACACAGGGCTTCCCTGGTGGCGCAGTGGTTGAGAGTCCGCCTGCCGATGCAGGGGACACGGGTTCGTGCCCGGGTCCGGGAAGATCCCACATGCCGTGGAGCGGCTGGGCCCGTGAGCCATGGCTGCTGAGCCTGCGCATCCGGAGCCTGTGCTCCGCAACGGGAGAGGCCACAACAGTGAGAGGCCCGCGAATTGCAAAAAAAAAAAATACACAATATAGGTATGTAGGTACATACGTGTATAAATGACAAAGAGTAAAGAAGGCTTACAGCTGCTTTTGTTCTCATACTTCTGTATTATCTGATTCCTTTACAGTAAGAAAGTATATAAATCTAACTCGAGCAAATTTTTTAAAAAAGCCAATACAGAGCTTCAAAGTAAGTCTTAAGGTAAACAAATACACAAAACTCTGCAGTATTTTATTTCATTTAAATTATAATTATTACTAAACTTCTGGTTCAATCACAAAGTTAACCACTCCATGTATGGAACTGTAATGACAGGGCTAAGGTATCTCCAATACAAAATATATAACCTTTCTTCAATCTTTTTCCCATCAGTAATCAAACACAAATCTTGAATGTTAATGGGCAGTTATGAGAAGTAAAGGAATTATACAAATCTGTACCTGTACTATTTGGCGTTGGAGTCTGATGATGTCCCAAGGTAGTAGCTAATACAGGTCCAACTGGTAGAGAAGATGGACGCTGCTCTGACTTACACAACTGAGCAGGCTCTAGGAGATTTGAACATGTGAAATAAGTTAGAGAAAAAGCCAAACACAACTCTTCTTTTTTTTAACATCTTTATTGGAGTATAATTGCTTTACAATGGTGTGTTAGTTTCTGCTGTACAACAAAGTGAATCAGCTATACATATACACATATCCCCATATCTCTTCCCTCTTGCGTCTCCCTCCCACCCTCCTTATCCCACCCCTCTAGGCGGTCACAAAGCACTGAGCTGATCTCCCTGTGCTATGCGGCTGCTTCCTACTAGCTATCTATTTTACATTTGGTAGCAAACACAACTCTTTAACTGCAATATCCTGAAGATCAGTAATTTTTGAGACTATATTCTATTAAGTCAAGTTCCATGCTACCACACCTTTCTGACCCCCAATCCCCTTTAAACTCAATGATGATATGCTACCTAGTACTAAGACACTAGGCAGGATATCAAGAGACTAGTCAAGATAAGCTATTACCTCAGTACAAGTACTCTGTAAAACCAGCAAATGCTTCGGATGATAAACTGTTTCCCCCCGAGGATCAAACCACTTGTAAAATCTAAAATGGGGCACAGTACTTCCTCTTTAGTCTCGTGAGAGATATTAAGCTCAATCTCCTAAGGAGTAAAAATTCATAAAAAGATCTCACATACTTAATAATTATTTTTTTAAAGATTTTTTTTCCAGTAAAATTTCCGACTTATGTCATCAGTGAAAACACTGAAATGTTGGATGCAACAAAAAGGTAAAAGGAATCAGTGGTTGTTGGCCTTAAGCCCTCCTCTGCCAGTTAAAAAAATATATATTTATTACTCTATCCCTAAAAATACATGTCTATCTAATCAGTAGGCATCACAAATTTCATTCCTCCCTTTCTCATTAAGTCCACCATGAAGAAACCATTTGTATTATTCAGAGTTATAAAGAATATGACAAAATAGAACATTCCTGGATTACTTTCAAGTAGATCAAGGTATATTAAGTTTTCCTTGGTAGCCATGAATCCTGGGTCATAGGATTCTGTCCTAGCAGATAATCCAAGTAAACCATGTTTGTCTTCCATCTCACTTTGAAAACCAAAAGCCCTTTAACTGTACTAAAAAAGCCCCAATACCAAAATATTATCATATTTTTCCAGTTCACTTTTGGCTGTATTTTATGTGTGAGATTTCTTTTACTTATTAAAAAACAAAAAACAACCCCCCCCAAAAAAAACCCTTCAAGATTACTACAACTGCCATAAAAAATTAAGTTTTTTGTCACCAATGTACCTGTGAAACATTTTTCCAAATATTATACTATACCTGGAGGTAAGACAGTCTGGGAAGGCATTGTGTTGATCACAGGTTCCAAGGGACTAGGTTGATATATTGCATCTACAGGATTAATAGTACTCTGAGATAAAGAAGCAGAGTATAGTTATTTTTAATTAAATACCCTTCCAGCATTGACCCTCCCAAATGTATGAAAAGCCCACACTTCTGACAGCAAAGTCCTGAGGGTAGCTGTATAGACATGTTGGTCAAATTGCAAAGAGGAAATAAAACAACTTTACTATATGGAAGTCTAAGAGTTTCTTATAAGATTATTTAAAGAAGCATTGTAAGGAGGGAGAATGAATGAATCTCTGACATATAGAAAGGTAAAAATACATGAAAACACTTGGAAAGAGTTGTAGAATGGTTTCAGGAAGCCGAAACAATAACCTCTTGATTCAACTCAGTGATTCTCAAATTTTAATTCACCACAAATATCAAAGATGGAGAAATGCTCTCTCCTGCTGTGGTATTAATAAGCACTATGCCTATGACTAGCTAATGTATCTGTACCACTACAATCTTATGTTTACATCCCATACCACTGCCACCTTCTATCAATGTGTATTGCACCATATAGGCACGTAGTTTTACAAGTCACTAAAGGCAAAGAAATGTATCTTCTAATTGGACGTCTTTTCTTTTTGAGGATTTAGAAGGAAAAAAAAATACTCAAACATGTAGTTACAATTTTAGAGAGGAAAAAAAAAAGTCTAGGTTCTTCTGACTCCAAGCCAAGACACTATTTTGCCAGCATGATGGCATTTTAAAAACAAGACTCCAAAGCTTACTGGTATTTTTTTATTTGGAGGAGGGGGAGATTTTAAACCAAGGCCTTTGCCAAAGTAAAGTTTGAAACCACCACTTAGAAGACTATACTAGATAAAACCCAAGAAATAAAACTTTAAATTTTTTAGCTTTCCTTGATCTGGAAAACTAAACTTCAAACATGTATTAGGTAGAGCTTGTAACAGAAAATACTGAAACAGAATTAGAAAAGAAATACTTTATTGATGAGCCCCAAAAGCATTTGTAAAAATTTAAAAGCACATAACAATGGAAACTGAGATAATAGGAAAGTTTTTATAGCATTCTTATTTAATGCCTAAGTTATTTTTTCTTATATCCCCTCTCTGCATAAATATCAATATGTAAAAATCACTAAATCAGATCTCTTAAATTGATTTGAACATAAGAATTCTGATTCTTGTCACAACAGTCTACATACCATAAATATTCTAGTCCTAGAAAATAAAGGACACAAAGAAGAAGCTCTGAAAACAATCATTAATAATCAAAAGCCTAGTAAAGTGAAGTGGGGGAGGTTCTGGAGCATTACGAAAAGCACAGAAACAGAGACTTAGAATTTTAATTCCTAGAACCCTTGCTCTACCAGTGACTTGCCAAGTCTCATCTGCTGTGGGCCTCACTTTCCCAGTGTATAAAATGAAGAAATGTCTGGATGCTGTGGTCTCTAAGGGCCTTCTGGTTATTACATTAGGATTCTATTTTCAGATACCAGGCTGGGCCATAATACCTAAACAAGTGTCTCAACAATCCTGGAGCTGTTCTTAAAATAAATTCCTTATTTTTACATAGTGATTTTTCTCTAAAGGGCTCCAAGTGCTTTACAAAGGCAAAATCCCACCTTTAATACTTTGAGCCATAAGAATGAGAATATCCCACCTCCTTATCCCCAACCTATCATATAAGAAAAAATTACTAAAGAGACCAAGAAATAAAATAACTTTGGAAAAAGGGACGAGAATTCAATCTTTTGAATGCAATCTTCTGTTTTTCAGAAGCCTAATATTAGGTTTGTCAATCCCACAAAACACTTTTAGACTTTTTCTTTTGTTGCTGTTGTTAATAGAAAATACAACTACTGTCCGTGGTCAACCAACTTCAGGCTAAAAAATGTCAAATAACATTCTACACCTTGCTTTAAAAATGAATATGCAGAGCTTGAGAAGTGCAAACAAATGACAATCCTAAACCCTAATCTGTTGTAAAATTAATAAAATTCATGCAATACAATATAAAATACAATTATATATACATATATGTATGTATAGCTAACATTTACTGAGTACTATGTGCATACTATCTTACAACAATCCTCTGAGATAGAAGTCACTTTTCTTTATAGATGAGGAAACAAAGACTCAAAGGTTAAGTAACTTGCCTAAGGTCACAGATAGTAAGTGGCAGGGCTAGGTCTTAGCTGTCTGGGTCCAAGGCCGAAACCATGAACAGTGTCTTTTTAAAAAAATAAAAACTCTTAAGGAAAAATGCTATAGTCCCGGATCAAATGATTCAAATATGTTTGTTTTCTACAGGTTTAGGTTTTCTATCAGTATAAACTATCTAGATGTTTTTAACTACAAATGATCAAACATTTTTAGTATGCTTTATAAAACTATTGCTTAACATAATAAAAAGTAACTGATTTGCTTTGAGAGAAAAGAGATAAAAATAACTGCCATCATTAATTTTCCTTAGGGTCTTTGGGAACCATGAAATTCTAGACAACATACACAGTCTTTTTCCATGACGCTTATAATCTTAATTGGTATCTCAGAAGAGATATTATATTATATTGTAATTTTATCACATAATTGTATTAAATCACCATGGCTCAAACTATGAACTCACACTGTGAAGAAAAACAAAAATTCCAATGTGTTTAATTCAAATTTTAAAAATGTTTCTCTTACTCTGTTTTCTTAAGAAATATGTAAACACAGATATTTAACTTATTTTTCATTTTAAACCAAATATAAACATAACATGCTCATCCTTTCAAATATAATCATAAGATGGTTTTCAAGATTTACAAAATGAGTTTCCAGATCTCAGATAAGCTGGCATTTGTAAAGCCTCAGACAAAAAAAAAGAGGTTGCCTCCTTCTTCAGAAATACAGTCTGAACACAAGTCACACATCTACCACAAAACCAGGGGAGCTTAAACTGCAAACCTTCAAATTCTAACTTTTATTTCCAATAAAATTTTCTTTTCTTTTTGGTGGGTAAGTTGAATGTAAGGGAAGAGTAGAACCCAAGGGGAGGAAAGAATAGAAAATGGCTATAAGTGGAAGAATTCATGTTGCAACTTGTTCCTACAAAAAAGCAGTATACACCACAGTAGCAATGACAGTTAACAGAATACACAAAATCTAAAAATAAAGATAAGAAATTAATAGAAACCTATAACCATATAGTTAAATTAAGATGTTTCAGTACTGTACCCTTCCCCTTCTGCTTTCATTAGAAAAAAACAAGTTAGACAAGAAATGTAGCATTGTGAGTTATGCCTTATTTAGTCATAAAAGCTGCATTTTTATACCACGATTAACCCTTTAAGTTAACACATGCAAGGTGATTCAATAAGAATCAAGACTCAACAAAATTTTAAGATCGACATTTCCTCTCCAAATGATTGCTGAAAGATGGCCAACTTTAAGAGCTCAAAGAAAATTGCAAGAGTCAACAAACAAAGAACAGTGAGTAGGTAAAAAGAGGAATTTGTGTTGAAAAATGAGTAGAAATTCAGGCTTCTCCTGACATAACTGGTTAAAATGCTCTGCAGAAGTAAAGGGGAACAAAGATTAGATTAAACTTACTATAATTCCATCTGCGTGCTTCTCCGCATTACACTGGTCCTTAAGGAGAAACGTTAAAAATATTAACTTCATTCTTTCATTTAAGTAACACCTTGTATACTTTCTTCCCTAGTAAGAAAACTTATTTTACTGGGTAAGCAACAACGTTAGAAAACTACTACTCTGCTTCCACTAAGACAGTAATTTCACTGGTCCATTCCTAGCCAAACATAATTCTAACCAAGAGCATAGCAATTGTTTTTCTATACAGGCATTTAATTAAATTCTTTGTAGAAATATCCTATTGAACTGTGTAGTCACATTGGTATCCATGATTGAAAGCAGATATATTAATTTAGGATTAACGATCCTGAATATTTCTGGGTTTAACTTTACAGTAAATTACGCCAACGCTCCACAACCGCCAAACTCTTACCGTACTGCAAAGGTATGACAATCATATACCCTTAAAAACTCAGGATAGACATAATTTCCCATATTCTGGATGCTGGCTCCAGAAGTATATCAATACTTTTCTAAATAGATGGTCTGATTTTTGTTTCAGTAACCGTAATCACCATATCCACAGAATGATGATACAGGGGCTAACGCTTACTACCTGGCAGGTATTTTACATACAGGCATACCTCGGAGATATAGCGGGCTTTGGCCAGTCCACCACAATAAAGCAAATACCGCAATAAAGCAAGTCACACAATTTTTTTGGTTTCCCAGTGCATATAAAAGTTATATTTACATTATACTGTAGCCTATTAAGTGCGCAGCAGCACTGTCTTAAAAAACAACGTATGTAATTTAAAAATACTTTATTGCCAAAAAGTGCTAAACATCATCTGAGCCTTCAGTGAGCTGTAGTAGTAATATCAAAGATCACTGCTCACAGATCGTCATAACAAATACAGTAATAGTGAAAAAGTTTGAAATATTGCAAGAATTACCAAAATGTGACAAACCCACAAAGTGAGCAAATAATGTTGCAAAAATGGCGCCAATGGACTTGCTTGACACAAGGTTGCCACAAACCTTCAATCTGTAAAAGATAGCATCTGCAAAATGCAATAAAGCAAGGCCTGCCTGTATATTATTAATTCACTTGTTCCACCGACAACTCTATAAAGTAGGTATTATTATTATCCCCTTGGACAGATGAGAAAACTGAGACAGAGAGTGTGTCTAGTCTAGTCTACAGTGTCTAGTCCAATACATATAGTCTAGTTCCAGAATTCAAGGTCTTAACTAATATGCTATTGATATTTTGCCTTGCCTCCCTTCTCCAAGGATGTACTTAAGGAAGAAGGTGGTGGAAAGTTACCAAACATATTTGTTCCTGTAACTATAATCTATCTATTAGTATTACACAGACAATATATTTAACTTAAAACTGTTTAAAGTTTTAACTCCATACTATCAAGAAGTTTTCAAGTTTTAATAGAAACCAGTATTTGGTCTTGGTTTACAGCCAAGTTATATATCATTTATACATCACTTTTTCTTTCTTTAACTACAGAGTTTACTCAGAAATCTACAGATTGAAGGGACAACCAAGAGCAATTTAAAGATTTGGAGATTATTTTTTTTTTAAGAATTAACACAGTAGGCCTGAAATAGCTATCCTCAGAAAAGCCCGCCTACAAAGTTGGCCGTTGGCTTGGTGTCTGGGAACTTGGGTTTTAGGAGGGTTCCCACCACCTCACTATCATAAGGGCAGCTCACTGCACCTAATCTGTTTAATAAGCAAACAAAATGGTTTATGCTGAAGACCAGCTTTCCTTTTGGAAATCTGGACTCTTGCTTGGTAAGTGCTAGGTAAACAGTGCTTACATGACAAAAAGCCCAATAAAAAACCTTAGGTGTTGAGTCTCTAATGAGCTTCCCTGGTAGACATTTCACAAGTGCTGTCACAATCTGTTGCTGGAGGAATTAAGCACACCCTGTATGATCCCATTGGGAGAAGATTCTTGGAAGCTTGGGCCTTAGTTTCCTCTGGATTTTGCCCCATGTGCCTTTTTCCTTTGCTGGTTTTACTTTGGATCCTTTGCTGTGATAAATCGTAGCTGTAAGTACAACTACAAGCTGTGCCTTCCAAGCAAATCACCAAACCTAGGGGTGGTCTTGCAAACTGCCAACACAGTGCATATCCTTTGCATATCCTTGAGAATAAAAGCATTTTGATAAGTCCATAATTCATGTTGGGATTTGCACAACTGAATTAACTATATATTTACAATATCCAAAGTTTCAGTAATTTTTAATAGACACAATTGAAAATAAAATCTTGAGAACTACACAGAAAGAGAAATTTTAAAGTTTCTTGTTCAGATGATATTTTAATTTACTTTTAGTTTTCCCCATTAATTTCTAAATTTCTAATTTCTAAAATTGACTTTTCCAAAGAATTTCTTAGAAAGAAATATATGTAAGTGGCAATAAGTGGAAAGAAATACATGTGGTAGATTAAATTTTCCAAAAATGGTCCCAACAAGAGGTAGAGTTCATGGCCCCTATCCTTGAAACTCTGTAACTGTCCCTAACCAATAAACATAGCAGAAGTGACTATGTGTGACTTCTGAGACCAGGTCATGGAAATGCCACAAATTTCTACCTTGTTTTCTTGAAGCCCAACCACCACACTGTGAGAAAGGCCAAGCAGCTGGAAAGAGAACTATACGGAGGAGCACCTAGGTCCCCAGCTCAACTTCCCAGGCATGTGAGTGAGCCATCTTGAAAGTGGATCCTTTGGCCCCCCCATCTCAACACATACACCCCTGCCCTTGCAATCAAGCCACCACAGGTGGCACTGCATGAAACAGAAATAAGTCATGAGGCCTAACCAAATTGCAGATTTGTGAGCAAAATAAATGACTGCTGCTATTTTAAGACACTTAGTTGAGGTTGGTTTGTTATATAGCAATACATTACGGATACAGTACATTATCTAAGAAAACCACCACTTCTACTTCTGGTATAATTTAAAATAAACTTAAATATCCAGTTTTAAGATAAGTAAGTACTAGGGATGTGATGTACAACATGATACATATAATGAACACTGCTGTATGTTATATATGAAAGTGGTTAAGAGAGTAAATCCTAAGAGTTCTCATCACAGGACAAAAAATTTTTTTTCTATTTCTTTAATTTTGTATTTATATGACATAATGGATGTTCACTAAACCTACTGTGATAATCATTTCATGATGTAGTAAGTCAAATCATTATACACTTTAAACTTACACAGTTCTGTCTATTATGTCTCAATAAAACTGGAAGAAAAAATAAACTTAAATATCTGACAATTTTTCCCATAAAATATTCTCAATTAATAATACATGCTATCTACAGGGTATTTTAAGTCAGGGTTTATTATTTTTGTTACTGTTGTGGTTTATCTTTTAAGGCAGAGTCAAATCTAGACAAACCCACACTATTAAATGCCTTACTACCAATCCATTCCCATCATGAACTTCAGGAATTTTGTTCTCTTATTTTAAAAGGCGTATTACACTCATCCTCCCTCCCTCCATCTTTCTTTTCAAAACTTTTTATTGTTTTTGTTTTTTAAGTAAACCGCAAGTTGCCTTTTATCAGGGTCAGCTAAAGCTAAATCTCAAGTACTACTAAAACCAGAGATACAACTGATTTCAATTTGAATTATGTCAATTAAACAAAGAAAGGGTCTAATGCTACTTCCCACTTAGATTATAACATATGTTTATCTGGTTATAAGTCCCTCATTCCTTAATGCAATGGCTATTCTCTCTTCTTTGAACAAACAAGCATGACTGAGACCTGGAAATATGATAGTAACAAAAACATCAGTACAACATAATTTGAGAAGACTTTTGACCAGAATTATAGACTTCGGTATTTTAAAACCATGTCTACCAATAGGATACATGAAATATATTCCTATCTTTCTAATATGGCAATGTAGTCTAATGAAAGCTCTCTTAATTATGGACCTATACATGTACTTATCACAGGAAATAAAAAATAAATATGCTATGGTGATGAAAGAAAATTTCTAATTCAAGTTTGATGAGATTCAACAAACGGGACTGGGACAACTGGATAACCACATGCCAAAAAATGAACCTGGATCCATACCTCACACCACAAAGGTTAACTCAAAGTGGACCTTACATTGAATTAAATGTAAGAGCAAAAACTACAAAACTCTTGAAAGAAAATACAGGAATAAATCTTTGTTGTTTAGGATTAGGCAATGATTTCTCAGGAAAGCCACCAAAGGCAAAAGCACTAGAAGACTGATAAACTGGATTTCATCAAAATTTAAAATATGCATGCTTCTCAGGACACTATCAAGAAAGTAAAAAGACAACCCACAGACTTGAAGAAAAATCTGCAAGTCATATATCTGATACGGCTTGTATCCAGAATATATAAAATCACTCCTACAACTCAGTAATAAGATTAAAAACCCCAACTAGAAAAATGGGCATGGCACTTCCCTGGCGGTCCAGTGGTTGGGACTTTGCCTTCCAGTGTCGGGGTGTGGGTGCGATCCCTGGTCGGGGAGCTGAGATCCCACTTGCCCTGCGGCCAGGAGGCCAAGGCATGAAGCAGAGGCAATGTTGTGACAAATTCAATAAAGACTTAAAAATAAATAAAATTAAAAAATAAGGGCAAAGAATGGGAATAGACATTTCTCCAGAAGAAATGCAAATGAAAACCACTAGAATGGCTATAATCAAAAAGACAATCACAAATGCTGGTGAGGATGTGGGGCAAATAGAACCCTTACACAAGACGTAGAGGATGGACTTGAGGGCGCAGGCAGGGGGAAGGGGAAGCTGGGACGAAGGGAGAGAGTGGCATGGATGTATATACACTACCAAACGTTAAACAGGTAGCTAGTGGGAAGCAACCGCATAGCACAGGGAGATCAGCTCGGTGCTTTGTGACCACCTAGAGGGGTGGGATAGGGAGGGTGGGAGGGAGGGAGACGCAAGAGGGAGGGGATGTGGGGATATATGTATACGTATAGCTGATTCAGTTCGTTATACAGCAGAAACTAACACAACATTGTAAAGCAATTATACTCCAATAAAGATGTTAAAAAAAAAGAACCCTTACACATTATGAGTGGAAATATTATGTGCAGCTGCTTTGAAAAGTAGTTTAGCAGTTTTTCAAAAAGTTAAACATAGAGTTACCATGTTACCCAGTAACTCCACTCCTAGGTATACACTTAAGAGAAATGAAAACATGCATCCCTGCACAAAAACATCACATGCAAGTGTTCACAACAGCATTATTCATAATGGTCAAAAAATGAAAACAGGGCTTCCCTGGTGGCACAATGGTTGAGAGTCCGCCTGCCGATGCAGGGGACATGGGTTCGTGCCCCGGTCCAGGAAGATCCCACCTGCCACGGAGCGCCGGGCCCGTGAGCCATGGCCACTGAGCCTGTGCGTCCAGAGCCTGTGCTCCACAACGGGAGAGGCCACAACAGTGAGAGGCCCGAGTACCGCAAAAACAAAACAAAACAAAACAAAACAACCCAAATATTCATCAACTGATGAATGGACAAACAAAATGTGGTATATCATTCAAAGGAATATTATTCAGCAATAAAAAAGAATTAAGTCCTGATACATGCTACAACATGGACTAACCTTGAAAACATTATGCTAAGTGAAAGAAGCCAGTCACAAAATACCACATATTGTATGATCCTAAATATATGAAATGTCCAGAATAGGCAAGTCTAGAGACAGAAAACAGATTAGTAGTTGCCAGGGATTGGAGGAAAGGCAGGGGCAAGGGTAAGTGAGGGAAAGAGGTATAGGGAATGAGTTCTTCATATGTATGGTGTTTCTTTTTGGGGTGATAAAAACATGCTAAAATTATATTATGGTGATGGCCACACAACTTTGTAAATATACTAAAAACCACTAAAGTATAAACTTTAAATGAGTGAACTTTATGGTATGTAAATTATATATCAATAAACCCGGTTTAAAAAAAGTCTGATGAGAAATTAATGAATACTGATATAAACAAAAAGTCTATGCAGAAAAAAATTCTAGGGAGAGAACCTGGGATCCAAGGATAACTTAAACATACATTCTAGTTTAAAAGTATCTGTGGTCAGACAACTCAGTTCTAAAACGATAATCTAGACTTGGAAAGTCCAGTTTAGAAGCCACTAGTCACATGTGGCTATTGAGCACCTGAATGTGGTTAATTCAAAGTGCAAAATACACCCAGGATAGTGACGACTTAGTGTGGGGGTTGGGGGGGAGGGAGAGAGGGAGAGAAAATGAAGTATCTCATTAATGAATGAATTTTTATATTGATTACATGTTGAAATGGTATTATTTTGGATATAATGAGTTAAAATACATTATTAAAATTAATTTCCTTTGCTTATGTAAGTTGTGACATCTGGTCATATCACCTAATCTTAATGAAGAAAACTGGTCAAGTCCCCAGCTGCAGGGGTCTCCCAGATTATCTTCACTTTGCTCCCTCGCCTCCTCATTTCCTCTGCAATTCCCCATGAGTGAAACACTGCTGTCTCTATCTATGGTACAAAGGAAGAATGAAGTCATCTGAGCTAACACAGCTTACCTGAAAATCCCAATAACCAAGTGGTGCCCAAACTTTGCTACACATCAGAATCAACCTGGGAGTTGAAAAACCCCAATGCTCAGGTGACACACCACAGCAACTACAACAAGAATGTCTGGGAATGCGAGCCATGCATCAGAACTGTTAAAAGATTCCCAGGTGATTCTAATGTGCAGCAAACTTTGGGAACCAATGCACTAATCATTTAGGCAGGTGGGAAGCTTTGGGGAATGAGAATTAAAATCAAAGACTCAGAAAACTGGAAGGAGCTTAAAATCCTACCTATAGCATGCTGCCTCTAAGAACCTAAAACTAAATCAACCCAAAACAAGAAAGGTATCAAATTAGCTACATTCTTTTTTTCTTTTTTGAGGGGGCCACATCCCCGTGGGGTCTCAGATGACAATACATCTTCTAAAAGTAGCTGATTCCAAAATCTTATTAACCTGCCAGGGCAGAATCATCTTCCAAAGTAACTAAAACAATTTATATTCCCATCAGTGTTAGATGGAAGTTCTCAAAATTTTACCAACATGCCATTCTGTGGCTTTAAAATTTATGTCCTAATAAAAAGTTTTTTTAATTTAACAATTATTTAGGATGAATTATATGCTTGGTACTAAGAGCATTACAAACACTAATTCATTTAAGTTTCACTCTATCAGCAAGAGTACAGATACTATTATTATTTCTATTATATAGGAGAAAACCAAAGCACAGGGAGGATAAATAAACTTGCTCAAGCAGTGGAACAAGGATTCAAACCCAGACCATCTGGCTCCAAAGTCCATGCTCTTAAAAATGTAATGCTGCCTCTCACTATTATTTAACAACTGTATATCTTAATCACAGATTGACTGATTATGCAAAGATTAATTCATAAGGATGATAAAAAAATCATACATATAGTGGAAATACTAAACCATGCAACTATTAAAAATTATGTGTTAAAAAATTCATTCAAAATTCACAATTATTTATCAGGCCCCTACTTTGTGGCAGGCAACTGTTCTAGGCACTGAGGATACGGTGGTGTTCTGGAGTGAATGTCTGTGGGCCCCCCCACCCCAATTCAGACAATGAAGCCCTAACCCCACTGTGACTGTATTTGGAGTAAAGGAAGTAAATTGAGATTAAATAAGGTCCTAAGGGTGGGGCCCCAATCCAGTAAATCTCCTTCTAAGAAGAGACACAAGAGAGCTCTCATTCATGCTCACTCTCAGTGTGTACCACCAAGGAAAGGTCCTGTAAGGACATGGTGAGAAGGTGGCTGTCTACAAGCCAGGAAGAACCAAATCAACAGGAACCTTGATCTTGGACTTCTAGCCTCCAAAACTGTGAGAGAATAAATTTCTGTCATTAAAGCTACTCAGTCTGCAGTGTTTTGTTATGGCAGTGCAAGCATTCTAAGACAAAGGCCTCATGGAGATTATAGTCAGGTATAGACAGACAACAAACAGGATACCAAGTAAATCTGGCTAATGATGCAAGACCATGAAGAAAAAGAAACTACTGGGAGGGTAGAGATTATTTTAGATAGAGTGGTCAGCAAGGTCTCTCCAAAGAGATTTCATGTGGGCAGAAATTTGAATAAAGTGAGGGTGTAAACCCTGGAAGTCTGGAAGAAATGCCTTCTAGGCAGAGGGGAAAGCAAATACAAATCCCTGAAGCAGAAAAAGCTTGGCCTGAGAAAAAGAAAACAGGCCGATGTTGTTAGAATGGTGTGATCAAGCAAGGTGAGGTGAGGGAGTAGTGACGGCTCGAATGACATGAAGTTATGGTTAAGTTAACTTAGATTCCATTCCAAGGGAGGTAGGAAACCAATAAGGGGATTTGAGCAGGCAAGTGACATGGTCTAATTTACACTTAAATTGTTTAAAAATACACAAAGAGTTCATATAGGGTACATATATATATAATTTGAGGGATGTATCTGTACATAAAAAGCCTTAACAATGAAATTCCTTCTGGAAAAAATTAAAAAGCCAAACTCCATTTACTTGATCCATGTTATCCATTCTGAAGGACCTTGAAATGCAGGTCTATTAAGCTGGGCTAAAACAGACAGGTAGCAGGTACTGACTGAACTGTAGAAACGTCTAGAAAGAAGTTTTAGTAACTTGAATTGTAACTCATTCCAAAGACAGAACATCAAAAATGTTCTTGTTGGGTGGCTAAATGGTGAGCTACTGAAAGAGGCTAGGCTGCCCTGTTTTACAACTATCTGAAGACCTGATTGATTTGTAGAGATGATCCAAATTGGCCTAAACACTATCAGCTCTTCTACTTCCTCAATCTTCTAGAGAAGGCACTGTTGAACCCCTAAAATACCTATCTACTCACACTGGGCTTAATGTAGTTTACTGGTTATCTGTATATAAGCTTCTGGGTAACTGTAGGTGGCCCCAACCCACCCATGTAACTTCACAGTAAAGAAAACCAAAATAAAACCCTTACTCCTTCTGTGCTTCCAACCCTATACTCCCTTCTTAAGTTTTGAAATGTATTCTGATTCACAAAAATAGATGGAAGAATTTAGACACATACATAGGAAATCAGGCATAGTGGTCAAAAATACCTAGAAAATGAACACAAGCCCTTAAGTTCTGACACTTTAATACTGAATCTGGCCTCAAAAGAAAATGATACTTCCCCTCACCCCTAAACTTACAAGCTGAATAGCCATACCATCTAAGCACAAATGCATTTTTCTATACTATTGTGTCATTAACAATGCTAGGAAAATAGTGTCCATTATTAGGCAAACAAATATATGCAATTGAATAAGTAAAATAGGCCAAATAATTTAAAACTCAAACATCATTTCCAAAACTGGTTGCTGAATTGGCTGCCCACCTGCTTCTAACCACTGGCTAGAAATACAGAGGTAGAGTCAATGGAAAAAAATTTTTTTCTAATACTTATTTTCAAACACTAAATTCTTATTTCTCAAAATGTCATGCAATAAAGTACATATTTAGGTTGAATACACCAAAATTTTTCAGAAAAGCAGGCAATATCCATGAAATTGTTAACCAACCACAATAATCCAAAATATGTTTTTATTCCATGAATAAGGAACAGTAATCAAGGCAGTGGTTTATTAATGTATTGGGTTGGTCAAACAGTGTCTTCGGTTTTTAAGTAAATATAAAAGACACATTTTTCATTTTCACCAAAAACTTTGTTGAACAACATATTCACGTTTTTTTTCCACTACCTTCTGCCATTTTTCAGGCAACTTCGTAATTCCATCTTTGCAAAACTTTTTATCTTTTTGAGCAAAGAACTGTTCCAGGTGCCTTTTACAGTCTTCCAGGGAGTTGCAAGTTTTTCCATTAAGAGAATTTTGGAAAGACCGAAATAAATGGAAATCCGCAGGTGCAATGTCTGGTGAATACGGCGGATGAATCAGAACTTCCCAGCCAAGCTGTAACAGTTTTTGCCTGGTCATCAAAGAAACAACATGCAGTCTTGCGTTATCCTGATGGAAGTTTATGTGTTTTCTCTTGACTAATTCTGGACACTTTTCATCAAGTGCTGCTTTCAGTTGGTCTAACTGGGAGCAGTACTTGTTGGAATGAATCGTTTGGTTTTCCAGAAGGAGCTCATAATAGAGGACTCCCTTCCAATCCCACCATATACACAATATCACCTTCTCTGGATGAAGACTGGCCTTTGGTATGGTTGGTGGTAGTTCATTTCACTTGCCCCACGATCTCTTCCATTCCACGTTATTGTACAGTATCCACTTTTCTTTGCCCGTCACAATTTGTTTTAAAAACAGAACGTTTTCATTACGTTTAAGTAGAGAATCGCATGCAGAAATATGGTCAAGAAGGTTTTCTTCGCTTAACTTATGTGGAACCCAAATGTCAACGCGATTAACATAACCAAGCTGGTGCAAATGATTTTCACTGCTTGATTTGGACATTTTGAGTATGTTGGCTTTCTCCCACGTGTTATAACATTGAGTGTTCTCAATTAATGTCTCAGTTTGATCACTATCAACTTCAACTGGTCTACCCGACTGTGGAGCATCGTCTAGCAAGAAATCTCTAGCACAAAACTTCGCAAACCACTTTTGACACACATGTTTGATCAGTCACAGCACCTTCTCCATACACTGCACAGACCTTTTTTTGCATTTTGGCAGTGTTTTTACGTTTCTTGAGATAATAAAGCACAGTATGGTGAAAATGTTGCTTTTTTTCTTCCATCTTTAATAGTAAAATGGCTACACAAAAATGCACCAATTTTGATGAGTCTGTTTTTAAACGCATGCTGATATGACAGCTGTTACATCAATCTAACAATTTTTTTTTTTTTTTTTTTTGCGGTTCCCCGGCCCCTCACTGTTGTGGCCTCTCCTGTTGCGGAGCACAGGCTCCGGACGCGCAGGCTCAGCGGCCATGGCTCACGGGTCTAGCCGCTCCGCGGCATGTGGCATCTTCCTGGACCGGGGCACGAACCCGTGTCCCCTGCATTGGCAGGCGGACTCTCAACCACTGCGCCACCAGGGAAGCCCACAAAATTGTTTTGAATGAAGTTAAAAGACAACTTAGTGCTACTAGAGCCATCTTATGGAAAAAAATGAACGAACCTTTTGGCCAACCCAATAGTTCAGTACTAGAAAAAATATGTAAAAAACAATTTAAAAAAACACATCTCTATTGTACTCTTCATTATGGACGAAAAAAACGCTGCTTAAATTTAAATTCCTTTTTTCCTAAGAAAAACTTCTTTTGTGAAAGGTTTTGCAAAATATGTCCCTATTTCAAGCAGTGACAATGGAAAGGGTGAGTCATTCAAATGTGCTCCCCTCCTTCCCAGCCACCATCACAAATGACCTTATCAAAAACAAGCACAGGCTGGCAAGGTAACATCCAAACACAATGGTTTTTCAACAGCACCAGTAACGCCAAACTATAACTTAAATTTACTGTAGAAAGGTAATATATTTCAGAACTGAGTATTTTGGCTATTAAAGAAAAATGCCATATATTAAAATCCCATTAAATGAAAGTAATCAAAAATAAAATTTACTTACTTTAGCGATCTGCAGCAACACAATGCAGTGTTTAATTGATTCTACCATGCTCTATAAAAACAAAACACTGATTTTAGGATCTTGCCCCATATGGCCATACAATGCTAAAACTTAAAATATAAAAGTCAGTTCAAATATACAGGGTTTAAGTCTATTCTACATAAAAAATACCCTCTCTGGATTTCCAGTGGGTTCTAACATGCTGGTAGTATCAAATGAAATTATCATTAGCAATTCTATGAATTGTTTGGAAATACCAAAAAATTGTTAATTTATACTGAATAACATCTAAAGGGTCTTTCAACAGTTCAAACATAAAGTGATGTGAATTTGATTAACTTCCAAATTCTTAGATCGTCAGCAGGCTATCCCAATGTAAATTCCTAAAACGTCTGTCTATTCAAGACTTTCATGGAATTATGGAGTAAAGGATCCTATCAAAATATTGGTGAACCTGGAATACTACCATGTCTGTTTTTAAAATGCTTTTATCAAAATACAAATCTTATTAGTAGCCCATTATATAATGTCAGAAGGCCAGCACATCAGAAAACTCAAATCACAATATATTTAATTATAAAAAAGAATATACATTGTGCATGGATGAAACCTTTTATCCAAGCGTCTCAAACAGACAAGACCAGAAACAGATAAAATGGCACACGAAGTCAATTCAGTTAAAGGGATTATTCTATTCACTTAAATTCCTTTAGATGATAATAAAATCCTTAAACACCCTTGTAAAAATGCACAAAAATTAAAAACTCAACTGCTCTTATTAATAATAGCAGCTTGAAATAGAAACATTTTACAGCACTTTCTAATGCAAAGCCAGAGTTTATCAAACATATAACTTACATTTGTTGTCTCTTTGAGAGTTTCAATTTTCTGTGAAAAATAATAAATTTAAACAGAAATTATCAGAAACACAAAGAGGTAGCATTGTTGTTTTTTACTGGTTAGTCATTTAAAGAATTTTACCAAAACGTACTCTTTACTCTAAATCAGTTCAGGCAGGTTGGGGAGTGCTTTTGGTTAAACTTTTTAATTTAAATCAAACATTTAAATAAAAAATTCAGACATTTTATGGATTATATCCTCAAATAAAATTCATGTGATTCAATTCAAAATTTGTAAGAATAATATAAAACATTCTTATCCCTTACCTGAAAACCATTTTTGTTTTTTCTATAGGATTCGCTATGTGATTTTAAAATGCTTATTTTAGAATCACCTTAAACTTTGCAAAGTTGTTTAAAAAATGACATGAGACTAAATTCCAAAACTAAGAAGGTGAGCTAAACATGAGTTACTACTATTACCAAGTGTAAAAGAGACAAATGCAAGGCTATGGTTAACAGAAATGCAAAAAAATAAATGATGCTGCATCAGGAAATCTAGTCAAGGAGAAGAAAAACGTTAATTGAAAAAAAGAAAACAATATTCAAACTACAAAGTAGTTGTCAGAAACCCAAAGGGAGGAACTATAATTAAAGCAACATTCATTTTGTTCCCTCATGTGTGGCTTCTGGTTTATTTTGAAATTTTTGCTGGTTGCTTTATTAATATCTGAAGTGACCACATGTAAATTTAATAAAATAACTTTCAATCTTCAACATATGATACTTGAAGAGGAAGAACTTATTCCTAAAGGTGGTACTTACAAAAAGGGTATCATAATAAAATTTTCTGTGTTACTCTTTTGTTCAATTATGAAACATTACCAGAAATTCACCAGAAAACTCCACTTGAAATCTATATGGCATACTATCATAACAGGTCAACAGTACTATTATAGTAGTCAAAACACCGAGGTCCTTCTATTACTTCTCCAAAAGGCTCTTGGTTTCAAAAATTTTTAAGTCAAAATCATGATTATAGAAGTTACCTTTCTCTGTTCATCATCTTTGCAGTTTTGAAGTTTGTCATCAAAAAGCTACAGGATTAAGAAAAAAATGATTATAGTATCAAGCCTTTACTACATAGTATACATTTACTAAGCAAAGAAAAGCAAACATATTTCTTCCAGGGGTGGTTTATACATGCATTAAATGTATAATTAATGTTTACTAAAATACAAGATAACACACATTTTTTCAAGGCATTGTTATCAAGTCAGATTCTATTGAACTATTTTAAACAGTCAAGATCAATTACTCTGGTGGAATCACAAGCAAAAGAAAACATATGACTTTAAGAACTTAAAAGATCAGTTCAAACCTAAGTTTTTTCTGCCTTGTCATCCAAGTTTATCAACATTCCTTGTTCTTTCCAGGAGCTTTGCTTGTAATTAATTTTAAAGTGGGAGTTGAAGGAGACAATTTTAATAATGATGAACGAAGTAGAGAAGTAAACTCTCTCAATCCCCCAACTCCCCCAAAATGAAAAATGGCGTTAGAAATCGAGCCACTTAAAATTTACCAGTTTCACACAACTTTAAACAAAATATGAATCTAATCTTGTCTTATTTTCTTCTGATTATGTTTAGGTTAGCTTTAAAAACTACTGAAAAACCAGTAAGGGTTGTAAAGTAACATCAAGTAACTATTTTTACTCAAAATCAAGCTCAGTAACATTTACTACTTTATATAAATTCAATATATAATCGAATGCCATACCTTTAACTGTTCTATCAAGATTTGTAGGTAAGCATCAGCCTCCGTAAGTTTCTTATCAAAGTCTTGGACACTAGGAACAAATCCTGAATCCAAACCCTAGAGGGAAAAAAACTGCAATAAATCCCAGCAATGTCTAATACAAGACATCTCACTTTTCTAAATTAAAAATAGTACTTTTACATAAATAATAGGTCTGTTTAAATTATCTAAATTCTCTAAGAATAGTGGTACATCAATCTCCTTCATGAACTTCTAGCACTGTTCCCTGTTCATCAATTACATGTGCTGCTGTTCAAATTAGAATTTACCCTGCTTTTTCAGAATCATTTTCTTCTCTCCCAAAAGCCCCATAATGGGCTCTAAAGCAACAGTAATTTAGCTAAAGGAACATATACAAAACAACCTAGATTACCTCCTATTTCCCCCCTACTTTTTGTTCAGTTCAATCCTCCGGTCCCTTAATCTCAACTTCATATTCCCACTATTTAGTTCTCCTGTTCCCTAAACTACCTCATTAGCTCTGATGTTTTCCTCCTCCTCCCTTATTTAAAAAAAAAAAAAAGAGGAAAACTCAAAATTCTCACCTCCTCTAAGAGGGCCCTCCCTAAGTGAAAGTGACAACACTTCTGTCGTAAGTTCCCTACTCATTTTCACCCTTGTCATGAACACTACACTCTGGACACGGTGTAAATGTTTATTTATTTAGAGGGCCCACTTATTTCTCAGTTTAAGAGTCCAGCATGTGCATGTCCTACTTTTTGTACGCTAAAAATTTTAAGTTCCAAGAGCACGGGATTCCTATGTTTTAACTTTATTCCAAAGAAAGTTTTGCGTTCTTAATCATCTTTAACAGAAAAGTACATCAATCTTGAGTATAAAAGAGAAAATAGTCTGAGACTGAACAAGGCTACCATCTTGCCATACATATCTGCATGCCCAGAAGTCATGGAGTTAAACAGGGAAATAAGGGTCGGGAACCACTAATGTCACAATCACAACCCAACCACAAAACTCTGTACTAAATGGGTGAAATATAGTGCTTCAACATACCATACTTGACTTTCAATTGTTTTCTCTCCTGCCTTTTGCCAAAACGTGCTGATCATTTCACATTCCCCATTTTAGTCAACTGAGGCCAGAGTTCATTTTATATTAAACCAACACCTCATCTTTGCCTAACACTTTATCATTATTAAAGCACTTTCACAGCCATGATCTCAAACATCAGATTGAGACCGTATAGTATTATGGAAAAAACAATGGGTTGGCAAACCTGGTTTCTAATTGCAGCTCAGCCACTACCAAGATATTGCGTCTCTCTAAACTATTTTCTTACCTGCCAAATACAGGCATCTTCCTCCTACTATTAATAGTGTGGCAGCTATGACCTCTACTAAAGATTATAATTACTAACACTGTCAATTACTACTAGTACTATTGCTGTTCTTCCCAAACTAAAATTCAAATTCTTAATCAAAGCATTAAAAACCTAAGTCCACAACTAATCTTGTAATGCATTTTCTTTTTCAAATTCAAAGGCAAAAAAACTGCTTTTTTTTACATACATGTTGAGAAACTGCTTGAAATGAGTATTGAAAAACCCCTTTCCAATGAGAGATGTCATGTAAAAACAAAGTTTAAGAAAGAAAAATCATAATAAGCAGTATATGTAAAATCCAGATATATTTATAAAATTGTAGTTAAACATCTTCATTCTTAAAGATAACCCCAAAGACACCCTTTTAGAAACATTTACTATGTAGAGTATGATAATAAAAGACGTGGAAAAGAAAGGATAAATCCATCACATTCCAGAGATAGCACAGTACTGTACTAAGAAAGTAGGGAGTGATTTCTTTTCAGTGTTACAGTACCACAGGAAAATTGGAAGGCCTGCTTGGCTTCTTGTTTTGTTTTGTTTCACAGGGCAATATAACATAACTATCAATCATTTAACTATAAAACCCAGCTAAAATCAGCTAAATACATTGTTCTTGATAAATACTAAAAAGGTCAATGGCATATTCATAAATGAGTATAAAGGTGAAGGATCTAAATGAGAAAAAGTGATCTTCAAGAGTTTTCCCTCTTCTGAATCCATTTAGAACTACCACTATAGAAATCTAATTAATATATCCTTCTGAACAAGTCACTATATCCAATTTAAAATCCCCCAATAAATAAATGGAAAAAATTAGATTTATATTACTGAGATCTGAAATTAAGTCTAAATTAAGTCTTAAAAAACAACTCTTTGATGTTGCTATAATCATGTGACCCTCACCTTGGCTCTTTTGTCAGACCTGCCTCCCCCTAGATATCATCTTCTACAGTGGTCCTTTACCCTTAAAACACCACACATTGTAACATCCAAGTCAAAGATCTACTCAACAATCCATTTTTCTTTATGTAAGGTATAATGGGAGGTTTGTAACAACAGTTATTAGCTTAAAGTCCCAGAACTGGCCTAAAACTCCCTTGCACAGTAATCCGTAAGTCTTTGGTATACTTTAAAATAAAATCTACATATATAGTTTCCCCATCTTAAATCAATAAAATAACATGTATGCATTTATTACTACCGTGGACAAGCAACTGACAGTAATTAAACTGTTTTCTCAAGTCTTATAAGAATAATACACTAGAAGAAAATATAAGTTTTCACTACATATTGTGACTCAGTACACAGAATCAAGGCCACCTAGTCCAGCCTCCCACTCATATAAGTTACTTTTATAATGTCATTGAAAGTCATCTAGTCTTTGTCTGAGTATCTCAAGAGAAAAGGAACTCAGTACCTCCTAACATAAACTATTTCACAAAATCCCTTTAAAGTCATAACTATTCCTCTTTCCATTAAACATTTAAGATATAAGGCACTATACATATTCATATCCTTTTTAATGGAATTTTGTTTCAAAACAGGTCATAAAAATAGAATACAGTCCTCTACCATGTTGAGTGGTTTGTCTTCCTTTGAAAAGAACTCAGAACAGGCAGAACCTTTAAAAGAGTGTGACTTCATACTTCTTAGGGTGACACTTAGCTCTTGAGAACAAACTGGTTGGGAGTCAAGCAGATGTACGTTCTACTGCTCTGTACTTGCCTTTTTATCTAACACTTATCACATTTTATCATAATTAAATATTTAATTGATTGACTTCTCTGAAGGATTATAAACTCCGCGAGGGCAGAAACTGCCATTCATTCAGCACTATACCCCCGCACCTCGACTCCAGGCTAGCTCATTGTTGAGTGAATGTGTGTTGCACTGATTGTAGCTTCTGGCAACTGCTGATGCCATGATACCACTCTTCTCCATGACCACGTCTCCCTATATTTCCCCTGCCTTTCTGTTCTCTTTCTCCTTCTATTTTTCTACTCCCTCACTCCCTTTCTTTCCTTCTCTTTTGTCCTGCAGTAGCAACTGAAGTGGTTATGTTGCATTTTTGGCAATCTAGACCAAAGAGGTTGCTGCTCCCTAGTTTACTATATTGATGATCCATAGTTCCAACTTGATGATTTCTGTATGAATTCATTTAAAGTTTAAACTAAACATGACTATTATAGAGAAATAGAGACAAAATGGTCTGTGATGTAAAAAAAGTTAAATTAGAAGAAACTCAATAGAAATTAAACCATAAAATTAGAAATCTATGTAAAGAAAAAAACCCCACTTATGTGGTGAGTATGCTAAAAAACAAAACAGTGTCAGTTTGCAAGAGTAATTTGCTAATTAAAGAAAGCTAAAGTATGTATATGAAGTCAAGAGTAACACATAATTCTGTATCAATCAAGACCTATGTATCCAGATTAAATATATATATGTATATGTATATATAGAGACAGACATTTGGCCCAATTTAAGGGGAATTTCAAATATAATATCTAGAATGATAGAAGAATATTAAACTGCCTCAAAACTGTATGTAGGTACTTCCTACTATCTAATACTTATGTTGAACAGCATCACTTTTCTCAGAAGGTACTTCAAAGCTAACAAATGTCAGCAAAATTAAATGAATTTCTATCAATACTTTAATCGGGACATTAAACACTATTTATATTTTATACATACACATAACTGAATACTTTACCGCCATTAAAAAGAAGAGTATTAAAAGGGATATCTTTAATACTTTCTGAAGTACGTATGAATTATACTTCATATGTAGCTACTTTGGAGAGACACTCTTAGTAAAACAGTACAAGAGGCAATTTTTGAGGCAAGGAGTAAAAGCTTTTAAAGTAATTCCTGCTGACAAAGGAAGAGTAATGAATAGTGGAGGTAAGGTGGGAAAAGGTGGTTTAAGGTCTTCTTGAGGTCAGAATCAGGAAATAAGAAAGTTAGGAGTAATTTAAGGAACTGAGAAGAAAAATGCAGAACAGGAAGGGCTATGGCTGAATAACACTGTAAAAAGAAATTCACAAATGAGTAATTATTTTCATATCAAATCTTATTTCACAGCAAAAACTTAAGGGACTAAGTACCCTACACTCAGTGCTTTCTCCTATACAGGACAAAATAGTATATAATAAAAATACGTTGTGAAGAGAGAAATACAGAAATTATTCCACATAAGTCTCATAGAAAAGTTCAGAATAACAAGAAAACAAAATAAGTTATCAGTAGTAGAACTGTAAAAGGGAATAACAGTTTAAAAATTTAACAAAGGAAAAACACCAAAGAAAACAAGACTCCTAATGAAAAATAAATGGCATAAATCCAGACAAAAGTAGATGATTTTTAAAAATTAGCAAAATACACACCCTATAAATAAAATAATAAAAACTCTGCAGAAATGTTGTTTTGATTAAATAGAAGAGTATTTGGAAAGTTTATGTTCACAATTAGCAATTTGAGATGACATGCATCACAGATACGCTTTCATCCAATGAAAGAAGTATAGGGCATACTTACAATTGAATCACTTACAATTATTTTTGAAAATTCAAGAACTGGAGAGATACCAGAAGACTGGAAAAAAGCAAGTGTGGTACTGATCTTCCATAAAGGTAAGGAAAAGAGAGAATAGAAAGTTACTATGCTGTGCGTCTGACATCAATAATTAATTAAAGGAATTATAAGAGAAACATCTGTAGCTATACAGAGGAAAAGTAGGTACATGAGCAGCAAGTGGCAAGTTGAAAAATAAACAGATAAATAAACATTATGCCATACTTAATGGCTTTTCTGTTCCTTAGAAACTTATTAGCAAATTAAGTTTTTTGAGAAATGACACCATTTTCTCTCCTTACCAAATGACTCAAAAGTTGCTTTAATGATGAAAAAAGTATATTAAAGAAGCCAAAAATATTAGTAAGACCATCATTTTATGTGGGGTATACTAACATGTGATTTCCTTGGATTACTGAAAATTTGGAAACATTTATAATCTGCTGTCTCCGAGGTTTACTCACTTCAGCTAAAGTAAAACAGAATTTAGAGATATAGAGAAGTTCTGAGAGTAAGAATTTCCCCTATTTTTAACGCTAAAGAACACTCAACTACCAATTCATTTGGAGTAAAGATTAACAATTCAAAAACATCTATAAAATTGAGCCTATTATTAAACTCTTTACTCCGATGTAACTTCAGGAAGGTATTTTCCATCTAAGTCAATGTCCTGATAATCTAAGGCTCCAAAATAGGGTCTCTATTATCAAAATGGTAGCTATAGCTATCTTATCAACAACTGTTTAGGTACCCCAAGAATGCCATAAAAGGTAAGGCCTTTTTCCATAGTTCTAAATGAACATTTCTAACACCATGGATTCACCACGGATGCACAGTATAGTAATTTTTTCCCAGAGTATTAGGTCCTCTGCTAGATATTTTATATTATTTCTTATTTCATTATTATAACATACATAGTAAGGTAAATGGATATTAACTCTATTTCATAAGTGCTTTCCCAAATCATCCAGCTGGGTTTTTTTTAATTGAGATTTCAACCCAGCCCTTTGATTTCAAATCCATTACACTTCTCTATTAAATCACAATGATATTTGAAAAGAATTCATGGCATAAGAGACTAAAATTTAATCTAAAAAATGCCTGAAGGAGCCTGGTATACCAAAAATGAACACCAGCTTTAAGGTCAGACTGATCTAGTTTTAAATCCTGAATCTGCAAGTCCCTAACCAATTACCTACATGATCTGGCCAAGTTACCTTCTCTACCTCCTTTTCCTTATGCAGGGATGGACACAATAATAAACCACTCAAAGTTGTTGGATAGACAAAATGAAAGAATATGCATAAAGTAACACAGTAGTGGGTGTTCTATTTCCTCTCCACAATGTGGAATTGAAAATAACCAGGATTCACCACTGTATCCAAGGCCCTAAGCTAGTGCCTAACAGACAGAAAAGGTCCTCAGTGAATATTTGATGGATTAAAACCAAAATGAATTAACAACTAGGTAATACACAAAACATACGCAATTTTAATAGAGAAGTATAATCAAGAAAAGGATACAAGCGTAAGTTAAACTGTATTTAACATTTCTTTAAAAAAGGAATACAAGCAGTAAGCTGATGAACTCAAGAAAATAAATAGTAATAAAAAAGGTATGAAGAACAGACAAACAAGTGATAAAATACAGTCTTGCAAAACAGATCAAAAACAAAATTCCCTATAAGATGTTCAGAAAAGTATCAGGTATTATGCCTGAACCACAAAAGGTAAACTGTACTCAATTATTACCTTGGTACCAAAGAGTCAAACAATATAAAGAAAGCCCCCCTTTTCCATAAAATAATCTGATTTTTGAAAATCCGTTAGTTCTTTGAAAAATAAAATTGTTTTTATCTTTAAATTTACAAAGAAAATAGCTTCTCTTAAGAAAAAACAACACAAAACAAATCTGAATTGCTCACATACTTGGGACAGAAAACAGCTGCCTTGTCAAACAGGAATCAGGTACAGACACCGGTGCCAAAATTCCTTAGCTTTATTATAACTCTTAGCACAACTGCTTACTCTTCATGATCTCTCTTCATCTAATACTGACAGTGTTAGGTAACCTTTTGACTTACAGAACAAAACACTAATATTGATTCCATAAAGTGATTTGGCTACTCAAACAACTGCACAGGAAAGGTTTGGGATTTGTACCATTTTCCTCTATTTAAATCACTGACAGCTTGTCTTTCCAAATGACTCTCCCAATTTATTCAGTAAAGTCATATGGAGCTTCCCTGGTGGTGCAGTGGTTAAGAATCCACCTGCCAAGGCAGGGGACATGGGTTCGAGCCCTGGTCTGGGAGGATACCACAAGCTGTGGAGCAACTAAGCCCGTGCATCACAACTACTGAGCCGGCACTCTACAGCCCGTGAGCCACACTACTGAGCCCACGTGCCACAACTACTGAAGCCAGCGCGCCTAGAGCCCGTGCTCCCCAATGAGAAGCCACCACAATGAGAAGCCCACGCACTGTAACAAAGTAGCCCCCACTCACCACAACTAGAGAAAGCCCCATGTGCAGCAACGAAGACCCAACACAGCCAAAAATAAATACATAATAAATAAATAAATAAATAATATTGAAGTCATACGAAAAGTTATTGCTAAAAGTAAATAAAACAAACAAAAACCTGAAGTTTGTAAACTGCGTGACTTTTACCCTAGTTTGTCTGGGATATCCCTAGTTATGTCTGTTGTATCAACAAAATTATTAGCAGTCTCCTTCACTCTCAAAGTGCCCCAGTTTGGACAATAAATTATATGTTCTCTCTCTATATAAAGGTTGTAACTAGCATTTTAGAGATATAAAAGTCTGGAAGGCATACAGGATTGCCTCGAGATTTCAGAATGCAGCAAATTACTTTTAAAAAAATCTAAAATGAAATATGAGTTTACAGCCTCTGAATGTAGAAAGCAAATTACAAACGTAAAATAAACACCAGAATTCAAGTCAATTAATACTGGTTGAGGGCTTACCTTATTCTAGATAAATAGAGACATGAACAATAAGGAAGTTACATTTCGAAAAGTTATTTTATTCACACACATGCACGGCACACACACACACCTGAAATACAACACATGAAACAAAACACATGAGATGCAGATGTTATTTCTAGGGAGTGCGATTGAGAAAGAGGGGCATTTAAGACAGGGACTCTTGATTTTTACTTTATACATTCATGATGTCTGATTTTTAAAAGTATCTATTTACTTAAATTCAAAAACTTTATGTAAAAAGTATTCAGAAACTGTGCAGGTTATAAATATGTTTCAAAAATTTTATAACTGTTTTAGCTTGCAAAATCATCAGCATTATTATTTTAAAATTATCTACCAAACCCTAAAATGACTTGAGAGAGTAAATTTGGCAACGCTGAAGCTGCTCAGATACACCTTTCCAAGCAAAATAAAATACAGCATAAAAAACTTATAACATTATTTACAGATAAAGTACAAACTAGCAAAAACAAAAAAACCCATGCACTTGAAAATTAGCAATCACTGCTATACTGGAATAAATGCTGAGAAGAAAAATGGCCAGTAAAACAAAGCAGAATACCTAATTTTCTTCCCACATCCTTCCTGCCAATTCCATGGTCATGAGTCAACATTCAAAAAAGCAAACTCATAAAAAACAAAAACACCTACTACATGACCCCCCCAACAAAGCACTGTTTGACCATGTGGTTTTGGCAATGAGCCAAAGCTTTTCTTTTTCACATACTGGTGGGTCAAGCTACTGACAGTATCTTTTTTAAAATTAAAAGTCTTGGGTTAAGTCATTCCAGGATCTTAAATAAGCTCTGAGCTGCTTACTAGAGGGGAGGCAAAAAATACATTCTTCCCCTTCCCAACCTCAGATTACTGCCTGTCACTCAGCTTCACAGCATTTTTTTTTAAACATCTTTACTGGAGTATAATTGCTTTACAATGGTGTGTTAGTTTCTGCTGTATAACAAAGTGAATCAGCTATACGTATACATATGTCCCCATATCTCCTCCCTCTTGAGTCTCCCTCCCACCCTCCCTATCCCACCCATCTAGGTGGTCACAAAGCACTGAGCTGCTCTCCCTGTGCTATGCAGCTGCTTCCCACTAGCTATCTATTTTACATTTGGTAGTGTATATATGTCCATGCCACTCTCTCACTTCGTCCCAGCTTACCCTTCCCCCTCCCCGTGTCCTCAAGTCCATTCTCTACGTCTGCGTACTTATTCCTGTCCTGCCACTAGGTTCACCAGGACTTTTTTTTTTTAAGATTCCACATATATGTGTTAGCATATGGTATTTGTTTTTCTCTTTCTTACTTCACTCTGTATGACAGACTCTAGGTCCATCCACCTCACTACAAATGACTCAATTTCGTTTCTTTTTATGGCTGAGTAATATTCCATTGTATATATGTGCCACATCTTCTTTATTCATTCATCTGTTGATGGACACTTAGGTTGCTTCCATGTCCTGGCTATTGCAAATAGTGCTGCAGTGAACACTGTGGTACATGACTCTTCTTGAATTATGGTTTTCTCAGGGTATATGCCCAGTAGTGGGATTGCTGGGTCATATGGTAGTTCTATTTTTAGTTTTTTAAGGAACCTCCATACTGTTCTCCATAGTGGCTGTATCAATTTACATTCCCACCAACAGTGCAAGAGGGTTCCCTTTTCTCCACATCTTCTCCAGCACTTATTGTTTGTAGATTGTTTGATGATGGCCATTCTGACCCGGTGTGAGGTGAGGTGACACCTCGTTGTGGTTTTGATTTACATTTCTCAATGATTAGTGATGTTGAGCATCCTTTCATGTGTTTGTTGGCAATCTGTATATCTTCTTTGGAGAAATGTCTGTTTAGGTCTTCAGCCCATTTTTGGATTGGGTTGTTTGTTTTTTTGATATTGAGCTGCATGAGCTGCCTGTATATTTTGGAGATTAATCCTGTTAGTTGCTTCATTTGCAAATATTTTCTCCCATTCTGAGGGTTGTCTTTTCGTCTTGTTTATGGCTTCCTTTGCTGTGCAAAAGCTTTTAAGTTTCATTAGGTCCCATTTGTTAATTTTTGTTCTTATTTCCATTTTTCTAGGAGGTGGGTCAAAGCTTCACAGCATTTTGAACAGCAAAAACTCTCACTGTTTTCAAGGGTCCACCAAAAATGGAAGTTTTAGAAAGTTTTATGCAAATCTGCTCTACATATAATGAGGGAAAAAAATCACATTAAACACATGAATTCTTAAGCTGAATGTTTTAATAGTTCAAGTTTTGAAATAACTGCAGAATTCTCATACTCATTCATAATACTTGAAAATTTGATTACGAAATGTTTTCACAAACAAAACCTAATATATTCCTCTAACAAAACTGGATCTCGGGCTTCCCTGGTGGCGCAGTGGTTGAGAGTCTGCCTGCCAATGCAGGGGACATAGGTTCGTGCCCCGGTCCGGGAGGATCCCACATGCCGCGGAGCGGCTGGGCCCGTGAGCCATGGCCGCTGAGCCTGCGCGTCCGGAGCCTGTGCTCCGCAACGAGAGAGGCCGCGGCAGGGAGAGGCCCGCGTACCACACACACACAAAAAAAAAGACAAAAAAAAAAACTGGATGTCTCTACGTAGGAAAATATAACAAACTGAAAATGAAACACCCAAGGGAAGTTAAATGATAAGCTAATCAGGCCAACAGACAATCAGTACTAAATGGCTTATTTCTCACACAAAACAACCAATCAGAATAGAACAAAAACAACAACCCTGAATTGGAAAGAACAGATTCTGTAACTGGTTTGGCATTTATCCCTTAAAAATCATATATGCTGAAGCAGTTTTTGTATATCTAATTTTAGCTGCCAGTGAACATCAAACAGAAGGAAACAGGTTGTTTTTGCTAAGGCTGTTAAAAGTACAGTACAAAATTACCCTGATTTATCCTGATTACGCTAATTGTTGTCAGAAATCTATCAAAATAGTCTAAAATATGATTAGACTATATGCCCGACAGGACAGGACTCTTTTTGTTCTCTACTGTATCCCCCAGGCTAGTGTTTGGTTTCTAGCAAATGCTCAATAAAATGTTTGTAAATGAATGAAGAAATTCTGAAATGTACCTACCTGTTAGGATTTAAACATAAAAAAACAATCAAATAAGTTCTTGCAGATTATAAACCAGAGTGCTCAGGAAAAAAATCATAAATAACATTTAATTATTCTTAATGATTTATTACAAGTATGGATGCTGAAAATTTTTAAGGCTAATTGAAAGTTTTTAAGAAAAGAGAAATTGAACAGGAGGAAAGACACTGTACCACCCAGGCAGTACAAGAAGCAAGACCAGCTGAGCAACTGAAACAAACTTCTAGAAACTCATTCTCTCCCACCAAGTCTCATGAGCACAGTTTTATACATACTACTCTGGGCTTAGAATTCAGTGTTACAGTAATGGTTTATTCCCTGGGTGTTTTTTACGACTACGACAACATTGTGCTGGATGCTTTGGACATGCCAAGATGAAGCAGATACAGATCGCACCCTAAGAGTTTCAAATGTGTAGCAGGAGATAAAAATCTGTCTACAAATAACTGATTCAAGCATGGTAGATTAAGCGTTATGAGAAAGATACTAAGAGATTCAAAGGAGAAAGTTAAGGGGGATGAAAAAAGCTTCACAGAGGTAGCATTTTAGAGTGTAGGATTCTGACAGAGACGGGGAGGGGAAAATTATTAACAGCAGTGGGCAAGGGCAGGAAACATCATAATCAGATGGGATTTTTGAACTCTTTAACCAAGTGACTAGAGAAATGAGGGCAGGGTTAAGCAAACTAACAAGGGATGCTGAGGTACCCAAGAATTAGGAACAGCAGGAAGCCTTCACCACTCCCAAGCCTGAAGGAACAAGGAGTGAAACAATGTAAATCCAAGTAGGCTCAAAGGACACTCTACTTGTAGCCACTGCTACAAATGCATGGAAGCAGAGAAAGAGCAAGAGGAATAAATACACCAAAGCTTCTCTCTTTTCTTCCTTCTATCTTCCATCCTCCCATTGGCTAAACCCTACAAGAAGCCAGAGGATAAAGAACTCCAGATGACACAGGCTGTAAAGGTCAGCCTCCTGAAGCAGGGAGTAGAGAGGGGCATAGAATGAATCTGCAGGAAAATGGAGAATAACCAGAAAAGCCATCTTCCCAGACTCAGGAACCAGTATATAAGCACAAAGAGAGACTGGAAAGCACAAGGAATCCAAATAAGGAATGATATTCTCTGGGAGAAGTATGTAAGATGCTATTTTTCAGATCTGGGTACTGAATCTGAAAGGAAACCAAAATTAGTGCCTGAACTGGAAAAATTACTGGGACTTGGAGAGTGAGGTGAGCAGTGAATGAATAGCGGCATCAGAGTAGCACTCCAGTTCTCTCTAGAGCTAATAAAAGAGCAAGAATCATAGGCTGTAGTCCTAGTTATTCTAATCTCTAACTGTGTGACCTTGGCCAAGTCACTTGTCTTCTCTGAAACTGTTTTCTCCATTATAAAAATAGGTAGAAGCCAAATTAAAACTTTAAGATCCCTTCCAGTTCTAAGATTCTGTGAAGCCCGTATATCCAGGTAAATAACCATATATTCACCATGTGAATAAATACCTCACCATACTGGAAAAACCTGGGGTCCACTTACTTTCTAAAAAAATTAATTTCATTTAAATAAAGACAGTAAGAACTTACAGGTTGTAACTGCAGCCAGGTCCTCCACCGTAGGACAACAAATGTTAAAACACAAGCAAAAATTTAGTGTAACCTTGAAACTGAATGAGGAAGACTAATGCAAACAGATTTAAAAACATGCTCTGGAATGCAGAGAATGCAAAGCAACAACAGAGTAAGCAGAATAACTTGGTTGAAGTGGCACATTTCAGAAAAAACAAAATTAGCTGCTCAAGTCAATATAGCAAAGAAGCAAAGTTCTTAAAGGTGTTTCCAGAAATAAATGAACTCCAGTGTGGAAAGGGCTACAAGTATCTCCCCCGTCCCACAACACACACAGAGCAACCATTACCTTTCCTTCATAACACAAATATCCATTGAACATCTGTTATGTGCCAGGTACTATCAGTGCCTTCAAAGGGCATCTTTAAGGACAATACAGATAATAGCAATTATAGTTAATCATTACCTAATCTTCTGGAATGAGATCAGATTTCACCCCTTCTAAGCAGTCTCCCTGACTTCTCTAGCTTTTTCCTATGATACTAACTACTACAGAACCAATTTGTGCTGGTACTGCTGCTAGTATTCTTTCAACTATATCAGAGGTCATGTAGGTTGGGGGAGGAGGAGTTTGCCTGGAAATCTGCTCACCATCTGTAACATTATTTCTAAACATTTTCTCCAGTCCTGTCTCTCAGGTGTGACAGCAACCAGGGAGCTTGGTGACTTAGCAAACATTTCTAACTCACAGGGATAAACCCAGCTCCAGTACAGTGAGCCAAAGGATGCACACTTAGGACATGATTAAGCCACATATTCTGATCATTTAATGAGGACCCACTAAGCACCCACAATGTGCCAAGCACTGGACTAGGGGCAAAGGCCCTAGGAATAAAGGAGGTTAGAGTCTAATCCAAGAATCAGATATGTGCACAGAAATTTATAGTACAGAGTATGAACAAAGTGCTGTAGTAGCACGTGAAGGACAATAGTAATTCTAACTTGCTCTGCCTGAAGGAAGGAAGACATCAAAGAAAAAGTAACATGCAAACTGTATGTCAAAGGAAGAAGTGGAGATTTATCACTTGATTGAACGCTAAGCAATTATAATTCTAATCAAGAGGGAAAGGCTGTGACTGGACCAAGAGCTATGAGAGGCTATGCCATGTTCCAAATGGTTAACAGCTCACAGTGCTAGAGTAGATGCCTTGGGTAGGCCGCCTGCAGCTGAGTCCACACTCAAGAATGATAAATTAGGACCAGGTTCTGAAGGGCCTTAAAGAACATTCCCAGCATCTGGGCTTTGGCAAGGGGGAGCCAAAACAGACTTTTAAGCACAGCAGTAACTTAGTGGGATCTGACTGTGGATAAAGAGTATGGGTAGAGGGAGTCTAGAGACAGGGAGACTAGTTAGGTTTTGCAAAAGTCTAGGTGAGATGATGAGGGCCTGAATTAAAGCATTATCAGGTGGAAAAAAGAGGCCAAATCCAAGAGACATTACTAAGGCAAATTTAACAGGACCTGGTGACCGGACATGGAAAATATGGGAGATGGAAAATGGCTTTAAATGACTAATTGCCTGTGTGTGGTGGAACTACAATTAATTAAAATACTTCGGGAGAGGTACTTGGCTTAAACACATTTTCAGCCTAAGCACTATTCTTTCAAACATAATATTTGTTTAAACCTTTACTGGAAGATCTTCCTAAATATAATTTTAGGCCAAGTACATTATAGTACACATAAAAACTGTCTTTTTCTATAGAATCCCCATAAACATCAGTTCTTACTCAACACTATAAAGTTTAGATACTGATAGAACTCAATATATCCTAAGGGACATCTCAGAATTTCCTTTTAGAATAAAAGCCTGATATCTTTTTTCTCAAGCAATAGACTGCAAACTATGCAAATGCCTGATTCTCCAATCAGCAGAATATGGTTGTATCACAATGCTCTTTACTGGCTGAACCAAACTTATCAACTGGGGAGGGTTCAGTGGTTAGATTATTACTGAATCCAATCTTTCCACACTAAAGGGGGAAAAAAAAAACCCCAACTAGGACTTTGGAAACATCAAAATGGATGTGACCAACAGTCACTGCAGCCTAATATTTACTGAAGGGCACTTCAAGTAAAATGTCATCTCTGTCAAAACCAAACTCAGGACACTTTGAAAACAGATCCAGCTTCTCTGTTTTCTAATTTCCCATTTAAGTTCTCCAGACTAAAAGTCTGATTTTTAGTGGTTTTTATCTTCCCTGGGCTAGGAAAGGTAATAGGTATTTAATTTAAGTTGCTGGCGTACACAAAAAGTGAAAAATATTTTAATTTTAAGTAAATGAGAGATGTTAACACTATTCATTAAAGAGCTTCATCACAAACTCAGTTCAATAAAGGCAATGTTCTGAGAGATGACTCACAGTGGATGAGAATTTCCAACTTAAAGCTCATTACAAAAACTCTTAAAACTGCAACTACTATTTCAAGATCTCTCCCACCTTCTCCACTCAAAACTAGGAGAAATAATTACTTGATTTCTTTTTGATTTCCTGAACACAGATAAAAGTAAACGGTTTAATCAACAAGCAAAGCCAAATGTTAACTTCAAATTAGCAAAAATTAGTTATCTTGATCAATACATCTCTCGCTCTTTCATAACAAAAATACTTGTGTAGTAGGAATGCAGCGAAAAATGCATGATTCAAACATACTTCCTGGTCTACTGCTTATATTCAATATTCCATAACCAAGCTTACTGAGAACCTAAACCCTTCCCTGCAGTTTTTACGAGAACCCCCTACAACTATTCCAAAGTTTTCACTATTTTTGCACAAGCTACCCAAAAAGCATAAACCACCTGCCTCCCCCTTCTCCACACTCACACTCACAAATAATAGCACCCATAATTATTACACACAAAAATACTGGGCCAGACAAGAACGCAGAGCCAAAACTGAAACAACAGAAAATGTTTGGCCCGCAACTGGAAATTCTATTAATGGGCAACTGGTCAAACTTAGGCTTTCACATTAAGAGAAAGTTTAACTCTTACGTTTAGTATCTTGAGACAGCTTTCGAAAGGAAAACAGAGTTCCACGAAAATGAATCGACAAAGGGGAAGCGATTCTCTCCAGACTGGTTTGGTGGCGAATGACTTCTCAGTAGTACAGAATTAGGCCCCTAGCCTCTGCCTCCAACCATCCCGGCGGAGGAAGTGAGGAGAGTCCCAGAGAAGAGAGGGCTCGGGCGGCCACGTCGTCCTACTCACCCCAGGGCGCGGCGGGAAGGAGGCAGGGAGAGAACGACATTCGCGCCCACGGCCCGGGCAGGCAGCAGGGTCCCTGGGGACTCAGGGGTGGGAGCCGGCCCCTCTCCCAGACCCTCCGGGTCTACTCACTCCGCAAGCAGCCGTCAAGAAAGCCATTCGCCAAGGCCCCCGCCCTCTGTGCCTCCAGGGGAGGGAGCCGAGGGCTGCTTCCGGGCACCCCCTCTTCTCCTCCCTCCGCCGGATCACCGGGCTGACGCGCAGTCGGTCCGGTCAGCTTCAGCCGGTCCCCCGGGACAGCCCCTCTTCCCCTACTCCTGCCCCAGGCCTAGGGGCCGCCCCGATTGGCTGGCCCTGCAGCCTCCTGGCAAAGAGGCCCCTGGCGATTGGCCATGGGTCACCTGCTGAAAAGGAGGTGAGTGGCCGACGATTGGCAGTTAGGCCAATTTTGGGGTGGAGAGGCAGGAGGGGCCGCCCGCAGCGGGCGAGCATCCGGAGAGCCCGGCTCCCCTGCCGCTTCCTCGCTGGGCCCAGGGCTCATCTCGGGGCCCGGGCCTGCTCCCACGCTCGGACCTGTGCCTCGGGACACGCGGCCGCCCCGGCACGCCAATGCAGCCCGCAGGAAAGGAAGCTCGTGGCTCGAGGGAGCTCAGCTAGGCTTCGAGGCTTCGGGGCTTCGGCCCCGGAGATTCCCATAGGGTGGCGACTGGGGAAGGACTCGGTCACAGACGTAAACGTGCTGCACCTACACCCACCCGCTGCTAGCTCGACATCCAATATTTTGGCAGCTGTGCAGCCAAGTTTCATCTGGATAACTGCTCTTGCCTACTTCCGAAAAGTTGTGTTTGTGTCACGAGGCGGGGGAGGAGGAGATACTATATCAATACACAAAAGCAGGGGTACCTGTTTTATTTTATTAATCCAGGGAAACACTGGGCTTGCTGTTGTGACACAGCTCCATAAGGAATGTAGGTGGCTTGTGAAGATGCTTCAGGAATCCAAATGGCATAACTTCAAATTAGATGGAAAGTTCGGACTTTGAGGACCTCAGCAGAGAACCATCCAAAATGCAGGAAATCACAGACGTAAATAAATGACTGACTTACTGACCTGGAGGACAATTACCTTCTGCTTTTACTATTTTTTCCTTATGGTTATTTATATACCTGTAATTCTACTAAACTAAGCATCTAATTAATTTTTGTAGCTCTACTGGTAGCCCCTACAACTAGCATATTGTACACTGCACATAAGGCTCAATAGATGCTTGCTGCACTGTGTTAAAGATCCCTTAAGTTTTGTTTTATGCAATTTTTTTCAAAACGTCCAATACCAAATGCACTCTCTTCTTCCCGCACCCCCTTCCTCAAAAGCCGGGTCCTCTTCCAGTCCTCCCTGTATCAGTAAATGAAAACCACTACCATCCACTCGATATGCGAACCATAAACCTGGCAGTCCTTGACACTTTCTTCATTCCACATTCAATCCATCACCACGTTCTGCCATTTTTACCTCCTGAATACAATCTCAGTTCTACCCCTCTCCATCACCACCACTCAATTACAGGTCCCAGCCTCTTGAAACAATCTCCTTAGTAAAGTAGTCCTGCTTCTTAAAGCTCCTCCAATTCACCCTCAACACTATGGCCACAGTAGTTGCTTTCCAAAACCAAAGTCATGACTCCCATTTCACCCCACCCAGCCCCATTAAAGAACTTCAACTGCCTTCCATTGTGTTTAGGATACAACTCAGCATTCAGCAATGGTGTGCAAGGTTTAGCCCTACCTGCCCTTCGCTCCATCTTAACACCTTCCACTCCCTCAATTTCTGCACTCCACACAATGGCCTTTTTCATGTTTCTTCAATTTGCCTTGGACCTTCTAACCTCAGGGCCTTGGCACACGGCCCCTGTGGTTACTTTGTCTTTTACACTGTCCCCTTGAAACTAATCCCCCCCCTTCACTTTTTAAAAAATATTTATTTATTTAGTTGTGCCGGGTTTTAGTTGCAGCAGGTGGGTTCCTTAGTTGTGGCATGTGAACTCTTTGTTGCGGCATGTGGGATCTAGTTCCCTGAACAGGGATCGAACCCGGGCCCTAGGCATTGGGAGCTCGGAGTCTTAACCACTACACCACCAGGGAAACCCCAATCCCCACCCTTCACTTAATTTACTTCTACTCATCATCATTTCCTCGCTGCCTATGTGAATTCTTCCTATTTTATGCTCTCATAGCCCATGCAACGCTCCTTTATAAAACTTATTACAGCTCCAGTAAGTCCCCTACATACGAACGAGTTCCGTTCCGAGAACGTGTTTTCAAGTCCAATTTGTTCGTAAGTCCAACAAAGTTGGCCTAGGTACCCAAATAACACAATCTGCTATATAGCACTGTACTGTAATAGGTTTATAATATTTTTCACACAAATAATACATAAAAAACAAACACAAAAAATAAAGAAAACATTTTTAATCTTACAGTACAGTAACTTGAAAAGTACAGTAGTACAGTACAACAGCTGGCATACAGGGGCTGGCATCGAGTGAACAGGCAAGAAGAGTTACTGACTGGAGGAGGGAGAGGAGCTGGGAGATGGTAGAGCTGAAGGATCATCAGCAATAGGACACGGAGGGCAAACTGCGATTTCACTCACGACTGATGCACGTTTGCATCTTTGAAAGTTTGCAACTTGAAGGTTTTCTATCTGTCTGCATACTTCTTTAATGTTTTATGTTCACCACTAGACTGTAAGATGTAAAGAGGCAAGAAACTATCTGATTTTGTTCATCAAAGCCTCAATTTAGCCAAATGCCTGGCACATATTAGGTGCTCAATAATGGATTTCCTACGGTAACAGAGTCTGAAAATAAACATCAATTCTATGATAAGCATCAATTAAACTATAAGCAGTGATAGAGAAAAATACATTAATTTTGCCAGATGGACAAGGTCAATGTCTAAGAACCTCCACTAGCACCCTTTATATTTTTCCTTTAATATCTGCTTTTCTAGCAGTTAATTTTGTGCCAGAGCAGCTCAGAGGGCTTAGTTCAATATTGGCTGATCAAACAGTTCTCCATGCCAAGGGGCAAAAAAGCCTACACCTCTAATTCTGTCTATATATTGTACTAATTGACCCTGTAAGAGACATAATACTAATTTATGTAATTCCTGCTTACCAGTTCTTTCATGAGATTTTCATGTGTTCTTTCTCACTCCACAAGAAGACAGAAAGACCCATAGGGTCATCAAGGACTTTGTATTTAACAGTACACAGTGGGACTTCCCTGGTGGCACAGTGGTTAAAAATCCACCTGCCAATGCAGGCGACACGGTTCAAACACAGGTTCGATCCCTGGTCCAGGAAGATCCCACATGCTGTGGAGCAACTGGGCCCCATGTGCCACAACTACTGAACCCGCGCTCTAGAGCCCACGAGCCACAATTACTGAGTCCATGTGCCACAACTACTGCAGCCCGCATGCCTAGAGCCTGTGCTCCGCAGCAAAGTAAAGCCACCGCAATGAGAAGCCCACACACCACAACAAAGAGTAGCCCCCGCTCGCTGCAGCTAGAGAAAGCCCACACACAGCAACAAAGACCCAATGCAGCCAAAAAATAAATAAATTTATTTAAAAAAAAACACAGTACATACCAAAATATCAGATTTTTAAAAAAGTGTCCTCCAAATCTTCCATCATCATCATCATCATGGGTCAGTAGCTTCAAAATCTAAGGCACTATCATTTTTGACAGTGTAGTGTAAATAGTTAAGTCCTAGTAAAAATTTAGTGGAACCAGTTATAATTAGGGTTTCTTTTGATAGATTTAAGTGTTAAGACTTGTATAATGGCAATAGAGAATATGACTTATGACAGCCTCTTAATAATATAGCTACAGTCCAGAGTCTATCTTTTCATGATTTCATATTAGAGATAACTGTGTTACAGACATATAATTCTCATTTTCCTAATCCTAGTGTAAAGTTAGTGTGCACAAAAGATGTAGCATTTAAAATGAAAAGTAATTAAACAATACAAGGCAACATACCCATTTTATCCCAAGAAACTATAGGACTTCTAAGCAAATTTGTGTTGAAAAAAACTCAAATTTATGTTTAAAAACACTCAAGTGTTTTTAAAGAAATCTACAAGTTGTTTTAGAAGAAAATTAAGTGACCAATGCCTTAAAGTCATATATGCCAACTGATTTCCAACCCATGTATCAAAGGGGTCTCTAATACTTATCTTCAAACTACATAACTAAAGCTACTAAGCGATTAAATTAAATAGATACTTAATTTTTTTTGTTGTTCAAGAAAAGAATGGAATATAGTGATTAAGAAGCATAAAAAACATCATTGGGGACTTCCCTGGTGGTGCAGTGGTTAGGAATCCGCCTGCCAAAGCAGGGGACATGGGTTCGAGCCCTGGTCTGGGAAGATCCTACATGCTGTGGAGCAACTAAGCCCGTGCTCTACAACAACTGAGCCTGTGCTCTAGAGCCCACAAGCTATAAATACGAAGCCCACGTGCCACAACTACTGAAGCCTGCACGCCTAGAGCCCGTGCTCTGCAACGAGAGAAGCCACCTCAATGAGAAGCCCGTGCACCACCATGAAGAGTAGTCTCCACTCACCGTGTGCAGCAACGAAGACACAACACAGCCAAAAATAAAACAAAATAAATAAATTTATTCTTAAAAAATCATCATGTTGTATACTTTAAACTTATACAGTGATCTATGTCAAATTATCCGCAATAAACCTGGAGGAAAAGATTGAAAAACAAATACAAAACAAGAAAAACTTAAAAATAAAAAAACCACACCTCCAAATTTCCCTCTTGCTGCATCTCACAAAAAATGTATAAAACACAATCTGAGAAAAATCAAAACACTAAGGTTCAGGGTTAGGGTGGATCTTTAAAAATGACAGGAAGTCTATTGACTAAAAAATAGGCCAACTTTACCTATAGCTATTAAGATGAAAAGAGCATTTTAACTGTACAGAATTTATGTACTACTTTCAAAAATATTATTTCTGCTAGAGAGTCCAGTAATGTTTACCTATAAATCACATTCTACTCTGATGTCATTTTAGAGACAGATGACAAATACTTTTGATTACAACAGATGAAAAGAAGAAGCAAAAATAGGGGAAAAAAACGCATAGTTTCCCTAGGAATTTGCCTAGCAACTTAGGCCAAATGATTAGAGCAGACAACATTAAAAGACAACTCTTGGAAGCAGGATATGTAGCTCCACTATTTTGTCTGACCAGTACCCAGAAGTCTCAAAATTAAAGTCAGCCAATAAATTTTCACATAGAAAATTTAGCCAGATGGAATAAATATACCATTTGGCATACAGTAGAAGCAGTCCCTAACTTGTGATCAGGACCACCATGTTCCAGAAGTTTCTATATAAATTATTTGCAATTCTTAATGCATTATGAAACAAACAAACAAAAAATATTTGGTTCAAGGTTAGGAATGAATACCCTCTACACAACCCCACAATGATTATGATAGTGTACTGCTTATTCATCACTGTATCTTTAGCATCTCCTCACACAGAGACTGGCATGTATTAACTGCTTAATAAATGTCTAATGAATGAATGAAATGCCAGGTACTACACTACAAATATAGCAGTATACACAGCTAAAAAGGTTGAAAATGGGTAGTCTAACAAGGAGAACAGAGAAAGCAGAGGGGCAGAAGGCTAATGTTTTTCTATTATAAGCCTTTTAGTACCATCCAATTTTTAAATTATATGAGAAAGGTGCTATTGCCCTAATTTTTACAGTTAAATTCTGCATTGGTCATTTAACTTTCTTCTGAAACAACTTACAGGTTTCATTAAAACCACGTGAGTTGCCAAAACTGGTTAGAAGTACAGAGCTCGTTGCCACAAGATGGATAAAACGGCTTTGTATTGTGTGATTACTCTTCATTTTAAATGCTCCAGCTTTTAGGCACACTAACTTTACATTAGGATTAGGATGTTAACAAACTGGAACTCTATGTTTTTCTCTAAAGAAGGGGTGTAGGAAAGACTATTGCTTTTATTTTATATACTTCTACATAGCTAAGTTTTTTTTGGAAGCATGATTTACTTATGACATTACTGTCGTTTTTTAAAAATTCAATTCCCATGATTTTTATTTTCTTCTTTATACTAGGCTGAGCTCCATAAAGACAAGGACAATATGTCATTTATTCACAGTTATATCCCCTACAACTAGTATAGTGCATGGAACACATAAGTGTCTGATAAATATTTACCAAATAAATAACTTTTCTGTATTCTCTATATGTTCTGAATTGAGCATGCACTATCTTTTTTAAGTTTTAAACTTTATTTTTATAAAGAGAAGGCAGGAAAATATAAGTTCTAAAAGATTTCCATAAAAACAAAGTTAAAATATATTTTTGGCAGTTAAAGGAATAATCTTTAGCATCTATAAAACTGGATCATTTGTTTTTAGTTGTTTCCCAAGAGTTCAAGATAGACAGGCCACCACTATTACAACAAAATTTATTTAAAAAAATGAATCCTTGAATCCTAAATTCCAATTTAGGAGCCAGAAATTTGTCTGCCCTCAGTAACAGCAACAAAATTGGCAACATTCCTTAGTGGAATTTTCCTTTGTTGTAGGAACCCCAAGTAACTGGCTACTTCATACCATTTTACCTGTGGAAGAAGTGACACATCTACATTGCAATCATTTCCTTTGGGAAACAAAGGGCTTCAAGGGAGAAAAACAAAACACATCTACTTTCCTACATGATACAAAAATAAAATCTAATGAGGCCAGGGAAAACAATACATCTCAAAGTTCTCAATAAAGAGCAATATAAAAGCAATCTAGGGCTTCCCTGGTGGCGCAGTGGTTGAGAGTCCGCCTGCCGATGCAGGGGACACGGGTTCGTGCCCCAGTCCGGGAAGATCCCACATGCCGCAGAGCGGCTGGGCCCGTGAGCCATGGCCACTGAGCCTGCGCATCCGGAGCCTGTGCTCCGCAAAGGGAGAGGCCACAACAGTGAGAGGCCTGCGTACCGCAAAAAAAAAAAAAAGCAATCTATACATCATGTGTTTGTTCATTAATGCCTTCAATTATTTCTTTATTTAACTAACATTTATCGAGCACCATTTAGAATGCCATTGAGAGCACCATTTAGAATGTACAGGGGGTGGGAATGGTAAGAATAGTAGTTGCATTAGTAATGGCTTAAAATTTGCTAAATTATTACTATAGCTAGGCATTATTTCAGCAAATTTACATTTAACTCATTTAATCATCAAAACAACCCTATAAATTAGGTACTTTTATTATCTTCATTTTATAGATGAGGACATTGGAACTCAGAGTAATGTCAAGAATAAGTGGTGGCACTGGGATACAAACCAAGACATTCTGGTTCCAGAGTCAAGTCCTTCACCATACTTCATCATCTCTGGGAAGAAAATCTTTACTTTTTTTGCGAATCAAATTAACATTTAATTACATACTTCTAAATGTCCCATCTTCTGCATGTATTAACGTTAGAAAAAAAATATATATATAAATAACTCTTTTTATTACCTGTATTTTAAAATATCAAAGTTATCAGAGTCTAAGACTTCCCAAAATTATCTTTTTCTTCTTGTTATTCCCAAAGACATGTAAATTCTCTTCAAAGCAAAAGCTCATATATTCTAAAATTGGATCAAATTAAGTACCTGACCTTAAGGAGTCTGCATCCTAACCGACGAGGTGGGAATTATACATACTTCAAAGGATAACAAAAAGAATATAGTAAGGACTCAGTGAACTGTGCAATGAGTATGACATTCAAAGGAAAGAGATCACTGAGTTTGGGGGGTGGGGGAGGAGGGGTTGGTCAGGGGAAGCTCCACAGAAGAGGTCAGTTCTGAACTGGGCTTTGAAGAAAAGAGGCAGAATGCAAAGGCAGAGTGGAGGCAGATGGCATTACAGAGAGACAGAGCATCATGTACAAGAATGTAGAGACCAGAAATGAAAAGATGTGTTCAGAGGAAAGCAAGTAAACGGCAGCACTCTAGTAGGTTTGTGTAGGGGTACAGAAGTGGAAATGTCTAGAAAGGCAGTCTGAGAATAGATCACATAGAGACTTGAATATCAGTCTAACCAACTGTAGAGGGAATCTCATCTGCCACATTCAGTCTAATCGGAATCTTAAAATACTTATCTTCTTACTGGATCACAAATTTGCTAAAATGATGCTAGTTATTTATAAAACTGCCTAAATTAAAAAGAAACTTATGGGGCTTCCCTGGTGGCGCAGTGGTTGAGAGTCCGCCTGACGATGCAGGGGACACGGGTTTGTGCCCTGGTCCGGGAAGATCCCACATGCCGCGGAGCAGCTGGGCCCGTGAGCCATGGCCGCTGAGCCTGCACATCCGGAGCCTGTGCTCCGCAACAGCAGAGGCCACAACAGTGAGAGTCCCACGTACCGCAAAAAAAAAAAAAAAAAAGAAACTTATGAAGAAATTTATTAAAAAGAATTCATAGAATTTCTTCATAGAAATTATGAAGTTGCTTTTAAAAAGCATAGCTCACAGAAACTTACAGATCTCCTAATTCAACTCCATATTCATCTCTTACAGTCTCTTAAAAACAACTTCCTCATGTAATGTTTTTTAAGCCTCTGTTTGAATAACTTTCAAAGTGATGGGGAGTTCGCTATAGGACCTGGGGTGTCCTATACTAACTTGTCTAATCAAGCCAATTCCTGAACAAGGTAAGTAGAGATAAAGGACTATAAATCATCAGCTTTCTAGGATTCAATCCTGTAAATCAAAATAAAATAAAGTCCTCTCTATATGCCACAATACAAGCTCTTTCAGTGGAGAATAAACATAGAAGACTATCTTTAGTATGGTAGAGTAGACATTTGTTGTTTTTGTTACCTAGGATCTTTTCTTCCCTATTCTGACTTTGCTTGGGGGCAAGGGGGTTGGGGGGACCACCTTCTACTCTACAAGCTACGTGTTTCTGATGAAGCAGGTAACATCCCATTTCCAGAGGAAGAACATACGGCTATGAAACTGTGATTGGTCAGGACCGGGAAAGTGATTGAAGCTGAGGTATCAGCACTAATCCTCTTAATCCAGAAAGAGCAATAGCCTCCTATAGATTTGGAGTTCCACCAATGGGAGGCTGAAATTGCTGCAACCATCTTACTACCACAAAGGGAGAACCTATCTAAAAATGAAGCCAACCCAGAAGAACTAAGACCTAGAAATAGAGATGAGGGATCTTGGTCCTCATGACATTGTTTAAATGCCTACTTCAAACCACACCCAAGCTAGATGTGCTTTTTTCTTTTAAACCAGTTTGGGTTTTTTCTTTCACTTTCATCCCTAAGAGTACTACCCAACACACATGGTAACTGCCAAATCCTGTAACAAGAAAAGTAGGTTAACTTCTCAGCACTTATCTATTATTGTGCATTATTATATAATTTGGCTATACCAATAACCAACTATAGATATTAAATTTTAAAAATGAACTTGGCACATTTTAATTTTAACATAGCATTTCACTTTCAACATTGCCTTGCACTGTCTTGTTTCTAGACAAAAATCAGTGTTTTAAGCAGAAGAAAATGACTATAACTTTACTATATATTATAACACTGTAAAGGCAAAAATAAACAACTCAGAAATTAAAAGTTTTCCTTATATCCTATCAGTTATTTAAAAAAAACAAAAAGAAAACAAACAAAAAAAACCTAATGAACTATCCAGAAGCCATGTAAAGACTCTTACTTGAAGCTGAAGAGTATGTCGAAGAATAGTTTCTTCTAAGGCATGGATCCACTTCTCTCGCTCATCAGCATCACGAGCTGGAATAAAAGTTTATAAAAATTAAAACCTTAATAGAAAAAGAAGAATACTCCCCAACTCTTGTAAGGTCAACATAACTTGGATATTAACCTGACAAGACTATTATGAGAGAAAAGAAGTTAAGGCAATTCTAATGCAATAAAATACATGCAAAAGTCCTTTATAAAACTGTAGTATGTCAAGTCGAAGTTGAGTGTATTCCAGAAATACAAGGTTGGTTGAGTATGCAAAAAATCAAGCAACATCCAACAATATAAAAATACATATGAACAAGGTTATTCACTGTAGCATTGCTTATAATTACAAAATATTGGAAAGAGCCTCAATACTCAGACAGAGGAAGGTGGTTGAACAAACCATGGAGTACAATGCAGGTGTAAAAAAGAGAACAAGGAAGATCACTTTTGAGTGATTTTTCAGATACACTATTAAATGAAAAAAAGAAGAAAGAAGAGGATATAAGAAAATATACATGCATCTGCTTGTTTGTGCAAAATAAATAGAAGAAGGATGAACTATAAACTAAAGAGACTGGTTACCTACAAAGCACAGTGGGAAAGGATGGAAATCAGGGAAAACAGGAATGAGTTAGTAGGGATACAGAGGTAGCAACACTTCTCTGAATTTATTGTTTTTTATATAGTCAGACTCTTTAGAACCATAGTAACATTTCACACACTCTCCCCCTAGATAAATAATTTTAAATCAACCAGGATGGGGAGGGGGAACCCAGAACAGAATATAAATAGTAACAAATTAATCTAACTGTATTACAAATGAATAAGACAATCACAAAGAAGGGTATGAGGAAGAAAAAATTAAACCCAACTAACTTTGAAAACAGTATTCTAACTAGGTAATGCAAGGCTAAACCAAAACATAACCATACACAAACACTGTACAAAAACTGCACGAATACTGTAAATCTGGTTTTCACAGGAGTATAGTTTAGCAATTCTGTAACTACAAACAAGTGAATGTATTGTAGATTATGAGAACCAGGTTTCTCACTGTCCGAGGGAAAAAAGTTACAAATAAGGAAAGGGAGAAGGCTAGAATGAGCCATGTGGTGTTGGACTAGAACGGGAGGTATCAATATGAACTCAGGGTTTTAGATAGATAGATAGATAGATAGATAGATAGATACATACATACATACATACATACATACATACATACATAGGAAGTGCCTGAAAAAGAATGGGGGCACGTCAAAAGGAAACAGGAGCCAACCTGAAGGAGTTCCAATAACCAAAGCCTAAAGAATGTGAGCAACAGAATAACTGATAGTACTGAATTATAATTCATAGAATAAAATAAATATCTAAGAGTGCAATATTGATATAAATAAATTACTTGAATAAGTAAATAAATAGGGAAGAAGGCACAGCTCTTTCTTCAGAAGAGTTACAATTCATAAGTATTGTAGGGATGAAAGAAATTTTTAAATCACATTCAGACAAACACGACAGCAATAATTACTGCAGGCAAGATCCACCAATGGCATACTGATAGCTAAAAACAGTGGGCAAAATTTGAGGAGAAACAGGATATTAGCAGAGTCTCAAAGTTATCTCCCCCAATATATTTATCAACTATGAAAGGAAGAACAGTATTTTCATGATGGAGAAGTCTGGCAGACACTACCTTAATCCAGTGATCAAGGTTAACATCACCAGTAACAAATGTCTTGATGCATACCATCCCCCGCACAATATGACCCACTGAGAAGGAAACAGCATCACTTCTGTAGTATTCTTGCCAAAAAACACATAATCTCAATCTAATCATGAGAAAACATCAGATAAACCCAAACTGAGAGACAATCTACGAAATAACTAATACTCATCAAAAATGTCAAAGTCACGAAAGACAAGAAAAGAACAAGGAACTGTCATAACTAAATGCAATATGGGATCTTAGGTTGAACTCTGGAACAGAAAGGGGGCATTAGAAGGGAAAAATCAAATGAGCTCTGTGTTTTAGTTAAAAGTATTGTACCAAATGGGTCAATTCAGGACATCAGAGCCTGAGCAACACAAGGAGGGCATATACATCAAGCCAAGGGACAACCTGGCACGGGGTATCAAAGCCAGCAGGATGAAGAGGGAAACTACACAGAAAAGTGCAGCATGGAGAGTCAGAGCCCAAGAAAGGTGAGGAAGGAGTCCACATTGTCGGGGGCAGGGTCAGCCTGGCACAAGGTTTACCAGGCTGAGTGTAATGAGGGTGACATGCACACAAGGAAGTGGGTGATGATGGGAAACTAATTACATACAGAAGGATTGATCAAATGAGTAAACATATTCTCACTGTTTCAGTGTGGTTCTCAGTGTGGTTTCTCACTGTTGGAAAATATTAATAGTTAGAAAAGTGGTAAGGGAGAAAACCAGAATGATTTCTGTGATGTTAGATTGGAAATAGAGGTATCAGTATGAACTCATGGTTTTCAATATTTATGTAAATAAATACATATGGAAATATGGACATGAATACACATTTATGTACACATGTATATTACATTCATACGTTTCCTAGCTCTGAGAGGGCCTGGGCACCATGACAGCCAACAGCAGTAAGTACACCTAGCAGCAGGTATTGATTCTAAATACTATTCTCCATTAAGAGGAACTAAGGCTCCCTGGAAAAATGGTTGATTCCGGGACTAGGTCAGGGAAGATAGAAAATTAGTCTGGAACTTCTTTTTTGTGCTAGAAAGTAAGGAAGAAAATACTCAGAGAATGATAGGAACATGTCAAGAGAACACAGAAGTCAGCTTAAAGAAAATCCTACTGGCCAAATCAAGGATAATTTGAGCATTAAAATAAATAATGATAGTAAAGAATTATAATCCGTTGAGCAAAACAGGAAACCATGAGTTACTACTGATACACATAAATTGAAAGTTTGTTGAGGAATGGGATTCAGCATAGCTTCAAAATACCTCCCCACAAAATATTAAGAAGGGAAAAAGACAAAATTTAACAACAAAGGCCTGGCAGATACCATCTCAATCAGGTTATCACAGTAAATGTCAACTGTTATGGAACAAATTGAAATTCTGTGATAAAAACACAGAATCACTTCTGTGATATTCAGGCCAGATAAATAATCTGAATTATGAAGAAACATCAGGAAAAAACAAACTGAGTGACATTCTACAAAATAATTAGCCTATAATCTTTAGAAGTGTCAAGGACATAAAAGTCAAGGAAAGGCAGAGGAACTGTTCCAGACTGAAGGAGACTACAGAGACACGACAGCTAAATGCAAAATGTGATTCTGAACCAGATTCTCTTTCTATAAAGGACATTATTGGGACAACTGGCAAAACCTGAATAGAGTCTAAGGATTAGATGGTATTAATGCATCAATGTTAATTTCCTGATTTGAATGGTTGCATAGTGTGTATACAGGAAAACTTCCTTGTTTGCAGGAAATATATAATAATAATAAAACATTCAGGGGTGATGGGACATCCAGTTAACAACTTACTTTCAAATAGTTCTGAGGCGGGGGGCAAAGTTCTTTGTACTGTATTTGCAACTTTTTTGTGTGAGATTATTTCAAATTTTTAAAAACTGTATTTTAAAGACATTATTATAATAAATCAAAGAAGACATAAATAAACAGAAATACTGTTTCATGGGTTGCAAGATTCAATACTATAACAATATTTGAATTGATCTATAGATTAAATGCAATGCAAATCAAAAGTCCAAAATGCATTTTGGGGAATCTGACAAGCTGATTCTAAAATACAAATACAGGGAATTCCCTGGTGGTTCAATGGTTAGGACTCCACACTTCCAATGCTGGGGCCATGGGTTCAATCTCTGGTTGGGGAACTAAAGATCCTGCAGGCCATGCAGTGTGGCCCAAAAGAAAAAAAAGAAAAAAAAAACCAATATAATACAATACAAAGACAAAATGGTACAAAAGGTAAAGAATAGCAAAGGCTTTCTTGAAAAGAGAGAAGCATTCTTAGAGGATTTACTCTATCACATATAAAATCTTACTATAAAGCTACAACAGTTAAGAAAAAGTGGTACTGGAGCTAGGATAAATAGCAAACCAATGAAACAGAACAGAGCCCAGAAACAGACCCACTCACATATATGGACACTTGGTTTGTGGTAAGTGTGGTTCCAAAGAACAATAAGGAACAATCTTTCAATAAATGGTGCTAGGACAATATGGGGGGGAAATGAAACTTGACCCTACCTTGTACTATACATAAAAATCAATTTCAGGTGATTCCTTAATTCTTAAATATGAAAGAAAAACAATACATTTTCCAGAAGGTAAAACAGGAGAATATCGTCATAACTTTGGGATAGAAGAAAGCTTCTTAAACAGGGTACAAAACTTAAACAAGATATAAAGACAATGACATAAATTTAACTACATCAAACTTAACAATTTGGGTTCATCAAAAGACACCATTTAGAGAATATCATGGTAAACAAGTGTGACATATGAAATTAAAGAACATGGACTCCAGAGCCAGAACGTCCAGGTTCAACTCTGAACTTTGCTGTCTATTAACCATACAACTTTCAACAAGTTACTTAACCTTTTTAAGTCTCAGTGTTCTCATCTGTAAAATGAGGACAGTAATAGAATCTATCCCATAAGGTTATTACAGACATTAAATGAGTTAGTCCAAATATAACGCTTGGACAGGTAAATGGCATAAGGTGAGTGCTCAATAAGCAGTAAATATTATTATCATCACTGTTGAGCATTTATTATAACTTATCCCTGACTCCATGGAGCTCAAAAATCTGGTAAAAAGGACAGATTTGTATTTATCTGTATAAATACATGGCTTATGTCACCACCAAAGGGTATGAATGAAAAATCAGGGAAGAACTCCTTAAGGAGTTTAGATCTTAAAGAATAGTAATTAGTTTGTCAAATAGAGAAAGATAAGCACATCCTGAAAGTGGAAAGACACTAACAAAGGCACTTAAGCATGAAAAGGGTGAAAACTGGGAAACTGGTTTCAATGTGTCTAGAACAGTAGGCTGACAGGGGAAAAGGAAATGGCAAGAGTTTAGGATCCCATCCCAAGGAGTGTGAATGGACTTTATGACAATGGGGAGCCCCTGAAGAATTTCAAGCATGAGAGTGACACGGTCTAACTTGCATATTAAAATTATCAATCTGGCAGCACTGTGGACAATGAAAACTGAAGGTGGCAAAGACAGAGGTGGCATTCCAGTTAGGAAGTGGTTGTGAGAATGAGGCCTGAACTGAGAAACGTCTGGGGCGTGATGTGAGGCACCATTCTCACTGCCATCAGGGCACCAATAGCAATCACCTTTAAATCTGCCACCTCCTCACAAACAACCACCAGATCCTTCCTTGACATAGTTCCTCTCTCTACCCTTTCTTTCCATCCCTACTGACAACATGCTCATTCAAGCTCTCATACAGTCTCATGCCTGTAAACAAAACATCACCACAAAAGTAGTACATGTGCTTAACTCTGCTAACTCGAATGCAGCCTGCACACCTCACTCAGATTTGAGCTTATATTGCAAGGCTGCTTCCATCAAAAACCTCAACATTCTCCCATACCCTACTGAATGTACCTAATCTCCCTGTCTAACAGTAAAGGTCCTCCACATCTTTTATTTCATGCCTCTTTTTTTTTTTTCTTTTTTTTTCTTTTTGCGGTACGCGGGCCTCTCACTGTTGTGGCCTCTCCCATTGAGGAGCACAGGCTCTGGACGCTCAGGCTCAGCGGCCATGGCTCACGGGCCTAGCCGCTCCACGGCATGTGGGATCTTCCCGGACCGGGGCACGAACCCATGTCCCCTGCATCGTCAGGCGGACTCTCAACCACTGCGCCACCAGGGAAGCCCTAGCTACCTATTTTACATTTGGTAGTGTATATATGTCCATGCCACTCTCTCACTTCGTCCCAGCTTACCCTTCCCCCTCCCCGTGTCCTCAAGTCCATTCTCTACGTCTGCATCTTTATTCCTGTCCTGCCCCTAGGTTCTTCAGAACCAAAACAAATTTTAAGGTTAAAAAAAAAAAATGGGCAAAGGACTTGAATAGACATTTCTCCAAAAAAGACATACAAGTGGCCAATCAGAACATAAAAGGATGCTCAATATCACTAATCATTATGGAAATGCAAATCAAAACTACAACAAGAGGGACTTCCCTGGTGGTGCAGTGGATAAGTATCCACCTGCCAACGCAGGGGATATTGGTTCGATCCCTGGTCTGGGAAGATCCCACATGCCATGGAGCAACAAAGCCCACGTGCCACAACTACTGAGGCTGCGTTCTAGAGCCCGCATGCCACAACTAATGAGGCTGCACGCCACAACTACTGAAGCCCGCATGCCTAGAGCCTGTGCTCTGCAACAAAAGAAGCCACTGTAAGGAGAAGCCCACGCACCACAACAAAAAGTAGCCCCTGCTCGCCACAACTAGAGAAAGCCCGTGTACAGCAATGAAGACCCAACACAGCCAAAAATAAATAAAATTAAATCTTTAAAAAAAAAAAAAAAAAAACTACAATGAGATAATCCCTTCACATCCATCTGGATGGCCACTATCAAAAGCAGAGAAAATAGATGTCTTGGCGAGGACGCAGAGAAGTTGGAGCCCTTGTTGGTGGGAATGTAAAATGGTACAGCCACTATGGAAAACAGTACAGAGGTTCCTCAGAAAATTAAAAATAGAATTACCATATGATCCAACAATTTAAATTTTGGGTATATACCACAAATACTCAAAGCAGAATCTCAAAGAGATATTTGCACATCTATGTTCATCACAGCATTATTCACAATAGCCAAGGGCTGGGTGCAACCCAAATGTTCATCAACAGATGAATGGATAAAGAAAATGTGTAAGATACACACAATGGAATATTATGCAGCCTTTAAAAAGGAGAAAACCATGTCATATTCTATGACATGGATGAACTTTGAGGACATTATGCTAAGCAAAATAAGCCAGTCACAAAAGGACAAATACTGCATGATTCTACTCATATGAAATATTTAAAGTGGTCAAAATCATAGAAACAGAAAGTAGAAATGTGTTTACCAAGGGTTGGGGGTGGGGAAGAGGGAGAAGGAATTAGTGTTTAGCAAGTATAGAGTTTCGGTGTCACAAGATGAAAAGTTCTAGAGATCTGCTCCACTACAATGTGAATATGTACTACTGACCTATACACTTAAAAATGATTAAGGGACTTCCCTGGTGGTGCAGTGGTTAAGAATCTGCCTGCCAATGCGGGGGATATGGGTTCGACCCCTGGTCTGGGGGGATTCCACATGCTGTGGAGCAATTAAGTCCGTGCGCCACAATTACTGAGCCTGCCTAGAGCCCACAAGGCACAACTACTGAGGCCGCGTGCTGCAACTGCTGAAGCCTGCGCGCTTAGAGCCCGTGCTACGCAACAAGAGAAGCCACCATGATGAGAAGCCCACGTACTGCAATGAAGAGTAGCCCCCGCTCACCGCAACTAGAGAAAGCCCGTGCGCAGCAATGAAGACCCAACGCAGCCAAAACAAAAAAAAAAGTTCAAGATGATAAATTTAATGTTATGTGTTTTTTACGATAGTTTTTTTTTTTTAATGGAGGCTTGGACTAAATTGTCCCTTCCAGCTGAAAATTCAATATTCTATTATTCTGACTAACCTAGCCAACCTTCTCCCATTCTCTCAAGAGGCAGTAAACAAACCTCTACCCTACTGTATCTAATAGGAAAAATATCTTTGTGGATATGAAGCACCAATGAGATATCTGGTTATTATTCAATCATAATAAATTATTTGTTGATTAGAGAAATAAAAATATGGTAATGATATACACAATTCACAATCCACCTGCAGAAACAGCTCTCTAGAAGTAAAATTAAAGCTGTACTAACTCTGAATGAACCCCTGCTAAAAGGGTCCAATTTAATGAATTAGTTAAAACAATTTATAGATAGTACATTATTTTCCCCAAATCTATATAGGTTAACTCTTCCTCCCTCTTTTTATAATGTTATTTATACATTCAGCTTATCTCTATGATTCCTTCTCTAGCACCTACCTCTCCTCTTCATTACATTTTTCAAGCTCTCTTTCCATTCTCTTAGCCCGTGGGGTCCAAATTTTGTTTGGCTGTGACCCACAATAAGAAATACATTTATAACATGGTCTCAGTTCACAAACACATAAACACATACACGTATACATGTAAAACTGAACATTAGATTCACAAAAAAATGTATGCTCTTACTACATGCCATAAGCACTGGTATTTTCCCTGCTGTACTTTACTTTTTAAGAAATGTTTATCTTGGCCCACTAAACAGGTTTCACAATCCTCTAATGGATTGCCATCCATGGTTTGGAAAACACTTCTCAAAGCCCCACAAAGCTATTGCTTTTCAGTATCTCTTAAACTGTATAGTTTAAAGGCTAAGAAGGGCTCTGATACCCAGCTTTTACCTTATTCACCCAGCCCTTGGGCAACTCACTTAAACTCTCTGAGGTTTACTCTCCTCATCTATAATCTGGGGATGGTAATACTACCTATGGGCATGACAATAATACCTAGACTTCATAAGGTTGTTGTGAGGTTTAAATGAGATAATTAATCTGTACAATATTTACCACAGTACCTGACATAAACTAAAATATCAGTATGTTAGACTCACAGATATGGAGAACAGATTTGTGGTTGCCGAGGGGGAGAGGGGGAAGGAAGGAGTGGGAATTTGGGTAGCAGATGCAAACTATTATACATAGGATGGATAAACAAGATCCTACTGTATAGCACAGGGAACTATACTCAATATCCTGTGATAAACCATAACGAAAAAGAATATGAAAAAGAATATATATATATGTATAACTGAATCGCTTTGCTGTATAACAGAAATTAACACAACATTGTAAACCAACTATACTTCAATAAAATTTAAAAATGTATGTTATTATTATCACATACAGCCTTAAGAGAAAACAAGTTCTACTAATAATCTGATAAATAATTAGAGAAAATAAGTAGGGAAGAGATTATTGGTAACTCTTAATTCGCAATAATGCCTGGCTTATATAGAAACAATATAAGACACACAGAAAGAGAAACAACGTTCAACCAGTAAGTAAAATACTTACATTTTCAGGATTCTATAATCTTAGCTCTTTTATTACATATCTATTTATATTTCTTACATTGTACATATTTAAAGTAGATTTTTAAACAAGTTTCCAAAACTCCTATACCTTACCATTCCTGATCCCACTATTTAGGAATCTGTCCTCCTCATCATATTTTCTTCTCCTTTAAGACATATGACAAACTATGAATAAACTACTGCTTGTTTGCAAAAGGAAGTGGTTATTTGCCTGTCTTGTAACTGAAGCAAAAAGAAGAATTAGCCTCTATAATCAGGAAGCCCTTCTTTTCTCTGAAAGTTGTTGTGAAATGAAAACATCATGCAAAACCATATTTATAAGATTAAATGCTGAGACACTACTCAAATACCTACTGAGCCCCAATACGCACCAGGTACTATGTTGGAGTTATGAGCAAGGATAAGACAGTCTGTGATCTCAAGCAATTTCGTCTCTTGGAAAGTACAATCACTTGGTTGAGTAGCGTATTGTTTAGTGAGGTGTTATCTTCACCCATTCTAAGAGCCTCTGATACCTGCTTATTAGCATCCTATACATTCTTCTGTGCTACACTGAAATGTCACCTTCTCCATATATGTTCCTCATGATAACGGGATCTGCTCTCTCCTTTTAATTTATTCAAATGTTCCCATGCTCAGGTAGTATATAAATATATGCCATACACCAGTCATTGTCTTAGGCATTAGGGGCCCAACTTTGAGTTTACTGCTCTGGTCCAGCAATTTGGCAGATCCAAATCTACCTTTTCTTACTTCCCAATATACTCCTCCACAAACCATTACATTTCAGTTACACTGTACTTACTATTCACATGACTCACAATTCCCAGCTTTTGCTCAAGTTGTTCCTTCCACTGAAATGCCCAAGTCCTGTCTCTATCCGTGAAATAATAAAAGCTAACTCTACTGAGCACTTAATGTGTCAGCACTGTCTGACACTTATGTCTAAATATACATGTAGTAACTAATTAAATCCTCACAACAACTACATGAGATAGGTATTATTATTTTCCTTATTTTCCAGAATAGAGAAACAGAAAAGTTTGGTATTTTGCAATGATGTACCACTGAGAAAGAAGCCAGTAAAAATTAAGTCTCTAGGCTTCAAGCAACCCTAGCCCTGTTAAGCCTCATCCCATGCCCTTCTTACTAGACAAAGTCCTTCTCAAGAGATAACAGTATAAATTTTCCACTTTGGAGATAGTATTTGAAATAGAGAAAAACAAGAGCCCAAAACTCTAATCAGAAAACTTGGATTCAAGTCCCAGTTTCACTACTTTTGTGTGACCTCAGGAGGACAGGACTTAATAACTAGTTATATACACAAATTTAAAAAGGGGTAAACATCACCAACCACCTCAAAGGTCTACTGTGAAAATCGGGTGAAATAACATATATAACAACACTGGGAGTACAAGGAGGTCGAGGGGTCCTTAGGGCAAAACTGTTTTCATGACAATACTAAAACGCTATCTGTGTTTTTCACTATGTTGACATTGGCACCAATGGTGCAAGAGCAATGGTGGTGAAACTGCTGGCACCTCAGCACAAATGGAGGCCATGGCACCAAACTGAACTTGTAGTCATTATATTCTCCACCACCATGTACTAGAAGAAAAAAAAAATCCCTGTTTCACTCAAGAATGCCCTTGAAGAAACAGTAAATTACTATTACATCTTGACCCTTGAGTATATGCTTTTTAAATAGTCTGTGTGACAAGTGGGAAGTAAACATAAAGCACTGCTGCTGTATATCAAAGTATAATGATTATTTCAAGGAAAAGCACTTATGCAATTGTCTGACTTGTGAACTAAGCAGCTCTTTTCTCAGAGAATATGATTCTTACTTGACAGAACAACTGACAAACTCTATTATTCACACTGGGGTATTTGGCAGACATTTCCCTGAAAATAACCTGTCGTTTGTTGTCATTTGACAGTATTTGTTGCCAATTATAGTATTCAGGCTTCCAAGCAAACATTAGCATTTTAGAAAAGCTGTATTCACCAGCCACTCTGACTTTGACAGATTTTCAATACTTAAAGCCTTTTCTGATGAGTTTGGGACAATATCAACAAATATAATTTTTTATGTGATATAATGAAATGTGTCAATACTTGGAAGATTTGTATATGACCAATGCATGATGTTACAGGATCATACATAGGGTGAAAGATCCATTCAAAATGCCAGACAGACCAATGGATTTAAATGTAATAGAGTATTTTCATATATAAATTTCATTGTTATAGTTTCAGATTCCACACTGCAACTAACCTTTAAGAAACTATCACTTGTTGAGTTTTGGTCAAGTACCAAAGAAGAATATTCACATTATCTGAAAAGGCTATTAAAACACTCCTCCTCCCTTTACTAGCTATATATCTGTATGAGGCTATATTTTCTTCATATACTTCAACCAAAACAACATATCACAAAGGACTAAACATAGAAGTAGATATGAGAATCCAGCCATCTTCTATTAAACCAGACATTTAAAAGATTTACAAAAATGTAAAACAATGTCATTCTTCTCACTAATGTTTTTTGTTTGGGAAAATGGTTATTTTCCCAATCTGATGCATATTTTCTTAATTCTCAAAGCCTGACATGTTCTTAGCAACTAACTGATACTCATAATTACCAGACAAATGATAATCGTCATCTTCTCAAATGATACTCTCTCAATGAAGTCTCCTGACCAGCATACACTAAAACCTGGCCCCCCAACCCAGCATTCCCTGTTCCCCATATCCTGCTGTACATTTTCTTTTCTTTACTGTACGTATCCCTTCTTTTATATATATTTATACATGTGTAAATGTGTATATTTTTACACACATATGTTTGTATATATTCATATGTGTTTATTATTTACTGTCTGTCTCCTGTCACTGAAATGTAAGCTCCACAAAGGCAGGGATCTTTATTTGTTTCATTTATTTATGTATCCCAAGCCCCTAGAATTATGCCAGGCAAATACGTATTCAATAAATATGTGTTAACTGAGGAGTAATGATTTCATTATTCAGTGTATGGTTCCATGTTTTATATTTGGAATCTAAAAATAGGTTGGCTTTCCTAACAAATCATTAGTTTTGCTTAGTATCCTTTAAAGCTGCCATAACTGGCTCCCTCAAAGATTTACGAACAGTTTTAGCTGAAGTCTCCAAACTGCTGAATAAAATACAAGCAAATATTTACAAAAGGCTTTCTCCGCCACAACTTCTGCTTTGACTATCTGAAGCAATACTGTGCTTCTCCTGGACAGAGTCAGCATTGTATTGGGCAACTGGATATCTTTGATTCCGTCAAAGCAGACAATGAAAATCCGATATAGATTAATGGGTTATTTTCAATTCATTCTACAACCACATGCTTCCAAGTCAAGTTATTCCTGGTAACTGAAAATTCTCACCAAATTTGTATGTAACTATATCCTAATAATTTTAGCTCCTGCAGAAGATGTGTCCTAACTATTTTAACTCCAGCTTTTAGTAAAGGGGTCACTATTCCTTAATCTTGAATTTAAGAAAAATTAAGATTTGAGTTTTCAATCTTTAAGACTTACAATACTAAGGAGGGGAGAAAAAAATGTTAGGAATATGTTGGTTTTAGAGAGCTCACCTAGACATCAATAAGGAGGGAGCTGTGGCAGAAAAAAGACCAGAAAGAAGGAGAGAAGGAAGTTGAAAAGGATCCACACAGAAACTGTGAAAGTAAGAAGTGATAAAGACCTGGACTATGAAAGTGACTGAAGGAATAGAAAAAGGGTAGAATCCAATGGCCATGGTTATTCATGTGATGTAGGGGAAATGTAGGGGATGCAGATGTAGAAAAAGAGAAGCCTTCAAATTTGGCTAACTAGGTAAATGGAAGTGCTATTTCACAACATAGAGAACACAGGAAGAAAAACAGGTTGGGAATGGCGGGTTGCAAAATATTATTTGGGATTTGAAGAGACCCAGATTCAATGAGTCCTGAAATTTGGTAAACCTGACCTCCTGAAAAATCTTATTATCAAAAGTTTTACTGAATTCATTACTTTTTACAGTTAGTATACATGTTGCTAGAAAATACTCCCTCTCCAGAAGCCAAAAAGTAGAACACATCTTTAATGCAAGAAGCTGAGAAGCTGAAGCCAAGTGTTAGTTCAAGAGAATAAATACAGTTTGACTCTTGAACAACATGGGTTTGAACTGTGTAGGTCTACTTCTACATGGATTTTTTAAAACAGTGAATAATATGAATCACAGTTGTTTGAATCCACAGATTTGGAACAACAGATATGGAGGAACCATGGATACGGAGGGCTGGCTATAAATTATAGGCGGATTTTCAACTGCCCAATGGACCGGGACACCTACCCCATGTTGTTCAAGGGTCAACTGGATAGAACTTCAAAAATACTTTCACTGACTACCAAGGTTCAGGGTTATTCAGAAAAAAAAGAATGCTGTTACAGAATCACTCAACTTTTGAATTAGGCAATAAAAGGAAAAAGCCAGGGAAAAATTAATACATGTTAGAAAATTCAGGAAGAAAATGAAAGCAGGGCAAATAAAATATATCTATAAGAAAACAAAATTTGCTACTTAATTCTTTTGTCCACTTCCAAGGCAAACAAGGCCAAAATAGATGTGGCCTAATAAAGTATCAAAATCATATTAATAAGAAACTATAATGACTGATTTATGTTACTTTAAATAAATTCTTAGTTTTCTGAACACAGGTATTATTCCTTATAGACAGAGAACAGGGACACCCTTTAAACTTAAAAAGAAAATGTAAGGGGCTTCCCTGGTGGTGCAGTGGTTGGGAGTCCGCCTGCCGATGCAGGGGACACGGGTTCGTGCCCCGGTCCGGGAAGATCCCACATGCCGCAGAGCGGCTGGGCCCGTGAGCCATGGCTGCTGGGCCTGCGCGTCTGGAGTCTGTGCTCCGCAACGGGAGAGGCCACAACAATGAGAGGCCCACGTACCACCAAAAAAAAAAAAAAAAAAGAAAATGTAGGGAATTCCCTGGCGGTCCTGTGGTTAGGACTCTGCACTTTCACTGATGAGGGCGCAGGTTCAATCCCTGGTCGGGGAACTAAGATCCCGCAAGCCATGCAGTGTAGCCAAAAAAAAAAAAAAGAAAAGAAAAGAAAAGAAAAAATGTAATATATATGCAAATATGTCTTCAGGATATAAAGTATAGTAGAGGCACTACTGCATTATAATCTTAAGCTATTCCTAGGGAACCTTTCTAAAGGCTTCACTCTGTCTCCAGTAGCTTTCCAAGGAATTCTGCTCAGGGCACAGAGCTAGCAATAAGCTTCCTTCTCTATATGCAGCTGTTAGCTGTTACTATAATATCTTCACCTTTCTTTAGGAAAGTATATATTTCCAGACCAGACTGCAGTATAAACTCAGACATAAACTCGGTGCATTCCACAAGCTTTAACTCTATCCTATAAAATACAATCTAGATATATAGTAACATGTCATTGATTCAGCCCTCCCTACAATTTAGGACTTATATAATTTATATCAAATCACTATACTTAAACCAATTCACTAAGAACAAAGTGTAAAAAACATGAAAAGAAATTCTTAATGATGATAAATCATGCTAAAAAATATATCAGACAATAATGTTAGCTTAATTCTAGTGTCTACATATAAAGCTAGGAAAGGGCATTTCTTTCCAGATAGCCTATAATTCAGATTTCCTTCTCTCTGTCCACCATGAACTAACCTGTCCATATTACTAAAACTGTACATTGCATTTATGGCATTACCCTGATATATCTCATTAACCTAAAAATGTAGACTCCTGAAAGGAAAGGACTCAGTTTGGTTCACATTCGAAAGTGCTGCAAGATGGCTAGAAACTTCAATACAAAGAACATGGTCAAGAGTCAATTTATATACTTCAGTCATATTCTACTCATAGTCTTCCCATTAAAAAATCAGAGTATACCTTGTGTAAGTAAAAGTCAGACACTGGTCCCCATGTATGAGTATTTCTTTTCAAGCTTAAGTTGCTGGTCTTGTGACTCTTCTTAACTGAAGACTATTTTCTCAGGGATCTGAAGCCCTGAAGCCTCCTACAGTGGGATAACACCACATATTTTTCTTAAACAATTGTATTTACCCTGACATATTCCAAAGTTACACTTTCATTCAACAAAGTATTTACTGAGGGCATATGTGTCCTTAGCAGGTAGGCACTGGTGACACAGCAATGAAAAAGACACAGTCCTTTATACATCTGAAAGAATAGTGCCACCATCCTCCCATTACTCTGTCAGAAAGCCGGGGATAATTCTCAACTTCTTCTTCCCTATCTTCTTACACGCAGTGAGTCACCAAATTCTGTCTGTCATACATATTTTTTTGTTTGTTTATCCTCTCCAGGGCACTCTTATTGCCTTTGTTCAAGACCTCATCACCTCTCGCCAGAACCTCCCCAGTAAGCTCCAAACCAGGCTCCCTGCCTCCCATCTCACTCCTCTCCAAAGCATCCCACAAACAGCTCCCAGTGTTCCTTCTAAGCCACAAAGGTGACAATGACATTTCTGTGACTAAAATACCCGGTGCTTCTCCCCAATATACAGAAAAGGTGTTTTAGTTTATCATTCTGGTGATATGAGACCTTTGATGATCTATCTCATCCCAGACTGAACTCAAGCTCCTTCTCCTCACCTCCCGTGTATTCTCAAATGTCCTACGCTTCTTACATTTCCTTAATAAATCACCCTTTTTCATACTTCCAAGCTTTTGCACATACTTTCTCTTTACCTGGAATGTTTCCTCCTTTCTCTGCAGTTTGGTAAACGTTCTTTCCTTTCACCTCTATCCCTGCCTAACTATATCTTTTTCATCCTTCAAAACCTGTATCAAAACCCTCTCTTCTGTGAAGTCTTCCTGCCTCCACCAGTTCTCTCGTCTGCATTTCCATATGTCTCTATCGCCTTTACTTTGTACTGTAATTAGCTGTTCCAAAATATGTACCTTGGATAAGTGATTAGCACTCTATGCCTCAGTTTCCTCAAAACTATTTCTCGTGGTTGTTAAAAGAGTGAAATGAGAAAATGCACATAAGCCTTTGTTTGGTATGGAAACTGCACAAACTGCTATCCTCATTATTGTCTTTCTAGGAAATATTTCTATCGCGGTTTCTCCTATTAAACTGAGAGCTCCCTGACTAGCAGGGAATCAGCTTTCTATCCCTGGTATTGTGCTCTGTATGTGGCATTTTCAAAAACCTAATTTGGGTTACATCTAGCCCAAACCATTGGCTAGAAAAAGGAGAACGGGGAATCCCAGAAACAGCAGCAGCATGATCATCAGCAACTTCATAAAATAAAAAATAATAATAGTTGGGCTTCCCTGTGGCGCAGTGGTTGAGAGTCTGCTTGCCGATGCAGGGGACATGGATTCGTGCCCCGGTCCAGGAAGATCCCACATGCCGCGGAGCGGCTGGGCCCGTGAGCCATGGCCGCTGAGCCTGCGTGTCCGGGCCCTGTGCTCCGCAACGTGAGAGGCCACAACAGTGAGAGGCCCACGCACCGCAAAAAATAATAATAATAATAAAATAATATTAGCAACAGCTACTATTTTTTGAGCACTGCTATTTACCAGGCATCATGCTGAGTATTTATATGCATTTTCTCTAACAGCATCAATACAACAAGTCTGGAGGTCGGTATTGCCATCCTTGTTTTACTGGTGACCCCCTGCTCCATATTTAGGCTTCCTAAGTGGGTAGGGCTTCCTCTGCAAAGGACGAATAAATATTGGAAGACATGTTGGCCTGTTTTCCTCAACAACTTGAGCATGCTCCCTCAGCTGACATATTAAGAGAGAACCCTGTAGTCAAAAACTCTGGAGTAAAGTTAAACAGGGTACAGGTCAATACCTGTTTGACTCCCTGCCTTTAAGTCCATACAGGGGGACTTCCCTGGTGGCACAGTGGTTAAAAATCCATCTGCCAATGCAGAGGACATGGGTTTGAACCCTGGCCCGGGATGATCCCACATGCCACTGAGCAACTGAGTCTGTGGGTCACAACTGCTGAGCGTGCGCTCTAGAGCCCGTGAGCCACAACTACTGAAGCCGGTGCACGTAGAGCCCGTGCTCCGCAACAAGAGAAGCCACTGCAATGAGTAGCCCCTGCTCGTCGCAACTAGAGAAAGCCTGCACGCAGTAATGAAGACCTAACACAGCCAAAAGTAAATAAATAAAATAGATAGATTAAAAAAAAATCCATACAGGGAACATTCCTGAGCCTTTCTTCAGCCAGTCTTCCAAGCCTCCCTCACACCTGGTGAAAGACTGCTCACCTCACACTTCATGCCATAACTCACACCAGTCTATTCTGACCAATGTCCCGGTTCCCTTGCTTCAGCTGGGCCCCTGCCAATGACAACTAGCAACTTGGATACACACTGAGCACAGGAGAAACTGTGACAACCTGACAGCATGAAAACCCTAACTACTGTCAGAGTAGGAAGCATACTGTACTGTTTAGAAGAAGAGAAAACAGCAGTGAAGCTAGAGCTGCAAAGAGGCTAAGGCATGGTGAAAAGAGAAGTCTGTGTGGCTAAGAGTAAGAAAGGAAGAAAGTCATGGAGAAACAGTGCTGCGTAATGAAGATGGCATGGGCTTGAATTCTGGCTCAGCCACCTCCCATATGTGGTACCCTGGATAAAAACTTCTCCAAGCCTCAGTTTCCTTATCTATAAAATGGGAATAAAAATACCTATCCTATAAACATGTGTGGGGGTGCACACGAGGATTACAGTGCCTAGCATCACATTAACTGCACTCTTAGTGTCTGCTTCCTCTCTACCCCACTCCCTTCTTTTATTCATCAGAGGCTCACTTCTAGAATATAATCACCTCCAGAAAAGATTTCCAGTCATCCTCTCCAAGATTAAAAAAAAAAAAAATCCCATTGACACCCACCTGCACTTGGCTTAAATGACCCATATACAAGGGCTCAGCTCAAATTTCTTTTATGTGATCCCCTAATTCCACCCACTAGGCAGTCCCACCCAAAGCAGATATCCTCATTAAAGCCAGCAACCCAGCAAAGATGCAGCTTCTTTACAGTTTATTTGAATTTGAATTCTTTTTTCTGGGGTATTAGTCGAAACTGTCTTAGGGTCCTCCAAATTTATTACTAAGAAAATGCAATGATGAGTGACTTCCCCGTTAGCACAGTGGTTAAAAATCTGCCTGCCAATGCAGGGGACATGGGTTTGAACCCTGGTCCGGGAAGATCCCACATGCTGAGGAGCAACTAAGTCCGTGCACCACAACTACTGAGCCTGCGCTCTAGAGCCCACATGCCACAACTACTGAGCCTGTGCGCCTAGAGCCCATGCTCTGCAACAAGAGAAGCCACGGCAATGAGAAGCACATGCATCATCAGAATGAAGAGTAGCCCCCGCTCGCTGCAACTAGAGAAAACCCGCACGCAGCAACGAAGACCCAACACAGCCAAAAATAAATAAATAAATAAATAAAAGAAAAATGCAATGATGAAACACAACTTGAATATATATGCTGAACCAATGTTACATGTGGAGTACATTGATTAAAGCATCATGATCACGAGAATGAATGTTCATAAACTGCAAGTATAGTTAATAAAGGAGGTTGAAAGGCCAAAGATGACCCTGGCAGAAGTGAGTATTTTCTTAGAGAACTCACCAGCTAGTTATCTATCTTAAAGTAAAACCAAGGGTGAATGCAGTCTAGGCACAACTAAAAGATAGCACTTTAACTCATGGATATTTAACCTGGGGTCAGAAACTACCTGAAAGTGTGCAACCAGGAAGCCTCCTCTAGAATAATTATTTTCAAAATGTGAAACCCTTAAGGATAGGCACTTACCTTGCTCACTACTTTACACCCAGGAACTAGCCTAGTACCTGGTATACAATAAGCATGCAAACACTTGTTGATAATAAAAATGAATGAATGAATGAATGAATAAATAAAAAGAAAGAATGGATGAAATAAATGGAATACTGGTATTTTCCCAAAGTGCCTAGGGGCTGCCTAGGGCAGGGCTCTAGGCCCTCAACCCTCTGACTTCAAGCAGAGCAACTGTACTTTTTTCCATCTCACATTTGAGCTTCTAAGTAAGGCTGCATATGTAAAATGCTTTTATTAAAAGTTTGAAAAATATGGAAAATCTAACTATCATTGTAATTCCCTTCCCTGAACTGCTATTATAAGTACATATAATTTAATGCTTCAATATCCCCTAAGTCAGTTTTCAGTCCCCAAGTTTTCCTGAGGTATGAGATTACATTTTACATAAGCAGTACTTGCCTATTCAACCTTATATAACCTGTACTTTCTTGTACACTGCCTCCTCAGAGAAAAGTTTGAATTTTCTATTATCAAGCAACAAGCGGACATTTTATGCCAACACATCATGCAAAGCCTGCCAGGCAACAATTTAGTTCTTGTAGTATCACCATCTCCATTGGAAGAGCAGTGCTCATACAACTATTTTAATGTACTTTGCATTCTATTCTACCATTCTTTTAACAATTTTTTTTTTTTTTTTTTTTGCGGTACGTGGGCCTCTCACTGCTGTGGCCTCTCCCGTTGCGGAGCACAGGCTCCGGACGCGCAGGCTCAGCGGCCATGGCTCACGGGCCCAGCTGCTCTGCGGCATATGGGATCCTCCCGGACCGGGGCACGAACCCGTGTCCCCTGCATCGGCAGGCGGACTCTCAACCACTGCGCCACCAGGGAAGCCCTACCATTCTTTTAATTAGTAGAAAAACAGAAAAATTAAAGTGCCAATAGGAGTGACAAATTTTATAAACATAATAAAGTTGAGAAATCATTAAGCATGCTGAAAACAGTAAATCTTTATCATTAACAGGATACTCCTTAGACTTTGGCCCCTAAGACTTTAGTCCATTGCCTATGTGTTCATTTTTAACGGAAAGGTAAAAAATGTACGACTATATCTTAAGAATAAATATTATGTCTAAAAGGCACGGTGTCATTAAGGACTTCATAGTATGTCATGAGAATACATCCCCCTTATACCCTGCAAGTCTTTGTTCAACTCAGTTTACTTCCATCCATATTTTCAGTTACACATTATATACTAAAGTAGGGAAATGCTTTTCTTTATATATCTACATTTACTCTTCACAATAATACCTACCAGCAATGGGTTCCAACTTGGATAAAAAGATTACTTAACAACATATATCAGCAATTTTAGATAGTATGGTTAATGAATGAGTCTAAGACTATTCCCTATTCCCTTTCAAAAAGAAAGGTATAAGAAGAGCATGAGCACACCAACAACAACAAAAACATGGACAAAAGAATGAGTGAGGCAGGATTACATTTCAGGATGGCGGAGGAGTAAGATATGGAAATCACCTTCCTCCCCCAAAATACATCAAAAATACATCTACATGTGGAACAACTCCTACAGAACACCTACTGAACACTGGGAGAAGAACTCAGACTTCCCAAAAGGCAAGAAACTCCCCGTGTACCTGGGTAGAGCAAAAGAAAAGAAAAAACACAGACAAAAGAATAGGGACAGGACCTGCACCTCTGGGAAGGAGCTGTGAAGAAGGGAAAGTTTCCACACACTAGGAAGCCACTTCAGTGGCAGAGATGGGGGGTGGTTGGGGGTGAAGCTTCAGAGCCATGGATGAGAATGCAGCAACAGGGGTGCAGAGGGCAAAGCAGAGACATTCCCGCACAGAGGATCGCTGCTGACCAGCTCTCACCAGCCTGAGAGGCTTGTCTGCTCACCTGCCGGGGCAGGCGGGGGCTGGGAGCTGAGGCTCAGGCTTTGGAGGTCAGACCCCAGGGAGAGGACTGGGGTTGGCAGCATGAACACAGCCTGAAGGGGGCTAGTGCTCCACAGCTAGCCAGGAGGGAGTCTGGGAAAAAGTCTGGAACTGGCTAAGAGTCAAGAGACCATTGTTTCGGGGTGAGTGAGGAGAAGAGATTCAGAACACCATCTAAATGAGCATCAGAGACAGGTGTGAGCTGCGACTATCAGCGCGGACACCAGAGACAGGCATGAAATGCTAAGGCTGCTACTGAAGCCACCAAGAAGCCTGTGTGCAAGCCATCAGGAATCACTATCCACACCTTCCCTCCCAGGAACCTGTGCAGCCGACCATTGCCAGGGTTCCGGGATGCAGGGACAACTTCCCAGGGAGAACACACGGCACGCCCCAGGCTGTTGCAATGTCACACTGGCCTCTGCTGCTGCAAGCTTGCCCCACATTCCACACCCCTCCCTCCTGCTAGCATGAGTGAGCCAGAGCCCCCTAATCAGTCGCTACTTTAACCCCCTCCTGTCCAGGGGAAGAACAGACGCCAGAGGGCGAGCTACATGCAGAGGCAGGCCCACATCCAAGGCTGAACCCCATCCAAGGCTGAACCCCAGGAGCTGTGCAAACAAAGAAGAGAAAGGGAAATTTCTCCGTGCAGCCTCAGGAGCAGCAGATTAAATCTCCACAATCAACTTGATGTACCCTGCACCTGTGGAATACCTGAATAGACAATGAGTCATGCCAAAATTGAGGCAGTGTACTTTGGGAGCAACTGTAGACTTGGGGTTTGCTGTATGTGACTGACTAGTTTCTGCTTTTTCTGTTTATGTTAGTATAGTTTTTAGTGCTTCTTATCACTGGTGGATTTGTTTACTGGTTTCGTTGCTCTCTTTTTATTACTTTTTTATTTCTTAATTTTAACAGTACTATTTTGATTTTAATAACTTTATTTTTTTTTCTTCTCCCTTTTCTTCTGACCCATGTGGCTGACAGGGTCTTGGTGCTCTGGTGGGGTGTCAGACCTGTGCCTCTGAGGTGAGAGAGCCAAGTTCAGGACACTGGTCCACCACAGACCTCCTGGCTCCACGTACTATCAAATGGCGAAAGCTCTCCCAGAGATCTCCAGCTCAACGCTAAGACCCAGCACCACTCAAAGACCAGAAAGCTACGGTGCTGGACACTCCATGCCAAACAACTAGCAAGACAGGAACACAACCCCACCCATTAGCAGAGAGGCTGCCTAAAATCGTAATAAGTTCACAGACACCCCAAAACACACCACTGGACACAGTCCTGCCCACAAGAAAGACAAGATCCAGCCTCATCCACCAGAACACAGGAACCAGTCCCCTCCACCAAGAAGCCTACACAACACACTAAAAACCAACTTTACCTACTGGGGGCAGACACCAAAAACAATGGGACATATGTACCTGCAGCCTGCAAAAATAAGACCCTAAATGCACTAAGTTAAGCAAAATGAGAAGACAGAGAAATATGCAGCAGATGAAGGAACAAAGTAAAAACCCACCAGACCAAACAAATGGTTTGGTCTGAAAAAGAATTCAGAGTAATGATAGTAAAGATGATCCAAAAATCTTGGAAATAGAATGGAAAAAATACAAGAAACATTTAACAAGGACCTAGAACTAAAGAGCAAACAAACAATGATGAACCACACTATAAATGAAATTAAAAATTCTCTAGAAGGAATCAATAGCAGAATAACTGAAACAGAAGAACAGATAAGTGACCTGGAAGATAAAATAGTGGAAGTAACTACCACAGAGCAGAATAAAGAAAAAAAGAATGAAAAGAATTGAGGACAGTCTCAGAGACCTCTGGGACAAGATTAAATACACTAACATTCAAATTATAGGGGTCCTAGAAGAAGAAGAGAAAAAGAAAGGGACTGAGAAAATATTTGAAGAGATTATATGTGAAAACTTCCCTACTATGGGAAAGGAAACAGTCACTCATGTCCAGGAAGTGCAGAGAGTCCCATACAGGATAAATCCAAGGAGAAACAGGTGAAGACACATATTAATCAAACTATCAAAAATTAAAGAAAAAGAAAAAATACTGAAAGCAGCAGGGAAAAGTAAGAAATAACATACAAGGGAATCCCAATAAGGTTAATAGCTGATCTTTCAGCAGAAAATCTGCAAGCCAGAAGGGAGTGTCAGGACATATTTAAAGTGATGAAAGGGAAAAACCCACAACCAAGATTACTCTACCCAGCAAGGATCTCATTCACATTCGACAGAGAAATTAAAATCTTTACAGACAAGCAAAAGCTAAGAGAATTCAGCACCACCAAACCAGCTCTACAACAAATGCTAAAGGAACTTCTCTAGGCAGGAAACACAAGAGAAGAAAAAGACCTACAAAAACGGACCCAAAACAATTATGAAAATTGTCATAGAAACATACATATCGATAATTACCTTAAATGTAAATGGATTAAGTGCTCCAACCAAAAGACAGAGACTGGCTGAATGGATACAAGAACAAGACCCATATATATGCTGTCTACAAGAGACCGACTTCAGACATCGAGACACATACAGACTGAAAGTGAGGGGATGGAAAAAGATATTCCATGCAAATGGAAATCAAAAGAAAGCTGGAGTAGCAATTCTTATATCAGACAAAAGAGACTTTAAAATAAAGACTATTACAAGAGACAAAGAAGGACACTACATAATGATCAAGGGATCAATCCAAGAAGAAGATATAAAAATTGTAAATATTTATGCACCCAACATAGGAGCACTTCAATACATAAGGCAAATGCTAACAGCCATAAAAGGGGAAATCGACAGTAAAACAATCATAGTAGGGGACTTTAACATCCCACTTTCACCAATGGACAGATCATCCAAAATGAAAGTAAATAAGGAAACACAAGCTTTAAATGATACATTAAACAAGATGGACTTAATTGATATTTATAGTACATTCCATCCAAAAACAACAGAATACACTTTCTTCTCAAGTGCTCATGGAACATTCTCCAGGATAGATCATATATTGGGTAACAAATCAAGCCTTGGTAAATTTAAGAGAACTGAAATCGTATCAAGTATCTTTTCCAAACATAATGCTATGAGACTAGATATCAATTACAGGAAAAAAACTGTAAAAAATACAAACACATGGAGGCTAAACAATGCGTTACTAAATAACCAAAAGATCACTGAAGAAATCAAAGAGGAAATCAAAAAATATCTACAAACAAATGACAATGAAAACACGACCACCCAAAACCTATGGGATGCAGCAAAAGCAGTTCTAAGAGGGAAGTTTATAGCAATACAATCCTACCTCAAGAAACAAGAAACATCTCAAATAAACAACCTAACCTTACACCTAAAGCAATTAGAGAAAGAAGAACACAAAAACCCCAAAGTTAGCAGAGGAAAGAAATCATAAAGATCAGATCAAAAATAAATGAAAAAGAAATGAAGGAAACAAAAGCAAAGATCAATAACACTAAAAGGTGGTTCTTTGAGAAGATAAACAAAATTGATAAACCATTAGTCAGACCCATCAAGAAAAAAAGGGAGAAGACTCAAATCAATAAAATTAGAAATGAAAAAGGATAAGTAACAACTGACACTGCAGAAATACAGTGGATCATGAGAGATTACTACAAGCAACTCTATGCCAATAAAATGGACAACCTGGAAGAAATGGACAAATTCTTAAAAGCACAACCTTCTGAGACTGAACCAGGAAGAAATAGATAATATAATAGACCAATCACAAGCACTGAAATTGAGACTGTGATTAAAAATCTTCCAACAAACAAAAGTCCAGGACCAGATGGCTTCACAGGTGAATTCTATCAAACATTTAGAGAAGAGCTAACACCTATCCTTCTCAAACTCTTCCAAAATACAGCACAGGGAGGAATACTCCCAAACTCATTATACGAGGCCACCATCACCCTGATACCAAAACCAGACAAAGATGTCACAAAGAAAGAAAATTACAGACCAATATCACTGATGAATATAGATGCAAAAATCCTCAACAAAATACTAGCAAACAGAATCCAACAGCACATTAAAACGATCACACACCATGATCAAGTGGGGTTTATCACAGTAATGCAAGGATTCTTCAATATATGCAAATCAATCAATGTGATAAACCATATTAACAAATTGAAGGAGGAAAACCATATGATCATCTCAACAGATGCAGAAAAAGCTTTTGACAAAATTCAACACCCACTTACAATAAAAACTCTCCAGAAAGTAGGCATAGAGGTAACTTACCTCAACAAAATAAAGGCCATACATGACAAACCCACAGCCAACATCATTCTCAATGGTGAAAAACTGAAACCACTTCCTCTAAGATCAGGAACAAGACAAGGTTGTCCACTCTCACCACTATTATTCAACATAGCTTGGAAGTTTTAGCCACAGCAATCCGAGAAGGAAAAGAAACAAAAGGAATTCAAATTGGAAAAGAAGAAGTAAAGCTGTCACTGTTTGCATATGACATGATACTATACACAGAGTATCCTAAAAATGCTACCAGAAAACTACTAGAGCTAACCAATGAATTTGGTAAAGTAGCAGAATACAAAATTAATGCACAGAAATCTCTTGCATTCCTATACACTAATGATGAAAAATCTGAAAGAGAAATTAAGGAAACACTCCCATTTACCACTGCAACAAAAAGAATAAAATACCTAGGAATAAACCTACCTAAGGAGACAAAAAACCTGTATGCAGAAAACTATAAGACAATGATGAAAGAAATTAAAGATGATACAAACAGATGGACAGATACACCATGTTGTTGGATTGGAAGAATCAACATTGTGAAAATGACTATAATACCCAAAGCAATCTACAGATTCAATGCAATCCCTATGAAACTACCAATGGCATTTTTTACAGAAGTAGAACAAAAAATTTCACAATTTGTATGGAACACAAAAGACCCTGAATTGCCAAAGCAATCTTGAGAAAGAAAAACAGAGCTGGAGGAATCAGGCTCCCTGACTTCAGACTATACTATAAAGCTACCGTAATCAAGACAGTATGGTACTGGCACAAAAACAGAACTATAGATCAATGGAACAGGATAGAAAGCACAGAAATAAACCCACACACATATGGTCACCTTATTTTTGATTAAGGAGGCAAGAATATACAACGGAGAAAAGACAGCCTCTTCGATAAGTGGTGCTGGGAAAACTGGACAGCTCCATGTAAAAGAATGAATTTAGAACACTCCCTAACACCATACACAAAAATAAACTCAAAATGGATTAAAGACCTAAATGTAAGGCCAGAAACTATAAAACTCTTAGAGGAAAACATAGGCAGAACACTCTATGACAAAAATCACAGCAAGATCCTTGTTGACCCACCTCCTAGAGAAATGGAAATAAAAACAAAAATAAACAAATGGGTCCTAATGAAACTTAAAAGCATTTGCACAGCAAAGAAAACCATAAACAAGGTGAAAAGACAACCCTCAGAATGGGAGAAAATATTTGCAAATGAAGCAACTGACAAAGGTTTAATCTCCAAAATTTATAAGCAGCTCATGCAGCTCAATATCAAAAAAACTAACTACCCGATCCAAAAATGGGCAGAAGACCTAAATAGACATTTTTCCAAAGAAGATATACAGATTGCCAACAAACACATGAAAGGATGCTCAACATCACTAATCACTAGAGAAATGTAAATCAAAACTACAATAAGGTATCACCTCACACCAGTCAGAAGGGCCATAATCAAAAAATCTACAAACAATAAATGATGGAGAGGGTGCGGAGAAAAGGGACCCCTCTTGCACTGTTGGTAGGAATGTAAATTGATACCGCCACTATGGAGAACAGTATGGAGGTTCCTTAAAAAACTAAAAATAGAACTACCATAAGACCCAGCAATCCTACTACTGGGCATATACCCAGAGGAAACCATAATTCAAAAAGAGTCATGTACCACAATGTTCACTGCAGCTCTATTTACAGTAGCCAGGACATCGAAGCAACCTAAGTGTCCATCAACAGATGAATGGTTAAAGAAGACGTTGCACATATATACAGTGGAATATTACTCAGCCATAAAAAGAAATGAAATTGAGTTATTTTTAGTGAGGTGGATGGAACTAGAGTCTGTCATACAGTGTGAAGTAAGTCAGAAAGAGAGAAACAAATACCATATGCTAACAGATATATATGGAATCTTAAAAAAAATGGTTCTGAAGAACCTAGTGCCAGGACAGGAATAAAGATGCAGATGTAGAGAATGGACTTGAGGACATGGGGAGGGGGAAGGGTAAGCTGGGATGAAGTGAGACAGTGTCATGGACATATACACACTACTAAATGTAAAATAGACAGCTAGTGGGAAGCAGCCACATAGCACAGGGAGATCAGCTCGGTGCTTTGTGACCACCTAGAGGGGTGGGATAGGGAGGGTGGGAAGGAGACACAAGAGGGAGGAGATATGGGGATATATGTATATGTAGAGCTGATTCACTTTGTTATAAAGCAGAAACTAACACACCACTGTGAAGCAATTATACTCCAGTAAAGAAGTTAAAAAAAATTAAAAATTAAAAATTTTTTTTTAAAAAATGAAGGAAAGAATAGCATAGACCAATAAAACTAATAGCTGCTTCTTTGAGAAGATAAACAAAATTGATAAACCATTAGCCAGACTCATCAAGAAAAAAAGGGAGAAGACTGAAATCAAGAGAACTAGAAATGTAAACGGGAAGTAACAACTGGTTCAGTCTCAGGTTGTGCTTTTCTAAGTAACAACTGACACTGCAGAAATACAACGGATTCTTAGAAAAGATTTTCTAAGAATCCTTTCTAAATACAAACGATTCCTGCAAGAGGGAGGGGATATGGGGATATATGTATATGTATATGTATAGCTGATTCACTTTGTTATACAGCCAAAACTGATAGACCATTGTAAGGTAATTATACTCCAGTAAAGATGTTAAAAAAAAATAATAATGTAAAGAATAAATGAATGGAAAGTAGAAAAAAAAACTTAAGTGCAATTAAAATAAGTGAACTGAAAAAGAAAACAAAAAAAAAGAATGAGCGATTCACCAAATAAGAAATAAACACATTAAAAATATTCTTGAGAAGAGGACACTGGGTTGGCATTCTTCTAAAATTATAATGCTAAATGCTGATGAAGGGTTTAATGAAGAAGAGGGGAGTATAAATTGACAATCTCCCTTGAAAGCTATAGGGGAAGGCTGTTTCAGGAATATTAAAAATATTTATGTCTTTTGTTCTGACAAATGTTTTATGAATCTATCTGTCCTAAGCTAAACAGAGATTTGGTTGAAGATTTATGTACAAGGATGTTCAACACAGTATTATTTAACATAGAGAAAAACCTGTACAATATAGATTAATGGTTTAGTATGCTTATTCATAAAATGGTATATCACATAACTGTTAAAAATCATATTTTCTTAGAACATTCAATGTCAGGTGGAAATGTTCATGATATAATATTTAAAATTGAAAGTATGGAAAGTTATTTACACGGAATGACTCAATTTTGTAAAATTCACACACAAACACACACACTCACAAACAACTGAAATATCAGAAGGAAATCCACAAGCATGTTACTAATAATTATCTTTGGGTTGTAGGATTATGGGTGATCATTAGTATCACCTTTATACTACTCTATATTTTCCCAATTTCTACAGTGAGCAGTTATTAATTTTACTACTTAGAGATTATAAAAAAGGGGACTTCCCTGGTGGCGCAGCTGTTAAAATTCCGCCTGCCAACGCAGGGGACACAAGTTCGATCCCTGGTCCAGGAAGATCCCACATGCTGTGGATCAACTAAGCCCGTGCGCCACAACTACTGAGCTTGTGCTCTAGAGCCTGCGAGCCACAACTACTGAGCCCGAGCACCACAACTACTGAAGCTCGAGCGCCCAGAGCCCATGCTCCGCAACAAGAGAAGCCACCGCAATGTGAAGTCCGTGCACCACAGCGAAGAGTAGCCCCCACTCGCCGCAACTAGAGAAAGCCTGCACGCAGTGACGAGGACCCAACGCAGCCCAAAAAATAAATAAATAAATAATAAGGAAGTTATAAAAAAGGAAATGGTGGGATAAAATGTAAGTAACTAACAGATAATAAAATTATATAGCCACTCTAATACTGACTCAGTAAGCCAAACAGTCCACAATTGGTTAAATTTGGATAAATTATAATTTCAAATATTCAGGGAGGATCCTGAACAGAAAGCAAATTAAGAGGAAGAAAGGTACACCAACTGAGGTCCAATCCTCCTACAATAACACAACAAACTCCCAATACATGAATTCAGTAGCATTTCCCCACTTAATGCCTACTGAAATTATAACATCTAATTAGAGAATTAGTTATAGCTGACTTACTCCCTTACAGAAAGTCTGTAAATGATTATTTTGTTTTGAGGAGGGGTTATCGCATAAAAATAAAAAATATAAAACTGCAGATGGAAATTTTTGTTAAGTCAGTAGTCAACAGAAGATAATGGAATCTGTTTACTTCTGCCTGCAACCACAAGTTAGTCTAATGATGTACTGTCTCTTCTTCTAAATGATTAAGGCTGAATGAAACACTTTCCTTCACGACTGGGCTGGTTTGTAGTAATTTTGCATTTGCATAAATGAGCGAGCTCTAATGGACTGAGTTGAAAAGGTCAGCTATCAGCCCGACCACAGATGACTTCCGCTAAGACTTACACAGTTCCTTAAGGTTCTTCTAATTTAAACATTTTTTATTGTCTAAAAATGTTGTATTTTGTCTTATGCAACTTGTATTGCTTTAAAAGTATACCCAAATAAATCTGCAAATTTCATATTGAAATCATTTTGGAGAACACACCGATTAAAAGATGTCTTCATTAAAGTCCTTTGAAAGTAAAGGATTATTTTATGAAGAACTAATCATACACATATACCTAATTTTCATCTTTTAAAAATTTAGATTTTTTCACATACCAGGTTTACTTAAGGCAAGACACCTCTTCTGTGTAGGTTAGGACATAGTAAAAGATGACCTAAGATCAAGGCCAGGATCCTTGTCTCTCTGTGTCTCACTTCTCTCATATATAAATTGGGGATACTTCCATGTAATGTATAAGGTTATGAGAGTAAAGTGGAATAACAGTGTGATACCACTGCATCCAGATCAATGATTGTCAAACTTTAGTGTGTGTCAAATCACTAGAGAGGGCTCATTCCCAGAGTTTCTGATTCAGCAAGCCTGGGGCTCAGCCAGAGATTCTGTGTTTCTAACAAGTTCCCAGATCTGGCCAGTCTGGGACCACACTTCAAGAACTACGGATCTAGACAGACCTGGGCACAATTTTTTTTGCACTACGCGGGCCTCTCACTGTTGTGGCCTCTCCCGTTGCGGAGCACAGGCTCCTGATGCGCAGGCTCAGCGGCCATGGCTCACGGGCCCAGCTGCTCCGCGGCAGGTGGGATCTTCCCAGACCGGGGCACGAACACGTGTCCCCTGCATCGGCAGGCGGACTCTCAACCACTGCACCACCAGGGAAGCCCCTTTTCTGACTCTTAAACTAGAAATATAACTACCTCATTGTGGAGTTTAAGAATTATGGAAGTAATGCACATTGCCTGTTGAACACAGTGCCTAGTTTATAAGACAGTGGTAATAGTAGCTGTTACCACCACTATTGCTACTATTTCTACTAAGCAATGGAACATGTAGAACATTAACACCAGAAAAATTTTTAATTGCATTAAACTGCACTGTAATTTAGAGTTCCTTATATTTTACATTAATTCCTTTTCTGACAAAATTATAAAAGTTAATTATAAACTAGTTGACAAATTTCTATAATAACTTTTTTGTAGCAGTTAAGAGAATGGCTCTAGAGCACAACTGTCTGTGTTCAAATTCCAGTTCTGTAATACACCACGTGTCTGTGGCCCCCAGTTTCCTTATCTATAAAATAAAAACAATAATAGTACCTACTTCATAAGGTTGTGAGAACTGAACGGCTTAACCTACATAAACCTCTGAATAGTGCCTGGCATAAAATAAACATTTGATAAATGTAGCTATCATCATTATTATTATTATTACTATTATTCCAATACACTATCAGTAACATTATAAATATATATATATATATTTATATATACATTAAAGCATTAAATAGGTTTAATTTTATTTGAAGGTAAAATTCAAATAACTGGGTATTTTTCTAATTATTAGTATGAACTATAGACTATTTAGTCTTTTATTAGGTTGAGACATATGAACTGCTGATATGTAACTACTTTTGACTGATAAAAACAGTACGTACTTTCATATGGCTGTAGCTAGTAGCTTTCACCCCAACCTCTCTGATCATTCCTTTGAGCCCGTTGATGGTTCTACCCTAGTGCACTCCAAGGTTTGGTTTTCAGCTCTCTTTTCACTCAGATCTCCCAGGAGGTTCATACCCACTATTACTACAGTTTTAACCACAGACTGAAAATCCAGAGGTCTTATCTAGCTCATAGATACATTTTGTTGGCCTACATAATTGCTTTTTAAAACCTGAAGATTTAACACTCACATATTCAAACTCTCAAGCACAAAAAAATCTGGATTTCTGGCTTCTCTTGAAAAACTGGATGATCTAGCAACACTGGACAAGCATTACCAAAAGCCTACAACTGTCTGGAATTAAGTAGCAGCTACCACTTCAAATAGGGCATGAGTTCTCTAAATTGCTAGTCTTCAGTCAGCTTTACTCTTCACTCATTTACTTATCTGCCTAGCCCTGAGGCATTCAATTTTTCAAATTTTAATTCTACCTTCCAGCAATATGTTGATAACCACTAATCTCCATCTCCAGCCCAGACTCAGATCCAACTGGCATCACCGTCAATACCTGTGAGTCTCACAGACACCTCAAATATAAGTCCCTCACCACCTCTGTTTTAGATTCTCTATTTCAGACGTTGACAACATCCAAACAAAACAGTAAGCCAAGTCTTACTAACACGTTTACTACTCTCATTCTCTCACCTCCCATTTCCAAGCAATCAACAGTTCCTAAAGATTTATCAATACTTCCTAAAAATCTCAAGTCTATTTTCCTCTTCTCCTTCCCCATTACCAATGCTTTAATCCACTCAGGGCCTTAACAATCAAGGCTATTTATCTAGAGCCCCTGTCTTACTCATCTCCTCTCTGCTTAAAACTCTGCTTCATTGGCTCCTCACAGACTCAGGATAAAAATAAACCTTTTCATATTAGATGTAGGCCTCTGACTATCTTTACAGCCTCATCTCCTGCCCACTGTTCTAAAGGTACCAAACATTTGTAGTTCTCTGAACATATCCGGTAGCATCATATTTCCATACCTTTGTACATGCTACAACAACCCATCTGCCTGGTACATTTCTGTTCAATCTTCAGAACTCCACCAGTTAGAGGAGGTAAGGAGGGAGAGGTGGGAGACAGAGCCTGGTGACAAGGGACTTTTAATTTTTATATTATATAAATCTGAACAACTCAAAATTTTTAGAACTAGTATAATTTTAAATTTTGATTATTTTAAAAAGAATTACTCGGTAACAAGAAAAACTCTGCTCTTCTGTGCAGCACTGAGTGATTGTCTCTTTTGCCTCTCCATTATTTCAGTGTTCTATACATATTTCTACTACTACAGCATATTTCATACTACATCATATACTTCTTTACAAGCTCCTTAACTTCCTGGCTCATGTCTTATTAACCTGTATACCCTCAGTTCTGAGCACAGGAAGTAGTACATACTAGGCATACATTGAATGTTTGAACTCAACAGCCAGTCTAATTAATACCAAAACTGCTTTCCACACAATGTCTAGCCAAGAAGCCAAATGCAAAAGACTTTGGCTGACTGATAGGAAAAGCGATCATTTCTTGCTATTGCTCAAAAGGAAAGAGCCAGTTTATAAAGATGAATTGGCAACTATTTTCTTTTTAATCTCTGAAAAACGACAGAATGAAGCTGTAGTTTTCAAACCTTTTTAAAGCTCTAACATGGTAGGATTGTAATTTCAATTATTACCTAAAGGGGAAAAAATAGAGTATTTCTTTTTCAAAACTAAAGTTAATTTAAATTAACTTTGTTCAAAGAATTTTATGGCATCTCTTTAAAACTGGAGATATTCTGAAATATCAAGTTACCAGAACTGGGAATCATTAGAATGAAAAATTATCTGTTGTTTCAGGAAAGTTCGTTCTCTTCATGACACCAGTCCTCTCAATTATTAACAAATGATGTTTCAGGATACAGGACATGTAGGTCAGTTAGAGATTCAAACCACAGTGGAAATGAAGGTGGTGGGTAATAGCCTGCCTACATATATTTCCATACATTTGACTTCCTTTCTTGTTACTATGGATGAACTGTCCATGCTCCCAGCCAAAGGCAGTGCCCCACCTGTGTATTAGGCCCCATCCTGTCTTGCCTTCTGAAGGACACTGATCCAATAATTCTCCCCTTTCTCTCTTGCATCATCAATTTTTCCCTCTCTACTGAATCACTGCCAACAGCATAAAAACATGCTATTATTGCTCTTATCTTTAAAAAAAGATATCTCATCTTTATCTCATTTCCCTCCTCCAGCTACTACTGTATTTCTCCCCTTCCCTTTACAGCACAACTTGAAAGCACTGTCTATACTCTCATCTTTAAGTTGTTCTTCTCAAGGTTACCAATAGACTCTTAATTGTTAAATCCTGGGATCATTTCTTAGCCCTCAACTTTCTTGATCAGGAGCATTTGACACAGTTGCTGATGCCTCTCACCTCCTAGAAACACTTTCTATCTTGACTTCCCACGTACCACATTAACCTGGTTTTCCTCCTCCTTTTTGGTTGCTTCTTTTCAATCCCTTTTGCTAGCTCCGCCTCATCTCTGTGTCTTCCAAATAAATGTTGGAGTGCTTCAGAGTTCATTACTTGGACCTCTTCTCTTTTCTCTCTACACTTATTCCCAAATTCTCATGGCTTTAAAAACCACCTATATGCCAATGACTCCCAAATTTATTTCTTCAGGCTGGACTTTTCTCCTGAATTCCACACTTCAACTGACTACTTGACATCTCCATTTGGATGTCTGATAGGCATCTAGAACTTGATTATAAGTATGTCCAAGGCTAAGTTCCTGATGCCCACCTGCCACTCCCAAACTAGTTCCTCCTGCAATCTTCCCCACCTCAGTTAACGGCAACTCCATTCTTGTTGCTCAAGACAAAAATATGGTGTCATCCTATACTACTGTCTTCCTCTCACATGTTACAGTTCAACCTTCAAAAAAATATAATATCTAACAACAGACTACTACTTAGCAATATAAAAGGAACTACCAATATATGCAACAAGATGGGCGAATGTTAAAAACATTATACTGAGCTAAAATAAAGCCAGACAAAAGACAATACATACTGTATGATTCCATTTATGTGAAACTCTCCAAAAAAAAAAAAAATCGAATCTTTAATGATAGATCAGCAGTTGTCTGGAGCCAGAGGCTGGGAGTGGAGACTGACTGAAAGAATAAAAGAAACTTTTGGGTGACAGAAATGTTCTACATCTTCATTATGGTAGCAGCTACATGAGTAAGTAAATTTGTCAATATTCATTGAACGTTATAGAGTGTACATTTTATTGTATATTAATTACAGCTCAATAAAGTTGATTATACATACATAATAAGCCAGATAATCACACACACATAAGCCAGATAATCTCATGTTGCCTGAGACTCCCATAACTATTATAGTAGAAAAGTATCCATTTAAAAAATACATATAACACTTCATTTATCCTTGTCATTTAAATGATTCATTAAAGGAGTTGCCTGTTTTATAAGCAAGCCACATAAATATGGAAGTGTTAAAGGGGAGGTCAGTTTAACATAAATAATTTAAATCAGAGAAGGTAGAGGTGCCTTTGCTCTAGGGGCCTGGATCTCCTCTCCTTTAAACAGGCAAACAATACAGCTTCTGGAAGTCCAAAGAAGATGTCTCCTTAGTAACTGCAGAAGAGAGAATTCCATACTGCAGCCTTCACCTGCATCTAGCAGCTATTACTTGAAACACATTAACGTATTCAACTTCATTCAAGTAAAGAGTTCCAGATTGTGGGCATTATCTGCTTTCATTTATAAGCAGCGGTATATATTTAACCTAAAAATAAAGGCCATGGGCTTTCATAATAAGATTTTAAATGTTTTATGAAATTAAACGTAGTAGAAAATTTCAGGAGGACATCATTAGTTTATAGCAGTCTGAGTAAAGAATATGACCAAACATAATAAATACTTTAAGAATGCTTTTTCCTAAAAGCATTAGAGATATCACGAGTGAGTACACTGGTTTGTCTTTATTATATATAAGCTGGATCTTTCATTTCTATGTGCCAATTTCTTAAACAAGACAATGAAATAAAATAACTTCAATACACTATCCTAGTATAGAAGGACAATAGCTGCCGGAACATCTTGTATAACATATCTGGTCACCGTTAGACATCATAACCAAAACATTTGTAAGCTATAAATTTACTATTTCTTTATCTTGGTATGCCTAGCATCTATCACAGTGCATTGTCACTTGCAGTTCAAAGAAAGTGCAAATATTCTCAATTTTTAAGTTTCTTGGACTGCTTTAAACATAAAATAGAGGTTACTCTGGATAGGCAAAATAGCAAAAACATTAGTAACAAAGCTAACAGGCACTCCTAATAGATGAGAGGTACATTAGGACAGGATCATTAAAATTGACTTTTATTTGCTGGTTTAGAGTTTTCAAAGCAAGATGAAATGAGAATGATCATCTAGTACCTTACCCTTTCTACCGGTGAACCATAGCATGCAATGCCGAAACATAGCAGTGGCAGATGGCATTTGGTGTTATGAACTATAAAAAGGATAACAGCAGAGAAATGATGGCTGGCAGACAAGACGCAGAAATGCAGATGAAATGAATGCAAACTTGTAGTTCTTGAAGCAAAGCAAAACCTTTAAGCCAAAGGCTGCTACTAGCTTCAATTTATATTTTGAGTTTTACACGGACAAACACTGCAGCCTTCACAATCAGTCTTTGGACTTTTCATGCAGAAGCAGAGCCACACTCCTCGATAAGGAAGACCAGCAACCTTCTGCAAACACAAGCCAGCAGCAGCAGCCCATCACTCTCTCCCTTCACTGATTTTCATCGTTTCAATTTTTAATTTTCAATTGCAGCCAGATCCACAGTCGTTTCAAATAGATCTGTATCCACTGCAGATACGATTAAATCCCTGCCTAACCTGCAGCACCACTTCATCCAGAACGTTCCTGTGCACTTGTTCATGCAGGATCAGTTGCAAAACCATTCAAGTCACCCAGCAAACAACCCAAAAGAGAAGGAAAGAAGCAGCTGGGACTATGAAGAGAAAGAATCTTTTCTTTCAGCTCACCCTGGAAATGGAAGGTTTTCTGATCAACAGTTATTGTGAAGGTGCTGTCGTCCTCATCGTCTATACCAATCACAGCTCCCTGTGAAACAAAGAGCAAAATCCCAATAAGGCAAACAATGACATCAGCAATATTCACTACTGCTACAGCCCTGTAACGCTCAATGCACCGATGGCACTGGAAGCAGGCTAGACACAGAAAAGGGGAATCTGAGACTCTAGCTTTGCTTAAGGAGGAAGAACTAAACGAGCGGATGGCAGGGCACTGTGGTACTCTGCAAGGGTACTTTCTACCCTTGCTTAAGGGGCATGGATATGGGGGAGGGGGAGGGGATAAACATAGAAGCTGAGTCTAGAATCCGTTTAAGAGCCAGCCACTGATCCTTTCGGAGCTTTAGACTGTTCTCTAAAATGGGAGTCACCGGGTTGTTCTGAGGCTCAAAGAACACAAGTGCTCTTCATCAGGCTGCTTCTGTGTTATATTTGTTAGTTCAGAAATGCCAGGCGACACTTGCTTCAAAACACTGTCCCAGTGGCTTCTTCAAGGTATGCTCTCAAAACCACCTGTCCGTGGCTCTGCTACTGCACTTCCACATTATACTGTGGTTATCTATGTCTGCCTTCTCCCACTGAACTGCTACAAGATCTTGGAAGTCAAGGACTACTTTATTTATTTTGATACATGGCACTCAAGTACACACTCAGTATATGTTTTCTAAATAAAAACATGAACAACTCTCTAAAAGAGGCGGGGGGGGGGGTAAGGTAGGCCTGCATTTATAAGTTGTTTGTTTCAGGAAGGTGGATAGAGTGGGTTTTAAACTTTTTCTTTTTGGTATTCAACTATATGCAGCATATTAAGACAACAGGAATTAGGAAAGCAACATGAAGCTATGCAAAATAGGGAGTCTACTGGTCAGTGTCCTTAAGAAATAAGTGTCTTAAGTATTCCAGAGAGAATAGCTAGAGAACATGGCACAGGTATAATGCTCCAGGTTAGTGACAAAACAAGCAGTATGCAACAGACAAAACTAGGACCTTGTAGATGGGGATTGAAAGGACTTAAGGGGCGAAGATACCTAATCCCATGAAAAAAAAGGCTACTCCTATCCCAGGAGGATTAGGTAATAGAGCCAAACATTTACAGGTTACCACCACCCCTTCCAAAAGTTCATTTTATGTCACTTTGTCTATTCTAATGCAGGTCTTTCACAAAAGCAGTCTCCAACTTACAATGGTTTGACTTATGATTTTTCAACTTTACGATAGTGTGAAAGCAATACACATTCAGCAGAAACCGTACTCTGAATTTTGAATTTTGATCTTTTCCTGGGCTAGCAATATGTGGTGATGATACTCTCTCATGATGCGGGGCAGCAGCTCCCCATCAGCCACGTGATCACAAGGAGGAACAAGATACACTGACAACCATTCTGTACCTCATCAACCATTCTGTTTTTCAGTACAGTATTCAATAAATTACATGAGCTATTCAACCCTTTATTATAAAACAGGCTTTGAATGAGATGATTTTGCCCAGCTATATGCTCACGTAAGTGTTCTGAGCACGTTTAAGATATGTGAGCCTAAGCTATGGTATTCAGTAGGCTAGGTGTATTAAATGCATTTTTGACTTATGATATTTTCAATTTACAATAGGTTGATTGGTATGTAACCCCATTGTAAGTCTGTACCTGTTTTCACTTACCAAAAGAAATCTGGAAATTTTCCAGAAAACAGGTGAAAAGCGAAAATCGCATTCAGCATTTGTTTTGCCCTGAGCCATTACAGAGGCAGTGTTCACGCCAAATAGCAAGAGTAGAACCGCCAAGCTCCCTCCCCAGGAACTACACTCAGCATCTCAGCATCAAGCTGTCACAGCTTTGAACTGTGTCTGTGAGCATCTGGGCTTTACCTCTGTTTATTTTGCGTATCTGTTAGGAAGCTGCAACCTAAAGTAATTGCTTTTGCACTTTACCCATTTCGCCTTACAAAAGGTTTCATAAGAACACTCTTCTTTCAGATAGGAGGGGAAACATGTATTTATTTCTTCTCAGAGGCTGTCTGGATGAACCCCAACTCTATCCAAATCCCATCAACTTGAATTACCTTAGTTATTCCTCTGTGTCATATTGGGTAGGGATTTTTATCCCCATTTTCACATACGGAAAGTGTATCCAGAGTATAATGACTCACCCAAGGTCATACAGAGTTAATGGCAGAACCAGACCATTGGCATGGTACCTACTTATTCCATGACAGCAGACAAAGACACACCTTAGTGGGTAAGCACGTGTGGGAGCAACTCATTCTGGTTAACTTTATTTCATGGTTAATGGAGCTAATCTTCTAACTTAAGATGTATCAATTATTTGTTGAGTCATAACTAAATACAGCATATGTGCCAGATACAGCTTTGGAATATATAACAATAATGCCTCCAGTAGAGGAGATAAAACATGTAAAGAGGTGAGTATACATAATATAAGGCAAAAAGTGATCTCTACATGGAAGAATTTTGAAAACATGCTAAATAAAAGAAGCTAGTCAAAAAGGACCACATGCTGTATGATTCCATTTACATGAAATGCCCAAAATAGGCAAATTCATACAGACCAAGAGCAGGTTAGTGGTTGCCTAGGGCTGAGGGGCTGGAGAACGAGGTGGGGTAGAATGAGGAATGACTGCTAATGCGTATGAGTTTCTTTATAGGGTGATGAAAAAATTCTAAAATCGATTGTAGTGATGGTTGCACAGCTCTGTGAATACACTAAAAACATTGGATTGCATACTTTAAATGGGTGAATTGTATGGTATGTGAATTATATCTCAACCAAACTGTTATATAATTCACCACAATTCCAAACTCGGGTTCTTTCTTTTTGGTCCCTTAACATAAATTCACCAGTTTAGACCTAGTCAACTCAGATAGAAACCTCTCGGTTCTAATACTTGTTCTCCTTTATTCCATCACCACAAGTTGTGCTCATTCCACTTCTGAACTATAATCTCAAATTCGCCAACTCTTCTCCACCCTATGAATGGCTACTGCCCTATCTCAGGGTTTCATCACTTCTTGCTTGATGAAGCAATCTGTCTCTTTAAGTCTGGCTACCTTTAGTCCACAGTCCTTGCTATTGCCAGAGGAATATTTATAAAGCACAGACTCATACAGGAGACCCAGATACTTAAAACTTTCCTTGGTTCTCCATGAACTATTAGATAAAGTCAACATTTCTTCATAATGCCATTCAAGATTGTTCAAAATCTGGCCCAACCAACCTCTCCACTGTCATCACCTAGCCACTACCTCCTCACCTCACAGAGATCCTATATGTACTCAGCCTCAACATTTCTTCCATACACTGAAAGAAAACACCAAGAAATTTCACTTTTTCATGTCCTTCCTCAAGTTCAATCCCCCACCACTTGTTAAACAAAAGCAAACCCCCACATCTCCCCCTAGCTACCACCTCCTTTCTTATTGCTTTCACAGAGGAACTTACTGACAATTGCCCACACCTTAACCTTTCATCTACTCCCAGCAATTGCTTCCTTCCCCACCCCTGCACCAAGCTTCACTCTCACAGGTCTTCAATGACCACTTTACTACTCTAGAGTTTTGTCATACAGCACCACTCTGAAGCATTGATGCTGCCCCTGACCACTTCCTTCTTAAAATTCTCTCCTTCAGTGACTCTTTATTACCTAAGCTGTGCTTCAGAAACATTTCTACCTAAGTATCTTTGACAACCTATATGGAAAAGCATTCTCTCCTGGTCCATTACACTTTTTCCCTCCTCTATCCAAAAGCTTCTTTGAAGACTTTGGAACCTACCTAACAACCTCACACTCCAATCCAGTCTTGCCATTACCCTAAGCATTCTTCAATGTACAGAGGCACAATTCATCTGACACTCTGGCTTCTCAGTTTCTTGATTTATTCAACTCACATAAACTTCACTGCCATTCTCCTTCATTCACTCATTCTCATGGCAATTCCCTAGACCTGGATATCATATCATATCCAATATGACAGCCATTAGTCACATGTGGGTATTTAAATTTTTATTATAATTAAGTAAAATTTTCAATAAGTTCCTCAGTCATATTTCAAATACTCAATAGTCACATGTGACTAGAGACTATGGAACTACAGAGTGCAGACACAGAACATTTTAATGACTGCAGTAAATTCAACTAGACACCATTGCCCTAGACCTTGTCATCACAGAGAACTAAACCATAGTAAAAAGTTAATACTGCCAGTTACTGAACTGGCAGTAATGAGCCAGCCACTGTGATAAGCATTTTACATACATTATTTGAAAACAACTTTATATGGAAAGGTAACATATACACAAATCATAACTGTACAAGCTCAATGAAGAAACGCTCTCCTTGTACCCTGCCCTAATCATTAGCCTTGTCTTCCATCCCAAAGGTAAATAGTATCTCTACTTCTAATATTAAATTTAGTTTTGTCTGTCTCTGAACTTCATACAAATGGACTCATACAACATATTTTCTTCTGTGTCTGACTTCCTTCACTCAACATAATGTTTGTGAAATTCATCAAAGATGTTGCATATAGCAATGGTTTGTTCATTTTTATTGCTATATGTAGTATTTCTTTGTATGAATATCCACAATTTACCAGTTTCACTGCAGATGGACATTTATGTTGTTTCCAGTTTTAGGTTATTAGAATCATGCTGCTATGACATTCTTATTCATCTTTTGTTATATATATGCTTATATTTCTATTAGACACAGTCTAGGAGTGAATTTGCTAGGTCATATGGTATGCACATGCTAATTTTAATAGACACTGTCAAACAGTTCACAAAAGTAGTTGTGCCAATTATACTCCAACCAAAGGTGTATGAAAGTTTCAACTGTTCCACACCCTCACTGACACTTTTTTACTTTAGTCATTCTGCCAGGTGAGTGCTAGTAACTTATAGTGGTCCCAATTATATTTCCCTGATAACTAATGAAGTTCAGTATCTTTTCATGTTTGTGACCATGTGACTATCCTCTTGTTTTTTTCTTGAATAGAAACAGTTCAAGTTTCTCGCCTATTGAATAGATTGGGCTACCATTTTCTAATTATCTGTAGGAGTTTTTTATATATCCTAGACATGAACCCTTCACTGGTTATGAATTAGGCAAATATGTTCTCCCACCCTGTTGCCAGCCTTTGTACTCTCATAATGATATCTGTTCATGAAGAGTTAACTTTAACGTAGTAAAATGTATCGGTTTTACACCTTATGATTGTGCTTTCTGTATCTTCTTTAAGAATTCTTTCCCAATCCCAAGACCATGAAAATATTCTCCTATGTTATCATCTAGAAACCGTTACATTTCGGTATCAGGTGGAGTAAGTCCTCCAACATTTTTCTCTTGGCCTTTCTAAATTATAAATCAACATCAACACCATGGTCATAGCCAGTTCTCCCTAGAATGGCAGGTGAGAAAAAGTTGCCATCTCTACTGGGGTCTCTTTGTTGACTGAGAAGACAGGGATCAAAAGTGGGTATTCCTGGAGCAGAAGCAGAAGAACTACAATCCTGCAGCCTGTGGAACAAAAACCACATTCACAGAAACATAGACAAGATGAAAAGGCAGAGGGCTATTTACCAGATGAAGGAACAAGATAAAACCCCAGAAAAACAACTAAATGAAATGGAGATAGGCAATCTTCCAGAAAAAGAATTGAGACTAATGAGAGTGAAGATGATCCAGAACCTGGGAAAAAGCATTGAGGCAAAGATCAAGAAGATGCAAGAAATGTTTAACAAAGACCTAGAAGAATTAAAGAACAAACAAACAGAGATGAACAATACAATAACTGAAATGAAAAATACACTAGAAGGAATCAACAGCAGAATAACTGAGGCAGAAGAACGGAAAGTGACCTGGAAGACAGAATGGTGGAATTCACTGCTGCGGAACAGAATAAAGAAAAAAGAATGAAAAGAAATGAAGACAGCCTAAGAGATCTCTGGGACAACATTAAACGCAACAACATTCACATTATGGGGGTCCCAGAAGGAGAAGAGAGAGAGAAAGGACCTGAGAAAATATGTGAAGAGATTATAGTCGAAAACTTCCCTAACATGGGTAAGGAAATAGCCACGCAAGTCCAGGAAGCACAGCGAGTCCCACACAGGATACACCCAAGGAGAAACACGCCAAGACACATAGTAATTAAATTGGCAAAACTTAAAGACAAAGAAAAATTATTGAAAGCAGCAAGGGAAAAACGACAAATAACATACAAGGGAACTCCCATAAGGTTAACAGCTGATTTCTCAGAAGAAACAATACAAGCCAGAAGGGAGTGGCATGATATACTTAAAATGATGAAAGGGAAGAACTTACAACAAAGATTACTCTACTCAGCAAGGATCTCATTCAGATTCGATGGAGAAATCAAAAGCTTCACAGACAAGCAAAAGCTAAGAGAATTCAGCACCACCAAACCAGCTCTACAACAAATGCTAAAGGAACTTCTCTAAGTGGGAAACACAAGAGAAGAAAATGACCTACAAAAACAAACCCAAAACAATTAAGAAAATGGTCATAGGAACATACATATCGATAATTACCTTAAACGTGAAAGGATTAAATGCTCCAACCGAAAGACACAGGCTTGCTGAATGGATACAAAAATAAGACCCATATATATGCTGTCTACAAGAGACTCCCTTCAGACCTAGGGACACATACAGACTGAAAGTGAGGGGATGGAAAAAGATATTCCATGCAAATGGAAATCAAAAGAAAACTGGAGTAGCAATACTCATATCAGATAAAATAGACTTTAAAATAAAGGCTGTTACAAGAGATAAGGAGGGACACTACATAATGTTCAAAGGATCAATCCAAGAAGAAGATATAACAATTATGTATGTTTATGCACCCAACATAAAAGCAGCTCAATACATAAGGCAGCTGCTAACAGCTCTAAAAGAGGAAATCAACAGTAACACAATAATAGAGGGGAATTTTAACACTTCACTTACACCAATAGACAGAGCATCCAAACAGAAAATTAATAAGGAAACTTTATTAGTAAGCAAGCTTTAAATGACACAATAGACCAGATAGATTTAATTGATATTTATAGGACATTCCATCCAAAAACAGCAGATCACACTTTCTTCTCAAGTGCACAAGGAACATTCTCCAGGATAGATCACAGCCTGGGTCACAAATCAAGCCTCAGTAAATTTAAGAAAATTGAAATCATGTCAAGCATCTTTTCTGACCATGATGCTATGAGATTAGAAATTAACTACGGGGAACAAAACGTAAAAAACAGAAACACATTGAGGCTAAACAATACGTTACTAAATAACCAAGAGATCACTGAAGAAATCAAAGAGGAAATAAAAAAACACCTAGAGACAAATGACAATGAAAACACAATGATCCAAAACCTATGGAATGCAGCAAAAGCAGTTCTAAGAAGGAAGTTTATAGCTATACAAGCTTACCTCAAGAAACAAGAAAAATCTCAAATAAACAATCTAACCTTACACCTAAAGGAACTAGAGAAAGAAGAACAAACAAAACCCAAGGTTAGCAGAAGGAAAGAAATCATAGATATCAGAGCAGAAATAAATGAAATAGAAATAAAGAAAACAATAGCAAAGATCAATAAAACTAAAAGCTGGTTCCTTGAGAAGATAAACAAAATTGATAAACCATTAGCCAGACTCATCAAGAAAAAGAGGGAGAGGACTCAATAAAATTAGAAATGAAAAAGAAGTTACAACAGACACCGCAGAAATACAAAGCATCCTAAGAGACTACTACAAGCAACTTTATGCTGATAAAATGGACAACCTGGAAGAAATGGACAAATTCTTAGAAAGGTATAACCTTCCAAGACTGAACCAGGAAGAAATAGAAAATATGAACAGACCAATTACAAGTAATGAAATTGAAACTGTGATTAAAAATCTTCCAACAAACAAAAGTCCAGGACCAGATGGCTTCACAGGTGAATTCTATCAAACATTTAGAGAAGAGCTAACACCCATCCTTCTCAAACTCTTCCAAAAAATTGCAGAGGAAAGAGCACTCCCAAACTCATTCTATGAGGCCACCATCACCCTGATACCAAAAGCAGACAAAGGTATTACAAAAAAAGAAAATTACAGACCAATATCACTGATGAATATAGATGCAAAAATCCTCAACAAACTACTAGCAAACAGAATCCAACAACACATTAAATGGATCATACACCATGATCAAGTGGGATTTATCCCAGAGATGCAAGGATTCTTCAATATACACAAATCAATCAATGTGATACACCACATTAACAAATTAAAGAATAAAAACTGTATGATCATCTCAATAGATGCAGAAAATTTTCACAAAATTCAACACCCATTTACAATAAAAAACTCTGCAGAAAGCGGGCATAGAGGGAAGCTACTTCAACATAATAAAGGCCATATATGACAAACTTACAGCAAACATCATTCTCAATGGTGAAACACTGAAAGCATTTCCTCTAAGATCAGGGAGAAGACAAGGATGTCCACTCTCACCACTATTATTCAACATAGTTTTGGAAGTCCTAGCCATGGCAATCAGAGAAGAAAAAGAAATACAAGGAATACAAATTGGAAAAGAAGAAGTAAAATTGTTACTGTTTGCAGATGACATGATACTATACATAGAGAATCCTAAAGATGCCACCAGAAAATTACTAGAGCTAATCAATGAATTTGGTAAAGTTGCAGGATACAAAATTAATGCACAGAAATCTCTTGCATTCTTATACACAAATGAGGAAAAATGTGAAAGAGGAATTAAGGAAACACTCCCATTTACCATTGCAACAAAAAGAATAAAATACCTAGGAATAAACCTACCTAGGGAGACAAAAGACCTGTATGCAGAAAACTATAAGACACTGAGGAAAGAAATTAAAGATGATACCAACAGATGGAGAGATATACCATGTCCTTGGATTAGAAGAATCAATATTGTGAAAATGACTATAATACCCAAAGCAATCTACAGATTCAATGCAATCCCTATCAAATTACCAATGGCATTTTTATGGAACTAGAACAAAAAATCTTAAAATTTGTATACAGACACAAACGACCCTGAATAGCCAAAGCAGTCTTGAGGGGGAAAAAATGGAGCTGGAGGAATCAAGACTCCCTGACTTCAGACTATACTACAAAGCTACAGTAATCAAGACAATATGGTACTGGCACAAAAACAGAAATACAGATCAATGCAACAGGATAGAAAGTCCAGAGATAAACCCACGCACCTATGGTCAACTAATCTATGACAAAGGAGGCAAGGATATACAATGAAGAAAAGACAGTCTCTTCAATAAGTGGTGCTGGGAAAACTGGACAGCTACATGTAAAAGAATGAAATTAGAACACTCCCTAATACGATACACAAAAATAAACTCAAAATCGATTCGAGACCTAAATGTGAGACCGAACACTATAAAACTCTTAGAGGAAAACATAGGAAGAACATTCTTTGACATAAAATACAGGAAGATCTTTTTTGATCCACCTCCTAGAGTAATGCAAATAAAAACAAAAATAAATAAATGGGATCTAATGAAACTTAAAAGCTTTTGCACAGCAAAGGAAACCATAAATAAGATGAAAAGACAACCCTCAGAATGGGAGAAAATATTTGCCAATGAACCATCGGACAAAGGATTAATCTCCCAAATATATAAACAGTTCATGCAGCTCAATATTAAAGAAACAAACAATCCAATCCAAAAATGGGTAGAAGACCTAAATAGACATTTCTCCAAAGGAGACATACAGATGGCCAAGAAGCACATGAAAAGCTGCTCAACTAATTATTAGAGAAATGCAAATCAAAACTATAATGAGGTATCATCTCATACCAGTTAGAATGGGCATAAACAGAAAACCTACAAACAACAAATGCTGGAGAGGGTGTGGAGAAAAGGGCACCGTCTCACACTGTTGGTGGGAATGTAAATTGATACAGCCACTGTGGAGAACAGTATGGAGGTTCCTTAAAAAACTAAAACTAGAATTACCATATGATCCAGCAATCCCACTACTGGGCATATACCCAGAGAAAACCATAATTCAAAAAGACACATGCACCCCAATGTTCATTGCAGCATTATTTACAATAGCCAGGTCATGGAAGCAACGTAAATGCCCATCAACAGACGAATGAATAAAGAAGATGTGGTACATATATATAATGGAATATTACTCAGCCATAAAAAGGAAAGAAATTGGGTCATTTGTAGAGACGTGGATGCATCTAGAGACTGTCATACAGAGTGAAGTAAGGCAGAAAGAGAAAAACAATTATCGTATATTAACGCATATATGTGGAACCTAGAAAATGGTACAGATGAACTGGTTTGCAGAGCAGAAATTGAGACACAGAAGTAGATAAAAATGTATGGACACCAAGAGTGGATAGAGGCAAGGGATGGGAGTGGGGGTGTGCTGAATTGGGTGATTGGGATTGACATGTATACACTGATGTGTATAAAATGGATGACTAATAAGAAAATAAATTTTTAAAAAGTGGGTGTTCTTGGCCCTTTGTCAATTTTAGAGTCAGCAGTGGAACAAGTTACACACACACACACATACACACACACACACACTTAGGATACTGACTGGACTGACTGGGAACAAACTGGGATTGCCACTTATTTAGGTCTTTTTTTTTTTTTTTTCTTTTTGCGGTATGCGGGCCTCTCACTCTTGTGGCCTCTTCCGTTGCGGAGCACAGGCTCCGGATGCGCAGGCCCAGCGGCCATGGCTCACGGGCCCAGCCGCTCCGCGGCATATGGGATCCTCCCAGACCGGGGCACGAACCCGTATCCCCTGCATCGGCAGGCGGACTCTCAACCACTGCGCCACCAGGGAGGCCCATTTAGGTCTTTTTTAACTTCAGTGTTTATAGTTTTGAGTAAAGGTCTTGTCTCCCCCATTGTTAATATTTATTTCTAAGTAATTAATGTTTGATGTTATGGTAAATGTTCTCTATTTTTAAAAAATCATTTTCTCATTACTAGTCGCTGATATATTGAAATACAATTTATTTTTGTATAGTGACCTTGTACCCAGTACCCTTGCTAAATTCGTTTATCAATTCTAATAGTATCTGCGGATTCTTTTGGATTTTCTGTATGCTTAATTAAAGCTGCTATGAATAATAACAGTTTTATTTCTTCTACTCCAATCCTTATACCTTATATTTATTTTTCTTGCTTTATTCATTGGCTAGGACTGCCTGGTGTAAGACTGACCCTACAGTGGCTGGCAATACTGAATACAGGGGTAGTAGGGGGCATTCTTGTCTTGCTATTGGTCTCTCTTCCATTGTCCACTGTAGCTATTTAAAATCTTCTTTACCTTCCTTGAACCCTCAACAACATAAGCAGTCATCAGGTAGGAACTCTAAACCTGCTATGCCCTCCCACCTAAAGACTCGCTTGCATCTATACCCACTCTTGCTTCCTTTCCACTTGGAAAGGGTGCCTATTACCTTTCCTCAGATCTCTTACTGTACCAATTTTCAACTCCTCTCCCTCTCTAGTGGCTCTTTCCCAACTTCATTTACATATGCCAAGACTTTACACTCTCTAACAACAAAAACAACACCAACAATCCTTCTCAGTTATACAACCTCAGCTAGCAAATGGCCCACCTCTCTCAGTCTCTTCCAGTCAAGATTATTATTCAGACTTGTCCAAGTCTCCTGCCTAAAATTTATTTTAACCTCCCACTCCTCATAGGATATGTAATCATATCAGTGGCTCTTCTTTACCTTCAAATAATATGACTGTATAACCTGGTTTACCTGCAACAGTTCCAGATTATTCCTGTTATCCTAGCATAATAATGAATAGAACCCCCTTTATTCTCAGGAGTGTCCTGCTATAGGGGATATGGTCACTCTATCATGGCCTAGCCCAAAGGCCCTCAGTGATTTGCTCCATGCCTACCTCTCATCTCTCATGAAATTCTATAGTTGGGCAGCTTGAGGTTTACCAATTGCCCCACGCTCTCTTCCACCAAACATCCTTCCTCTCCCCTTATCTGGGTTTATACTATTTATCTTTTACATTTGGTAAAGCAAACTCCCTTTGCTAATCCATATATGGAATAATATTCTATCATTAACCAAAGTTCTTTGTTATGCTAACCCATCAATATACCAACGTTTTTATTTCGTCCCTGCTTTTATGACCCATTGTGCCAACATAATAAACATATATATCATTCAATGACTTTCCATGACTTTTCTTCTGAAGGTTTCAGATGATCAACATTTCAGGTTCTGCCAGTACTTGGGCTCACCAAGGTGCCTGCTGCTCCAGGTCACAGTATCCAGGTTCCAGAAAGTAATAGAAGATGGAGTCATGAAATCAGTTGAATTTCCTGACTTTACCTCTTTTCCTTTCTTCTATACCCACAAACATACTTCAGACATGAATCATAGTTCTGGTACCAAAGACAGAAAGATAGTTTTGCTCTCATGCCTTGGGAAAAAACAGAACGCTGGCTATTTTAGGGCCAATCTCCCTTTGTAAGAAGAAAAAAGTAAACTGGTAAACTGGCTCCAAAGATAATAAAAAAGGAATGATGATTCCTCTGGGACACAGATTGCTCACACAGCTCCTAAAAGGAACGTTGACAGTGCTAAGAATACACAGCACAGCTACTCCCACTGCAACTCTATAACCACATACTTTCCCTCACTGCTGAAATATTAGAAGTCTTACATTCATATAACATTCTTACATTATTACATTATATGACCTTATGGTATATGATCTTACTTTCATATAACACATTTAGGCAGAACAGGTATTGCTTTTCTTTAGAAATTAGAAAACCGAGACTCAGAGAAGTAAAAAAAAAATTGCCCAAGGTCCTACAACTAAAAGATAGGAGAATTCAGGTCTTGCAACTCCTGATCCAAAGACCGTTCTTAACAGGGCATAGGTATAATAAGCAATATTCACTAATTACTTCAACATACTTATTAAATACCTATTCTGGGCCAGGAGCAATAACAGCCAGGGGATATATATAGGAATAAGATATATCTCTGCCCTGCAAAAGCACATAGTTTAGAGGGGAGAGAGAAGAGTCAACAATATAGAGGGAAGCAGGAAAGCTTAAGGTCGAGCCTGCTCACCAAAGACACTGCTGCATGCCGCCACTTCAGCATCATTCATTGTTTCAACAAGTATTTATTGAATTTTCTGGTGACTAATAGAGTGTGAACAATTTGCTTTCCTTTTTTCACTCAATATTCTTTTGAGGTTTGTTCATGTTGAGTAAATAAATATATATACATATATATGTACTTTTCATGTCAAAAATGTATGTGTGTGTATACATATGTAGATGCATACATATACACACACATACTATCTATGTTGAGAATATGTACGTACATTTTATCTGCTATATAGTATTTATTATATAAGTATACCACAATGTCTCAATTCCCCTGTGTAGAACATTTAGGTTATTTTTTATTTTTCCTATTCCAATAATGCAGCAATAATCATCACTGTATATGTCTCCTGGCAACACTTCTGCAAGAAAATGTCAAGCAAACCCTCTGAAATGGAAGAGAGTTCCATTTTTATGTAGAATCAGGTGTACCTTCAACCTTACTGAAGACTACAAAACTGCTCTCCTAAGCAGTTTTACCAATTAATATTCCCATCAGCACTGTGTGAGAGTTCCTATATCCTCAATCACTGGCCAACACTAGATAAAATCAGACTTTAAAAATCCTTGGCAAACTGATGAAAATACTATCTTACTGAACTTTTAATTTAGAGTCTCTGATAATTACTGAGAATAAGAATCTAGTCATATTTATTGCCATTCTTATTTCCTCTTAGATGAATTGAGTGTATCCTTTGTACATTTTCTTTTTGGGCATTCTTTTTTTCTTTTCTACTGATTTGCATGTGTTCTTTGGATTTTCTTTTTGTCTATTTGATGTGTAGGAATTCTTTATATATTCTGGATATTAATCCTTTGTCAACTATATGCATTGTAAATATTTTCTATCCTGCCCAATGGTTGTCTTTCTCTTTGATTATGGTGTCTTTTGTTGTTGCTGTTGAAAGGTTTTAAAATTTGAATGTTGTTAAATCTGCCAATCTTTCCTATCATAGCTTGTGTTTTAAGACATCCTCCTCTATCCTGATATTATAAGGACATTCTTCTATAAACTCTTATAAGTATAAATTTTCATTTTATACCTTTAATACCTCTGGGATTTATTTTTGTGTATAGCATGAGGTAGGGAATAATTTTATTTTTTTCCATATGGGCAGCCAATTGATCCAGCTTCATTTACTGAGTGATAGTCTGGTTTGTAATGCTGTCATATACTAAATTCTCATAGATGTGTGGTTCTGTTTCTGAGCTTTCTCTTCTATGCCACTGATCTATTTCTTTCCCCTTATACTAATAATACCATACTTATTTTAATTTACAATAGTTTCATTTAAAAAGTCTTAACATATGGAATGGCAAGTCCCGCGACTCCTTATTCTTGAAAATTTTCTTGCCCCTTTACCATATTAAATGACTTTTAGAATCATCCTGTCAACTTCTTTGTTAAGCTTAACTGAGATTTTTGACTGGGATTACATGTGTTTATAGATTAATTTAGGAGAAATAAACATACACATGATATTGAGTCTAATAAACAAGAAGATGAGATAGCTTTATCTATTTTCAGATCTTCCTGTAGTCTTTCAATGATGTTTACATTTTTTCTCCATCAAAGGAATGTATTTATCTTATAAAATATATTCCTAGGTGACTTAGAGTTCTTGTTACTATTTAAATAGAATTCTTTTTTTTTTTTTTTTTTTGCGGTAGGCGGGCCTCTCACTGTTGTGGCCTCTCCCCTTGCGGAGCACAGGCTCCGGACGCACAGGCTCAGCGGCCATGGCTCACGGGCCTAGCTGCTCTGCGGCATGTGGGATCTTCCCAGACCGGGGCACGAACCCGTGTCCCCTGCATCGGCAGGCGGACTCTCAACCACTGCGCCACCAGGGAAGCCCTAGAATTCTTTTTAATTTTTATTTATTTGGCCACACCACACAGCTTTGCTGAAGGTGAGACATTTAAACAGTATTTATTTAGTCTTGTGGATTTTTTTTAATGTAGACAATCATATCATTTGCAAACATCAAAAATGTTTATTCTTCACTTCCAATCCTTTTTCTTCAAATTCTTTTGTTTCTTATTCTTGTGTTATATGTTTGCCAGAGCCCCTAGCACAGTTACAGAAACATTTTCTGCAAGTACTAATTTTGATTCTTCCTTCCAAACCTTATATCTTTTGTATCTTCTCTTATAGCATTCCCTAGGACCTCCAGAGTACAATATTTAGAGAAGCAGCAATCCCTATCAAAATCCTCATGACTTTTTTAATAGAACTAGAACAAATAACCCTAAAATTCACATGAACCACAAAAGAGCCTGAATTGCCAAAGCAATCTTGAGAAAAAAGAAAAAAGCTGGAGGTATAAACCTTCCACACTTCAGATCATATTACATAGCTACAGTAATCAAAACAGCATGGTACTGGCACAAAAACAGACTCATTGATCAATGGAACAGAATAGAGAGACCAGAAATAAACCCACACACCTATGGTCAATTAATCTATGACAAAGGATGCAAGAATATACAATGGAGAAAAGACAATCTCTTCAATAAGTGGTGCTGGGAAAACTGGACAACCAAGCAGTCACATGTAAAACAATGAGATTATAACATTCCCTCACAGCATATACAAAAAAAAACCTCAAAATGGTTTAAAGACCTCACTGCAAGATCACAAACCATACAACTTCTAGAAGAGAACATAGGCTGAACATTCTTTGACATAAATCGTAGTAATATTTTCTCAGACCAGTCTCCCAAGGCAAAAATAAATAAATAAAAGCAACACAAACAAAACAAATGGGACCTAATTAAACTTAAAAGCTTTTGCACAGCAAAGGAAACCACCAATAAAACAAAAAGACAACCTATGGAATGGGAGAAAGTATTTGCAAATCATGCGACCAACAAGGGGTTAATATCCAAAATATACAAACAGCTCATATAACTCAGTAACAAAAAAACAAACAACTCAATCAAAGATGACTTGAACAGACTTTTTTCCAAAGAAGACATACAGATGGCTAACAGGCACATGAAAAGATGCTTAACATTGCTAATTATTAGAGAAATGCAAATCTAAACCACAATGAGATATCACCTCACTCCTCACATCAAAAAAGTCTACAAATAACAAAAGTTGGAGAGGATGTGGAGAAAAAGGAACCACTGTAGAGTGTTAGTGGGAATGTAAATTGGTGCAGCCCCTATGGAAAACAGTATGGAGGTTCCTCAAAAAACTAAAAATAGAACTACCATACAATCCAGCAATTCCACTCCCAGGTATATATCCAGAAAAAAACAAATACTAATTCAAAAAGATATATGCACCCCAATGTTCACAGCAGCACTATCTACAATAGCCAAGACATGGAAGCAACTCAAGTGCCTGTCAAAAGGCAACTGAATTAAGAAGATGTGGTATATGTTTATATGTATACCTACATATATATGTATATATACACACACATATATATGCAATGGAACATTACTCAGTCATAAAAAATAACGAACTACTGCCATCTGCAGCAACGTGGACGGACCCAGAGATTATGCATAGTGAAATAAGGCAGACAGAGAAAGACAAATACTGTATGATATTACTTATATGTAGAATCTAAAAAATATTACAAATAAATGTATATGTAAAACAGACAGATATGGAAAACAAACTTGTGGTTATCAAAGGGGAGAAGGGAGGAAGGACAAATTAGGAGTGTGGGATTAACAGATACAAAGTACTATGTATAAAATAGATAAGCAACAAGGATATAATGTATAGCATAGGGAATTACAGGCATTATCTTGAAATAACCTATAATGGAATATAATCTGAAAAAATACTGAATCACTATGCTGTGTACCTGAAACTAACATAATATTGTGAATCAACTATACTTCAGTTTAAAAAAAAGAGAAACAGCAAAAGGAGGCACCTCTGTCTTGCTACTGATTCTAAAGAGAATGCTTCTACTATTTCACTATTAAGAACACTGGAGCATTTTAGCAAATACTCCTTATCAGGTTAAGAATGTTCTCTTCTATTCCTAGCTTGTTTGATCTTGAATGCATGTTTCATTTTATTCACTGCTTTTTCTGCAGTGGTTATGTAATTTTCCTTTTTAGTCTATCACTATGGTAAATTATCTTAATTAATTATAAAATTAGCATCCTAGTGTTGCTAGAATAAACTCTGTTTGGTCATAATACTTTTTGCTTACACATTACTGGGTATGGTTTACTGTATTTTGCTCAAGATTTTGACATCTACATTAATAAGGGACTCTGGCCTAAAAATTCCCTTTACTTTCTCTTTCTACTTTCTTTATCATTACTTTTTTCTTTTTCTAATTTTTTGAATGTAATGCTTAGCTCATTAATTTTCAATCTCTGTTTTATAATATATTCATTTAAGATTATAAATCATAGACTGCCTTAGATGCAGTTTTAACATGTGTACCTTGATTATCATTCAGGTTTAAATATTTCATAATTTCCATTATAATTTCTACATATACCAATAAATTATTTACAAGTATGTGTGTGAGGTGGCATGTGGCTACTGTTTTATAAAGGATTTCTAATTTATTCCATTGCTGTCAGAGAATGTTATGTATGTATCACTGGGTTTGGAGCATTCTCTTTTTCCATACAACTGTAATTTTTTTCTTAAAGTCTACTATTTATTAATTTATTTATTTACCACCAACACTTCATTATTAGATTCCCAGGGATTTTTATTTAGAAGCTGCAAAACTTGCAAGGCTATACAATTCCTGGAATGAAATTTAGGTTTACTTTCTGAAATCAATCCAGGCAAGACTTGAAGTCTATTATTTCTGATATTAATACTATTTCCTAGCTTTCTTTTCATTAACATTTTCCTGGAATACTTTTTTTCATCACTTTTAAAAATTTTAATTTATAGTCATAAAATATTATAAACATTCAGAAAATATAGCACTAATGACATCTATGTACCAATCACAGAGATTAAACAGATGTTTACTTCTTGCCCAAGAAAGGATATTTTCAGGGTCAAATTCACAGAGAAGAGATGATGCTTCCACAAAAGCTAGTGAATTAACAAAAAAGGCATAAATCAATAAAGTATTTTTTCATAATGAAATGATAAAACAATTGACAAAAGGATGCAGATCTAAGAGGATGAGGGGGAAAGACATTTTTAAGGTTATACATTAACCTAGAAATACCTAATTGCATTCATTCTAAGACATCAATGATTATAAAATGTATCCCAATGCCAGAGATGTTAACATATGAAAAAATGATGTAGAATCATTGAAATAAAGCCCTGGAAGAAGTCAGTGCTAAAACTATTAATAATCTATCATGGTACACTGCTGAACTCTCTTGTGATGGACTAAAAGAAGAGAATACAGAGGACATATCCCTCAGGCAATCAGTCAACTCTGATGACCAGCACACTTGATATATGGAGTATTCAGTTTCACTGCATTGGATAAAAAAAGAGTTACTTTAAGTCACATATGGATTAATAGTTTTCAAAAACCCACAATATACTTAGTGATTACTAGGGCGATTCCTAAGGCCCTGTAAAATTCTTCAAAATCTGAGATTCATCTTACCAATGGGAATTATTATTATTTTTTTGCATTTTTGAATTTTATTTTTTTTATACAGCAGGTTCTTATTAGTCATCAATTTTATACACATCAGTGTATACATGTCAATCCCAATCACCCAATTCAGCACACCACCATCCCCACCGCCACACGGCTTTCCCCCCTTGGTGTCCATATGTTTGTTTTCTACATCTGTGTCTCAACTTCTACCCTGCAAACCGGTTCATCTGTACCATTTTTCTAGGTTCCACAAACATGCGTTAATATACGATATTTGTTTTCATCTTTCTGACTTACTTCACTCTGTGTGACAGTCTCTAGATCCATCCACATCTCAACAAATGACTCAATTTCGTTCCTTTTATGGCTCAGTAATATTCCATTATATATATGTACCACATCTTCTTTATCCATTCAGCTGTTGATGGGCATTTAGGTTGCTTCCATGACCTGGCTATTGTAAATAGTGCTGCAATGAACATTGGGGTGCATGTGTCTTTTTGAATTATGGTTTTCTCTGGGTATATGCCCAGTAGTGGGATTGCTGGATCATATGGTAATTCTATTTTTAGTTTTTTAAGGAACTTCCATACTGTTCTCCACAGTGGCTGTATCAATTTACATTCACACCAACAGTGCAAGACGGTGCCCTTTTCTCCACACCCTCTCCAGCATTTGTTGTTTGTAGATTTTCTGATGATGCCCATTCTAACCGGTGTGAGGTGATACCTCATTGTAGTTTTGATTTGCATTTCTCTAATAATTAGTGATGTTGAGCAGCTTCTCATGTGCTTCTTGGCCATCTGTATGTCTTCTTTGAAGAAATGTCTATTTAGGTCTTCTGCCCATTTTTGGATTGGATTGTTTGTTTCTTTAATATTGAGCTGCATGAACTGTTTATATGTTTTGGAGATTAATCCTTTGTCCGTTGATTGGTTGGCAAATATTTTCTCCCATTCTGAGGGCTGTCTTTTCGTCTTATTTATGGTTTCCTTTGCTGTGCAAAAGCTTTTAGGTTTCATTAAGTCCCATTTGTTTATTTTTGTTTTTATTTGCATTACTCTAGGAGGTGGATCAAAAAAGATCTTGCTGTGTTTTATGACAAAGAGTGTTCTTCCTATGTTTTCTTCTGAGAGTTTTATAGTGTCTGGACTTATACTTAGGTCTCGAATCCATTTTGAGTTTATTTTTGTGTATCGTGTTAGGGAGTGTTCTAATTTCATTCTTTTACATGTAGCTGTCCAGTTTTCCCAGCACCACTTATTGAAGAGACTGTTTTTTCTCCATTGTATATCCTTGCCTCCTTTGTCATAGATTAGTTGACCATAGGTGCATTGGTTTATCTCTGGGCTTTCTATCTTGTTCCATTGATCTATGTTTCTGTTTTTGTGCCAGTACCATATTGTCTTGATTACTGTAGCTTAGTAGTATAGTCTGAAGTCAGGGAGTCTGATTCCTCCAGCTCTGTTTTTTTCCCCACAAGACTGCTTTGGTTATTCGGGGTCTTTTGTGTCTCCATACAAATTTGAAGACTTTTTGTTCTAGTTCCATAAAAAATGCCATTGGTAATTTGATAGCGATTGCATTGAACCTGTAGATTGCTTTGGGTAGTATAGTCATTTTCACAATATGGATTCTTCCAATCCAAGAACATGGTATATCTCTCCATCTGTTGGTATCATCTTTAATTTCTTTCACCAGTGTCTTATAGTTTTCTGCATACAGGTCTTTTGTCTCCCTAGATAGGTTTATTCCTAGGTATTTTATTCTTTTTGTTGAAGTGGTAAATGGGAGTGTTTCCTTAATTTCTCTTTCAGATTTTTCATCATTAGTGTATAGGAATGCAAGAGATTTCTGTGCATTAATTTTATATCCTGCAACTTTACCAAATTCATTGATTAGCTCTAGTAGTTTTCTGGTGGCATTTTTAGGATTCTCTATGTATAGTATCATGTCATCTGCAAACAGTAACAGTTTTACTTCTTGTTTTCCAATTTGTATTCCTTTTGTTTCTTTTTCTTCTCTGATTGCTGTGGCTAGGACTTCCAAAACTATGTTGAATAATAGTGGTGAGACTGGACATCCTTGTCTTCTTCCTGATCTTAGAGGAAATGCTTTCAGTTTTTCCCCACTGAGAATGATGTTTGCTGTGGGTTTGTCGTATATGGCCTTTATTATGTTGAGGTAGGTTCCCCCTATGCCCACTTTCTAGAGAGTTTTTATCATAAAAACTCTGTTGGTGTTGAATTTTGTCAAAAGCTTTTTCTGCATCTATTGGAATGATCTTATGGTTTTTTCCTTCAACTTCTTAATATGGTGTATCACACTGATTGATTTGCATATATTGAAGAATCCTTGCATCTCTGGGATAAATCCCACTTGATCATGGTGTATGAGCCATTTAATGTGTTGTTGGATTCTGTTTGCTAGTAGTTTGTTGAGGATTTTTGCATCTATATTCATCAGTGATATTGGTCTGTAATTTTCTTTTTTTGTAATACCTTTGTCTGCTTTTGGTATCAGGGTGATGGTGGCCTCATAGAATGAGTTTGGGAGTGCTCTTTCCTCTGCAATTTTTTGGAAGAGTTTGAGAAGGATGGGTGTTAGCTCTTCTCTAAATGTTTGATAGAATTCACCTGTGAAGCCATCTGGTCCTGGACTTTTGTTTGTTGGAAGATTTTTAATCACAGTTTCAATTTCAGTGCTTGTGATTGGTCTGTTATATTTTCTGTTTTTTCCTGGTTCAGTCTCAGAAGGTTGTGCTTTTAAGAATTTGTCCATTTCTTCCAGGTTGTCCATTTTATTGGCATATAGTTGCTTGTAGTAATCTCTCATGATCCACTGTATTTCTGCAGTGTCAGTTGTTACTTATCCTTTTTCATTTCTAATTCTATTGATTTGAGTCTTCTCCCTTTTTTTCTTGATGGGTCTGACTAATGGTTTATCAATTTTGTTTATCTTCTCAAGGAACCAGCTTTTAGTTTTATTGATCTTTGCTTTTGTTTCCTTCATTTCTTTTTCATTTATTTTTGATCTGATCTTTATGATTTCTTTCCTCTGCTAACTGGGGTTTTTGTGTTCTTCTTTCTCTAATTGCTTTAGGTGTAAGGTTAGGTTGTTTATTTGAGATGTTTCTTGTTTCTTGAGGTAGGATTGTATTGCTATAAACTTCCCTCTTAGAACTGCTTTTGCTGCATCCCATAGGTTTTGGGTGGTCGTGTTTTCATTGTCATTTGTTTGTAGGTATTTTTTGATTTCCTCTTTGATTTCTTCAGTGATCTCTTGGTTATTTAGTAGCATATTGTTTAGCCTCCATGTGTTTGTATTTTTTACAGTTTTTTTCCTGTAATTGTTATCTAGTCTCATAGTGTTGTGGTTGGAAAAGATACTTGATATGATTTCAGTTCTCTTAAATTTACCAAGGCTTGATTTGTTACCCAATATATGATCTATCCTGGAGAATGTTCCATGAGCACTTGAGAAGAAAGTGTATTCTGTTGTTTTTGGATGGAATGTCCTATAATTATCAATTAAGTCCATTTTGCTTAATGTATCATTTAAAGTTTGTATTTCCTTATTTACTTTCATTTTCGATGATCTGTCCATTGGTGAAAGTGGGGTGTTAAACACCCCTACTATGATTGTGTTATTGTCGATTTCTCCTTTTATGGCTGTTAGCATTTGCCTTATGTATTGAAGTGCTCCTATGTTGGGTGCATAAATATTTATAATTGTTATATCTTCTTCTTGGATATATCCCTTGCTCATTATGTAGTGTCCTTCCTTGTCTCTTGTAAGATTCTTTATTTTTTTATTCTTATTTTTTTTGCGATACGCGGGCCTCTGACCATTGTGGCCTCTCCCGTTGCGGAGCTCAGGCTCCGGACGTGCAGGCTCAGCGGCCATGGCTCACGGGCCCAGCCGCTCCGCGGCATGCGGGATCCTCCCGGACTGTGGCACGAACCCGTGTCCCCTACATCAGCAGGCGGACTCTCAACCACTGCACCACCAGGGAAGCCCTAAGATTCTTTATTTTAAAGTCTATTTTATCTGATATGAGTATTGCTACTCCAGCTTTCTTTTGATTTCCACTTGCATGGAATATCTTTTTCCATCCCCTCACTTTCAATCTGTATGTGTCCCTAGGTCTGAAGGGAGCCTCTTGTAGACAGCATATATATGGGTCTTATTTTTGTATCCATTCAGCAAACCTTTGCCTTTCGGTTGGAGCATCTAATCCATTCGTGTTTAAGGTAATTATCGATATGTATGTTCCTATGACCATTTTCTTAATTGTTTTGGGTTTGTTTTTGTAGGTCATTTTCTTCTCTTGTGTTTCCCACTTAGAGAAGTTCCTTTAGCATTTGTTGTAGAGCTAGTTCGGTGGTGCTGAATTCTCTTAGCTTTTGCTTGTCTGTGAAGCTTTTGATTTCTCCATTGAATCTGAATGAGATCCTTGCTGGGTAGAGTAATCTTGGTTGTAGTTTCTTCCCTTTCATCACTTTAAGTATATCATGCCACTCCCTTCTGGCTTGTAGAGTTTCTGCTGAGAAATCAGCTTTTAACCTTATGGGAGTTCCCTTGTATGTTATTTGTTGTTTTCCCCTTGCTGCTTCCAATAATTTTTCTTTGTCTTTAATTTTTGCCAATTTGATTACTATGTGTCTCGGCATGTTTCTCCTTGGCTTTATCCTGTATGGGACTTGCTGCACTTCCTGGACTTGGGTGGCTATTTCCTTTCCCATGTTAGGGAAGTTTTCGACTCTAATCTCTTCAAATATTTTATCAGGTCCTTTCTCTTTCTCTTCTCCTACTGGGACCCCTATAATGCGAATGTTGGTGCGTTTAATGTTGTCCCAGCAGTCTCTTAGGCTGTCTTCATTTCTCTTCATTCTTTTTTCTTTATTCTGTTCCACAGCAGTGAATTCCACCATTCTGCCTTCCAGGTCACTTATCTGTTCTTCTGCCTCAGTTATTCTGCTATTGATTCCTTCTAGTGTAGTTTTCATTTCAGTTATTGTATCGTTCATCTTGTTTGTTTGTTCTTTAATTCTTCTAGGTCTCTGTTAAACATTTCTTGCATCTTCTCGATCTTTGCCTCCATTCTTTTTCTGAGGTCCTGGATCATCTTCACTATCATTATTCTGAATTCTTTTTCTGGAAGGTTGCCCATCTCCACTTCATTTAGTTGTTTTTCTGGGGTTTTATCTTGTTCCTTCATCTGGTACATAGCCTTCTGTCTTTTCATCTTGTCTATCTTTCTGTGAATGTGGTTTTTGTTCCACAGGCTGCAGGATTGTAGTTCTTCTTGCTTCTGCTGTCTGCCCTCTGGTGGATGAGGCTATCTAAGAGGCTTGTGTTCGTTTCCTGGTGGGAGGGACTGGTGGTGGGTAGAGCTGGCTGTTGCTCTGGTGGGCAGAGCTCAGTAAAAACTTTAGTTTCCTTGACTGTTGATGGGTGGGGCTGGGTTCCCTCCCTGTTGATTGTTTGGCCTGAGGCAACCTAACACTGGAGCCTACCTGGGCTCTTTGGTTGGGCTAATGACAGACTCTGGGAGGGCTCACGCCAAGGAGTACTCCCCAGAACTTCTGCTGCCAGTGTCCTTGTCCTCACGGTGAGGCACAGCCACCCCCGGCTCTGCAGGAGACCCTCCAACACTAGCAGGTAGGTCTGGTTCAGTCTCCTATGGGGTCACTGCTCCTTCCCCTGGGTCCCAATGCACACACTACTTTGTGTGTGCCCTCCAAGAGTGGAGTTTCTGTTTCCCCCAGTCCTGTCAAAGTCCTGCAATCAAATCCCGCTAGCCTTCAAAGTCTGATTCTCTAGGAATTCCTCCTCCCGTTGCCGGACCCCCAGGCTGGGAAGCCTGACATGGGGCTCAGAACCTTCACTCCAGTGGGTGGACTTATGTGGTATAAGTGTTCTCCAGTCTGTGAGTCACCCACCCAGCAGTTATGGGATTTGATTTTACTGTGATTGCTCCCCTCCTACCATCTCATTGTGGCTTCTCCTTTGTCTTTGGATGTGGGGTATCTTTTTTGGTGAGTTCCAGTGTCTTCCTGTTGATGACTGTCCAGCAGCTAGTTGTGATTCTGTTGTTCTCACAAGAGGGAGTGAGAGCACGTCCTTCTACTCTGCCATGTTGGTTCCTCTCGCCAGTAATTATTAATTACAACAGTAACTACCATTCATTAAGAACCTAAGTCCCTTATTATAACTGTAAAAAAGAAAAAAAAAGAACCTAAGTCCCAAACGTTGTGTTTGGATACTTTTTTTTTTTTTGGCCATGCCAGGTCAGTTGCTGCACATGGGATCTTTTAGTTGAGGCATGCTGGCTCTTAGTTGCAGCATGCATGTGGGATCTAGTTCCCAGACCAGGGATTGAACCCAGGCCCCCTGCATTGGAAGCATGGAGTCTTACCCACTGGACCACCAGGCAAGTCCCATACTTTTTAATGTATCAGTTAATTTGATATTCATAATTATATGAGTAAATGACATGAGGCCATTCCAGAGCTAAAGGAAATAGGACTCAGAACTGAATAATAGGTGAGTTGCCTGAAGTCACAAAGCTAGTAAGTGGCAGAATCCAGATTTGAATTCCATTTCATTTTTGGTCTGTTCTTGTCTCTAACCCACACTGCCTCTTTAATGCTACTACTTCTCCATTTTTCAGATTTTACCTGGAAATGTCGATGTTTTGCTTTATGGTGAGTCTCAGGACAGAAAAAATCAGACCCCAGGACTCAACCAATATTCTACTTTTCCATCAAGGCAAGGGCACCATCTAGTGGCCACACTTTGCCACCAATACAGTCAAAGAAAGTAGAGGGGAAGGAAATGGTTTCCCTCCACTGGTTTTACATGTCCTTGCATCAAGTTGGAGCGTCTGCACTGACTCTTCCTGTCAAGAAGAACAGGAGCCCAGGGACTTCCCTGGTGGTCCAGTGGTTAAGACTCCATACTTCCACTGCAGGGGGCATGGGTTTGATCCCTGGTCGCGGAACTAAGATCCCTCATACCACATGGTACGACCAAAAAAAAACAGAAGAAGAGGAGCCTGGTAACATTATGGACTGTACATGGTTTTGGAATGAGATAGACCCAAGTTCAATCCCAGATTCACCATTTACTAACTGTGTGACTTTGTAAGTTACTAAATGTAACATGAGTCTCAGTCTCCTCATTCGTCAAATGAAATAACACCATTAGCCTGAGAGGACTGTCATGGGAATGTCAATGAAAATCAGCCAGCACAGTAACTGATCCAAAGAGCTTCCTCAATAACTGCTGGTTCCTCTTCCTAATCTTCTTTCATGTAGCCTAAATCCACATGGGTATTTTGCATTTTTTTAAAATAAAACACATCCATACCACTGGCTCATGCTGTGTTTAACATAACTTCCATACTTCTTTTGTATGTAAACTATAATAGAGGCAAATTCCCCAAAATATATTCCTTATTTTTATAAACACATGAAATCAACAATAAGCATTTTTTGAGTACCTACTTACAGTGTACCAGGCACGTATGACAGTGGATGGGAGCTCACTATTGACTGGGGAAAACAGACTACTTAACATGTAATACCATGTAAAAGTACTATCGTGGATATAACTGACGAACGGAAGAGAAGCAAATCTGTTAGAAGGATGTAGATCAGGAACGCTTCATGAAGAAACACCTTTTGAAAAGTCTCTTAAAATATGAGCTCACCAGATAAGGGCACAGAACATTCCTGACATAAGAAAAATGTATGTCAGAAGCAATGAGGAAACATGAAGAAGTACAGTGTGGTTGGAACATAGGATGGGATGTATGAAGAGGCGGGGAGAGATCTGTGGTACAGGTCAATGACAGCTCGTCAAGCTCATGTGGAATCTAGATGATAGGTGCATTATCTATCACCACCACTGTCATCATCATCCACAGCAGTTATCATATATTAGACATACACTATGTGCCAAACTCTGAACATGCATAATTGCTAAACCTCACAACCCTGCAAGTTATATGTTATTTTCATAGAGGTTATGAAATTTGCCCAAAGGCACAGAGTCAGTAAGGAGTGTAAGCTGAGTGAGATTCAGCTCCAGGTCTCTCTGATTCTACTACACTAGTGGTCCCAATCTTGGCTGTACAACACAGTCACCTGGAGAATCTGTTTAAAAATAAAGGTTTCAGACCCAGTTCTAAAACAGTATATCTCTAGAGCATGGGACTTGGGAACCTATATTGCAAACAAACTCTCCAGATGTTTCCTAAATAGGAAGCCAAATGGCAGTTCCGCTTCTTGAAACTACCACAGAGCCTCTTAAAACACACACACACACACACACACACACACACACACACGAACACTACTAATTTACAGCTTCCATCTATGTGTCAAGTGCCTAATCCTCACAAAATTCTGCAAGGGTATTATAATATTATACCCTTGCAGAATTTTTTATAATAATTATAATTATAATCCCCACTTTAAAGTAGAGAAAAGTCAAGTTCAGGAGGCTTACAGATAGCTTCCCTCTTCCAGTCAACAAAGCAAGGAGCAAAAATAAGATTCAAACACAGGTATGTCTAGTTCTTCTTTGTCATGCTGTGTGGTAGAATTCTAAAATACCCACGCCACAAATGACCCTTGCCCCTGTATTCTCTCCTCCCCTTTGAGTGTGAGTGGAAACTGTGAATATGATGAGATGTTACTGCAATGATTATGTACAGGATGAGTAATCACTGAAGTGATTACATGGCAAAAAGATTATCTGGTGGGTGTAACCTATTCTAATCATGTGCAGTCTTTTAAAAGCAGAGTGTTTTCTGCAGCTGGCAGCAGAAATGAAAAGTCAGAGAGGTTTAAAGCACTAGAAGGATTCTATGCACCATGCTGACTTGAAGATGGAGGGGCCACATGACAAGGAGTATGTGCAGCCTCTAGAAGTTGAGAGCAGATCTCAAGCTGACAGCCAGCAAGAAAATGAGGACCTCAGTCCTGCAACCACAAGGAACTGAATTCTGCCAACAACCTGAATAAGCCTAGAAGCAGACTCTCGCCTTGGAGTCTTCCTCAGAGCCTCCAGATAAGAGCCCAGCCTGGCCAATATCTTGATTTCAACAAGGAGAGAATCTTCCTGAGATGTCTGATCTACAGAACTGTAGATAATAAATGGTGGGAGTTTTTTAATTGTGGTAAAGTACACATAACATAAAATTTACCATTTTAACATTTTTCAGTGTTCAGCTTAGTACCATTAAATACATTCACATTGTTGTGCAGCCATCCTAACCATACATCTCCAGAATTTTTTCATCTTCTCAAACTGAAATTCTGTACCCATTAAACAAGAAATCCCTAATCCTACTTGCCTCAGCCCCTGAAAACCACCATTCTACTTTCTGTTTCCATGAATTTGACAACTCTAGGTACCTCATATATGTAGAATCAAACAATATTTGTCTTTTTGTGACTGGCTTATTTCACACAGCATAATGTCCTTAAAGTTCATCCATGTTGTAGCATGTGTCAGAATTTCCTTCCTCCTTTTTAAGACTAAACAGTATTCCACTGTATGTATATACCACATTTTGTTTATCCATTTATCCATCATATGGTCACTGGGCTGCTTCCACCTCTAGGCTATTGTGAGTAACGCTTCTACGAAAAGCACATGTGTATACAAATATCTATTCAAGGCTGTGCTTTCAATTCTTTTGGATATATAGATTATATGAGTATTGTTTTAAGTCAATTCATTATCTTGAACATTGAGTAAGTAAAAGGAAATAATTGAGCATTTATTTATCCTGTCTATTTGAACTGTACCACTGGGTAATTAAATAACAGATGAAGAGAAATGTTTCCTTATATAATTATTTCTGATAAAAATTAAAACAAAATGATAAAATATCATAATTTTGCAACCCCCAAATGGATCTAGCTACTGAGCATCAGTAGTTGGTAATATCTGGGAGTTCCCTGGTGGCCTAATGGTTAGGACTCGGCGCTTTCACTGCCATGGCCCAGGTTCAATCCCTGGTTGGGGAACTGAGATCCTGAAAGCTGTGTGACGCAGCCAGAAAAAAAAAAAAGAAGTTGCTAATATCAATAAAGAGCAAAAACCAGACATCATGTGTCTACTGATAAAAGAACACAACACTGCTTATAGTCTTGTCAAAGGGATCAAACCTAAGTCTGATCTGGTCTCTGGATCCACCTGCCAATTTGCAAGAAAAGCAGAGACAGAGGAACACGCTGAATTACACCAGTATGCAATCAATAAAATCTACATTATGGAAAGCTCCTACAGGTCAAAGGGTCTGGATTCTTCAATACATAATTGCAAACAAAAGATATCAAGTTTTTTTAAATGGGCAATATAAAATATAGAATTTAGGAAAGCAAATCCAAGAAGTGATTCCTATAAAAGAACAGTGGTTACTTCAAGAGACAGGGAGGTGGCTGTAATTTGAATGGGGCACATAGAGAGGCTTCTGAGGTAACTGGCCAAATTCTATTTCTTAACCTAGACGGTAGTCACAAGGGTTAATAATTAATTAAGCTATATTTAAAAGAAAAAAATAGCACATTAAATGTAAGAATGACACAGAGGCCCAAATCCAGATTGAATTAGACGGAAAAGCTGTCTCACTGCAGCTCTGCCAAAGTCTCACCATTGAGTCTATCTCAAGCCAAGAAAGCAGTTCATACCAGACTGAGGGGTGACTGAGGTCAATGGCAAGTGGTTAGAAAAGCAATTAAACCAAGAAGGCAAAAGCAAAACCAAAGGAAAGGAAAAAAAACAGTAAACAGTATAATAAGCTGAATTTTCAAAAATCTTTATGCTATCACATATACAACGTCTGTTCAAAACAAGCCTGTCTCATTTCCATCCTGTAAGTTCACCATACTTACTCCTATCTCAGTGCCAAAATTTTTCCATTAGAATTTGGTTTTTTTCTCAGAGTTATTTCCCATTTTTACCAATTAACTACTGCTAATAAAGGCAATCGTATGTTTACCAAATATTTACATTTACATCTTCAAAAGTAAGGGTGCAGAAAAAAGATGGCAGAAAGAAAGCAACAGGAGCCTGAAAGAAGAAAAGGCCACTAGAAGCTGATTTACCAAGTTATGATAGAGGTAGGCCCTTCTTTAGATACAATGGAGTACTAGAGACTATATCCCCAAGCCTGCATTCTTTCTTGTCTTTAGCTATTTGGACCACAGTGGAAACTGAACAAGCAATTGAAAGCAGCTTGAAGCTATAGGCCTGCACTGTCCAATAAGGTAGCCCCTAGCTACATGTGCCTACAGGCCACCTGAAGTACAGGTAATCTGAACAAAGATGTGCCATAAGTGCAAAAGACATAGTGGATTCCAAAGACTTAGTATGAAAAAAAGAATGTACAATATCTCATTAATAATTTTTGTATTGATTACCTGTTTAAATAATATTCTGGATATACTGGCATAAACAAAATATATTATTAAAATTAATTTCACCTGCTTTTTACTTTTTAAATGTGATTACTACAAAAATTTTAAATTATGTATATGTGGCTCACATTATATTTCTACTGGACATCACTGCTACAAAAACCATTATTAAATAATGTTGAACAGGAAGAACTAAGCAGCTGAAAGTGGGGATTTTTCAGTTTTTTTATACTGTTTGCGCTATTGCCAACACTACAACTCATTTAATTTCCAGCCCCTGTCCCTGGATATAAAATAGAGGTTTAAAAAATCAGTAGGTGCATTAAGTCATGGATACAACATTAAATCATGGGCCAAAGTAACTGAGTTCTAGTCCTGGTTCTGGAGTTACCCTGGAGAAGTCTTTTTTTTTCTCTGAGCCTTAGTTGCCTGCCCTAACAATTAAGTAAAGGAGCTAAACTAAATTTAGACTCCCACTAATCTGTCAAAATACTTTTTTCTTTCTGTTGGAATTGGTTTTCATAAAAATGAATAAGTACTCACTCTGAGTCTAACACATCCTCTGCGAGAGCCTCTCATCATTTTGTCCTTGGACTAAAAGAAAAACAAAAACATTCAATGAATAAAAGATAAACAGGCTGTTTTAAAAATCATCTAGGGATAAACAGACAACATTTATAGTAATATTCCTCCCTTCTCCCCATCCCCACCCCACCTCACCCCACCATCACTTAAAGATAGGAATTGGGAGGTTTAAAATGTTTTGTAGTCTATACAAATAAAACTAATCCCAGAATTTTTTGTGTACCTTAAATGTAACATATATTACACTATATTTTCATTCCTCCTTCATAGCCCTTAACTCTCAACTAAAATATGTTTCTCATATTTTAGTAAGTTTGAGAGTCACCTGGAAGGCGACAAATTACCTGGGGATTTAAGAATCACTCCCAGATGATTCTGACTCAAGCAAACACAAGACCACGTTTTGAGAAACACTGCTTTAACTTTATCTCCTTGCAACTCCCCAAATGGGTCACGTTTCTTGCCTCTGAGATTTCTCATCCAATGTTCCTCAGCTTGGTATAACCTTGACCCTGATTTTCTGCCTTGCCAACTGTCATTCATCAGGTGCCCTACCTCCCTCTGATTTGAATTCCCATCCCTGGACTCCCAGAGTCTCCTGTGTGTTCCCTTGTTGTGGCATGCACCATCTTGTGCTATGATAGCTAGTTACTTGTCTGACTCACCCACAGACTGCACATTCCGTAAGGGGTAGAAACTGTATCTGACTTATGTTTCAGAACAATGTCTGGCATACATTAGGTAATCAAAAAATATTTATTGATAAAATGTTGCTTCTCCTTTATGTTTCCCCTACTAGAATGAGCCAAGCAAAGGCTATGTTCTGCATAATAAGCCCCATGTTGACATTCAGTAAATATTCCTAGAATTAACTTAGTCATGTGTAATAAAATAAAGTAAAACCTCAAATAACTAAAGTTTTAAAAATATTTAATACCTCAACAACTGGTATTTTTCTGTACTCCACTATGTGACAAAGTAAAACAAGCCAATATCATGGGTTTATGGTTTTTTTGCTTGTTCACTTGTTTCTAATTCTTTGGCTGTGCCACACAGCATGCGGGATCTCAGTTCCCTGACCAGGGATCAAATCTGGGCCTTCAGTGGTGAGAGCTTGGAGTTCTAACCACTGCACCACCAGGGAATTTCCTGGGGTTATGTTTTAAAGAAAACTGTCCCACTTTAAACCATAGATGCCCTACATCCATTGTACTGCGCCATAAGCAAACTTCCAGCTATAAGATAACTAAGTTCTGGGGATTTAATGTACAGCATGGTGACTATAGTTAACAATACGCACTGTATACTTGAAAGTGGCTGAGTGAGTAGATCTTAAGAGTTCTCACTACAAAAAAAAAGGTAACTATGACAGGTGATGATGGATGTGTTAATTAACCTTATTGTGGTAATCACTTCTCAATATATATGTATATCAAATCATCACACTGTACACCTTAAACTTAAACAATGTTATATGTCAACTATACCTCAATAAAGCTGGAAAAAATAAATTCAATCTTTCTTGGAGATATCTGCATGTCTGCACACAAAGATCTGCCTTACCCTTCTCATTGCAGTACATGCTGTTAACATAGCCTATGTCATTGTTTTCACTGATTCTTAGCTTATCAATGTGACAATATTACAATGATAAATCAAAGTAAACTCTTCAAAAAAGAAAAAAAAAGAAACAAAAAAGCAAAGTACTGAGCTATAGAAATTCATGTTCAGAAATTATTATTGAAGTACTGAAGAGAGTCTTCTTACTTACAAATATAAAGAGGACTCATACATTTTATAAAACATTCTCAACATCAAGCAGGGTTGAAAAGAGTTCTTTACTAACAATATAGTTGATAAAAACACAGTTAACAAAAACATTCCCTAAGCATTTAATAGCCCTTTTACCATACCGTGTATTTATCTTCCCTCCAAAAGTGTCAAGGCAATACACAAAAATAATAATTAGGTTTGAAAATACCCAATGAGAGTTAGAATACAACTCAAACAAGGTAAGAAACATCCTTGACCCTCTTCCATTTTAAAAAATAAGATTACAGTAAATAGAAAAAGAGTAAGACAGGGTTATAAGTTAGAAAACATTGAAAGAGATAAGTGAAAATAATTAAAGCAAGTATAACTAGGAAACAATCAGACAAATCCAGAATGTGGGACATCCTATAAAATAACTGGCCTAGACTATTTTAAAATGTCCAAAAAAAAAAAAAAGATGAGCATATAAACGACTGTAATATAGAACAAAAATAAATTACGTGCCTAGAGGCACAAAGTGCTATGAACCACAGAAGGCTCCCTGCCATGGATAAAAGATTGGGAAAGGCAATACTGAAGTGACCAGGTCTCAAGGTTCAATCTGGGACTAAAAAAAAGGATTCTGATAAGAGAGGGAAGGTAGGAAAAAGACAGCATTCCAAGCCAAGGGAACAACATCAGCAAAAGCACGGGTATGGAAAACTTTACACATGAGGTCTTCACAGAAGAGTAGACTGATAGCCCAAGCACAGTGTGTGGAGAGGAAGGTGGAGAGAGATGGAGAGATGGGGATGAAAAGGAGGTATGGGGACCAGGTCTTGGAGGGTCAGAAAAAAACAGTGAGAAGTTAAGAAAATTAAACTTTATTCTATAGTTAATGGAGAGCTACTGAAGGTTTATGAACATTCTCAGTGGTGTGTTATAGAAAAATAACACTGACAAATATGAGGACTTGGGAAAAAGGGATGATGGTGACATTAATGATATAGCAAAAGCAGCAGCAGCAGCAGCAGATTCTCACTCATTGATACCCACTATGTCAGCGGTCCCCAACCTTTTTGGCACCAGGCACCGGTTTCATGGAAGACAATTTTTTCACGGATCGGGGGTGGGGGGGATGGTTTAGGGATGATTCAAGCACATTACATTTATTGTGTACTTTATTTTTTTATAAATTTATTTATTTATTTATTTGGCTGCATTGGGTCTTCATTGCTGCGCATGGGCTTCCTCTAGTTGCGGTGAGCGGGGGCTACTCTTCGTTGCGGTGCACGGGCTTCTCATTGTGGTGGCTTCTCCTGTTGCGGAGCATGGGTTCCAGGTGCACAGGCTTCAGTAGTTGTGGCTTGCGGGCTCTAGAGCGCAGACTCAGTAGCTGTGGTGCATGGGCTTAAGTTGCTCTGCAGCATGTGGGATCTTCCTGGACCAGGGATTGAATCTGTGCCTCCTGCATTGGCAGGTGGATTCTTAACCACTGCACCACCAGGGAAGTCCCTATTTCTATTATTATTACATTGTAATATATAATGAAATAATTACACAACTCACCATAATGCAGAATCAGTGGGAGCCCTGAGCTTGTTTTCACTTGCCGCTCACTGATGGGGTTTTGATATGAGTCTGCAAGCAATTGATTTACTATGGTCTCTGTGCGGTCAAACCTCTCTGCTAGTGTTAATCTGTATTTGCAGCCGCTCCCCAGTGCTAGCATCACTGCCTCAGCTCCACCTCAGATCATCAGGCATTAGATTCTCATAAGGAGCACACAGCCTAGATCCCTCACATGTGCAGTTCACAGTAGGTTCACGCTCCTATGAGACTCTAATGTCACCACTGATCTGACAGGAGGCGGAGCTCAGGCGGTAATGTGAGTGATGGGGAACAGCTGTAAATACAGATGAAGCTTCATTCACTCACCCGCCGCTTACCTCCTGCTGTGCAGCCTGGTTCCTAACAGGCCATGGTCGGGTACCAGTCCGTGACCTGGGGGTTGGGGACCCCCTGCTCTATGTGATATGCACTTTATACACAGTAAGCCTCACAAGACCTTGCATGGTAAGAGTTATGCACATATTATAAATGGAAGTGACACCAGGGAGATCAAGTAAATTACCCAGTTAAATTACACATGTAAAATGTAGCAGAGTTTGACCCAGCAGGTACAATTTGGAATGGCTGCCCTGCAAATCATTCTCTCAGACCATACCTGTGCTCTGCTAGCCTCGAATCCTCCTCCTCTGCCACAATGACACACAGCCCTCGCCCTCATTTTCTCCCCACTCAGCTCCAATGTGGGGCCAAAGGGAAGCTGGTGTGACTAAGTCCCCCAGGCACAGTGAGTGCTGAGGAGTGGTTATCTGACCAAGCTGGTCGATCACAGGACCCACAACCCCAGGAACAAGGAAGGATAGAACCCTTCCACAGGGAGTTTTTCTACTGGGGCTGAGCTGATAGGGAAGAGCTCTTTCCTATCTGTTCTTGAAGCTGTGAGGTACAGTTGCCACAGGTCTTGTGCCCTCTACATGAAGGAAGCAATAATTAAAGCATACATGCTGAGAGGAGGAGAGAGGAGAGGCAGAGAGTCCTAGCTGCAAGTGATCTCCAGACACACCCTGATCTGAGGCAAACCTGCCTAAACCAATGCTATTCACTGAATAGCAGGGGTTTTTGTTTGGGGTTTTTTGTTTTGTTTTATATTTTCCTGCTGCTGTTGCTGTCTGTTTGTTTTTTGATGAATACTGGTACTGATGAGGGAAAGGTAGGGCCAACATAACCCCAACTCCAGCAATCTTCCTACCAGGTGCTGTGCTACCAATGTTCTCAAACTTACTAACAAATGTATTTTTTAGCAACTTGGCACAAACATGCCACCAGCCACAAGGTCCAGCACCTTAAGAAAGGATCACTCACAAAACAGATGCTAAAATCTTTTCAGCTAGATTAGAAAACAGAATCCCCCATGAAGCAGAGTGGTACAGGGGTGATATGTTCTACTCCTAAGGGGCTCCAGAATTTTAAAAGATTGTTGAATTTGGTGGTTGGGTTTGCTGGTTTCTTATATCTTATTAATGCAAGGTCACTGGCTTCTGTTACAACAAGACATGCAATCAAAAATTATTTCTAATAATCCTTATGCCAATCCTAATGGTAACCCCAAGGTATTGATTCAGATTAAATTTGTATTGAAATTTCAAAGTAAATTACCACAAATATATTGTTGCCTGTAACAGGCCTGTCCCCTGATACCCATTCTCCTCTTCTTCCTTTCAGTAACATATCTTCCACCCAAAGTTTCAACTGAACACATGGCTCCCCTGCCAGTAATTACATTTCCAGCTTCCCTTTCAGCTAGGTATAGGCCAGTGTGCTGTGAACAGAAGCAATGTGAGACAGATTGTGTCTTTCAAAGGAAACTTCTTGAAAAGACATTCTCGTTTCAAGGGTACGTGGAACATTCTCCAGAACTGACCACATGTTAAGCCATAAAACAAGTGTCAGTAAATTTAAACAATGGAAATAATACAGAGTATGTTCTTTGACCAAAATGGATTAAATGCAGAGCTCAATAACGGAAGGAAATTTGGGAAATTCACAAATAGGTGGAAATTAAATGACACTCCTGAATGACCAATAGTTCAAAGAAAAAATAACAAGGGAAATTTGAAAATACTTGAGATGAATGAAAATGAAAACACAATTTACCAAAACATAAAGAATACAGTGGGATAGGGAGGAGGGGAGGGAGGCTCAAGAGGGAGGGGATATGGGGACATGTATATGCATATGGCTGATTTGTTTTGTTGTGCAACAGAAACTAACACAGTATTGTGAAGCAATTATACTCCAATAAAGATCTATTAAAAAAAGAATACAATGAAAGCAATTCTTAGAGGGAAATTTATAACTATAAATGTCTAAACTAAAAAATAAAGATCTCAAATCAATAGCCTAAACTTTTACCTTAAGAAATTACACAAAGTAGTGCAACTAAACCTAAGGCAAGCAGAAGAAAGGAAATAATAGAAATTAGAGCAGAAATGAAATTAGAAAATGAAAAAAACAACAGAGAAAAAACAATAAAAATCAAAAGTTGTTTCACTGCAAATATCAACAAAATGGACAAATCTTAACTAGACTAACCAAGAAAAAAAGGGGACTCATATTACTGAAATCAGGAATGAAAGAGACAACATTATTACCAACTTTACAAAACAAAAAGTATTCTAAAGGAATACAATGAACAACAAATTAGATAACCTAGAAGAAATGGACAAATTCCAAGAAAGACACAAGCTGTTGAAACTGATTAAAGAAGAAACAGAAAATACAACTAAACCTTTAAGAATTTGAATTAGTAATCAAAAAACTTCTCACAAAGAAAAGTTTAAGCCTAGGCTTCACTGGTAAATTCTGTCAAATGCTTAAAGAATTAATACCTAGGAATAAATTTAACTAAGGAGGTGAAAGGCCTATACTCTGGAAACTATAAGAAGTCAATGAATCTTACCCAGCACCAGGAAAAATCTCCTAGGTCCCTGCTATTGAAAGGTCCAGGGCAGCAAGCAGCCTCACCCAGGAGTTTGTGAGAAATGCAGAATCTGAGGTCTCACCCCAGACCCCCAAATTCTGAATCTGCATTTTAATAAGATCCCCAAGTATTTCTCTGTGCAAATTAAAGTTTGAGAAGCACTTGCACTGGGTTACCCCTTGCTTCTTTTATTTACAACATCAAATAGCACTGAATTTCACACCACTTAATGGGAGTTTCCCTCTAGCAAATTGCTACACACTAAAATCTCCTTAATTGTGATACTTGAGCAACAACAAATCATACTATTAATTAAAATAATAACACAATCTAAAAAAAAAGAAGTCAACGAAGGAAATTGAAGACATTACAAATAAATGAAAAGATATCCCATGTTTATGGGTTAGAAGAATTAATATTTTTAAAATATCCATACTACCCAAAGCAATCTACAGATTTAATGCAATCCCTATGAAAATATCCATGACATTTTTCAGAGAACTAAAATAAATAATCCTAAAATTTGTAGGGAACCACAAAAGACCCCAAATAGCCAAAGCATCTTGAGAAAAAAGAACAATGCTGGAGGTATCATGTTGCCTGACTTCAGACTATACTACAAAGCTACAGTAATCAAAACAGTATGGTACTGGCACAAAAACAGACATATAGATCAATGGAACAAAATAGAGAGCCCAAAAATAAACCCTTGCACATATGGTCAATTAACCTATAATAAAGGAGGCAAGAATATACAATGGGGAAAAGACAATCTCTTCAGTTAAATGATGTTGGGAAAATTGGACAGCTACATTCTAAAAAAATGAATTAGAACATTTCTCACACTATACACAAAAATAAACTCAAAATGGATTAAAGACTTAAATGTAAGACCAGAAACCATAAAACTCCTAGAAGAAAACATAGGCAGTACACTCTTTGATATAGGTCTTAACAATATTTTTTTGGAACTGTCTCCTCAGGCAAGGGAAACAAGAGCAAAAATAAACAAATGGGACTTAATCAAACTTAAAAGCTTTTGCACAGCAAAGGAGACGATCAACAAAACAAAAAGGCAACCTACTGAATGGGAGAAGATATTTACACAGGAACCCTAGTACACTGTTGGTGGGAATGTAAATTGGTACAACCATGGAAAACAGTACAGAGTTTCCTCAAAAAATTAAAATAGAACTACGATATGATCTAGCAATTCCACTCCTGGGCATATATCTGAAGAAAATGACAAAAATTAATTCAAAAAGATCTACTGTATTTCTATACTCTTGGAACAAGCTATCTGAAAAAAAAATAACAAAATAATTCCATTTATAATAATACCAAAAAGAATAAAAATACTTAGTAATAAACCTAATTTTTGAAAGTACAAGACTTGTACCCTGAAACTACAAAACACTGTTGAAAGAGATTAAAGAAGATCTAAATACATGGAAAGACATTTTGTGTTCATGGATTGGTGGGCTACTATTGTCAATACAACGGCAATACTCTCCAAATTGATCTATAAATTTAATACAACCCCTGTCAAAATCCCAGTAGGGCCTCTTAATTGTCACACTCTGGATATATTTTATTACTTTAGCTGAACTTTTGTGTACCACATATAAAAATCTTCTGAAAGGAAGGCTACATAAGTAATTTAAATTAAGGATAGCTCAAAATATTCTCCATTGAGGCTTCTGAGGCTATAGATATACCCATGTGAACTCTCTCATTTATTTTTTAATTTTATTTATTTATTTTAATTTATTTTATTTATTTTTCTTCTTTTTTTTTTTTTTTTTTTTTGGCCACACGGCATGTGGGATCTTAGTTCCCTGACCAGGGGTCAAACCCACACCCCCTGCATTGAAGCACAGGGTCTTAACCACTAAGCCGCCAGGGAAGTCCCTGAACTCTTTCATTTAAATGTACAAAATTATTTCAATTCCCCAACATGGTTTACAAAAATTTTTAAAGGGAGTACAATTTTTAGAAGAAATTATTTTTTAAAAGTATATCCAGACATGTAACTTATCCTATAGATAGCACAATTTAATGAAATAACATGGACCGTGGAGTGAGAGAGAGAAGATTTTGAATTCCAGCCCTGCCAACTTGCTGGCAGTGTGACCTTGGCCAAATCACTAAAATTTCCTGAGCTGTAGTTTTCTCATTTGTAAACCTGGGGTATTACTCTCACAACATCATTGCAGGTACTGAGTTAATATAAGTAAATCACTTAGCATAGCACCTGCTGTATAAAAGGCACAAGGGGGGCTTCCTTGGTGGTGCAGTGGTTGAGAATCTGCCTGCCAATGCAGGGGACACAGGCTCGAGCCCTGGTCTGGGAAGATCCCACATGCCACGGAGCAACTAGGCCCGTGAGCCACAACTACTGAGCCTGTGCGTCTGGAGCCTGTGCTCCGCAACAAGAGAGGCCGTGACAGTGAGAGGCCCACGCACCGCGGTGAAGAGTGGACCCCGCTTGCCGCAACCAGAGAAAGCCCTCACACAGAAACGAAGACCCAACACAGCCAAAATTAAGTATAAAAATAAATAAATAAAAAATTTTAAAAAGGCACAAGGTCCATGCCCCTTCCTTGCTTCTACCTTAAATACAGCAAACAGAGATCTGCAATCATTTTCTCTAAATGTAAGCTAAATTTATCCCCATCAGGCCACACTTTCTTTCAGACATGTCTCAGTTCCCTCTACACATATACATAGACCCCAAACTGCTTTAGTAATAAAACATAGACAGCCTACAAAAAAACAAATAACAAAGTAAAACAAAACCATATATTTTCCCTACTTCATGCTCACACACTTCCTCTGTGAGCCCTCTTTCAATCCAGCTCATATGCTGAGGTACAATTTATTGCATTCTCAATTTTTATGACTGCATTTTAAAATATTACATAAAACAATTAGAGAGCAATAATAATCTCTAATAATAGTATATAGGCACTAAATCAAGTGCAACACCAAGGTAACCTCTTAATTGTATCTTAAGTATAACTACTTAACTGTATCTCCAACAGGATATAAACTTTTAAAGATTAAAGATTAGTTCAGTATATTCCTAGCATATACTAAGTACTCAAAAGTATTTTAAATGAACAAATTAACTCACAAAATCTAGCTTGGTGCTGGTATATAGTGCCATCAATGAAAACCTATTTAACTGTTAATATACTGTGCATTTCCTCTTCTTCACAAAGCAAATGTGTCAGGAAAAGTTGTGCACAAATATGTTCAAAATTCATTAGGGAAGATTAGTTTGCCATTTAAACTAATTCTACAATCCTTTTATAAAGCAAAGAATGCCTCCCCAAACCTGTTATGTAAAGACACTTAAATTTTTATTTGAATGTTAATTTTACTTTAATAAACTAAATCTTTATCAAAGATAAAGCAAGAGTCTCATCTGACTTGCTCTGAATCTCTCATAGCTAAAAGGGAGGTTTCCTTCTTCTAAACTTTTTAATACATAGCACCCCATCTTACCTTTCTTAAGGCACATATTACTTCTATCTTGTATGAAAATAATGTATGTGCATGCTTCATCACTTCTCTTAGAGAGCAGGGTTTCTGATTCATCCATGGGTCCTCTTCTACCCAACACCCCTGCTATACCTTTGCAAAGAATAAACAATAAATTGATGGTAGAAGACAAGTGGACAATGAATGTGGACAAATGTCAAAATGGTCTCTCTCCTTTTAACATGAATGTAATACTGCTTCAGTATTGAGTCACACGTTAGTTCATTCCCAAAAGTACATGAGGTTGCGCTTCTAGCTAGTGTTGCTCCTTGGACTATGCACTCCTGGAACAACTAGCAGGGGCTCAACCTGCTAGGCAAAACTAACCTAAAGACTGAAATCACAAGAGGCTGGCTCTAGGGTGTAGGATGGACAGGAAAAGGACAGGAGGAAATTTTGCAGGATGACAGCAATGCTCTATATTTTGATTGATACTGGTAACAAGGGTGTAAACAAATGTCAAAACTCATCTAACTGCATACTTGAAATCTGTGGGTTTTTTATTGGGTATAATTATATCTCAATAAAAGTAAATAAATAAATAGTACTTGCCAGAATTCCACATAGATACACTGTTTACAACAATAACTACAAAATAGGAAATGACAGCAATAACACCCATTCCTGTAGTCTCCTTTCTATTTGGGAGAGCACAGACTCCTTAAGCCATCTTGATAGTATTTAATGTACCAGAGAGCCTTCACTAGTTAATGCCTTGTGGACACTCAATAGCCCAAAATGTCATCATGCTACTGGAAAGCTACACTACCAGAAACACTGAGGATTCACAGACCCACAATAATGGAGGAATTTTCCCTATCATTCATCCCTCAAGTTGCCACAGATAACTTTCTCATCTCTCCCTCCCCATTACAGAGGGCCTCATTCGAGCAGCAGTATACTACAGATAGAGCCTTAGGAAAATATACTGAATCAGTATACAAGGGGACAGTGATATCTGGGGTCTCTCCAAGATCCTGGAAGATGGCTGACTTCCTTCAAAGAAACCAGACATGTATCAGAACAGAGATATATACAAGATCATCTTTAAGAGGGGAACAGCCTAGAGGTAATTATACTAATTATGACTAATTATACTAAGTATCAGAAAGTATTAAAAGTAATAGAACTACAGTAGGAATGCCAGAACCAGAACCAGAAAGCCAGAATAGAAGTTTTGCTGATCAACAGGTTAGACCTGTTTGGTTCTTGTAATAGGTATGTCTCTAACACAGAGATACTGCATCTTGATATCAATGTCTGATTAAATATCTATAATATAATATATAACTCCCTTTAGTCTGCTTCTGCTTATAAATTTGGCATCCCATATAGCTTGCTTTCAGAGACTATATGTACTAATGCACTAATGAGATAGCCTAAATATGCAGTCTCCTTAACAGTTATATATCTTGTTATAAATAAATTTGAAAATTAGCTTATGTAATAGTTACCACAACGTACATTTAGTGAATATTATTATATGTCAAACACTGTCATAAACTTTAGCTTTTTGTTAATATTTACTGAGCACTTATATGCCAGACACTGTGCTAGTGCTTTAAATATAATATTAATTAATTCTCACATCAATCTTATGATATAGGTTCTTTTATTATATCCATTTTGTAATTGAGAAAATAAAGGCTCAGAAAGCCTTACGTAACCTGCCCATGGACTCACATATAATAAGTGGGATAGAGAGGATTCCAATCCAGGTCTGACTCTAAAGGCCATGCATTCTACCACAGTTACTATAGATCTGGTTAATTTAAGTTTTCTTTCAAAGTTTTTCTAAGCCACAAAGGCTGAGTGTCAAATCAGTGATCCTTCTGAACTCAACAGTATAACTGCCACCCTACGAAGCCTCACAGCAATACTTCAGAGGGTGGTACCCCTGCCTTCTGAACTAAGGCTGGCATGTAAACCCCTGCGTCATTAGATAACAGATACAGGTCCACATCTCTTATCTGAGACTTTCAGATCAAATGTGTTTTGAAATTCACAATTTTTGAAAAGTAATATACATATAGTACATAAACTGTGTCACACCTTCAGTGGAGTCTGAAGTATTAAGCATTTAATTAATTTCACAATTAAGCAAACTACTGTTTAGGTAGTACAACATATATTTACACTAAGTATGATAGAGATTATAAATAGCCACACAGTTCAAGACAGGCTTTACTTCCAAATGAGAATATAATAAATTTAGAAAAAAAACTTCTGGAATTCAGAGACTGAGGGATTTCAGAATTATGGGTAAAGGACTGTAGACCTGTATTTTGATCTAGTGACATCTTACACTGTAAAGTCCCAGGTCTCTCAATATTTCTTAAAAAGGACAATTTTATCTTCAAGTCAGAATTTCAGGCCAGTAGAAAGAGAACCACTTTCACAGGGTTTAATTAAGCACAGCTATGATGACAGGGATTGCACATCTTTTCTAAGAAAAAGTTAAATATTAAATACTAACTAGTAGCTTAAGTGCTACAAATTACTTAAGGTATGTTAATATATATTGGACCTCAATGTATATTTCCTATGTTTGTTTAGTTTTTCAAATACTGCCCAAAATACTAAATAGTGATTAATGTTATTTCACAAAAAAATGATTAAAAGAAATGATGGGGGTATGTTAAACTCCAGGTGGTTTATGCTGTATATTAGTACTTCTCCCACCAAACTGTGCAGTGATAATCCATTATTATCATTCAACTTCACTTTTCTATTAAAAATTGCCAAGAATGTTTCTCCTTATTTGGAAAAGACTAAGTCAGGGCCCAAGATAATAAGATAATGAAAAGATGAACAGCAAGAAAAGCACTACGAAGATGAGAAAATTTGTACAATGCAAAAATTTTTTTAACATCTTTATGGGAGTATAATTGCTTTACATTGTTGTGTTAGCTTCTGCTGTATAACAAAGTGAATCAGCTACACGTATACATATATACCCATATCCCCTCCCTCTTTCGTCTCCCTCCCACCCTCCCTATCTCACCCGGCTAGGTGGTCACAAAGCACGGAGCTGATGTCCCTGTGCTATGCAGCTGCTTCCCACTGGTTATCTATTTTACATTTGGTAGTGTATATATGTCCATGCCACGCTCTCACTTCGTCCTAGCTTACCCTTCCCCCTCCCCGTGTCCTCAAGTCCATTCTCTACATCTGTGTCTTTATTCCTGTCCTGCCCCTAGGTTCTTCAGAGCCACTTTTTTTTTTTTTAGATTCCATATATATGTGTTAGCATACGGTATTTGTCTTTCTCTTTCTGACTTACTTCACTCTGTATGACAGACTCTAGGTCCATCCACCTCACTACAAATAACTCAATTTCGTTTCTTTTTATGGCTGAGTAATATTCCATTGTATATATGTGCCACATTTTCTTTATCCTTTCATCTGTTAATGGACACTTAGGTTGCTTCCATGTCCTGGCTATTGTAAATAGTACTGCAATGAACATTGCAGTACATGTCTCTTTTTGAATTATGGTTTTCTCAGGGTATATGCCCAGTAATGGGATTGCTGGGTCGTATGGTAGTTCTACTACTGTTAGTTTTTAAAGGAACTTCCATACTGTTCTCCATAGTGGCTGTATCAATTTACATTCCCACCAACAGTGCAAAAGGGTTCCCTTTTCTCCACACCCTCTCCAGCATTTATTGTTTGTAGATTTTTTTTGGTGAAATGCAAATTTTTTGTGTTGTGCTTGTATTGCCAGAACAATAGCCAGAACCATGGATTTTTGAAGTCTTAGTCCTAATTCTAAAACTCATCCTTCAGGTCCCAAATTAGAATGAGGCTATGCTCCAAAAGCTCCTTGTTCAAATTTGGAGTTTAGAACCCAGAACAAATTTTTGCAAAGAAACTGTTAAAAATGGTCCCCAGGTTAGCTAGGAAAAGCACTCAAAATACAGCATGTGAATATCAAAAGATACGGGGAAAGTTGTTATAAATTCAAACAATGCCTAAGAAATTATTTTCTTAAAGAATTTCTCTTAGATGTTGGTGCTTAAGGGAAAGCAGGATTACGAGCAAGAATAAGGAAGTAGGTCAAGAATTCAAGGACTATGCCAAAGGGCTTAAGAAACTTTCAAGGACTTGAGAAGTCAATGATCTGCAATAGACATATTTTACTTTTATAACCAAGAGGGAAAAAAAAAACATTTTTTAAAAGGCAATTTAAAAACACTCATTTTGAACAGACTTGTGGTTGCCAAAGGGGAGAAGGGGTGGGGAAGGAACGGATTAGGAATTTGGGGTTAGCAGCTGTAAACTATTATATATAGAATACATAAACAACAAGGTCCTACTGTATAGCACAGGGAACTATATTCAATATCCTGTGATAAACCATAATGGAAAAGAATGTAAAAAAGAATGTATATATATGTATATCTGAGTCACTTTGCTGTACAGCAGAAATTAACACAATACTGTAAATCAACTATAATTCAATCAAAAAATTAAAAAAAATTTTAAAAGAATTAAAAACACTCATTCTTTATCAGGTCTAATTTTACTACGGAATGTATGGGTTTCCAAAAAAAAACAACGAAGGCAGAAGAGCTAACATGCAAGCACAGAATGGTGGGTTGGTCACAAAGGATATCAGAACCTATCTGAAATTTACACTTCATCCTCTTCTGGGTGACTAAACTTTCAAAGTAGAATTAGCTTCAAGAATTTGCCACTACCTTTCTGTGCTCACATTTTGTGAATTAAAAAAATCATCAATCAACAAATTCTAAGACTTAGTATCTGCTCCTCCTCCTCTTCTCTAGTAGGCTTTCGGTGAACTGGAATGGAAGAAGAGTCTTTTGTTTATCCTTGGCATTTCAAAGGGGATGATTTAAGTCCCTATCTTACAACTTAGATGTAAAAGGATTCAGTATTTTTTAATGATTAATCAATGCAGTTTGCACTTCAGAACAGCCTCCGCAGAAAGTTTATTTCATTGTGATAATGATGTAAATTAGTTATCACCTGTAAGCAGACTAGTGGTAACTTGGGTTTATTGTCATTTTAAAATATCAATGCTAGCACAATTCAGTATCTGCAGACAGAAAGAACATTCTATCTGGAGTCAGAAGACTTAATCATGTACAGAGAAACTACTGTGTGATTTCTTACATCTCAATTTCTTCATGTGTAAAGGAAGTAATAACTATTTCACACTATTGTTCATTCCATAAATATTTATTGAATACTCACTAAGTGCCAGGCACTGCTCTAGATACTAAAGACAAAATGATGAACATAAGTCTCTGTTGTCATGGAACAGAGACTTACATTCCAGAGGGAATGCTTACATTCCAAGGGAAATAGACATAAACAAACAAACAAACAAAATAATTTTAGCAGCTAACAAGAAATGCTATGAAAAAGTAAAACAAGGCCATTGTGCTAGTGACTGACAGTGAGGTCTACTTTAGATGGTTGTTAAGGAAAGACTTCTCTGAGCAGTGACGCCTAAATGAAGACCTGTACACCAACAAGGAATCAGCCATGGTACAGCCGTGGGGTAATATCAGTCCATGAAGCCAGAAAATATATGCAAAGGTCTGAGGCAAGAACAAGTTTGAGGTGTTCTAGGAACACACAAATAAAGCTAAAGTGGATAGAAAGTGGTGAGCAAAAGGTTTACCGTAGAAAGGTAAGTGAAGAAAGATCACAAAGCCATAAGTCATAGTAAAGAGTTTGGATCTTTTTCCTGTAGTCTAATATTAGAGAATTTTAAGCAGGGGGAAAAACATGATCTTTTTTTTTTCATTTTTTTTAAAGATCACTTGGGCTGTTGATAGAAAATGGACTTCAGAGCACAAAAAGGAAACAAAGAGAACAGCTATGAGGTATTTGCAATAGACCAAGTGAGACATCATGGTGATTTATATGCGATAGTGGTAGCAAGAAAAAATGGGAGAAGTTATGAGGCTTAATGAGGTAATGTATTTGACAATATTAGAAAATACCTACGACAATGATTAATATAGTAGAGGCTTGTGTCACACTGTATTTTCCAAAACTGGCCTATAATAGTATTTCTCATCCCACAAGCTCTTCTAGAACTTTGCCACTCCCTCATTAAGAGGTGGAGTCTTTTGGGGCTTCCCTGGTGGCGCAGTGGTTGAGAGTCTGCCTGCCAATGCAGGGGACACGAGTTCGAGCCCTGGTCTGGGAAGATCCCACATACCGCGGAGCAACTAGGCCCGTGAGCCACAGCTACTGAGCCTGCGCGTCTGGAGCCTGTGCTCTGCAACGAGAGGCCCGCGCACTGCGATGAAGAGTGGCCCCCGCTCACTGCAACTAGAGAAAGCCCTCGCACAGAAGCGAAGACCCAACACAGCCAAAAATAAATAAATAAATTTATAAAAAAAAAAAAAAGAAGTGGAGTCTTTTGTTTGTGGGTGGGTCTTTGTAACTGCCTTAACCTAGCAGACTGGGTGGGACATAATACAAATTATTGTACATTCTCTTCCAGCATCACAAACAGCATGGGAATCTTAATCTCCCAAAGCCAGATGACTGAGATCTCATTACGTAAGGATGAAGGAAAAATGATATCCTTTGTTCATTTTGCTACTTGAAGAAATGCAATACAAAATGGTACAAAAAATTATATAGAAAACTTTTAATAAAATGCTCTTAGGTTATAGAATATCATGTATAAAATGATTCCATTTGTACAAATTATACATAAATGTGTATATAAGCACAGAGTTGCTAGGAAAGCTATTCTCCAAAACACAGTAGGATTTCCAGTAGAACTTTTCTTCCTTCTACTTAATATAGTTTTCACTATTGTTTCAATTTTTAAAAATTAAGATTATGTTGTCATCTCTTCAAGAACAATAAAACTATTTTTTAAAGCTTTAAAGTAAAGAGTAATGTCAAATTCTGCAGAGACAGCGCTATTAAAACTAAGGGTAAAAAGCACCCATTGAGTTTAGCAACAAAGCTATCATTGGAGACCTTTGTTAGGATTTTCAGTGAAATGTGGAGGTAAAAAGAGTGCTGTAAGGTAAATGGAAGATGGATGAATAAAGACAGACAATGTAGAAGACTCTTCCAATAGGTTCACCTATCCTGAAGAAGAGAGGTTAAGATGGTATTTCCAGGGAGACACAGAATTAGCAGAGATATTTTTCAACTTGGGAGAGATACAGTCCATGTTAATTTGTTAATGAAAAAGTCAGTAGATCCTAAAATTCATATAGAAATTCAAGGAACCCAGAATAGCCAAAACAATCTTGAAAAAGAACAAAGCTAAAGGCCTTACACTTCCCAATTTCAAAACTTACTACAAAACTACAGTTATTGAAATAGTGTGACACTGGCGTAAGAATAGACATAAAGATCAATGGAATAGAACTGAGAGTCCAGAAATAAATCTTCACATGGTTTATGGTTAACTGATTTTCAACAAGAGTGTCAAGACAATTCAATGGAGAAAAAATAGTGTTTTCAATATATGGTGCTAGAATAACCAGTTACCCACACGCAAAAGAATAATAAAAATAATAAAGAATATAAAGTTCTTTAAAAATAATGTGACCCTTAGCTCACACCATATACAAAAACTAATTCAAAATGGATCAAAGACCTAAATGTAAGAGCTAAAACTATAAAACTCCTAGAAGAAAACTTGGGAATAAAACTTTGTGACCTTAGATTAAGCAACGGTTTTCCAGATATACCACCAAAAGCACAAGCAGCAAAAGATAAATTAGACATAATCAAATTAAAACTTTTTGTGCTTCAAAGGACCCTATCAAGAAAGTAAAAAGACAACCCACAGAAAGGGAGAAAATATTTGAAAATCATGTATCTCATAAGGGACTTGTATCTAGAATATATAAAAAATTCTTCCGCGATGAAGAGTGGCCCCTGCTCGCCACAACCAGAGAAAGCCCTCGCACAGAAACGAAGACCCAACACAGCAAAAATAAATAAATAAATAAATTAATTAATTAAAAAAAAATTCTTACAACAACAAAGACAACCCAATTTAAAAATGAGCAAAGGACCCAAATAGATATTTATCTTAATAAGATTTACAAACAGCCATTAAGCACACAAAAAGATGCTCAACATCGATAGTCACCAGGGAAACACAAATCAAAATATACTAAGATACTACTTCACACCCACTAGGATGGCTATAATCAAAATGACAGACAATAACAAATTGTTGGTAAGGATGCAGAGAAACTGCAACCCTTATACCCCTAGTGGTAATGTAAAAAGGCGCAGCTGCTTTGGAAAAGTCTGGCAGTTCCTCAAAAAGTTAAACAGAGTTACCCTATGACCCAGCAATTCCACTCCTAGATATATATCCAAGAAAAATGAAATATATTTGGAGATATATATCCAAATATATATCCACTCCTAGATATATATCCAAGAAAAATGAAAACATATGTCCACACCAAAACTTATGTACACAAGCGTTCACAGTACCATTAATCATAATACCCAAAATGTGGAAACAACTGAAATGTTCATCAGCTGATGAATGAATAAATAAAATGTGGAATATACATATAACAGAACATGCAGCAATAAAAAGCACTGATATATGCTACAATATGGATGGACCTTGAAAACACCATGTTAAATGAAAGAAGCCATATTAGAATTATTTAAAGAATACTTTAATAATCTGATTCTATTTATATGAAATGTCCAAAAGAGGCAAATCTACAGAGACTGAAAGTAGATTAGTGGTTGCCTAGGGCTAGGGGTGAAATACTGGTAGTGATTGTTAATAGAAATAGGGTTTCTTTTAGGGGTAATGAAATTTTTCTAAAATTGATTGTGGATATGGTTATACACTTCTGTGAATAAACTAAAAATAAAAAACTCATTGAACTGTATCTTTCAAAGAGATGGTATGTGTATTAATATCTCAATAAAACTGTTATAAAAAAATGAAAAGCACCAGGCAACCTAAAAATTTACTAAAATTTTCCATATGAAATTGTTACAACTATGATGTTTAGTTGTTATACTGCAAAATAAATATTCTTAAAATAAACAACAAAAGTCTGTACATAGAAAGGAAGAAGTTGAAGACATACAGGAGAGAGGTAGGAAAGCAGAAAAAGGAGAAAATCTATAGACTGAGATCCTCAAAAAATGTGTGAGCAGATGGAATCCAGAACACCCAAGGATTACCTCTTCCATCATGACAGAGAAGGATAGGCAGGAAAGTAAGTATACCAACAGGTGAGAGTATGAGCAGTTGAGAGTGTTTCCACCAAATGGACTCTATTGTCTCTGGGAAGCATGGCATCTTCTACAACTGATGGAGGAAAGAGGAGGATTGAGAGACACTGTAGAGATAGTTGCCAGAGTGACAAACCAAATATTCACCCAATATTTTATTTGCCCATCTGTGCCATAGAGTAATGCTAAAATAAATTAAATTAAATTAAATAAGTGAACAATCTTAGCATGAAGGTTTAATGTGAACAAAACTCTGGGACACAGCATATCAACTTTCATAATAATCTTTGTCATGCGAATGGGAAAAAATTAATTATGAATACCTCAAAATACTTTCCTTGAATATGATTCCATTTATATGATTCCATGTATCATGTAAACTTAACTTTTGCAAAAAAACTCTCCAGAAAGTGGGCATAGAGGGAACCTACCTTAACATAATAAAGCCCATATATGACAAACCCACAGCAAACATCATTCTCAATGGTGAAAAACTGAAAGCATTTCCTCTAAGATCAGGAAGAAGACGAGGATGTCCACTCTCACCACTATTATTCAACATAGTTTTGGAAGTCCTAGCTAAGGCAATCAGAGAAGAAAAAGAAATAAAAGGAATACAAATTGGAAAAGAAGTAAAACTGTCACTGCTTGCAGGTGACATGATACTATACATAGAGAATCCTAAAAATGCCACCAGAAAACTACTAGAGCTAATCAATGAATTTGGTAAAGTTGCAGGATACAAAATTAATGTACAGAAATCTCTTGCATTCCTATACACTAATGATGAAAAATCTGAAAGAGAAATTAAGGAAACACTCCCATTTACCACTGCAACAAAAAGAATAAAATACCTAGGAATAAACCTACCTAGGGAGACAAAAGACCTGTATGCAGAAAACTATAAGACACTGAGGAAAGAAATTAGAGACGATACCAACAGATGGAGAGATATACCATGTTCTTGGATTGGAAAAATCCATATTGTGAAAATGACTATACTACCCAAAGCAATCTACAGATTCAATGCAATGCCTATCAAATTACCAATGGCATTTTTTATGGAACTAGAACAAAAAGTCTTAAAATTTGTATGGAAACACAAAAGACCCCAAATAGCCTAAGCAGTCTGGAGGGAAAAAAACGGAACTGGAGGAATCAGACTCCCTGACTTCAGTCTATACTACAAAGCTACAGTAATCAGGACAATATGGTACTGGCACAAAAACAGAAATACAGATCAATGGAACAACATAGAAAGCCCAGAGATAAACCAATGCACCTATGGTCAACTAATCTATGACAAAGGAGGCAAGGATATACAATGGAGAAAAGACAGTCTCTTCAATAAGTGGTGCTGGGAAAACTGGACAGCTACATGTAAAAGAATGAAATTAGAACACTCCCTAACACCATACATAAAAATAAGCTCAAAATGGATTCGAGACCTAAATGTAAGACCAGACACTATAAAACTCTTGGAGGAAAACATAGGAAGAAACACCCTTTGACATAAATCACAGCAAGATCTTTTTTGATCCACCTCCTAGAGTAATGCAAATAAAAACAAAAATAAACAAATGGGACCTAATGAAACCTAAAAGCTTTTGCACAGCAAAGGAAACCATAAACAAGACGAAAAGACAACCCTCAGAATGGGAGAAAATATTTGCCAACCAATCAACGGACAAAGGATTAATCTCCAAAATATATAAACAGCTCATGCAGCTCAATATTAAAGAAACAAACAACCCAATCCAAAAATGGGCAGGAGACCTAAACAGACATTTCTCCAAAGAAGACATACAGATGGCCAAGAAGCACATGAGAAGCTGCTCAATGTCACTAATTATTAGAGAAATGCAAATCAAAACTACAATGAGGTATCACCTCACACCAGTTAAAATGGGCATCATCAGAAAATCTACAAACAACAAATGCTGGAGAGGGTGTGGAGAAAAGGGCACCGTCTCGCACTGTTGGTGTGAATGTAAATTGATACAGCCACTGTGGAGAACAATATGGAGGTTCCTTAAAAAACTAAAAATAGAATTACCATATGATCCAGCAATCCCACTACTGGGCATATACCCAGAGAAAACCATAATTCAAAAAGACACATGCACCCCAATGTTCATTGCAGCACTATTTACAATAGCCAGGTCATGGAAGCAACCTAAATGCCCATCGACAGATGAATGGATAAAGAAGTTGTAGTATATATATATAATGGAATATTACTCAGCCATAAAAAGGAACGAAATTGAGTCATTTGTTGAGATGTGGATGGATCTAGAGACTGTCAAACAGAGTGAAGTAAGTCAGAAAGAGAAAAACAAATATCGTATATTAACGCATGTATGTGGAACCTAGAAAAATGGTACAGATGAACCGGTTTGCAGGGCAGAAGTTGAGACACAGATGTAGAGAACAAATGTATGGACACCAAGGGGGGAAAACCGCAGTGGGGTGGGGATGGTGGTGTGCTGAATTGGGCGGTACACACTGATGTGTATAAAATTGATGACTAATAAGAACCTGCAGTATAAAATAAACAAACAAACAAACAAAAAAAGTAGATTCTTTTTTTTTTAAGGAAGTCTAAACTAGTCTAAGAAGATTATCCTTTACAATAAAGTAAATGAGAAGAAAAAGACTGGGCTAGCCAGTTGTTTTTCTCTATAAGCAGTAAAAGGAAATAAATCCTTAATCTAAATCACTTGAGCATTGTTCTAGCTAGCTTTGATTGGAATTATGTAACTAGTTGAAAATCTAATCCAGTGACAATTGCCACATATAAGAGTGGCATATTTTAAGAACAACTCTACTTTCCATCCTTCTACAAATTATTACCGTCAACACAGCTGCCTGCAACAAAAGCAAGAACTGACTGCTTGTCTGATATAACACACTAAGCAAAAGATCCCACACAAGTTCTACAGGCTCTGGATGATTAAACAAAAGCCACTGTTATAAATATAAGCTCAATAAGGTTTTACATAGGGGAAAGAAACATACATATTTGCTATCAGTATATTCTGCACAGTTTACAAGGGTATATAAGCAACAACTCCAAAACAACCTTCTATATCTCAGCTCTAAGCCTAGTTTGCAGGGCCTTGGACATTCTATTCACTATGAGAACGATGTGCCACATTATAGGGCTTGAAAATCATAATGCTTAGTACTACTATCAAAGAGTTTACAAGCTTACTGTACAAAGAATGTACCAGAGATACGACTAGTTAATTACAACAGATGTAAATGATTCAACACCCAAAAGAATTATATGAGCAAGGCTCAAGAGTGTTAGAACAGGGAAAAATCAAGGCTGACGAGAGTATTCAAGGAAAGCAAAAGATATAAAATTTCCATATACTTCTTCCCACTGGTACTACTTACCCTCTTAGGAGGCTTCTTTCTTTTATTTTCAGGGCATTTAGATTAGATACAATTTTTCTTCTGTTCCTTTTACAATTCTAAAACTACTATATTAAGATTTGTACTATTACTATGTACCATGTGAGCGTAATAAAATCATAATTAATATATTCAAAAATAGTTTATTTACAAAAGTATAAGTTCCTTTTAATTGTTTGATGTGAGTCGTGCTGATAACTTTCTAGGAGAATCTGAGACTCCCTCCTTTACATCTTTGCAAGAGAAACACACATACTTAAGCTCTTCAAAAACCTAAAATCCAAGAATTAGATGACAGATTTTTTTTAATCACCTTCCAGACATTGCTAAGGACTGCCAAATAACACTTAAATGTGTTTAGATTACCAGTGATTTTGAAATTCAAAGTCACTATGAGTCTCTTTCAGTCAGCATGTAACAGCAAAGACCATATTATTTCACTAATGATTCCTTTTACAAAGACTACCTTGAGTGGCCCTGATAACTTACTAACTCACTATTTCTAACATTCTCTCCAAAATGTTATAAAAACAATACAAATCAAGAAAGAGTGTTAAATATTTATAGGTAATGACTAAACAAATCATATTTTATAATCTCAACTAGTTCCTTATACAACCTGATTAATCTTCAACATGTCCCTAGTTATTCCTTTTTCCAGTTCCCATGGCCATTGATCTAAATGTTTACTATATTCCTTAAATCTTGACTCTACTCTCATTTTTAACATGGACCCTGCTTCCCATTCCTACAACATTTAAGCATACTCCTACCTTAGAAACCCCTTCTCCTCAATTCCATATTCTTCTCTGCCTCTTTCACAATGAAACATCTTGAGTAACCTACACTCATTTTCTCCACTTCTTACCTCCTATTTACTCTTCAAACCACTCTAATCTGGCTTCCACACCCACGACTCCATGGAAACTTCTCTCTTTGAGGGCATCAGTGATGTTCAAATTGATCAATCCAATGGATATTTTTAAGATTTCATCTATTCAATTCTCTCAATAGTATTCAAGCCAACCCACTATTCCCACCTTGACTGCCACATTCTTCTGGTTTTTCTCTGATACCTCTGCCTGTCCTTTTTCACTCTCCTGTGCAGGCTCTTTTCTCTGCCAATCCCTTAAATATGACAGTGATGGCTTAAAATCCCTCCACAAATTCTTTGACACTCCTTTCAAAAGGTAGAGCCTAATTCTCCTGCCCATGCCTAAAATTCCCATCCCCATGAGCATGAACTGAACTTAATGATTCGTTTCTAATGAACAGAATAAGTCAGAAGTGATGTCCTCAGACCAGGTCATACTAAGCACTTTGGCTTCCTCCTGGCTCTCACTTGGATTACTCCTGAGCGAAGCCAGATGCTCTATCATGATGACACTCATGTAGCCTAACGGAGAGGTTGGCTGGTGAGGAATTGAGGCCACCTTCCAACTGCCAGCAAGGAACTAAGGCTTTCTGCCAACAGCCGTAATAGTGAGTCATCTTGGAAGCAAATCCTCCAACTCCAGTCAAGCCTTTCAGGTGACTGCAAACCTAGCCAATGTCTTGACTGCAACGGCATGAGAGACTCTGAGGCAGAACCACCTAGCTAAGTCACTCCCAAAGTTCTGAGTCACAGAAACTATGCAATAATAAATATTTGTTGTTTTAAGTGGCTAATATTGTGGGTAATTTGTTACAAAGCAATAGATATCTAATCCAACGGTGTTTCTCAGTGTTCTATTCAAAGCTCTCTATTATTCCCACTCACTCTCTCAACTCTCTATTTGTGTAAAGCTAATATTTATCTGTAACCCAGATTTTTTCCTAAGTTCCAGACCACACGATATCTTTACATCAATTTCAACATGCCCCAAAGCAACCAGCTTTCTCACCCCAACCTATACTTCTTATCCTTCCTATCATCATTCATCAAAGGAAATCTAAAAACCTGGATTTCATCAGACTCATCCCCCCCTTTCACTCACATCCAATCAATCACTGAAATCCTGTCAATATGACTTCATTATTTTTCTGTAACCATAGTATTCTTTAAAGGATACAAATTTTACCTGAAGCTATTGATCAATTTTAAAAATCACAGAGAGACAACCAGACATCATGTGCCACTTGATGTACAGGTTTCCCCTGCTACCTGAAAGTAGAGTGTTCCTATGAAACCTTCCTGAAATGGCATAAAGCAAAGAAGCAATAACCTTAGGACACATCTTTCTAACGGATGCACAAAATAAACCAAGATAAAGCAAAGATGCTCACAGACACAGTTCAAAGCTATGGCAGCTTGATGCTGTGTAGTTCCCAGGGAAGGAGCTTACTGGCGCCACTCTTGCTGCTTGGGGTGCTCACTGCCTCTATAACAGCTCACTGCAAAAAAAAAAACTCTGAATGCTATTTTTGCTTTTCACCTATTTTTCATAAAAGCAAAAATCCTCTTCGGATTTCCTGTGGTTAGCAAACACAGGTAATAATATAGGTCTTTCTTAAAAGTGAAGTGGGGTAAAGTAAACTCTCAAAAAGCGGGAGATACCTGTAATATGTTCCACCTACAAAGTATTCCTGTCCAAAGGGAAAAAAAAAGTTAAGCTTCTAGCTCTAAGTTTATAGGAAACACAGAGGACAAAGGAACATGTTTAAACATACAAGAATATTATCAGCAAAATCCAGAATGTAGAAAATCTACAGAATAATTTGCTGTCTTCAATCAATGAAGGGCAGGACTTCCCTGGTGGCACAGTGGTTGAGGATCCGCCTGCTAATGCAGGGGAAATGGGTTCGAGCCCTGGTCCGGGAAGATCCCACATGCCACGGAGCAACTAAGCCCGTGCACCACAACTACTGAGCCTGAGCTCTAGAGCCCGCGAGCCACAACTACTGAGCCCATGCATCACAACTACTGAAGCCCACATGCCCTAGAGCCCGCGCACCGCAACTACTGGGCCTGAGTGCCGCAGCTGCTGAGCCCGCGTGCTGCTACTGAAGCCTGCACACCTAGAGCCCGGCTCCGTGACAAGAGAAGCCACCACAATGAGAAGCCCGGGCACCACACAAAGAGTAGCGTCTGCTTGCCGCAACTAGGGAAAGCCTGTGTGCAGCAATTAAGACCCAATGAAGCCAAAAAAAATTTTTTTAATTAAAAAAAAAGCAGGGCTTCCCTGGTTGCACAGTGGTTGAGAGTCCGCCTGCCGATGCAGGGGACACGGGTTCGTGTCCCGGTCCGGGAAGATTCCACATGCCGCGGAGCGGCTGAGCCCGTGAGCCATGGCCGCTGAGCCTGCGCATCCGGAGCCTGTGCTCTGCAACGGGAGAGGCCACAACAGTAAGAGGCCCGCGTACAGCAAAAAAAAAAGCAAATGAATGACAAAAAAAGAGGGAAGGAGGACCTATAGAGTAAAAGAGACTCAGTTTTATATGTGGATCTTATTTGGAATCCTGACTCAAATAAACCAACTGGTGAGGGAGAGGTGTTTGAGAAAAAAATCAAGGATATTAAACACTGACTGGATAGTTGACAATATTAATAAATAATTATTATTATTTAGTTGTAATAGTGGTATTGTGATAACATTTTTTAAGAGAGAGACCTTAACATTTAGTAATACATACTGAAATATTCAAAAATGAAATAATGAGTTCTGGGATATGCTTTAAAGTAATCCAGTGGGCTAGGAAGGAGCTATTGGGAGGATTAATAAGACAAGGTTGGCCATATGTTGATATTTTACAAGCTGAATGACAGGAATTCATTTTACGATCCTCTTTTGTGTATGTTTGAAAGAAATTTCCTATACTAAAAGTTTTTTTCTATAACAAAAAGGGCTTACAACACTTAAATGACTTTCCACTGCCCTGGGGGGTAAAGTTCAAATTCCTTAGCATGGTTAATCAAGAAAGCCTTTCATTATCAGGCCCCTGCTTCTCTCTCCAGCTCATCTCACCATTGTCCACCACACAGCCCAAACTCCAGGACTAACAAGCTCCTTACTCTTGTCTCCTGGAAAAACATTTATTCCCTCTATCTCAAGCAGTTTTCTCCCTCTGCTCACGTGGCTAATCTCTATTTACCATTCAGGTAACAGCAAACCTACTTCTTCTAGGAAACTTTTTCTGACCCTCCAAGACAGAGACAAGTTACCCACCTCTGCACCTCCCAAAATCCTATGCTTCCCTTATCACAACTCTTACCTGATGTACACGGCAGTAGACTCTAGGTATCATGAGACTATGGACTATATCCATCTTATTTACCATTTTAACCCTTCTTCTTAGCATAGTGCCTGGCACATAGTACATAATCAATAAACATTTGATAAATTTACAAAAGGCATGACCTCCACTAACTTTCTAACCTTCCAACTCCTCACATATCTATATCTCACATAATCTATATCTATATCACATATCTATGTCTCCCTCAATTTTCTTTCCTTTCTTGTCTTCCTTTGTGATCATGATTCACCTAAACGGTTGGCTGTCCACACAGTGTTCCCAAATTTATATCCTTAGCCCTCCCTGGGCATCTCACCTAATAAAAATTCAACAGGGCTTCCCTGGTGGCGCAGTGGTTGAGAGCCCGCCTGCTGATGCAGGGGACACGGGTTTGTGCGCCGGTCCGGGAAGATCCCACATGCCGCGGAGCAGCTGGGCCCGTGAGCCATGGCCACTGAGCCTGCGCGTCCGGAGCCTGTGTTCCGCAACGGGAGAGGCCACAACAGCGAGGCCCACGTACCGCAAAAAAAAAAAAAAAAGAAAAATTCAACAAATTCTGTGCTATAATCTAACAGATCTTCATCTCCAGGCCTGACCTATGGCTCCAAATACCTTCTGGACTCTATCTCCTGTTATCTCCCTACACACCTTTACACTAAAGCTGCTCAGAAATTCTCAATATTTTAATGCATTTTATGTTCTCAAGTTTCCCAATTTGTACATATTTCCCACTGCCTGAAATGCCCTTCTTCTCTTCTACCTTTAAGTCTCGGCTCAAATGTCTCTCTAGCCTTTTTTAGGCAATGTGCCCACAGCAGTCTACTCTTACTTCTATTGTAGAATTACCATACTGTATTGAAATTACGTTTAGCTGTCTACTCTGCTAGATTGTGAGTTCCTAGATGGAAGGGACTCTCTCCTTCGTGCTTGTACCTCCAACATATAAAGTGCCTATTAAAAAGTCCCAGATAAATGCTTGCTGAATGAATAATTGTTTCTAATAATTAAAAGACTGAGCTTGAGCTGAAAAGATTGCCTAATTCTACTTTTCTAAAGAAGGTAATCAGTTTCTCTGTTCCTGTATTGGTCAGAATAATATACTAAACTCTTTTTCAAAAAACGAAAATTTACGTATTATGAAAATAAAAGAAATGTAAAGTAAAAAGACCATGCATTCCCAGAAGATAGGTTTGGGTCTGGGCCCAGGTCCAGAAGAGAAGATCCAGGCTAAGGTGATGTTTGGGTGAATCTATTTAGTTCACAGCAATTCCTGTGAGCCTTTCCAACCCTGAGATTATCCCAATATCAATTCTTGGTACAGGCTGACTCTAAAACAAGGCCAATTTAGTTTAGTCCAGGGTTTTCATGGCCACCCTAGAATAGGCCTGCAACCACAGAGTGAGACCAGAGCCCAAGTGATTTTGGAAACAAGGAATAGAGTAACTTGCTATTTACTGCTCTGCTTAAAATGCTGTGCAACTAATTCAGATACTCCTCCTAGAAGATGCAGCTCCAAGTTAACAGCCACATGCAAATCATTAAGATGTACCTTCATCCTTCCAAATCCTAATGTACTGAAACAATGTCCAAGTGTACAAAATTCACTGCCAACATTCAATGTCTCCTACTTTCTCTTTAAGTGAATACCTATCCTTTTCCCATCTTTACTGGACCTCCTCTAATTTGGGATTGAGTACCATTTTATTTTCACAAGATCATTTTATTTTATGATATTTCTCTGTGGTTTCTCTGCAAGCAAATACTTTAACACCAAAGAACAAGAAAAAAAGCTTCTAAATATCCATTAGTGAGAAATATGATACCTCCTTCTGCTGGCAGGGATGATGTTTTTATAGTCTAATCTCAGAAGGGAGGATAAGTAATGGGGGGGGGGTTGGCAGGGAAGAAGTATAATTTAAAAAACTGTATTTAGCCAGTAAGACAAAGAGAGATTTGTCAAGATATCCAGAAACTAAAAGGGCAAGGAGGCAGAAAAAGGATATGACAAAGGAAGAAAAACAGGAAAAAAAGAAGATTCTGTCTGCGCTAGGAGTTCCCAAGAACCCCAGCTTGGGGCCTCTCCAGTGTGACCCTAGATTCAGAGCCACACAAAGTTGGGATTTGTAGAGTAACTTCATTCCATAGTGCCACTCACTGAAATTACTCTACCTTGAATAGGCTGGAAAGGTTCAAAAGGATTTTCTGATTATCACTTCTACTGAAACCCAATATTACTCTTCATTTATCTGAACTATGGGATTTCATAATTCCAGAGTTTTCAGGATACAATGTTCATTTGCCTCTCTTTCATGGCTACCTAAAGATAATCTTGAACAATGTATTTAAACCTCATTCAGGTTTGGTCTTTTTTTTCCCTTTAAAAATTATGTAAAGAAAGGAAGTTGATGTTGAAAGTTATACTTGTTACTCCTGCAGGCTTGTCTTTAGTAACTCAAAGATTGCATTTTTCTCCTTCCTGTAGTGAAAGTGAGGTGTAATGGAAAAAGTAAAAAAGCCAGTTATTTAGAACCCTGATAACACTGCTTACTGCTAGCTCTGTGATCTTGAGCAAACTGCTTAAAAGCCTGGAGCCTCACATTCCAAAACTGTAAAATGGGGATAATGAATACCTACCCTGCAGAGTTATCATGAGTAAAATGAATTAAGGGAACCACTAGACTAGAAGATAAGCTCCAGAGAAAAGGAATGATGAATATATTGATCTCTGTTGATTCTTGCTCACGTGCACACGCGTGTGCACACACCCCCCTAGCCTAAAGCAATAACAATTAACATGTAGTAGGTGCTCAATAAATAGTTTAAATTAACGAAAAAATACTAGCGTCCCCATTTCTCTCATTGCCTTTAACCCTCCTTCCATAATCATAATTTTTTTTCCTTCTGTCTTCTATTATTTTCCAAAGCCTTCAGGACATTCTATTTTGTTCTTTTAAGAGGCTTCTTCCCTCTCATTGGCTATTATTAACTAGACACCATTCAGAGACAGTACTTTTGGAAGTAATTTCTCTAATTCCACCCACCTCCCATTTCTAATGCGTCGGGGGCGGAGGGGTAGTCAGAACATAAGATTCATAGCAATTCATGGACCTTCCCACGGCCACTGATTCGTATTTAACGACACTGAAGCCCTTAACTCAGCCCTTCCCGGAATATAACTTTCAGGAGACATCGCACTATCCAGCCTCTCTTCGCTAACAAGAGACTCCTGTGTAGGAAATCCTCCGCTCTCCAAAGTTAAGGCGTCGGTCACGCTCGCCTCCCGCGGAATGGAGGCGGGAGTCCTGTGAAAAGAGACACTCAACTTGGGCAGACCTGCGAAGGCAAGTCACTTCAGGACCCGGCCAAGCTCGTCAGACCACTGCTCTAAGAAAGCAGCGCTCCTCAATCCCTGGAGGGAAGGTAAGGGGCGCGGCCGTCTACAGGGCCTGGGGGGACAGTATCAAATCCATGATTAACATGGGGAAAACGCACGGACCGCGCGGCCGAACCCCTCAAACCACGACTACAACCACCCACCCACCTACAACAGCACCCCACTCCACTCCCCCAACAAACACCCGACCCTAAGAAACACGGCTCGCCCCCAGCCCATAAATCACACAGCCGGTGCCTGCTTATTGGCTGAGCCAGCATCTCTTTCATCCTCATTGGCTATCCGGGACGTAAAGCCCACCCCCACAAGGGAGCCCTCCCGTACGGCTGCACCCCCAAGCCTAGCAACCTCTCCCCGGCTACCAAAACGCCCGGTCCCCACCTCCACCCACGGATCGCGACCCCCGAGGCGCTCAGGGCTTTGCCTCCGAGGACTTACTGTGTAATAAGAGAGCAGCCCTGCATTGTAGTCCAACACGAACCAACGGTACTGCCAGCCCTTCATTACGTTAGTCCATTTACTCAGCGGCCCTTCCATGATGGACGCCATCTTGGGAGCCGCCAATGACAACAAATTGCCTGACGTCAATCGCCTATAAGGCATTCGGCATGCGGTGGGCGTGGCCGTCGCGGGAAGGGGCGGGGCCAGGGCGGGGCCAGCGGCTCCTTCTCGCCCTGGTGGACTCGCTGACCCATGCCCTCAGCTATCAAACTCAAAAAACGATTTAAAAAAAAACCCAAGATTTTTTTGGGAGCCTGTTGTGTGTAGGACTCCATACCTGAGATGTGAAGAACTCAAGCATGAATACTGCTATTAAGATTATTTATTAACATAAATAATTTTACCGCCCATGATGATACCTCACACATCCAAAAGATTTCACATCTGATATTCATTTAAGCAATCATTTCACAAACCCATTCATTTAATAAATACTTTTTGTTTTGTACTAGATACTCTTAGGCTTTGGGGATTCAGCAGAGACTTCATGATGCGAACAGGAAATAAAATAAATAGTAAATTATACAGTATGTTACAATTTGGTAATTTGGAGAAAAAGTAAGCAAGGAAAGAAGCAGAGAGTAGGGGTTACAATTTTAAGTTCCCAAACAGAGAAGGCCTGAATGAGAAAGTAACTTTTGAGCAAAGACCTAAAGAAAGGGAAGGAGGGAGGCTGGCAAAGGAACAGCAGATTGTTCATTGTGAGTGGAGCAGCGAGCGAGGAGAAAGTAGTTGGAGATAAGGTCAGAAAGTAAGGGGAAATCACGTAGAGCCTATAAGGACAATGGAAGTATTGTCCTACATATTGAGACAATGTCTGAGGTCCTGGGAATGCAACGCTGAAGGAGACAGAAAGGTTCCTTGCTAAGAGCTTAAATTCTGTGATGGAAAGCAGACACTAAACAAGTAAACAAGAAAAATATCTAATAGTGATGAATGCCTTGCAGAGAATTTAAGTAAGCTGGTGTAATAGGAAGCCAATGGGTAGCTACTTTATATTAGGTGTCTGTGAGTGGAGCCTCAGGAAATGGCATTTAAATTGAGATGTGAAGGGTAAGAAAAAGGGAACTAAGAAACAGGGCATTAGCTAGAAGTGGCTGTGAGATCAAGGGAGAGGTTTTCTTTGTCTTTAATTTTTAAATTTTTAATTTTTGCACTTAAAAGTATTTTGTATATTCAGGTACTGTGCTGTGAATCCCTCCTCTTTGCTGATAACAGAAGCTCTAGGAAAAAGAATATCACTGAGGGAGCTAAACAGAGAACCTACTTGCTAGCTAATCAAATTGAGTGAAGAGCTAAAGTAAGATCAAATTTATTATGCTTGATCTGCTTGATATCTTTTTTCTCAGTTTTATTGAGATATAATTGACATATAACATTGTATAAGTTTAAGATGTACATGATTTGATATATGTGTATATTGTGAAATGATTACCATACTACATTTAGTGAACATCCATCACCTCACCCCATAATTTTTTTTCTTGTGATGAGAACTTTTAAGATCTACTCTCTTAGCAACTCTCAAATATACAATACAGTATAGTTAACTATAGTCACCATGCTTTACACTACATTATATATCTCAAAACCAGAAGTTTTAATCTGTTGACCAACTTTTAGTTTGATGTAGTCCCACTTATTTTTGCTTTTGCTGCTTTGTGCTTTAGGTGTCGTGTCCAAAGAAATCATTGCCCAGACCTATTTCAAGAAGCTTTCCCCTGTTTTTTTCTAGAAGTTTTATGGTTTCAGGTCTTACAATTAAGTCTTTAATCCATTTTGAGTTAATTGTTGTGAGTGGTTTAAAATAAGGGTCTAGTTTTATTCTTCTTCATATGAATTTTCCCAGCACCATTTATTACAAAGACTACTTTTCCCCCACTGAATAAGCATTCTTGGCTCCCATGTCAAATATTAGTGGATTGTATATGCATGGGTTTATTTCTGGGCTCTTGATTCTGTTCCACTGATCTATATATTTGTTTTTATGCCAGTGCCATACTGTTTTGATTACTATATATTTGTAATACAGTTTGAAATCAGAAAGTGGGATGCCTCTTTCTTCTTTCTCAGGATTGCTTTAGCTAAGCAGACTCTTGTGGTTCCAAATGAATTTCAGGATTTTTTTTTCTATTTCTGTAAAAAATGCCACGGAATCTTGAGAGAGATTGCATTGAATCTATAAGTGGCTTTGGGTAGTATGAACATTTTAACAATATTAATTCTTTCAGTTCATGAACATGAAATAGTTTTCCATTTATCTGTGCCTTCTTCAATTTCTTTCATTAATGTTTTTATAGTTTGCAGTGTACCGATCTTTCACCTCCTTGGTTAGATTTATTCCTAAGTATTTTATTGTTTTTTGTTGCTGTTGAACTGTGTCCCATAAGGTTAACAGAAGCTGGAGCCTAAACAGAAATCCTTGAGTGTGTCTTACAGAGCAGCAGATAAGGAAACAACTTGTTAGTAACCTCTCTGTTTGTAACCTGCCTTTACTGATTAAGTCTGCTGTCAGTTTGTTTGATTTTTTTTTCCTTTCTCTAACTGCATACCCTCCAAGCTTCACATAGCCTAAGTAATATATCACCGTACTTCTTAACCACCCCTACAGATAACCTTCTGACATATGGGTCACTATAGTAACAGGAGCTTAGGTTGTTTTCCAGAAATTTGGAGTCGGCTCCTGCCCAGTTCAGACTGGCTAAGACTAGTGGGGACCACGGACCCTAAAACTGGGCCTGCTCAGAACACTGAATACCTCACCTTTTCCCTACCTCCAATCACATTTCCCCACACTGAAAACCACCCTGCTTCTTTATCCCATAAATATCACAGGCCTGTCGCCCTTGGGGAGACAGATCTGAAATTTGTTCTCCTGACTCCTTGCTTGGCTTCCTCCTGAATAAACCCTTTCTGTACGGCAAAGCTCCATGTCTCAGTTAGGCTTCCTGCAGGTCGGGCAAACAAACTTGGTTTGATAACACTATTGTAAATGGAATTGTCATTTTTTACGGGTTTTTTTTTTCAGATAATTTATTGTTAGTGTATGGAAACACTACTGATTTTTGTATATTGATTGTAACTTTACTGAATTTGGCAATTAGATCTAACTTTTTTTTGTGGAGTCTTTAGGATTTTCTGTATATAAAATCATGTCATCTGCAAATGCAGAAAATTTTACTTCTTCCTTTCTGATTTGGATGCCTTTTATTTCTTTTTCTTGCTCGATTTCTCTGGCTAGGACTTCCTGTACTATGTTGAATATGAGTGGTGAGAGTGCACACCCTTCCTGATCTTTGAGTAAAGGCTTTCAAGCTTTCACCATTTAGTATGATGTTAGCTGTGGGTTTGTCATACATTGCCTTTATGACATTGCAGTATATTCCTTCCATACCGAATTTGTTGAGAATTTTAATCATGAATGGATGTTGAACTTTGCCAAATGCTTTTTCTACATTTATTGTGATGATCATATAATTTTTACCTTTCATTTTATTAATGTGATGTGTCATGTTTATTACTTGGCTTGTTGAACCATCCTTGCACCCCAAGAATGAATCTCACTTAATTGCTGTGTATGATTGTTTTGATGTGTGGTTGAATTTGATCTGCTAGTATCTTGTTGAGAATTTTTGCTTCTATATTCAGAGGGATATTGGCCTATAGTTTTGTTGTTTGTTTGTTTTCATGTAGTGTCTGTGTCTGGCTTTGATATCAAGATAGTGCTGGCCTTGTAAAATGAGTCCTGGAGTGTTCCCTTCTGTTCAGTTTTTTTGAAGGGTTGAGAAAGATTGGCATTAATTTTTCTTTGAATGTTTGGTGAAATTCACCAGTAAAGCCAGGAGCTATACTTCATCCATAGTAATAAGAGGGAGAGCAGTGAGTATGGGTTCAAATGCCATGGATTGGTAGTCTGGTGGTAGAGAAATAAATAGCCTTCTATCTGCTTTTAGTTGAGGAGAGGCTCAAAGCTTAGTGGTAGGAATGTGGACTCTGATGCCACAGTACCTAGGTTTGAATCCTCAGGCCCATTAGTTAGTAGCTGTATGATATTAGGCAAGTTTTCTAACTTCTCTGTGCCTCAGTTTCTCCATCTTTAAAATATGGATAATAAAAAGTTGTCTTCAGGATTAAATGAGCTCATACATGTAAAGACCTTAGAACAGTACCTGGTAGATACTGAACACTCAATATATGTTAGTTTTTAGAATTTTCTGAAGAAAATGTGGCATGAAAAAAGAGGGGAAGGTTTGAAAGTGTCATTTCAAAGAGTGAGAAAACAATAGAAGTGGAGTAGGATTGCTGGGCAGTGTTGCATACTCATTTAAGATTTATGGTCATGGGGACTTCCCTGGTGGTCCAGTGGGTGAGACTCTGTGCTCCCAACACAGGGAGCCTGAGTTCAATCCCTGCTTGGGGAACTAGATCCCACATGCATGCTGCAACTAAGTGTCCGATGCTGCAACTAAGGAGTCCTCATGACGCAATGAAGATCCCGTGTGCTGCAACTAAGACCTGGCACAGCCAAAATAAATAAATAAATAAATAAAATTTTTTAAAAAAGATTTATGATCATGAATTTAAAGTGAGACCAGTCAACAGGGATATCAGCTTTTCTTCAGCAATGTCATGCTGTTCAGGAGTAAGCTCAGAGTATGTAGAGAGCTGGATTTATCCAAGTGAGCAAAGTAAAGGGAGAGGACAATTAAGTTCATAGTGATATCCAGGGGTGTGATTATGATTATGTACTATGAAACCTAGTTTAGGTAAGGAAGGAAGTGAGAACAGGAGGATGAGTTACCCTGGCTCTGCTATTTTGGCTGTGGGATCTTAGGTAAGCCTTTGTAGGACTGAAATTCCTCTTCTGTAAGCATGAAGGTAATCATCTCTATCTAATTTCAGTAGTAAATAAGAATATATTTGAAGGGGATAGCAGCCAATAAAAACTACCTTCCAGTTTCCCCCTTCCTTCCTTTTCTTTGGGATAGCCTCTTTCTTAGATTTTACAGTTCAATGGTTTGTTGAAAACAAGGCACATGTTTAGCACCTTCAAGAAAGCTAAAGATGAAGAGACACAGTTCCTATCCAGTAGCTAACCAAGGGCATGAAACATCCATGCAACCGAGTGTAATACAAAGCTACTCTCTTTTCCTTTTGGATATATATTTTTTTCTCACTAATTCCACCATTTATTATCTACCTTGTGTCAGGGACTGTGCCTTGAACTGTGCCAGGAGTGTTATATATCTTATCACATTTAATCATCACAATAACCCTATGAATGTGTTAGTTTCCATATTTTACAAATAAGGAAAATGAGTTTCAAAGAGATTAACCAACTTGCCCAGGTACCTATTAGTATTAATTGGTGAGTATCTGAATCCAGTGTAAACACGTCTATCTTTTTATTATGCTACGTGGCCTCACCAAAAGACACTACACAGTTCTCATAGAAACTTAATATTCCAGAAACATTATTCAGCAGAAAACCTCATGTTGCTGATGTCTTTTGGCATAAACAAAGTGTTAGGATCTTGAAATATTATTATTCAGACTGAGTTAAAAGATTTACAAAGTGTCAGTTACTACTCCTCCATTGGCTTCTTAAGAGCAGAAACCAGATCATATTCATCTCTGTGGCCCTAGAAACTAGCCCAATGCCTGGCACACAGAGGTATTTAAAAATTGTTGTTTGATCTGAATTATGTGTTCTATTAAAACTAACTTACTGGGACTTCCCTGTCGGTCCAGTGGTTAAGACTCTGTGCTTCCAATGCAGGAGATGCGGGTTCGATCCTTGGTCAGGGAACTAAGATCCCACATGCCACACAGCGCGACCAAGAAAAACAAAAACAAAACAAAAAACTGACTTACTAAGTTCCAAGTTCTGTGCTAAGAACCATCACCTACATTTTCTCCTTTAATTCCCACATCAATCCTTTAGGATTTGTATTATTACACCCATTTTACAGATGAGGACTTTGGGACACATAGTTATTAAATGGCTTGCCCAAGATCACACAGCTAATAAACAGCAGAACCAGAATTAGAATCTAGGGTGTTTTTTTTTTACCCCACATCCATTCAACCCCAGCTGCAAGCTATATTTGCATTGTGTATGTGTAAATAAAGGTCTTGGACTTGACACAGGCAGCATCACCAACTTCTAAATCAGCTTTAACTTTTATCAGTCTCACAGAGGCATCAGCAGGCTCTACTTAACTTCAAATGTCAAAACATAGGTCATCAGGAAGAGCCAGGAGCAAGGGCAGTTCTTGACTCCTAAGACCATGTCCAATTGCACGGCTCTTTTTCTACATTCTACACCAAGTGTCAAACTACATGCTTTAGATCATCAGCTAAAATTAAACATGGTGGAGACACGGCAGCTCTCATTCCCACCTTCCTCAGTGACTGGCCTCTCTTGGAATGAGGTAGAAGCTGAAGCAGAGCAGGAAATGAGGATCAGACTCAGAATCAGAAGGTAGAGATGATGTTTACCATTAAACATCATACGCTTACCAAGGACAGGTAATTTATCCTGCCACTTACAATATCAATAAATGTTAAACTAAAGATGTGATTTTTAAAAGATCAGGAACTTCCCTGGCAGTCCGGTGCTTAAGACTCCGTGCTTCCACTGCAGGGTTCGATCCCTGCTCAGGTTACTAAGATCCCACATGCCACATGGCCAAAAAGAGAAAAAAGATCATTTTGGTAGCAAAACTGACAACAAATCAGAGATGGGCAAGACTGGAAGCAAGAAGACAAACTTTTAAAAAGCTAAGCAAGTAGTAGAAATAGTCTAAACGTGAACAATGAGAAACACTGACTGCAGGGATGGAGAATGGGAAAGATACTGTACTGCATATTTACTGAGAAACATTTTGGAAATGAGAGTTTAAAACCCACTAAACAATCAAATTAGATGAAGAGGGATTAAAGGGAGGGAGAGATAAGATCAAGTTTTCAAATTTGCACAACTGAATAATTAAAGTAATCAAGTTTTTTTTTTAAGGAAGAACAAAAACGGCGTTTCTCAATATGAAGTTTCCTTCCTCTACACAGCTGTTTTGAAATGTAACTTTTTTAAAGTTTCTAGCAAAAATGATTTCCCACATTTCCACAGCCAAGACTGGAGGTACAAATTGTTTCAAAATGCATTCTGTGGCTGCTGGTTTGTTGCCTTCTCTTCCTAAACTTCCCACCAACTGCTTTTTGTTATTGTTGTTGTTGTCATGTTTCTTAATTGGCAGTTGTTGGGCATCAAATAAAACATTTACAAAATGCTGTCTTCTTAAGGGAAAACACAGAAACCTACAAAAACTTGACCATTCTTTGCTGATTGTAGAGGAAACAGAAGATTGACTTTAAATATAGGAAAAGCAAAATAAGACATAGCCTATTTTGCCTACAAACAAATCCCAGTTCCTGCCCACCCTTTCCTCCAGCCAGAGAGCAAGAAAGTGAAATATCACATTTAGGAAAATGCAGCTATGATTTTGAGGCAGAAGCGAGCTGGGGAAGGGAGAGAAAATATTTTAGTACATCTAGACTCTGTAAGTGTTCTAAGGAGAGAAAAGGAGTCATGCATTCATCTTTTGCCCTCCCTTTCTAATGTCCCCTTGGAGACGCACATTACGGCTACCCTGGGCTTTAAACATTTCACAAACATCCTCCCCCCCTCAGATGGAATTGACCCCTCATTCCCTTGTGCCCCACCTATTCTCTGAACAAATTTCTAACAGAGAGTCTGGGACACCTTATAGCGTCAATTATTGTGTGGTTCACAGAGACTGAATGCCCTCCAACACTGCCCTTGATAGTGGGTTCTTTGAAGTCTTGGTCATATGTGCATCCTCAACTTAGCTCAGGGCCTGATATGGACAATAATGAAACAGTGGAAGCCACTTAGCAGCACCAGGCAATCTGGATAAAAGGTGAGGGGAGGCAAGGGAAGCTGGTTTGTTGGAAACAGTTTTTACTTATATTTTGTATTTATTTGAGTTGGTTTAGAGGAGTTAATAGAGATTAAGAGGCTAAATCTCCTGGGCCTCCTTCCTCAATAAATGTTGAGGAAAAAGTAGCTTCTCAGGACTATAATCTCCTTGAGGTCAGTGACTTATTCACCTGTATATCCCCAATGTTGAGAACACTGCCTGGGACACAGCAGCCCACACTGAATGTTTGTGAAACTGATTTGAACTGAGCTCCTTGCTATTCTCTTGTTGCTGTTGACCCTTGAACCATGCAGGGTCAGGGGCACCCACCCTAAGCAGAGTGGAAAATCTTTGTGTAACTTTAGAGTTGGCACTCTGTATCCAAGATTCCCCATCTGTAGCTTCAACCAACCACGGTTCGGATAGTATTGTAGTATTCTATTGAAAAAAAACCAAGGTCCACCGCCCTGCAGATGCCGGACTTGCCGGCACCACGGGTGCGGCAGCTCTGCTGCACCTGTGACGTTGGGGCGGAGAGGAAGCGGCTATTTCTACGCTCAGTGCTCAGAACAGTGGGCACTGAGAATGGTTTGTAGCTGGACATCACCAAAAGCTGCGTGAGGGAGCACCTTGTTTCCACGTGCACTTGCAGTGTGAGCTGTGCGCAGGCCCTTGAAGACTTTGATATTCTTTTTCTTTATAAAATAAAGCTCGTTGTGAGAATTTAAAAAAAAAAAAAAAAAAGAGGGCTTCCCTGGTGGCGCAGTTGTTGCGAGTCCACCTGCCGATGCAGGAGACATGGGTTTGTGCCCCGGTTCAGGAAGATCCCACATGCCGTGGAGCGGCTGGGCCCATGAGCCATGGCCGCTGAGCCTGCGCGTCCGGAGCCTGTGCTCCGCAATGGGAGGGGCCACAACAGTGAGAGGCCCGCGTCCCGCAAAAAAAAGAAAAGAAAAGAAAAGAAAAAAAACCAGGTATAAGTGGACTTGCACAGTTCAAACCCTCGCTGTTCAAGGGTCAACTGTATTCCCCTTTCCTGGAATGATCTTTCCTTTTTTCTCTGCCTGGGGAAATTTTTACTGATAATGCAAGTCCCAATTTGAATGTCAATTCCTCTTTGAGGGCTTCTTCGGACACCCACCCTATGCCAGCAGCCAGACAGAACTAATCTTACCCTTTACTATGTCCCATAGTAGATTACACACTCCTCAAATACAGAGAGCAATTATCTCACAATGTCCTTCATGAGTTCATACACAATGTATTGTGATCATGTATGCAACATCGTCAGGCCATGTTTTAGGAGGACAACTCTATCTGCTGGGACCAGGATGGATGCCATGCTGGAGTCAAGAAGCCCACAGTCTGTAAAAGTCTAGAGGAGAGAGGATGAAGACTAGATGAAAGCAGGAACAGAAGAGATGAAAAGGAAGATGATGGAGAGGAGAAATGTTAAGGGATTAGAGAAAGGGAGGAATCAAGGTGGACTCCAGATTTCTAGCTTAGGAACACTGGAAAAGGTGTTGGTTGGGGGAACACGGATAAATGTAATGTTGGACGTGTTGAATTTGATGTATGTGGCACATCGAGGTAGAAATAGGTGTTCAGCAGGCAAGTGGATATACAACTTTGGAGCTCAGGAAATAAACCTGAGCTAGAATTATACATTTGAGAGTTTTAATCCAGAGATGGTAGCTAAAGGGAATTCCCTGGCGGTCCAGTGGTTAGGACTCGGCCCTTTCACTGCCGAGGGCCCAGGTTCTGTCCCTGGTCAGGGAACTAAGATCCCACAAACCGCTTGGTGTGGCCAAAATAATAATAATAATAAATAATGATAAATTAAAAAAAAAAAACAGAGATGGTAGCAGAAGGCATGGGAAGCACTGAAATCACCCAGGGAATGTGTACAGAGGGTATGGTTCAGGAGGGAACCCTGGAGGACAGCAACATTTAAAGAAGGGGAAAAGAAAAAGAGAGAGAGAAGCCAAGAAAAAAGACTGAGAATGAACAATTAGACTAGAGAAAGAATGAGAGGGTTTGGGGAAGGCAAGGCTTTTTCAAGGTCATATGCAAGAAATGAAGACACCTCCTCACCTGTGGACCCTATTTATAATGTTATTGGCAGATAGTTAGAGGGGAAAATGAGGTGGGGAGACAGGGAGTAGACTACATAGTGAACTTTGAGAAGATGATGTAATATGAAAGGCGAGAGGGCAGGGCCCTGTGAAATGAAAAAGAATTTCCAAGTAACAATGAGAGCCTAGCTGAGTTTAAGGATCCAAACTATCAGCAGCACACATTTATCTGATTGTGGGACTTTTTTTTTCCCCAGCAATTCTTAGTAACTTGACTGTAAGAACAGAGGAGGCACATAATTGGAATTATCCAAGGTTACGGGGATTTAGAGGGTAGGTATGGCAAAAGGACTGGGAAGAAAAGAGTTGAGAGTATTGGTTGAGTACTGGTTGAGTACAAGTTGAGAGGTCATGAGATCTTAGGCTGATTGTGGCAGAAAAGGAGGATAGATTAGGAGAAAGGAGTCTAGAGGATCTCCTCTGAGGTTTGAGAGGTTTAGTGGGATTAAGAGAGTTTAGAGGAAAGAGGATTATAGTCAGAGAGAGGAGTTTCAGGTTTCAGCTGTGGAACTGTTCCAGGTGATAGAAGGGTAAGGATATAGCCACAGGAGTGGAGAGTTGAAGTGTGTGGAGAGGTATAGAAGTCAAGGAATTGTGAGACCATGATGCTGGAAAGTTCATTGGAAGTTGAAAGTTACCCATTTGATGGCAGGGGTTGAAGCTGAGACGAAAGCTGTGGGACAGGGGACAGGACTTTTTCTTTTTTTTTTTTTTTTGGCTGCATTTGGTCTTCATTGCTGCATGCAGGCTTTCTCTAGTTGCGTTGAGCGGGGGCTACTCTTCATTGTGGTGAGCAGGCTTCTCATTGAGGTGGCTTCTCTTGTCACGGAGCATGGGCTCTAGGTGTGCAGGCTTCAGTAATTCTGGCACGCAGGCTCAGTAGTTGTGGCTCGCGAGCCCTAGAGCACAGGCTCAGTAGTTGTGGCGCACGGGGTTAGTTGCTCCGCAGCATGTGGGATCTTCCCGGACCAGGGATTGAACCCGTGTCCCCTGCATTGGCAGGCGGATTCTTAACCACTGCACTACCACGGCAGTTCAGGGACCAGGACCTTAATGAAGGAAGTTACTCAATGACAACAATGATAAAAGGAGACTCCTCTGTGATTCCCAAACTTTCCCAGGGGCCTAAGCAAAAGACTAAAGAGGCTAGGTTGAGTTTTATAAATTATTTGTGGATATCGGTTAACTATGATATCCCTTCACATGACCAGCATGGATTTTCTCCAGTTGCTGCAGCAATACAATGTCAAGAACTTCTGGGAATTTATTGGTAAGGAAATAATCAGAGATTTATGTACAAGGATCTTGTTTGTAGTACTGAAACCCTGAAAACAGCCTATATGCCCAACAATATGGAAAAGATTAAATAAGTTATAATAGATCTGTATGATGGGCTGAAGTACAGTCATTAAAAATTGAGATATAGGGCTTCCCTGGTGGCGCAAGTGGTTGAGAGTCTGCCTGCCGATGCAGGGGACGCAGGTTCGTGCCCGGGTCCGGGAGGATCCCACATGCCGCGGAGCGGCTGGGCCCGTGAGCCATGGCCGCTGAGCCTGCGCATCCGGAGCCTGTGCTCTGCAATGGGAGAGGCCACAACAGTGAGAAGCCCGTGTACCACAAAAAAAAAAAAAAAATTGAGATATAATGATAAATGAAAAAATTATAATACAAAATCATACATATGTATAAAATGGTTAAAACTTATATATATATGGGTCATATTTTTAGTTTTTTAAGGAACCTCCATATTGTTCCCCATACCCTGAGAAAACCATAATTCAAAAAGAGACATATACCACAATGTTCATTGCAGCACTATTTACAATAGCCAGGACATGGAAGCTACCTAAGTGTCTATTGACAGATGAATGGATAAAGAAGATGTGGCATGTATATACAATGGAATATTACTCAGCCATAAAAAGAAACAAAATTGAGTTATTTGTAGTGAGGTGGATGGACCTAGAGTCTGTCATACAGAGTGAAGTAATTCAGAAAGAGAAAAACAAATACCGTATGCTAACACATATATATGGAATCTAAAAAAAAATGGTACTGATGGACCTAGGGGCAGGACAGGAATAAAGATGTAGATGTAGAGAATGGACTTGAGGACACAGCAGGGGGTGGGGAAGGGTAAGCTGGGATGAAGTGAGAGTGGCATGGACATATATACACTCCCAAACGTCAAATAGATAGCTAGTGGGAAGAAGCTGCACAGCACAGGGAGATCAGCTCGGTGCTCTGTGACCACCTAGAAGGGTGGGATAGGGAGGGTGGGAGGGAGACGCAAGAGGGAGGCGATATGGGGAAATATGTATATAGCTGATTCACTTTGTTATACAGCAGAAGCTAACACAATGTTGTAAAGCAATTATACTCCAATAAAGATGTTAAGATTATATATAGTATGATTCTAATTTTATTAAAAATGTGCATATCTTCCCAGAAGACTATAAGGATATACAGGGACTTCCCTGGTGGCACAGTGGTTAAGAATGTGCCTGCCAATGCAGGGGACACAGGTTTGAGCCCTGGTCCAGGAAGATCCCGCATGCCTTGGAGCAACAAAGCCCGTGCGCCACAACTACTGAGCCTGTGCTCTAGAGCCTGCGAGCCACAACTACTGAGCCTGTGTGCCACAACTACTGAAGTCCGCATGCCTAGAGCTCATGCTCCGCAACAAGAGACGCCACCGCAATGAGAAGCCCGCGCACTACAATGAAGAGTAGTCCCCGCTCGCCGCAACTAGAGAAAGCCCGCAAGCAGCAGTGAAGACCCAACACAGCCAAAAATAAATAAGTAAATGTTTTTATTTCAAAAAAAAAAAGGATATACAGAAAAACATCTGGAGTCAGTTTGTGGGATTGTGGTTGACTATTTTTTTCTTTATAATTCTTTTGTCTTTTCCAAATTTTCTACAAGTAACATTGTATTTATAATGAGAAAAAAATGCCATTTTGTGAAGGAATAAAAAAAGATTACAATAGAAAATACCAGGTATTTTTATGCCAGCTCTGAATTTTCCAGGTATTTGTCATCTATAATCATAATATGCCTGCCTTCTTGAGGAGCTGGAATAAACCAGCATCACAGTTCAAGCAGTGATATCCTATCAGGTCCTGCCAGAACAGCCTTCTACCCCAATCAGGAGCCCTGCAGAATTCCTCATTCTCTATCTGCCTAGGTCTCCACATGAGCTGACACGACATGTCAACTGCAAACTTGGAGACAAGTCACTGCAGCCAAAATTTTGCAGTGTATTCATTCACTTTTTTCAGGAAGTAGCCTTCCCTAGCACCAGTTCTGAGTCAAACCCTGGACCAAGTGCCGAGGACAAAGATCAGTCATGCATGGTTCCTGTCCTCAAGGAACACAATGTGTTGCTGCAGAGGACAATTCATGCTAAACCAGTGGTGAGGAATGGTGCTATGGGAGCACAGGGGAGACACATAAGCCAGTCTATTGACAGGGTAGACTGTATCAGTCTGCACAGGAAACAGATGGCCTTTCCTTTCCATGTCCACTGCCACCACCTTGGTTCAAGCCTGCATCATTTCATGCTTGGATCACTATCATAGCTTGGAGTTATCAACTCCACTATTGCTCCCTTCAGCCTGGCCTTCACACTAACTGTGGGAGCCATTCATATTTCTAAAGAAAAGATAAAATTTAATTCCTTACTTTTCAGTCTTACTCTTAGAGTCACTCATCTCCCCATGTCCAAATATGACACTAGTTTCCTAAATTCATCTCATTGTTGATCTGTGTGACATCTTTGCTATTTCTGCCCCCTCTGTGTTAAATGTCTTTCCTCCTCTGTGTTTGTCTAAAAAATACCCACTCATTTTAGGGTTTCTGCTAAAGTGTCTGTAATGTCTTTTACAAAGATTTTCTTTTTTTTTTTAAGACTACCCCGCCCCCTCCACCTATGAAGATGTCCTTGATTTCTCCCACAACTAGTTAGATTATCATTCCCTCATTTGAATGGCTACTATGGCACTTGTAACACTTTCTTGCATTTATTGGTTTATGCATCTGCCTTTTTCATTAGATTATAAACTCTTTAAGGGCAGGAGTTTTTTATTTTATTCATCTCAGTATCCAAAGTACCTAGCCCAGGAGTTGGCAAACATTTTCTGTAAAGTGCCAGATAGTAAATATTTCAGGCTTTGCAGACCAGACATTCTCTATCACAACTACTTAACTCTGCCATTGTAGGGCAAAAGCATAAATGAATGGGCATGGCTGTGTTACAATAATACTTTATTTACAAAAATAAGTAGCAGGACAGATTTGCCTTTGAACCATAGTTTGCTGATCCCTGACCTAGTGTATGATGGACTTACAATAAATACTTAATGAATTTCTTTCGAATGTAGAATGAAGTGGTAGAGGCAGGATTTGTATCCCATTACATTCTGTACTAGATGCTAATGGTTTCTTGTCCATTTTTTCTTGGCATTCACGTCTACACACTGAAAGCCACTTACAGGGAATACTTGCAGCTCTTTGCCTGAAAGTTTTACTTTTTTTTTTTTTTTCTGTCCAAAGAACATACTTGGCCTGTGGGCAGAGCAAGCTAGGCATTTCAGAGATTTAATGTCACAAGAAGCAGTTTTTAACTCAATGATGGATGGCACGTTGGTGGATAATACCTCAGCTTCCTCACCCCTCCATTGAGACACCCTGAATGTGTCCTATACTGTTTCCCAGAGTCCCCCAGCTTAATTGAGCTCCAGTGGGCTACCATGGTAACTAGCTTGATAATGTATATATTTTTGGCTTTCTTCGCTCCCCTGTCTCACTACCCTACTCCCACCCAGGTTTCCTGCCATCACATCCTAAATAAGTTACTTGGATTCCAACCCAAACCAAGAAACATACTACTATAACTAAACATTCTACTACACCACAATGTTTAGCCAGAAGACCCCTGCTAAAATGTTTTTGTTACCTATAAAAGTAACATACAAATTATTAGTACCCCCTAAAATATTGGCACAGAATAATCCAGCTATCATTAAAAAGGAAAAGGAAAGGAAAGGGAAGAAAGGAAAAGAAAAGAAAAAAGAAAAGATGAAGAAAGCTTTTCGAGACTGGAAGATAGAATAGGCTCTGCTATAAACCAGCTGTGTGATCTTGGGCAAAACACTTAACCTCTCTAACAAAGAAACTTTGTTCCCTTTCTGGGAAATAGGGGCAATATCACTTCACTGGGTTTTTGTGAAGATGAAATAAGACAAGGTATTAAAAATGTCTTACCATGTCCCCCAAATGGAGCTCTAAGATGGTTTTCTCTCCAAGTCTAAAATCTTTTTCTTAGTCCTCATTCTCCTTGGCCTCAGTTGACTTATTTTTTGTATAGGTATACAATGTTGTTATTCCTAATACTGTTTGTTCATTATCTTTACACCTGCATGTGGCTTTTCTCATTTATATTGCTAGCTTCCAAAGGCAGAGACTTTATCTTATGCTTATTTATAATTAAATGAAGTCATATATTTGAAAATGGTTTGCAGACTGCCGAGTGCTTTGTTATTATTCACCTCATTCCATCAACATGTTTTGAGTACCCACTGTATGCCAGTCAATGTGCCACACATTCAGGATACAGAGAGAAGTAAGATTTGGTCTCTCATTCAAGAGTTTAGTGAAGGAGACAGATTATGTGGTATATAAATAATCATACAATGAGCCGTGTTAGGGGAGGGGTATGATGGAAGGCTTTGAAAGCTCCAATAATGTAACTATTTGCCTGAGAGAGACAGTGACAGAACTGAATTGCAGTACAACCTCCACCCTTTACTAGCATGGGACTTTGGCCAAGATACTCAACCTTTAGAGCTCAGATTCTGAGAACTGAGAATAAGAATACCTCCCACACAGAATTGCCCTGAGGATTAAATAAGATAATAAATACAAAGAATCCAGCATAGTACTTCTACATAACTGGTGTCCAGCACCCAAGTGCATTCCTTTTTTCCCTTTCTTTCTAGGGAAGGTAGGAAAGGCTTCCAAAGGAAATAGCATTTGAGCTGAGCTTATCAACATGAAAACTTTGCTTTCTTACTCAGGGAGGAGAAACTAACACCAGTAGATTAGCTAATAGGAATAGGTACTCTCTCTGGGGTTTCCCAGAATGAAGAGGGGAAGAATATTCCAAGCAAAGAGAACAGTATAGGTAAAGACATAATGTTTTGAGACTATGTATGGTGCATTTGGGGAATGACATATCCTTCCAGATGGGGTAGGATGAGGTAAACCAGTGAACCCATGGTGGGAGATGGGCCTAGAGAGGGAGACCTGGACTAGACTGGATACCATTTGCAAAGTTCTTTTCCTTCTGATATCTATTGTTTAGAGTTTAAACTTCCAGCTAGCCCTGCAGAACTGCAGACACACTGTCTTTAGACAGAAAAAAGTTCTCACAGGTTCACAGGGCTCCAACCCTTAAGTGGAAGCATATCAATTACAAAGATCTCACCTCCTATCTAATTCCCAGGACTACACAGGGATTTCCAAAACATGGTCCTTGATGCATAATTTATGCATTCACTCTGTAGCTTTGTAATTAAATCTGCAGAGGATTTGGAGATACACAGCAATACTGGTGCAACTCCTTACATAAACAAGTTTATGGTGCATAAACACACCATACGGGAGTGGAAAATTGATGATTTTCAACACTCCCCTATCTATATAGCTAATGATAGATTGTGTTATGAATGTAATTAAGTGGACCCAGGGCATGTATGTACTGACAAATAAGATTAAAAAGCATGTGAACTGACAGACCCACACAATCCTTCCTGATCCAAATTTCTGTTACGGTCAGATTCTGTACCATAGATTCCAGCTTTCTGATATTTATTATGTATGCTCTGAACTGTTCTCTAGGACATCTGGTGGAAGAAATCCGATAGTTGTCAAGTGTTCACTGTACTCTGGCACTGTGAGGATAATTTCACATTCATATTCCTGAGTGCTTACTCTGTGTCAAGTGCTCTAGGTATACAATGGAGAACAAATCAGACTTGGTTTCTGCCCTCATGCAGCTTCTAAGTATCTCAAGTAAACCTCATAACAACCCTTCAAAATTAGAATTTTAAAGAGAAGGAAATGAGAACTAGGTGAGGTCAGTAATTGGCCCCAGAGCCAACTTATACCTTAGGCAGAGTAGACGTAGTATTCAGGGCCCAAGAAAATGTTTTAACATTAATTTCTTTTTAAATCAGAATTTTAAAATGAATATAATAATAATGAATATATAATAATGAATCCAGCCTGAATTATATTTGTCTTTATGCCATGCAGTGCTGCACATATATTTAACTACTTTTTTTTTTAATGGAGGTTGGGGCCCATGAAGGCAAAAGTGCCTAGGGCCTACAAAAGTCATAATATGGCCCTGACTGGCCAAAAGTCACACTGCAGGCAACAGACAGAACAAAGTCAGGCAGGCCCTGGTAAGCCTGCCATCCCATTTGATTAGATGCATCTAGAGGGTAGAAACTGTGCCTTCATTCCTCTCCTGGTTCCTAAGGCTAGCTCAATAAATGCTGAATTAAATTGTATTAAGTCACCCCAAATTGCTTTATACAGTGAACAATGAACCATAAATTGTTACAGATTGAAGAAAACTCTGTGAAAGCTGCAAAAATCATGTGGGCCTACCCATCTGGAAAATAAACCTGTAAATGAAGCCTATGCATTTTATCAATTTGTAGAATCTTGGGGTCAAAAGATAAAAAAACACATTTTTCTTTCCTTGCAAACAAAGATGCTTATCTTATACTATATATTGGACCTCTGACAAATCTCTGATGTCAGCATGATGTCCTAAAGATAAATATAATTATGTATATAATAAAAAAATTTAAATTCATCCATTCATTTAACATTCAGTCTGTTAGGTATACATATATATAACAACAAAGAAGCTACAGTGCCTCTGAGGAACACATGTTTAACTTAATCTACTTGTTTCACAAAAAATGAACAGAGTCTGTGGGAATGTTACCAAAGTGGTACGGGTGATTCCAATTTATCAGAATTGAAACATAATACAATCTCTCACATTCTGAGTATAACAGCGGTAGAGGTTATTAGTGTTAAGGGAGCACTCCTAATGCTTATCATCTCACTTTCCTTTCAAAACCCTGAACCCCATCAGTACCTAGAACAGCAATTCTCAATTGTAGACCAGTTTTGCACACAACCCCCAGAGGGACATTTGGCAATGTCGAGATATTTTTAATTCCTACATCTGTGGGGGAGTGGAGAGTGCTAGCGGTATCTAATGAGTAAAAGCCAGGGATGCTGCTAAATATCCTACGATGCAAAGGAGAGGCACCCCACAGCAAAGAATTATCTGGCCCAAAATGTCACTAGTGTTGAGGTTGGAAAACCCTGGCCGGAAGAACCAAATCCCAACTCCTGCTGGCATTCAAGACCTGGACCTTGAATTTGGCCCTTCCCACCTTTTCACTTTATCTCCTTGTGTCTTGTTCTCCAGACCCTCCATCTTCCCAGGAACCTTATGCTCCAGCCTGATCAGACAGTCACAAAATTTTAAAGAGTGATTAAGCATTGAGCTCTAAAGTGAGGCAGACCTGGCTGTGTATCTAGGCTTTACAACCTTGGGCAAGTTACCCACCATCTTAAAGCTCAGTTCCTTGGGCAAGTTACCCACCATCTTTAAGACTCAGTTCCTTCTTCTGTAAAGTGGAGATAACAGTAGTTATTGTTTTACAAGGATTGCAGGAGATGATGCAAGTAAAGCCGTTGGACGCTGTCTGGCACATCTTTATGACTCTGTGCCCCTGTGCTCCTGCTGTTCTTGTCTTTCGTGTGTGTGTGTGTGTGTATGTGTGTGTGTGTGCCTGCATGACTTGTGGGATCTTAATTTCCTGTCCAGGGATTGAACCCAGGCCCCTGGCAGTGAGAGCACCAAGTCCTAACCACTGGACCACCAGGGAATTCCCATTCTTGTCTTTTTTAGGGCACCATACTCAGGCTTCCACATTCCTAAGTGAGTTGCCTAACGGACTATCTCTCCAGGGAGCTCAAGAGTTCCTGGAGGCCAAGGACTGGGTCCTCTCTGCCTTTGTCTCCCCTTTGGCACAGCATCCTGCCCACAGTAGGTGATCAGGAAATATTCGTTGAATTGCAATTCTGGCACTCCCTTTAAGAGAAGACTGCCCTGCCAATGGGTAAAAAACCTAGAATTCTGAGGGAAGCTCTTTGAAACCCTTTCTTTAGGAGCCAGTCATGGTTTCCTTTGCTGCCTCCATTTTCTCTGCCCACCTCTCATGGTTGGGGTTCTCCAGAGCTGGGGTACTTGCGTGATTCTTGGCCAATCTCCCCTCCCTCTTTGAAACCATCTCATCTAGCTATGTGGCCTAAAATACCACTTATATGACCCCAAATTTATACTTATAGCCAGAACCTCTTCTGTGAACTCCAGATTTATATATTTTAACTGTGAACTCAATAACCTTAATTGGTTATATATTGACATCCTCTACTTAGCACACAGCAACCAAAGTGATCTTTTTAAAATATAAATCCAATAATGTCACACCCTTCAAGGGTTTCCCACTGCACCAGTTATAAATTCTTCCCATGGCCTACAGGCCCATTTAAAACTCTTGATTTCTCACCTCTTGACACTGTCCTCCTTGCTCACTCTGCTCAAGCCACATTGGTTGTCTTTCCAATGTTCAAATAAGGCAAACTTATTCCCCTTCTCTGAGCCACTGTCCTTGATGTTGCCTCTGCCTGGAACACCTGTCTCCAGATCAATACATGGCTTCTCATTCAGATCTCAACCAGTACCAGTCCTGAAGAGGACTTCCCTCTCTTCTCCCAGCCTATCAGCCTTCCCCCATCTCTCTCCAACTCTCTAAGTCATAACCTTGTTTTGCTTTTTTGAATGCCTATCATTATTTGATATTTGTTTGCTTCCTTAATGATTTTGTCTCCCCCACTAGAAAGTCAGCCCCACGAGAGCAGGAGACTTGTCAGCCTTATTCTCCACTGTATATCTTCAGCACTTAGCCCAGTGCCTGGCACATAGTAGGACCTCAACACATAGATATTGAACAGATAAATAGTTGAATGAAGGTGCAGTGAAGGCACTGGAATGAGAAGGCTTGAGTTCTAGTCCCTGTTCCATCTCTATGTGACCTTGGCAAGTCATTTTGTCTCTCAGAGTCCATAAAGTAAGTCTCACAAGATAACACTGACCTTGTAAGGTTAGTGTGAGGATCAAATGCTATAATGCATGGCAAGTTCTTGGTACAGTGCTTAGCACACAATATGATGATCAACTAATTTTGGTGCTTTTTTCCCTCTTTGAGCTTCACTTGCCTCAAATAAGGGAAATGATATCGATTGCATGGTATTGGGTCGTTGTAGAAGTGATATTAAGTTACAAGTCTTTCCCTCCTCTGGGCCTTTGCACACAGTATTCCTTTTGCTCCTCTCTCCCCATTTCTTCCTGCCTGGCTAACCTTTGTTGTCACCCACTTCAGGAAGTCTTCCTTGAGACCTCATGCTGATTTAAGGCCTCTTCTGGGCCCCCTCAGGCCCTGGGTGTTTCTGTTAGACAGACATCACACTGTTATTGTCCTGCATAGGCCCTGTGGGTGGATGGGTAGACAGAAGGAAGGATACAGGGATAGAAGGAAAGAGGGATGGAAGGATGGAGGGACACAGGGATGATGGAAGGAAGCATGTGGCAGCACTTCGAAACAGGTTGCACCAACAATGAGCAGGCTCGTGGGACCCCAGAGGCCAGCCTGAGCTGGCCCTGCCACATCCCCACTCCCTAGGGACCCTGCCCTGTAGCTCCCTCAACACTTGGTCACCTTCCCCCCACCTCCATCCTCCAGCACTCTCAGCGCGTGGTCCCCAGTCATTGGCTGTGGTCATTATTACCCCCAAGGCCGCAAATGAGAGACAGTCAGGTGCGGGGTGCAGGTGAACTCAGCCATCGCCCCGGGACCCGGGCAGAGGCGGCAGCAGAGCGGAGCACCTGGCTAGGCTAGCGGCTCTCCGAGGCTGGGCGTGGAGCCCCCGAGCTCCGCGAGATGAAGGGGCTGGAGCTGCTGCCACTGCTGCTGGCCACCTGCGTGCTGGGGGCGCGGGCACAGCGCCGGGTCTACCTGCTCGAGGAGTTCCAAGATGGGGGTGAGAGGCTCGGCGGAGCGGGAGGGGATGGGGGGCAAAGGTAGATGGGACCCTACCTGCTCCTCCTCAATCAGCTGCCCCAGCCGTCTGCAGTTCAAATCTCTGCTCCTTCCTTTCTGGCTGTGTGACCCTGGGCTAGTAGTTTACCCTGTCTACATTTTAATTTCCTTGCCTATGAAACGAGGACAGCAAAAGGCCTCTTGCAAAAATTGTTATGAGAATTCAATGAGGTAAGATAGGTAAAGCATCTCCCCTGGTATATAGTAGGTATGCAGTAAACGCTTGTTCCCTTCCCTTCATCCAGAAAACAGAAGTGAACTCTGGAGGGAAAATATGAGCGCTAATTGTGATAGTAAAATTTTGTGTTTCATAAAATATCAGAGCTCAGAGGATCTAGGAGATTTCATTGCCCAGCCTCCTCCCTGGAATGACTCAGGAATATCAGAGAATTAGGGCTTATTTACCTAAGGACAGATGTTCAATGGTACTGTTTCAGCCCACAAAATACTCTTCATGTGTGTGTGTGTATGTATGTGTGTGTGTGTGTGTGTGTGTAAAATGTGATTAGTTCTTTGGAAGTGCAGTGGATAGGGCACTTGCCTAGGAATCAGGATTGTTTGGATTTGAGTCTATATTCTACCGTGAAAGTCTGCATAAGCCCTTTCCCCTTTCTGAGATTCAATTCCCTAATATACAATACAAGTAACATTGTGTTGAGAACAAGCTGCAGAGATGGTGCCGAGGAAGGAATGAATAAGCCCAGGCAAGGGGACCGGACCGGAAAGTGTCAGGGAGAAGGTGAAACCCAAGCAGGGTTTTGAAGGATGAGTAAGAATTTATCTGAGGGGCAGGAATGGAGAGAAGGGTGTGCCAGGCAATAAGAACAGCATGTACAAAGGTTCCCAGTTATGACACAGTCAGCAGTGGCATCTTTAGGAAACTGGAAATTGTGAAAGGGAGGGTGGTTGAGGGGAGGCTGGAGAACAGGCAGGGCCTGGATCAAGGGGGCTAAGGAGCCTGGCCTTTTGCTGAAAGTAGTGGGAGCTAGTGAAGATGGCAAGCTGGGGAGAAACAAGATCTGGCCTGGGTATTAGAAAGAACATATCAACAAAAATGTGGAGAATGTACAGTGAAACTGACCAAAGTTATGAATGGAGGAAAAAAACACCCCAAAAACAAGCAAATAAAAAAACATCTGGGAGGCTCTGGTAATCTTCTTGGTGAAAAGTGGAGAGGCTTTGGGGAGGGGGTTGGTAGGGGGTATGTGGGGAGATAGGGGAAGGGGCAGACAGGAGAGATGTTTAGGATTTGGCTGAAGCGTGGGATGCAGGAAGCCCTCAGCTTCACTGACTGGCTGTGGCGGAACCTTCTGACAAGGCACAAGCCTCTTCCAAGTGTAGGTTGCTGGACCCCATTTCCTGACTGACCTCAGCTATCCTATGCAGTGAACCCTGTGAGGCTAAGCTTCTGACCGTTAGCTCCTGCCCCACCTGCCCACCCTCACCTGCCTGGGGTGGCTTTACCCGCAACACAATTCTTCCTGTCAGAAGGCAGAGAACATGCGCAGATCTGCAGTCACTTCCCCAAGCACCGAACCCTCCTTGCCCAGTGTGGCAAGAGTGAAATTCCCAAGGGTGTTATTGACAAATATTTCTGAAATACTCCTTGGAATCAAAAACAAAGGGGCTCTAAGTCCCAAACCCCAAGACAGTTGATCATGAACAAAATCCAGCACCTATGTGCAGAAAAGGCTGCTCTGCCTGATATCACCTCCTCCAGGAAGCCTTGCCTAGGCCTCCGCTAGGTCCCTCAACTTCTATGCTTCCTTTGTGTCAGCCCTACTCACACTATGGTTGTCATTTACCCGATTCTCCTCTGTTTCCAGTGTCAAAGTCAGTGCCTGGCTTAGACAGGTGCCCGGTAAAGGATTATTGAACGGTTGGGGCTTCCCTGGTGACACAGTGGTTAAGAATCCACCTGCCAATGCAGGGGACACGGGTTCGATCCCTGGGCCGGGAAGATCCCACATGCTGCGGAGCAACTAAGCCCGTGAGCCACAACTACTGAGCCTGCGCTCTAGAGCCCATGAGCCACAACTACTGAAGCCCACGTGCCACAACTACTGAAGCCCACGCCCCTAGAGCCAGTGCTCCACAGCAAGAGAAGCCACTGCAATGAGAAGCCCTGCACCACAACGAAGAGTAGCCCCTGCTCACCGCAACTAGAGAAAGCCCGCACACAGCAACAAAGACCCAACGCAGCCAAAAATAAATAAAATAAATAAATTTATTTTTTAAAAAAGGATTATTGAATGGTTGAACTGAACTTTCACACACACGCATCCAAAAATCACATCCTATGAAGAAAAATGATTTTCCAAGCAATCTTCCTACAGTAGGACTTAGAGACGTTACTTTTTGATGTTCAGTGCCTACTTTAAAGAAATCAACCCAAAATGTAATTAAAATGCTGAAAGGAGAGAGATCAGAGAGATGTGCTGAGGGGCTGATGCTACTCATGACTGCGGAGGGTTGGACAGTGGGGTCACCAGGGTTCTGAGGCTTATCCTCAGAGTAGAAGACCCAGAAACCAAATACTGTTAGGGTACTCAGACCTGGGAAGATTTAGATGCTGGCTTGTTCTTCCAAACTCATATGAGGCTGGTATACAAACCAGATGTGCATAAATTCATGAGCATCTCAGACTTAACATGTCTAAAGCAAACTCCTGTGTTCTCCTCCAGACTTGCTCTTCCCCTGGTTTCCTCCATCTTAGTAAGTGACCCAACCATTCACCTGGTCGTTTAGGTCAAAAGTCTTAAGAGTCATCTTTGATTCCTTTTTTATTTATTTTCCCCTCATTGAATCTAGCAACAAGTCCAATTGACTCTACCCTCAAATTATATTCTGAATATGGTATTTTATTTTTACCTCTCATATTGCTGCCCAGGCTAGTTCAAGCTATTATCACCACTCATCTGGACTATTGCAGGAACTCGAGTGTCTTCTCTGCTTCTGTTCCTGCTTCTCCATAGTCTCTTCTCATCTAAATTTCAGAATGCTCCTTTTGAAACATAAATCAGATTGTAGCATTCTGGAACTTAAAAACCACCACTGTCTTTCTATTAGATTTTTTTTTTTTTTTACAGTACGCGGGCCCCTCACCACTGTGGCCCCTCCCGCTGCGGAGCACAGGCTCCGGATGTGCAAGCCCAGTGGCCACGGCCCACGGGCCCAGCTGCTCCTCGGCACGCGGGATCCTCGCGGACCGGGGCACGAACCCATGTCCCCTGCATCGGCAGGCGGACTCTCAACCACTGCGCCACCAGGGAAGCCCTTTCTATTAGATTTAAAATAACATCCAGGCTTCTCACCATGACCTACAAGAATCTCCGTGATCTGATCCCTGCCTGTCTCTCCAATCTTATCTCCTGCTTCTTCATTACATTCTAGCCACACTGGCTTTCTTGCTGTTTCTTAGACACTCCAGGCTCAGTCCCATCTCAAGGCCTTTGCACTTGCTGTGATTTCTGCCTGGAATATTCTCTTAGATCTTCACGTGGTTTACTCCTTCTCATCATTCAGGTTTCTGCTTAAATGTCTCCTTAAATGTTGGAGGGGCTTTTCTTGTTCACTCTATCAAAAAGTATCCCCCCATATACATATCTATCCCTTTGTATGATTTAATTTTTTTAAATCAACCTTTTTGAGATATAATTTATACACATAAAATGCACCCATTTGAAGTGTATCATTCACTGAATTTTGAAAAATATAAACACCTGTGTGACCATGACCACAAGTAATATATAGAACACTGCCATCACCCCTGAAAGTTCCCTCATGAACCTCTGCATGCTTAATTTTTCAGAATACTTTTCACTGTTCGATGCATTTCTTGTTTACATGTTTATTCATTGTCTTTCTTTTTCTCCTCGCCATTAGATTCACTTCCTGAGAACACAGTGCTTCTCTGTTGTGTTCATTGCTGTCTCTGTAGCCCGCAGAACAAGTACATAGCAGATGCTCAATTATTTTTGAATGAATGAATGAATTGCACTGGGAAATGACTCTTTCGAGAGATCAGAATGCTCATACTAGCCAAGGCAAACACTTTCTGGTTGTCAGGGACCCAGGAAACCAAATGCAGTGAGTCAGAACTTAATCTTTGTTGAATGCTTATTGTGTACCAGTGGATTTTTTTCTTTATATCTTATTTTATTGAATCTCTCAACAGTTCTGTCAGAAAGATGATATCTCTCTTTCACTGATGAGGAAACTGTGGTTCAAAGAGGTTGAGTGACCCTCCCAAGTTTACACAGCTAGTGTCAAAAGTGGTTTGGAGGCCAAATAAGCAAACTGGAAAGCATTCATCGCATTTTGCAGTTAAGAGACCATTTCACGACTCAGAGGAGTGGTGGGGGTGGAAGGCTGCCTATAGTAGGTTGAAGGATGGATGAGGACCTGGGAAATGAACAGGACAGCCGTGGGCTGTTTTGGAGAATCCCGGCTGAGAGAGGAAGTCATGTAGGGCTCAAGTAGGTAATTTGGGATGCAAAGGGAAAGTGAAAGTGGAAGGTTTGGATGATACAGTGGGGCTTTTGCAGAAAGGCAAATGGGCAGGGGAGAAGTGAGCAGAAAGGCACATGGTCGAGAGGAGTGAGCAAGGTGATGGATCCACATCTCTATCAACTTTACAACCCCTGCACTTGGTACAGTGCCCGGCTCATAGAAAATGCTCGTAAAATTTTGTGGGAAGAAGGATGGAGGGAGGGAGGGAAGAAAGAAGGATTGTGAGAATTAGATAGGAAGGAGACAGCTGACAGGAAAAAAATGGAGGGGATCAAAGAACAGGTGTACTTTGAGTAACAGAGCGTGAGAGCTGGAGGATAGAAAGCCACAATCATGGAGGGGGGAGTTTGGGTTTGAGATTTCAGAGGTGGAGCAGTTTCTGGTCATAATAAGGTCCAAGGTGTGTATGTAGGGGCAGATGGCTAAACTGGAATGGATGGAAGGTCACTGGAGATGGGGTGTGTTATTAATAATTGGAAACATTCAGAGACAAACCTAAATATCCATCAGTAGGGATGAAGTGAAGTATGATACAGCCATATAATGTTTGGAAAGTTCTTAATGTCATGGGGAAGTGTTTATGATCTAAGCTTAGTTGTGAAAGGTACAAAATTACATATAAGACATATATTGTCACTATGTAAAATATATTTGTGCATAGAGGAAAGGAATAGATGAAGATATAGCAAAATGTAAATGGTAAATAATGGAATTTCAGATGATTTTTTTTAACTTTATTTTCTACAATGAACTTGTGTTACTCTTTTAATTAAAAACTATTAAAAATGAAGAGAACTGTTCTGTCTTTCCATTTCTTTCTGGAACTGAATTTCCTCCTTTTGAACTCTAGTTTTTACAGCTAAACTGTATCTGATGCCTTAGGTAACCTTTATTAAGCATAGTTTTACTCACTAGGCATGATGCTTTACACACTCCAGTTCTCACCTCCACTCTGTAAAGTAATTATTTTTCCAGTCTACAGACAGTATAACTGAAGCTCAGAAACACTGCATAATTTGTCTGAGGTCACACAGCTATTAAATGGCAGTCAGGATTTGAACCCAGGACTGTGTGATATCAAAGCTGATTTTTCTCACATTACTCCTGCTCCCCACCCCACTGCCTCCCATGAATCTGGTACTTGAAGTCCTTCTAGCTCACTTTTTTTTTTTCCCTTCAGTACGCGGGCCTCTCACTGCTGTGGCCTCTCCCATTGCGGAGCACAGGCTCCGGACGCGCAGGCTCAGCGGCCATGGCTCATGGGCCCAGGTGCTCTGCAGCATGTGGGATCTTCCCAGACCGGGGCACGAACCCATGTCCCCTGGATCGGCAGGCAGACTCTCAACCACTGCGCCACCAGGGAAGCCCTCTAGCTCACATTTTAAGTAGTGCCTAGCAACCCCAAGAAAGGTAAAGCTTAGATTCTTTGAATGTCAGAGCTGAAAGGGCTCTGAATGCTCATCTAGCCCCAAATGGCCTCCTTCTCCCCATTTACGGATGGGAAAACTGAGGTCCAGAGAGAGGATATGACATGGCAGGACCATTTATGGGTTTGTGGCAGAGCTTGAGTCAGGCTCCCTTCTTTCTGCTGTTTTCCCAGACTATTCCAGGCCACATTGCAACTTGGCAACTAGAGGGTTTTTGGAATTCAACCCTCTCATTGTACAGATGGGAAAACTGAGACCTAGAGAGGAGAGGTGGTTTTCCCAAAGTCACACAGTGAGTCCGTGGCAGAGATGTTTGTTGAACCCAGGTCTCTTACCTCCATAAAGGATGCACTGGCCACTTATGCAAGCTGCCAAGTGTCAGGTGGCCAGCAGGTAATCATACCAGTGACCTCAGGGACAACATGAGCTTTTGGAATCTCAGACTTCGCATTAAAAAAAGGGCACATTAAAATATGCAGGAATTGTGGTTGATTGAATTGGAGAATCATTGAATTAGTGACATAAACAGGTGTGAGGGGGAGAACTTATGGTGACAGCAAAGGCCATTGTCAAAGTACAAATTCAGACAGAAAGAAACCGGAATTCAGATGAGGGACTGAATGATGCAGAAGTCACAAGGGGTGTGTGTGTGTGTGTGTGTGTGTGTGTGTGTGTGTGTGCACGCGTGTGTGTGAATGCTAATTCTGTCAGTTCTCAGACTTGACCATGAAAACTTGGCTGAAGAGACATTCTGAGACAAAGGACCTCTGTGCCCAGCTGGCTCAGACTTGCTGAGGACAGCCCAGCAGGGCTGAGGAACAGCCTGCTGCTCAGGCTTATGACTGATAAGCTATTGGGACCATCTGTGGATTGTGGATACTTGGACATGCTGGGCCTGAGGAAGAATCACCCTGGACAGATGCCCAAACCCAAGAGGCCTGATCCAGCTGGCCTTTCCAGGTCTCAAGTACAAACTGATGGCAAGGATCTCTCCAGAGGCTGCAGGGATGTGGAGGTGAGAGCAGGAGCCATAGTTAACATACAGAAAAGAAAAAAAAAAAAGGCTGGAGGGAAATATAGCAAAATGTCGACAATGGTCATCTTGGGAGGTAGATTATGGATATTTTTACTGCATATTTGCTTCCTCTGGGCTTTCTACATCTTCTACAATAAATTATTTACTTTGAAAATCCAAGAAAAATAAAATAAGGAAAGCAGATGATTTATTTGTCTGTTTCTCTGTTTAGACCCTGAGCTCTTTGAGGGATTATGTCTTGTTTGTACCCTGGCGTCTAGCACTCACACTGGCACAGTATAGGTTCTCTGCAAAAATTTAAGTGAAGGACTTAAATTCTATCATAGTTCAAACATATGGGCTCTTGTTTAATGTTCACTTTCTTAGCAAACTTGGCTATCTGCTTCTTAGGGTATAGTTGATTAGAAATGACAGCTTACAAAATGAACGGAGGACCCACTATAATGCCCGTTCAATGACAGCAAAAATAATAATGTTAATAGTTATTATTAATCATCATCCTGATATTAATTAATAATTATTACTATTATCTTAATTAATTTGGTCCTCATGCCAAACTATCATTCAACAAACTTTTATTGAGAACCTACTATGTGCACAGTGTTCCTTTCCTTAAAGAGTTTAAATATAATCCTTATTTACAGATGAGAACACAGATTCAGAAAAGTGATTGACCCAAGATTCTTATCCAGTGCTATTCACCACCCCATAAGGCTTTTTACTAGTTGGTAAATATCTGAGTAACTATGGTCTATGTGGCAGACGTGCAGTTAGACTCGTAGACAGAAAGAAAGGAAAGGAAGTGAACAGGTAAGTTGGCAGGCAGGTAAGTGGGACGTAGGTCCACCGGTTTCACAAGAGCTGGGTAGATTGCTAGAGGCAAACACACTGACCTCAGGGAGAAGTGAGTGCTCACAGCTGAATGGGAACAGCGGAGACAGAAAAATTTCAAAACAAACTCACACTTCTGCTGTACATTACAGCCTAGTACAGAGCTTGAGTCTTCAAGAAACTTAAAATTTTGTTTAGGATTCTCTACATAATGGGTCAGGGTCTTCTATAATGTCTACAAAACTTTTCCATTGAAAACGGTAGAGAAAATGTTGGTACCTGAAGCGGTAAGCTTTAGTTTATCTAGAAAATTCTCTTTTGCAAAATATAATCTGATGATGTTGAATAAATGCGGCAAATATGTATTTTTATCTAATTATGCAAGCATTTTCTAAAGGACCTATTCTGTTCCAGGCTCAGGACTAGGTGCTGGGGAAGACACAACTTTTACCTTCAAGGCTACAAATATTTCTCTCTTTACCTTTGATATTATGTATCTTTGTATACATATACACATATACAGATTCAGCTTCAAGTAGTACTTATTGAGCACTTACGATGTGCCTTACACTGTGTTGCATGCTGTTTCATTTAATTCTCCCAGAAACGATGAGGTAGGTAAAACCTTTCTATAGATGAGTAAACGGAGTCTCAGAGAGGCTAAAGATCCTGCTGAAGCTAGTGGAAGAGATGAGGCCCTAGTCCAGTCTTCTGATTTGAACTACACCAAAAGCCAGGCATCCTAGGAGGTGCATTTTGGAAATGAGTTCATTTGACAGAAGAATCATTGTTATTTGGTCTCCCTGGTTCTGCATCTTTACAGACGTGGCTGTGATTATGTGCATTTATTGGCTAGATGTGGGAGCACCCAAACACCTGTTATTTTTTGTTGGATGGATCTCTGGGGACATACAGATATTTGAACAGTTTGAAGGAAAGATTTAACAAGGAAAAAAAGATGGTAGCATCCAACCTTGGTAAATACACTGCTCTCTTGCTCTCAATTAATAAGCGCTCTCCTTGATCTGGCCCCTCTGCCCTGCAAAACCATACAGTACTGCTTGCATTTCCCTTGAAACACCATGCTGTTTCATGCCTCAGGGCCTTTCCACATGCAAGACATTCTGTTTGGAACACCCACTCCTACCTTTTCTTCTTTTGCAGTTCTTCTTCAGGCATGCCTTCTCTGAAATCTACCCTGACTCTGCAGGGCAGTCAGTGCTTTTCTGAATTTCACTGTCCTGTGTGTCCCTCTATCACTCCCCTTACCATACTGTATTGTAATTGTTTACTTGTCTGTCTTTTCGGACTCTGAGCTCCCTGAAGCTCGTAGGTCCCTGGAGGGACCTTGTCAGATTCAAGTCTGTGCCCCTGGTGCCTGGCATAAAATGAATACTCAAGACATATTTGTTGAATGAAGGAGTTATGAGCCCAGGACCAGAGTACAGTAGAACTGGGCTGTAGTCTCAGCTCTGTAACTGGCAACTGTGTCCATGAGCAAGTCGCTTCCTTCTCTTGGCTTCATTTTCTCTATACACAATACAAGGAGGTCAGGTTAATGACCACGAAGGGTCGTTCTGGCTTGAGCCTTTTATGATGTTAAGATGTTATGATGTTAAGAGGAAAAGTATAAAACATTAAAATGGAACTTTATTAACCAGGTGACATTATTCTCCTAACAAGAAAGGCTCCTTATTTGAGGACATCTTAAACTGTGGCAAGTTAGATTTGCATCAGTACTGTTCACCCAGAAAAACTGATTAGTGATAAGAAGTTCTGAGTTCTGTTCTAACCTCTCCTACCATAAAGTTCAAGGTGAAAGCTGTAAACAGTTGCAACATGCATGCCAGGCTCAATTAACATTTGTCAAGTGGATTAATAAATGAGTCAGTCCATTTGTAAGGCTGAGGATCTATGGCATAGGCAAAAGGCATGACCATGCATCCATTCAGTCATTCAGCAAATGTTTTTGGTGATTTACTCTGTGCTAGAAACTGGGACACAAGGGTTAGTAAAATAGTTATGAAACTTCTCAGTCTGGTGGGGAACATTACTCAAACTATACACAAATTATTAATTACAAACTGTAAAGTACTATGGTTGATTCTTACATTTGCTGTACACTCTTTAGGTTACAAAGGACTTTTCACACACATGACTTCATGGGAAGCCATATAGTATAGGGATCAAGAGCACAGATTTTGATGTTGCAAAGCCCAGGGTCCAAGCCTGCTTACTCATTTAACTTACAAACTTTGTTCTTGGACAAGTTTCAGAGTTCCAGTCTCCTCATCTTTTGAATGCGGGAAAAAATAGGACACTTGTCACAGAGCTATTATTGGACTACAATGAGAAAATGCATGTAAGGCCCTCTGCACAATGCCTGACATGTAGTTGCTAAGCAGTAGCTATTCTTATGATTACACAAGCTTTTTCTCTTCATAAAGCTTTCCCCTGCATCCCCCTCTCCTTCCAGAGAAGAGGCAGTATTTGAAATCAAACAGATTTGGATTCAAATCTCAGGTGCACCACTTACTAGATGCAAAATAGAACTAATAATATCTATCTTAAAGCATTATCCATGGGAGTAAATGAGGGGAAATTTTCAGGGAGCCACACAAGGGTCTAACACATAATAACAAATCTTTTGACTTTGACATCAATTCTTACCCTTCATTGCGTCAACTATGGTCAGGGAAGCAGGATCCATTTCATTCAAGCCACAGCAGCTTGAGGCAGGAAGAACCTCCTGGGGCCCCTCCCTCAGGAGTGATGGGTGAGGTCGTCACTGAGACGTTCTGGCCTGTGTAACACGAAGATCTTGGGAATGACAGGGGAAGACAAGAGAAAGCAAGCCCCTGGGCCTCAGGAAGGGAGGTCGTTGGTTGTTAGACTTGAGTAATAGGAGTCAACAGAGCTAGCTCAGCGTGGCATTATTAGAGGTATGTTGATATGGGGTTTTCATGGGCAGAGCTAAGGCAATAACCCTAGATATCGGTTAGTCGGATTTGAGAAAGAGAAATTCAGCTGCAGGGAGGAGACAAAATAAAGGCTACCCTCAAGGCCTCTTCCATCTCAAGCTGCCAAGTTGCCCCATGACTCTGGGACTGTGGTGGGTCCAGGAAGTGGGAGTCAGCAACTCTGAGGCATAAAATCAGAAAGGCACTGAATGTTTGGATGGAGTGCCAGGTCCCAAAAAGAATGCCTCTTTGTCTATATGCCATCTATGCCAAAGCAAAACAAATTTATCACCCTCTCTTTGAAACTGCAGAGGAGAGTCTAAAAAGTTTAAGCAATAAAAAAGGGTAAATGGAAATTGATTGTTCAATATCATCATTACTAATTCAAGAAGTATAAAATGATATTGCTAATCTCTTTACTTGGTAAGCTAATTTTATTATTTTGTTTTACTAAACATAAATGTGTATCAGGGCTCAGTCCCTCAACCGTATTTTCCACCAACTTTTATGAGAGTGTCTCATGCCTTTCAAACAAACATTCCTGTAGTGGTTTTCAGGATTTCACTTTCATAGGGGAGGGTGGGTTAGAGCATTAATGGAACACTAACCATATGGTAGTGCATAAATGGTGGGGTTCAGGCATCAGATAATGAGGGGGATTTCAGGAATACTGGAGTACTCTATTTTATTTTACTTCATTGACGTATAGTTGATTCACGATGTCGTGTTAGTCTCAGGTGTACAGCACGATTCAGTTGTACCTACATATATATTTTTTCAAATTCTTTTCCTTTATAGGTTATTGGAAAATATTGAGTATAGTTCCCTGTGCTATACAGTAGTTCGGAGTTATCTTTTGATATCCCGTTACTGTTCCCATAAGACTTGATCAGCCTTGGCTGTATTTCATTGTCTTTAAAAAAACACAAACCATTTTTATATGTTGCTCTTTTTCTTCTTTAACTCCCTAGATGGATGGAAAAAACGATGGGTTGAATCTGAACACAGGCTGGATTATGGTAAATTTCAGCTCACGGCAGGAAAAATTTACAGAGATAAAGAATAGGGTAAAGGTAATTACTACAATTTAGGAACATACTAATTTACTGAGAAAGTTCTGACTTTTATACAACTGTTTTTATTTGTGATTACCAGTTCACTTCTCTTTCTTAGAATAAAAAGAAGTAGTAGAATGTGAAGAATGAAGTCTCCACAAAAATAATAATGTATTTGTTGAGTAACAGGTATTTTTTTTTTTTTTTTTTTTCTTTTTTTTCTTTTTGCGGTATGCGGGCCTCTCACTGTTGTGGCCTCTCCCGTTGCGGAGCACAGGCTCCGGACGCGCAGGCCCAGAGGCCATGGCTCACGGGCCCAGCCGCTCCGCGGCATATGGGATCCTCCCAGACCGGGGAACGAACCCGTATCCCCTGCATCGGCAGGCGGACTCTCAACCACTGCGCCACCAGGGAGGCCCGAGTAACAGGTATTTAAAAGTAAGTTCTTAGACACATTATCCCCATTAATCTTCCTAATAACTTCATGAGATGGTTACTATTATGTTCCCAATTTTTCAGGGGGCCTCAGAGAAGTTGAATAATTTGCCCAAGGCTATATTCACAGCTGGCAAGAGCTGGGGCTGAGACCTGATTCTAGGTCTGACTCCAGGACTGTGTTCATTACCCAGGACTATACTGCTTTCCCCAACCCTAGGATTTTTTAAATTTAACACTCTGCACTTGAAACAGGGGAAAGCACTATGTAACCCCCAAATACTGCTCTCCCCTGGAGCTGCTTGGTACAATAGAGAACTGAGCAGACAGACCTAGAGCTATGACTTGCTGACTGCATAATTTAGGCAAGACTTTTCATTTCTCTTAGCCTTGATATTAGATGGAGATAATAGTCATCATTTGCCATGTTCATTAGACAGGGCTGCTGTAAGAGCCAAATAATATTAGGAGAGAAGGAGGAGCTCTAGGCAATGGTTTTTTGTCTGAGAAAGCTTCTGTCCTATAAATAGAATCCATTGATTGTCCTCGGGAGTGATTTCCCATCTTCTTTCTCCTGGCTACTGTTATGGATCTCATTTTCATGTTTAGTAAAGAGGAGAATTACAAATTGGCTTGAACATTTAAAGCCTCATTTAAATCCACTCTGGAAAATTGTCTCCCAAGGAGAAGAGAACTAGAGGCTGTCTGAGTGACTCTTCTGAGGGCTCAGTCTGCACAGCCACCCACCTACTCTCAGTTTGTTTGTTTGTTTGTTTTTAAAATTAATTAATTTTTGGCTGCATTGGGTCTTCGTTGCTGCGCACGGGCTTTCTCTAGTTGCAGTGAGCGGGGGCTACTCTTCCTTGCGGTGCTCGGGCTTCTCGTTGCGGTGGCTTCTTTTGTTGCCGAGCGCTGGTCCTAGGCACACGGGCTTCACTAGTTGTGGCACATGGGCTCAGTAGTTGTGGCTCGCAGGCTCTAGAGCACAGGCTCAGTAGTTGTGGCACATGGGCTTAGTTGCTTCACGGCATGTGGGATCTTCCCAGACCAGGGCTTGAACCCGTGTCCCCTGCATTGGTAGATGGATTCTTAACCACGGCACCACCAGGGAAGTCCTCTACTCTCAGTTTGATTTCTTGGTTGTTGCTCCCCATACCTCATCCTACTCAGGTTCATTAGGTACCTCCTGGTTTTCTAAAAGGGTTCTGGGTTCAAACGAGGCTCCGGGGCGCGCATGTGTGTGTGGAGGGGAATCACATGGCTACACAGCTAAGTTTGGTAGAGTGGAAATTCAAGACTTGGTTTTCTACCTGTGGGTTCAGTGCTCTTTCCTTTGTGCCCACTCCTCCCTCCATGAAGTCTTCTCTGGCTACTCTAGCCTCCCTTGAGGTCTTTGGGGAAATAAGCATACTCTTTAAAATATAGACAGCTCCTAATGTAATATTAGACATGAAAGTGCTTAGAGCACAGAGCCTGGTGTGCAATAAATTCTCGAGAGACATCTGAATCAGCACCTGTGATCCTTCTGAGCAATTTAACACATATTTATTGAGCATTTCCTCTATGCCAGATCTTTTTTTTTTTTTTTGGCCGTGCCACGTGGCTTGTGGGATCTTAGTTCCCCGACCAGGGATCGAACCCAAGCCCTCGGCAGTGAAAGCACAGAGTCCTAACCACTGGACTGCCAGGGAATTCCCCTTAGATCTTTATATTAAAGAGGCCCCTGCTCTTCAGGAGCTTAAAAATTATTCAAAGAGACTGAAATAAACTTAATTGCAACATAATGTGACCCAACGAAGTACAAAGAGCTGTGGGATCATGAAGGAAGGATCCTCACCAAGCATGAATAATGATAGTCCCTTGCATTTTATACTGACAGTTTACAAAGTGCTTCTCACATCTCTTACCCATTTAACTTTCACGGGAACCCTCTGGGGTATGATTAATTACCCACATTTTGCTGATGAGGAAGCTAAGACTCAGAGAGTTAAAGTGACAGAGCCATAACCAGAAAGCTGGGCAGCAGCTTAAAATAATGAAAAGACCACTAGCCTGGAAGTCTGGACACTTGGCTTGTGTGTCTGTCACTTGTGACTATATGATCTTAGATAAGTAACTTTCCCTCTCTGGGGCTTGGTTTTGTCACCTGTAAAGTAATGTAGTTAGACTAGAAAGGCTCTAAGACCCCTTAGAGCTCCGATATTCTCTGGAGGAGGAGATAAAGTCTCGGGTTGGGGGCTCCGGAATTAGATAGACTGGTTGTGTGATTCTGGACAAGTGAAATAGCCTCAATGATTTCATGATAAAGTGGAGACATTAGTAGGGCCCACCTCATAGGGTTTTTATGAGGATTAAGGATAGTAATACACATGAATGAAACATATTGTCTGGTAAAGAGGAAGTGTTCAACAAATGTTAGCAACAATTATTACTTATTCTAAGAGTCTGTGCTGGGCCTCTTCCTACCACAGCAGTTGTGCACGGCAGAGCCTGATTCTGGCCACCCATGGGGTCTTAATAGAAACAGAGCTTGTTTTGTAAGGCTTCAGAATAGTATTTAAGTATCTCTTGAAAATCAGAGACAGTATTGTATAAGGGAAAGAAAGTATCAGTCAAACATGTCATAAAAATCCCAGTTTAGGGGACTTCCCAGGTGGTCCAGTGGCTAAGATTCCGTGGTCCCAGTGCAGGGGCCCTGGTTCGATACCTAGTCAGGGAACTAGATCCCACATGCTGCAACTAAGAGTTCGCCTGCCGCAACTAAAAGATCACACATGCCACAACTAAAGATCCCTTGTGCTGCAACGAAGATCTCACATGAGGAAACGAAGATCCCCTGTGCCATGACAAAGACCCAGTACAGCCAAATATATAAATAAATAAATAATATTAAAAAAAAAATAAAGTGGGTGCATTTAAAAGAAAATCCCAGTTTAGTTCCTTACTAGCCTTGTGGCCCTAGGCAGGTCACTTCACCTCCCCGTGACTCAGACTCCTAATTTGTAAAAGTGAAGATAGTACCAATTTTGCAGGGTTGCTCTGAGGCTTGAATAAGATAATGTGTGTAAAGCATCCAGGACATAACCTGGCATGCAGTAGGTGAGTAAGAAAGTAGCAGAGATTGGTGAGACCAAGTGCTAGGTTTCTCTGGCTGCTCTTAGGGTATTTAAATCTAAAGATTCTGTGCTCTCTGCTCTCAGGTCTCCAGACCAGTGAAGATGCCAAGTTTTATGCCCTCCCCACCAGGTTCAAGCCATTCAGCAATGAGAACGAGAACTTGGTGGTTCAGTTTTCAGTAAAACACAAGCAAGGCATCCATTGCGGTGGTGGGTTCGTGAAACTCTTTCTTGACACCCTGAACCATGAGGATATGCATTCAGAATCCGAGTATTACATCATGTTTTGTAAGCTCTCTGACAGCAGTCGCTGTCAGCCCTGTGAGGTCTTAATGAGAGCCACTGTAGTTGTAGAAAAGGTTCAGATGGAAATTTATTTATGTTTAATTTATTGTATTGAAGTATAGTTGATTTACCACGTGTTAATTTCTGTTGTACAGCAAAATGATTGTTATATATATACAGTTTTTATACACACATACACATACAAACATACACATTCTTTGGAACAGGAAATTTCTAATGTGATAGCTCCACCTCGCTCTGTGGTAAGACTCTTAGAAGACCTGAGAAAAGCAACTCTAAACCTAAATGTTAATATAGAGGTGAAGAGTCACATGGTATTAACAAGGCTACGGTACAGAGAGACACTTTCCATTTCTAAGAAAAAGAGAAAGGGATAAGAAACTGTGTAGATACCCTCAAATGTACCTATTACAATAAGGCTTTGTGCTCTGAAGGAGGTTCCTGCCCTCAGGGAGAGAAAGGCACAGAAGGTTAGGGAAATCACCTTTATCCAACATCTGTAGTGCATCCAGTGTTGCACCTGTAACCTCAGTATACTGGCCCTCCTTGGAGCAGTCCAGCTCTTACTTAGCTCAGTTTCAACGTGGTTGATATTTAAAAAACCAAGAAACAACAGCAACTAATCCAACTCCCAAATCATCGGTGAAGAATGTGGATTTTACTGAAGGTTTTTGCACAAATTCAGAGGAAAGGGTTAAACTACACATCATAAACCAACATTTCCTTAAAATTCTCTCTAGATATTTTTTCTTTTCCCAGGGAGCTCCAGGTCTCTCTCTTGCCCTTGCCAAAATCCTCCTCTTCAGCTGCTTCATCCTTTTTCTGTCTGAATCCCTTCTCCCTCAACTCTCTTTCTTATCTTTCAATCTCTTTCTTATTTTTCAATCCCTTTCTTAGGTAGACCAATAAAGCACTATGGGGGTCTAAAACATGAGTCTGCCCATCTCTATTTTTTTCAGATTCTACCCTTCTCACAAGGTGCTTATATTGTAATGTACATGGTGGTTGTAGAAAGGAAATTGGAAATAGGTTTTTTTAATGTGACTTTTTTCCTTTTCAAATGAATATTATTTATTTGATGCTCAAACAACCCAACAAGTTTGGGCTATTATCATCTCTATTTTACAGATGAGAAAACAAAGGCAAGAAATTTGCCCAAGATGAGTAAGTCGGAAGTCAGATTTTGAACCCAGTCTGTCTGGCTGTAAAGCCTGGGCTTCTTCTACTCTACCCTTTTGCCTTCTGCTTGGTGTGGACACAGGCATATGAATCATTTTTTAAAAGGCAGAATGAAGACATACTTTTAAAAAGGTATTGATGAGGAGTTATGAGATCACAAAAGATGGCATGTCCACCTGGGAGCTTTTTGGAGAAGGTATTAATTATTCTTTGAAGAATGAGTTAGATTTTAACAAGCAGAAAAGGAGATAGAGTAAATGTAATTTGGGCATAGGAAACAGTGTGTACAAAAGCTCAGAGACATGAAATTCAAATGCAAGTAGAAAAACGATGTGACCAGTGTGGCTAGAGCACAATGAGTGTGTGTGTGTGTATGTGTGTGTGTGTGTGTGTGTGTGGTGCACACAGGCACATGTTTAGGATAGTCAGAGAGCAATAGCATGGGAAATTAGGTAGAAAAACTAGGTTAAAACCTATTCTTGGTGGGACCTTCCTGGTGGCACGGTGGTTAAGAATCCACCGGCCAATGCAGGGGACACAGGTTTGAGCCCCTGTCTGGGAAGATCCCTCATGCCTCAGAACAACTAAGCCCGTGCGCCACAACTACTGAGCCTGCGCTCTAGAGCCAGCGAGCCACAACTACTGAGCCCATGTGCCACAACTACTGAAGCCCATGTGCCTAGAACCCGTGGTCTGCAACAAGAGAAGCCACCACAGTGAGAAGCCCGCGCACTGCAACGAAGAGTAGCCCCCCGTCGCTGCAATTAGAGAAAGCCCACGCGCAACAATGAAGACCCAATGCAGCCAAAAATAAATAAATAAATAAATTTATATTTAAAAAAAAAACCCTATTCTTGGGCCTTTGCCAGGTTAAGCTCTCTGGACTCACAAATCAACAGTTTCCTCTAAAGTTTTCACAAAGCAGGAAGAGCTTCAGGCTCTGTTTCTAGTTAGGCTTGGGTTTAAAGCCCAGCAATGCTACTTATTAGCTGTTTGACCTTGTGCAAGTTGCTTAACTTTTCTGGGCCACAATTTTCCCAACTAAAAGTGGAGATAGTAATACCTCCTTGTGAGAATTAAATGACGTGGTATTAAGTGCCTGGCACAGGAGGGGCTTCCAGTTGGGTTTGGTCAATGGAAACCTGGCAGAAGATCACAGGGAGGGAGGGGAGTTGTGTCCCTTGGCTGAAAGTCACAGCTTATCTCCTGGCTGCCCTCTCTACTGAACTCCTTTTTTTCCTGGGCTTTGGTAACTGCCCCTTCTCCTAGCCCCTTCAAGCTCAGGGATGGGAATAGCCTGGAGCATAGCATTATTCCTTATATTTTCTCAATGTCCTGCCCCCACCATTTACAATAGTCCCTTTACGCAGGTTCGATCCCTCATTGGGGAACTAAGATCTCGAATGCCGCATGGTGTCCAAAAACAAAAACAAACAAAGAACAAAAACAGAAAAAACCCGAAACAAAACAAAGAATTAAAATAGTCCCTTTATTAAATTCTCCTCAAATAATCCTAAATTTGTGTGTGCGATCTCTTTCCTGCTATGTCTGTATTAGCCACAAAACAGGCAAACTGCCTAAAAGTGATGTAAATTCATGTATTGGGATTTAATTTCCAGGCCCTGACATCTGTGGCTTTGGCAACAACAAAGTACAAGTCATCTCTCGTTATCAAGGGAAATACCATGAGAACAGCAAGACCATCAAGCACAGGGTGAGTGTGTGGGCTGGTCTTCAGCCTAGGGGGAAGGATAATAATTTTGCATTTGTTACCTCATTTAATCCTTACAACACCCCTATAAATTAAGTACTAGCATCTCCATTGTGCAGATTAGAAAATAGACCCAGAGAAGTGCTGTAAATTACAGGATTTCACATAGAAGCAATTGATCTGAAAGCCTAGGAAGTCATGTAAGCTTATCTCTTGGAACAATGTTTACCATGGCCCACTTCCCCACTGCTAGATATTGGAAGAGACGGGGGAGATGGGGAGTGCTGGACTTAGAAATGGGTGGTGAGTTTACCTTAGTAACATCAGGGTTAGAGAGATCTAGGTTGGCTGGAGGATAATAGCTTGATTTCATCAGCCACTCAACAGGAAATCACTGAATGCCATCTCTGTGCTGGGCCTTGGGCTGGGCATAGAGTGAGCCAGGCATGGCCTCTAATCTCACAGAACTCAGAGTCCAGTAAAGGTAAGAGTCAAGCAAAGGAGAATGACTACTTAGTCTGATTGGGGTCTGTGAGAGCACAGAGGAGGCCCCCTACCCAACCTGGTGCCTTAGGAAATGCTTCAGAGTAGCACAGAGAAGGTTTCTACTATGCTGAGTTTTGAATGATGAGCATGAATTGGTCTTGTAAAGGAAGGTGACAATTTCAGGGAGGACTGAGCTACTAGAAGAGGTAATCACATGAGAAAAGTCAAGGAGACTTGAGAAAGAGTAGCACTGCAAGAAGTCTGGCACAAGTAGAGCACAGGAGAGAGGCAGAGACTGAGTCTAGAGAAGCCCCTAGGTCCTGAGTCATGGGAGAACTTGTGTTTGGGGCAAAGTCCTTCCCTAGCAGGACTGTGCATACAGGGACTCCCTGGGATCCTGCTCAGGGTAGACATTGTGCTGGGACCTGCAGATACAACAGATGAGTCAGAAATGATCCCTGCAGTTGAGAAGCTCAGAGTCTAGTGGGACAGACAGAAAAACAGACAAGGTCAAAGAATGACCAGAGCTGTGATGAAGGGAAGGTTGGGAACTAGGTGAGACCAGAGGAGTTTGTACTCAGGAGAATGAGACCCAAAGTCTCTTTTGGGTTAACCAGAGAAATGGGATGAGGGATGTGGTAAAGTGTGTTTGTGACTATGTGGGAGGTGGCATTCAGGAACTGAGGGTCTGTTTTAGATGGTGCATTTAATGCTTGAGGTCCAACAGGGGACTGAAATATTCCTCGTTCCCTTTCTAGATCAATAAAGACACTCACCTCACCTGTACACTCTGATTATTCGCCCCAATGCTACTTATGAGGTCAAAATTAACAACCAGCAAGTAGCAGCTGGGGACCTGGAGGACGACTGTGACTTCTTGCCTCCCAGGAAGATAAAAGACCCCTATGCCCGGAAACCAAGGTAATGGGATGAACACGTACAAATAGAGGATTCTGAAGATAAGAAACCTGAGGTGAGGTGTTTCGCTGGGAAGCAGGAGGGGATCTTAGCTCTGGGGATGGGCAAAGGAAGCTAGGAACAATGGAGCAGAAACGGGGAGCATCTTTCCCTCAAGGAGGTGTCCAGCTAAATATTGGTATCCAGAGAGACATGGAGGGAAGAGGGAGGCACCTCACGTTTATTGAGGATTTACTGCCCCTGCTAGCAGCCTCTATGAGGACAAGGAAAGTGATGCTTAAAAAATGAAGTGACTTGCCCAGGCACACATACATTAGAACCAACATTTGAACCTGGATCTCTTTGATTCCAAAGTTATTGATATGGGAAACATGTGGAATATACTCACTGATTCATTATCATTCACTGGAAAGCTGTACTGGATACAGCTATGAATAGAACAATCCAGGGACTGAGAATCCTCCTGGGACTCAGAATCTAGTGAGGGATACAGACAAGTACGTAGATGCAGGTCACACTGTGTAATTAATGGTGAGAGTCAGGGAAGCCAAATCCTGTGGGAGCCCCAAACAGGCTCCTAACTCAGGCTGAGTTGGGGTGCAGGTGGTGTTCTGGGAAGGAAGAGGCATGCTTCAGTGATTTGGTTAACCTAGGGATTGGAAACATAGACTTTGGGGTCAGACAGATATGGTTTGTATCTGAGCTCCACCCTTTACTAACTGGGAAACCCCACCTATAAGCAGTTAGGCCTTGGGCAAGGAATATAACTGCTGTGAAATTTCACAAACAGGGATTATTATAATACCTATATGTGAAGGTTGTTGTAACAATTAAATGAGCTAATATACATAATTTAATGCCTGGTACATAATAAGTTCTTAATACATGGCATTTATGTGTTAATCATGTACTGAATTTCAAACAGTAAATTCATTACAGCAAGGGAAATTGAGTTGGAGGAAAAATATTCCAGACCCGGAGAACAGCAGGAGTGAAGGCACATCAGTTAAGTGGAAAGTAACATGGTTATGTAAAGAACTGAAAGCAGCCGTTTAGTATTTTAGGAGCATAAAGTTCAAGGTGGAGAGTGATGGAAGATGAGTTGGAATGGTCTGTTGGAGCCAGGTAATGGAGGGCCTCACTTGCTGGGCTGCTGCTCCTGAGGTCAGAGCAGATTCACCCTCATGCAGAGGAGACGCTCAGGGTTCAGCAAAGAGCAGCATGGCACCCAGCAACTGGAATCCATTCCTTAAGGAGAGGCCTGTAGAGAGGTGGGCGGTGGCCCAGCCATGTGTAGGGAGATTCAGTGGGCTCCAAACCCAGAGGGAGGGAGGTGTAGTCAGGGAATTAAGGCAGATGATCAAGCAGTGTCTGGATCTTCAGCACCCTGGGAGAATTAGGGACTAGTTTACTTCCAGACCCAGCAGGCAGGCTCAGGGCAGCAAGACAAACCATAGACTCTCCCTCCTGGTGTGGACCATGCACCTGATGTAGTCGGGGCTGGATCAAGGCCTGAGGGAGAGGGGAGAGGCTGCAGGCCTCTATGCTCCCTGTTGAGTAGACCCGGAGAAGGTGGAGACGACTTAGATAGGCTGAGCTCTATCAAGTCTATAGCCCCCAGGAGAGGGTGCTGACTGTTAATGTCTCAGGAACCACAAAACAGCTGAGGCATCCCAGGAACTAGGGAACTTCATGCTACTGAATGACTGTGAGTCTAGTGGGCTTGGCAGCAAAGCCTTTAGTAAGTCTGGGAAGTGGTCAGCACCAAGGTGAACTGCCAGGTAGATAGAGCAAAACTTTGGAGGCTCCAGAGCAGAAGAAATATGAACGTTAGGACAGGCCATGACTTGGAGCTCTGTCTTAGGGAATAGAAGGAACCTGGGGTACAAGGGAGTACTGATACAGATCTGGGAGCATGCTGGGGTACAAGGCAGGTCACTAAGAGAGGCCTTCAGGAAGAGGGACTCAGGCTAGAAGACTTGTTCTAATAGTCAGGGCATATAACTGGGGAAGGGAGAGGGCCAGGATAAGGGAAATTCCCATCTTATTTGAGCTTAAAGTAGTCAAGGTCAGAAGGATAGAGAATATGAGGAGGCACTGGAGTTGCTTAAAGGCTTTTTCTCTGCTGTATGTTTTGGATTTGTTTGCAGAGTCCTGAGCTGGGCTTTCACATGGGTGAGGACAGGAGAGCGGCAGGGGTAGGGCGCCAGGTCCAACCCTACTGTACTCTGTACCCCAGTTTCATTCCGGCCCACCCATCTGCCCTCATGGAGGAACATTTTGTTTTAGGACTAGGAAGACTTCGAATACATCCCAGACCTGGAAGCCAAGAAGCCAGACGACTGGAATGAGGCAATGAATGGGGAGTGGGAAGGGCCCCTGACACCAAACCTGAAGTATAAGGTGAGGGGGTCTCTCCTGCCAATCGGTATGAGAAATAAGAGAGAAGAGATGTAAATTTTAATCTACAGAACAGAAACTCTGAGATCCTGTGGTCATCTTCCTCCTTTCCCCTTCTCCATAAGACTGTAGCCTCATTTGGGCCGTGTTCTCAGGGCTGTGCCTATCTGGGAGAAGGTGGTCTGGTCAAGGTTGATGCTGGGAGGCGGAGGTCCAGGGAGCCCTAGGCAAGGGATTTGTCCGGAGTGGTGGAAATCAGTCAAAGGAACATGATCAAAACAGGAAATGGGTCTGGGGTCAGGAACCGGAAGTCTCAGAAGTGGTCCAGAAAGGGGAAGGGTAGGACATGAATGAGCCAAACATGTTGGGGGAAGGTGGGGGAACTTCTTTTTAAGGGCTAAGTCCTGACCTCATGTCAGAAATGAGAGGGAACTAAAGGAATTGACTATCAAATGCTCCAGAGATAATACTGACTGAAACAAACATTGTTTTATTTGGTCACAGTTTCCTATACTGCACACCAGGAAGAGAATGGCCCCAAGTCCAGAGTCCTTAGATGGTGGTTCCCTGTGAAGCTACGTTTTCTTAACATCATGAACAAACTTATGCAGAGAGCTGGGACCAGGCTCAGAATGGGTCTCTGCTACCTTGTTCATATCCCTCTGGGTAGAAAGGGGAACCTGGGGGCTTCCCTGGTGGCGCAGTGGTTGAGAATCTGCCTGCTAATGCAGGGGACACGGGTTTGCGCCCTGGTGTGGGAGGATCCCACATGCCGCGGAGCGGCTGGGCCCGTGAGCCACAACTACTGAGCCTGCGCGTCTGGAGCCTGTTCTCCACAACATGAGAGGCTGCGATAGTGAGAGGCCCGCGCACTGCGATGAAGAGTGGCCCCCGCTTGCCACAATTAGAGAAAGCCCTCGCACAGAAATGAAGACCCAACACAGCAAAAATAAATAAATTAATTAATAAACTCCTACCCCCAACATCTTTAAAAAAAAAAAATGAAAGGGGAACCTGGAAGAGTCTTGTGCATTAGCTCAAAGCAAGGGAGAGAAGCTCAAGGAATCCTGCTCTGAATCCCTATGCCTAATTGATTAATCTTTCTGATTGCATGAGAAGAATGGAAAAATACTAATGCCATGTTCACTCTTTGGTGCTTTGCTTAGGGACAATGTAAACCTCGGATCATTCACAATCTCAGTTACCAGGGGGAGTGGATTCATCCAGAAATAGACAACGCTGAATATAAACCCGACCCAACCATTTGTCACTATTATAACATTAGTGTCCTTGGCCTGGACCTTTGGTGGGTAAATCTCTCTGGGCTCAGAGCCAGGGAAGAACAGTCCCTCTAAAGGTTCCACAAAGTAGAAAGAGCTCCAGGCTGGAAATTACAAAACTTGAGTGAGTCTTGACCTTTCTAAACCTCAAACTGTTCCTCTTTAAAATGGGATTAATTATATTCATCCTAATAATTATAATAGCTAAAATTTATTTAGTCTCTACCATGTACCAAGCACTATTTCAAAGACTTTGTAAATGCCATTTAACTCTCACTATGAAATCTCCTACTTCTAAATGTGAAAACTGACATTCAGCAAAGTTAGCTAACTTGCCTGAAGACACATCTGGTAAGCAGAAGAGCTGGAATTTGAATGCAGGCCTTTCTGAGGCTAGATTCAGTGTTCCAATACTTTATACTGCTAGGCTGGTCCTATGTGAATCTTGGGGCAGTTCTGGAAATAAAAGGGAATCAGAGATGTGGTAAAACTTTGAAATATTAAAATCCCCAGATAGATGTTGGGACTGACTGTCCCAGCCATGGTGACAAATCCTGACCTAGCCTCCCTCTTCTCTGCCAGTTACCTTTCCTGGCTCTGATTTGAAGGAGGAGAGGAGGGCTCAGATACTCAGGCCTTCACAGAGTTGTTTTCTTCCAATGAGACCTGATGTTGAAAATGCGAGGATTCTTTCCCAACTCAGGAGAAAGAGAGCACTTCAAGTGCCTGCCCCAGAGTGAAAGCTTTAGCCCAGGAGGCCTCTTGGAAACTGCAACCTATCAATACATAGTCTTGGAATTCCCTTGGAGAGGAAGGGAAAGTGAGCATTAATATCCCTTATTATTACCCTGTATTATGTTTGAGAGAATTGAGAATCAGAAATGTCACATGATGTGCCCAAGAGCACACAGCTAGTGCATGGGAGAGACAGGATTCAAAGGTCTGTCAGCCCGTAAAGTCCTTGTTTATTGATTACACCCACCATACAATAGAGCCTCTAGAAACTGCAGCCACTTGTTCTTGGGTGTATCCTGGAATGTTCTACAGCCAGTGAAATCTCTGTCTCTGACCAGTGATTTCTACAGTTCAAGGCTGCTAAAGGTCTCTTGAACAGACACCCCCAATTTGAAGCTTTCTTGGTTTATTTATTTATTTTGACTTTCTTGTTTTCCTGACTCAGTGAGGCCAGCACACAAGTGTAAGGAGATGATGTATGTAAATTACCATGTGCATAGTAGGGGTTCAGGAGAGAAGGAAGAAGAGAGACATATGTCCTTCTTTTGTTCCTTTTTTATCTGAAGAATGTGGATACAGTTTGTACAAATTCCCATTGTTATCTCTTTTTTTTTCAGTTCTCCCTTTTAAATAAATAATAGGAACTTTCTACATCTTGAAAAAATATGTGGTCACATTAATATGCCTAATCTGATTGTTTCCTTAAAGTGCATTGGGTTTTTTTTTCCACTGAAAACATTAAGGCACACACTTTAAACAGTTTCTTTGTTCATTTAAAAATTGACACTAATTGCTCTGAGTTCTATCTTCCTCCTCAAGTAGGCAAAACTTTCTATTTGAGAATTTAAACCATGCTGAAGGAGTGTTTCTCAAACTTTAACATGCGTATGAATCACTCAGATCTTAATAAAATGCAGATTCTGATCCAGCAGGTCTGGGACAAATCCTGAGAGACTACATTTCTGAAACTCCAGCATTATCTCTTTTTTTTTTTGTCTTGTGATACAGTTCTGCACAGTGCTGACATCACCCTTGCAGGCATCCTTTCCTTTTAAGTTCTAGTTGGGTCTGGCACTCCCAAGTCCTACTCCACCCTACTCACTCAGCCAGACCAACACATCCAGTTTATCACAGGGTCCCTGCACCTCACTGGAAAAGCCTAGCGACTCTCAGCATGGAGATGGGCCGGAATTCTCTCACCTGCCCTGCGCCAACCCGGGGTTCCAGATGCTCTGTGAGTCCATCGCCCTCTGCATCAGGTCCTAGCCTAGTAAGCTGCTTAATCTTCCTGCTTAGTCCCTGACCCATCCTGTTCTCTGTTCCTACACTCCCATACACTGTCCCTTTTCTTTTCTTTCCTTTTTTCTTCCTTAGGCAGAAGATACGGCATTCTTTCATCAGGACAGAGACTAGGAGGAGATGGCAGTGAACAAGAAAATTCTTTCTCTTAGCTTTGGGACTCCTCATGATCTTTGAAGGAGTAGTGACAAAAAATGCAATGAATATAGCCTAACAGCCATAATGCAAAGCACATTGACATTCCTTAGGTCATATGGTCTGTGTCACAGCCCTGTGGGGCTGGAGGGTAGGGCTTATCATCTCCGTTTTACTGACCAGGAAGTGGAGGGCTTAGAGAGGCGACTTGACTTGTCAAGATCCCATAGCTAGTAAGTGCTCAAACATAGGTTTGGCACTCTTTCCATTTTATGATTCAAGTGGGACATCACAGGAAACCAGGTAACTTTCAGTGAATTAACTTTTTAGGCTTTACAGTCTCACAAAGCTCTTTCTCACATATTCTTTTCTCCTGAGAACTGTATGAAGAAAGCAGGGAAATTACATTTTCTTCCATTTTCCAGATAAAAACATGGAGGCACAGAAGAGATATGAGTAAACCAAGGTCCCTCCACTAATTAGCTGTAGGAAGCAGGACTGGCCCTCATGTCCTGATTCTCAGTTGGAGGCAGAGCCAGGAGTTTAGTGTAGGGGGGATGGGGGTAAGTGAGCACCAAAGAGAACAGGGGAGATTGGAAACATTTCTTGTGTGAGTAGAAAAAATGGAAGAGCCAAAAACCGAGCAGTTTCGTAACCAAGACTGCTGACAGCTCAAAAAGAAAAATAATAATAATAATAATAAATAAATCCCAACTCACAAAAAGAAAAAAAAATCCCAAAGAAAAAAATCGTAAAGTTGCATAAGGAATTATTAAAACCAATTTTTTAAATGGCTCAGAGGAAATTAACGATCTTTATTCAAAGTGGCTATTTTGTCATTTATTTTTCTGCTGAAGGCAGGGTTGGGGGGATGATGTAAGCCAAATAAAAGTCTTCCTTATTGAAAAAAAGCAAAACAAAACAAAACTTTTTTCAAACCCTAGAGGAAGGACACATGATAACTCATGCTGCAAACTTTCTCGTTGTCACACAACGGCTCTTACACAATTAACTTGCTGATTTATTTAACATATAATGCTAAAGCAAAAAAATCCAGAATGACTCTCCTTTTGTTTCTTTTGAAACATATCCAGATACTGAAAAGTTATGATAATAACTATCACCATTTATCGAATGACTATTATCTGCTAGACACTGTGCTTTACATATATTATTTCTAATGCTCATGACAACACTTCAAGGGAGTTACTTTTAATACTTCACTTATGAGGGAATAGGCTCAGAGGAGTTGAGTAACTTCCCCAAAGTCACACAGCTAGTATGTTGTTGAGCTGGGCTGTCTGACTCCATGACTGCTGCTCTTTCTATTTTGTTCCTTTATCATTAATAAACACTGAAATTATTATATACCATTGACTTGATTCATCTTTTTCTTTAATTGTACATCTTGAATATGTTATTTTTTAAAAATAGAGAAATATGGTAGAGAATCTTAAATTGTGCTTGCACTTCTTTTTAAACCTTTTCTTTTCCCCATATTCTTTTAGTTTTTCTGATTATATTGAGGAGAGAACCTTAAAAAGGACATCTATAAGTGGCAGCAGAGACTGTCAATCTGAGCTGGGGCAAGAGCCACTGGACAGAAGTTTGGAGCCTAGCAGAATGATGAAAATTTCTTCACAACCCTCTGAAAGAGTGGTCACAGGCTTGGAGAACACAGAACCTTGGGAAACAGTAAAGTAACTTCTTTCTAGAGCAGATCAGCTAAGGTGGTACAGCATTCTGGACCCTCTGTGCTCTTAATCATCTTTGTATCCCCTCACTCCACCTCAGTTATTGATTAAAATCTCTGGGTTTGCGGCCTAGGAATCTGCATTTAGCAAAGCTTCCAGGTGATTTTTAAAAGTCTTTTGACCTAGTTCTAATAATCCCATTGTTTCCATTTCAACAGGTGAAATCAGGCTGCATCTTTGACAATTTCCTTCTTACAAATGATCAAGAGTTTGCAGAAGAGGCTGGAAATAAGAGCTGGGGAATAAGAAAAGTAAGATTTTCCCTCATTTGGATTTCCAGGTGTCTGACTCCTCAGTTGTGCACTGTTCTCTGCATTTAAAAAATCAGTCTCACAGTCATTGTCTCATTTGCTGGTTACATGGCCCTGAGAGGCAGGGTAAAGAACTTGTATTCATTGGACATCTACAACCTTGTACTTGACTCTATGAACACTTTCCAAAAGTCTTCCCACTTAGCCCTTAAAACAACCCAGCAAGACAGGTATTGTTATTCCCGTTTTTCAGATGTAGGAATTGAGATTCATAGAGTATATATAAACTGTGTAAGGTCACATGCAGCCTTTAACTTGTTGAGTTAGAATGCACTCTCCTTCTGTGTCACACTCCCTGCTCACAGTGTGGTGATCTAGAAGGGAGCCACTGAACCCATTTGTGATGGATGACTTGGAGAAAGAAGCAAGATGTTAGTGCTGTTTACCAGCTTCCCTGCTCTCCTAGAACTATTTTACGGGTGGAGTGATACTTAGGACAATGGCTTCTTCTTGGTGCCACCCTTCATCCAGACTTCCTGGTTCTGCAGGAAGGGCCATTCAAGCAGGTTTGTGGCCAATGATTGATTACCCAAAAGGCAGACGAGGCTCATGGTTAGAGCAGCAGCAAAGCACAGGCATTAAAAGAAATTTATTTTTATTTTTGGCTGTGTTGAGTCTTCGTTGCTGTGTGTGGGCTTTCTGTAGTTGTGGCAAGTGGGGGTTACTCTTCATTGTGGTGCTCGGGCTTCTCATTGTGGTGGCTTCTCTTGTTGAGGAGCACGGGCTCTAGGCGTGTGGGTTTCAGTAGTTGTGGCATGTGGGCTCAGTAGTTGTGGCTCGTGGGCTCTAGAGCACAGGCTCAGTAGTTGTGGCACACAGGCTTAGTTGCTCCGTGGCATGTGGGATCTTCCCAGACCAGGGCTCGAACCCATGTCCCCTGCATTGGTAGGTGGATTCTTAACCACTGCTCCACCAGGGAAGTCCCAAAAAAGAAATTTTTGAGAGAACTTTGATACTTAGCATTTTCAAAGAAGCATTGACACAGTCATCATGGAAAAAATAAAAATTAGACTTTGACACTTCTTAGTCTGGTTTTGTTTTGTTTTTACTTTGAGGTTGTCATCTAATACTGTTTTTTTAAATAAATTATTTTATTTTATTTTATTTATTTTTGTCTGTGTTGGGTCTTCATTGCTGCGCTTGGGCTTTCTCTAGTTGCGGCGAGCGGGGGCTGCTCTTCGTTGTGGTGTGCGTGCTTCTCACTGCGGTGGCTTCTCTTGTTGTGGAGCACAGGCTCTAGGCACGCGGGCTTCAATAGTTGTGGCACATGGGCTCAGTAGTTGTGGCTCGTGGGCTCTAGAGTTCAGGCTCCGTAGCTATGGTGTGCAGGCTTAGTTGCTCCGCATCATGTGGGATCTTCCTGGACCAGGGATCGAACCCATGTTCCCTACATTTGCAGGCGGATTCTTAACCTCTGTGCCACCAGGGAGGTCCTCTAATATTGTTTTATTGAGGAAGTATTACATATTGGTCAAGAGCATGAGTTTTAGAGCTAGATTGCTTAGGTTCAAATCCAGGCTCCATTACTTACTAGCTGTACAACATTGGTCAAGTTGTTTAACCTCTCTGATCTTCAGTCTCCTCATCTATAAATTGGGAATGATGATAGCAATTATCTTTATTATTAACTTATATATTCACTTGGCAAATATTTGTTGAGTGCTTGTTCAAAGCACTGTTGTAGTTGTTGGAGATATACCAGTGAAATAAAACAGAGAAGTTTCTGCCCTCATGAGGCTTACATTCAGTCAGGGGAGCCCAACAAGAAACATATAAAGAAGTAAATATATATGCATGAGATGGTGAGATAAACTACAGAGAACAATAAAGCAATAGAGAGGGCTGTCATCATGGGGGTTTTGCTTTTTGGTCAGGAGAGGCTTTGTTGAGTAAGCAACATTTAAGAGACTTGTAGGAAGTAAGGAGCAAACCATGCAGATGTTTGGGAAGAAGAGCCTTCTGGTGGAGAGAACAGCAAATGCAAAGTCCCTGAAGTAGAAGCATAACTTGCTTGTCTAAGAAAGAGTAAGAAGTACAGTGTGACTAGAGCTGAGTGAGAAAGAATGAGAGTAGTTGGGGCCATTTCCCTGAGTAAAATGGGGAGCCATTGGAGCCATTTTTAGCAAAGGAGTGATATGAACTGGCTCATAGGTTAAGATGTTACTCTGGCTGCTGCGTTGCAAAAGTCTATAGGAATAAAAAAGGACTATAGGGGAACAAACACAGAAGCGAGTGGTAGTGCTGGAGGTAGAGGAATGTTCAGATTCTAGATCCATTTTGAAGGCTAAACTCACAAGAGTGATGAATTAGATACAAAATATGAGTTGGAGTAAAGAGGGTTGGCTCCAAGGTTTTTGACCCCAATGACCAGAAGGATGGAGTTATTGAGGATGAGCTTTGGGGCACCCCAATATTTAGAGATCAGGGAGATAAAGTGGAACCAGCAAACAAAACAGAAAGGGTAGCCGGTGAAGTAGGAAGAGAACCAGGACATTATCCTGTAGGCCAAGTGAAGCAAGTATTTTAAGGGGGAAAGGAGTGATCAATTGTATTGAATGATCAAGGAAGATGAGTACTGAGAATGGACCACTGCATTTAATAACATGGGGTTCATTGGTGACTCTGACAAGAGCAGTTTCAGTAAGAGGTATAGGGGGAAAAAATGGGTCCAAGAAAGAATGGAAGGAGAAAAACTAGAGACAGCAAGTATAAGCTAGTCTTTTGTGAAGTTTTGCTGTAATAAGTGTAGAGAGAATAGGGTGGTAGGTAAAGGGAAACGTTGGTCAAGATTTTTTTTTTATATACAGTAGATCTTCCTGCCTGCTTGTATGTTAATGGGAATGATACAATAAAGAGCAAAAACAATATAGGAGAGAAAGAGGAGAATTTCTAGAATTCTTAAGAATTTTTTTTTTTAAGAATATGAGAGTGGATGATGTCTAGTGCCCAAGAAGATGGGTTGGCTTTCCATAGGAATATGGATATTTTATCCATAATCACAGGAATAAAGAATGACTATATAAGAATAAATACAGGCAGATGGGTAGATCTGGTGGTGGGAGTATATGTAGTTGTATTCTCTGGGAAGCAGACACCAAGATGGTGTTAGAAATGTAGGCGATTTATTGGGAATAATGCCTGGGAAAGATGAAGGGTAGAGGGTGCATGAATAGGCACCTGTGAAAGGAGAGAGGAAAAGGAGAATTGGGTAGGAATTATAGTCAAGTGCAGTGCAGCTCTGAGAAAGTCTTGCTAGCCCAACATTGCTCCAGGGGAAAAGGAGGAGAGTGAACCAACCACAGAAATATAGTAGGCTCATCAGTTAGCATTAAGGGCTCACTTGAGTTTAGTTTTTTGTTTTGTTTTTTTTAATTGTCAAATGTCTTGGCATTAAAAAAATTTTTTTATATTGGACTATAGTTAATTTTTGAGTTTAGTTTTAATGAGTTTAAAATGAGAACAATCTGTTTTTACTATTTTCTCTCGCCATTTTCTCTGCTTAGGTGCAGGCCTGGCAAGTTGGATTTGACCAGATTTGAAGATTTGCCCAACTAAAGGAGGGAAGGGCAAAGGAGTTGAGGATGTTTGCAAGAGAGTAATCACATAAAAATAAAGAAAGCCAGAAAGGGAAGATATGAGTTGGTTGAGGTCTAATGAAAAGGAAATGGTTTAGCAAGTTGTTATAGGTCCCGGTGAGCTTGAGGAGTTGGTAGAGGTGGTCTCTTGTTGCCTTTGGCAAGAACTGTTTTGGTAAGGATCCGAGGCTGGGAACAGATCAGTGAGTAGAGCAGCGAGAGGGAAGTGAAGAAATAGAGACGTTAACTGTAGCCAGTGCTTTCCAGGCATAAGAAAATGAAGGCCTGATTGAAAGAGAGAATGTGGGAATAATGTGGGGAACACAGCAAGATGTCAAGCACTTGCTCCCACTAGGATTGTCGAAGGCCCTATCCTACTGGGCATGCAGGTTCTCAATCTAGCTTTGTCCCCCAGGTCTGGGTAGAAGACCACCAGATTCTCTAGGTGAGGATTAAAGCCCTAGAGGAGTTTAGACTGTGTCTTTTTTTTTTTTTTTAATTCTTGGCTGCATTCGTTCTTCGTTGCTGCACGCGGGCTTTCTCTAGCTGCGGCGAGTGGGGGCTACCTTCATTGTGGTGCGCAGGCGTCTCATTGCAGTGCCTCTTCTCTTGTTGCAAAGCATAGGGTCCAGGCACGTGGGCTTCAGTAGTTGTGGCACAAGGGCTCAGTAGTTGTGGCTCGTGGGCTCTAAAGCGCAGGCTCAGTAGTTGTGGCGCACAGACTTAGTTGCTCCACGGCATGTGGGATCTTCCCGGACTAGGGCTCGAACCCATGTCCCCTGCATTGGCAGGCGGATTCTTAACCACTGTGTCACCAGGGAAGTCCCAAGGACTATGTCCTTTCTTTAAGGCCCCTCTGAGTAGTATAATTTATGAAGACGGCTCTAAGGATCAAATTCTAGCACCTGGATGAACACATTAGAGAACTCAGAAGTCCCATGTCTGACTGCAAACTTGTACTGGCTACAGTTCAAAAGCAAATTCAAAGAGTTCCATAAAAGTTGTTTTCCCGTGATATAGCAGAAAGAGGGCCAGACTTGGAACCAGAAAACCTGGTTTCTAATTCTAGTTCTACCACTCACTAACTATATAGCTTGGGGAACTGATTTAATCAGTCTGAATCTCATATTCCTCATCTAGAAGGTGGGAGCAGTAACACTTCATACATTGCTGTAAGGAATAGAAATAATGTGTGTAGACTGTCTCACACCATGCTTAGCAATACTGTAGGCATTCAGTGGATGTTTGTTGAATCTGAACCAATTTTATTTATGAACAAGTTACACACACACACACACACACACACTTCTCTCCACCCCACACACACTGAAAATTTATAGGTAAATAAACACCATACCAGAAATCTTTAAGAGTGTGGGAAGATGCCAGACATTTCTAAAGTGAGTTAACTTTGTTTATACCATCTGTAAATTATTTTGAAATTCCACACTCTAAACAGGACATAGAGAAGCAATGGAGAGAACTGTACAAAGAAATGGAAAAAAGAAAACAGGAAAAAGAGGCCAAGAAGAAAAAGGAAAAGGAGGAAGAAAGGGAAGATGACATCTGGAGAATTGAAGAAGAGGGAAGTGAAGAGGATTCTGCTGAGGAACCAGGAAATTACAGGCAGCTGAAGGAAGATGATGATGAAAGAGCATTTCTGGGTAAAAATGTAGAAGTCCATGTCGATCAGAGGATGAACTATAACTGGGTAACAAGTGGTTACTTCTCAGAGGCAAATGATGTTGCTTAGAAGGAAGAATGTTCATGGTTTGGTAAAGTCTGGGGAGCAAAATTACTTGCTCTCTCTGAATGAACATTGAATTTGGATTTCTATATCCCATCTCCTTTGCTCTGTATGACCTTGGGAAAGTCCCATCACCTCTTGGGGCTTCTCTTTACTTGTCAATGGAAAGGGAGTGATAATTCCTGTTTCATGAGGCTGCTGTAAGGAAGGATTAAATTAGCTATGTGTGCAAAGTGCCTGATATAAAAAGACAGTCAACAAATAGTAGCTATTAGTACTTACCATTATCATGGTATTTATAAAATAATTGACAGTAAAAAAGCCTCTGTATAAACTTGAGCCTCACTTTCAACTTATTCCAGTATATCCAGTGATTTTATTTTGTTTAAATATCTGTATTATTTAGTATTTACTGAGCAGTTCTGATAGCTGTATTTGTGGGTGATGATGCTTGATGTTTTCTTCTTGCAGGTGTATCAAGCACTTAAAAACAAAATCAGACTTCCTCTTAACATAAACAAAGATACTTTGTGAAACTCCTTTTGCTTCTCTGCTGTTTTGTGCCCTAATATTTAGTTAATTATTACTTGTTTGCGGGTTTGCTGGTTTTACAGTTATCCTTTCTGTACCATCGGCTCACAATATCATTATATGCATTCACATAGCTCTTTACAGATCACAAAGCACTTTCCTATAAATTTGAGCAACTACTGCAATGTGCTCATTTAATCCTCAGAACAGCCATTGTAGAGGATACCATTATTATCTTCCTTTTACAGATACAGAAACTGCTAAGAGGAGGCAAGTCACTTGCTCAGGGTCAAATAACCAGTAAGGGGCGGGGCCCGTATCTGAACTCAAGTTTGTCTGGTTCCAAAGATTATCCTTCCATTGCATTAGGCTGTTTGTTGAATGAGTGAGTAAATATCTATTATGACTGAGTACAGTTAGTAGACAAGTCTCACATGGAAAAAATACCCTTTTAACAAAAATAATCAAAAAGTAATTTTCCTCTTTTAAAAATTTTCTCAAAAAATAAACATACGAACAAGTAGCTGCATGAAGTGTGACAGCCTTTTCATAAGAAGCTAATATGGTTGCCAGGTGTTCAAGGTGACCATGGTTGATTCCTGGCCCTACTTACTTATCAGCTGTATTACCTTAGGCAAGTAATCTAACTTGCCTGTGGGAGTTATTTTCTGTTTCTCATTTTTCTGTCTCATTTTTCACATTTGCAAACTCAGCTGTGAGGATTAAATGCTGACTCTTCCTTCCTTTATTTTACTAGGAGTACACCAAAAATTAATCCCAGTGTAGCTGGAGAATCAAGCCCAGACACAATTATGATAGCACAGGGCTACAAATTTAGGTCTGGAACATCATAGGTGCTCAATAAATATTAGTTAAAAGAATGAACAAAACTCTGACTGGTGCTTTCAGGGAAGAGTTCACGAAAGAAGTAACTTTTGAACCAGCTCTTGAAGAATTCATGAGTCTGTCTTTCGGAGGAGGATATGTGTGAACCAAATTTCAGAGTCAAAGAGCAGGGTACCTGTATGACAGGAGTGGGGTGGTGAGGTCAGGGAGAAGCAGCAAGAACTCCTTCTTCCTTCTTTCCCATAGGTTGGAGTCTGCTGTAGTAACTGGGCCTTACAATCTTTGGAATGTTCTGGTTTGAAAAACTTGCCTTTGCAGGGAGGCAAAACTTTACCTCTTCCCTTTTAGGGTCTTCAGCTGGGCCTTAGAATTTGGTTAACGTAAGACAGATGAACAGGAGAAAAACATACAAATTTATTCAATGTAAGTTTTATGTGACACGGGGGCCCTCATAAGGAAATGAAGACCCAAAAAAGTGGCAAAACCGAAATGCTTTAATACTAGGTTAAACAAAGAGAGGCAATTGTGGAAAAGTAACTAAAATGTACAGGGAGGCTAAAGGAAGATAAGAATTATTTTAACAATGTCAGTTTGTGTAGAATTCTCTTGCTCTCAACTTGATGAGTGTTTCTTTTCTCCTGGTATGTGGAGGGCAGCTCCTACATGGGAGCTTTACCTCCTGTATTCAGGCGGAAAGGGGAGATCAAAGTATCCCTTTTGTATCTGCTGTTTTTCAAGTGCCTTTAGCTTAAAATAACCTTTATGCCAAAGTGGCATATTTTGGGGTAGCATATCTTGGCACCCTTCACCTTTATACCTGTTTCTATAACATAAGAGTCTTCTCATGGTGAAAAAGAGCAAGGCTTCAGGTACTGAGTCTAAACCCTGTCTTGGGGCTGCAGGGCTGGTGTGTAAGGAATCTATGTTTTAGGGATGCCATTGTTTACTACCAATGTCTGCTCTGATTGGTCAGGCATATGTTCTACCAGTTGTTACATATTTTCAAGTATCACCAGATAAAGATACTGATTTTCATGCAGAATTCTGAGGGAGTAGTAAACAATAAAGATCCATTTGAGGGAATTCCCTAGCAGTCCAGTGGTAAGGACTCTAAGCTTTCACTGCTGAGGGCACAGGTTCAATCCCTGGTCGGGGAACTAAGATCTTGCAAGCTGTGCCGGTCAGCCAAAAAAAACAAAAAATCCAGTTGAATATATTTTTTAAAGTTGCTGCTTTACCTTTGTTAATTTTTTACCTTTATTTTGACTGATTGTACAAACACAATTTCAGAAATTAATGTAATTTTTACAAGAAAAAATTAATGCATAGTTCCATCCATTGTGCACACAGACTGAAATTTTTGTGTTTCCTGCTAGGACTTGTCTTTGGAATACCACCATTCTGCCACTGAAACATACTCCTCCAGACTGAGTTTTTCTTTTGAACTTCTGCTTATATGTTTAATTTTCAAAAGTAACAGATGTTCAATGTAAAAAATTTCATATCTACAAACACATTAAGAAAAAAGTAAAAAATTTTAATTATTCCCAAATCCAGAGACATCTGTGCAATATTTATTGTCTTTTCTTCCAGTTTTGTGTTTATTCATTGGTTAACTGGTTTGACTTTGGGTTGAAATGATTTAGTTAATCACACTCTTCAGTACATGGCACTTTATCCTCTTTGGTCAGTGATTATCAGTTTTAAATTTTATTTGATACTTTTTTTTTCTTTTTTACTGCCTTTCCCTTCCCAACACAAGCAACTAAGTTCTATCTCATATAAAACTTTTTTTGCATATGTTCTTACAAAATATGAATTTTTGTTTGCCCTGGGTGTATTTTTAATTCATGTAAAGGGTATAGTGTTTAAATCTCATTTTGTTTCCTCATATTTTTCACTATGCAATGTTTTAAAAATGCATTCATGTTAGAAATAGACAATCTGAAAAGACCAATCACTTGTAGTGAAATTTAATTTGTAATTTAAAAAAAACCTCCCATCAAATAAAAATCAGAACAGAATGGCTTCACAGGGAAATTCTACCAAACATATAAAGAAGAGCTAATATCTATCCTTCTCAAACTCTTCCAAAAAACTGAAGAGGATGGAACACTCCCAAATTCATTCTACAAGGCCACCATTATCCAGATACCAAAACCAGACAAAGACACTACAAAAAAAGAAAATTACAGGCCAACATCTCTGATGAATATAGATGCAAAAATCCTTAACAAAATATTAGCAAACCGAATTCAACAATATATAAAAAGGATCATACACCACGATCAAGTGGGATTTATTCCAAGGATGCAAGGATGGTTCAATATCAATCAGTGTGATATACTTCATTAACAAAAAGAAGGGTAAAAATCACATGATCATCTCAATAGACACAGAAAAAGCATTTGACAAAATTCAGCATCCATTCATGATAAAGACTACCATCAGAGTAGGTATAAAGGGAATATATATCAACATAATAAAGGCCATGTATGATAAGCCCACAGCTAACATATTAACGGTGAAAAGCTGAAAGCATTTCCTCTAAGATCAGGAACAAGACAAAGATGCCTACTCTTGCCATTTCTTTTTTTTTTTTTTTTTTTGCGGTAGGTGGGCCTCTCACTGTTGTGGCCTCTCCCGTTGCGGAGCACAGGCTCCGGACACGCAGGCTCAGTGGCCATGGCTCATGGGCCCAGCCGCTCCGCGGCATGTGGGATCTTCCCAGACCGGGGCACGAACCCGTGTCCCCTGCATCGACAGGTGGACTCTCAACCACTGTGCCACCAGGGAAGCCCTTGCCACTTCCATTTAACAGAGTATTGGAAGTCCTAGCCATAGCAATCAGAAAAGAAAAATAAATAAAAGGCATTCAAATTGGAAGGGAAGAAGAAAAACTGTCACTATTTGCGGATGACATGACACCATGTGTATAGAAAACCCTAAATCCCCACTGAAAAACTATTAGAACTAATAAATGAATTAAGTAAAGTGACAGGATACAAGACTAATGTACAGAAATCTGTTGCTTTTCTATACACTAATAATGAACTATCAGAAAGAGAAAGCAAGAAAACAATTCCATTTAAAACAGTATCAAAAAGAATAAAATACCTAGGAATAAACTTAACCAAGGAGATGAAAGACCTATATTCTGGAACTATAAAATCTTGATGAAGGAAATTGATGATGACACAAAGAAATAGAAAATACTCCGTTTTCATGGATTGGAAGAATTAAATATTGTTAAAATGTTCACACTGTTCAAAGAAATCTACAGATTTAATGCAATCCCTATCAAAATACCCATGATATTTTTCACAGAACTATAACAATCCTAAAATTTATATGGAACCACAACATACCCTGAATAGCCAAAGGAATCTTGAGAAAAAAGAACAAAGCTGGATGTTTCATGCTCCCTGACTTCAGACTATACTACAAAGCTACAGTAATGAAAACAACATGGTACTGGCAAAAACCAAAACAAACAGACATATAGACCAGTGGAACAGAATAGAGAGCCCCAAAATAAACCTACACATTTATGATCAATGAATTTACAACAAAGGAGGAAAGAATATATAATGGAGAAAAGACAGTCTCTTCAATAAGTGGTGCTGGGAAAACTGGACAGCTACGTGTAAAAGAACGAAATTAGGACATTTTCTCACACCATATACAAAAATAAACTCAAATGGATTAAAGACTTTAATGTGAGACCAGAAACTATAAAACTCCTAGAAGAGAACATGAGCAGAACACTCTTTGACATTAATCGTAGCAATATTTTTTGGATCTGTCTCCCAAGGCAAATGAAACAAAACCAAAAATAAACAAATGGGACCTAATTAAACTTAAAAGCTTTTGCACAGCAAAGGAAACCATTGACAAAATGGAAGGCAACCTACTGAATGGGAGAAAATATTTGCAAATGATATGACTTATAAGGGGTTAATGTCCACAATGTATAAACAGCTTATACAACTCAATATCAAAAAACAATCAACTCGGTTAAAAACTGGGCAGAAAAACCAAATAGACATTTTCCCAAAGACATACGGATTCCAACAGGCACACGAAAAGATGCTCAACATTGCTAATTATTAGACAAATGCACATCAAAACCACAATGTGATATCACTTCACACCTGTCAGAATGACTATCATCAAAAAGAGCACAAACAACAAATGTTGGCAAGGATGTGGAGAAAAGGGGACCCTAGTATACTGTTAGTGGGAATGTAAATTGGTGTAGCCACCATGGAAAACAGTATGGAGATTCCTCAAAAAACTAAAAAAGGTAGAGCTCCATATGACCCATCAATTCCACTCCTGAGTATATATCTGAAGAAAATGAAAACACTAATTCAAATAGATACATGCACCCCAATGTTCACAGCAGCATTATTTATAATAGCCAAGACATGGAAGGAACCTAAGTGTCCATCAACAAATAAATGGATAAAGAAGATGTGATATAGCCATTATTTTGTAATAAGTTTAAATGGAGTATAATGTATAAAAATGTTGAATCACTATGTTGTACACCTGGAACTATTATAATATTGTAAACCAACTATATGTCAATAAAAAATAAAATGCATTCTTGTTGCTGTGTGTATATCTAATCCATTTCTGATGATTACTGCATAATATTTAATGACAGAACATTTACCACATTTTAGCGGTCTACTCTCCCAGTGACAGACAACCAGGTTGTCTTCAAGTCTCCACCATCATAAATAACACAGCAATGAATATGTTTCTGTGTCTGCATAAGAATTTCTTTGGGATATATCCCAGGAGTGCAGCTGTGGGCTCATAGAATATGAGTTCTTGATTTGCATAATTTATGTCAGATTGCTTTCCACAAGGCTATACCAGTCCATACTCCCACCACCACGCGTAAGGGTTTCAGCATCCCCACAACCTGACCAGCTGGCATTATCAATATTTTATAGTTTAATAGATGTAAAATGATAGTACATTGCTGTTTTAATTAACATTTCACTGATATTTTTGAGCATCTCTTCATATGTCTTTTGATTTTGGGATTTCCTCTCAGTTCATGTTTTTTGCTTATTTTCTTTCTAGGGGTTGCTACCCTCTTACTTATTTGCAAGTATTTTGTGTATTAAGTATTTCATATATCTTTTCTCATTCTCTCATCTAGTTACTTTGTCTACAGTGTCTTTTGGTGAATAGAAATCTTTATTATTCATCAATATTATTGTCTTATAGTTAGTACTTTTTATAATAGGTTTTGCTTTTCCATTCTCCTCAGTCACAAACTGTAATAGTCTCCTATGTTTTTCTTTTATAATTTTATTTTTCACATTTGTTATATCTTTAATCCTCCTCAAGCCAGTCTTGTATGAGGTATAGAACTGATGAAATATGGTAATTATACTTTAAGCCTTGATATATCAGTTTCTGAGAGGGGGATATTAAATCTTCTGCTACAATTATGCTTCTATCTATTTCTCCCTGAAGTTGTCTATATTTTAAGACTGTATAATTAGGTGCATCTATGTGTTTTACCTATTACATTTATGTGTTTGTTTCTTTTATGAATATGTAACAACTTTTTATCACTTTTTATCCTTTGAGACTAAAATTCCTTTTTGACAGATACTATGGTCACAACCCAGTTCATATTTTCCTGGTGTATCGTTTTTCATCTTTTTATTTTTAGTCTTTCCATCTCCTTATGTTTTTTTTTTTTTTTTTTTTGTGGTACGCAGGCCTCTCACTGTGTGGCCTCTCCCGTTGCGGAGCACAGGCTCCGGACACGAAGGCTCAGTGGCCATGGCTCACGGGCCCAGCCGTTACGCAGCATGTGGGATCCTCCCAGACCGGGGCACGAACCCGTGTCCCCTGCATCAGCAGGCGGACTCTTAACCTCTGCGCCACCAGGGAAGCCCCATCTCCTTATGTTTTAAGTGTGTCTTTGATAGCCAATTTACTGTTGGATATATTTTTTAAAAATCCAATTAGTGAGATTAATTTATTTGCATTTAACGTAATTGCTATATATCAAGAGTTAATCCTACCATCCATGTGCTACACACTTTTTTTAACCTCCATTTCTACTATTTTTTTGAAGTATAGTTAATTTACAATGTTGTATTAGTTTCTGATGTACAGCAAAGTGATTCAGTTATACATATATACATGTATATTCTTTTTCATATTCTTTTCCATTATAATTTATTACAAGATATTGAATATAGTTCCCTGTTCCATACAGTAGGAACTTGTTGTTTATCTATTTTGTATTATAGTAATTTGTATCTGCTAACCCCAAACTCCTAATTTATCCCTCCCCGCTGCTATCCCCTTTGGTAACCACAAGTTTATTTTCTATGTCTGTGAGTCTGTTTCTGTTTTGTAAATAAGTTCCATTTGTATCATATTTTGGATTCCACATATAAATGATATCACATGATATTTGTCTTTGTCAGACTTACTTCACTTAGTATAGTAATCTCTAAGTCCATCCACATTGCTGCAAATGGCAGTATTTCATTCTTTTTATGGCTGAATAGTATTCCACTATATATATACATATATATGTATATATATATATATATATAACATCTTCTTTATTCATCTGTTGATGGACAATTTAGGTTGATTACATGTCTTGGCTACTGTAATTTGTGCTGCTGTGAACACTGGGGTTCATGTGTCTTTCTGAATTAGAGTTTTCTCTGGATATATGCCCAGAAGTGGGATTGCTGGATCATATGGTAACTCTATTTTTAGTTTTTTAAGGAACCCCCATACTGTTCTCCATAGTGGCTGCACCAGTATACATCCCACCAACAGTATACGAGAGTTCCCTTTTCGCCACACCTTCTCCAGCATTTACTATTTGTAGACTTCTTGATGATGGCCATTCTGACCAGTGTGAGGTGGTACCTCATTGTAGTTTTGATTTGCATTTCTCTAATAATTAGCAATGTTGAGCACCTTTTCATGTGCTTATTAGCCATCTGTATGTCTTCTTTGCAGAAATGTCTGTTTTGGTCTTCTGCCCATTAAACTTCTGCAGGTTTAAAATTCATACATAATTTTTTTCTTGTGGTGGTAGCCATTCACTTCAGAATCATACCCATAGATTTAAGAGAGTTTCTCCATCTCAACGGTTTGAACAAAAACCCAAACAAAAGTTCTAAGGGTGATGCTCAAAGATCTGATGCATCATGTGCGCACGTTGATCCAATCACTATTGCTGAAGTAGAAGGTGTTTGATCTCCAAAGGAAATACAAGGTACTGTTCTCAAAAGAAGGAGGAATGAAGGCCCAGAGACCATAAAACAATGTATGTCCACTTCTGTATACTAAATCAACTTTTTAAGACCTCAGTTTCTTTATCTGTGAAATGGCAATGATAATACCTCTCTCAAAGGGGTGATATGAGGAGCAAACTGGGTAATAGATATGAATGTCCCTTGTGAATCATACCGTGCTGTACAAAGATTAGTTATTCTTGCTCTTGCATTCCTCACATGGTATCATTTGTTTAGATATTGGTATTTATCTGTATTGCTACATGGGGAACTACCATCCTAGCCAGCATTCTCCCTAAATTGTGCTGATGTCTGTAGAACTGACTTTCCTTTTCTGAGAATAATGAATATACAAGATGTCAGGATCATGTTTGACCTGGGAGTCAGTTTCCACCCAAATGATCCTGAAGTTGCAGGGCAGGGTAACTCGCTAGTAGACTTGCCAGACTGTACACAGCTGAAAGCTTGTTGCAATGGTGCCAAACTAGGCTCCAGTTCCCTCTCTACCTCAGATTATATTGGTGACCTTACCCAGGTCACTTTAAGTCTCTGAGCCTGAAAAATGGAGGGCATAAGAAGACCCACCACTTAAAGTTGTGGTAGGATTACAGAAGATTATAATGTAAAATACTCTGGCCTTGGAGAAAGTCTTATGCTTGTCAGACACAGATTCAGATCTTTATACTGAGCGCTTACCAATTTCCACTCTGCTACATTATGGCTAGGTTGAGTACAGGTTCTTTCTCATCTCTGAAGTACATTGAATTTCTCTGTTTCCTTAGAGAATAACTGTTGTCCCCCTCAAAGCCCTATGTCTTTAAAATTTGGACCAGGAGTACTTGCCAGCAGGATAAAGTCTCCCAGGAGATCCTGTTCTTTATGGACAACTGAAGTTGACAATTCTGCTTTTCACATATGAAAATTTAGATTCAGACTAAACTGAAAGATAGTAACGTAGCTGCTATGTTTATTGGAATAGGTTATGATTGCTCATAAACCTATAATAATCCCATGAATTAGGTACTAATATCCTCGTTTTACTGATAAGGAAATAGAAGGTCACATAAATTAGGTAACTTGACCAAGGTGACACAGTTGATAAGGAGAAGGTAAACAGTCTAGTGTAATAAGGACGATGGACTTTGGAGTTAGAAGGATCTAAATTAGGGTCCTGGCACCGCCATTTACTAGATCTTGATCTTTGGCCCAGGGACCAAACCCCTTAAATTTCAGTTTCTTCACCTGTAAAATGGGGATTATGATAATATCGACCTCACCTGAATGTTGTGAGGTTGAACTCAGAGAGTATATGTAATGCAGTGTGCCTGGCACATGGTAAGTGCTCCATAAATCTTTAGGCACTGCTTGATAAGTGTCCTGGGAGCCCAGAGCCCATAGAGCTCACCCACAGTGTGGCCTTAGGGGGAACTTGAATCATCATCAAGCTCCTTTAAAACATTTCACTGGACATTCAAATGGTTGGCCTGACAATCCTTTGGGCTATGTTTCAAGATGAAAGTCCCAGAAAGGAAATGAAGCAGCAATGTGCAGACCACCCCCACCCACACCCTGCCCAGCACAGCTGTTTGGACCGGGACTGGGAATCTGCCCCAAAGGCAGACAAGCAACCAACAACCTACAAATGTGGACTGGCTTCTAAGAAATGAGTTGGACAAATCAATATTTCTCTCTCAGGGATCTGACTTGGGAAACATGAAGTGATTGAGGCAATTAACAGCAATAAAAACTATAACTAACTAAACTATGACATTGAGTAAGGATATGTGTGGGAGGAAATAGAGCCTGGGCTGTCTCTATCACAAACCAAAGTGATGAGGAAGCAGAAATTATGAGTAAACAGAAGCTATGAAGTAGAAAAAGATATGTTTATTCAACAAATATTTCTAGAGCCCCTTCTATGAACTAGGCACTGTGCTAGGCTCTGAATATACAAAAGTGACTAAGACACAGCCTCTGCCTTCACAGCACTTAATTTTAGTAGGGGAGAGAGACAAAACAAGTAAACAAACAAATAAATAATTACAAATTGTTTTAAGGGCTAAAAAAGAAAACAAGTATGGGGCTTAGACAGAACATACCAGGAAAGGAGCTACTTAAGAAATAGCATGGTGAGGGAAATTCTCTCAGAACAGATCATTAAAGTGAGACCTGTAGAATGAGAAGGAGCCAGAGAGAAGAGTATTTGAGGCAGAGGTTGTGCAATGCCTGCCAGTAAGAAAGGGCTTATTATGTACAAGGAAACTGGGAAACAACAACAAAACAAAACAAGCCAGGTTGCTGGAGCGAAGTGGAGGAAAGGGAAACAGCCTGAGATGAATTTGGCGGGGTAAGCAGGAAGCATGTCACAGGACCAGCAGGCCTTGGAATGGAGTTGGGTATTTAGTCCCTGTGCAGAGAGAAGCCATGAAAGCTTCATAGTAACGTGACCCAGTATAAAGTGGTAGATAAGTGCAAAGGCTAAAGATTCATTCTGGGTCCAAGCCTAAGTTCTACCATCTACCAGCTGTGTGATCTTGGGCAGTACTTAACCTCTCTGTCCTCCAGTTTCCTTTTCTATAAAATTGAGGTAAATTGGTTTTTACCTCATGGAGTGGTTTTGAAGACTAAATACATATAAAGTGCTTGCAGCAAGTCCTGGCACATAATAAACACCTCATAAATGTAAGCTTGTACTGTTATTTTGTTGTTAAAAAGGTCATGGTAGGGCTTCCCTGGTGGCGCAGTGGTTGAGAGTCTGCCTGCCAATGCAGGGGACACGGGTTTGTGCCCTGGTCCGGGAAGGTGCCACATGCTGCGGAGCGGCTGGGCCCGTGAGCCATGGCCACTGAGCCTGTGCATCCGGAGCCTGTGCTCCACAACGGGAGAGGCCACAACAGTGAGAGGCCCGCGTACTGCAAAAACAAAACAAAACAAAAAGGTCATGGTAGCTACTAAATGGAGAATGAATGTGTGGGAGATAAAAGAGAGGCCAGTTATGAGGCAGATGAGGAGTCTGGGTGAGAGATGATGAGTGAAGGGGTGGTAGTAGAGACAGAGAAAAATGGACTCATTTGACATATTTTTGGAGGTAAAATTTTCATATATCGCAGATAGATTGGACACTGTGGTTGAGGAACATAGAGAAATCAAGAATGACTCCTAGGTTTCTGGCTACAGCAACCTGATAGAACTGATATTTACTGCGAGGGAGGAGCCTGGGGGAAGCAGGTTTGGCTGGGAAATGAGAAGTTCTATTTTAGACCTGTTACACTGAAGATGTCAGTGGGACATCCAAGCAGATGTCAGTTAGGCAGTTCATTATAAGTTTGGAAACCAGAAGAAAGGTCTGGGATGAAGATATCAATTTAGATGTCATTAGCATAATCAGCATTTGAAGGCTTAGAAATGGCTGAGGTTGGCTAGGAAGAGAGTACGCAGAAGGAAGTGAAGGGAGCCAGGAGGCCTGAGGAATAACACATTTTAGGGTGGTTGAATAGACAAGGATAATGAGGAGAGGCCTGTGAAGAGAGAGTAAAACCAGAAGACTAGGGGAACAAAAACCAAGAGAGGAGAGTGTTTCAACACTGTTGGAGAGGTTTGCTTAGAGTGTGGAAAGGTCCAATAAGATAAGGATAGAAAAATATTAGTCACTGATGACTTTGACAAGAGCAGTTTCAGTGAAGTGTGTGTGTCGGGGGGTCACACTTCAAATAGAATCCAACAGGTTGAAAAATTAACTGGAGGTGCTCTTGCTTTGACAGCACGTATAGTAAAACTGGAACAATACAGAGAAAATTGGCATGACTCCTACATACAGATGACACACAGATTCGTGAAATGCTCCATATGTTTTGTGTATGGATCTGACTTTTGGACAATGTTAGCTTTTACATATTCAAAAAATAAAATTGGGGCTTCCCTGGTGGCGCAGTGGTTGAGAGTTCGCCTGCTGATGCAGGGGACACGGGTTCGTGCCCCAGTCCGGGAAGATCCCACATGCCGCAGAGCGGCTGGGCCCATGAGCCATGGCCACTGAGCCTGTGCATCCGGAGCCTGTGCTCCACAACGGGAGAGGCCACAACAGTGAGAGGCCTGCGTACCGCAAAAAAGAAAAAAAAAAAAAGAGAATTGAACCAACAAGAATGAAAGGGATCCTAAAACTGAATATAAACAGACAGAAATAAACCTAACTGTATTTAAATAACTAATATAACCATTCTGAAGGAAAATAAAAAACGGATCCAGATTACTTTTGAACACAGTACTTCAACTATATTCCCTTAGTCTAAAAACAAAACAAAAATGCAAACAAATATTGAACACTATTTAATAGATTGTTTTCAGGGACTTCTCTGGCGGCGCAGTGGTTAAGAATCCACCTGCCAATGCAGGGGACACAGGTTCGAGCCCTGGTCCAGGAAGATCCCACGTGCCGCGGAGCAGCTAAGCCCGTGTGCCACAATTAATGAGCCTGTGTGCCACAACTACTGAAGCCCGTGCACCTAGAACCTGTGCTCCTCAACAAGAGAAGCCACTGCAGTGAGAAACCCGTGCACCACAACAAAGAGTAGCCCCTGGTCGCCGCAACTAGAGAAAGCCCATGTGCAGCAACGAAGACCCAATGTCGCCAAAAATAAATAAATAAATAAATAAATAAATAATAAAAAAAGATTGTTTTCTTTAGTGGAATGGATATAGCAACTCTGAAACTATTTCGTGTATATCATAACACTGAACAAACGAAAATAAGACGTTGATGCCGTTGAGAGCCGGAGTTCTCACTGTGGGAAAAGGGAGATGCAAATCAGGAATTGGAGAAAGAACCCTGTGGTGTTGAACTGGAATTAGAGGTACCAGTACTGAATTCATGATTAAAAATAGTTGAACTATATTAAGCTGGCTTTCCTCCTTGGCTCTCTTTACTTAAAGGGCCTAGAAGCAGTTACTCCCCAGTAGCAATGGATATATCTGGTGCCCAGATCTCAGCTTCTAAATACCATTCCCCACCTAAAGGGGTGCTCTTTTGGAGAGAGGGATGATTTCCAAGGCTAGATAGGGAAAATACAAGATGAACCTGGAACACGGTATTATACCAGAAAGCAAGGAAATGCTAAAAAAAAAAAAAAAGAGCATGTGTCAAAAGGACACAGAAGCCAGCTTAAAGGGGGTCTCAATGGCCAAATCTAGGACAAGTTGAACAATAAAATGAATAATGACAATAATGGATTATAACCTATTAAATAAAATAAGAATCCATGAGGTTTTTTTTTTTACTGGTGATAATAAACAAATATATAGATAAATAAGAGAGAAGGGAAAGATCTTGCTTACAGTAGAATGCTAACTAAAAAAATGTAGATGGGGCTTCCCTGGTGGCGCGGTGGTTGAGAGTCCACCTGCCGATGCAGGGGACACAGGTTCGTGCCCCGGTCCAGGAAGATCCCACATGCCGCGGAGCGGCTGGGCCCGTGAACCATAGCCGCTGAGCCTGCGCGTCCGGAGCCTGTGCTCCGCAATGGGAGAGGCCACAACAGTGAGAGGCCCGCGTACGGCAAAAAAAAAAAAAAAAAATGTAGATGGACTAATGGAGTTATAGAATCACCATCTTTGTTTTTTTGGCTGCACGGCTTGTGGGACCTTAGTTCCGCGACCAGAGATTGAACCCAGCCCACAGCAGTGAAAGCACATAGTCCTAGCCACCGGACCACCAGGGAATTCCCTAGAATCACCATTTTGCAACTATCATAGTAATTGATTCAGGCAAGAATTATCGGTGAATGTGGAAACCTTTGGGCAAAAGTTTTGAGGAGGAACAGGATATTTACATAGTCTCAGCGTACCTCTCCACAGATTACTCATTATTTACATAGAAAAAAATACTAACTTTGCAGTGAAGACCTAGCAGATACCACCTTAACCAACTGATCAAAATGAATACGATCAATAATGGGACCAGGTAACACCATATTTCTCCTCATGTGACACACCATCCCATAGGTAGTATTCCTGCCCACTCCAAAAAAAGAAAAATATAAATAATCTCATCATAAGGAAATAGGACACAAACCCAAATAGAGGGAAATTCTACAAAACAATGGCCTGTACTTTAAAAAAAAGTCAGTATCATGAATAACAATCTATTTTAGATTAAAAGAAACTAAAGAGTCATGACAGTTAAATGTAATGCATGATTAGGGATCAAGCACTGGATCACACCTTGTATAGGATGGAAAACTGCCATATAGGATATTATCAGGCCAATAAGTGAACTCTGAATGTGGACTCTAAATAAGGACTCTATCAGTGACAAAGTTCCTGAATGTAATCTTCATACTGGGGGTGGGGGTGGGGAGAGGGGTGTATAGGTATGTAAGAGAATGTCCTTGTTCTTAGAAAATACACACTGAAATATTTAGGGTGTTAGGGGTAAAGGCTACAATTCAAATGATTCAGAACTCCCCCCGACCACACACACATACAGCTATATATTTATGTGTGCATGTGTACACATATACACACACACAGATAAAGAGACTGTGGCAAAATACTAACTTTTGGTGCCCCTGGATAAAGAGTATATGGGAGTTCTTTGTAATATTTTTACAACTCTTCTGAAAGTTAGGAATTATTTTAGAGTAAAAAGTTTAAAAATAAATTGGAGATGAGTAAGTAGAAACAGTATGTAGATAACCCTTTTGAGAAATTTGGCTGTGAAGGGGAGCAGAGAAGTAGACCCAGAGTCAGGGTTGTAAAATATCTCTTCAAAGACGGGAGAAACTAGAATAGGTTTGTATGGTGATGAGAACAATGATGGGCCTCAGTTCCTCCTTTTTAAGAAGAGAGATTTGATGATATACCCTTTCCTCAGACCCTCTAAGACTCTCCTACCTTTAGATAACGTGAGCTCCTCTGAAAACACATTTTATTCCTTAAACTTCAACCAGGAAAAGACATTTGGGCCACCACTGGAGGGCAGTACAAAATGATGCTGCATGTCATTCTGGTGGTTTTATTGTTTCAGCTGCTGGAACAAAACAAAGCCCTTTACATGATTTTCTCTCAAGTGTGTTACATGAAATAAACCTCCTTCTAACGCACAACTTTTCTTTTTTTTTTTTTAAACATCTTTATTGGAGTATAATTGCTTTACAATGGTGTGCTAGTTTCTGCTGTATAACAAAGTGAATCAGCTGTATGTATACATATATCCCCATATCCCCTCCCTCCTGTGTCTCCCTCCCACCCTCCCTGTCCCACCCCTCTAGATGGTCACAAAGCACCAAGCTGATCTCCCTGTGCTATGCAGCTGCTTCCCACTAGCTATCATTTTGTGTGTGTGTGTGTGGTACGCGGGCCTCTCACTGTGTGGCCGCTCTCGTTGCGGAGCACAGGCTCCGGACGCGCAGGCTCAGTGGCCATGTCTCACGGGCCCAGCCGCTCTGCGGCATGTGGGATCCTCCCAGACCGGGGCACGAACCCGTGTCCCCTGCATCGTCAGGCGGACTCTCAACCACTGCGCCACCAGGGAAGCCCACTATCTATCTATTTCACATTTGGTAGTGTATATATGTCCATGCCACTCTCTCACTTCGTCACAGCTTACCCTTTCCCCTCCCCGTGTCCTCAAGTCCATTCTCTAAGTCTGTAACGCACAACTTTTCGCAAATGTTTTACAGAAGAAAAGCCCAACATAATTCATAACAGGAGTTTGCCAGGCGGAGTGAAGTGGTGAGAGGGTCTCATGCTTGGAAAGATGCCTGTCACATAAGTTTAATAAAGAATAAATGATAACAGAAAATTTAGAGCATGTCAGAGTTGGAAGGGACCCTAGAGAAGGATGACTGCAGCCCCCTTTTTAAAGATAGCACCTTGGGTCCAGAGGAGGGGAAGGACTTGGCCAAAGCTACAATGACAGAGAAGGTAATGGTTTCAACATTTATCTGGTTAGTCTGTGAAGACAGAGGTTGTGATATCTTCAAATGACATCATAAATATAGCTTGCAAAGAGACTGACCCCATCATTGATATTGATACTGAGTTCCTGAAAAAGTTGTGACACCTCAGTTGCGAGACTGTGTCCCTTCCGTCTTCCTCAACCTTGGGAGAATATGACTATTTGACTTCCACTTTTATCTGCTGCAACCAGTCCTAATGCTCTGGACAGCATAATTCTGATCATATCCAGCCTATTTCCCACACCTTTCTCACAGGAGCTTCAGACCCATAAGGGATCACATGTCAGGCTTTCCTACCAACGTTGGGGGTTGGAGTGGAAGACTATTGGAAAGAAAGTGAATGGGCATGTGGCAGTCCATTGTTTGGAAAGAAACAGCCGTATCAGTGCATTCGAGGGGAAGTGATCTTAAAAGGACAATCAGAAAATCCTAGTGAAATGTAAAAACTCTAAATATGACCTAAGTACATAAAGGAAAAGAAAGACTTTAGACTGATCAAAATACAGAAAGCAATATGACTTCATATCACGCTAATACGTAGACTCAATTAAATAGAAGGCCCCTAATGTCACTATTACCTACATAAAATGTTCAGGCATTAGCCTGGCATTTTAGCTCCCACCCCGTGCTCCAGCCATTGTTTCCTCGCTGCCATGGTACAACTGCTATGATATGTACTTGCTATGCTCTATACTTGCTCCATTTTCAGGCTCATCTCAAATGCCACCTTCTTTGCCTGCATTCCTTTAGCTGACCCTCACACTTACTTGAAGATTCTTTTTGGCTACAGCCATTGCATGTGTCTGTTTTTAGCATTCATTTCATTCTGCCTTGTCTTCCCCACTACATAGTGAGCACTTTGAGGTCTTACTACTACTATTTTTTTTTAATTTATTTATTTTATTTGTTTACTTTTGGCTGCTTTGGCTCCTTGTTGCTGTGCATGGCTTTCTCTAGTTGCGGCGAGTGGGGGGCTACTCTTTGTTGCGGTGCACGGGCTTCTTATTGCGGTGGCTTCTCTTGGCATGGGCTCTAGGCATGTGGGCTTCAGTAGTTGTGGCACGTGGGCTCAGTAGTTGTGGCTCACAGGATCTAGAGGACAGGGTCAGTAGTTGTGGTGCACAGGCTTAGTTGCTCCGTGGCATGTGGGATCTTCCCGGATCAGGGCTCAAGCCTGTGTCCCCTGAATTGGCAGGCGGATTCTTAACCACTGTGCCACCAGGGAAGCCCTACTACTATTATTTTAGGGATTGTTTCCATTCATTAATAATCTACCAATAATCTTTCTTATCTTTCTGTACCTCTCCTGTCTTTCCAGCTCACTCACTCCAACAGTTCTTTGGTTCCTCCCTTGGCCCTACAATCTAGTGATCCTAACACCTATTCACCATTCCTTACCCATTTCATGTCCTCTCACTTCTCTTTTTATCCACTTCACTTCCAAGGTCCAATGTTATCATCATTCCCTTGATATGTCCTCTCCTCTCCTGCCTCATCTTGCTTTGTTATTTTGCTTCACAAAATCCCTACCCTGGACAATCTAACTCTTCACTTACTCTCCACCTTTGGGAAAGTGGATGAAGAAAAACCCACAACTATATCAACTGGACTCTTAAAATTCATCACCACTAACCTCATGTGGGCCGTTAGTGCTACCTGGGAATCATTTTATTTTAAAAGTCCATCCACTTTCCCTAAATAATTATTTTATACCTTTTCTTTCCTCAAACTTCCGACACCTTCCACTTTCTTTTCCCCCTCAGCAGATAGCTCACCCACCTGCATCCATGCCTGCATACCCAGTCCTCTCTTCGGTACTCTAAAAATCAGTCCTTTCCCCTCTGCTCCAGCAATCCTCTCTCTTACCTACATAATTAATACTTCACTTTCCAAAGGATCATCACATCAGCTTTAAAAAGTGCTATGCTATTTCTTACCTTAAAAAACAAAATCTCTCCTGACTCCATATCCCCTTCTAGCTACCACACTTGCATCTACTGTTCTTTTTACCTTGATGGCCACCCATCCTAGATATACTCTTGGTCACTGTCTTACTTTAAGTCTTTTCTCAAATGTTTCCTTATCCATGAGGACTTTTCTGACCACCCTTAGACTCTCAACCTCTCCCATATAAGCTCATATAAGCTCCCATCTATCTTTCTTCCTTCCCTAATATATTTTTCTCCTATCAACTTATGATTATATATATACATATTCATATGTATGTGTATATATGTATACAATCATAAGTAAATAAGGAGAAAATATATGATTTATAAATTATATTTATAATTTATAAATATATATTATTTATTTATTTATAATTTTATATATAGTTTATATAATTGTCACTCTTTCCCCATTGAAATATAAGCTGCATGAAGGCAGAGTTTTGTTTGTTTTGTTTACCGTTGTATCCTCAGTACCTAGAACAGTGCCTAGCACATAGTAGACTCAATAACTATTTTTAAAATAAATGAACAAATCCTCATGATAACCCTACAAGGTAGATCTATTTTTATCTCCTCCATTTTATAAATGAGGGAACTGAGGTTCAGATAGGTTAAGGAACTAACCTTAAATCACACAACTCATGAATGGCAGAGCTGAGGTTGGAATTAAGGTGTGTTTTCCTTTAAAGCCCACAACTTTAACCACTGTGGTATACTGCCTTCTCTATATCCCTGCCATCAGTCTCCTTAAGTCTATTACCACTGCCTCTCTCCAATAACTCTTACCAGGATCTCTAAAGCTTCCATCCTTGACCCCACTGCTCCATCCTTTTTTTTGTTTAATTAATTTATTTATTTTTGGCTTCGTCGGGTCTTAGTTGCAGCACGCAGGATATCTTCGTTGAGGCATGTGGGATCTTTCATTGAGGCGTGTGGGCTCTTTGTTGTGGTGCCCAGGCTTCTCTATAGTTCCAGCGCACAGGCTCCAGGTCATGTGGGCTCTGTAGTTTGTAGCACGTGGGCTCTAGTTGAGGAGCACGAGCTCAGTAATTGTGGCGCGCGCGGGCTTAGTTGCCCCAAGGCATGTGGGATCTTAGTTCCCTGACAGGGATCGAACCAGCTTCCACTGCACTGTAAGGTGGTTTCTTTACCACTGGACCACCAGGGAAGCCCCTCACTGTTCCACCCTTTACACAGAGCCAGAGTGACCTGTGTGTGTGTGTGTGTGTGTGGGGTGTGTACAGTTAAGTGGTTTTTACTGTACTCACAGAGTTGCACAACCATCACCATTATCTAATTACAAGACATTTTCGTCACTCCAAAAAGAAACCCTGTACCCATTAGCAGTCACTCTCCTTTTCCCCTTCCCCCAGCTCCTGGCAACTGCTAATCTACTTTCTGCCTCCATGGATTTGCCTTTTTTGGACATTTCATAGAAATGGAATCATACAATATGTGGTTTTTTATGTCTGGATTCTTTCCCTTCCTTCAGTGTTCATCCATGTTGCAGCATGTATCAGTAGTTCATTCTTTTTTATTGCCGAATAATAATACTCCATTGTATGGTTATACCACATGTATTTATCTATTCATCAGTGATGGACATTTGGGTTGTTTCCATCTTTGGCTATTATGAATAATGCCACTAGGAACATTCATATACAAGTTTTTATGTGGCTATGTCTTTAATTTTGTTAGCTATATACCTAGGAATAGAATTGTTGGGGCCTATGGTAACTCTATGTTTTACTCTTTGAGGAACTGCCAAATAGTTTTTCAAAGTGGCTGTACCATTTTACACATCCACCAGCAATGTATGAGGGATCCAATTTCTCCACATCCTTACCAATACTGAATATTGCAACAATCTCAACAACATCACTATTTTGCATGTGGATATACAGTTGTTACTGTGCATTTTAAAAATTATAGCCATTTTAGTGGTGTGAAGCAGTATTTCATTGTGGTTTTGATTTGTATTTCCCAAATGACTAATGATGTTGAGCATCTTTTTGTGCACTTTTTGGCCATTTGTATATATTCTTTGGAGAAATATTGCCTCAAATCTTTTACCCATTTTTAATTGGTTGAGTTGTAAGAGTCCTTCATATATTCTGGATAGTCCACTTATCAGGTATATGATTTGCAAATATTTTCTCCCATTCCTTGGCTTATCTTTTCACTTTCTTGACAGTGTTCTTTGAAACACAAAAGTTTTAAATTTTGATGAAATTCAATTTACTTATTTTCCTTTTGCTGCTTCTGCTTTTGGTGTTACATCTAAGAAATCATTGCCTAATTCAAAGTCATGAAGATTTACATCTATTTTTTTCTTCTCAGAGTTTTATAGTCTTACATTTGCATCAATGATCTATTTTGAGTTGGTTTTTGTATATGGTATGAGGAGGAAGCCTAATTTCATTCTTTTTGTTTGTTTGTGGTTTTATTTATTTATTTATTCTTTTTTTTTTTTTTTGGTTGCGCTGCGTAGCGTGAGGGATCTTAGTTCCAGGGATCAAACTCCTGCCCCCTGCAGTGGAAGCACAGAGTCCTCACCACTGGACCACCAGGGAATTCCTTAACTTCATTATTTTACGTGTGGACATCTAGTTGTCCCAGCACCATTTGTTGAAAAGACTATTCTTCCCCCAACTTGAATTGTCTTGGAAAATCAATGGATCGTAAATGTACAGGTTTATTTTTGAAGTCTCAGTTCTATTCCATTGATTTATATGTCTCCCCTTATGCCAGTACCACACTAACTTGATTACTGTACTTTTATGGTAAGTTTGAAGTCAGGAACTATGGGTCTTCCAACTCTGTTCTTCATTTTCAAGATTGAGTCCCTTGCAATTCCATAGAAATTTTTTTTTTTTTTTTTTTTTTTGCAGTACGCGGGCCGCTCACTGCTGTGGCCTCTCCCATTGCGGAGCACAGGCTCCGGACGTGCAGGCTCAGCGGCCATGGCTCACAGGCCCAGCTGCTCTGCGGCATGTGGGATCTTCCCTGACCGGGGCACGAACCCATATCCCCTGCATCGGCAGGCAGACTCTCAACCACTGCGCCACCAGGGAAGACCCCATAGAAATTTTAGAATTGTTAGTTTCTGCAAAGAAGTTAGGTGGGATTCTGATAGGACTTGCCTTGAATCTGTAGATCAGTTTAGGGAGTACTGACATCTTAAATTTTCTAATCCATGAACTTGAGAAGTGTTTCCAGTTATTTAGGTCTTCTTTAATTTCTTTCAACGCTGTTTTTGTAGTTTTCAATTACAAGTCTTATACTTCTTCTTTGGTTGAACATCAGCTGAAATCTTTGAGTTGCATATAGGGACAATACTGAAAATAACAACAAAAAACCCTCTGAAACACTGAGCACCGAGGGTGTATAATTACATTTATATACAGTTAAATGCAAATATGATGCTACCATTCTATTTACATATTTTGATTTTCTGGACTGGGGGACAGAGTGGATAGTGTCTCCAGTGCAAGTAGGTGCCCTTTTTTGTCTCTTAGTACCAAATGTTGCTGTGAATTGGGACAGACTCAGATTTTTAAAATTTGACAAACTTACTTCAGATCTCTGTTAGGGGTAAGACACAGTATTTATCAGTAAAACTAATGAACACGGGACTGTTATAAAGATAACCAAATCCTTAATCATCATTGTCATAACCATAATGTGATAGTCCACATTTGTAGGTCACTTATTCCCATTCCCATGTGCCAGACACTGTGCAAAGTGCTTTATAAGATTCAACTATTTAATTCTCTTAATCACTCTGATATAGTTTGCATAAAACTGAGGCTCGAAGACTTTACATAACTTGTCCATGGTATTATAGCTTAAGTGGAGACCCTGATTCAATCTCAAATTTGTCTGATTACAAAGCCCATCCTCTTAACCACTGTCCTGGCGTTAGGGTTCCTGGCCTATAAACTTGACTTCCTTTTGGAATGATAAAATAGGTTCCTGACTGTACTTTTAAAAAATCAAGGCCACTAGATTTGAAAATACTATCAACACAAAACAGTAATTGTCCCATTTGCTTCCAGTGGTGATTTTGCATCTCTGAGAATCTTCAGACAGATGCATTTCTCTAAGCCTCTTCTGGCCCAGCCATGATTCCCTCTGGGTATTTCCTAAAATTCCCTCCTCCATCTTCTTCTGCTAGTTCCTCCCTCTCCCATCCCAACCATGCTCCATCTCACCAAACATCTCAACATGGCCAGAACATACTTGTTCTTCTGTGCTTTGTTGACACATACTTCACCTGCAAAGACCTGGCTCTGTTGTAGGTCAATGGTCAGGGGTTTGATGAGAAGTCCCTGGAGGGTTTTAAACAGGGAAATGATAAGATCTAATGAACATTTAAAAAAGATCACACTCTCTATTATAAGGATAACAGACGTAGGTGCAAACATGAAATTGGGGAGATTAGTTAAGGAGCTTTAGCAGTGGTCTAGGAAAAAGGCGATGGTGGCAGTGAAGATACTGAGAGATGGTCAGATCTGGAATATATTTTGAAAATAGAATTGGAATTTCAGATATATACTGGAGGTTGAGCTAGCAAAACTTGCTGATAGTTTGGATGTGGGCTATGAAAGAAAGCACAGAATCAAGGAAGAAAAGCAATGAAGGCCTGAACAAGGCATCCTCTATTTGTGTTATGAGATGTTCAATACACAGTCATCATTTTACACTGAGACACAACTGTGATTGTGGCTTAGAAAATCTTTGACTGAAACAGTTGTCTATTTGTCATTATGTGTTCATGTGGGGTATCTTAGCTTTCTCCATGTACATGAACCTTCTAAGAGCAGGACACTGTGCTAGGTCTTTCACAAAAGTTGCATCATTTAACTTACCCCAAACCTTAGAAGTAGGAGTTAATATCCCCATTTTACAGAGAAGGAAACTAAGACTTAATTTATGATTTCACTGAGGTTACATATTTAGTAATGGGCTGAGCTGAGACCTGAAGTCAAATTTTACTCTAAAGCCCATGCTCTTGTCACTGCAATAATTCAAAGGTACAGAATCAGAATTCCCCAAACTTTTCTCCTCATTAATTGAAGCCTCTGTTGACCTTCATGTGCCCTACTTTAGAGCCCGAGGCTGGCAAACAGGACAGCTTTGTTCTGTCTGTAGCCCATCTGCAGACTTGCCTTGTGATTTAGGGCAAGCTTCTTAATTTGATGGTGTCTCAGCAGTCCCCCATGTTAAAGCAGGACTTGTAATTAGTGATGGAGACAATTCTTTGAAATCTGCAGATGAAAGGACCTGCAGCCTTGAGTGTAAATATTTTCTTTCCCATGGTGTTCTTTTTGTTTCGTATAGCTTCTGGGACCCTTCATAAGGAAAAGAAAAAAAAAAAAGAAAAAAAGAAAGAAAAAGGAAGGAAACAGGACAAGTGTAAAACTGTATTTGTTTGCTTGCTACAAGCCAGTGGAACTTTGGGGACATAAATGTAATAATCTCCCTTACTCTACAGAACTCAATAAACATTACTGATAAATGAATACATTTTATTCAGAAAAACTTTAAGGTAGGCCTTTTTTTTTTTCAATATTCAGGTTCCTGTAATGGTCCCACTGAAGATCTTTAATAATGATTTCTATTTTGTTTCTGGCTTCTTAAATCCTAAATATCCTCCAGTAGGAGCTAACGCTTATGTAGTGTCTGCTGTGTGCCAGGTATCAGGCTCACTGCTTTCACGTGAAACCTCGTTCGATCATCATAATAGCACTATCGGGTAGGTGCTATTATTACCTTCAATTTAAAGGAGAGGAAACCATGGCTTGGTACAGTTCTTTGACTTGTCCAAGGCCACAAAATTAGGAAGTTGGACTAAGCTGGGTCTTCCCAGTTCTAAATTCAGGCTCTTCCCAGGACACCCCCTTGCCCTGAAAACTTAGCAATGACGACAACTTTGAACTGTGGTATCACACCCTGGGTGTGTGTGGCATTTAAAAATCTCTTTACTGCTTGTTCTTTCCAGTCCCTGGCACAGGGACAGTTATTTGTGTAGCACAATTGTTGTTATTGTGCAGCCTCACATATTTTTTCTGCCCTGGGCAAACATGAACAATAATGGGCTATATTTATGAAACCAGCAGCTTGGAAGCATGACCTCCAGACTACCATTACAATTGTAGTATAATTTTTTTTTCTTTTTTTTTGTAGCTTAGCACTATTTATATAGAAGGGCTTTCTCAAAGTCTCATGCCAATAAACTGGTTCTTGGTATACTCAGAGGGCTCCTCACAGGTTTTATCCCCCATAGTTTCGATCAATCAGCCTGCGTTTCTAAAAGCTGACGCCACAGACATGCAGTGTTCATGAAGAGCTGATATGACAGTCACCTCCCAAAGTTGGAAAATAAAGAAATAAAAGTAGCTGTGGTTTCTCTTAAGGATGGATTGGGGAGGGGTTGTGGAGTCAGAGTAGGATAGAAAGATGGAAAGATAGGCTGATGACAAAGCTGTTCGTGATCTAAGTTCTCTCCTTCAAGATCACCTTGGGTCTAGGATTACTATAAATCCATAGCCTCATCTTCAGCTTTCCATGGTCAAAAGCTCCATATTATGAAGTCTTCTTGGGAGTGATCAATGTCTGCAGGACACCAGCAACATGCCCTAGTAAAAAGCACATTTGAGTCAGAGCACCTATGTATAATTCCTAGCCTAATCACTAAGAATTTGGACAAATTCCTCTTCTGTAAAATAAAATTAATAATAACCCCTATAGTGAGGATTAAATGAAATAATGTATGTGAGAGCAGCAATTGTTGGCTATCAGTATGCAGAAGTAAGTGATTGCACACAACTTTACCTAGGGAAACAAGGACAGGGATATATGTGTCAGCTGTTCAAAGCACTCCTTTCTAATAGTTAATGTATCTGCAAAACTGACTTAGTAATTGGAGGGTTGTTTGACAGGTAGAGAGTTAAATGGTGATGTTGAAGAATGGTATCCTTATAGGGACTTCTCTGGTGGTCCAGTGGTTAAGACTTCACCACAGAGGGTGCGGGTTCAATCCCTGGTGGAGGAGCTAAGATTCCACATGCCTCGTGGCCAAAAACCAAAACATAAAAAAAACAGAAGCAATACTGTAACAAATTCAATAAAGACTTTAAAAATGGTCCACATCAAAAAAAATGGTATCCTTATATTAATACTGCCACTTACTGAACACCCATTTCAGGCCGGGCTCTTTGATAAGACATTTATGCATGATTTCTAGTACTTACACCATCCCTACAAGGTAGGTATTATTATCTCCAATGTACACATGAAGAATATGAAGCTTACAGACCCAGAGACATTAAGTTGCCCTACAAAAAACAGATAAGTCCTTTTTGTCTGCTCCATGAAGCTCATTCTTTTTACAATGAATTAGATCATAACATATCTTCCATTAGCTACATTTTACCCTCCTAAAATAGATCTGGGATATGACCCAGTGCTTTGATGAGATCTGGGACACGAATTTGCAAACTCTCATTCGTGTGTCATCTAAAAAAACATCCAGTCCCGGAAGTTCTAGGCCTTTTCCAGAGTTTGGACCATCATTCCCATCCCCCACTATGTCAAGTTTTTAATTTAAGCCAGAACCAATGAGCAAAGAAGGTAGCCAATACAAATTATTGGTGGTCTGGAAGGGATCCTGGGGCAATTCCCATACAAGTAGCCTTCCCTTGCTTAGAGGTCTGATTATCGTTATTATTATTTTAACCAAGGCCCAAACCTGCTCTAATATGGTTTGGAGGAGTCTCCTTGAATAGCAAGCGAATTTGTATTCCCAGTAGCAATTTATTCCATGACTTTAAGATTTCTTAACTAAATCCGTGTATCTACATCTTTAGGTGTTTCCATATATGTTATCTCATTCATCGTCACAATAACCATAAGGTTGTACAAGTAGTAAATAGTTGAGACAGGATTGGAACCTGGATGTTTCTGATGTCCAAGCCTTGCTTATTCCACTATGGTATACTGCTTTGGTTATTGGCTGTATAACCTTGGGAAAATCACTTAATGTCTATGACCTTCAGTTACCTCATCAGTAAAGTGGGTATGATGATTACTACCTTTCATAGTTGTTAAGTCCAAAAGTGATAATATAAATTAGAAAATTAAAGTAGAAACATCAGTGGTGGTTATAGCTGATAAATGTACCAGGTGAAAAAGGAGTAATTTAAAACATTATTTCCCCTTCTCCCTTAAGTTAAAAAGAATAACAGCAAAAAGAGGCCAAAGGAGACTCTCTTGAGTAAGTTGTTGCTCACCAGACCTGCATGGTTGGCTCTTCGTTGGTTGGACCTTGTAAAAACGGGGTCTGAGTACAGTCAGGAATTTCTGAGGGCATTTCTGGGATGGTTTGCCTGTGGTGGTAAAGGTCTAAAACCTTACATGGGGCTAAATCCATCCTTGGCCTTGTTCAGTTGGCCCTCCTGTGTGTCAAATGGGGACTACTACAAGAATGCTAACAGGGGTGTGGGCCTGATAGAGTTATGGTTTGTTGTTGTGGGAAGCCACCATGACTGAGAAAGGAAGACCCATTCCAGGCAAAGACATTTATTGAGGCCTACTCTGTGCTAGGCCAGATTGGGGAGGGATGTAGTTGTGAGTCAGCCCTCTATTCTGATGGATCTTACAATCTAGTGGGGGTATAGAAAAGCCCTCAACTAACTCTTAAAAACAAGGCAGAGTGTAAGGATCATATCAGAGCAACTAAGAGGTGGGGTGGGATTTCCTAGAAGGTTTCTTGAAGTAGGTGGCATATAAGCCAAGCCTTTAAGGATGAGGATTTCAAGTGACTGATTGGTTATTTCAACTGAAGAAGGCAGCATGAGAAAGTGTAGGCTGTGTTGTGTTTAACTTGGCAGGAACTAAGGCCTTGTACTGAGTACATAACACATTCTAGTGTCTGAGGATATAGAAATATATAAGAAACAGTCCTTGCCATTGAGGAGCTCTGTCTAGTGGGTAGACAGATGTAAAGTCATTAGAGTGATGATGACTTCATAAGGTAGAGAAGAAATGTTAAAAAGAAGAGTGTGTAACTCTGACTTGGGAGGTCAGGAGATGTTTTGCAAAGGAGGTGATACTTGAGTTGTGTCTTGAGAAAGCAGGAGGGGTTTGCCAGGTGGACTAAGGGAGGAGTTGGAGTGCTGCAGGCCCCTGAGCTCTTTTATTGAACAGTCTGAATATGGTAGGCAGCAAGTGGGCTAGGAGAGTATTCTTTCCCCTTCCCACCTAGATTTTTCATTTAAGAGTCTTCTCTTTCGTTATCACCCCCTAATAGCCGATGGTTAAAATGAAAAGTATTGGAGTCTGACCTGGATGCTAATCCACCAGCTATCTAATCAGCTTTATGACCTTACGTATGACACATATTTGTGTTTCAGTTTCCTCATTTGAACAACTTATTTATGTCTCAGTTCTTTCACTTATACAATTTAAAAATAAAGCGTCCAGCACAGATTCTGGCATATGTAAAGTACCGCTATTATTTCCTATCATTATCTCATTTAGTCCTCACAAGCAACTTGGACTTTGGGTATAATTTCCCCCATTCTTCCGAAGCAGAAGCTTAGAGTGGGTAAGTGACTTGCTTAAAGTTCCCAGGACAACCTGGAGTTGTCTCTGCCTCCACAGCTCGTGCGACTTAATTTCATCACCGCGCCGTGTTTTCTCAGGAGGCCCCAGCGGCAGGCTCCAGTCCGACGGCAAAAACTCCGGCGCCAGGATTTGGGCGCCGCCGCGGCCTGAGCCCAGGGGGCGGGGCCAGGCCGGGCCAGGCGGGGCCAGGCGGGGCCAGGCGGGGCCAGGCGGGGCTAGGCTAGGCGGGGCGGGCGAGAGGAGGGAAGTTGTCGAAGTTAGGGGAGACGCCCGCCCGCCCGCCCGCCCGGGCCTCGCCTCCGGCTGCTCCCTCCGCCTCTTCCCCGCCCCGAGCCCCCGTCAGCCCGTCCTTCCTTCCCCTCCCGTGCATGATGGAAACACCATGGCTGCGGCGGCCCAGCTCTCTCTGACACAGGTAACGCCAACCGCCAGTCCGCCTGGCTCGGACGGCCGGTGTCCCCGGCCCCCTCCCCCACCGTCCTATGGTTCACCGACCTGGGCAGTTTCTCTCCGCCCCTGGCGGGGCGGCCGATACTGAGAGCGAGCGCGCGCGCGTGTGAGTGTGTGTGTGTGTGTGAGAGTGAGAGAGAGTGTGAGTGACTGGGGGAGGACGCCATCCCGAGACGGCAGCTCTGCCGCGGCAGCCGCGACCCCGCCCCGGCCGGTCGGCGCCGCAGCCCCGCCCCACGCGGCGCCCACTCCTCCCGACCCCGCCGTGTCCCCCGCCCCGCTTGGTGTGTGTCCGCTCCTCTCACTCCAGTTCGCCTTCACCCACCCAGGAAGTTTCCTCCTTCCAGGCCAGAAGCACCCCAGGTGAGCTCCTGTTGAGCTCTCGCGGATCAGCCTCATCCTCGGGTCAGCCCTTGCCCCACACGAGGCTCGCTCTCGGGACAGGCAGAGTCACCTTCCTGAGCCAGGCGCTCAGGGTCGCCTCCAAGCCAGTCTTTCCTCTCTAAACCGGCCTTTTCCCAGCGGAGTCTGACGAAAACCCTTCTCCAGCAGTTTTCTCCAGTCAGTCTCTCTTCCACATAAGTCTCATTCTACCAGAGCGCGTACTTACCTTGCTAGCCCCTTCTTGGATTCAGCCTCTTCCCCTCCTGATCAGGTTTCCTGCTGGGTCAGATCCCCCGATTCAGTCTTTTCCTCCTCAGTTCTGCTACCACTCCTACCCGGTGGGCTCTCTATCGCTGTCCAAGCGGAAAACAGGGAAACATCCTTGAACAGGTGTGATGGTCCCACCAGTCTTGGTGCTGGGAAAGACGTAAGAGGTCACGTGTACTGGGGGAATCTTCACCAAAACCTGTTCTCAGGGTCTTTTCTCTTGCCATTCTGCTTCCTTCAGAGTCAGTCCTCGTGCTTCCCAGAAAACCGCTCAGCATCACTCTGGGAGCCTTGTTCCTCCCTCTCTGTAAAGAAAGCCAATTGTACTTTTCCCGTGATGTCCTGAATGGTGAGGGGGATGTGCACCTGTCAGTCCCTTCCCGCTTTTTTGACCAGATCTCACCCCAACCTCACCTTCTCAGCCTGTTCTCTGCAGAGCTGGTGGCCATGGACTTCTCCGTTGGGGCCCACCCCAGCCTTCCTGCCTGCCCTGTAGTATCTCCCCACCACCTTGTAGTCTCCTTGGCCTGGATTTGTCAGGGCATCTAAGGCAGAACACTGGGATAGGCTATACATTGGGGCGGGAGAGTTTCCTGTGTTGGGATCAAGAGACTTTGGGGGTCTTTTGCCTAGCATTCGAGGATAGAGATACTGAGTGAAAAATGTTCTCCCCAGGAACCAGGAATCACGTTAATAACTTGTGCCTCAGGTAGAATAACTAACTTCAGCTTGCAGGAATTTTCAGCTTCATAAGTGAAGTCTGTTTCCTTCCCAGCTTATTTGGTGTTGCTTATCCTATTTTGACAAGCAGATATTGGGGAAGAATACTTGGAAAATGGTGATTTAATCTTGGTAGCGAATCTCTTTGGAAGGGTCCTCCTGAAAACTCAGATTCGGGGAATGGCAACATTGACTTTTGGGTGTTCACTTTTTAATAGTCTAGTTAGTGATATGCATTAAGCAAGATCCTGTTGGCAGGCTGTTGCTCTCTGGATCTGTTGACCAATTCCAGTGGGAGTTCTCCCCTCTTGAAGATTTTGTTTCCCTGAGGACTTCTATAGATTTGCTTCTTAGTTGTGTGCACACTTTATTCTCTCCCTGGCTAAGACAATGTTTTCAGTTTCTATTTACTATCATCTCTGGATATTTTCTTCAGGCTCTGTCAATTTTATAGACAGTTAAGTAATTTAAATATGTTCTTGTGGTTATATATTTAAATATTAACATCCACACAAAGTAACTACTGAATTAGGAGTATTATCCTTCATTGTTTTAAATATAAGAGAACAAACACTGATGGTTCATTTATATTGAATAGCCAAATAAGTCAATTTAGAATATTCTGATTTTAAGACATTAAGAGGCAATAAGGTATATTGTTAAGGCACAGGAAAAAGAAACTTCCCAACTGTTAATATACCCTAATGTGCCTCCTTGTTATTTAAAAACTTTGCTGATTTGTGTTTTTTAATTTAATTTTTTAACTGCTTGAGGCAAATAAACTGAGATAACAGTGCACCCTGGTTTCACATTCATTATTGATTTGTTTATGTCACCATCACCCCCCTGCCCCAACACACATTTAGACTTAGCTATACTCAAGTGAGATCCTCCAGGGCAGGGACATCTTTCAACTCATCTGTTTCCCTCAGTGCCCATGTGGAAGAAAGTGATTAATAACTGTTTGTCTTATGAATGGCTGAAAATTCTAAAGGGTTGTATGACAGTTACAAAGATTAAACTGATGCTGAAGTTAGTTTCTGCCTCTGATCATAAGATGATAATGGTTTTGGAGTAGGTTCATTCATTCAACCAATATTTGTTAAGTACCTTTTATGTGCTATGTACTGTACTGGGATTGTCTTGTATATAATTTTTCGCCTTTATCAACTAAGCAAAACTGACAGTTGGGGGAAAAACACCTGAAAAATATTTTAATTTACTCTTTCCTTCCTCTTTCTCCTGCCTGCCAACCAACCCTCCAATTCCCCCACCACCAAAATAAATTATGTAAATTATCATGGTCTAGCTTCTAGACCGGATAGACTGTTAGAATGTTGAAATGTTAGTTTCATTCCCAGCTCTGCCAGGAGCTAACTGTATGGCATTAAGTCTCCAGGCCTCAGTTTTCTTAGTTTGAATATTCATTCAACAAATATGTACTGACCATTTATTATGTACTAGGAATTATTCTAGGTGCTGAGGATATATTAATGAACAAAATAGATGGCAGTTCTTGGAGCTTGGAGACAAAAAAAACATGGAGCTTACATTCTAGTTGGAGAGTTTGAATTAGCTGATCTAAGGACCTTTCCAAAGAACATTCTTTTTATAGATCATATTCTATGATTTGGAAATCTAGTGGTGACTTTCCTACGGTACTTTAGTGCTATATAGCCTTAGTGGTTTTTTTTTTTAAATAAATTTATTTACTTATTTATTTATGGCTGCGTTGGGTCTTGGTTGCTGCATGCAGGCTTCCTCTAGTTTCAGCGAGCGGGGGCTCTTCTTAGCTTCAGTGCGCGGGCTTCTCATTGTGGTGGCTTCTCTCGTTGCGCAGCACGGGCTCTAGGTGCGTGGGTTTCAGTAGATGTGGCTTGTGGGCTCTAGAGCGCAGGCACAGTAGTTGTGGCGCACGGGCTTAGTTGCTTTGCAGCATGTGGGATCTTCCCGGACCGGGGATCGAACCTGTGTCCCCTGCATTGGCAGGTGGATTCTTAACCACTGCACCACCAGGGAAGTGCAGCCTTAGCGTTTTTTAATTTTAGTTTTCTTCGCTAGGTATTCTATTCTTGTCAATAAGAAGTAAAACTTGAGTGAGAAAGATCTTGTGATTTTTGCTTATGGTGGTAGATTACAAAAAGATATTAATGCTTCCTCTTTTTAAACTTTGCTGATTGCCCATTTCTTCCTTAAGGCTGTATCTCTAATAATAATGATAATAATACTATTAGCTTCCCTTTGGGTGTTACTGTATGCCAAGAATTTTACTTCACTTAACCTAACACTCCATTTTACAAATGAGGGAAATAATTTACATAAATTAGTAAGTGATAGATCTAAGATTTGAACCAAAGTCTGTACGACTTCAAAATCTGTGCACTGTACTTCTCTGTGTACTACATGCTCGGCATATCCATTGCTCCCTTGTATTTTTTATTCTTTTTTTTTCAGTATTTGCCTTGTTTTCCTAATTAGGTACTAAACTTCTTGAGTATGGAAGCATTATCTTTTGCCTCTGAATCTCCAGTACCTTTCATGGTTTCTTGACAGTACAATTGTGGGCGCACAAGTACTGCTCTTGATGATGAGGAAGGTTTTATTTTATTGAAAGATGGTATAATATGAGTATTTTAAATAATCATCCATCAGTTCAGCTTTATGCTGAAATTTTCTTGTTTTAATTTAGCAAGGATTCTTTTTTTTAATAATAAAAAAGCCTTTAGAATGGGACTTAATTAAAAGTCTTAATATTTGGTCAAAAACAATACATGCTGTAAGGATACTTTTTTTTTAATGCTTTTTTTTAAATTGCAAGAGTGATACAACTGCATTACAGAAAATTAGGAAATTGGAGGGAAAAAAATCTCCCATAATTTCAGTTTTTGGTGTTTATTTTCAATTTAATTAAAGTAGACAGTATGTGTTAATATGGGTATCACCTTTGCGGTCTGGTTTAACAGTTATGGTGGTAAATACAGGGCAGAGTGTGAAAATTACAACATGTTCTCAGAAGCAGAAAAGGAGTATTTATTCAACATGACATATCATTTGAGTTCCTACTATGGGAAAGGCACAATAATGATATTTTTCAGTTTTGCCTGCAATTACAGTCCAGTATATTCAGGAAATCTTTGTTTCCTTGAGCAGTATTTAACAGTTTTCAAAAATGGCTTGGAATGTTCAGCATTTGGGAGGAGCTGTCACAGTTAAAATTAATTAGGAACAGTTGGTTTGTCCAATAGAGTGTATTCTTTCGTTTTCACTCTATTTGCAGACAGAACAATGATAACAGACTAACATGTAGTAGAAAAAGATTGAGCATCTTTATTTAGTAACGAATCATAGTTCTAATCCCCTCTCTCACTAATAGTCTAATTTAAGGTCTCAATCTAAGGTGTTTTACTTGCTCTTCAAGGAATTTTAAACACAGTTATATGCTTCTTTGTTTTGTGAATTTTGGACTTAATAAAATTGGAACTCTGGAAACCAAAATCAGGAAAATGGCTTAAGCGAGAGAAGGGATGGGAGAGGGAGGTATGTAGGGAGGGAGGGGGGGAAAGATCCATTGATAGAGGTCTGGGTACTTTGGAGAATTGGTAGAAATAAATGAAAAATTAATCTAGGCAGAGTTCGTTAGGCAAACCCATATACTAAAATTTCATTTTAAAGTAGTGGAACTCTCATCAACAAGATAAAATATTATGTCTTCATTAAAAATTATGTTTATTAGGAGCTTTTATTAATCTGAGGGATGTTGTAATTTGAATGCTGTATTACAGTACAGTGGAAACATTTTATTTAGACAAATAATCTAATCCACTTAAGCATCATAGAAAAAAGACTGGAAGAAAAAAACACCAAGATTTTGTGATAGCATGGTTATAATTTTTACTTACCTTCTTTTCAACAGTGAGCATGTATTTCTTCTGTAATCAGCCAACTTAGCATTTCTATGTGACAACTTTTTTGAAAATTCACCCTTTTAAATTGAAATCAATAACTATATGTAATATTGATATCAACTATACTTCAATTAAAAAAATAAATAGCTATATGTTAAGTAAAACTTTGTGTTCTAAGATGGCATCTATATTCACATTTCATCTTAAACATTCCCGTCTTTGGGTTTAGAGAAATTGGCCAGAAGAATTATAAAAATTATTATTACAATTAATTTGGAGAATTCAGAGGACTAATTTATAATTTTGTGTGCTGCTTTATAATTTACGAAGCATTTTATGCTCTCTCATTTGATCTTCACAATAATCAGTAAGCTAGACTATTATTATCATTATTTCAAACTAGAGAATACTCAGGCTCAGAATTTTGACTTAGGTTTATGCTGGCTCTCTTACTTACCGACTGTAAAACTTATGTTAAAAAAAAATTCAGGGCTTCCCTGGTGGCCCAGTGGTTGAGAGTCCGCCTGCCGATGCAGGGGACACGGGTTCGTGCCCCGGTCCAGGAAGATCCCACATGCCGTGGAGTGGCTGGGCCCGTGAGCCATGGCCGCTGAGCCTGTGCGTCCGGAGCCTGTGCTCTGCAACGGGAGAGGCCACAGCAGTGAGAGGCCCGCGTACCGCAAAAAAAAAAAAAATTCACACATACCAGTGAAAGTCTCCATCCTGCTCTTGGCCTTCAATCCCGTTCCAAGAGGCAGTCATTCTTGATGTTTCTTGTGTGTATTTCCAGCAATAGTCTGTGATGTAGATGCAAAAAAAAAAAAAAAAAAAAAAATATATATATATATATATATATACACACACACACATATATGCACAAACACACATATGTATAAGATATGCTATGTATATAGTGTGAGTGTATGTATATTTCTTTTGAATAAGCTGCATATTTTGTGGCTTATTATTATTTAGCATAATTGATCTAGGAGATTGTTCTATGTGAGCACATACAGATTTCCCTCATTATTTCCAACACTTGAGAATATTCCTTTATATGAATATACTGTAATTTATTTAACTAGCCACCTAATGATGGACTTTTATATTGTTTGTGATCTTTTGTTGTTACCAACAGTGCTGCAGTGAATATTCTTTTATACATCTTTGTGCACATGTGTATGTGCATTAATTTTTAGTAGGTATAATTTGGGACCAAAGGATATTTTTAATTTGGATAGATACTGCCAGTTTACATTCAGAAAGGTTATACCATCAACAGTGTTTGTGCCTTTTCCCCATCAACATGGTATATTATCAAGTTTTGGTCATTGTTAACCTGGTATATAATAATGATGTTTGTTGAAAGTTGGCCTCATGCACTGTGCTTCCCTATCACATAAATGTGAGCTTTTTAATATTTTGTACAAAAGTAAGATAGAAGTGAGGTATAAGAAACTTTGTGATATAAATAATGCTTTAATGAATTGCAAGTGCAATTAAAAAATAATGGTTGGTACTACAAAGCTACAGTAATCAAAGCAGTATGGTACTGGCACAAAAACAAACACATAGATCAATGGAACAGAATAGAGAGCCCAGAAATAAACCCATGCACTTACGGTCAGTTAACCTATGACAAAGGAGGCAAGAATATACAATGGAGAAAAGACAATCTCTTCAGTAAGTGGTGATGGGAAAACTGGACATCTACATGTAAAAGAATGAAATTAGAGCATTCTCTAACACCATATACAAAAATAAACTCAAATGGATTAAAGACCTAGATGTAAGACGTAAAACCATAAAACTCCTAGAAGAAAACATAGGCAGGACACTCTGACATAAATTGTAGCAACATTTTTTTGGATCTGTTTCCTAAAGCAAAGGAAATAAAAGCAAAAATAAACAAATGGACCTAATTAAACATAAAGCTTTTGCACAGCAAAGGAAACCATCAACAAAACAAAAAGACAACCTACTGAATGGGAGAAAATATTTGCAAATGATATGACTGATAAGGGGTTTATATCCAACATATATAGATAGCTCATAACAACATCAAAAAAACAACCAACCTGATTAAAAAATGGACGGAAGAACTGAATAGGCATTTTTGCAAAGAGGACATGCAGATGGCCAACAGGCACATGAAAAGATGCTCAACATTGCTAATCATAAGGGACAATGCAAATCAAAACCATAATGAGATATCACACACCTGTCAGAATGACTGTCATCAAAAAGAACACAAATAACAAATGTTAGTGAGGATATGGAGAAAAGGGAACCTCCATACACTGTTGGATGTAAATTGATGTAGCCACTGTGAAAAACAGTATGGAGGTTTCTCAAAAAATTAAAAATAGAACTACCATGTAACCCAGCAATTCCATTCCTGGGTATATATCCAAAAAAAACACAAAAACACTAATTTGAAAAGATACGTGCACCCCGATGTTCATAGCAACATTATTTACAATTGTCAAGATATGGAAGCAACCTGTGTCCATCAACAGGTGACTGGATAAAGAAGATGTGGTATGTGTGTATATATATATATATATATATATATATATATATATATACACATATATATATACACACACAATGGAAATATTACTCAGCCATAAAAAAGAATGAAATTTTGCCATTTGTAGCAACATAGATGGACTTGGAGGGTATTATGCTAAGTGAAATAAATCAGAGAAAGACAAATACTGTATGATAGCACTTATACATGGAGTCTAAAAAAGACAACAAGCTAGTGAATATAACAAAAAGAAGCAGAGTCACAGATATAAAGAAGAACCTAGTGGTTCAGTGAGGAGAGGGAAGGTAGAGGGGCAATATAGTGGTAGGGGATTAAGAGGTACAAAATATTATGTATAAAATAAGCTACAAGGATATATTGTACAACATGGAATATAACCAATATTTCATAATAACTATAAATGGAGTGTAACCTTTAAAAATTGTGAATCACTATATTGTACAATTGTAACTGATATTGTACATCAAGAACACTTCAATTTTAAAAAAGAAAAAATAATAAAGGTTGGAGCTCTTTTAAAAACTTGTTTTTATGCAGTACAACTATGCAAAGAAAAGTAAGCCTCACTTCCTCTTTAGATTGGGAATTTTGTAATGGGGATTTAACAGGACCAGGAGTTTCCCATCTGAAATAATCAAGCTGCTTATTTCTTGTTATGTCTTCAGTAAAAATTTGGCCAAGAACATACTTTTGGAGGGAAAACTTCTATATTATAATACTTTTTTTTTTTAAGATCATGGCTTCTCAACTTTGGCACTGTTGACATTTTGGGCCAGATAATTCTTTCGTGTGGGGGGCTGTCCTGTGCATTGTGGGATGTTTTGCAGCGTCCTATCCACAAGATGCTAGTAGCACTCTTCCCAGCTGGGGCCATCAAAATATTTCCAGACATTGCCAAATATTTCCTGGGGCACAAAATTGCCCCAAGTTGAGAATCACTGATTTAAATATACTTTTTAAAGTTAGTGGTCCACTAAGGCATTTGGGAATTACAGAAATATGTGCTTTCTTGGAATAGGAACAGAGGGAATAGTTTATCTTCATATTTTAATTTCTAAACCTGCCATGAGCCATGAATGACTAATTGTGCATGGATATTGAGCTTAAAAAAATAAGACAACTGAAAATTGTGAACCTAATTTTATGTGTGATTTCTCTGCCTTTCTTAGTGTGGTCTTATTTTAGTTGTGGAACAATTCTATCTAGTGGGCTAAATATTAATACAAAGATCCTGGAAGGAAAACATTCTTATGCCACTATTGAGAAGGAAGAGGACTAATGTTATGTAAACTACTAAGCAGTAGGTACTTTTACATGATTTACATATATTATTTCACTTAATATTCACAGCCTTTCTACAAGTAGGGATTAGTCTTCTGCATTACTTACTCAGGGTTGTGTTGTAAGTGGTAGATTTGAGATTTGAACCTGGGCACATCTGTTCTAAAGCACATTTGCTATGCTGCTTCCTGTAAACAGCCATTGACTATATTTCAGACAAATTTAGGGATAAAAATGAACATTCACATGATATTACATTCCTCTATTGTTATGTAAAAGGAGCAAATTACTCAGAGAGTGGGATCTGTGTGTCAGTGTGTGTGTGTGTGTGTGTGTGTGTGTGTGTGTGTGTGTGTGTGAGAGAGAGAGAGAGAGAGACAGAGAAGAGGTCAGTTTGGGGATAATAATAATTAATGCATATTGAGAACTTACGATTTGTCAGGCACTGTTTTCAATAATCCTTACAACCTTTTAACCAGATCATCCTTATTATTCTTGTTTTATAAAAAGAGAAAACTTAGGCACACAGGTAAAGTAACTTGTTCAAGGTCAAGCTACTCTTAAGTGGTAGAGCCAGGGTTATAACCTAGGTAGTGTAAACAGCTTATATAAATTGAACGAGTCTGTATTTCTGAGGGCAAAATAGCTCTGACAGAACTAATTAATGGTGCCATTCCTTGGTTATCACTGAACATACGTTCTAGGCTGCAACATCTTATGTGAAAATCAACTTTTCATTGCATAGACCACATCTCTAGAAAGTGATTGGTGTACCAAGTTATAGTGGAGGGTTTTTGTAGACGTGATAGAAGGTAGTTTTACATTTTGCTACCTCTAGGAATTTATTGCTTATGAAAACCTAAGCTTATTTAGGTTAGTATAGGTCACACCAGTGTTTACGTTTAAGCTAATAGTCTCTTGGACATGGTAGTTTGGACTTGCAGTTCCTTCAGTATCATATTACTAAAGATCATACCGTGTATCAGAGAAAATTTTCCCTAAAAAACAATTTTACTAAGTAAAATAGAACTGCTAGGTCTGGGGATTTCTGGTGCTCCAGATATGAACAATTGTTGAGAGCTAGGGTGAAAAAATGGGAGTCTCGGGCTTTGCAGTCAGAATGTCTTAGGTTTCAATCTTTTGTTTGATTGTGTAACAAGTTTCTTAGCCTCTTTCTTTTTTTACCTATAAAATGGCAAATAAACTTAACCTGCAGGATTTGTTGTGAAGAATATGTGAAATGTTTATAAATGTCTTGGATCAATTTAAATGGTAGCAGATATTAACAACAACAACTACTACTATCACTAGCCAAATGTTTATAATAGCTAGATTTTAGTTATTTATAGGGCTGTTAATTTTTATGGAATGTTACACTTAATTAAAATTTTCATAAATCACTGATACCAAGGATTATTGGTAACTTCGTTCCATCTTGTATTCACTAGGTACAACACAGTTACATCATTATACATATACTAAAAATATGAAGCTTACATGCATTAAAGGTGCTTCCATTATTGCTGGTCCACCCTCTTTTATTTCAGAAAACATTTACTGAATGCCTCCTGTGTCCCCACTGTGTTAGGTCTTGGACATACAAAGAGAATAAGACCTAGGTTCATGCACTGAAGTACCTTTTAGTCTTTTAGGGAGATAAACACTGACTCTGGGGTGATGAGTACTATGATACAGGATGATAGAAGAAAGGCACTTGGGTGCTGTGGAGTATCCTGATTTATGATGGAACTTTTTGTGGTAATTTAGTTTTTAATTTTTTCAGTGTTTTACAGTGTCCAAGATTGGTACTGTGGATGACATTTGTTTATTTACTTATTTGGCTCCACTGGGTCTTAGTTGCGGCAGGCAGGATCTAGTTCCCAGACCAGGGATCAAACCCCGGGCCCACTGCATTGGGAGTGAGGAGTCTCAACCACTGGACCACCGGGGAAGTCCCAACATTTTAAATTGTACTTAAAAGGACAACATAAAACCATAGGAATATTTGATTCAAGTCAAATTGTATTTTGGTGCATCAGGTCCCCATTGGGGAAATATCATGTCCACTTTCTTATAATTTATTCTCTTTTTCTTTGTAATAAAGCAAGCATTTTTAACCTAGAGCACAAGACACAAGGAAGGGGTTTCAAGGATAGGCTGTAAGGATCTTTGACCTGCTCTAAAATAGTATGTAAAATAATAAGAGTATCATGATTTTTTATAGTGGGAAGGACACTAGACTTAGTACAAGACAAACCTGGATTTGAATTCTCCCTCTGCCACTTGTACTCTGTCTGGGTGACCATGGCAAGTTACTTAAACTCTCTGACTTCCTTTTCCTTATGTATGATGTATATACATTGTTGGAATGTAAGAAACATTGAGTAAATAGCAGTGCTGTTATTATTATTGGTACTTATATACAGAATTCATATGAATATTATTAAAAATTTTTTTTATTTCCAAAATTCTTCACTCATTAAAAAAACTTGTAACATGCAGAAATATAGCAAGAAAAGCATGGATCACCATCCACCCCATTCTTTAAATTTTTGGTATTTTCTTTACATTTTTTTCTCTTCACATTTTTTTTAAACATTGTTGTAACCTCTCTCTTGCATTCTCTGTCTCTCTGTCTCTCTCTCACACACATACACACACACATACATACATATATACACATATGTATAGCTTTGCATTATATATATTTTTAACTTAACATATAGGTGTTTTCTTCCTATGTGGTCTTCATAGCATCTTTTTTTTTTTTTCCATCTTTACTGGAGTATAATCGCTTTACAGTGTTGTGTTAGTTTCTGCTGTACAACAAAGTAAATCAGCTGTATACATATATCCCCATATCCCCTCACTCTTGAGCCTCCCTCCCACCCTCCCTATCCCACCCCTCTAGGTCATCACAAAGCATCGAGCTGATCTCCCTGTGCATAGCATCTTTTTAATGTCTTTAGAATATATTCATTGATTGGATGTTTTATAGTTAATCAAGCCCTAATGACTACAGATCATTTATATATCAATTATAATCAATGCTGTTGCAAATAATCTTTGATATGCCATTTGCTGAATTCTTTTTTGTAGAGTTATAAATGGTATTGACTATAATTGAGTTATTTTTCTGTGTATACCTTTGAATTTTGAAGTTAAACTTGAGTGATTTTCGTTTAGTTTATAAGATCTTGAATGGCAAAGCAGACAGCAGCAGTAATTTACTCAAGAGCAATAATCTCAAAAAACTACTGTGAAGGAATTAAGTTGAGTATATTTAATTTGGTTGCAAAGACCATTTAAAGATTATAAAGTTCACTTAGCATGGGAAATTGGCATTAAAAGTTGTGAGCCTGAAGAAGATTGGATGATTTCAGTTTGCATACCTGTTTTTGCAGGCTAGGTTGCTTTCATTCTTAGTCTGTTCTCTACATTCTGTTCTTTGTTTTTTGCTTTTGTTTTTTTCTGGCACACTTTTAGGCAGGGCCATGTAAGATCTGGGGGTAGATGGGACCATCTGGCACTTTAGAACAGTTCAGAAACTTAACTCTGTTGATTGTACTTTGAGCTAGACTTGCTTGAAATGTCCTGGTTTGTCTCTGTACTTGGCAGGTTTTTTCTTTTATACCCTCATAGCTTTTTATAATTACTTTCTTTCTTATTTAGTACAGACATTTTACGAGTACTAGTGTTTACAGATTGAGGTAAACAAGACTTATTTTCCTTTAACCTAACCAAAAAATTAATTATCTTTTGAACTATATCTGCATTTAGAAATATGAGCCATATCAAGTACTTTTATTTAATTTATTTTTTTAATACTTTAAAAATATATTTTAATTTATTTTTGGTTGCGTTGGGTCTTTGTTGCTGTGCATGGGCTTTCTCTAGTTGCGGTGAACGGGGGCTATTCTTCGTTGTGCTGTGCGGGCTTCTCATTGCGGTGGCTTCTCGTTGCGGAGCATGGGCTCTGAGTACGCGGACTTCAGTAGTTGCAGCACGCGGGCTCAGTCGTTTTGGCTCACAGGCTCTAGAGTGTAGGCCCAGTAGTTGTGGTGCACAGGCTTAGTTGCTCTGTGGCATGTGGGATCTTCCTGGACCAGGGATCGAACCCGTGTCCCCTGCATTGGCAGGTGGATTCTCAGCCACTGCACCACCAGGGAAGTCCTCAAGTACTTTTTAAAAAAAAAAAAAATTTATTTATTTTTGGCTGTGTTGGGTGTTCGTTGCTGAGCATGAGTTTCCTCTAGTTGCAGTGAGCAGGGGCTACTCTTCGTTGCGGTGCACGGACTTCTCATTGTGGTGGCTTCTCTTGTTGCAAAGCATGGGCTCTAGATGCCCAGGCTTCAGTAGTGGTGGCATGAGGGCTCTAGAGTGCAGGCTCAGTAGTTGTGATGCACGGGCTTAGTTATTCTGCGGCATGTGGGATCTTCCTGGACCAAGGCTCGAACCCGTGTTCCCTGCATTGGCAGGTGGCTTCTTAACCACTGTGCCACCAGGGAAACCCCAGTCCTCAAGTACTTTTAATAAAAGTACTAGAGGTACTGAATTTTAAAAATGTTTAAAAATTGTTTAGTTGTTAAGAGATGTTCTTTGAGCTCCCTGCCCTATTATTTCATTCTTTTTATTTTTTCTTTGGCTGCGTTGGGTCTTCGTTGCTGAGCCTGGGCTTTCTCTAGTTGCGGCAAGCAGGAGCTACTCTTCATTGTGGTGTGCGGGCTTCTCATTGCGGTGGCTTCTCTTGTGGCGGAGCACGGGCTTTAAGTGCGCTTAAGTAGTTGCGGCACACGGGCTCAGTAGTTGAGTCACGCGGGCCCTGGACTGCGTGGGCTTCAGTAGTTGTGTGTGGGCTCAGTAGTTGTGGTTCACGGGCTTTAGGGCGCTCGGGCTTCAGTAGTTGTGGTGTGTGGGCTCAGTAGTTGTGGCTCACGGGCTTTAGAGCACAGGCTCAGTGTTGTGGCTCATGGGCTTAGTTGCTCTGCAGCATGTGGGATCTTCCTGGACCAGGGATCAAACCCCTGTCCCCTGCATTGGCAGGCGGATTCTTGACCACTGCACTACCAGGGAAGTCCTATTTCTTTAAAATTAAAAAAAATTACTTTTTAAACAGCCATATTGATGTATGATTCACATATTATACAATTTATCCATTTAAAATGTACAATTCAATGGTTTTTAGTCTGTTTATAGTCATGTGCAGCCATCACCACGGTCAATTTTAGAGCATTTGTATCACGTGAAAAAGTAATCTCTTACCCTTTAGGTGTCATCCCTTCTCCTCCATGCTTTCCCCAGCCCTAAGCAACCACTAATCTACTTTCTGTCTCAATAGATTTTCCTATTCTGGACTTTGTATGAATGTAATCACATCATACGTGGACTCTTGTTGCTGGATTCTTTCACTTAACATAACGTTTTTGAAGTTTATCCAAGTGTAACAAGTATCAGTACTTCATTGCTTTTTATGGCCGAATAATACTCAGTTTTATTGTTAAACCACATTTTGTTTATCCATTGATGGGCATTTAGGTTGTTTCCACCTTTTGGCTATTATAAATAATTCTACTGTATACATACATGTATAAGTTTTTGTGTGGATACCTGTTTTCATTTCTGCTGGATATATCAGGTCATATAGTAACTCTGTTTAATTGCTTGAGGAACTGCCAGACTGTTTCCAAAGCAGCTGTACCATTTTATATTCCCACCAGCAGTGTATGAGGATGAGGATTTCTCCACATCCTCTCAAATAATTGTTACTATCTGATTGTTCAATTCTGGCCATCCTAGTGGGTGTGAACTAGTATCTCGTTGTGGTTTTGATTTGCATTTCCCTGATGACGAATGATGTCCAGCACCTTTTCATATGGTTGTCAGCCATTTGTGTATCTCTGGAAAAATGTCCATTCTCATCCTTTGCCCATTGTTTGTCTTTTTATTATTGAATTGTGAGAGTTCTTTATATATTCTAGATAAAAGTTCCTAATGAGATAGGTGATATGCAAATATTTTCTCCCATTCTGTGGATTGTTTTTTTACTCTCTTGATAATGTCCTTTAATATACAAAACTTCAAAATTTTATGAGCCCAAGTTATTTTTTTTCTTTTGTTACTTGTGCTTTTTGTGTGATATTTAAGAGTCCCTTGGCAAATCTCAAGTCATGAAGATTTATCCCTATGTTTTCTTCTAAGGGTTTTATAATTTTAGCTTTTACACTTAGATCTTTGATCTGTTTTAAGTTAATTTTTATATATGATGTAAGGTAATACATTCTTTTGCATGGATATACGATTGTCACAGCACCATTTGTTGAAAAGACTATTCTTTCCACATTGAATGATCTTGTAAAAATCATTTGACCATAGATGCATGAGTTTATTTCTGGACTCTTAATTCTATTCCGTTGTTCTGTATGTTTCTCCATGTGTAGTATAGCACTGTCTTGATTACAGTTGCTTTATAGTAAGCTTTGAAATTGGCAAGTGCTAGTCCTTTAACTTTGTTTTTCTTTTTCATAATTGTTTGGCTATTCCATGTTTCTTGCAATTCCTTATGAATTTTAGAATCAGCTTGCCAGTTTCTACAAGGAAGTCATTTGGAATTCTCATAGAGATTGCACTGACTTTGTGATTAGTGGGAGTAATGCTGTCTTAACAATGTTAAGTCTTCTGATCCATGAACATGGGATTTTTTTCCATTTATATATATAATTTTGTTCAACAATGTCTCGTAGTTTTTAGAGTATGAGTTTTGTACTTCTTTGTTAAATTTATCCTTAAATATTTTGTTCTTTTTGACTTATTCTTATTTGAATGGAATTGATTTCTTAATTGCATCTTTACATTGTATATTGCAAGTATATAAAAATACAAATAATTTTTGTATATTGTCTTTGTATTTTGCAACTTTCCTGAACTCATTTGTTAGTTCTAATAGTTTTTTAGTAGATTCCTTGGGAATTTTTATATATTATATATATATTTTTTATATATTTTCATATATTTTATATATTAGAGCATCTGTGAATAGAGATAGTTTTACCTCCTCTTTTCCAATCTGGGTGCCTTTTATTTCTTGTTCTTGTCTAATTTCCCTGGCTAGAACCTCCAGTACAATGTTGCATAGAAGTGTCGAGAGTGAACCTTATTGTCTTGTTCCTGACCTTTGGGAGAAAGCATGCATGCATGCGTGTGTGTGTGTGTGTGTGTGTATGTGTATATATATATATATATATATATATATATTTTTTCAGTACTTTGAAGGTTCCTAGTTCAGCCATTGATTGTTTAGGAAATCTAGTATTATTTGAAAGGGGTTTAATTCACCTTTTGGTTATGTAGCTCAGGGTTTCTTGTGAGTGGTCCTGTACTATCAGTTTCACCTGGGAACTGCTTAGAAATGTAAATTCTTAGACCTCAGCCCAGTCCTATTCTGAATCAGAATCAGAAGTGCAAGGGATGGGGAATTACTTAGCTTTTTACATGGTAAATGTAGTTCATATTTTTAAAAACTAATAATGCTACTAATGAGTAATACATATAGGGTTTTAAATATATGAAGCATGTAATATTCACAAAGACTGCTTATAGTAGGTATTCCCTCCCTCTTTCCCTTCCTTACATGGAAACAACCCAGAGAGGTTGTCAGTTTCCTATGTTTTGGGGCAGTGGTTGAAAGAGTGAGCTCTGGCATTGTTCTGCATGGCTTGGAATTCTAGTTCTGCTGTTTGCTAGCTGTGTGAATTTGGGCAAGTCATTTAATCTCTTTGCATTTAAGAGTCTTCATATGTAAGGTGTAAGAGTGTCCACAGAATTGTGAAAGTTAGATGAGATAATACAAGTGCTGAGAATAGTGCCTGGTCCATAGTAAGTCCTTAATAAATATAAATATTTGCAATTACAATTATTATTGGTTAAGAGCACCCAGCCATGGTCCATTTCTCCTAACTTTCTGCTATATGTTTCTTGCTGTACCTGAAATTCATTCCTTTCCTTTGCTTCATTCATTTGACAAATACTCAGTACCTACTATCTGCAAAGCACTGGTGTCCGTATTATGACATTACATAGTGAGCAAGACAAGTCACTGGCCCCGTGGGTTAATGTTTCTAGTCAGGGAGACCAATAGAAACAAACAGATAATAACTATGTCAGATAGTGATAAGAGCTAGGAAGAACAATAGGACAGGATTAGGGAAGAGAGTGCCATAAGGTGGCACTTTAGATAGGGTGGTCAGAAAGGCCTCTCTGAGGACGTTATATTTGATCAGAGATCTGAATGAAATAAGAAGTGAGACATATGAATGAATATCTGTGGGGATGTTCCAAGTAGAGGGAACAGCAAGTACAAGAGCCTTGAGATAGGAGTACTCTTTGCAGTTGCTTGACTGGTTCCTTTATGATTTAGTTTAGGTGTCACTTGTAAGTGACTTCCTCAGCTTTTTCTTAGTTTGTTATGAAATAATTCAGACATGACTTTTCTTCGTATGTCTCCCTTAGGTGTCACTGATGCCATAGCAACTGTGTTTGCTCCCTCTTGATGTACTTATTACAATGAATTGTTACTGTCTTTTTTTCCCACTGGACTGAGTTCTCAGTGTCAGGGATGATAGTTTCTTATTGATACTAATTTTATTATTCCCAGTATCTAGGCATATAGATGTACAATAGATGTCTAAGTGAATGAGTAATGAATGAACAACCAGGTTTCTTGCCTTCTTATTTCCTCAGTATATTTCTCTCTGTACTTGTTTCTGCCTGGTAATAATGATAGTAAGTACAATTTATTTGAATACTTTTTTGTTTGTCTGGCAGTCAGCTTTTAGTGCATCAAATACATGTTTGTATTTAGCCATTGTGTTATAATTTCTCTCTTTTTTTTCTCTATCTTAAGACTAAGGTCCAGAAGGGCAAAGAAGTTGTTCTGTTTGTTCATCTCGGTATCAGAAGTGCCTAGTATAGTAACATATCAGCAATTGTTTGAATGAGTGATATGTTAGTATGCTAATACATTGAGTCTTCTACTGAATCACGTAGACTATATAGCATAAACCATACTTGTATAATATTCCAATAGACCCTGAACTAGGAGCTTTAAGCAGAATAGATCATATTAGATATTCTTAACCCTCCTAACTGCTTTCCCTCAGCAGCACCAATGTTCATGTAAGTGCTCCAACTAGAGTTACATTTTCTCAACTAGAAATTGAGACATATGGTCCAATAATTATACAGAATACTTGAAATTCAGACTGGATGAGTATTTTTAATACATCTTTATTGGAGTATAATTGCTTTACAATGTTGTGTTACTTTCTGCTGTACAACAAAGTGAATCAGCTGTATGCATACATATATCCCCATATTCCCTCACTCTTGAACCTCCCTCCCACCCTCCCTATCCCACCCCTCTAGGAGGTTACAAAGCACCGAGCTGATCTCCCTGTGCTGTGCAGCAGCTTCCCACTAGCTATCTGTTTTACATTTGGTAGTGTATATATGTCAGCGCTCCTCTCTCACTATGTCCCAGCCTCCCCTTCCCCTGCTGTGTCCTCAAGTCTGTTCTCAACATCTGCATCTTTGTTCCTGCCCTACCGCTAGGTTCATCAGTACCATTCTTCTAGATTCCATATATATGTGTTAGCATACGGTATTTGTTTTTCTCTTTCTGACTTCCTTCACTCTGTATGACAGACTCTAGGTCCATCCACTTCACTACAAATAACTCAATTTTGTTCTTTTTTATGGCTGAGTAATATTCCATTGTATATATGTGCCACATCTTCTTTATCCATTCATCTGTCGATGGACATTTAGGTTGTTTCCATGTCCTGGCTATTGTAAATTGTGCTGCAGTGAACATTGTGTTACATGTCTCTTTTTAAATTATGGTTTTCTCAGGGTACATGTCCAGTAGTGGGATTGCTGGGTTATATGGTAGTTCTGTTTTTAGTTTTTTTTTTAAAGAATCTCCATACTGTTCTCCATAGTGGCTGTATCAATTTACATTCCCACCAACAGTGCAGGAGGGTTCCCTTTTCTCCACACCCTCTCCAGCATTTATTTTTTCTATATTTTTTGATGATGGCCATTCTGACCATGTATGATACCTCAGTGTGGTTTTGATTTGCATTTGTCTAATAATTAGTGATGTTGAGCATCTTTTCACGTGTTGGTTGGTCATATATATGTCTTCTTTGGAGAAATGTCTATTTAGGTCTTCTGCCCATATTTGGATTGGGTTGTTTGTTTTTTTGATGTTGAGCTGCATGAGCTGCTTGTATATTTTGGAGATTAATCCTTTGTCAGTTGCTTCATTTGCAAATATTTTCTCCCATTCTGAGGGTTGTCTTTTCATCTAGTTTATGGTTTTCTTTGTTGTGCAAAAGCTTTTAAGTTTCATTAGGTCCCATTTGTTTATTTTTGTTTTTATTTCCATTTCTCTAGGAGGTGGGTCAAAAAGGATCTTGCTGTGATTTATGTCATAGAGTGTTCTGCCTATGTTTTCCTCTAAGAGTTTTATAGTGTCTGACCTTACATTTAGGTCTTTAACAGACTGGATGAGTATTATCTCCATACGCATGTGCCAAAATTATCCCTTCTTCCAATTCCACTGTAGAAATTCTTGTTCCTGTTATCTTTCAGATAGACGTCAAGCAATTGCAGATTCTGGTCGAGGTAATTCTCTACGGAGTCTGCATGAATGATTAGTAGACAACCCCCAGAGCAAAATATAAAAGAGGAGTTTGCTAAGTAGGCCAAATAACGGATTGGTGGAATGTGTATAGTTGAAGGTAACACACTGCTAGTATTTTACTAAACTATGGATTGAAATGCAACAGATCTTTTCACATTATGTTATAGGTAAGCTGACGGTATTTTTCAGTCAGAGGTTCAATTTGACTGAAAAAAAATGCTTTGTATTTCCTGGCTTTTCAGTTTATTTCCAGGAAAAGACAATGAAACACTTGCAAAGATGGTTCATCGTATGAAAGTCGGTCAATACACCACTTTAATAGAATGAAGGAAAAAAATCGTGATTATCTCGATGCAGAAAATGCATTGACAAAATTCAGCACCCTTTCATGATTAAAGTATTCAATAAACTAGAAGTAGAAGGGAACTTCCTCAACATGATAAAGTTTATATATGAAAAACCCACAGCTAGCATCATACTGAATGGTGAAAGATTAAAAGCTTTCCCCCTGTGATTAGGAGCAAGATGAGGATGCCTGCTTTTTCCACTTCCTTTCAACATAGTAGTGGAAGTTCTAGCCAGAGCAGTTAGGCAAGAAAAAGAAACAAAAGGCATTCAAATTAGAAAGGGAGAAGTAAAATTATTTGTTTGTCAATAACATGATTTAAAAAAATTATTGTGGTAAATAACATGAGATCTACCCCCTTAACAAAATTTTAAGTGTATAGTACAGTGTTGTTAACTATAACCACAGTGTTGTATAGCGGATCTCTGGAACGTGGGTTCTTTGATAACCCAATATCAATTCTTTTGGATAAACACCAAGAAGTGGGATTGATGGATCATATGGCAGTTCTATTTTTAATTTTTTGAGGAGCCTCCATACTGTTATGTTTTCTTATATGAAGAAAATCCTAAAGATTCCACAAACATACTTTTAGATCTGACAAACAAATTTAGCAAAGTTGCAGAATACAAAATCAACACACAACCGTATTTTTATTTATACACTAGAAGTAAACAATTCAGAAAGGAAATTAAGAAAACAATTCCATTTATAGTACCATCAAAAAGAATAAAATACTTAAGAATAAATTTAAACCAAGGAGGGAGAAAGGCTTGTACAATGAAAACTGCAAAACATTGCTTTGACTTAATGTTTAATTAGAGGGAAATTGGTGGGTAAATGTGTGCAATAGTGATACTACAGGGAAAATGGTGGATAAATGTATGCAATTGTGGGTTAATAATAAAAAATTATTCTTTTAAATTATCTTTATTTTGATATTAAGTTGTGTTAAATAGAAGGTGGCCCTTACAACTAAAGGTGTTTTAGAATTGGAAAATATGGTAATACCTCTCTGTTATGGAGGTTCAGATGATACAATGCATATGAAAGATGCTAGTAAAATGATGGTAAAGGTAATAACATTGATAATAAAGGCAACAAACCTAAGAATTAAGAGCAAAAGTCCTGTAATCAGACTTCTTGGATTTGAATGCTGGTGCCAGCTCTTAAATAGGTATGGGAATTTGAGTCAGCTACTCAACTTACTGATGTCTCATTTTCCTCATCTGTAAAATGGATATAATAGTATGTGTCATGTCAGGTTAAATGGACTCAATGGGTAAAGTGGTTAAGACTAGTATCTGGTGTATAGGAAATGCTCAAAAAGGATTCAATATATATTATTTACTATGAAGCTGTAAATTGACGACATTTGTGTATATATGATTTTAAAATGTAGTGTATTTAAGTTCATACTTTATAATTTAACTTGCCTTTTTTAAAAACAACATTTCATTACTGATTCTTTTGGGTCTCTTGGAACTCCATTAACTGTGAAAATTTTCTTTGTCTCATTTGTGCAAAGCTTATATTTTTTTCCTACCTAATCTACTCTTCATTTGTCTGTATTAAATTCAGCATGCTTGTTTACCTTCAGCTAGCACAGGTCAACTTAACTAATCATATTATTAGTTCTAGCCTATTAATCATCCTGCTCAATTGGGTGTCAACAGTAATCTCTGAGGGTTTGCCCTCTCGTATTTTGTAAATTATTACATTGATGAAAATTCATTTTACCAAATTCTTTTCTGTTTTGGAAAGGAGAAATGGAACAACTAATAAACATGGAAAAAATGTTTTCTGAATTCATTTTAAGAAATTGATTTATTTAGGAAATGGTGTTTACTTCAAATTATACTTGAGATAAAAAAGGTTGTGTGGATATATTTTTGAAAATGTTAGGTCTATAATATGAAAAGAATTGAAATAGCAAACATTTCTTTTGGTTTATATCCTTTGGTTGGGTCTATATGGCTCCAAGTACCAGTCAAGAAGTATAAAACTCACTTTATCAGCTAGTTTTATTCATTCTTACATCAGAACTTTTTCATGCAAGTAATAGGAAATGGCAGTTCTGTCTTAAGTGGAAAGGAAGTATGTTAGTTTATGTAATCGGTAGGTCCAGGAGTAGAGCTGGCTTCAGATATGTTAGCATCACAGTGATACCACTACTCAAGTTTTCCTTCATATCTTGTCTCCAGTCTCAGGTAGGCTTTCCCATTATAGCAGTAAAATGAGCACTAAAACGTCAGGTTTGTATACATTATAACTCCAAATCTGTTGGAAAAGAGAGCCTCTTTTCTGGTAGGTCCCACAAAAGGACTGTGATTTTCTCTGATCGGACTCAAGTCACATTTCTACTTGGAATAGTTGTTATGGAAAGTGGGTTGAAGAGTAGGTTTGGCAGAAAAATTTGAGGTTACTGACTGTTATGGGTTGAATCGTGTCCCCCCTCCGCCAGTTTATATGTTGAAGTCCTAATCTCCCAGTACCTCAGAATGTGACTTTATTTGGAAATACAGTTGTTATAGATATAATTGGTTAAGATGAGGTCATACAGGAGCAGGGTGGGCTGCTAATCCAAAATCACTGGTGTCCTCATCAAAAGGAGAAATTTGGACGCAGACACACACACAGGGAGAATGTCATGTGGAAATTGGAGTTAAGCTGTCACATGCCAAGGAACTACCAGAAATAGGAGAGAAGACTGGAGCAGATCCTTCCCTAGTACCTTCAGAGGGAGCTTGGCCCTGCCAGCATCTTGTTTTTGGACTTTTGGCCTCCAGACTGTGAGACAATAAATTTCTGTTCTCCAAAGCCACTCAGTTTGTGGTACCTTTTTATGGTAGCCTTAGCAAACTAATACAGTGATCACGAATTTATAGTTAAACCAGTGTGTCCTGTTGAGTGACTTTTTTAGCGGCAGCCTTAAAGAAGGAGGATAGTTGGGTTCATCCAGGTTTGGAGTTTTGCTATCCTGGTGTGTTCTAAAAGAGGAACAAGGGAATTTAGGTTAATGACAAGAGGCTTATTGATATGATGCACCGTAAAATATAAACTGAATGATGAAGAAAGTAAAGCAAAGAGACGGTCCGCTCTGATGGATCACAGTCGAAATAAAAGGTTCCATGGATAAGAGGCCTTATAAAGGTCAAAGGATGATAACTTGAAAGAGAAGGTTATGGTTGGAGAACAAGATGCTTGAAATAGTGGTTTGGGATATAGAGCAGTTTTGGATAATGGTAAAAGGGCCAGGAGTGATGTTACTATGAGAGTAACAGGATGACTGGGCCATAATATATCCACGTTGGTGGTACATTGTATAACTCTGTTTTGGAGAGACCACTGGTGTTAAGGACGTCAAGGAAGTAAGTAGCCAGGTTGTTGGATGGGTTGTCCAAGTCTGTGGTGAAGTCATCCAGTTTGATGGAGGTTTAGGGTGGAGAGGAAGACAATGAGCCATGTGCCAAAGCCTTAGATGAGTGAAGTAGAGAGACCAGGAGGTTAAGATATAACAGTGATGAGGAAAGGGAGACAGTAATTTTGCTGAAAAGAAAAGAGCCTCAAAAGAGTAGAGCTTGGGGCTTCCCTGGTGGCACAGCGGTTGAGAGTCCGCCTGCCGATGCAGGGGACATGGGTTCGTGCCCCGGTCTGGGAGGATCCCACATGCAGCGGAGCGGCTGGGCCCGTGAGCCATGGCCGCTGAGCCTCTGTGTCCGGAGCCTCTGCTCCGCAGCGGGAGAGGCCACAACGGTGAGAGGCCTGCGTACCGCGAAGAAAAAAAAATCTTTGTTTTTAAAACAAAGATTATGTGGACAAGCTGCACAGGTGAGCAAAGAGGGTTTTAATCCCATTTCTAGAACCTGAGATAGGCAGGAGGTTAAAACTGGACAGCAGCCATTTGAGACGGCTTCAAGGGAGGTGAGAGATTGTTTCATTTAGAGCAGGGGGTTGGAGGTAACATTCTGAGAAAAGACTGTCAGGCTTTCTCTTCAGGGGAGGACCTATTTCACGTAGGGAGGTGGGGGGAACATTCTCAGAAGAGGTTGAGGAAAAAGGGACTTGCTTACTTCCTTCTGTGCTAGTCTGGTAAAGCCCTTGAGAGCAAGGAATGTATAATTCATCACTGTGCCTGTCTCAATCTTTGGCAAGTAATAGGTTGTCAATAAATGTTGAATCAATTAATTTATACTCCCAGCAATATTTGAGAATTTACTGTAAGAAGGAATTTCACTGATGATCATTTATTCAACTCATATTTTTTGAGGGCTGTAGGTATCGCAGATTTGATGGTGAGCAAGGTAGATGTGATTTTCTGCTCTCATGGAACAAATATTATAGTGAGGGCAACAACAACAAGAAAGCAGACAGACAAAATGAAAACAAGTTGTAACAGGTCTCTGAAGGAAACAAGCAAGGCTGAATTAGAAAATTTTAAAAATGGCCTAGTTTATGATGATCCAAAAAAGTCTCTGAGTGGGTAACATTTAAGCTGAGTCCTAAAGAAAATGAAGACACCACCTGTGCTTTTCAGGAGCAGAGAATGACATGTGAAAAGACTGAATTGGGACAGAGCTCTTTTAAAAGAACTGAAATATCAGAGTGAAGTTAGTAGCCTTAAGTGAGTCTGGAGAGGCGAGCAGAGGCTGGATAATGCAGGGACTCAAAGCCACATCAAGGAGTTTGGATTTAATTTTTTGTCAGATGAGAAGCCATTGGGGGGTTTAAACAGAAGAATGTTATATTCTTCTTTATATTTACATATACTCTGCAATCTGTGTGGAGAGAACAGTAAAGAATAAAAGCAGAGAGGATGGATTAAAGGTTCTAATAGTCAAGATGAGATATGAACTACGATACGGAGAGAGGTGGATGAGTTCAATATATGTTTTGGAATTAGAGTTGATAGCGTTTGCATATGATAGATTGAAAATTGAGAATGAGGGATATGCTGACTCTTAGGTATTTGGCTTGTGCACCTACATAGTTGGTGGGAGAGGAATAGATTTTTTGGGGAAAAAAAATACAAGTTCTGTTAGATGTTTGGGAGACATCCAAGTGGAGATGTAAAGTAGATAGTATGTAAGTTGAGAGTTCAGAGAAGAGGTCAGAACTAAAGAAGATATCAATTGATATTCATCAACGTAAGTGTAGTATTTGAACCATGGGAATTGATGGGATCATCTGGTTGCCCAGATGTGTAGAAAAAGGACATGAGAGATGAGGTTGTGAATGTCCTTTGTAGAAAGTAGGGACTTCCCCGGTGGTCCAGTGGGTAAGACTCCAAGCTCCCAATGCAGGGGGCCTGGGTTCGATCCCTGGTTGGGGAACCAGATCCCGTATGCATGCTGCAAGTAAGAGTTCGCATGCCACAACTAGGATCCCACCTGCCGCAACTAAGACCCAGCGCAGCCAAAAATAAATAAATTAAAAATAAATATTAAAAAAAGGTAAAGTGCTGTAAAATGCAGGAAGTGGTTATTTTGTTTCACTTCCTTATTTAATTTTTATAAATCCACATATTAGTTATTCATGCTTAAAAATAATGCTTCTGCCAGTGATTTCTGTTTATTTTGGGCTGGCTAGAATGACTTATGTAGGACTCACTGTCTTCTGATGAGAGACCAAAACTAGTCTTTGTATTCATTCTTTGACACTTTGCCACCCAGATTTTTGGTCAGGTTGAATTGGATTTAACAAAAGCTAGTCGATTGTTGCTTTGAGTTGCTGGTATGGTCTCTTTACACCCATTGTTTTTCAGTAGTATACAGCTGTACTGTCTTTTGAAATTCTTCTGTCTACTTAAAGTCCCTTTAATGTTTCAATTCTGATAATCTCCAAAGCAAATGTATTCTTGTATTCAGAGTTTGAAAGCTTTCTTTAGAATACTGTTCTTAGAGTATTCCTAGGTCTTTGCCTGCTAACTATGTTATCAATTTATAAGGGTTTGTTATGGAACAAGTATGAGATGTTAGCATGTTTGCAGCATGGAGCATTGCAACTTTTACTAGAATATAAGCTGTTTAGAGGGCAGGAGCCCTGTATGATTTTTGTAACCCCAGATATCTGAGCCTATTGTTCTATACTTAGAAGGCATCCAGTACATGTTTATTAAATTATTAAATGAGTTATGAATAACAGAGCTTAGGGTTTATACTGTTCATTCTCTAAGGGAACTGCTCAGATGGCTGCTTGTGTTTTCTTGGGCTCCTCCCCACCAGCTCTAACAGTGAGGACTGACTTGCTTTTCTCTACCTTCTATACCCAGCTCCTTTTTAAAGTTTCTTTATTACTGACTTGCTCTTGACTCTCCAGACAGCTTCTGATTACTATTTCCTTTGTTAGTTTGGATTGCTGTCAATCACTGTGGCTCCTCTTTATTTTTTCATTCTTGTCTTCTTCCTTTTACTGTTTGTTTCCGCCCTGTTTTCCTTTGTATTGTGAAATACACAAGTCTTTTTTAGACATCACAATCCTGTCGTCGGAAGGTTTTAGTCTCCTTCCCTGCAAGCCGGTCACATGATGTAAACATACGTGTGTCAAAGCACAGGCTCTGCTGGTTGTATTCAGTTGGTACTCTGGTCATAGGAGTTGCTGTTCCATTATTGGCAGGGTGGTTGGGGTGGTGGTGGAGGAACTGAAAGGATGTAGGGCTAGTTCCCCTTCCGGTTCCTCAGATCTCTTGAAAATGGAGTATTAGAAGGCTGAGTTCTAACGAGCTGAAGTTTTGTGTGTGAATATGTCAAATATACTTGCATGGCAAATTACCCAGAAAATCGTGTGCTTTATAACGCTTATTTATTTTTATGTTCACTAGTATTGAGCTGTTAATCATTTCTTAAGTTTTTAGAGAGACTAAAACTGAAAGAATTTTGAGTGGTTTATTTGAAAGAATAAAATCTATTCCTTTGTCTCCTTTTCACTACCCAGACTTCTATATCTGTTTGCCTTTATACACAGTATTCTTTTAGTCTGGATTGCCACCTTCTCTCTACTTCATCATGGTCTTCGACACCACCTTTTCGTGGGAAGTTGCAAAAAGTAGTACAGAGAGGTCCCATATACCCTTCATCCAGTTGTCCCTAATTGTTGTAACACCTCGTATTCTTATAGTACAAGAGCAAAATCAGGAAATTGACATTGGCACAATTCACACACTTTATTCAAATGTCATCAGATTTATAGATACTTATTTGTGTGTATATGTGTTGTTCTGTGCATATGCAGTGTTTTCATGTGTGGATTCATGTAGCTGTAACCATAATTAAGATAAAGAACTGTTCCATCCCAAAGATCCTTCGTGCTACTCCTTTATATTCATACTCACTCCCCTCCTTATTTATTTATTCTTTGGTTATTCTCTGTATCACAGGACCTTGTGATTAACTGAGAAAAAGATTGGCATTTTGTTTTAGAGGATGTCTGTCTATTTTTACCTTTTCCACATTGTACTATAACCATTTACAATAAGCCTGATACTATTTAAAGTTTCAGTTCATTTTGTGCACTATAGAATCATAGACTCTCAAAGTCATATAATCCAGCACCTCCTCTCACCACATAACCCCTGCTAACATGAAACTAAAAGTTTCATGTGAAGCAACTCTTGATACTTGTTTATTAACCTGTGAATTTCCCTAATAACCAGGACCTCTTCTTTCTCCCCCCCCACCACTACCTGGTATACTTTGGTGTTAGATTACCTATGTGTTAACTTTTGCTAGATTATGCTGCACTAAGAAACAACCCAAAATATGAGTAGCTTATAATAACAAAGGTTTGTTTATTGCTCACATTATAGGTTCCCTAGTAATCACCTATGGTTCTACTCCACGATTCTTTTTCATTTCAGGATCCAGGCCGAAGGAGCACCCCCTATTTGTGACTTACTGTTCTCTTGGCAGAGAGAAAAGAGCAAGAGCTGGTGGAAACACACAATAGCTCTTAAAGCTTCTACTTGGAACTGGAACGTTCTCATATTTCATTGGCCAAAGTAAGTCACATGGCCAAGCCAACAGTAGGGTATCCACAGAGAGGCACTACAAGTCACATGGCAACAGGCAGGACTGTTAATACCCTTGTAAGAGGAGAATAAATGATTGAGGAATATAATACAACCTACGAGATCTTAGGATGGTATAACTTTTTTTCTTGGTAAAAATAATTTTTTTCTACCCTGCGGCAGGCATGTAGCATCTTAGTTTCCCGACCAGGGACTGAACCCTCACTTTGCGTTGGAAGCACAAGAGTCTTAACCACTAGACCGCCAGGGAAGTCTCCTTAGTAAAATTTGTTATACTTGATTTTTTCTTAATAAAAATAGCAGCCTCACCCTTTTCTTTTCTTTTTTTGGTTTTCACTGCATTAGTTAGGATCACAGTGGCTTAAACAAGAGAGAATTTATCTCTCTCAAGTATCTGCCCAAGTAAGATAAGTGGTATAGGGCTGATATGGCAGCTTCATGATAGTGTCAGAGACCTAAGCCCTTTTCTCTATTGCTCTTTTGTTCTCAACCACGTTTGCCATCTCTCAGTCTGGGTAGCTGCTCCATGTTTCACCACCAAATCTGCCTTCTGGACAGCTGGAAGAAGGACCGTGAGGTAGAACGCATTCTCCTGTAGGTGCACAACCTGGGAGTTGGGCACATTATTTCCTTTCACATTTCATTGAGGGGAACTGGGATTGCAAGAGAGTATGAGAAATATAGCTTTAGGTAGATGTCCAACATGTTCGAGTAAGATTTAGGGGTATTATTACTAAAGAAAGAAGAGAGTAAAGGATATTAGGGAACAATTAGCCATCTCTTTTAATTCAATTAATTTAACTCATGCAAAACCTATGAAGAATAAGTGTTGTTAGCGCTTTACAGATAAGGATGCAGGCTTTGCAAAGAGGTGAAATAAGTTGTTCAAGATCATGCACCTAAGAAGTAGTGGAATGGGCTTTGAATTTAGGCCTGATACCAAAATGTGAGTGTTTTTTTTTTTATAAAACTATATTGGCATTCCAACATCTCTTATTTTCAAGCACTTAACATTTTTTTCAGAGTAGTAATAAATAGCTATTGACTCTTTAGAAGGAATTCTTCTTACATTTATGAATATTTTACTTTATGACAACTGATAGGTGTTTATGATCTAGCCAATGAATAAATAATTGCTTTAAATTATAATAGTGTTAGAATTTTAAAAGTCAGATTTTGATTTTGATAACTTTAGTTTAAAAGTTTTCCTTTAGAAATTAGTTACTAAAAATTTATATGTAACTTTGCATACTGATGTCAGATTTTCAGATTTTTACATTTTTCCCCAAACTGAAAATAGTTTTATTGTTTTATTCTAATTATAAAAGTAGAAAGTGCTTATTATATAAAACATTTTCAGAGAACACAGAGTAGTATAAAGAAGAATGTAAAAATCATTTATAGGGCTTCCCTGGTGGCGCAGTGGTTGAGAGTCCGCCTGCCGATGCAGGGGACACGGGTTCGTGCCCTGGTCTGGGAAGATCCCACATGCCGCGGAGCGGCTGGGCCCGTGAGCCATGGCTGCTGAGCCTGCGCGTCTGGAGTCTGTGCTCCACAACGGGAGAAGCCACAACAGTGAGAGGCCCGCGTACCGCAAAAAAAAAAAAAAAAAAAAAATCATTTATAATTCCATTATACAGAGATAATTACTGTTACCATTTTAGCTATGCCTCTCAAAATTTTTTCTCTGTGCATTCATTATGTGTGTTGTGTACGTGTGATGTTTTTTAACCTGAAATGATCATATTTCAGTTAAAAAAAAAAGCCAATTTTACCAAGATACACCAGACACACTCTTTGATCATCTTACTTGAAGAGTAAATTGGCAATTTGGATGGCTTTTTCCATTCTCACTTAGCTGTATCGTATTAGTATAGTTAATTAGCACAGGCTGTACTTACTTAGTCACTTAGTGAGCTAATGCCTTCTCAAATGTATTTATGTAGTAACTAGTGAGTCTATAATGTGATGATTAATCAGGTACAGTTTGGAGTTCAGAATTTCTTACTATTTATGAATTTTTTTCTGGGTACTAAAAATTCAACTAAATTGTCTTTAAATAACTCTTTGTTATTGATGGAATGTATTTCATTTGCTTTCTCTAGCAAAGTATTTATACCCTTCTCTGGGAGTAGGGTGAATATGTAAGTTTTTATTCAAACTGGGACATGTTTGAGAATGAAAGGGACATTACAAATATTTAAAGTTTTATATGTTTTTTGACTTTTTTTTTGGCCATCAAAATGGTTTTATTACATTGGTAGATCAGTAAAATAGTTCTGTTTTCAAAAATAAAATTTTATAAAATATTTGTTCTATAGTACAACAAAATAAAGTCTTTACACTGATTATGAGAATATTTAAAAACAAAAGCAGAATAGTTATTCTGGGTAATAGTCATTTTTTGTCCGCTTCTTGGACATATCTGTCTATAATGTTGTGTCAGTAATACTTTTCTGAACAATGTCATTATTTTCCAATGTAGTTTAACTAGTTTTAATTTTTTTCATAAAATTATCTGCAGCATTTTTCAAAGTTATTTTATGGTGTGTAGTTGTTAACCCTTACGGTTGACTCTTCTCTGTAACCAGTGCTATACATATATATTTTTTGGCCATGCTGCTTGGCTTGTGGGATCTTAGTTCCCCGACCAGGGACTGAACCTGAGCCTACGACAGTGAAAGCACCAAGTCCTAACTTAGCACTGGACCTACAGGAAATTCCCAACAGTGCTATTCTTAATTGCTAACATACTCTCTCTATATGTTGTGAACTACCTGGCTACCTCAGGAACAATTTTGCTAAATGGAGAATATTGTTAATTCTAATTTTTTTCTTACTGAAAACTGTAAATTTATCAGCCCCAGTATTTTCACAGGCATTGTCTTTTTGCCTCTATTAAAGGTACTCTTTGACAAATTTTTAATAAGACAAATCTTGTCATATAATTTGTCCCTATTTATGATTATTTTACATGTTCCACTAAATTTAGTTGCTGTGAAATCATAGGCTCTCTGTAATTTCATGTCATCCCAGTACAGAATATACATTTATCCAGTTAAAAATAGGAAGACTTTTGACAGAACTTCTAGAATTCATTACAAAGTATAATGATAGAATTTCAAAATTAATTCTTGTATTCTGTTTGAACTCCCATCATTTAATTTGTTTAGTACTTCCCTTGCTTTTGAGGATATGTTTCAATGTCTTGGCAAACTTTCTTTCTAATAATTGATATTTGCTACAAGCTTCAATAGCTGAAGTTTTTTTTGGGGGGGTTTATTCATTAACTTTAATCTTTGATTAAAAATTTCCCACTGATTTTGAACAATATTCAACCAGTCATTAGAGGACTTGTTTTCAAAAAGATTCAATACTGAGACACTTAGGTCAGTCTTTCAAAGATTCCAGCCTTTAAAATCTGATGACAGGTTGCAAGTAGGGAACACATATTGCCATGTTTAAGTATTTTTTTGTTTTCAATACCATTTTTATACTTAAAATTTAAACCAGGGATATGTGAAAACATTTGTAAATTTTGGCATTTGCAGCTAACTCATTAACAGTGATGCCACTGTAGCTCTATGATAAATAGAAGTAGCCTTAAAATTTTTATGCAAATTGTCTGTCTATCCATTTTCTAGAGAAATGAAAATTTAGTACTTAATCTTGTATTAAACATATAATTTCTTCTCTTTAGCTCATTGTTCCTGAAAGGGTTTACTGGATAAAAAAAAGAAAAAAAGATTGTCAAACAACAAAATAAACAAACAGTTGTAGAATTATACCATGCAATAAATGACAAAACCACCTCGAGTTTTTAGACTGTTGACTCCTCACACAGACTTCATTTGCACCTAACCTGTAATTTCTCACTTACTTGGCCGGCTAGTGGCCTGATGGATCTTGCAGGTCATTGCACATGTCACTGTACTGACTGGCACATCAGTCAGTAGCACCAGGAGCCAGCAGAAGCACCAGTGTAAAATATTTCTTGCAGAGTCTTGAACGGATATAAGGAGTTACCTGTCCATGGTTGCTTGTGTCTGAGGATACTTTTCACTGAGTCTTTTGCATGGTGTCCTTGAAAAGGTGTTAGTTATGTTTTATCTGTAAAGAGTCAGGAAAAAAGTGGAATTACTGTTAGTCCTCTTTACAATTTCATCACTTGTTCAGTGGTTAGAGCACTTAGACACTACTAGCTTGGCCAGGAGTTAAATGTATATAGTAGAGGTGTACTAAATTCATCCTGGTTTATTTTAGTGTAGTGATTAATAAAAAATAGTTCATTTAAGAAGTGAGAAATCTGAGACAAGTGGTAAACTGGATGGGATGCTGAGACAACAGATTGTACTGTCCTGAGCAAACCAGGGCATATGGGAAACAGCATGGTAATGTGAAAGAGGATGGAGCTTAGAGTGAGACAGTCCTGCATTTAAGTCCAGTCTCCACCATTTAAAAGCTTGGACAAGCAACCTCTCTAAGACTAGGTGTATTAGGGTTTTCCAGAAAAACAGAACCAGCAGGGCAGACAGACACACACACACACACTGATTGATTAATTTTAAGGAATTGGTTCATGTGATTGTGGAGGCTGGCAAGTCCTAAATCCACAGGGCAGGCTGGAGACCTAGGGAAGAGTTGATGTTGCAGCTGAGTCTGAAGGTGTTCTGGAGGCAGAATTCCTTCTTCCTTTGGGGGACCTCAGTCATTTCTCTCTTAGGGCTTTCAACTGGCTGGATGAGGCCTACCTACATTATAGAGGATAATCTGCCTTACTCAAAGTTTATGGCTTTAAATGTTAATCACATCTTTAAAAAATACCTTTATAGTAACATGTAGATTGGTGTTTGACCAAACAACTGGGCAGTTAATGGCTCTTGAACTGTCCCCTTTTCCATCCTTGTTTTCTTTACTTTTAGCATGGCAGTTGAACAAGTTGTGTTCTATAACACTTTATAATCTTATCTGTAATCCTTATCACCATTCAGAACTCCTTACTATTCTCTTCAAACATAACTGAGATTTCTGTTGATTGCATGCATTTTTGCATGCTGTTACCTTTGTATAGAATCACCCTCTCCCCTTCTCCCTTACACCTCAAATTTCTGTACTGATGTCAACCCTATGAAGTCTTCCTGGACTTGCTTCCTGGTTCCAACTGGTTCCAAAACACTCTTCACATTCATGTACAGGCGAACCTGAGCCTTCAAATATTGATACTCCTAAGCTGCCTTTCAGATGAGATAATATATCTGTTCATCAGCTGACCAAGGAACCCTTTGAACTGTGGTATGAATTGAATAGCACTCCCTTCCTGCAGGCATTTCAGATCTGATATCAATATCATCTTTTTGTTCATTAGTATGTGTATTCATTTGATTATTTTACTGAAGTGGTTTTTGAGGTACCTTGGGCACTTGGGTAGAGGATGAATGCTTAAGGCTTTGGGCTTTTCAATTCGTCTTTAACCAAATCATTTCACCCCTAATTTGTTATATGTTGGGTTTCTGAGTAAAATTTTATATGAGGAAGAGAGTTCTGATGTCAAAAATAATTCTAAAATTCTTGTTTTATTTCTTGTCTTCCTGATTCTTGGTAATCCATGTGGCTGCCTTTATTCAATTTCCCCTCCTGCCCCCAGAAAGAAACAATACCAAACTTTTTGAAATCAAGGATATTTTAATCGTATATATCTTTATTTCATATATCTGTTGGATGAATACAAATACATTAATAGAAGTCATTGAATATCATTTAATTTCTAATTATTTATTTATTTTAGTTATCAAGTGGGAATCCTCTATATGAAAAATACTATAGACAGGTAAGATGTTTGTTTCTTTGTCTTCTTAGATTGAACATAGAATATACTTTCAACTCCTGATTGTATATATGCAGATTACCATCCAGCTGAATAAGTTTGACACTTCTTGTTTTCATTTTCTTGTGCTTTAATCTCCTGCTTTGATTAATGCTTTTAACAAGCTCCCAGAAAAATGAAGGAAAGATAATTAAGCCCAAACACTTAATTGTCTTAAATATCTATCTTAAAAATCCATGTGGCATTAGATATATTCATCCAGATATAAACATCCAAATTAATTTATAAGCTAAATAGAAATGACTTCTATGTTGTTTTTAAGACTTATTAAAGTTTAATTTTCATGAAGTTAAAACCATGACTCTCATACAAATATATAAAATGAACGTGTATCAAGGATTTTTTTCAACTCATTAATTATTGGGAGAACCAGTGAGATGTAAAAATGGGAATATGAGTTACAGAGATTTATATTCTCTATCAGAGAAAGTTAATTTCATTGGTATGGATAGGAATCATTTGCGTTGCTATCAGGTTTATATAATTTAACCTCTACCCCTACAGAGTGTAAAGTAGCCGAGTTGATAGAAAGTCAGAGGTGCAAACCATAGATCAGATTATCTAATCTCCTGAAAGTGTAGACAGTCTTATTTGCCCATTTCCAAATATCAGATCATTTTTCTTGATAATCTCTTCACCTTGTGATCACAATTACAGAAAAGGCTGGTCTCCTTATACAAAGAAACTGGGTAATCTACATATTGCAGCAAGTGTTAATGAACCACTGTAGGTCTCCTTGTGTGACTTGCAAATCTAAAGCCACACACTTACTATTTAACAACTTCTAAGGCCAGCTGATTAATTTCTGCTTGAAATTTCTAAAGAATCTCAGATTGTACTTTTTAAAGTACAATATTTATTCTTCTGTTTTAAGGCTAGGATCCAAACTTTAGAAATTCTCTTCTTCATATTTCACATGCAGTATAAATTTGAGTGCATTTACCTCATCTTGAGGTTTCCCATGTCTGCTAAGTTTTCTTGCCTGCTAAGTGACCTCGCTTTACTGCTTGAGTGACTGGGATCTTACAAACCATGTTGCAGGCCAGTCTTCCTGCAGGCCTTTGTAGACATTGGTTGTACATAAAGGCAATCCCTGATCCTTAATAGCGGCTTGTTCTATCTGAATAAAAGAGAATCATTCTCAAATATGGCCTTGTTTTTGTACAATTGGTTTACTCAACTATAACCTGATAAAAAGGAGAATAAATTGTTATTTAACTTATTTGATAACTATATGGCCATACAAAGTAAGGACATTCAGTTAAAGGATTTGTTTTTGATTTCTGAAGGGTCAGTGAGAATCATATACCATTGAAAACTGTTTCATTCAGTTTACAAAAGCAGAGCCTACTAAATTGAGGGATGGATATAGAGTAAGAAAGGGCTTTTCCACATATCCATTAGAAAATAGAATAGTAAAAATAATACCAACAATATTCCACATAAATAATCATAATTGAATTTTCCTTAACACTTCATTCAGCCCTGTGTACTTAATTCTTGTTCTCCTGACTCTTGGGTCAGGCAGGAATCTGCTTTCACGAGATATATCTACTTCCAGAATGCAGAGTCCTGGAATTTTGACTTGGTCTACCAGTACAGTCTGAAAATTGTCTAAGTGATGTCAGCCCAGAAGTCTTTATCCAAAAGTCTATATTTTGAAGTGTTAATAGTTCAGAGTATGTGGTATCGTACTTTCCATGAGGCTCTGAGACTGTCTTTCTTTGTTAACAACACAGATTGTGGCCTTTAGCTTATGGCAGAGCCTTTAGGCAGGCATCAGAGTACAACAGAAACTGCCTGTAGATGACAAAGACTAAATGGCTCTGTTTAATTATTATAATAACCCAAAGAATGGAAGATAGTAAAATTATTTATGGAATACACTACATAAATATGTCATAAGAGCTTGATCCGGGTTTCCCTTTCCCCTCAGTGCCTCTGTTTCTAGGCTATGCGGGGGTAGTTGTTCCTTTTTTATCCCACCCTGGTCAAGGGGTAGGCAAAGAAATTGAGTTGTGGAGAATTCTAGAGGCAGAGTTCCCAACTCTTTCTGTACCTCCTTGTTACCCCAAATTTGGGTTGGGCAATTCTTTGCTTTTTGCTGAGTGCCTGATTTATCCCATGTCTAGCACTTGAAAGAAAGGATTTCTCTTTTGCTTCTTTGCTGGGATTGGTCTGTCTGGAATGCTTTGTATATGTTTTAGCAAACAATCTTTTAACTAAAGTGGAAAAACAGCTAGCTCACAAATATCCTCGTATCATGTTACTATTCCCATGACTTTTAAAAATTTACTTTTCATTTTTACAAATAGAACTTTACTTTAGGAAATCTCTACGGAAGTGAGAGTCATTATTTTTTTTGGACTGTTTTTTTGTTCTTGGTGACCTCATTCTGTCTTAAAGGAAAGTCCCCATCAGTTAAAATGATGTGTTTCCCTTAATGTGCTTTAGGAACTTAGCAGTTTTAAAAATTTCTTTAAGTTTATAAGGCAGTCACTGCTGGTTTTAGAACTGATATTGCTTTAATTTTTTAAAAAAGTGTTGCAGTTTCTTAAGAGTAAGTATAAAAGCAGAAGTTAATTATTTAAAGATATTTGAAAAAAACCAGATAACTGTGCAGCTATTCCCTTTTATTCAGAAGACCTCTCCAGGAACTATTGCCCTTTTCCTCTATTGCCATTTAAGTTTATTGGAATTTAAATGGCAGCTATAGAAGACCTGGAATCAGAAGACATGTATTAATGTTATGACTCCACTAATCTGTTCTACTTCCTCTGAGCTTCAGGGGGTTTGTTTTTTGTTTTTTGTTTTCTTGTTTGTTTTTGTTTTTTAATTTGGCCGCACTCTGTGGCTTGTGGGATCTATGTTCCCTGACCAGGGATTGAACCTGGGCCCTGGCAGTGAAAACACTGAGTCCTAGCCACTGGACTGCCAGGGAATTCCCTGAGCTTCAGTTTTATCATGTGTGTAATGGGCATGATAAAAAAAACACTTTGTAGATTGACAGTGCTGTCTAGATGGTACTCTTCTCATATGGGTCTCCAATATTCCATGGCCTTTGTTAGTCAAAGGATTTCTGTTCCCTGTTTGAAAAAGTCAGTTCCCAAATTACAGGGAGAAAGGCAGGTAAATAATCATAGTTTTGTCTTTATGTTTGTTGTCAGCTTATGGTTTGTATCTTTTCAGGTTGATACGGGCAATACTGGAAGGGTATTGGCTTCTGATGCTGCTGTATTCCTGAAAAAATCAGGACTTCCAGACCTGATACTTGGAAAGGTAGTATTTGTTCATTGTAACTAGATATAATGAATATTTATTAGTGTAGATAAATTTGGTGCAAATTCAGAAAGATAACCATTAAGAAACTTAGAAGTTAGAACTGTTATGGAAGCAGTTACAGTAATGCAGTGGAGGGAATTTCTGGTGTAGTGATTTACCCTCTTGAAAAATAAGGTGTTTTTCAGATTTTTAGAAAACAAATTACTTTTTAGTAGGATGAAATGAGGAAGTAATAGTACATTTGAGTGGTGTGGGGAGAAACAATGCAGACTGGGAACCTTGCCACCCACTCAGAATTGGCTCTTTCCCTACTTCCTCTATTAGAACTGTCTCTGTGTTTAATATGTGGTAAATAGAGTAGGGGATGAGAGGCTTAGGAAGGAGCACAAAGAGGTGGAAAAGTCCCTCTCTTGGCTTGATCTCCTTACAAATCCTTATATATGATATTGGTATGTATTCAAACCCTGAAAAATAATCATTATTAATAATTTAATTATTCACAAATAAACATTAACTATTTCAGCTTACCCATAAGAAAGAATATCATCTTAATAAGGATCTAAAATCAAGGTAGCATGTTCTAGTAGAAAGAGTAATGGACTTGGAGTTAGAACCTGGGTTAATAAAAAAGTCATTGGACTGGAAGTTAGAATATGGTCTTCAGTTCTTTCCCTGATGCCTTGGATGTTCTTGAGTAAGTCACTTAACCTCACTGGACCTTAGTATCTTTGTGTATCTTTGCACTAAGTGATCTTTAAGGTTTCTTTCCACTTTTAATTCTATGATTCTTAAATCTGACTACCAAAGAGCATGAGGTTGTAAATTGCAGGGATTTCATTTATCTTTAAGGTGATTTTTGTTAAAATATAGATTGATACTTTTTTTTTTCTAAATTTCAGATCTGGGATTTAGCTGACACAGATGGCAAAGGTATCCTGAACAAACAAGTAAGATTCAGAGATTGACATGAAAAATTTTTGAGGGATTCAGAATAAAAAATAGCCAGCAATTTTTTGTATTTTTAAACTAAAAATTGGTTTTTACCAAAATGAGTGTTTTGTGAGGGCAAGTGTTGTAACAGTGAAAATATTTCCAATCAGTAGGCACTAAAATACCTAATTCCCAAAGGTTAGTGTTAGTTTGGTGACATTTAGTTCTCCTGGAGTGTTGTAGTATGTTTGGGCTGCTGTAACGAAATATCACAAACTGGTTGGCTTGTAAACAGCATAAATTTATTGCTCACAGTTCTGGAGTCTAGAAGTCTGAGATAGGGTGCCAGCATGGTTCTAGTGAGAGCTTTCTTCTAGGTTGCGACTTCTTTATTCTTACATGGCAGAATGTGCTAGCTATTTCTCTGAATGCTTTTTTGTAAGGCACTTATCCCATTCATGAGGGCTCCATCCTGATGGTTTTTGCACTTTCCAGAGGCTCTACCTCCTAATGGTTCTACCATTATTTTTGGGATTTTGAATTTCAATATATGAATTTGGGGGGACACATTCAAACAATAACATGGGATTTATTTTTCTTAGTTATTCAGGGAGACTTTGCTCTTTGTATCTTATTAATTAAGTTTCTTATGTGTGCAGGGTTATAAATAAAAGTGGATTTTATTTTATTATTTTTCTTTAAATTTATTTATTTATTTATTTATTTATTTATTTATTTTTGGCTGTGTTGGGTCTTCGTTGCTGTGTGCGGGCTTTCTCTAGTTGCGGCGAGCAGGGGCTACTCTTCATTGCGGTGCGCAGGCATCTCATTGCAGTGGCTTCTCGTTGCGGAGCACGAGCTCTAGGCATGCGGGCTTCAGTAGTTGTGGCACGCGGGCTCAGTAGTTGTGGCTCGTGGGCTCTAGAGTGCAAGCTTGGTAGTTGTGGCGCACGGGCTCAGTTGCTCCGTGGCATGTGGGATCTTTCTGGACCAGGGCTCGAACCCGTGTCCCTTGCATTGCATTGGCAGGCAGATTCTTAACCACTGCGCCACCAGGGAAGTCCAAAAGTGGATTTTATTATTCATGTGTTAAGATGGTACTGTGCGTTTGAAGGGAAGCTCTTGGCTAATCAAACCTGAGTACAGTGTATTCTGGTCTAGGTCTTATCTCTGACATATAAACCAGAAAATGGTTTACAAGCCAGAAGTACACCTTAGACCAGAAATATGTGAAAGTGGTTGTGGGCATTGGACACCATCAGAGAACTTTAAAGTTCTCCTTTTTGGAGATGGATTTCAGAGTTCTTCAGGATTAAATTCAAAGCTTGCTACATGCTAATACATTGGCTGAGCACTACTACTCAAAGCTAATTTTCCCTATGGGGATAGCTGAAGCTAACTCAGAAAAGGGATAGGAAAAATTAGATGAGGGGGTCAGAATACCCAGTCTCTTATTTAAGATTCCAAGGTTAGGTTGTGGTCCCCATTGGACCCCTGGGCAGAAGGGCCAGTTTGGTACATTGGAGACATTGGAAAACTAAATTCGCATGGGCATCCAGGGTGCTTTGTACTCAGTCAGCAAATATTTGTTGAGTACCTGTTTTGAGCCAGGTTTTAGCAATGCAGAGGTGAACATGACAGGATGTGGTGCCTATCTTCATGAACTTACAGTAAAATAAATTCTTCACTGCTGTTCCTAGACTCTGGATGTTTAGTTTGAGTTGTCTTTGTTATATCCAGGTGGCTGGATTTATGGATCTGCTGTTATAAACTTTGATGTTTGCATTGGAGGAATAGATTTTTGAATTAACATATGAAATTAAGAAAATAAACCAATACTTACTGAGTTTCTATGTGCCAAAAATGATAGTTTTCTTCCTATAGTGTGGTTTTAATTTTGTTCCTTATAATACATTGCAAGGTAGATATTAGCCCCCCTTTTATTTATTTATTTTTATTATTATTTTTTTTTGCGGTACACGGGCCTCTCACTGCTGTGGCCTCTCCCCGTTGCGGAGCACAGGCTCCGGACGTGCAGGCTCAGCGGCCATGGCTCACGGGCCCAGCCACTCTGCGGCATGTGGGATCCTCCCGGACCAGGGCACGAACCCGTGTCCCCTACATTGGCAGGCAGACTCTCAACCACTGCGCCACCAGGGAAGCCCTAGCCCCCCTTTTAAAGAGTTTTTTTAAACTTGCCCAAGGCCTCGCAACCGGTAGCAGAACTAGAATTCAGTGCAATACTATTTCACTTCAGAGCCCATCCATACTGTGGGAGTGGACCTGATTACCTAAGAGTAATTGAATCTCATTAGAATGAGAAGAGAAAAAGGGTTATTTAGAGTTCAGCATTTAAAGGATGGGAGGAGACATTGATTTCAACAAAAGATACTTGAAAGGTCTAAGGAGAACTAGGAGAGCTTTATGAAACTATGCCGGTAGAGGAGAGCTTCAGGGAGGATCATACTGTCCAGGCTGCAAAAACAACAAGTAGGGGGTGTTTCCCTTGTGGCGCAGTGGTTAAGAATCTGCCTGCCAATGCAGGGGACATGGGTTCGGGCCCTGGTCCGGGAAGAGCCCACATGCTGCGGAGCAGCTAAGCCCGTGTACCAAAACTGCTGAGCCTGCACTCTAGAGGTGGGAGCCAAAACTACTGAGCCCATGTGACACAACTACTGAGCCCACGCGCCACAACTGCTGAAGCGTGTGCGCCTATAGCTCGTGCTCTAAAGCAAGAGAAGACACTGCAATGAGAAGCCCGCGCACCGCAATGAAGAGTAGCCCCTGCTCGCCGCAACTAGAGAAAGCTCACGCACAGCAATGAAGACCCATTGCAGCCAAAAAAAAAAAAAAAAAAAAAAAAAAAGAAGAACAAGTAGGATGAAGCTTTTTTTAAATTTTAGAGTCTATTGTATTTGGTAGCTAGGAGTTTATTTGTGACATAGGCAGTTGTTTCTCTAGCTAATGGTAGGAGTTGAAATCAGATTGCATAGAAGCTTGTGTGGTGAATGAAAAGAGAAGGGGTGATCTTGAAATAGCATTTTTTCAAGAAATTTATTAGTGAAGGCAAGGTATTATGTAAACAGACAACGTGCAAGTTTCCAGGAATAGGTTAAGTATTGAGTAAGAAGGTTGTAGGTGAGAACAGATGTGAGAAAAGCAGTAAAGGGTTGATTGCATCGGCAACTGTACTGGAGTATTGACAAGTTGCAAGTAATCATAACTGGAGTAAAGGGTTTTGTTATGCTTATTCTCAGACCTGATTTTAACTCAGAACAGCTGAAAACAAGTTGCTTCAGTGTCATTCCACTAATTAAATTTTGGACCGAGGCTTCAAATGCCAAAAACCCAAGGACCTTTGGGAGAGATTTACAAATATTTTGAAGTCAAGCAGTTATATAATTGTTTTAGATGTTGCATAGTTATTCTTTGTAGCTTTTCTGGAATAACAGTGACTGAGTCACTTGAATGATTGGTCTAGTGTTAAAATTTATAATCTTAAATCCAGAGATGCCTTTTGATAACCTTTTATTTATTTTCTTCTAGGTGCAATTTTCTTCTAGACTTTTTCTCAAGATTCTTTTTCTCATTTAAATTATAAAAATCATTTAACATCATTAAATATTCTTTGAAACATGATTATTAATTTTGGTATATTTCCAAATGTATATATTTATCAGTATATCAGTTTATTTATTTTCCCATTTATATTAATATTTTTTGCTATTTATAATATTAGGAATATCTTTGTACATAGATCTCTTCTTGATTTTAGAGCAAGTGTTTTTCAAGCAAATGTGCTGTTATATTCGCTGCAACATAAAAATCTTGGAGTAGTTTTGAATTGTTTTATATTTTCAGATTAAAGGTATGTGTGTAGATAGATAGATGGATGGATGAATGGTTAGATAGATAATGCTCTTAACATTCATAATTTTCTTTCTCAGGAATTCTTTGTTGCTTTGCGTCTTGTGGCATGTGCCCAGAATGGATTGGAGGTTTCACTGAGTAGTTTGAACCTGGCTGTTCCTCCACCAAGATTTGTAAGAAATGCTTTTAAATTTAAATTGTATTTTAAAAAATGATATCACATGATTTGAAAATTAAAATTTACTATATTGAAAAAATTTTCCCTCAACCCCTATCACTCAGCTACCCAATTTTCTTTCTTATGGCTGCTGCTGTTATTAGTTTCTTGTGTATCTTCCAGTTATTATATGTGTATATAAAGACATATAAATACCTATATCCTCAGTTTACATTAATTGTAGCATACTATACACATGATTCTATGCCTTTTTAAATAACTTGATATGTTTCGGAAATCTTTACATAAAAGCTTCCTCATTCTTTTTTACAGCTGGATGGTATTTCCGTGCTTCTGTTTACCTTAATTTATTTAACTTCCTATTGGTAGGCTTTTAACTTGCTTCCAGTCTTTTATTATTTAAAACATGCTGCAGTGAATAATAACCTTGAATCTGTGTCACTTTGCATGTGCAGAAATATATGTGTAACTTCTCAGAAGTGGAATTGCTGTTTCAAAAGTTTGTGCATTGTAATTTTCACATATAATATCTACTTGTCTTCCATAGTGGTTGTATTAGTTCACAGTCCCACCAGCAATTGGTTGAGTGTACTTCTGCTAACATACTGTTGTCAAACTTTTGGTCCTTGTCAATTTGATAGGTGACAAATGCAATATAAGTGTAGTTTTAATTCGTCCTTTTGGTTTTATGGAGTGAAGTTGAGTAGTTTTTCTCATGCTTATGAGCCATTTACATTGCCTTTATGTGAAATGTCTGTTTGTAACCTTTGTCCATTTTTCTTTGGTTGTTTGTCTTTTCTTATTGAATTCTAGAGGCTTTTTATATATTAGGGAAACAGTTCTTTGTCTATATGAGTTGCAAATATTTTTTCCCAGTTTGCCATTTGTCTTTTGACTTTGTGGTGATTTCTTTTTCCATAAAGAAGTCATTGTTTTTAATGTAAATGAATTATTAGGATTTAAGTTTTTTAATGGTTTCTTTGTTCACATTTACATTAGTCCTGAGGTAAGGTATGCGTATGGATTCAAATTTATGTTTCTTCAAGATGGCTACCTTTTAGACTTAATACAGTTGATGGAATAATCAATCTTTTCCATACCGATTTGCAATGCCACCTCAATCATGTGCTGAATTCTCATATGTATTTTGTTTTTTTTCTGGATTTTTTCTGTTCATACCCATTGATCTGTTTATCCATATGCTGGTGTCACATTGTTTCAATTATCATATTTGGTAATTCATATCTGATAGGGCTAGTCCTCCCCACCCTACTGCTTTTTTTCAGAAGTTTCACGGCTCTTCTTGCTTGTTTTTAAATTCAGTATTTTAGTATTTGGTCTGAGTATTATGAATTTAACTTCAGTTTTGAGAATTTCTGTACTTTGAAGTTTAGTTGTGGAGTCAGGGTTAATTTAGGGATTTGTTGCCTAACTATACTATTATAAAAATTTTTCAAACATATTCATCTGTCTCTACAAGCAAATAAACATAATAACTTGGACATGGTGTTGATAGGTTCATGTAGTTGTAACTTAGAAATCTTAAGTTGAGTTCTTGTTCCAGTCAGCTTTCCTTAAATAGTGTAGGGAAAAAGTGATCAGTTAACAGGGCCATAAATATTTTTGTTACATTCAGATATCTTTATCTTGATTTCGGTTGTAACAGGATTTCTTCTATAAGACTTACATGTTTTATTTAGTGCTCCACAGTCATTTAGTCATTTAGTCATTTAGTTAGCTCCACTAACTCAGCTTACTCAGTTTTTGTTTCATTTGTACTCAGATGAAGGTCTAATAGAGTTAATGTAAAATAGTGTCCTTTGTGCATTGAGATCCAACATTTTGTCTGAGTATTTTTAAATCCAAAGATTATTTTCTCTTCATTGTTTATTGACGTGAGGATTTCAGCCCTTCATGTGCTATATTTTCCTCTTTAGCATGATACCAGTAGTCCTTTGCTAATCAGCAGAACTTCTGCAGCTGAGCTCCCATGGGCTGTAAAAGTAAGTAAACTTTGTAACTGTTCTCTCTTTTACTTCACTTTACTTCCTACCTACATAATCCTTTCCCCCTACTTCCAAAATATATTGCAGTCTGTATTAGACTTTCATTTTTTACTGTGGAGGAAATACTGGTACTAGAAATTGCTTGAGGGATGTTACAGCTCTGTCAGTCATTTTATGACAGGTAGTTTTGGCTTAATCTCATTTCTGTTATAGTGTAAACTAAAAATGGTGATCTCATAATCTTGTATTAACTAAAATATTTGATGAATAGGTAGTTTACCCCACTGGTACTATTTCTTGTTTGAAAAGTTCTACTTAACTAATTCTCTTTATGGCTCTAAAACACTTCTTTATGAAATCTTTTTCTAAAATGGGTATTTTGCATTACAGTTATTTGGAGGCACCAAAATGGTTATAGCTATCTTATCAAATTTTAAAAATCGTAATTTTAAAATAGAATATAGCAGATCGAATAACCTGTAATAGATGTGTACAGTTTTGTCAGAAAACCATTTTGGTTTGTATGCCTGTGTGTGCTTGTATGCTATTAACTTTAAAAAGTGTAAGGATCTGGGCTTGACTTGGAAAATCATGAACAATAGTTTTTTATATTATAAAAATAACTTTCTGGGATTTTAGAAAGTACCTTGTTATTGATAAAAAGAAATCTTGCTTTGGGAAAAATGGGGGAAACTTGCTGTCTATTTCTGTGGCAGTGATTTCCTTTTTTTTTTTAAATTTGTTTGAGTTTGAAATGTAACTAAATACCATGTTTAGAAAGTCATAGAATGTCACTAACTAGCTGTGTGTTCTTATAAAAGTTACTGTTTTGCTTTGGATCTGTTTGAGTGAGAGGGTTGGACTAGATGCTCTTCTCAAAGCCCTTTGATCACTAAAATCTTTTGATTTTAAGCTAACACTAGAAAGGCAAAGATAGTATTCCAGCTACAAAAGGGATGGAGGGGATTCTAGACTTTTGAGTGGAGTAACTTTTAAATTATTATTTACTATAATATATTTTGATGAAAGTAAAAAATGTTTTTTAAATGATAGTTTTAAAAATGTTGTCTATTCTTCGAGGACTCGATTTTTAAAACTCCAGTTAAATTTCTTTCACTGTTATTTAACGTTGATCTTTTTTGTATTATAGTCTGAAGATAAGGCCAAATATGATGCAATTTTTGATAGTTTAAGCCCAGTGAATGGATTTCTGTCTGGTGATAAAGTGAAACCAGTGTTGCTCAACTCTAAGTTACCTGTGGATATTCTTGGAAGAGTAAGATATTAAATTCTAAATGTAACTTTTATGTATTTTAATTTTGTATCTACCAGGAACACTTAAAAATACATAGATCTTATTTTGAAGTTGTATTATAGAATTTTTTGTGTTTTGACTTAATATATAAAATTATTGCCAATTTATTTCTTTGGTTATTCCCTCTAACATACGAGTGTTTGAAATTAGCTATATATAATCCTTGTATGTAGGTCCTTTTTTCTTTGAGCTGTATGCTCTGACCTCTGAATTCCTTGATTTAATTTCCAGAGACCATCAGTATTCTGCATCTGCCATTTACTCTGTGGCTGTATCATACAGCCTGGTTAAAGCAATAGTTTCATCTCTGAAATCATAAATTCTACTCTCTGAAGGGAACTTCTTGTCTTTCTAGATTTCTTTCCTAGATACTTGCAAGACTAATTCTTTGACCTCATCAAGACCTTTATTTATTTATTTTTATTAATTAAAAAATTAATTAATTAATTAGTTATTTATTTTTGGGTGCGCTGGGTCTTCGCTACTGCTTGTGAGCTTTCTTTAGTTGTGGTGAGCGCGATCTACTCTTTGTTGCAGTACACGGGCTTCTCATTGCGGTGGCTTCTCTTGTTGTGGAGCATGGGCTCTAGGCATGCGGGCTTCAGTAGTTGCAGCACACAGGCTCAGTAGTTGTGGCTCAAGGGCTCTAGAGCTCAGGCTCAGTAGTTGTGGCGCACAGGCTTAGTTGCTCTGTGGCATGTGGGATCTTCCAGGACCAGGGCTCGAACCCGTGTCCCCTGCATTGGCAAGCGGATTCTTAACCACTGCGCCACTAGGAAGCCCGACCTCATCAAGACCTTTAAATCAGACTCTTATATTTTCCCCATATTTTGAATTTACTGTTTTCCTCATCCATCCTGGATTTTTTTGGTCCACTGTTTCATGTCAGTATCCTTAGCTTCCTTTGCCATGTTTTCTAACTTTTCTCCTGCCTGGTGAAAATCCAACCTTGCATGAAGCTAATTGTCTGCCTTCTCTCTGGTTGCATTCAGACTACTGAGAAAGTCTTGTAAGATTGGTATCATCATAATTTCATGATCTTCAGCTGGGTTTTCCATACTGCAGTCACTCTTGTGCTGTTTCCATCATGATTTCTCAATACCCCTCTTTATATTTCAAACCTTATCTACTCTCATTAAACCTCTAGTCCTTTCTTTAATTCCTGCTTAGTCAGACTACATGGGGTCAAATCCTGGTTACACCATTTCTTAACTGTATGACCTTGGGCAAATCATTAGAAAACCATGTCTCAGTTTTCTAATCTTTAAAATTAGCATGGTTCACAGTTTGTAGGGTTATACAAATTAAATGTGATAATGTATATAAAGTACCTAGCACAGTGCTTGGTACATACTCTTTGAACGCTAGCTGCCATGATCATGATGATAACGACTTGCCACCACAACACCAGTACTACTGGATCAGTGTTGTATAGTTTAGGTGCTCAATAAATATAATAAATATTAATTTAAAAGCTATTTTCTGGGGGCTTCCCTGGTGGCGCAGTGGTTCGGAGTCTGCCTGCCAATGCAGGGGACATGGGTTCGAGCCCTGGTCTGGGAAGATCCCACATGCTGCGGAGCAACTAAGCCCGTGTGCCACAACTACTGAGCCTGTGCGTCTGGAGCCTGTGCTCCGCAACAGGAGAGGCCGTGACAGTGAGAGGCCCGCGCACCGCGATGAAGAGTGGCCCCCGCTCGCCGCAACTGGAGAAAGCCCTCGCACAGAAACGAAGACTCAACACAGCCAAAAATAAATAAATAAATTTATTTTTTTAAAAAAAAAAGCTATTTTCTAATATTGTTTTTCATTAATTATTTTTCTATTGTGTGATCTGTGTGAGATTTCTAAACTATAAATATGATCTTGTTATTTTTTACTTAAAAGTTACCCTCTTAGGTAGCTTCCCATTGCATTTAGGAAATAGTCTAAACTCCAGGGCATTCAGTGACCAGGCACTTGCTTATTTTCACTCCTGTCTCTTACCAGTATACCTTCTCTTCCTGTCCCAAGTAAAATTTTGTTGAATATCTTAAATACCTTCATTTCAGGCATTTAACATAGTTTATAGCTGGTCTAAAGCTATGGATTCTACTCTAGAGTTAGACCAAATATACCAGGGCCTTTTAGATTTTATATTTATTTTGTATGCCCTGGACATTAGTTGGCTAATGATTAATAATACAGTGTTCATTGGACACTTATTTCAGATGATTAGAGGTTCTGTATTATAGGGAAAACAATAATGGACTTGGTTGGAAGTCTTCACATTGAAAACTGATTCTGTTACTTAATAATAGTTGTTATGATCCTAGATAAGTCATGCAGTCTCAGGTCTAAAACAGGTTTTATAGTACCACATGGAGTTGTTGCATGAATTAACTGAGGTGTTGTTTTTGAAAAAGCATTATAGTTGTTTAAAGTACTGTGTTACATAATTGTTTTCTTACTTGAGAGGAACAAAATATTTTCTTTAAAAATTTGCAAAGGAATTTCTGTTTAAAAATACTTGGTATTAAGAATTATTATTTCTTTTTACAGTAATGTTAATATAGCATATAATAGTAATTTAATAAAATGGTCAGCATAATTGAAATTTCTCAGAGAAATAGATGTTATGATGTTTAGGCAAAACTTTTTCCTCCATTTAGGTATTGGATGTATACAGTTAGCACGTGAAATGAAAGAATGTTAATCTTTCCTAATTCTCTTCTTTTTAAGGTTTGGGAGTTGAGTGATATTGACCATGATGGAATGCTTGACAGAGATGAGTTTGCAGTTGTAAGTAACATAATGCTTTTGAAATCTTAAACATCTTAATGGTTTTCTCAAGTGAAAATGTCCCCTTTTTGTTTATCTTTAGAGGTAAACTACATTTCTCTGAAAATTGATTGTATGACTCTGTTTACCTAGAATTTATAGGTAGTCAATAAATATTATTAAACAAATGGATAATGAATGTTTTTGCCATCTTCATTTTATTTGACTTTAAGGTACATAAGAATACATGCTTTGGATAATGTACTCTAAAGATGCTGAGTATAATCTTTTGAATCTCAACGTGACTAGGCATCTCAGTACCTACTTCTGCTGTGGAATGACTTTACTTCAAATATAATCCCTGAATTTTCACATTTATTTGATTAAAGGAAAAGATGAATAACATAATAGTTTCACGTCATTTATGAAGGCAGAGAAAGTTTTGACATCTTATCTGAAGACATGTTATCCTAAGTAACTGGTTAGTTAATTCCACATAGAGTTGTTTTCATGGCTTCCTTAAAGGTTAGATAAAACTCTGCTGTGAACTCATGAATGGTAAATCTCTAATCCCCCCTTGAATCTCTTATTTGAAAGTTAATCTTTTCAAATTTTCTCTATTTTGCTAAGAAATTGTCCATTTCTTTGACTTTCAGATTTGCCACAGATTTGCACTATTCTTTAATCTCTTCTGGGTTTATGGTTGGGTTCCTTTGTTTCCAAATCTTATGTATTTTTGCTTCTTCTCATTCTTTGTTTAATTGGATTTTTTCTGGCCTATTGATCTTTTAAAAGAGCCATCTTTTGGATTTATTTATCTTTTCTATTATGTTTTGACTTTCTGTTTCATTCTTTTCCACTTTTATCTTAATTCCTTCTTTCCAGTTTGTTTTGATTTACTTTTAAAAAAATTTCTGAAGATAAGTACTAAGTCCCTTTGTTTTTTATCATCTTTAATATGGAAAACATTTAAAGGACGTATTTTCCTCTAAATACAGATTTAGCTGGATTACATAGATATTGGTACAACGTGTTCTCCTTTTCACTCCTTTTTAGATAATTTTTAAATTTTCCTTGGTCATCTGTTTAGGAATATGCTTTTTAATTTCAAAGTAGTTAGTTTGTTTGGTTTTTATTACCTTTGTATATACTTTCAGCTTGATTAGATTTTGGCTGGTGAATGTGGTCTTTAAAATTGTGTTAAGGTTTTCTTTGTTACCAAGGTTGCAACCTGTTTTTACATGTGTTTCCTGGATATGTCAACATTTCTGTTCAGAAGATATTAGACTTCTGTAAATCCATTATACTGATTTTATTGACTATACTTCAGTTTCTCTTTGTCCTTACTTTTCTTTTTTTTGCCCTTTCATAAATTTTATTCTGTTTATATCCTAGGAGTGAAACAAAATAGGCAGAACACATCTTATCACATTTGAAAAAACATATACAGAAATAGAAATTTTTTTCCTTATAAAGACAAAAATTAAAAATTTCAAAGGAGCATTTGTATAAGCATAGTTAAGCTAGGTAGACAATAGCATTATCTTCATTTGATAAAACAGTAGTATTTCCTGAGGTAAGTGAGTAAACACAGTTTACCTTATGCCCTGAAGCCTTCTCCTAGGCAACTTTTTTTTTTTGTAATGAAAGTAAATTTTCATTAAAAGAATAATTTAAGAATAAACATACATTTGTAGGAAATTACTACTTTAAAAATTAATGAACATCCATATACCTTCTCCTAGATTTACTAATTTTAACCATTTCGCCACGTTTGATTTCCTTCTATGTGCATTCCTCAGAATTTTTTTCCAACTTTATCCTGCTTAGTGCCTTTAATTTTGAATTCCAGCTTGTGTGATATTAATACTGCTTCTGCTCTCTTTTTATTTGGATTACTTGATATTTCTATGCTTAAAATGTATCTCTTAAAAACGTCACTGCCGATTTTAATTTTTTACCTAATTTGACAGTTTTTGTCTTTTAAGATAATGAGCTGTGTATTGATTTTATTCCCCCTACCAGATCCTATTTATTTTACATTATTATTTTCTCTTTTTTCCTCTTCCTTATTGTTGCTAGTTATCAAGTTGTGATTCATTCATTTCCCCCCTTTAATTAATTTGGAAATGCTGTTATAATGTCTATTCCATTAATGGTTAATATACCCTTCCTTGTACTTACCATACTTATTGCTCCAGTATTTGAAAAAAAGATTGTTAGCCCTCATTCAAGTAAAATAAGACCTTTAGATTATTTTCACTTCTTTCTCCTTCGCCTCCCAACCTCAGAAGATTTTAGAACATTTTTCGTAACTAAAATTCTAGATTTTACTCAGTTAATTTAATTCTTTTGGTTCTAGGGTTTCCTTTGTCAATTTTAATTTAATTTCCTTTTGTCAGTATTAATAGTCTCACTAGCATTCTTCTGGTAGATTTTGCCTGATAAATCTTTTCCCATCTTTTTACTTTCGTGACTGAGGCTAATATAGTCCATACTATTTTAAAAAAATTTAATTACTACAACATAGCCAATGTAACTGAGCCTGCAAGTCACTGATCTTTATTTAGCATCAGTACTTTTTTTTTTTTTTTTGTGGTACGCGGGCCTCTCACTGTTGTGGCCTCTCCCGATGCGGAGCACAGGCTCCGGACGTGCAGGCTCAGTGGCCATGGCTCACGGGCCCAGCCGCTCTGCGGCATGCGGAATCTTCCTGGACTGGAGCATGAACCCATGTCCCCTGCATCGGCAGGCAGACTCTCAACCACTGCGCCACCAGGGAAGCCCCTAGCATCAGTATTTTTAAAAACTGAATTTTTTAAGGGTTCCTTTGAAAATTGAAGTAATTTTTTAAATGCTTTTGCAACAGTAGAATAACTAAACTCTATAAACATTTTAAATTATGTTCCTAAATAAGTAAAGATAATGTGCTTATTCATATGATCAGTTCTTTTGGATTATGACAGTTTATACTTTGTCAATTTTTGGTTTGTTGAAGTATAACATAGTATTTTTTCCTTTCTTGTTATGTATTATTTTACTAATTAATCGAAACTATTGAACATGAGAGTATTTATGCTTAAGATTTAACTCTAAAATTCTTACCCGTTTAAAAAAATTATTTGTTTATTTGGCTTGTGGGGGTCTTAGTTTCAGCATGCGGGATCTTCATTGTGGCATGCAGAGTCTTTCATTGTGGTGCGCGGGCTCTTCGTGCCAGTACATGGACTTCTCTCTAGTTGTGGCACGTGGACTCAGCAGTTGCACTCATGGGCTCTCTAGTTGTGGCACACGGGCTCTCTAGTTGTGGCTTCAGGCCCAGTAGTTGTGGCATGTGGGCTCTCTAGTTGTGGCACATGAGCTCTAGAGCATGGGCTTAGTTGTCCCATGGCATGTGGGATCTTAGTGGGATTGAACCTGCGTCCCCTGCATCAGCAGGTGGATTCTTAACTACTGGACCACCAGCAAAGTCCTCTTACCCATTTTCTTTTAATGTTTATTTATTTATTTGGCTGCACTGGGTCTTAGTTGCGGCACACGGCATCTTCATTGCTGCACACGTGGTCTTTGTTGTGGCACGTGGGATCTTTAGTTGTGGCACATGGGCTCTTAGTTGCGGCATGCGGGATCTTTTTAGTTGTGACATGTGGGATCTTTAGTTGTGGCATGTGAACTCTTCGTTGTGGCATGTGAACTCTTCGTTGTGGCATGTGGGATCTAGTTTCCTGACCAGGAATTGGGCCCCCTGCATTGTGAGCACGGAGTCTTAAGCACTGGACCACCAGGGAAGTCCCCCCATTTTCTTTTAGATAAAATGGTGCTTTATGTTTGTTTTAAAGACCCAGTATCTGCTCTGTGTTTATTATATTTTATTTTTTAAAAAATTTTTTATATTGGGCTTCCCTGGTGGCGCAGTGGTTGAGAGTCCGCCTGCCGATGCAGGGGACACGGGTTCGTGCCCCGGTCTGGGAAGATCCCACATGCCGCAGAGCGGCTAGGCCCGTGAGCCATGGCTGCTGGGCCTGCGCATCCGGAGCCTGTGCTCTGCAAGGGGAGAGGCCACAACAGTGAGAGGCCCGCCTACCGCAAAAAAAAAAAAAAAAAAAAAAAAAAAAAAAAAAAAAAAAAAAAAAATTTTTATTGAGGGACTTCCCTGGTGGTCCAGTGGCTAAGACTCCATGCTCCCAATGCAGGGGGCCTGGGTTTGATCCCTGATCAGGGAACTAGATCCCACATGCCACAACGGAGATCCCACACTGGCAACGAAGATCCCACGGGCTGCAGCTAAGACCTGGCGCAGCCAAATAAATAAATAAATATTAAAAAAGAATTTTTAATTGAAATCTAGTTGATTTACAATGTTGTGTTAGTTTCAGGTGTACAGCAATGTGATTCAGTTTTACATATATATATAAATATATATATTCTTTTTCAACATTCTCTTCCATTATAGGTTATTACAAGACATTGAACATAGTTCCTTATGCTATACAGTAGGTCCTTGTTGGTTATCTATTTTATATATAGTAGTACATATATATATATATATATATATATATATTTTTTTTTTTTTTTGGCTGCGTTGGGTCCTCGTTTCTGTGCGAGGGCTTTCTCCAGTTGCGGCGAGCGGGGGCCACTCTTCATCACGGTGCGCGGGCCTCTCACTATCGCGGCCTCTCTTGTTGTGGAGCGCAGGCTCCAGACGCGCAGGCTCAGTAGTTGTGGCTCACGGGCCTAGTTGCTCCATGGCATGTGGGATCTTCCCAGACCAGGTCTCGAACCCGTGTCCCCTGCATTGGCAGGCGGATTCTTAACCACTGCGCCACCAGGGAAGCCCTAGTAGTACGTATATTTTAATCCTAATTAAAACTCCTAATTTATACCCCTGCCTTTGGTGACCATAAGTTTGTTTTCTATGTCTGTGAGTCTTTTCTGTTTTGTAAATAAGTTCATTTGTATCATTTTTTTAGATTCCAGATATAAGTGATATCATATGATATTTGTCTTTGTCTAACTTACTTCATTTAGTATGATAATCTCTAGGTCCATCTGTGTAACAGCAAATGGAATTATTTCATTCTTTTTTATGGCTGAATAATATTCCATTGTATATGTACACCACATCTTCCTTATCCATTCACCTGTCAAAAGACACTTAGGTTGCTTCCATGTCTTGGCTATTTTAAATAGTGCTGCAGTGAACATTGGGGTGCACTCATCTTTTCAAATTATGTTTTTCTCCAGATATGTGCCCAGTAATGGGATTGTAGGATCATATGGTAGCTCTGTTTTTAGTTTTTAAGGAGCCTACATACTGTTCTCTGTAATGACTGTACCAGTTTACATTTCCACAGTGTAGGAGGGTTCTTTTTTCTCCACACCCTCTCCAGCATTTTTTATTTGTAGACTTTTTGTTGTTGGCCATTACGCCCAGTGTGAGGTGATACCTCATTCTGTAGTTTTCATTTGCATTTCTCTAATAATTAGCGATGTTGAGCATCTTTAAATGTGCCTTTTGGCCATTTGTATGTCTTCCTTGGAGAAATGTCTGTTTATGTCTTCTACTCATTTTCTGATTGGGTTGTTTTTTCTTTGATATTGAGCTATATGAACTGTTTGTATATTTTAGAGATTAATCCCTTTTTGGTCACATCGTTTGCAAATATTTTCTCCTATTCCATAGGTTGTTTTTTTGTTTTGTTTCTGGTTTCCTTTGCTGTGCAAAAGCTTTTAAGTTTCATTAGGTCCCATTTGTTTATTTTTGTTTTTATTTCCATTACTCCAGAATACGGATCCAACAAGATACTGCTGCGATTTGTGTCAGAGTGTTCTGCCTATGTTTTCCCCTAGGAGTTTTATGGTTTCAGGTCTTACATTTAGTTCTTTAATCCATTTTGAGTTTATTTTTGTGTATGGTATGGTGTTAGAGAATGTTCTGATTTTTTAAAAAAATTAATTAATTAATTAATTAATTTATGTCTGTGTCGGGTCTTCATTGCAGTACGTGGGCTTCTCTCTAGTTGTGGTGCGTGGGCTTCTCTCTAGTTGCAGTATGTGGGCTTTTTTCTAGTTGTGGTGTGTGGGTTTTCTCTCTCTAGTGGCACGCGGGCTCCAGAGTGCGTGGGCTCTGTAGTTTGCGGCATGCAGCCTCTCTTGTTGAGGCACATGAGCTCAGTAGTTGTGCGTGGGCTTAGTTGCCCTGTGGCATGGGGGATCTTAGTCCCCGACCAAGAATCGAACCTGTTTCCCCTGCCTTGGAAGGTGGATTCTTTACCACTGGACCACCAGGGAAGTCCTGAGAATGTTTTAATTTCATTCTTTTATTTGTAAGTGTCCAGTTTTCCCAGCACCACTTATTGAAGAGGCTGTCTTTTCTCCATTGCATATTCTTGCCTCCTTTGTTGTAGATTAGCTGACCGTATGTGTATGGGTTTATTTCTGGGCTTTCTACCCTGTTCCATTGATCTATATTTCTGTTTTTGTGCCAGTACCATACTGCTTTGATTGCTGTAGCTTTGTTGTATAGTCTAAACTCAGGGAGCCTGGTTCCTCCAGCTCCGTTTTTCTTTCTCAAGATTGCTTTGGCTATTCGGGTTCTTTTGTATTTCCATATAAATTAAAAAAATTTTTTGTTCTAGTTCTATAAAAAATGCCTTTGGTGATTTGATAGGGATTACATTGAATCTGTAGATTGCCTTGGGTAGTACAGTCATTTTAACAATATTGATTCTTCCAATCCAAGAACATGGTATATCTTTCCATTTATTTGTGTCATCTTTGATTTCTTTCCTCAGATACTTACAGTTTTTGGATTACAGGTTTTTTGCCTCCTTAAGTAGGTTTATCCCTGGTATTTTATTCTTTTTGATGCAATAGTAAATGGAATTGTTTCCTTAATTTCTCTTTCTAACCTTTCTTTGTTAGTGTACAGAAATGCAGTGGATTCCTGTGTATTAATTTTGTATCCTGCACCTTTACTGAATTCATTGATGAGCTGTAGTAGTTTTCTGGTAGTGTCTTTAGGATTTTTCTATGATAAATGTATGATATGTATGATATCATGTCATCTGCAAACAGTGACAGTTTTACTACTTCTTTTCCAGTATGAATTCTTTTTATTTCTTTTTCTTTTCTGATTGCTGTGGCTAGGACTTCCAAAACTGTGTTGGATAACAGTGGTGAGAGTGGACATCCTTGTCTTTTTCCTGATCTTACAGGAAATGCTTTCAGCTTTTCACCATTGAGTGTGATGTTGCCTGTGAATTTGTCATATATGGCCTTTATTACGTTGAGGTAGGTCCCTGCTATGCCCACTTTCTGGAGAGTTTTTATCATAAATGGATGTTGAATTTTGTCAAAAGCTATTTTGGTATCTATTAAGCTGATCATATGGTTTTTAGTCTTCCATTTGTTAATGTGGTGTATCACACTGATTGATTTGTGTATATTGAAAAATCCTTGCCTCCCTGGGTTAAATCCCAGTTCATCATGGTATATGATCCTTTTAATGTATTGTTGGATTTGGTTTAATAGTATTTTGTTGAGTATTTTTGTGTTCATCAGTGATATTGGCCTGTAATTTTCTTTTATTATTTATTTATTTATTTATTATTTTGGCTGCTCCAGGTCTTGGTTGCAGAATGTGGGATTTTCATTGCAGCATGCGGGCTTCTTAGTTGTGGCATGTGGACTCTTAGTTGCAGCATGCAGACTTCTTAGTTGCGGCATGCGAACTCTTAGTTGAAGCATGCATGTGGGATCTAGTTCCCTGACCAGGGATCGAACCTGGGCCCCCTGCATTGGGAGCATGGAGTCTTACCCACTGGACCACAAGGCAAGTCCTGTAATTTTCTTTTTTTGTGGTATCTTCGTCTGGTTTAGGTATCAGGGAGATGGTGGTCTCATAGGATGAGTTTGGAAGTGGTCCTTCCTCTGCAATTTTTTCGAGTAGTTTCAGAAGGATAGGTGTTAACTCTTCTTTGAATTTTTGATAGAATTCACCTATGAAGCTATCTGGTCTTGGACTTTGTTGGGAGTTTTTCAATCACAGATTCAATTTCAGTACTTGTATTTGGTCTGTTCATATTTTCTATTTCTTCCTGGTTCAGCCTTTGGGGATTGTACCTTTCTAGGAATTTGTCCATTTCTTCTAGGTTGTCCATTTTATTGTCATAAAGTTGCTTGTAGTAGTCTTTTATGGTCCTTTGTATTTCTGTGTTGCCTGTTGTAATTTGTCTTGTTTCATTTCTAATTTTATTGATTTGTGCCCTGTTCCTTTTTTTCTTGATGAGTCTGGCTAAAGTTTTATCAATTCTGTTTATGTTTTCAAAGAACTAGGTTTTAGTTCTGTTGATCCTTTTTTTTTTTTCCTTTTGGTCTCTATTTATTTCTGCTCTGATCTTTATGACTTCTTTCCTTCTACTAACTTTGGGTTTTGTTTGTTCTGATTTCACTAGTTGCTTTAGGTGTAAGGTTAGGTGTTTATTTGAGATTTTTCTTGTTTCCTGAGGTAAGCTTGTATTGCTGTAGACTTCTCTCATAGAACTGCCTTTGCTGCATCTGGTAGGTTTTAGATCATCATGTTTTCATTTTCATTTGTCTCTAGGTATTTTTTAGTTTTCTCTTTGTCTTCTTCAGTGATCCGTTGGTTGTTTAGTAGCATATTGTTTAGCCTCCACGTGTTTGTGTTTTTTGCAGTTTTTTTCTTATAGTTGATTTCTAATCTTATAGGGTTGTGATTGGAAAGACAGATGCTTGATACAGTTTCAGTTTTCTTAAATTTACTGAGGCTTGCTTTGTAGCCCAGCATGTGATCTATCCTGGAGAATGTTCCATGTGCACTTGAGAAGAAATTGTAATCTGCTGTTTTTGGATGGAATGTCCTATAAATATCAATTAAATCTGTCTGGTCTATTGTGCCATTCTGTTTCCTTATTTATTTTCATTTTGGATGATACGTCCATTGGTGTAAGTGAGGTGTTAAAGTCCCCCACTAAAAAACAAAACAAAACAGAAAAAGTCCCCCACTATTATTGTGTTACTGTCAGTTTCCTCTTTTATAGCTGTTAGCAGTTGCCTTATGTATTGAGGTGCTTCTATGTTGGGTGCATATATATTTATAACTGTTATATCTTCTTCTTGGATTGATCCCTTGATCATTATGTGGTGTCCTTCCTTGTCTCTTGTAACATTCTTTATTTTAAAGTCTATTTTGTCTGATTTGAGTATTGATACTCCAGCTTTTCTCTGATTCCCATTTACAGGGAATACCTTTTTTTATCCTCTCACTGTCAGTCTGTATGTGTCTGTAGATCTGAAGTGGGTCTCTTGTAGATGGCATATATTTGGGTCTTGTTTTTGTACCATTCAGCCAGTCTGTGTCTTTTGGTTGGAGCTTTTAATCCATTTTCATTTAAGGTAATTATTGATATGTATGTTCTTACTGCTATTTTTTTTTTTTTTGTGCGGTACGCGGGCCTCTCACTGCCGCGGCCTCTCCCGCCGCGGAGCACAGGCTCCAGATGCGCAGGCCCAGTGGCCACGGCCCACGGGCCCAGCCGCTCCACAGCACGTGGGACCCTCCCAGACTGGGGCACGAACCCACGCCCCCCGCACCGGCAGGCGGACTCCCAACCACTGCGCCACCAGGGAAGCCCCTTACTGCCATTTTGTTAATTGTTTTGGGTTTGTCTTTGTAGGTCTTTTTTCTGCCTTTCCTCTTTTGTTCTCGTCTCTCTTGTGATTTGATGACCTTCCTTAGTGTTGTGCTTGGATTCCTTTTTACTTACATATGTGTATATCTATTATAGATTTTTGGTTTGTGGTTACCGTGAGGATTCGGTATAGCAGTCTATATATATTTCCATGATTGTTTTAAGTTGCTCATCTTTTTATTTCAAGTGCATTTCAGATATCCTGCTTTTGTATTCTCCTCTTGTGATTTTTGTTTTAGATATAATATTTGTGTGTGGATGATTTCCTACCTTTACTGTAGGTTTGCTTTAACCAGTGAGCTTTCCCATTTCTTAATTTTCTTGTTTCTCATTTTGCCCTTTTCTTTTCCACCTAGAGAAGTTCCTTTAGCATTTTTCATAAAGCTGGTTTGGTGTTGCTGAATTCTTTTAGCTTTCGCTTGTCTGTAAAGCTTTTGATTTCTCCATCAAATCTGAAAAAGAGCCTTGCTGGGTAGAGTATTTTCAGTTGTAGGTTTTTCTTTTTCATCACTTTAAAGGTATCATGCCACTCCCTTCTGGGCTGCAGAATTTCTGCTGAAAAGTCAGCTGATAACCTTATGGGGATTCCCTTGTATGTTATTTGTTGCTTTTCACTTGTTGCTTTTAATATTTTTTCTTTCTCTTTAATTTTTGTCAATTTGATTACTATGTGTCTTGGCATGTTCCTCCTTGGGTTGATGCTGTATGGTACTCTCTGTGCTTCCTGGACTTGGGTGACTGCTTCCTTTCCCATGTTAGGAAAGTTTTCAGCTATTATCTCTTCAGGTATCTTCTCAGGCCCTTTCTCTCTCTTCTCCTTCTGGGACCCCTATAATGTTAATGTTGGTGCATTTGATGTTGTCCCAGAGGTCTCTTAAACTGTTCTCGTTTCTCTTCAGACTTTTTTCTTTATTCTGTTCTGTGGCAGTGATTTCTGGCACCCTGTCTTCCAGTTCCCTTATCCATTCTTTTGCCTCATTTATTCTTCTGTTGATTCCTTCTAGTTTATTTTTTATTTCAATTATTGTATTCTTCAACTCTGGTTGTTCTTTATTTTTTCTAATTCTTTGTTGAAAACTTCTTTTAACTTCTCACTTTGTGCATGCATTCTTTTCCTGAGTTCTTGGATCATCTTTACGATCATTGCTCTGAACTCTTTCTTGGGTAGGTTGCCTATCTCCACGTCACTTAGTTGTTTTTCTGGGGTTTTATCTTGTTCCTTTGTCTGGAACATATTCCTCTGTCATCTCATTTTGTCTAAGGTTCTATTTGTATTTTTATGTATGTGGAAGGTTAGTTATGCTTCTTCACCTTGGAGAAATGGCCCTCTGTAGGGGAGGTCCTATGTGTCCCAGCAGTACAGCCCCACCTCATCACCCAATGACCAGGGACCAGCTGGTCCCAGGGTAGGTTCTGACCTTCATTTGCAGGCTGAGTTCCACAGGCACTGGACTGTATATTTCTTGCTTCTGGTGTCTGCCCGCTGGTGGGTGAGGCTGCTCTAGCTTCCTTGTGGGAGGGGCACATCCCTGCCCGCTGGTGGGTGGAGTTGAATCTTGGCCCTCTGGTGGGCAGGGCCATGTCAAGGGGCGTGTCTGGATTGGCCCTCTGGTGGGCAGGGCCATGTCAAGGGGTGTGTCTGGAGGTGGCTGTGGTCTCAGGAAGTCTTTAGGCAGCCTGTCTGTTGATGGGTGGGACTGTGTTCCTGCCCCGTTGGTTGTTTGGCCTGAGGCATCCCAGCACTGGAACCTATAGGCTGTTGGGTGAGGCCAGGTCTTGGTGTTAATGTCCCAAGTAAGATGTCAGCCTTCACTCCTGGGTATGTTCGCCACCAGCTTTGATGTCCCAAGAGAGTCATAGCCACCACCCACCTCTGCACGAGACCATCCAAGACCAACAGGTAGGTCTGGCCTAGGCTCCTATGAATTCACTGCATTTGCCTTGGTTCCTGGTAATAAGACCTTGTGTGCATCCGTCAAGAGTGAAGTTTCTGTTTCCCCCAGTCCTATGGAATTCCTGCGATCAAGACCCGCTGACCTTCAAAGCCAAGTGCTCTGGGGGCTCCTCCTCCCGATGCCAGACCCCCAGGCTGGGGAGCCTCTTGCGGGGCTCAGAACTCTCCTGTAGGAGAACTTCTGTGATATAATTATCTCCAGTTTGTGGGTCACCCACCTAGGGGGTATGGGATTTGATTATATTGCAAGTGTGCCCCTTCTACCATCTTGCTGTGATTTCCTCTTTGTCTTTGGATGTAGCATATCTTTTTTTGGTAGGTTCCAGTCTTTTTTACTGATGATTGTTCAGCAGTTAGTTGTGATTTTGGTGTTCTCGTGGGAGGAGTGAGCTCAAGGTCTTCTACTCCACCATCTTGTCTTGTTTTCCTCACTGGGCGCCCCAGCAGGAACAGCACAGAGGTCCCAAGAGCCCTGTTACCAGGTCTTGTTAATGCAGCTTGTATACAGTCATCTTTGGTAAACCCTGAGAAAGTAGAGAGTAAACCATGTGGGAGCATTCAGAAGAAGGAAGGCTCTGTGCTGCTATTTAAGAAAAAAACATCCTGGATAAAAGTCAGCATGGCCCTCCTCAGATGTTGGGGCACATACAGGAGCTCTTTTCTCCTGCACATGTGGCCACATGCAGGCCTTTGTCCCAAAGCCAAAGTGTATGTTTATTTTTTGAATGGGAATAAATAAAAATGAAGTTAATGAGAAATTCTAATTTGGTTTCTTGAATTACAATATGGATTTTTAAAAAGAATAACTTCTTATTTCACTAATGAACCCAAACTTGCTTGAACCTGAGTCTTTATGTTCAAGACTTATCTTTAAAAATTCTTAATCAAACCAAATTCTTTCTTTCCTTTTATAGCGTAGCTGGGATATTTGGTTGGTTTACTTTTTTAATTGGAATAAATGAAGTTAGTGAGATATTCTAACTTGTATAACTTCTCTTGCCTTGTGAACCTTTCATGAACGGTCCTTATTTCTTTTCAAATGTAAATGCTTTTTTATATTCTCTGAAACCTAGTGGTTTAATTAAAAATCCAGAATCTAGAATATCTTGGAGGTTTTTTGGTTTTTTTTTTAACTGAATTTGTAAAGGTCAGGCCTTAGCATGCCTTGGGTGTTCTGGCCACAACTAAAATGACTTTTGAAGACTTACTTTCAGGAATCACTTCTGTAGTTCATAAAATGACTTTTGAGAGGGGCATATGCGTGTGTATGTATACACACAAAAATAAAGTGGATTTAAAAAATAATTTCTGTATCCTTGAATGTTGATTTTTTTTTAAATGTCTGTGACTATTATTGGTATTCTATTTGCTCATTGATGAATTCTATGATTAGAGAATAAGGATATTGGAAATAACTCTTCCTGAGTTTTACTTCTGACTTAGGTTAGGAGAGAGTCTCTGACAGGGCATTAAGGGGACATTTTGCAAATGGGCCAAGTTTTCCTCTCTGGTATTTGTTTGAAAACTCAAAATGTATGTAAAATTATGGTATTGGTATTGAACCAAGGGAAGTGACTAATAATCATGTTAAAGTTTATTGTTTCCTTTGTTGGGATGAGTTCCACCAGTATGCAGTCCTATTCTATGAAATAGTTCTTTGTTTTATTGAGCCGGAAACCATGGCTTTCAAACTTAAAGGGAAGACCCCTAAATCTAGTAATTTACTATTTGGTAAATGAGCTTATGCTTATGCTTTTTCATAGATTTTTAGAGTTGGACAAGATTCTGTAAATTAGCTCCTGTAAGCAGATCAGTTAGTGGCAGAGCCAGGGCTGAGCCTGGGCCTTCTAGATCATGCTGCTTTTTTTTTTTTTTTTTTTTGCTGCCTTGGGTCTTTGTTGCTGCATGTGGGCTTTTCTCTAGTTGCCGAGAGCGGGGGCTACTCTTTGTTGTGGTGCACGGGCTTCTCATTGCAGTGGCTTCTCTTGTTACGGAGCACGGGCTTTAGGCGTGCAGGCTTCAGTGGTTGTAGCACGCGAGCCCTAGAGGTGCGTAGGCTTCAGTAGTTGCGGTGTGTGGGCTTTGTAGTTGTGGCTAGCAGGTTGTAGAGCACAGCCTCAGTAGTTGTGGCACACAGGCTTAGTTGCTCCATGGCATGTGGGATCTTTCCGGACCAGGGATTGAACTCATGTCCCCTGCATTAGCAGGTGGATTCTTAACCACTGCGCCACCAGGGAGGTCCCAATCATGCTGTTTTTGTTTTTGTTTTTTTGTTTATTTGTTTTTTGAAAAATAAACTGTAAATTTTGGAATGGTTTTAAATTTACAGAAAAGTTGCAGATAGAGTACAGAGATTTCCTCAGTACCCCTCACCCCACTTCCCCTACTATTAACATATTACATTGCCATGGTACATATGTCAAAACTAAAACCAACATTGGTACATTACTGTTAATTGAACTCTAGGCTTTATATGCATTTCACCAGTGTTTCCTTTATGCCCCAGGATCCCTTCTAGGCTACCACACTACATTTAATTGCTATGTCTACTTAGTCTCTCTAGTCTATGATAGTTTTTTTTTTTTAATTTAATTTGACATTGTCTAGGAGTACTAGCTGGGTATGTCTGATGTTTTTCTCATGATTAGACTGGGGATATGGGTTTTTGGAAAGAGTACCACAGATGTAGAATATCTTTCTCGTCACATTTATCAGGGGTGGGGGATTACATGATATCCACATGCCTTCACTGGTGATGTTAACCTTCATCACTTGGTTAAGGTGGTGTTCGCCAGGTTTCTTCACTATAGTTTCCCTCTTATCCTTCTCTACTCTTTGGAGAGGTAGACTCATGCTCCTTTTACCTTGTATTCTGTCTTCCTATCTATCTATTGGTTTTTACATTCTTACTAAGTCTTAAATTTTTCTGTCAGGTAAGTTCTTAGACTGAAAGTGGTCTCAATTTTTGTCAGTAGCATTTGTTGGATCCTCATTATGTGAAGAGTTTTTGGCACTTGGAGATTTATTACACATCTCTCTTTCTCTCTCTTTCTCAACATGTTCACATTGCACTGAAATTAACTTTTTACGTGTTTGCTGCTGCTTCTGTTGGGTTGTAAAAATGAGAGATCACTTCTGTATTTGTAATGCCTAGCACAGTGTCTGCTGGCTAGAAATTTTTCAGTAAATGTTTTGTTGAACTAAATTGATGAAGGAAACCTGTATTACTTGGAAAACACAACAAACATCTGATACTTTAATCCTAGTTTGCTATTATTAGAAATTAAAACTGGGAGTTCAACTGATTGAGTAGACCAACGAGCAAACAAAACTCCTTAGGAAACTCCTAAAATACTGGTTCTCAAAGCGTGGTCTCCCATAAACAACGTGAACATCACCAGTTAACTTATTAGAAATGCAAATTCTCAGGCTGTACCTCAAACCAACTGAAAAAGAATCTCTGGGGTTGTGTCCAAAAACCTGTGTTGCGCTTCCCTGGTGGTGCAGTGGTTGAGAGTCCGCCTGCCGACGCAAGGGACACGGGTTCGTGCCCCGGTCCGGAAGGATCCCACATGCTGCAGAGCGGCTGGGCCCGTGAGCCATGGCTGCTGAGCCTGCACGTCCGGAGCCTGTGCTCCGCAACGGGAGAGGCCACAACAGTGAGAGGCCCGCGTACCGCAAAACAAAAACAAAAGCAAAACCCCGTGTTTTAACAAGCCCTCCAGGTGATTCTAATGGCCAGAAATTTGAGAAATACTCCCTAAAAGCATAGAGGATGAAAAAAAAATCAAAGAAAGAGAACAGCTAGTGGTAATTGACTGCAACAGTGAAACTAGTCCCTTCTTTCCCTGCTGTCTCTATCCATGAGTAAACTTAGGTTTATTTTTGATGCATTTACCTTGAAATCATCAAAAAGATATATGAAATGCTTCTTACTTAAGTGTCTATCTCTAGCTGTGCAAATGCATTTGCTAGTACATAGTACATTTCAGTTTAAAAACTAGTTGCTGGCCAGGTTTCAAGCGTTGTACATCATTTGATTTAGCTGCTGTATTTGTTTCAATGACATGCTTTGATTAGGATAAAGTACAATATAATAAGAAAACAAACAAAATCATAATTCAGCATATACTGTTCACTTTTTCTATTTTACTTGGTGAAAAAATTTTTGACTTCAATTTTGTCCGGAAAATTATTTTCAAGGCAACATGAACTTAGTAATATATTTTTTTAACTTTGAAAAACTGTGTTGTCTGTTGGCAGCAGATGGCTGACATAGCTTTTTTGCTTCAAGTGTCCACTTTTCCAGGAAATGACTCCCATCTGTAGCAAGAGGAATGCTGACCTTTAATGTACATGTTAGTCACTTCTTTTAGCTCAGTGCCAAGCTAATAATATTACATATATTGTGAATTTGGTTAAAAGTATGTGCTAGCCAGATTGTTTTCTTTCTGGAGTTTCAAGCTTTTGGAAATAGAAAGTATGTGGGGGTTTTTGTATTTAATAATTAAAAATAATTTTAATAGGTGATACATTCTCATGGTTCAGAAATCAGTACAATATAAGAAGATATTCAGTGGAAAAAAATGTCAGTCCCATCCTTGCCCTCAACTGCTCCATTTACACCTACTCTATATATTTTTATTTATCCTTCCTTTCTTGTTTATCCTCCTAGAATTTCTTAATGGAAACAGAAACAAATATGAATAATTATTATCCCCTTACCATAAAGGTTACACACTACTATTATACATACACACTGATCACTGCTATACTTTTTTCATGTTAACATAGTATCTTGGATATCTTTTCACACAGAGGGCTCCATGATTCTTTTTCTGGTCAGCTTTATTAAGGACTACTTTGCATACAATGAACTGCGTTCAATTTAAGTATATAATTTGATGAGTCTTGACAATTGTATATATCTGTGAAGGTACCGCCGCAGTTAAGATACAGAATATTTCCCATGGATTTGCTTTTTCTTGGGCGGGTGGGGGGTTGGTTTGTTTGATAGTATTTCATTGTACGGGTATACCATAGTTTTTTAAACAGTCTTTGCTGATGAGCACTTGGGTGCCGATACAAACAATTCTATAATTAAAAACCTATTTCATACAGCATTTCCTATGCAGGCAGGTAGAGGATATCTGAGGATAGACTCCCAGATGTCAGATTGCTGAGCCAAAAGGGAAATAAATAATTTGGTAGATGTTACCAGAATACCCTTCAGTAGTCTTGGTACCAGTTTGAGCTCTCACTAGCAATGTACGAGAGTGCCTGTTTGCCCAGTCTAGCTAACAAATTGTGTTATGAAACTTTGGACTTTTGCCATTAGAAGGAAAATGGTATTTTCATGTAGTTTTAACTTGCCATTTTCTTGGGAGTGAAAGTGAGCATATTTTTATAAGTTAAAGGATGGGCCATTTGTGATATATACTTTTCTGTAAAGTATCTGTTAATACTCTTAGCCCATTTTCCTACTGGATTTTGTGGGGTTTTTTCTGTTAATATCTAAGTATTCTTTATATATTAGGGAAGTTAATTCTTTCTTTGCAAATATTTTTTTTCCCAGGTTGTTTTCTTTTGACATTACAAGACCTTTACTTGAAGGGTGTGTGTCTAAGTTTTTACTGCTTGGGATATCTCCCTAAAAGTTGCTTAGTTTTGATTTATTTCCTTTTCTCCATCCTTCCTTTCATCTCTCCCTCTTTTCCTCTTTCTTTCCTTCCCAGCCTAATTTCTTAATAAAAGGATTTGAGGCAGCTTGAAGATGCTTTTTTGTTGAACAATAATCAGTTCATGGGTGGATGTTTTTAAATGATTTTAATATATATGACCCTGGTTCATCTGTTTTGAAGGCCATGTTTTTGGTATACTGCGCATTGGAGAAAGAACCTGTGCCAGTGTCCTTGCCTCCAGCCTTGGTGCCACCTTCTAAGAGGAAAACGGTCAGTATATCAGGCTCTGTGCGGTTGATCCCCTCTTCAACATCAGCCAAGGAACCTTACCACTCCTTACCACCTGTAGGCATTTTACCTACCAAAGCACCGTTAAGACAGGTATAGATTTATCAGTGTTAAAGGACTTTTTAAAAAAAACAAAATGCATGGCATTTAAGTTGATTGCTTGATGAAGATAGAAGGAGCAATCAAAGGGATCAAAAATTCAGAGCTCCCTCTGGTTGAACCTATATAATGTGATGTCCTAGAGAAGACAGATAATCCTGTCCTGCATTTGGCCTTACTTAGGTCATATGGATGTTTCATTGGCTTTGCCTTGACCTACCTGGAATTAAAGTTGGAGAAAGAAGATACTCCATGTTAATCTGGCATGCTTGCCCTGGCAAAGTTAATAGATGTTTTGTTTGTTTAATCTCTAGTTAACTCTTGATTCTTTGGGATCAAATTTTTCAATTTGGGGTTGTTCAAGGCCTTTTTTTCCCCTACAACCTGCTTCTTGTTAGGTTGAGTAAAGGAAAATAATGACAGAATATGCAGATCAGCCAGTTTGGCTACAATTAAGAACGGGGAATGAAACTATAAAAAAATGGAGATTTAGAATTATCTGAATCTTTTGTTTATGTAGACTCTCCTAGTTACGTGTCTTAATGTGGTCATTCATAAGTCAAGAGTTAACTGTGCTTGAATTTACTCACTACTTAAAAAAAGTAAAATGGGCATCTTTAACTATAGTCCCTGTAGCTAACCTATATTTTTATTCTGTAGTTTTCTCTTCATCACAGCATTTCAATTGGGGTGTGATGGAAGTGACACACCGTTGCTATAGTTAGTGGGGTAGAATTGCACAGAATTTGTGAAAGTTACTGGCATGGGCTGAAAAAGGGACACTTCAAAGTTTGTTTCATTTTGGTGGAAATACTATATATGTATTTTTTTTCCTGTAGTGGGTTGTATCCCCTGCAGAAAAAGCTAAATACGATGAAATCTTCTTGAAAACTGATAAAGATATGGATGGATTTGTGTCTGGATTGGAAGTCCGTGAAATCTTCCTGAAGACAGGTTTACCTTCTGCCTTACTAGCCCATATTTGGTAAGACTTTATTTAAGTTGATTTTAAAAACAAATATGGTTTTGTATCAACTCTAGTTTTGTAGATTCTTATTTTTAGGCATTTGTAAGTAGGACAGTTTTTGTTTAGAATTCTTTGTAGAGAAAAATTTAAGTCTGATGATTTCTTCTGGATAGTGGACAAAAGCTTGAGAATGGGTTACCTATAGTTTTATTAGATTGACGGTGTCAGTTAATGGTTATTAGAATGTTAAAATCCAGCATTGGTTTATATCAACTAATTAAACTTCAGTTTTTAAGGGAGAATCCAAAATTCTGAAATTTAAACAATATAAAACAAACCCAGAATCTTCAAGGTATACTTGTATAATTCTTTCTATAGGGTATATGTATACTTTTACACCTTTACGTGGGAACTATACACTTGGTCCTTAAAAAATGACAAATTTTAGTGTCTCTAGTGAATTTCACATTAAATGAGATAATATAATGAAAATGCTTTTTATAGTGTTCCTGCTGCCAATCCATCTGACTATACCGAGGTTAGTTATCATGAGGTTTTCAAGGGGCAGCAAACATCAGAAGTGGAACCATATAGCTGCACAGAGGAACTTAGAAAAGAACAAAGGACAGGAGATCCGCCTTAAAAGGAACAAGAACCCAAGACGGGGAAAGATTAAATATATGTAACTAGTGATAGCTGCCACTTTCAAGTGCCTAGGCTAGGCACTATGCTGAATAAATGGCTGCTGTCATGGGCTTGCCATTATGCCCAGACTTTCAAGTGCGTAGGCTAGGCACTATGCTGAATAAATGGCAGCTGTCATGGGTTTGCCATTATGCCCAGACTTTAGATGTACTTTGTCTTTAATTCTCACAGTAACCTTGCAAGATAGGTGTAATCTCCACTTTATAGATGAAGAAACTAAGGCTTGGAGAGGTTAAAAAATATGGCCAATGTCACCAGAAGAAATAAGTAGAAAAGCTGGAATTTAAGGTTTCTTTGACACCGTAGCCCATAGTCTTTTCATCAGGCCACATTGGTTTTCAATGAATCAAACAGACCAGGACTTTAGAAAGCTGACCTTAAAAAAAAAAAAGGCGGGGGGGGAAGCAAATAGAATAAAACATTTGCTGTTTCTCTTCAAGTGATTTTTGTAAAGGTTTCCAGATTTCTGCCTTCTCTCCACACGTGATCTCCATTTGCAGGTGTTATTTTTCTTTGACGGTGATCCTGAACATCCTTCTACTTCAAAAGTTGTAGGAAACAAGCCGACATGGGGTATTTTGCTTGTTTTAGAATCATTCTAATGCCACTAATGAACCAAATTTATTGAAACTTAGGTTTCATTTTTAACATGGGTTTTTTTTTGTTTGTTTGTTTGTTTGTTTTGCGGTACGCGGGCCTCTCACTGCTGTGGCCTCTCCCGTTGCGGAGCACAGGCTCCGGACGCACAGGCTCAGCGGCCATGGCTCACGGGCCCAGCCGCTCTGTGGCATGTGGGATCCTCCCGGACTGGGGCACAAACCCATGTCCCCTGCATCGGCAGGCGGACTCTCAACCACTGCGCCACCAGGGAAGCCCTTAAACATGTTTTAATGTTGACAATGTTGGGAGTAGAGAATGTTGGAATTCTTTGGCCCACCACAGCTTTTACTCCGTAGCGGTTCTGGAAATTGGTAAGAAAGCACAGAGCAAACCCAAATTAGAGGACCCTGCTCAGCACCAAGGTGAATAGTCTCTTTATCTTAGCATTTTAGCCAATATCTCTCTTCTAACATTTCAGTGAGTTTTTGGCTAGCCATAAGTTGGTATGACTTTATTTTTTAATTCAACTGGTGATTATTTCAAAGCTACATAGTCATATTAATTTTCCCCTGGATTTTTAGAATGGTAATTGTGACATTTACATGCTGTTCATTTTATTTGTACAGGGCGTTATGTGACACAAAGGACTGTGGGAAGCTTTCAAAAGATCAGTTTGCCTTGGCTTTCCACTTAATCAATCAAAAGTTAATAAAGGGCATTGATCCTCCTCACATTCTTACTCCTGAGATGATTCCACCATCAGATAGGGCCACTTTACAAAAGGTAAGACAACTTAAAAGAAAACCTTAATGCATTAACAGAAAAGAACAAATGCTGTGTCAGGTGACAGAATCGATTTGTATGGAATAGTGGAGAAAATGTATCTGGCTAGAAACAGAGCAGTATACTGTTTGCGGTTTAATTTGTGCCTATAAATATGTTGGAAAACCTTGTATGATATCCTTGGGCTACAGCTCATTTATCCCACCATTCATTACACATATGACAACCATACTTTCCAGTCTTAAAACTGGAAAATGTGGTCTTGTTTTTCCCCCATGGATTTGTGAATTAATTTTTATGATTAGAGTGTAAATTTTAAATGAAACCTATAAGAATTAAATTATTGCATTTCATTTGATAATTCATTCTTGGAGAAAACAATACAGATTTGAAAACAAAATCTAGGAGATGATGATTGCTTGTTGTCAATTTTACATAAAAAGAAAAAAGAAAAACTTGTTGAGGAAAAGTCTGTGTGGTTTTTGCCATATAGATGACCTTCTATTCCTGAGCATACAACCGAATTTCATATCTGAACAGCTAGAAACAGGTTTTAGCTACTTTTCGTTCTGGCCAGCAGTGGGAATTTTCAAAACTACATGTTTCAGTAATGCTGTACCTTGATTTTTCTCTTCTCATCTAGAAACCCTTCCTAATATTGTGGTTTATAATATCTTGGCCTTATAATAGAGCTTTAAAAGGACTTGCATGCTCTAGTGGCTGTTTGCCCTCCATACTTTGTGTCTTTAAGTATCTTGTGACCTACAAAGTAACCATGGATGTGGTGATTCTTCAGAGTTACATATATAGGAGTTGTCACATATTTGGTATAGGAGAGTTCTCTTTAAAATGTCAGTAGAATGTCTTGCATTAATTTTGTCACATAAGTTTAAAAAATCCCATTTTAACAAATCTAGTAACAGTCAAAATTGGATTTTTTTCCTGAGTCAACTAAATGGAAATTTATAGCCACTAAGTATAGAAGTTATGTATAAGAGTTTTTATTTGTATTTTCACATTAAGTAACTACTTGATTTTATCTGCTTTGTGAGTGTTTTGGGGGGAGCATTTTGTGAATTTCTGAGATTTATTTTAATGTAGGACATGGGTTCCCTAAGTTGTAGAGAAGGCTAAAAGTGATGCCACCCAGAAAGACAGAGGTTACAAATTTGTATTTATGCCCCCTGCTCTAACTGTATCTCAGTTATGGAACGCTATGTTGTTTTCATCTTCTTTCACTTATGTAGACTGCTTTTTTTCCTTGCTGCCTTCATTTTATACCAACTGAGTCTCCCACCAACACAAAATACACATACAGCAGAACTTTCTGAAGCAAATTGTTTGTTCGTTGAAGTCTCTGTAACATTAGTAGGCACTTAGAGTTGCATCTGCTATACAGAATTTTCAATTAAGTAGATTTACTGAAGTCCATTCACTAGAGCATAGATACTTTTGTCCATGTCAGATATCAGTATTATTCATTAAAATGGGATTTTATCACTGTTGTCTTATCTATAACCAAAAATTTTAACCTTAAAAATTAAAATTTGCATTTGTTTTGTCTTTCAAATAATCTCTCTTCTCTTTATAATCTAATTTTTTTGGAACTGCATTTTTTTGCAGCTTTGACTAATCCTTTTTTTGAATGTTGCTTTCCTTTCTGTGTTTTTTCTAGTTTGGACTATTTTTTCCATTCTGCAGCACTCTGCTTTTCGCCTTTATTGTACTGTCAGTTTCTTAACTCTACTCTCTCAAGGTTAGAGCTTTACTTTATGCCTTTTTTAGCATTACGGTTTTTGGTTTACAAGATACATTTTGAAATTAGAGGTTGTTTATGCCTCAAAGTTAATGCAGAGAAAATACCTAAACAGCATGCTTCTGTCACATGTCTGTCACTTGGTCCTTGTGTGCATTTTAACTTGCCTTCCCTAAGCTCTCTGATCCACTTGAAATCACTGAAGTGGAATTTTTGTGTAATACACAAAACAGGATGAGAGAAAATATTTTGCAAGAAGGGGACATGGTACATTTTTCTTCATATGCCCTTCTTATACTTTATATACTGTTAGCCGAACTTTTTCTGTGCTTCCTGATTGCATGTTATTTTATTGCTCTAGAACAGGAGTTTAATTTTTGTGTCAGCAATTGAGTGTGACACAAGTACACTTACCAGTACCAACTAAGTACACTAATCTTCATTCTGGAGTCATCTGTGGTATTACCTTATAACTTGTTTGAAGTGAAACTTATTTGTCTCACTCTTCTTATTTGATGATATTTTCAATAGTGAAAGACTGTCAAATATGAGTCACTTTTTTTGAGTTAGAGTGACAGAACAGGTATGGGAGTCCTGAGTTTCTTGGTTTGCTTGCACCTCTGACAGCAAATTTCTCAGTAGCACTTATGTGATGTAAGTTACTCTTGGTGATAAAAGTGAGACTAAGTGCTAATTTTTCATTTTGTTCGCCTTTCAAATTGTCTGGCCAGGCTCAATTAGCTCATAAGTCAAGTTTGGGCAGAGTTAAAATCCTAGTAAATACTTGTCACATTCAGAAACCCACTTTAAAATTTCTGACTTTTTAGAATGATATGGGTCTGTGTCAGTGAAATACATAATAGTAAAACATAGTAAGAGGCATATTTGGTACAAATCTGTAATTAATATAAAATTGAGAATAGCGTTAATTGAATCCTAATGGATGAGGTTTGGTATTGATAGTCAAAACAAAACAAAACATATGAGGATGGTTATGCAGTATAGCATAAAGAAATATAGAAGGAATTATTTGCCACATTTTACTGATGTACCTGTTTATCAAGTTGGCTTTTAGGGTAATGGTTTCATTTACCTAAATGATCTTAATGTGCAGGTGCCAAGGGGCATAATGTGAAATAACACTTGAATTTGATTAGAAGTCTCCTGATCAATATCGCCTATTAGCTAGCTGGGTTCAACTTTAAGCAAGTCATTTAATACGTTTCCTTAGCTCTAAAATGGGGTTAATAATAATATCTGCCCTACCTACAGACCAGTTTTCAGATTAGCAGTTAGTAAATTTGTAAACCATTATATAAATGTGAGCAGATAGGATACTGTGAACTTTTAGGTTTCTTCTTCTGTTGTGCAAGTTGGTGACATACCTTAAGTTCACAGCAACATAAGTATAATACTAAGTTTTATGTTCTGCTAATAAGGTCCTCAATATATCTTAGTTTTACATATTTAGGCCTCAGTTTTAACATTTCCTAATGATGATCATCCTGTTATTTGTCAGTTTGGTTGTAGCATTAGGTGTAAGTCAAATGTTTGAAGGAGCAGTTATCTTTTTGCCTTGACTTCAGCCATCTATATAAAGCATCAAAAATGGTTCACAAAGGGGACTGAGCCAGGGTGGAAGCAAGTCATTGGGAGCCTTTCCAACTTTCAAGAGCATATTCTGTTGAGGAAGTTAAGTATAATAATAACTTACATTTATAAAATATCATAAAGTTTGTAGAGGGACTTCATATGCAATATTTATTTAATTTTTAAAGTGGGCAGGGCAGAGATTATTTCCCTGTTTTGCAGTGAAGATCATGCAGCTAGTAAAACAGCAGAGCCCAGAATAAACCCAGCTAGGTTTTCTAAACACAAATACCATTCAGAGACTAATTTTGACACCTCCATTATTGAAAGAAAACCATATGTAAAGGATGTCATATAAGACAGTTTCATGTATGGTGATACTAATATTTAGTATGGAACATGCTGAGCGGTTGGTTTTACTTTAAGTAGACACTGAAAGTATTTAATAAAAGTAAATACTTGTTGAATTAAATAAAATCAACCACCATTTATTTAATACAAATAAATCACAATTCACCTCCCCAAGAAATTTATGCTTCAGTGGAGGAATTAGTTTATAAATCTGATATCTGCTTTACTGCAACATTCTAGACAGGCTAAGATCACGTGATGAAGACATTGGGATCTCAAGTGGTGGTATATATTATAGAACAACAGCTTTTAGAGAGTTTAAGGGAAAATGTCTTAGTATATAACCGCCTGTGTGTGTGTGTGTGTGTGTGTGTGTGTGTGTGTGTAAAATTGCACTAGATAGGGTTTTCTTAAGTGAATTAAAAGTGTTAGTAATACCATAAAATATGTATCCATATAGTGCTTTTAAACATTTTTAATGCTTTGTCACATGCAATTTTATAGTAATAATGTTATAATTGTGAACTCTTTGTTTTTAGAACATCATAGGATCAAGTCCTGTCGCAGATTTCTCTGCTATTAAGGAGCTAGATACCCTTAACAATGAAATAGTTGACCTACAGAGGTATGTAAAGTAAAATTATACCTGATTAGATAAATATGCACACACTCTTTTCTGTTTCTAACGTATATCTTGGGTAAGTACTACTTTATTTGGTTAAGTACTATGGTTCTTAAAATGGGAATTGGTGTACCTTATTAAATCTAAGGCAAATAGAAAGCCCAGAGATAAACCCATGCATATATGGTCACCTAATTTATGACACAGGAAGCAAGAACATACAATGGAGAAAAGACAGCCTCTTCAGTAAATGGTGCTGGGAAAACTGGACAGCTACATGTAAAAGAATGAAATTAGAACACTACCTAACACCATACACAAAAATAAACTCCAAATGGATTAAAGACCTAAATGTAAGACCAGACACTATAAAACTCATAGAGGAAAACATAGGAAAAACTCTCTGACATAAACCACAGCAAGATCTTTTTTGACCTACCTCTTAGAGTAATGAAAATAAACAAATGGGACCTAATGAAACTTAAAACCTTTTGCACAGCAAAGGAAACCATAAACAAGACAAAAAGACAACCCTCAGAATGGGAGAAAATATTTGCAAACGAAGCAACAGACAAAGGATTAATTTCTGATATATACAAACAGCTCATGGAGCTCAATATCAAAGAAACAAACAATACAATTAAAAAATGGGCAGAAGACCTAAATAGGCATTTCACCGAAGAAGACATACAGATGGCCAAGAGGCACATGAAAAGATGCTCAACATCACTAATTATTAGAGAAATGCAAATAAAAACTACAATGAGGTTATCACCTAACACTAGTCAGAATGACCATTATCAAAAAGTCTAGAAACAGTAAATGCTGGAAAGGGTGTGGAGAAAAGGGAACCCTCCTGCACTGTTGGTAGGAGTGTAAATTGATACAACCACTATGGAGAACAATACGGAGGCTCCTTAAAAAACTAAAAATAGAACTACCATATGACCCAGCAATCCCGCTACTGGGCATATACCCTGAGAAAACCATAATTCAGAAAGAGACATGTACCACAATGTTTACTGCAGCACAGTTTACAATAGCCAGGACATGGAAACAGCCTAAATGTCCATTGACAGATGAATGGATAAAGAAGATGTGGCACATATATACAATGGAATATTACTCAGCCATAAAAAAGAACAAAATTGAGTTATTTGTAGTGAGGTGGGTGGACCCTAGAGTCTGTCATACAAAGTGAAGTAAGTCAGAAAGAGAAAAACAAATACCGTATGCTAACACACATATATGGAATCTAAAAAAAAAAAAAGGGTTCTGAAGAACTTACCAGCAGTACAGGAATAAAGACGCAGACATAGAGAATGTACTTGAGGACACGGGGAGGGGGAAGGGTAAGCTGGGACGAAGTGAGAGAGTGGCATGGACATATATACACTACTAAATGTAAAATAGATAGCTAGTGGGAAGCAGCCACAGGGAGATCAGCTCAGTGCATTGTGACCACCTAGAGGTGTGGGATAGGGAGGGTAGGAGGGAGACACAAGGGGGAGGAGAATACATATATGGGAATATATGTATATGTATGGCTGATTCACTTTGTTATAACGCACAAACACACCATTATATAGCAATTATACTCCAATAATGTGTTAAAAAAATAAAACATAAATCTAAGGCAACCTTTAATTGCAGGATGCACTATTATGTAGCACTGAAAAAAGAAAAAACCACTGCCAAATAAACAATGGCATTCCAGCAGCTATAAGGTACTATTTGATTTTGGACAGTGAAATAGGTATCAATATATCTTGGAATGAATGGAGTACAGTTTTCTTTTTGTTTTTGAAGTTTTTTTAAAATTTATTTTTGTTGAAGTATAGTTGATTTACAATGTTGTGTCAGTTTCAGGTGTACAGCAAAGTGGTTCAGTTATACATATATATACCTATTCTTTTTCAGATTCTTTTCCCTTATAGGTTATTACAAAATATTGAGTGTAGTTCCCTGTGCTATATAGTAGGTGCTTGTTGGTTATCTATTTTAAATAGAGTAGTGTGTATATGTTAGTCCCAAACTCCTAATTTGCCCCTCCCTTTCCCCTGAAATACAGTTTTCCTCCAACTTCAGACACTTGAATAACAATAGGGAAAAATTATTATTTAATACATTGTATGGAAGGAATGTTAAATGCAGACACCATGCCAAGAGCTTTCATAACTTGTTATCTCATTTGATCCTCACAAAAACCTTGTAACTTGAGATAGATATTACTGTTCTGTTTTATAGGTATGGAGTTAAGATGCTTAGACAGGTTATTTTACCCAAAGTCATACAAACCTGTATCAATAGAACTAATACCTGATCTCAGGACTGCTTGATCTGGAGTTGGATTTTCTTTCTTATACTCATGTACTGTGTAGAAACAGACTTGAATACAATTAGATTTGAATCTAAATACAGCAGGTCCTATTGGTATTTCCTAATTCCCTTGTTCCCTAGAAACTTTTTATAGTAATACTCATTGTAAAAATGACCTCCTAAAATTACTTTTAAAAAAGTGAGACCATTTTTCCATCTACAGGGCATTGGATTTAAATATCATTTTACTTACACAAACATTTTTTTTTAACCTTCACAACACTTTAAAGCAGACAATGGCTGATACTTTATTTTGTTGATGATATTGAGACATAAGGGGATTAAATGATTTAGCTGGGTTATATGGCAAGAACTTGGGAAAGATCTTTCCTCATCCATGAGACTACATTGAGATTATTGTAGAGAAACTTAATTATGATTTTTTTCAGTTGCAAGAAAGAACTCAACCCAGACTAAGTGAGAGTGAATTTATTTACTTGTGAAACTAAGACCTCCTAGAGGTAGGGATGGCTTAAAGCATAGCTTCGTACTGGGGCTCAAATGATATAATCAGTTCTCTTGCTCTCTCCATTTCTTGTTTCCACTTCCACTGCATGGTTCCATTCTCAGATAGGCTTTCCTGTTATGTTGTCAAGGGGGTTATTGCATATCTGAGTCTCATGTACCTATTATTTCAGATCTAGTGGAGTTACTCTCTTGTGGCGGTTCCTGAACAAATCCTAAAATTCAATCTGATTGGACTGGTTTATGGCCCTACCTACTGAAACAGTCAGTGGCCAAGGTTGTATTGTTTGCTGATTTGTCATGAGCTCTGTCCTGGGCTGCGGGGGCGGGGGGGCGGGTGGCTAGTTTGCCGCTGAGACCACATGGAGGAGGGGGTATCCCCACATGAAAATTCTGCCAGAAGGAGGAATGAATTCTGAGAGTAAATGTCTATAGAAAGCAGTATAGCTTCAAATCCACAGTAATTTCAGTGATCGCCCTTAGTATCATCTGCCAATTTGAACAGTATGTCTCGACATTCTGTAACCTTAGTCTGGCACCTTTTTAAACGAGATTATTTAGTTTTGACTTATCTGCCTTCTTCTGAATTCTACCAAATTCTGTTTCCAGCTCAAAAATTGGCCTTTGCCTATTACATAAAGCTTTTAGTATTGGAATCAAAAAGCAAACAAATGAAAACAAACCCTTGGAGATTACATAATCCAATTTCTTTTTTACTCATGGGGGAAAAAAATCAAAGTCATACATCAGGTCAGCAAAAGTGCTGGCTGGCACCCAAACCTGGTTGTATAGTTCTAGTTCTACATTTTTTTCTGTTATATAAGACAGCTTTTCATTAAGATTTAGAACATTTTTACTTTGGTTTGAAAAAAAAGTAAACATTTGATTACGCAGTCTATAATGGTGTATAGACTTCATTTCATATGGTCTATAAACGGTCCATTAACATTTTTGCTTGCCTTATGAGAAATGTGCATTTAATAGTAGCTAGATTTGGGCCTTCCCTGGTGGCGCAGTGGTTGAGAATCTGCCTGCCAATGCAGGGGACATGGGTTCGAGCCCTGGTCTGGGAAGATCCCACATGCCATGGAGCAACTAGGCCCATGAGCCACAACTACTGAGCCTGCGCGTCTGGAGCCTGTGCTCCGCAACAAGAGAGGCCGCAATAGTGAGAGGCCTGCACACCGCGATGAAGAGTGCCCTGCTTGCCGCAACTAGAGAAAGCCTTCGCACAGAAACAAAGACCCAACACAGCCAAAAATAAATTAATAAATTAATTTAAAAAAATAAAAAAAATAGTAGCTAGATTTGAAAATACTTGTCATCTGTGCCTCTCAAGCCTATGAAAATAGACACATACTCCAGGGCTTGCTTGATTTCAACAGTAGTTATTTTACTTATGAAATGTTTTTGTAATGAGTTTAATAGGAAGTAGAGCATCGTACCTAAAATGTTCTTGCCGATACAAACACTTGTAATACAGTAAGTTCCCTACATACGAACCTTCAAGTTGCAAACTTTCAAAGATGTGAACATGTGTTCACATGTCCAGTCACATAAGTTAGTTCACGTGTCTGGCGTACATTGACATGTGTGTGCATCCTCTACAAGTGGTTGTGCTTTTGTGTACTTTACGGTACTTATAGAGTACAGTAGTACAGTATCTTTATTTCAAGCCCAGGATGTCTGGAAGCAAGTGTAAAAGCAGCAGTGATGTAGCTGGTACTGCCAACAGCCCCTGTATGCCAGCTGTTGTACTGTACTACTGTACTTTTCAAGGTACTGTACTGTAAGATTAAAAATGTTTTCTATATTTTTTGTGGTTTTTTTTGCTTTTTATGTATTATTTGTGTGAAAAGTATTATAAACTTGTTACAGTAAAGTACTATATAGCCGATTGTGTTAGTTGGGTACCTAGGCTAACTTTGTTGGTCTTACGAACAAATTGGACTTATGAATGTGCTCTCGGAATGGAACTTATTTGTATGTAAGGGACTTACTGTATTAGTTAAATTTTGATAAACTGAGCTTTCACTAACTTCTAGTTACCATAATGTTAAGTTGTACTAGTGGCAGTCTTATATAGTGAATTACAGCTAAACACATAAAAAAAAATCTAACATTTTGTGATGTCTTATTAAGAAAATCATAGTGCTTCAAAACCTTATTAAGTTTTAAATTGTAGTCAAATTTTATAAATGTGTAATACGTTTATACTTGACACTTGTGAAAATATTTTCCCTAGGCTTTTATTTTAGGTGAGATCTACAGTGTAGGCAAATTTCCATTATCTGTCAACTTCAGTAATGTCATAATAAGGCTCATCTACCCATGCTAAAATTATGGTTGTTAAAATTCAGTTTTGTAAATGGTTGTATTAAGTCACTACCACCAAGTCTTTAACACATTACGTTATAAACCTTGGCTTTTGTTACTGTGAATGACTATTTTTTCTGTGCAATGATATTACTCTTTAGCCTTTAAATCTTTTATTAATATATCAGGCAGTGACGTGTGTAACTACAAAATAGGAAAGAAGAATTTAAACAGATTTTGTTTGTGGCTTTTACTAAATTGTCATCTGACAGAAGATTAGCTCCTTCTTATTTGTTTGGTTTTCAGATGAAGATACTTAATTTTAGTCCAGGGATCAAACCTGCAAATAAACGATGTACATAATATGGTACTGTAATGAGAATGTAATGAATATGGTGCTTTACAAGATTTGCTTTTTCCCCCTCAGTGATGGTTATAATACATACTCATAAAAATTTGGAAAACACGGAAAAGCATAATGAATAAAGGAATGTTTATTTTATTTTATTTATTTACTTTTGGCTGCGTTGGGTCTTCGTTGCTGCATGCGGGCTTTCTCTAGTTGCGGTGAGCGGGGGCTACTCTTCGTTGTGGTGTGCGGGCTCTAAGCTCACAGGCTTCAGTAGTTGTGACATGTGGGCTTAGTAGTTGTGGCTCACGGGCTGTAGAGCACAGACTCAGTAGTTGTGGTGCATGGGCTTAGTTGCTCCGTGGCATGTGGGCTCTTCCCGGACCAGGGCTTGAACCCGTGTCCCCTGCGTTGACAGGCGGATTCTTAACCACTCTGCCACCAGTGAAGCCCCAGGAATGTTTGTTAGAAAAATAATTTGTTCTGAGCGTTGAAAATCAATGGAGATATAAAAAAAACTATATATAACCTCAAGAGTTGGTTGGGTAAAGAATGTTCTTTGTTATCAGTCAGAAAATGAGATATTGTTTTCTTCCCTAGTTCACCAAATTGTTTCTAGTTGAAAATATAGGATATTGGGAGCTTGAGGCAGGATGACTTTCTGTCATTTGTTTCTTTAAATTTTTTTTTTTTTTTTTTTTTGCGGTACGCGGGCCTCTCACCGTTGTGGCCTCGCCCGTTGCGGAACACAGGCTCCGGACGCGCAGGCTCAGCGGCCATGGCTCACGGGCCCAGCCGCTCTGCGGCATGTGGGATCCTCCCGGACCGGGGCACGAACCCGTGTCCCCTGCATCGGCAGGCGGACTCTCAACCACTGCGCCACCAGGGAAGCCCTCTTTAAATTTTTTATATGATTCCTTCAACATTTGTTATATAGGGGTTTAATTATATAAATCAGATTAAATTAGTATAATATTTTTAACTTAAAGGAAAGCAATGGTTTTAAAATAATCTTATCAAATACCTGGATCTCTCACCTGAGCTGAACACCTGTGTTTTTCATTGCCCAACTAGTGTTTTCATCTGAATGTTCAGTAGGACCTGACTTCCTAATTTTCCCCTGACCACTATCCTTGTCTCTTTTATTTCCCTTTCTCAGTGACATCACCATTTATTGTCACTCAAGCTAGAAACCTGAAAAATTCTCATTTTTTTCTTCTATTTTTGAGATGTTTCTTGAAATCATTCCTACCTCTTCATCTCCTTTGCCTGATCAACTCCTCCTCATCCTTCAGATCTCACCTTAGATGTTATTTCCTCTGGAAGCCTTCCCCTTCCCAGCCCCCATACCTATCAAATCTTATTTAAGAGTCTATCTTACATAGTTTTTAAATTTACACTTGTCATAGCATAATTGTCTGTTTTATTTGGATATCTCACTAGACTATGTACTTCTTAATCATAGGGACTATTTGCTTGCGCACTGTTAATCCCTACTGCTTAGTTTATGTAATAGATACAATATATATAGCTTATATAATAGATATATAGAGAAAATAATTTGTTCAGTATTGTTGAAATCTGTCCTGTCCTTTCTGCTTTTTCTGTCTAGTTTTAGCCCTTACCTCAGTTCACTTTTCTGAGTATGGCGTAAAATCTCTTCCTTTGTGGTGCTCTCTTGGCATCCTGACCATTCTTCTGTCTTAGCTACTTCCCACAATAAAGTAGGATCATCTCCCACTTTGATACTGTAAAGCAGCAGTCCCCAGCCTTTTTGGCACCAGGGACCAGTTTTGTGGAAGACAGTTTTTCCATGGACCCAGGGTAGGGGGTTAGGGGGGATGGTTTTGGAATGATTCAAGTGTATTACATTTATTGTGTACTTTATTTCTATTATTATTACATTATAATATATGAGGAAATAATTATACAACTCAACATAATGCAGAATCAGTGGGATCCCTGAGCTTGTTTTCTTGCAACTAGATGGTCCCATCTGGGGATGACGGGAGACAGTGACACCCGAAGTGTATTGCTTATGTCCAGTCTACTCTGTAATCTCGTTTTGGCTGCTATCACTGCAGAAAACCCTGCTTCACAAAGATAGGGTGTTGGAAATGGAAACAGCCTTTTCAGTGCTTTTTGTGGCAGTCTCAGGATATTCCGCCTTAGCTTTCATCCAGAACATATGGAGATGTGAAGTTGTCTCAAACATACTTCTAAGGCTACCGTCATTTGCGATCTCAACCAGTTGATCCTCTTTTAGCACAGACAAAGTCGATTCACCTGGCTTATTCACAAATGGGTCGCAGATCCATTCCTTCCCAGTTTGGGAGTCTTTTGTGGTTGGGAAGTAATGCTCAAAAGTCTTTTGAAAGCTGAGATAGGTGATCATGCACCAGCTGGGAGAAAGAAAGCCCTGGCTCAGTCTCTTTCAAAATCTCTGCCAATGTTTGAAACATGTCAAAAATCCCAGTGTTCACTCGTCGCCCCCATAATTCGAGTTTGGCTTTGAATGTAGCCACTTTATCTGCCGACTTGAACAGAGCTGTCGTTCTCCCCTGAAGTGACAGATTGAGTTTGTTGAGCAGGTGGAATATGTCACACAAGTAAGCAAGTTTGTGACCCATTCTGTGGCACTGAAATGTGCTTCCAGTGGTGAGTGTTTTTCTAAAAGAAATTTCTGGAGCAGCTCTCTTAACTCAGAATCTCTGGCCAGTGATCTACCTTTAGAAAGCCATCTCACTTCTGTGTGTAAGAGAAGACGTGTGTGCTCTGCGTCCATCTCCTTGCAGAGCTGTGCGAACAAATGTGAGTTAAGGGTGTGTACTTTACTTTGGTTGATAATTTTAATGATATCCTGCAAAACACTGTTAAGCTCAGGTGACATTTTTCCACTACCCAGTGTTTCTCTATGGATGACAGAGCGCGTAGACTCACATTCAGAAACGACCTCTTTGACCCGAGTAGTGAAACCAGAAGGCCGTCCAGTCATGGCAGCTGCTCTGCCCATGCATATACTGACACAAAATGACCCATTCAGTTTTCCTGATATGTAATCATTCAAAGACTTGAATAGTTCTGCAGCTGTGGTGTTGGTTGGCAACAAAAGTGCACATAACATATCCTCATGCATATCTTCCTGAAAAATATATCACACAAAAACAAGCATTGTTGCCTTGTTGTCAACATCGGTAGACTCGTCAATCTGGATTGTGTACCACGGTGACTCATTAATCCTGTCTAACAATTGTGCCTTAATATCCTCTGCTATTTCATCAGTTTGTCTAGTTATGGTGCTAGCTGAAAAAGGAACACGTGCCACCTTTTGAACTGCAGCCCCTCCGAAAAGTTCACGACAAATGTCCTTAGCAGCAGGCAGGATCAACTCTTCACCAATAGTAAAGGGCTTCTTAGCTTTAGCAATGCGGTTAGCCACTAAGAACGATGCTCTCAGTGCAGACACGTTTGATGAAGTGGTGGCCTTCAACAATTGCTTCTGTTTTTCGTGTTCACATTTTTTCCTTTTGAAAAACTCCAAAGGCTTGTTTTTTAATGCAGGGTGCTTGGTCTCCATGTGGCAAAGCAGTTTTGAAGGTTTCATGGCTGCGTTGGTTAACCTGTTACAGCCACATATTATACAAAGTGGGTTTGGAGAATGTCGATCACCTGTTGCAATGAATCCGTAATTTAAGTAGGATTCTTGGTGTTTTCTTTTAAATACAGTTTTCTTTCTGTTGGTAGTCTTAGAGTTTTCTGTTGTTTCATCATTGGGTCTTTCCCCCTTTTCAAAGAAGCTCTCTAGTGACATTTGTTTTTTACTCATTTTGGCTAGGGTTATCATGTGGGCTTACCACAACTGTGACTGAGACAAGTGTGCAGTGCGGGAAAGAGGTGCAGATGGAAGGGGTAAATAAAATAATGGGCGGGCCACTCATGGACTAAAATAAGTGTCGGATTCTGACTTAAAGCCTGCCACCAGCTGCAGCTGTACAATTGAAGTACATCAACTCACTTGCCACTATAAAACCTGCCACCACATGCAGCTTAATTGTCACTTCCCACTCACTGATAGGGTTTTGATATGAGTCTGCAAACGGTTTATTATGGTCTCTGTGCAGTCAAACCTCTCTGCTACTGATAATCTGTATTTGCAGCCGCTCCCCAGTGCTAGCATCACTGCCTCAGCTCCACCTCGGATCATAGACATTAGATTCTCATAAGGAGCGCACAACCTAGATCCCTCGCATGCGCAGTTCACAGTAGGGTTTGCGCTCCTATGAGAACCTAATGCAGCCGCTGATCTGACAGGAGGCGGAGCTCAGGCGGTAATGCAAGCGATGGGGAACAGCTGGAAATACAGATGAAGCTTCGCTGGATTGCCTGCCGCTCACCTCCTACTGTGTGGCCTGTTTCCTAACAGGCTACAGACCAGTACCAGTCTGTGGCCTGGGGGTTGGGGACCCTTGCTGCAAAGCTCCTAGAACAGATACCAATGTGTTTGCTCTTGTACTCTCTCTCATTGTTCAACATAGTGCTCTAATCGACCATTTCAGTTTCATTCCTCTTCTCTAGCCATATGGTGGGTGAGGTTATTACCTCTCAGCTCAACGTGCCACCAGTTTTTATTCTTCTGTGCCTCTGATCCTACTCTTCCCCTTTGCCTGAGCACACCTTTTAACTTGTAAAGTTTTATTCCTGCTTTAAGGCCCAGCTTAAATATCATCTCCTTTGTCAAACCTTCCCTGAAACCTTGATTGCTAGTTCCTCTTTCCTTTCTACTTACAGAGTCTTTATTCCTTTGTAATAGTACTCACCACATTTTAGTGTGATTTTTTTTTTAATTTTTTGGCTGCATTAGGTCTTGGTTACTGCCCATGGGCTTTCTCTAGTTGTGGCGAGTGGGGGCTACTCTTCGTTGCAGGGTGAGGGCTCCTCATTGCAGTGGCTTCTCTTGCTGCGGAGCATGGGCTTTCGGCACGAGGGCTTCAGTAGTTGCAGCACGCCAGCTCAGTAGTTGCGGGAAGCGGGCCCTAGAGCACAGGGTCAGTAGATGCGGTGCACGGGCTTAGTTGCCCAACAGCATGTGGGATCTTCCTAGACCAGGGATCGAACCGTGTCCCCTGCATTGACAGGTGGATTCTTAACCACTGTGCCACCAGGGAAGTCCTGATCTTTTTTTTTAATGTGTCTTTTTTTTGCTTTTGATTTGAACTCCTTCAGGACAGGGTCTCTGTCTTATTCATTTGGATATGTCTAGAAATTAATGCGCCTGACACCACAAAATTTCAGTACAGGTTAGTTGGTTGAGTGAATAAATCAAAGTTTGTTATAAATATTAGAATATTTTCCAGACTTAATTCCTGCAAAGTTTATGGCAGACTAGAAACCATCACTAAATGTTGAAATAAAGCAAATGATATTCTGAATAATAGCTTATCTTGAAGACTATAGAAGAAGATTTTGTAGGCAAGAGGATTTTTAATCCTGAAGGTTAATGGACTGATTTTTTGTATTTTGCCAACCTGTTCTTGTGTCAGGGATTTCCTTGGAGAATCTGATAAAGGCTATTAGACTCTGCCTCCAGAAAAAAAGAACATGTTTATCCATGTACACTGTTTTGCATTTATTTCAGGAGTTCCTAGACCCTTAAAAACTATCCATGGACCAATTTTTAAGAACCCTTGTTCTGAAAGTAAAGTGGCTCAAATAGAGAAGTTCGTGGCAGTGAAAAGGCAAAACATACCAAGAAATTGCTTCAGTCTCTTAGATAGTGTGGTGGTGGTGGATTATGCTGAGGCAGGAGTTAATATTTGTCTTCTACCAGCTTCTACTTCCTTCCTGTCTTCTGTCCTTTTAGCAAGAACATCAGGAAGTAAAAGCTACATCCTGTCAGGCCAGTTTGTTATCCTGGTCTTGGGCCAGTAAACAGGATAGATGATTACAATAATAGTTATTTGGCATTGTGCTATTCCTGCTTTATATAAATTCTCTTATTCAATTCTTGCAACACGGCTGAAGGGTAAGCAGTTTTATTCTGATTTTTCAGATGAGGAATGGACAAGTTTTCTAAGAAGTTTTCCTTGATATCCAGTTCAGCTCAGAGAACACTCAATATCCTTCTCTCCGAACACTTACAATACTGAATTATATTTCTTTCCCTAGTAGTCTCTGAGCTCTGTGTGATAGTACCAACTGTCTCTTAAAATTTCTAATTAGGCAGTATAGTGTAGTATTATTTCAGAGCATGGGCGTTGTAACCAGATTGCCTGGTTTGATTCCTGACATGACTTAGACAAGTTACTTAACTATCTGTGCCTCAGTTTCTTCATCTGTAAAATAGAAATATGAATAACCCCATGTAAAATGCTTAGTACAGTTCCTGGAACATGGTAAATTTTCAATGCATGTTAGTAATCATCATCATCATCCCCCAAACCTAGCTCAGCACTTAGAGCACAGCATTCACTGAAAGGTACTCAGCAGACATTGGTTGGAATAGCTGAATGAGCACTCTCTTCCCTAGTTGGAGACTGGAACTGTGTAGCTCGGCAGCCAGAATCTGTGTTCTTAAATATATAGATCTCTACCTCAATCGTATATAAGAACTGATTTTTAAAAAAATATTTCAGGCAATGTTAGCATATGGTTTGAATTTTTTTTAATTATGTTTTTGGTTTAGTTTAGTTCAAATACTGTGAGAAAACATTAGCTCTGGAGAGAGCATTGCTTATACTGTCGAATCTGGAATTCTTTTGCTTATAAAATCCAACGTGATCTGTTTCTGGCTCTGTGGTACTGATGCTAGAAGGTCTCAATTGTGACTACATCAGCAGTGGCGTTACTGATTGAGTAATCGAAGCTCTACATTGTAGTATGCGTTTGTTTGGTAATAAGGAGGCACCTTAATTCGTTTTCACATAAAGTACATGGCTCATATTTAAAACCTCTGCTTAGGGAGACTTCCCTTATTTGAAACTCTCCTTGCTCAAGTCTGAGTCTGTGCTAATACAGCAGCCACTAGCCACATGTGGCTATTGAGCACTTGAAATATGGCTAATCCAAATTAAGATGTGCTATTAGTATAAAATATACTGGATTTCAAAAGAAGAATGTAAATATTTTGGATATCTTGGATTAAATAAAACATATTAAAATAAATTTCACTTGTTTCTTTTTAATATATAGCTATTTGATCATTTAAGATTACATGTGTGTCATATTTCTCTTGGACCACTCTGGTCTGAATCAGTTGTTTTCTATAAAAATTACGTTTTATTTGCTTGTATTATTTTGTGGCACTGGTAGCTTATTAAGGGGCACTTACCTCTTTTAAGAGAGCAATACTTTTTAGAATGTGTTTCAATTTGTCTTTGGGAAACAAATATCTACCAAGAAATTTCAGCTCCTGAAGGATTTAGGAGTCAGTCTCTACCAACATACTTAAGTTTAACTGCCATCACTCTAGATGCTTTATTACAACTTTCCAAAAAGCCAGTAAATGTTCCACTTTTATACTAGTAAACTGTATGATGATGACGACGATGATGATGATGATCGCCGACATTTACTAAGCACTTATTGTGTGGTAGGAATTGTGCCGAAGTATTTCTAGATATAATATAAATTAGTCATCCCCATCAACTTTATTATCCTTTTTTTAAAAATTACGAAAACCAAGTTTTAGTCTTACATTTCTTTTCTTTGAGTTTTTTCATCTCATTTTGTTCTGCTAGATAAGTAGAATAAATTAATTATTTGGGGTTTGCAAAATAAACTTTCATTTCTCCTTTTAAAAAGTGAAACATCTAATTTTGGATTCTGCCACTGACAGGGCAGTGGTCATGTGAGCCATACCCCAAGTTTGTGTTTTCTCCTGATTCCAGTTAGGCTTTCAACAGTTTATCCCCGTGAATACATTCGGACTTTTTTTTTCAAAACTAAAGCTCATTAAAAAAGCCAGCCTCTTAGAACTAAGAAGTTTAGTTTTTCCCATAGGACTGAATGCACTTAAACTTTTATAGCAATTATCTTTTTTTTTCTTTAAAGTCTTTATTGAATTTGTTGCAATATTTTAATTAATTTTATTTATTTATTTTTGGCTGCATTGAGTCTTCATTACTGCGCACAGGCTTTCTCTAGTTGTGGCAAGTGGGGGCTGCTCTTCATTGCGTTGCTCAGGCTCTAGGCGCACGGGCTTCAGTAGTTGTGGCACACAGGCTTAGTTGCTCTGCGGCATGTGGGATCTTCTCGGACCAGGGATCGAACCCGTGTCCCCTGCATTGGCAGGCTGATTCTTAACCACTGTGCCACCAGGGAAGTCCCTATAGCAGTTATCTTAACAGTTTTATAATTAATGGGTATGTTTGTTTTCCCAGCAAACTGTAAGTAGGGGCCCTGGTTTAATCTTTTTTGGCATGTAGTAGATACTCAATAGCTGTTTGTTGAAAGAATGAAATAATATATAGTTATGTAATGATTATATATTTAAGGCAAAGAGAAATTAAAAACTTAAGGTACAAATCACTGTCTTTACTCTCAAACTTAAACTTAAGTTTTTATCAACTAAATATGAATTCTTAGAGTGAAGGACCATCTAACTTTCAGACTCGTTTGAATTACACGCCAGAATTTTCTTATCAACTGTCTGTAGTTGTTACTCTAATCTAGCTCAAGACTTCTGACAGTTCCCAAGATAAGCAGAGTCAGAGTGTTCTATTGCCTTTCTAGCAATTGTCATCAGCTTTCTCAGTAATAAGAGCCTCTGCTTCCTCTCTTCCCCCACAGAGCAGAAGCCAGCAGAGAAAGAAGAGCTATGTTGTTAAATAATGCCATTCAGAGTTCAAAAAAGCACAGCTCAGAAATCTTTAGGGACTCCCATTGCCAGTGAATTAAAAGTCTGTGTGTTTTACCCAGTACTGAAGTTCTTTTATAATCTTACCCTGATCTACCATTCCAGCTTTATCTACCACACATGAACCCTCCATCTTAGATAAATTAGTATGCCATCTAGAATTTTCTCACCTCTGTGCTTTCCTTTTTATTAATTTTTTCACTGTGGTAAAATATACATAGCATAAAGTTGACCATTTTAGCCATTTTTAAGCATACAGGTCAGTGGCATAGGTGTATTTACATTGTTACACAGCTGTCACCACTGTTCATCTCCAGAATTTTATCATCCCAAACTGAATGATTTAATTGGACTTGATATCAACTTAACTTTGATGGTATACAAAATCCTACTTCTGTAAATTCTGTCCCTTCCACTTTATGTTGTTGATGTCATAAATTACATCTTCATACATTATATATCCACTAACATAGCTTCATAATTATTTTTTATGCATTTGTCTTTTAAATCTTACAGAAAATATAAAGGGGAGTTGTAAACCAAAATTACAGTAGTACTAGTTTTTGGTTTTGTCCATGTATCTACCTTTACTGGAGATCTTTATACCTTCGTATGGCTTCAAGTTACTGTCTAGTAGTCTCCTTTCATTTCAATCTGAAGGACTCCCTTTAGCATCTCTTATAGCACAAGTCTAATGGTAATGAAATCCTCAGCTTTTGTTTATCTGGGGATATCTTAATTTTTCCCTCATTTTTGAAGGACAGTTTTTCCAGATAGAGTATTTTCAGTTGACAGTTTCTTTTTTATTTCAGCATTTTAAATATGTCATCCCACTGCCTCTGGCCTTCAAGGTTTCTGCTGAGAAATCCAATGGTAACCTTATTTTTCATCCCATGTACATGAAAAGTCTTTCGTTTCTTATTGCTTTCAAAATTCTGTCTTTGTCTTTCAACAATTTGATTATAATTGTCTCAGTGTGAGTTCCTTTGGGTTTTCCTGCTTGACGTTCATTGAGCTTCTTGGGTTGTAGATGTGTGTATTTCATCAAATTTGGGAAGTTTTCTTCTTGGTTTACCTCTTAGACTGCCATTGTACTGACATCCTTTTTGCTTTCTTGGATAAGCTCTCCCTTGCATTTGAAATGCCATTTTTCTACCCAACATTGATTCTTTCCTTCAGGGCTTAACTGAAGTCTCGTCTTAACTGAGTCTTCAAGGTTCTCTGTCACAAAGCATTCCCAGGCTGGAATAATTTCTTTTGAAATACCATATGATAAATATACCACTTGCTGTCTGCACAGCTTATTTTTGCAGTTCCATAATCCTGCCTTCACTGATACCAAGGAAGCCTTTTCATACCCTCTCCAGAGTCAGGTACCCATCTTCTGTGTTCCCACAGCACCCTGTACTTACCTGTTGTAGCACCCAGTACCCTGCATTGCAGTTATCTTTTTATGTTCTCCTGCCCAACCCCTCACATACACTTAATGGAAACTGTCTGTCTCATTGTTTTTTTGTATCACTGAAGTACAGCACAGTGACAGGTATGTAGTAGAATTCAGTATTTGTTTGTTAAATCAATACATAGGTTTTAAAGTTGCATAAGGATATATTGGGTACCGTTGTGTATTCTCGTTTTTACTCCTCACAACAATGTTTGTGTATGATATGTAAAGTAGATATTAAGTAGATATTACCTTCAATTTACTTTAAGGAATTAGCTCACACAGTTGTGGAGCTGGCAAGTCTAAAATCTCTAGAACAGGATGATAAGCTGGAGACTCAGGTAAAAGTTCATGTTGTAGCTCAAGTCTGAAGACAGTTTGGAGATAGAATTGCCTCTTCCTTGGGGAGGCCTCAGTTTTTTTTCTCTTAAGGCCTTAAACTATTGGGTAAGACCCACCACACTATGGAGGGTATCTACTTTACTCAAAGTCTGCTGATTTAAATGTTAATTTTATCTAAAAAAATACCTCTATAGCAACATCCAGACTGGTGTTTGACCAAATATTTGGGTACCATGGCCTAGCCAAGTTAGTACATAAAATTAACTATCACAGAGGGTGATAGCCAGGGCTTAAGCCCTTCCAAATTTCTGTCTCCTGCCTTTCACCTCTGCTTCTTTGTATAAAAATTTTATTATTCTTTAGACAGAGACAGCAAATGCCAACAACATCTTGACCTACATTTACCCACCTTCATCATTTCACAGGAATGATTTTTCTTAAGAATGAATGAAATAATCCATGTAAAGTACTTATCACATAACACCTATCATATAGTAAATACTTAATAAGTTCTAGTTTCAATAATTGTTATTGTTAGTGGTAGTAGTAGTAGATATGGTAGTGGTAATAGTGGTTTTCCATTAATTCCAAATAAAGGCATCCTAGATAAAGATTTTAACCACCTTGGCTTTGATCATGGGCCCAATCTTGAGGTAATTCCTGTGATTATGAGGTGGGAAGCTGTGACTGGTTAAGCTTTGGTCAGGAGCTAATCCCTGGCCAGTTGTTACTCAGAGAGTTTGAGTCTGTAAAAAGATGGCATTTTCTACTTGAACTATATGGGTAGAAACATAATAGGGAGAGAGGAGCAGTCTCCTAAAAGAAAGATTGCTGAGTACTAGGAGAAGGGAGGGTCAGCCAGAACAAATAGCTGTTGCTACAGTGATTTAACAAAGATGACCTGTGATGAAACCAGTATTTGAATTATGGACTATATTTTACTCCGAGTCTTATGCTTTGAAAATCATATAATAAGTTTCTAAAAGTAGACAGCAATTATTTTGATTATTAAGACAAGATCAATGTTTTATAAACTGTCTTGTACCCCATAATTCCTTTTAACAAATTTAAAAATTACTCCATCAATACTATTTAAAATTCTAAGTAGTGTTATTATGAGTAAAACAAAACCATAGCATAGGCTCAAAGCCTGCTTTTTTCTTAATTACTTGATATCTTGTACATTTCACCTTACAAATCTTAAGATGGTAGAGATATCAGCATCTGCAGAGTGAAAAATAATAATCAGAGTCAGAAAAACTATTTCATGGTAGAGCCAGATTAGAATTCTGGTCTCCAGTCTTGTGAGTGGCTTTTGCCTACTTCATAGTAGGTTTATGCAGTTGTCAACTTCAGGCTTCTGAAAGCTTAGCTTGGGCTTTGCATTTCTTCCTGGTTCAGATTCTAGGTTCCATGGAATCAGAGCAGTCAACTTTTGGAACACCAGGGAGCTCTTTCTCTGGCCTTTCTTTATAGCTTTGGTATTTGTGGATTCCTCAGGATGTGCTATCATCCTGGGAGTGAATAGGGCCAGAGAGAGAGTCTAAAATGGAGGGTGTATAGGATCATTTCCCTTTTTTAGACGTTACTGAGGTGAAGGCAATAGCTTTTCCTGATGTCCAAGATAAGCGGCAAAATGCTCACACACCTGTTTTGAAGTATATGTCTGTCTTATCCACATATATTGGTGGGCTCCTTAGGAAGCTGCATCTAAATGTCTTTATTGTGGCACAGAATCTTGAAAAGAATTAAAATTTTAAATGACTAATGTTAAACAGAATGCTTGGATATTCTTGTATTGACTAATGTATCCATCACCTTTAGAAAAATATACTTGTTGTTTGAAAGAGAGGAAAATGTAAAGAACATGGTCAACCATCGTTAGTGTGCCTAAATGTGTGTTTAGATATGTTTACTTGCCTGAAATGAGAAGAAGCTATAGAGGTTAAGTGTCTATGGAATACCATAGTATAATAATTTCGTATCTCTGAAATTATAATCTAAATTAATGAGAAAATTATTTGATTTTCAGTCTGGTTTATAGGACAGATTTTCATTAATAATGTTTTTTATCGAAAGTCATATAACTGGTCATTTTATTATTTTTAAAGTTTTCTGTTTAGTACTTATGTTATACTACTTGGTTTTGGTAATAAAAGGACTTATGAGACCAGAATTTTACTAGATAAAAGTGGATTGAAAGTTAAGTTTAATTGATCTCAGACTAAGAGAAATTAATCGCTAAAGATTCCCATATTTTATTTAGTTGAGAATGGCCTTCAGGATGTTTGACATCATCACCACTCCACACCCCTGCCACACCCAAAATTATGAAGAGAAGTTTGTACTTCCTAAGCTTCCTCCATTTTAGCCAAACATAGACTGTTTGCTGGTTAGAGCTGAGAGTCCTTTGTAATGTTTTCTTTTTCCACTAAGTGAGCTTCCTTCTTTTGCTCTCCCATTCTTGTGTCTTGGCTGTGTTAAGTCAGCTCACTGCCTTCTTGCAGCCCTGTTTTCCTGCATGCACACTTTATCTTCTGACCAGGCACAGTGACAGCAGTTAACAGGGGAGCAGGAGAGGATTGAATACAAACATGCACATTAGTGTGTGCAGTTTTCGTCTATGATACCATGTTGCGTCTTCTGTTTTTGTCATTATCTACTGTCAGAAAGGAGGAGCTGAGCTGATATTGACCTAGTGTGGAATGCCTGAGGATTTGGGATGAAGGGAGGAGGCTAGTGTTTCATGTGACTAATCTTTGACATGCTGCGGCAGGACTGAAAACACTCTTCTGCTCACATAAGGAGGAAAGGAAAAATTTCTAAGATTGCACTTGCAGAATTTGTGGAGTATATTTAGATGTTTCTTCCTGTGTTTTTCTAGTTTTCAATTTTATCTAATTTTATAAGGATTGGAAGTGGGGAATGAGCTTTGCTTAATTAGTAGATTGAGGTATTGTGGGAGTAACGGGCTGCAGCAATGATTCACATGGTAAGAGAATGTTTAAAATCTCCACTGACATCTTGACCCACATTTTGACCCATCTGACAAATGGTTAGTGAGCTCCTTGGCCATCTCAAGTATTTAAAAGTAACAGTATACAAGTAGCTATATTATTGTGCTTTTTTTCCTCCCATATAAATCTTAAGAGCATTGCACCTGCATATCCAAAACAGTTGATTTTTGTCTACATTTAAAATCTCACCTCAAAAAAGGTGAGAAATATAAATGTAGCATGTAGTTGTCCCTTAAGTATCTCCTTTGGTGTGATTTTCTCACTTTACTTTATGTCTCAGCTTAATGGAGGCTGAGCCTCTGTTTGGGTTATGTCTGGGATGAAACTGAAATATAGTCATGAAGCTCTAAGAAGAAACTCTGCAGTACTAATCTGGAGGACTTATTGAATGGCATCCTCCCTTCTTATTGCCTTCTTTTACCTTTCCCCCACCCTAAAAATGTATTGCTGCAGAAATCTATGGCTTTTTCCTCTCATTTTGTGGAAAAAGAAAGTGAAAGGAGTGGGGGTGGGGTGGGTAGATTGCAGTACAAACGGGCATTTGAATTTATTATGTCAAAAAAAATAGCTCTGTTTTGTAATTCTGAATCTAAGGTTGCTTAAGATTCACTTTAGGAATCCAGCTCTGATGGAAGCATATAAGACTTTAGATAATGATGTTTCAAACTAAAAGTGGATCCTAACATGTTTGACCTGAAGAGTAGAAAGAGATAAATGCTAATGTGATTCTTTTTTTACTTAGTGTACATTGTCATATATTTGATCAATTGGTATTTATGGGTGGTCCTAAAATAGCTTTTGAGCAGATGTGGTATTTAATAGAGCAAATAGCCTGTGTTTTGACAGTCTTTTTCTATTTCCTCTGTTGTTTCATTCTAAAATTGGTGCACACAAGTGAGATTTAAGAGGAAATTAACACTTCAGTAAATGTCCTTTTCCCTAATATTGTTGACTGTTTCTATTAGCCATTTTCATTTTATTTGACAGTGATACTTAAGGGTTAAGCTTCAGAGCTGATGCAACTCCTCCTTTTTTTTACCAGCAATTTTCATTGGGCAGCATTTCCATAGCAACAGTGAGATCAGTGAAACCTGAGTGTTTCATTGATTATTTTTCTCCTCTTCCTTTTTTAATTTATTCTCTCTTCACCACATTTTAGTGAGAAAGCGATTTTTTTTTACAAACAGAGCTTATATTGATTTCTATTCCATAAATAATTAGAAGAGGGTAGAAAAATCTGCCCTTCATTTAAAAATTGAATGTTTCACTATGTATTTAAAAAACGATTCAGGATTAGGAGGATGGATAACCATACCGGCTGTAGCTGATGTTCTCAAATATTCTTGCATTGTTTGCTGGTCTTCTAGGGAAAAGAATAATGTGGAACAGGACCTTAAGGAGAAAGAAGATACTATTAAACAGAGAACAAGCGAGGTTCAGGTATGTGAACTGTAAAATTCAGTATTCCATATCTGATTTAGGAGGATTCATTTTAAATGTATGGGGTCGTTTACTATGTGATGGTTGTGGTATTGATGAGTAGGTCAAGGGAATACCTATTATTTATGTGATATAAATCTTTATCTTTTGCAAAATGATTATTTTTCTCCTAATTCTGGCCTGCAAAGATTACACTACAATGATCAAGCAGTATTTTTCAGTGTAAATTTCTAGCTTTAAAGGTATTTTAAGATGATATTTATCTGCATATTATATCCTTAAAGGTAAGTTTGAATGACTTATGATATAAATATTATTACACCAATAAAACTGAATGAGTGAGATCATCATCATCATCATGAAAACGCAGATTGCTTTTTCATGGGTGTGAGATTTTGTTAGCTAGGAGACCTAGTATTTTAAAGGACTGTCTCTTATAATACTGATAGGGTGGGAAATGATATGGAACAATTTACAGTAGTATTTTATAAGTTGCTTAGTAGCCAGGATATCTTAAACTTTGGCATAAAGAAATTTAATTCATTTTCACTAAGTGCTAAGTAGCTTCATTTTACAAATAGAAAAGACAATAAAACTTCAGTTTCTGATTGGGAAATGACACAAAAGAGGTATTTCAAACATTAAAAATACAGAAAATTGGTCAGTGTTGCATTTAGAGCAGTAAGCAATGAATGTGATCATGTTATTGGAGTGCCGTTTCTTAAATGCCACACCAGCACATACAGGAGGTTGGATATCGAAGCACTGGTAGCAGTTGCCAGTAAGAGCTCATGGATGGGCATTTCTTAACATGTTACTTGTATGTTGGATTTCCTTGTCCTAATAGTTTGAAATGGTCAAAAGCTCTAAAATTGTTAGATCCATTATTTTGTTTTAATGTAATACATTCACCAGAGATTGTCTGACAGGTGGACCATGCTAGGGTGGGGAGAATGATTTACTGAGAGGCTGAGGAAGAAGCCAGGGAGAGAGACTTCTTATTAAAAGTTGATTCCATTATTGTACTTATTATTCTGGAATTTTCTTAAAGGTGATAGAAAGTTAAGAGATCATCATTAATATATTTCTCTGTGGTAGTGAGATATGGAATGGTTACCTCAATTACATTATTTTTGTGCAATTTTTGAGCTTCTTAAGAAATGCAAGAGTCATAGACTTTAAGCAGTTATTGCTGAAAATAGATTAAGAATGGAAGATAAAATAATCTCAAAAGTTTTCTCAATCTGAAGCGATAGATGTAGTTACTGATATAATATTGGACAGCTTCTAAATTTAGCTAGATAATGTTTCAAAGTACAAAGGTTTTTGCAGTAGACAATATTTTTTTATTTGTGTACATCTATCTATGGTTTTTCACTATTGCATCTTTTGAGGATGTGAATTTTAAATAGCCACTTTGGGAGAACACTAAAATTTACATTGTTCTTTTCAGGCTAAATCGGCTACCCTCGAATTTTTGATTTCTTATATTTATAGAAGTTTTGTTATCAGTCAAAATTGCTTTGTTATATGCTTGTCCTTCTTTTACTTACTTAGTGGTGATGGTAAGGTATATGTTAATCCTTAAGCTTTGCCGAATCCAAAATGTGTGCTTGGCAGAGGAAGTCTAAATTGTTGAATTTTTTTGCATAAGGTGCTGTAAATAAAAGATATCTTGGGGCATGGTTAGTATAGGCCAAGTTCTAATGGTTGAGTGTGCAAGTTCATTGAAAAAAAACCATAGGATTAAAGCTTTGCAGTAGTGGATTCATTACTCATTCCACCCCAATACAGGTGTTGTATTGTCCATGGTAATGAGATACTAGATTAAGAATAACATGGATAATTGACATCTACAAGTATTTAAAACTTTTCATTTTAGTGATTATTTTCAATTTTCTGGAGCAAGACAACTTACCTGAAAATGGTTACAAGTATATTGTATTACCTATTGAGTTAACTCTGATTTAGCCATTGGTAATGAGGCACAGACTAGGAATAACATGAATAATTAAGATCTGTAACTAACTTGAACTCCTAATGCTTATTTTCTAATTTCTCTGGCAAAAGGCAGTTTACTAGAGCTTATTAATAACTTTCAGAATCAAAGAACTTCACTGCTTCTTTCTGACCCCACTTTCTAATGTAGGTGCTAATGAATAATGCCAAAATGAAGACATCAAGGGAGAAGTAAGGGAATATTGACCATCAGTAAATGTCTTTCTGCCTAATCCAAACTTGGCTTTTCTGAGTATTCTTGCTTTTCTCCATATTTATAAAGTCACAGATAGTGATTATATGAGCTCATATCTCAAGTACAGAAACCAAACTTTCAAAGCCTCTTTAGATGTGACCAAAGTGCCAAAAGATTAGGGTTTTTTTTTTTAGCATTTATATAGTCTTCCTAATTCAGTTAAATTAGAAAATCTGCTACATAATTAATTTCTACCTGTTTGTTTCCTGTATGTATTCCCATGAATTAACCATCTTGAAAAGTTACAGTTCAAGACTTTTTTCCTAAAGAGCAAACCAGCAGGTAACTTCCTATTTTATGTCGTGAGATGATCACTTAACTCATACGATGTACACTGCTAGTTTGTCAAGTTCCATGGAGAAATTAGGCCCAAAATGATCCAAGGAGGGGAAACTGTAAAAGGATGTTCTATCTCAAATGTTTATGGTTTGAGCTTTTGTTGTTGTTACAGGGAGGAGGTAGACCCACATTCTTTCCTACCTTAAACTGCATATGTACAGTTTTATTAAAAATTTTCTTCAGGTAGTCAACACATATTTAGGAATTCACCCTCTCATATGTATGCTTTTCTGTTTTGCATAGAAGTTTATAGGAAATGACTTGGTGTCAGACAAACTTAATTCAGTTCCTGGTTCTGGCTCTTCCAAGGTTTGAGATCCTAAGGAAGAAATTCAACCACTCTACACATTAGTTTTCTCTTCTGTAACATGAGATAATAAAAATACCAAACAGTTTGCTGTTAGAATAAAATGATATAGTGCAGGTGAAGTGCCTCAGAGTGATTGGCACAAGGTAAGCGTTCAGTATATGTTCTAATTAATAGTAGTATTCTATATCTTACTGTCATCTCTTTGTTACTCTCCCTTCATCATCATGCTCTTCTCTGACTTTTATCTTCACGTGGCTATCTGCTATAGGACTAAACAATTTGAAAATACCTTTTTTGTTGTTGTTGTTGCTGTCACTTTAGCTACCAGCCTATCTTTCTCTGTTGTTGTTTCTTTGTGTGGCCCTTTTCCCCCTTCCTAGCTTTTCAGTAACCCTACTTAGTTTCCTGTTCACCCATACCATTGTGCTTAATTTATCTCCCCAGGACCAAGAATAATCTTAAGGCCAAATCCATTGGTCCTTCCTACATTAGTTACTGATTTCTTGGGTTGCATTCTCCTAGATATTCATAGCCCTACCTCTTTGACCTTTTGCTTCTGTTGCCTTTGCCAGGGACAGACGGACACACTCCGACCCCCTCTTTCCTCCCTTTTCCATACCCCCTGTCATCCATATACTGATAACTCACAAATATTTGTCAAACCTTCAGTTCTCTTGAGTGCCAGTCTGACATCTCCAGTAAGGCATTTTGAGGTTTATCATTTCAAAGCCAGTATATCTAAAATGAGTCTCATCTTGTTGAAAAAAATTGGCTTCAAGTTTTGAACTTTCCTGTTTCTGTCAGTGTTTTTCTTTCTCACTACTGCCACCCTTATCACCTAACATCTGAAATTTTGACGTCAGATGTAAGTGCTTATTCCATCCTCCTCCTGCCTTTCTTCCTAAACCAATTTTAGTTATGACTCTCAGTTGTGAAAATCTTTACTCCTGCCCCCTGCCACTGTTAATAATGGGAGGATGTCATCCTCATGGATATATTGGAATTGGAAAAAAAATTAGAGGCCATCCTCTTGTACTACTTATTTTTTGATTGCCTGCCTCTGAACTGTGCGCCATACACATGCTCTTTTTTATTCTCACCCTTATACCTTTTGTTGTTGCAATCTAGAATGTTCCTTACCCCCCCTGCTTATGTGAATTCTACCCATGGCTTAAAGTCCAGCTCAAGCTCACCACTTTTCTAAACTTTCTCTTCTCTGTCCCTTCAGTCTATACCTGTCTTTCCTGTATTGGAACTCCCAGAGGAGTGTGTTTACACATATATGGCACATTCAGTACGTTACCTTATTGTACTACTTTAATGTGTATGTATGTAGATTCCAATATCTTATAGCTTATATTGTGAGCTCCTTAAGCTTAGAAATTGTACCTTGGATCTTATTTTTCACTATGTATGGTAATGTATTCTTAGATGGAGGCAAATTTAAGGAAGATATTGACAGTAGAAATGAATAAACTTCCATTTTGTGCATGAAATTAAAAATAGGGCAACACACACTCAGAAACCACAGGCAGAATGGATTGGGAGCACAGTTGGTATCATGAAGAGTCAGACATTTCCATATTGTTCATACTACCTTCAAGAGAGAGAAGCTCCCAATTATTTAAACTTTATCAGTAAAGATTTAGTAGTTCATAGTAATTGCCCATATTTTTTTTCCCTAGATGAAGAAGGATGACTTATTTTGGGTAGAAATAAAATTAGATACATGAGCTCAACATTCTTTTCCTGGCGATAATGTTCTTAGAACATGCTGAGAAGCATATGATTGAGAAATAAAGGCAGGCTGTTAGTAGGGTTTTCTAACATTTACCCTAGTTTAATAGACTCCCTTTCTGGTTTTTGACTTAAACATCTTGCTCTATAGTTGGTACTTTTTTATATGAAGAATATTCCTAGGGGCTTCCCTGATGGTGCAGTGGTTAAGAATCCTCCTGCCAATGCAGGGGACACGGGTTCGAGCCCTGGTCCGGGAAGATCCCACATGCCACGGAGCAGCTAAGCCCGTGCGCCACAACTACTGAGCCTGCACTCTAGAGCCCGTGAGCCACAGCTACTGAGCCCATGTGCCACAACTGCTGAAGCCCACGTGCCTAGAGCCCATGCTCCACAACACGAGAAGCCACCCCAATGAGAACACACCACAGCGAAGAGTAGCCCCCGCTCGCCCCAACTAGAGAAAGCCCACGCACAGCAACAAAGACCCAACACAGCCAAAAATAAATAAATTTAAAAAAAAAGAATATTCCTATAACTTCCATTTTGAGAATTAGGCCAACATAACGAATGTACCTGATTATTTCTAGTTTTGGATTAGTCTGTAGAATTTTTTTTTAATCACTTAAATAGCATTATCTGTAAGATTACCAAAATACTTCAAATTACCTTTGTTCTTTTTAATAGTTCTTCAAGTATGGATATACTAGTGTACAAGTACAGATATACTGTATATATGGTTTGGTTTTTTTTTTAAGTTTTATTCATAAATTAGTGTCCTGTTGTTTATTTTTTACTCTGTATTTATATGAAACAGATACAAATGTATTCATGTTTCATAGATTTACCTCTTTAGTTGTACAACTGACTTGGGTTGCTAAAATGAATTATTTTATTCTTAAATATAGCTGAGAGTTTTTATGTATTTGTTTAAATTTTATTTCCAATACCCCCCCATAGCACTTCAGGGAATATGGAGGAATGGGGACAAATTTATCATTTTCTTTAACTTGTGTGATTTCTAGAAAATAGGACACTTCCCTTGAAATTTATTTTTATTTTTCTTATTTTTTTGAAATTTACTTGAAAATAAAGCCAAGATCCCAGTTCAGGGATCCCTTCATTCCTGGATGAGGAGCCTTGGATGTGGCTTGCTTTGGTATTTTTCTAAAACAGACCTTGGCAACGCATTACAGTAGTCTTGTTCACTTTATCCTTGCCATTTTCTAATCGCTGCTATCCTCTTTTGTTGTTGATGACACAGGTGAGCAAGTAGAGCATGATCATGGAAAGTAGAGCGTAACTAAGAAGGCATCTGTAAATGTCTTTAGTCACTCACTTGATGAAAGGGCATTTGATAGTAACTGAGGTTGCACACTAATTCAGGAGAGGATTTTCCCAAAGGGCTACCTTAAGATTAAAAGAAAGTTATCCTAGTTTAGTGGAAGACACTGTTTGCAAGAGAACCTGCTGCTGCCCTAGTCAAGGGTGGGCAGGAGGTGGGGGCAGGGAGGGAGATGTACATCTGTTGCCTTTACTTAGTCTCAGGATAAGCAAGTCTGTACCAAAATAAAATAGCCAAGTATATTTGGATATTGAAACTTTTGTGAAAATGCATTACAGTGGTAGTAGTCCTACCAAGTAATTTTACAGTGAAGTTTGATTCTTATTCTTGTTCACGTGTATGTTTGCATCTGTTCATTTTGATTTTGTGCAGTTTACTAAGTTTGCTTACTGAAAAAGAAGACCTTTGTGTGTGTGGATTAATGTTGGAATTTTTTTTTAGAGAAGATCTTTTTCATATTTAGATGAGACATGGAGAAACATTAATTATAATTAATTTTAATATGGACATCTATCCAGCTTAAAATATATCACTAATGTGAGGTAGTTTCTCAGTAACCTTTCGCTTAAGGCCTGTGCTTTTGTGTTACTATGTGGATTTTTTACTGTAGCTAAGAAGTGAGGTTGGGGGCTTCCCTGGTGGCTCAGTGGTTGAGAGTCCGCCTGCCGATGCAGGGGACACCGGTTCGTGCCCTGGTCTGGGAGGATCCCACATGCCACGGAGCGGCTAGGCCCGTGAGCCATGGCCGCTGGGCCTGCGCGTCCGGAGCCTGTGCTCCGCAATGGGAGGGGCCACAACAGTGAGAGGCCCGCGTACCGCAAAAAAAAAAAAAAAAGGAGTGAGGTTGGGAAATTTGAGTGAATGTGTTTGCTCTTTGGAAGAGAAAGGGCAAGAATGAGTAAATATTATATTGGCTTGTTTATTCCCTTTCCTCTTGCATAAACTTTTCTTCTAGGGGTGCGTTTAAAGTGACTCTAAAATGCAAGTTTTGAAATCTGGTTCATTTTATTAAAGGAAACCAGCATCAATCCCACTATTGGTAGTTCGTACATAAAAATTCAGTTATGTTGGAATATTTTTATATTGGTATGAAACCATGAGAGGTATGTGATACTTAAAAAACTGCAAACTTGACATTTTATGATTATAAAGGTAACATGGGTCCCTAGTAATCATGTAAAATAAAGAAAAATATAAAAGGAAAGAAACCCTACAATTTCACGTTCCAGGGAGAGCCATTGTAACATTTTGCTATATTTTCTATGAATGTATATAAATGGCTTTATATTTATTTGCCATTATACTGTATATGCCTTTGTATTCAACTTTTAATTTTTATTATTTTTTATTTTTTGTCTGCGTTCGGTCTTCGTTGCTGCGCGCGGACTTTCTCTAGTTACAGCGAGTGGGAGCAACTCTTCGTTGCGGTGCATGGGGTTCTCCTGCGGTGGCTTCTCTTGTTGCAGAGCACGGGCTCTAGGTGCGCGGGCTTCAGTAGTTGCCACGGGCCCTAGAGTGTGCGGGCTTCAGTAGTCGTGGCTTGCGGGCTCTAGAGCGCAGGCTCAGTAGTTGTGGCACACGGGCTTAGTTGTTCCACAGCATGTGGGATCTTCCCGGACCAGGGATCGAACCCATGTCCCCTGCCTTGGCAGACGGATTCTTAACCACTGTGCCACCAGGGAAGTCCCTGTATTCAACTTTTAAAAATTAGCATTATGTCCTAGACATTTTCTTACATTACGTGACCCTTTTAAGGCAAATTTTATTTTTCTTAATTGTACTTACAATGTAAGTAGAGACATCATAATTACATCTATTTATAAAGACTAGGTATTATTAGTGATGTGAAGTCCAAGATTTTTCTTCAGGGTTTGAGAGGGTAGGAAATTAGACTAGAATATTCGAAGATGGGAATAAGTAACATATTTTTCCTATTCCTATTAAGCATTTCTTAAAAAATGCTTTTTGGATCAGTATATCATTATATATAAACCATATAATAATTTTATGAACAGAGTATTGACAGTGGATTGTTTTCCCAAATATAAAATTACTTCAGATCTGCAGGTGGCATGCTTTCAAAATATTTTGTAATTGAATTATGAGAATTTTTCAAACCACTGTAGTTTTTCAAGCTACTGCGTTAAAGTGAAGCTGTTACTATGCCTTCCTGAAGAGTAAGAATAGAATATAATATAAATGTAAAAAAAGAAATTCATAAGTTTAAAAGCATGAGAAAGGTATATGCCACAGTGACGTGCTAAATCAGTAAAGATTATTTCCATATAATGGAAATTTTATTATTTAAAAAATTTTTAAAACTTTTTGGCTGTGCCACATAGGATGTGGGATCTTAATTCCCCAACTAGCAGTTGAACCCAGGTCCCCTGCATTGGAAGTATGGAGTCTTAACCACTGGACTAACAGGGAAGTCCCTGGAAATTTTAAATGTCAAATCAGTCTTGGTCTATTGACTGTACAAATATTGAATCAGCATAGAAATTTAGATATTATTTTAATTTAACAAAATGCATTTATTATAGGTCAGTTAGAGGCTAGTTTTAATATTTTGCTATAGTTTAAATGCAGAGTGAAGCTTTCCCATAGTATGTTGAAAGAACATAAAGCCCTTTCTGTCAGCCTCAGGCACGTTTCCCACTAGTTTCTCCTAGATACTAGAATCCTTGTGATAGTTACGAATCATTGCCTAATTAATCGTCTGGAATGTGCGAGGTATTGTAGTAGATTGTGGAACCTCTAAGAAAGATGAGGCATTGGCTCTGTCCTTCAGCAGGTTATTATTTAGAGGTAACTATAATACAGTGTAGTAAGTGTCATAATAGAGGTTAGGTACAAACTGCTGTAAGAGCACAGGTAAAGGAACTTCAAGGTGGGTCAGAGGATATTACATTTGGCTGGGCCTTGAAGAATGAAAAGTGAGCTTCCAGATAGCAATGGTATGGAAGGGCATTCAAGGCAGAGCAGATGGTGTAGGAAAGGCACACGGACATTGAAGTATATTGTCTATTGGAGAAAGAAGAGGGTCTATTGAGGATGGGGCACAGGTGACCATGAAGAAAAGAGGGTAGTAAAAGAGGAAGGATAATGTGGGGCCCAGAATTGAAGGTTCTAAGGTATCTTGTAGCCTGTTTTACTTTATCCTATAGATAAGAGGGAACCATCGTATATTTTTGAAATAGCAGAGTGATTAAAGAAATCTCCTTTGCAATGAGTTATTTTTTTAAGAAAGTTAGACATTTGGAATAGGAAGAAACAAAGGCAAAATAAATTATGAATCAGGAGAGGGACAATGAAAACTAGCATGTGTCTATTGAAAGCCAATGTGAGGTGCATATCTAAAGGTGTATCTCCATTTTGAGTGTGGATTGGTTAACAGTATAAGCAAGGTTAAAAATTTAGGCATGCTGCTAAATTAATAAGAAAGTACTAGCAGAGCTCACCATTATGAATCTGTAATCACCTAGACTCATGGAATGTTAGCCCAAGAAGAGTCTTTCATTGATTATCCATTGTGTTGGCTCTTTTAAGGGAATTTTTTAAGGAAAGCAGCATGGTAGTAGTTGTACTTTTAAATTAATCAGTTGGTTGAGAAAATGTAAGTTAAAAAGCAATTATTAAAAACATTGTTCAGTGTCTTATTTAATCACAGAAGCATCTGCATATATTTGAAAAATAGTGGCACATGTGTGAAACAGTCTACAGACAGTGTATAGCATAGCATATAGCAGAGCTCAGACTCTGGAACGGGAAATGAGAGCCTACTGTATTGCACAGGGAACTCTACTCAATGCTCTGTGGTGACCTAAATGAGAAGGAAATCCAAAAAAAGAGGGGATATGTATAGCTGATTTACTTTGCTGTACAGTATAAACTAACACAATATTGTAAAGCAACTATACTCCAATAAAAATTTTTTAAAAACCTACTTTGAATTTATCACTTGCTTAATTGTATCTTTGAACAAGTTACTTGCTCAGCTGTGCCTCAATTTTCTCATGTGTAAAATGTGAATAATAGTATCTACCTCATAGACTTGTCATATGGGGTGTAAATGAGTGTAACAGTACCTAGCACAATGTAAGGGCCATTGAAAATGTTTGCTATCATGATGATGATGCTACCTTGTATAAGTCATGCAATCATTCAGAGACCTCTGATAAGTTTTTCTTCTATTTTCTTAGATTCTTATTCTGATGAATGATCATTGGGGTCTTTGAATAGTATGTTATTTAAAGGATATTGTTACTTTTAGAAACTTGTGTTCACAATTTTACTTCACTCTCTTCGAGATCTCTGCCCACCTCGTGCAGACACATGCCTTAGGAGTTATCAATCCATTCTTCTTTCTCACCCGTGGTTCCTGGAGACAATTAATCAAGTCCTAATTCCCTATGGAATCCTTTGTATATAATGAATTAACCTCTCTCCTGTCCATCTGCAGTGGTACTAGTAATTTACCATTCTTCAGAGAATTGGGAAAATAGTCATTCAAATGATCTTCTCTGGTTCAAATGAGGAACCCCAATTGTCGGAAGATATGTAAATTTGGCCATCATGGCTGCTGTGTCTCATGGTGGTAATGATAATGGCAAGGTTGCCTTCATCTGTCTCTCAACTCTCCCTTGTACAGAGATTTCCCATTGTATTTTTTTTAATCTCTGTATCCGTTTTTTTTTAAATAAATTTATTTATTTATTATTTTTGGCTGTGTTGGGTCTTTGTTGCTGCACGCAAGCTTTCTCTAATTGTGGTGAGCGGGGGCTACTCTTTGTTGCAGTGTGCTGGCTTCTCTTGTTGCAGAGCACGGGCTCTAGGCGCATGGGCTCCAGTAGTTGTGGCGCATGGGCTCTAGAGTGCAGGCTCGGTAGTTGTGGCGCACGGGCTTAGTTGCTCCGCGGCATGTGGGATATTCCTGGACCAGGGCTCGAACCTGTGTACCCTGCGTTGGCAGGCGGATTCTTTTTTTTTTTTTTTGCGTTACACGGGCCTCTCACTGTTGCGGCCTCCCCCGTTGCGGAGCACAGGCTCCAGACGTGCAGGCCCAGCAGCCATGGCTCACGGGCCCAGCCGCTCCACGGCATGTGGGATCTTCCCAGACCGGGGCACGAACCCGTGTCCCCTGCATCGGCAGGCGGACTCTCAACCACTGCGCCACCAGGGAAGCCCGGCAGGCGGATTCTTAACCACTGTGCCACCAGGGAAGCCCGTAATCTCTGTATCCTTTATCATTAAGCATAAGGCCTAGCACATAGATGAATAAATAAACATGTCATTTTCAAAATGGTTTATCTTTTTTTGTTTTAAGAAGTTCTTTCTTACACTGAGATCTGTATTTTCTTCTGCACATTTTAAAGTTCTGTCTTTCACATTAGGTCTGTAATATACCTGGAATTAATTTTTCTGTTTGGTATGATTTAGAGACTTATAATTTTTTTCTTCTTGCCGTACGGGTATGCCCAGCATCATTTATTGAATAGTTAGTTCTCTTTTCCTCCGGTCAATTTTAATGGCATGCCTTCGCATCATTTTTTCTGTATATATCTAGATCTGTGTCTAAGTTCTGTTTTCTCTTCCTTTGATCTGTTTGTCTATCCTTGCATCAAACCAGGCTGTCTTAGTTATCTTAGCTTTCCAGTAATTCATAGTATCTTATAGGGTAAGTCCTTTTTATATTTTATAATGCTGTTTTTGGTTTTTTTCTTTGTTCTTCCAAATGTGTTTTAGAATATGTTCTTCCTAAGCTTTTCAGGTTCCTTGGAAAATCTTGTTAGGATTTTCATTGGAGTGTATAGATTAATTAGGAGAGAATTAACATCTTTATTATGTTACTCATCATTCACTAAATAGTAATGGAGTACCTCTTGTATACTGGGAACTGGGAATTTAGCAGTGAAAAAAATTCACAAATATCCCTGGACTCATGGAGCTTACTTTCTAGTAGAAGGAAATATGTTCTATTACTCATAGTAGCCAAAACTAGGATCAGTCTAAATGTCCATCAAATGTATATCCATACAATGGAATACTACTCAGCAATAAAAAGGAACAAACTACGTATACATGCAGTAACATGGATGAATCTCAAAATATACTGGGTATAAGAATACAGTAGACTACAAAACAAAAAAGAAAGAATACAGTAGACTACACATTACCATAGACTACATATTAAATGATTCTATTTATATGAAATGTCTATAAAAGGTAAAATTATAGCAACAGAAAGCAGGTCACTGGTTGCCTGGGGCTTGAAATGGGAATGAAAATTGACTCCTAAATGGTATGAAGGAACTTTTTAGGTTGTGGAAGTGTTATAAAGCTGAATTGTGGTGATCATTGCACAACTGTATATATTTACTAAAACTCACTGAATTGTATACTTACAATGGGCAACTTTTATGGTTGTATAAATTATATCTCATAAAGCTATTTAATTATTTTATGCCAACTCAGATGTAACTTGAAAACATGCTAAGTCGCAAAGAAGCCAGTCACAAAAAAACACGTTGTATGAGTCCATTCATATAAAATATCTAGAACAGACAAAGCTATAGAGATAAGAAGTAGATTGGTGGTTGCCTAGGGCTGGGGTGATGGGGAGGGAAATAGGGAGTGACTTGCTAACGGGTATGGGGTTTCTTTTTGCAATGGCAAAAATGTTGTAAAATTGTTGTGGTCATGGTTCCACAACTCTGTAAATATACTAAAAACCATTGACTAGTACACTTTAAATGGGTGAATTGTATGGTATGTGAATTATCTCAATAAAGCTCTTCTAGAAAATAAATAAAATTATATGCTGTATATGAAGGAGAATCAGTGGAGGGAGATGTTGGTGGGTGGTGGTGAGGAAAGCCTCACTGAGAAGTTAACAGTTGAGCAAAGACTTCAAAGAGATGGGGGATTGAGGCATGTGGATACTTGGGGGAAGAGCTTTCTAGGAAGAGGGGATAATCAGTGAAAGATCCTGAGAAGGGAGCATATCTGACATGTTTGAGAAGCAGCAGTAAGGCCAGTGTGGCTGAAATAGAGTGGGCAAGGGAGAGAGCAGTAGGAAATGAAGCTGGGAGATGGGATCACATGGGGCCATTGTAAAGACTTGGGTTTTTACAGTAAGGGAGATGAGGAGTCAGTGCAGAGTTTTGCGTAGAGGAGTGACATCATCTGACGTAGGTTTTTAACAGTGGCTGCTGTGCTGAAAATAAACTGAAAGGTAGCATGCGTGGAAGAATGGAAACCAATTAGAAGACAGCAGTCTAGGAGAGAGAGAGAAGTGACTGGGACCAAGGTTGAAGAGAAACGTGGCCAGTTTTTTAAGTATATTTTGAAGGAACGAGAAAATAATTTGCTGACAGTTTGGAGATGAGATGTGAGAGAAAGAGAAGAGTCAAAGAAGATGCTATATTTTTTGGCCAGAGAAAGTGAGAGGGGGGAAGATGGAGGATAAAGCAGATGGGGTGGGGGAAATGCCAGAGTTCTGTTTTTGATATGTTAGAGAAGCCCATCAGACATCCAAGGATGGATTTGAGTAAGCGAATTGAATTTCTAAATCTGGAATCTAGGAAAGAAGTCCTCAAGTAAAGATTGTATTTAAAGCTATGAATCCTCCAATCCATCAACACAATATGCTTAATAAGATGAGACTTTACTTTCCCTTAAGATAGGCTTTTATAAATTGTTAACCTTCCCCTGCCTCCAAAGATAATAAATATGTTAATTTTCCTGTATTTCAGGATCTTCAAGATGAAGTTCAAAGGGAGAATACCAATCTGCAAAAACTGCAGGCCCAGAAACAGCAAGTACAGGAACTCCTTGATGGGCTGGATGAGCAGAAAGCTCAGCTGGAGGAGCAACTGCAGGAAGTCAGGAAGAAGTGTGCTGAGGAGGCCCAGCTGGTAAAGTCTGCTGGTTTACTGCTGCCTGTGTCTATACCTTAGTTGCTTTTGCTGGCTTAAGATGGAAACATCTCTGCTTCTTGTTGCTTTTATTGTTAGGTGGCAGTCTAGTCAACCTGAAGTTCAGGGAATTGAAGGAGATGGGGCATGTTTCATCCAGAAATTACAGGGGAAATAGGACACTTCATATATTTTTTTTCCAAATTTTAGTTGGAGGTATGGTACCTATGCCTTCCACTCTCCTCTGTCAGTCCCCTGATTGCCCTTCTCTACAAAAAATACATCAAAAAACCACCAAAATAGTAAACTAAACAAATAAACATAATGTATTATGGAATATTTTAATGATATTTCTTTTTTTAATCCCCCTTTCTTCTCATTCACCTCTGTGTTATAGATCTCATCCCTGAAAGCTGAATTAACTAGTCAAGAATCACAGATCTCCACTTACGAAGAAGAGCTGGCCAAAGCTAGGGAAGAGCTGAGTCGCCTACAGCAAGAAACAGCAGAGTTGGAGGAGAGTGTGGAGTCAGGGAAGGCCCAGCTGGGACCTCTTCAGCAGCACCTGCAAGATTCACAGCAGGAAATAAGTTCAGTAAGTCTTTGTGGCAGTGAAAAATACACTCAAATGGGCACTCACATACCCTTTTAGTAAATAATATTTTCTTGATCTGCTTCTTCTCCCTCTGCCTAGTTTATTTTTCATTTTCAGTCATTTTGTATGAATAGGCTTCTTGTCACCTGTCATAAGTTAAAACTGTCACGTATCTTGTGCATCTTATGGTTATCACTGGAGTCTGGTTGAGTGTGCAGGATTTGTGGTTAGATGGCTTAGGTTTAAATGCTGGCTCTGCCACTTACTGCCTCAATCTTCTCAGTATCAGATTCCTCATCTTTAAAATTGGAGGACTTGGGGGGACTTGCCTGGTGGTGCACTGGTTAAGAATCCACCTGCCAACGCAGGGGACACAGGTTCGAGCCCTGGTCCGGGAAGATCCACATGCTGCAGAGCAACTAAGCCCATGCGCCACAACTACTGAGCCTGCGCTCTAGAGCCTGCGAGTCACAACTACTGAGCCCACGTGCCACAACTACTGAAGCCCACGTGCCTAGAGCCCCTGCTCCACAGCAAGAGAAGCCACTGTGGTGAGAAGCCCATGCACCGCAACGAAGAGTAACCCCCACTCGCCGCAACTAGAGAAAGCCCACGCGCAGCAATGAAGACCCAATGCAGCCAAAAATAAATTTATTTAAAAAAAAAATTGGAGAATTGGGAATTTTCTGGTGGTCGAGTGGTTAGGACTCTGCCCTTTCACTGCCGAGGGCCCAGGTTTAACCCCTGGTCGGGGAACTAAGATATCCTGTAAGCTGTGTGGCATGGCCAAATTTTAAAAAATAAATAAAATTGGAGAATTAACAGTACTCCTCTACCTCCTAGAGCTGCTTGTAAAGTTTCAGTGAGGCAAAACCAGTGAGACATTTGAGCACAGTCTTTGGTAAATAAGTGCTCAGTATGTGTTGCTTATTTTTATAAATAATAACCCAGTGCCTTCCCTTTTGGGATTCTTATCTTAAAATCAGTTTTGCTCATTTAGAGACCTGTTATTTTTGTAATTAGGAAATTGTTCTTTATATAGGTAAATATGCAGTGTTATGGTAGATCCAGAGTATCGATCCTTCGCTATGCTATTTCTTGACTTCCCTAAATGGAGAATAATATTTTATAGAATGATGGTAAGGTAGTTAGATGTGCATAGAGATAATGTAGCCCATTCCTTTCATTTTGAATTTGAACAAACTGAAGCCAAGGAAGGTTCAGTAACTTGCCTATGGTTACATAGCCTTCAAAAGAGCCACAGCCTTTGTGACCGCCTGGAGGGGTGGGATGGGGAGGGTGGGAGGGAGGGAGATGCATGAGGGAAGGGATGTGGGAACAGATGTATATGTATGACTGATTCACTTTGTTATAAAGCAGAAACTAATTAAAAAAATAAATAAATAAACTTTAAAAAAAAAAAAAAGAGCCACAGCCTAAAATTCAGATCTTCTAAAACCTGGTCAGTTAATTATTATACATAATGAAGTCCTTCCCCTTGATATGCTTCCCTCCCCCCTCTTGTCTGGCAGGTGAATACCTGCTCACTCATCTTGCAAGACATAGCTTAACCTCTTATTTCTTTGTGGCATTTTCTGAACCCTGCCTTTATTGGACATTGTACTTCTGTTATAGCAATCATAACATTTCCCCCTGCACATTTGTTTATGTATCTATCTCCCTCAGTAGATGGAGCTTTTTGGTCTAGAAACATACATTTTTATCCTAACATTTAGCACAGTTCTTGTCCCAGTGTAGATACTCAATAAACAGGTAGGAAACCCAAAAGAAAGTCATCCTAGTGGGAATGATACCAGATAAATGGACAGTCTTTAAAATGGTTTTCTTTGAGTTTTTTAAAAAACTGTTGTTTAAAGTATAATTTATAGACCATAAAATTAACCAGGTTTTTCAGTGCTCTTTCTACTTTGCCACTAAACACCATGACAGTCTCTGTCATTGGAAATCGAAATGAACACGGTGCACTGGGCGGTGTTTCCTTTTCTTTTTTCCTTCAGTAATAACAAACACGATTGCACAGTCACTCATAAAATGTTCGTTACTCTCCCCACCCAACAACATCCTGATTTTTAGTTTAAACTGTTAGCTTGAAGCATTAGGCATTTCAACAATAAAAAACCATTCTCTTTCCAGTATACCTTCAATTTTTTCTTATAAATATTCATTTGAATATTTCCATTTGTGGTGGAAGTTTGCTGATTTACTGGAAGTTGATTCTGTTCCCTGGAAATGTCACTTGGGTGGCCCTGCTGGGCTAAAATCCAAAGTCCAAGTACTGATTTTTGAACCCAGAGTTCTGTGTAAGATCCAAAAAAAAAAAAATTAACCAGTTTTAAGGATCCAATTCAATGATTTTCAGTAAATTTAGAGTTGCTCAAACATCCCAATCTAGTTTTAGAACATTTCCATCACTCCCAAAAGATCCTTGTGCCCATTTATCGTCAGTCTCCACTCTTACCCCTAGGTAACTACTAATCTATGTTTTGCTTCTACAAATTTGCCTTTTCTGAACATTTCACATAGAGAAAATCAAGCAGTGTGTGGTCTTTCTCATGTGGTTTCTTTCACTTAACATGTTTTTGAGGCTCATCCATGTTGTAGCATGTAACAACATTATAGTCCATTGTATAAGGTATTTTGTTTACCCATTCATCAATTAATGGGCATTTGGATCCTTTCCACTTGTTGACTATTACAAATAATGCTGCTTTGAATTTTGTATTTGCATACAATTCTTTGTGTGGACATATGTCTTCATTTCTCTTGGATATGAAAGTTGTTTATATTGTAAAGTTATGTTAAACTTTTTTTTTTTAACTTTAAATTGCCAAACTTTTCCAAACTGGCTGAACCATTTTATGCTCCCCCTAGCAGTGTATGAGGGTTCCAAGTTTCTCCACATTCTTACCAACACTTATTGTCTTTTTGATTATAGTCATTCCTGTAGATGTAAAGTGGTACTTCATAGTTTTTAATTTGTAATTCTCTTATGACTAGAGATGTTGATCATCTTTTCATGTGCTTATTAGCCATTTGTATATCCTTCTGGATGAAACATCTGTTTAAGTCCCTTACCCATTTTTAAAAAATGGGTTCTTCTTATTATTAAATTATAAGAGTTTTAAAATATATATATATGTATTCTAGAGATAAGTCTTTTATCAGATAGTTAGTTGATTTGCAAATAGTTTCTCCCAGTCTCTGGCTTGTCTTTTCATTTTCTTTTCTTTGACTTTTTTGAAAGAGAATTTCTTTCAAAGGAAGGAGCATAAATGAGAAAAATAGAAAGGACTCCGGATATTATAAATTATCAGAGAGAAAATAAAACAGTGTTTTTGAGCATGGAAAATAGTTTCAGCAGGCTGTACTACCAAGTGTGCCAGAATATATTTGGTATCTGTGAAAGGAATTAGATCCTTGTGTCTGATCTCCAAACTTTAAGAATAAACATACCAAACTGTTACACTTGACTCAGTGACTATATGTCTTTGCACAGAGGGCCTATAAAAAAGAAGTTGCTCCCGAAAGCTTAACTATAGCTTTTCTGGGAAAAGAAATAGCTAAGGAAAAATTTTCTGACTTGCTGAATTTTTATTTTTACTTCTTACCTTGTATTTGCAAGAAAACAAAGAACCTTTGACCTTAAGTCTATGTAACTTACTTATACAATATATACTATTTATCCAAGTATTTCTGGCACTCTAAATGTTTATTGTACTTTTCTTGCACAATTTGCAAAGAGCTTGTGTTAGTTGTGTGATTTTTTTTTTTCTGTATCCTCTAAGTTTACGTAGAGAGTAAGGCTTAGTGACAGGTGCATGGGAGAACCAGACACAGGAAAACTTAGTTGTGTTCACGATTCTATTGATTGTCTCAGAAATAACTATAAGGAACAAACTGTCCTAAATAGAACTTTCTGATAGGCAAGTATTTCACCCTGCTGTTTCATCTGTATGATGGGTATTATTTTAGTATTAATGTTTTAAATTTTAAACTGCAAGGTAGTAGTAGGCATTAAAATTGATTTAATGGTCATAATAAATTTTTTAAATGAAATAAGGGAGAACAGGAAATATCAGCATGCATTACATGCAGTAAGGGTAAGTATTACTTCGTGGAACTTGTTTTACCACTGTATGTGCGTGTGTGTGTGTATAATTATATATATGATGTATTCATCTATATATGTGTTTATGTATATAAATACACACAGAGAGACATGTTCAAACATATATATTTACTGGGTCAGGGAATCTATTTCTTTCTATGGATTAAAGTACAAGTAAGTTTATAAGCCCCTGCTCTGTAACACTAGGAATATACAAGGCCTATGCTGTGGATTAATAAATATGTAGTATTTTTGGATTGTTAGTTTAAATCCTAAATACAGTGCAGTTTGGTAGATATGTACATATATGCTTATTGATGCCCACTGTTTAAATTTATAAGCATAATAGTTGTGTTTTTCAGTGAACATATATTAAGCACTTAGAGTATGCATCATTGTGCTAGATGTTGGAGATACAAAGTTGATAACAAAAATTGTGGTCTCTACCCTCAGGCTCAAGTCTTTAACTTTTTAAAAACAGAGTGAATTAGTGGAAAAGTAACAGGAAAATTTAATTGCTATAATAGTGAGAAATGCAGTGTGCCAGGCACTCTTACACACATTGTCCATCTTTTACATAGGCCTTTACATTTTTATTTTATTTATTTATTATTTTTTTTGCGGTACGCAGCCCTCTCACTGTTGTGGCCTCTCCCATTGCGGAGCACAGGCTCCGGATGCACAGGCTCAGCGTCCATGGCTCATGGGCCCAGCCGCTCCGTGGCATGTGGGCTCTTCCCGGACCGGGGCACGAACCCGTGTCCCCTGCATCGGCAGGCAGACTCTCAACCACTGCGCCACCAGGGAAGCCCAGGCCTTTACATTTTACAGAGTTCTTTCAAATCTATCTTTTGCTCCATTTAACAGTCATCTATGGAGATAGTTCTTACTACCTTTATGGATTAAGGAATGGAGGCTTGGAGAGGTTACTTTGACTAAGATCACCTAACTAGAAGGTGATAGAGCTAGATTTACATCTGTCCCCCAGTCCAGATGTTCTTTTCCCAGGTTATGACCCTGAAAAGACCTTTGGTAAATTACAGATTCCAAATTGAGCAACTTAAAAACCTTATGGGGAATGTTAGGGGAATAAGATTGGGGAACAGAGCCTTGATTTACAAAATGTCAATAGGTAATTTTTATATTTGCTAAAAACAAAAAATACAACATGCTAATAAAGAGGACTCCAATATAATTTAAAAATATATTTTTTTTGTGAAAATGGGTGCTATTCAGTAAAATTTCATTTATTATTCCTTTTCATTAGAAACAGTTTTTTTTTGTTTTGTTTTTTTGCGGTACGAGGGCCACTCACTGTTGTGGCCTCTCCCGTTGTGGAGCACAGGCTCCGGACGCACAGTCTCAGCAGCCATAGCTCACGGGCCCAGCCGCTCCACAGCATGTGGGATCTTCCCGGACCGGGGCACGAACCCGTATCCCCTGCATCGGCAGGCGGACTCTCAACCACTGTGCCACCAGGGAAGCCCTAGAAACATTTTTTGATTCTGCTCTCTCAGTTTCTTTGAGGTATATGTAAATTTGTTTTAACTGTAGACGTTGGTATAAATAAGCATTTTTTTCCTTCCTCTGGTGCCCCACATTTTTCTTTTTATATATATTACAATTTATTGCATACCACTTTTTGTCCCACTGTTGTCCCAGGTGTATAAAGTCACTTGGCTATTGAGATTAAAAAAACATCCTTTATTTAACCTGTTTGGCATACCTTAGATTTAGAGACTACTTCCTAGGGCTCTAGCCCATTAATAAGTAATGCCAGAGGATAGGACATGAGCTTATTTCACCTTTGTCTTCACTTCTCTTCTTCCCAATAGGAGTATGGATGGCTCCAAAGTCTTATGTACTCTCCCTCAACGTCCTTTCTCTCTCCTAAAGCTTCATCACAAAATCTTCTCTTGCTCTGCCACTGTGCTATCTTTTTCCTAGTACCCTGAACTTTTTTCTAATTATATTCTAAAGGACTGCCAATTTGCAGATATTTGAATTAAAATTCTTAGAGCGTCAGAAGATGTACAAAAAGCAAATCCATATATATTGGAATTTCAAGAGGAGAACTTGCTGGGATGGATTACTAAGTCATGCTGCATTCCTTAATGGAAGCAAATTTATCCTTGACCAAGTCTAAGTATATAGTTATTTTTACATTACATGTCTTTCTATTAATAAATTCTGTTTTGTATTTCTACTTTGTGTTGACAGATGCAAATGAAACTGATGGAAATGAAAGAGCTGGAAAACCATAATAATCAATTAAATTGGTGCAGTAGTCCACACAGCATTCTTGTGAATGGCGCTACAGATTATTGCAGTCTCAGCACCAGCAGCAGTGAAACAGCCAATCTTAATGAGCACACTGAAGGCCAGAGCAACCTAGAGTCTGAGTCCATACACCAGGAGTCTCCAGTGAGTCTAATAGTTCCTTAAGTTTCATAATCAACTTCAGAAAAAAAAATTAATTCAGATCGAAGTTTTGTTGACATCATACCTAATGTAAATATGTGGCCTTGCCTCATCTGAGACGGTTGAGAGGCGGAGAATGGGTTCTAACAGTTTTAACTAGTGTAGAAATATAATTTTAACTGATCTATTGTTAATAGAGCATGTTTTCAGAATAGTAGTTCTGTATATAGTAACTTTTAAAAATAGTTTTTAAGTACTCTTGCCCAAAGCTGAAAGTAATTCTTTATTTCATAACATTGAGGACATTTATTTACTGTTTTTTTTTGGAGAACACCAACTAATGCAAGAGTGCTGCTGTTATGTATGAGAGCTACAGAGACAAAAGACCTTTAACCCCGTCTTCAAGCTGCACACAGTCTAGTCATGTAACACTGTGTTAAAATGCTGTGATAGGGCTTCCCTGGTGGCGCAGTGGTTGAGAGTCCACCTGCCGATGCAGGGGACACGAGTTCGTGCCCCAGTCTGGGAAGATTCCACATGCCGCGGAGTGGCTGGGCCCGTGAACCATGGCCACTGAGCCTGTGCGTCCGGAGCCTGTGCTCCACAACGGGAAAGGCCGCAACAGTGAGAGGCCCGTGTACCGCAAAAAAAAAAAAAAAAGGCTGTGATAAAGTAAGCATAGGATATTCAGGTAGGACAGCTTGGAGGAGGCTCAGAGAAGATGTCATAGGGAAGCTTTACAAGTGGCCATTGAAGTGAGAAGGGGTTAAGCAACAGAGAAGGTGGTACATTCCTAGCAGAGGAAACAGCATTAGCATAGGTATGAAATGGGAGAAAACATGCTGCACAGGATCATGAGAAGTTTTTGGAGGATATTTTGTGATGGTGGGGAATGTATTGGTAGGAGATGAGGCTCTCTCCTAGGGGGTTACCTGCATTACCTCTGGTACTTTTTATCAAGATAGAGATGTCTGTGCCCCACTTCAAACTTGTTGAACTAGGGTTTCTGGGTTGGAGCCAGGTACATATATTATAAAAACAAATTCCATGGGTGATTATGATGTGTACCTAGATAAAAATGACCACTTGTAGGTCAGAAAGGACCAGAGAGTAAGAAATTTGGATTCATCTTGAAGCATTGGGGAATTCATCTTAGTACAGTGAGTAGCTATTGAAGAATTTTTAAGCAAGAAGTGACAGGATTGAGTTTACCTTTTAAAAAATGTGGATAGGGAATTCCCTGTTGGTCCAGTGGTTAGGACTCAGCGCTTTCACTGCCGTGGCCCAGGTTTAAGTCCAGGTCAGGGAACTAAGATCATATAAGCCGTGCGATGCAGCCAAAAAAAAAAAAAAGTGGATAATAGATTGAAGAGTAGGACTGGACGCATAGCCATATGGTAAGAGACTGTTGGAATGGTCTGTTTGAGAATTGTTTTAACCTAGACTTAACCAGTAACAAGAGGGATGATGATGAGAAGAATGCAAATTTGAGAGATATTAAGGATGTAAAATTAACAGACTTAATATTATTTAGACAGTGCAGTCTTGGATATATTATACAATATTTTTAAAGCACAAAATGGAGATTAATAGGTTATCCTTCAAAGACATAGGGTGGTATGAAATGCAGATTGCCCTTTGCACTTCTTAGATCAGAAATTTAGATCCAGAAAACAGTGGGAAGCCATTGAAGGACTTTTAACCAGAGAGTCATGATCAGATTCACACTTTATATCTATTGCTTTGGCTACCATAAGAAGGTAGATGGGAAGGACACATATTGGAGGCAGAAGGCAGTTGGAAGGTTATTACTACAGTAACACGGACCAGAAATGATGATACTGGAAATGAATGATAGTGACAGTGAGGATAGTGACAGAAAGGAAGGATTTAAGAAAGAGATAGGAGGTAGACTCAGCAAGACTTAGAATATAGCTGGGGGATGACCAAAGGGAAGTAGTTAAGAAAGACCTGAAGTTTTCTGGCTTTGAGTGGCTTTGATGCTTGGTAATACCATTTTCTTAAGAAAGATTATGGGAGAAGTCATTCACTGAATATGTTCTGCTTGTCTTTTAAAATTTTTTAGTAATTTTTGACTATTCTTTGTCCGTTTCCCCTGCCAAGTAGAAAATACATTGTAAGTCTATGAAGAATTAATTTTTTGTAGGCAAGAAGTAGTCCTGAAATACCACCTTCTGGTGTGACTGATGAAAACGAAGTGGTGACTACAGTTGTTAAGGAAAAAGTTTGTCCTGAATTTAATAGTGACAGACATTCAAAAGAGGTAAAAATAATTTTATAATTAAATGTTTTTATCACTGTCTTCTCAAGATGGGCTGTACACTATTTTAGTCTAAGGAAAGAGAAAAATGTGTTAAATGGACTTTATGACCACAAAAATATTTGTTATGTTACCATCAGTTGATTTTTCAAACATGTTATTTTATTTTTAAATGTTACCTTTTAAAACATCGGTTTCTAAAACTTTTTTTTTAATTTAAAATTATTTTTAGGAAGATCCATTTAATGTAGAATCAAGTTCACTGACAAATCCAGTTGCAGATTCAAACTTGGATTTTTTCCAGTCTGATCCTTTTGTTGGCAGTAAGTACTCTTATATTTATATTATAGATTTACCAAAAAGGGTTTTAATACATAAGCTATATAGGAATTTGGGCTTTAGTTTTGAGAGCCTACTCATTATAAAAAAAGTAAAAGGGAGAGTGAGGTTTTATATAGTCAGATTTTAGTATTTGTCCCCTTCAGGCAACTAAGTCCTGGAACTAAGCCTTTGCTTATGTCTCAGGGACCCCTAATTAAGAGTATGTTTCTTCTTCAGAATAGGAGTCCAAAGAAAGAGGAGATTGGGCACTCTTAAGTCAACGGGCAATTATTTACCAAAAGTGCCAACACCATGCTTTTAAAAGAGTGGAAATTGTAGTAGTTAGTAGCCCGATCACTGCCCTTAAGGTGCCTACAGTCTTACTGAAAAAATATGAGTTTAATAAATTAAAATGTCTGATGTCATTGTAAACTATGTTAAATACCATTTATTTCAAAGTTCTTTTTGCTTTTTACTTATTTCCAAACTCACCTTGCGAAACTGATAGGTCAGTTTTGAAGATGGGAAACTGAGGTACATAAATGGAATAATTTGTTTAGAGTCATGGCAGAAATGAGCCTAGAAATTAGAACTCTTTTTAAAAAAACTTCTTTATTGATAAAGTGATAAAAGATATATAAATTGAGCATTTAAAGTATACAATTAAATTGTTTGAGTACATTCACAGAGTTGTATAATCCTCACTAAAATCTAATTTTGGAACTTTTTTTATCACCCCATAGAGCAACTCCATACCCATTATAAGTCACTTCCCATTCCCCTATCCCCAGCTCTAGGCAACCACTAATCTACTTTCTGTCTCTGTAGATGTGCATACTTATGGAATTACACAATACATGTTTATGTCTGGCTTCTTTCATTTAGCCTAATATTTTCAAGGATTACTCATGTGGCAGTATGGTTCAATATCTCATTTCTTTTTATCGATGAATATTATTACATTGGATGGATATACCACATTTTATTCATTGGTTGATGGACATTTGTGTTGTTTCCACTTTTTTGGCTCCTTTGAATAATGCTATTTTGAACATTTATATACAACTTTTTGTGTGGATATATGTTTACATTTCTCTGGGGTATATATCAGATCATAGTACTCTATTTAATCATTTGAGGAACTGCCAAACTGTTTTTCAAAGTGTCTGTACCATTATACATTCCCACCAGTATTGTATGTGGGTTGCAGTTTCTCCATATCTTTGCCAACACTTGTCACTGTCTATCCTTTTGATTATAGCCATCGTAGTGAGTGTGAAATGGTATCTTATTTGGGTTTGATTTGTATTTCCTTAATGACTAACATTGTTGAACATCTTTCTTTATGGTTATTGACCATCCATATATCTTCTTTGGAGAAACATGTATTCAGATCATTTGCCCTTTTTTAAATTGGTTTGTTTGTCTTTTTATTGTTGATTTGTAAGAGTTCTTTACATATCTGAATATAAATCCCTTATCAAGCATATGCTTTGCAACTATTTTCTTGTGTTCAGTGTTGTCTTAATTTTGATGAAGTCTAACTTACCTATTTAAAATTTTTTTCTCACTCGTGCTTTTGATTTCATATCTAAGGTCCAAAGTCATGAAGATTTACTTTTTCTGCTAAGAGCTTTATAGTTTTAGCTGTTATATTTAGGTATTTGATCCATTGAGTTAATTTTGTATATGGTGTGAGATAGGGGTCCAACTTTTTTCTTTTGCATGTGGATATTCAGTGTCCCAGCACCATTTGTTGAAAAGACAGTTCTTTAACCCCATTGAGTTGTCTTGGAACTCTTGTCAAAAATCAAATGACAATAAATGTGTAAGGGTTTATTTCTAGACTCTTCAATTCTATAAGCACTTTTTTTTTTTTTTTACCTCAGTGAAACTTAGTGTCTTTGTTCCTAAAGTGTTGATGGTAATACCTATCCAGTAATCCATTGAAAAGTAGAGATTTTACTAGTAAAATTCTTGCTGTCATGCCTGTCTTTTCCCCTCCATCTGTAACCTGACCTTGTGGTCAAGAGGTAAGTATAGCTGAATCTAATTCAGATTTGCCTCTTTTATGAGGTGTATTGATGTTCTGCCCTTACTTATTACTTTTTAAAAATATTTCCTAAAGGTGGATGGCATTCATTGTTTTACCTACTTTGAGGTAGTTAATGAAACAAACTTTGCATTAAGAAACTTTGCTTTTGTTTTAAAGTTACCCTTTAAGTAATGGTGCCACAACAGTGAATATTGTGATTTTGATTTCTGCTTATTTATTTTATCACAGATGATCCTTTCAAGGATGATCCTTTTGGGAAAATTGGTTAGTATATTATTGAGGTCCTTCTTAGCTTTAATTTGATTATACTTAATTATAAGCTTATGTTATATTTAGGAATGAGATCTCACAGTTGGGTAGTTATAGGAAATGGACTTCCTTTTTATTCAGTTTTAAAATTGACCCAAGCCCTCACTAAGATGTTGTATGTGCCTGGCATTTTCAGAGAAAAAGTGGTAGATACTTGTGAATTTGCTTAATAAACTGTTAGCTGTACTTTATAAAAAAAGATATTAGTGCTTGTACTTTGATGCTTTTAATAGTATTTATACTGATTTCTCCTTATTAGCCAAGGATTAAATAAACAAAATGATCTACATTACTACAGGGTTTAGAACTTTTGTTTTCCTAAGATTAAAGCCTATTGGAATGAATGGGGGAAGAGTAAAGATCTTAAAGAATTACTAAGTGTTAAGCTTTTTAAGATATTCTTTCTCTGGGATTTTTGCATTAGAATAAAGCAAATCTTGTGTACCATTTAGTTATGCTTCCCAAACCTGTTCCAAACTATTGGCTGTTACCCTTGAACTCAGAGGGAGAAATACATTTAGAAGTTTTTGTTGTTTCTTTAGTTATGATAGCATAGAATAAGGGTCTCAAAATGGGATCACTTGATATTATTTGCTAATTTAAAAATAAGTTTATTAGGTGAAAGACTGTCTTTTATCAAAACCACAAAGGAAACTGTGATTCTGTCCCCACCCCCAAAATTAAAATCACCAGTTTAGAGGAATTATTAATCCTAGCATATAGGCAACATTTGTGTAGTAAGTGTTGGAATTACTGATTTGCTTTGAATGAATGATGAACAAGTAGGAAAGAGTGTTAATTAAAGCTATTTAACTAGATGCAACTGCCTATACTTTTTTCTGACCAAATAAGTAGTCAAAATATAAAGTACCTAACTTAGATTCTACAGGAGTTCAAAATGCCTTTTAATTAAGTCAGTTGTCCTGCCTTTGGTGACAGGAAATTTAGAGTAATAATTTTGTATTTTGTATTTGTGTTGTATTTTCTTAGATCCATTTGGAGGTGATCCTTTCAAAGGTTCAGATCCATTTGCATCTGACTGTTTTTTCAAGCAATCTTCTACTGATCCTTTTGCCACTTCAAGTACCGACCCTTTCAGTGCAGCCAGCAATAGCAGTAATACGTTGGTAAGTAGGAGGGTTAAAAAATGTTAAATGGATAACAGATGTTCTGAAAGAGTTTCTTTTTTTCTTTTTTAAGAGCACACAGTTTATTGAGCAGAAAACTAGTGAAATAAAAAGACCATTAATCATTGCTAGATAGTAAATTCCTTGAGGGTAGGAACTATATCTTATAAAACATTTAGCACACATACCCTGCCTGTACTGTGGTTAAGTGGTCAATAAATACATGTTAACTTCGGTTTAATGGTCAGAGAAGAAGTAGGGAAAGAGACAAATGTAGAAAAAAAAATGATAAAAACAATTTACCTATAAAGTCATACACTATTTGAATCATCTTTCAAATCCGAAGGATATAAATAATTCAGTACTCTAGACAAGAAAATTATTTGCCAAACTGCCACTAACTCCTGGGAATGAGAATCAGACACCTTCCTGGTAAATCCTATTCCTTCCACATGGCAATATCAGGCATATACGTTACAAGTGAAGAACTAATTGGCCAAGTATATTTTGTCTTTAAGAGAATGGGTATACGGGGGATCTTTTGGATTCTGTCTGCAAATGAGTTTCTTGAAATACACAGTGATGAAAGAATCCTCTTGTAGATTACTTCTGATGGACCATATAAAAATTTCAGTATCATCAAACCCACCTAATTTTTGGTTCCGACAGGTATTTCACACCTTGATCACCCATTGGAATTGACTAGAATAACTCATGTCATCCAAATATCAAGTCCATCCTTCAAAGGACCAAATTCTATCCCATTGGAGATATTAAAAATAAATGATTAAAAATCCATAAGCCAGTGTTCAGTAAAGCTTTTAAAAAATGTTTGGTATGCATTATTGAAATAATGAAATCAATTTAAAAGGAACAGCATTGATTTAAAAAAAAATAAAATCATTTCGGTTATCTTATAGACATATCTGGAGTGTTATTCTTGTAAAGAAGTATAAATTCCCACTAAATGTCAGACTCTCTTGATAACATATACATAGAACAACAATTACTATTTAATAACCATGAACTATGATCCTGGTACTTCTGTGTACTTCACAGTCATAATTTCTAATCTTCACGTCAATCTTGCAAAGTAGGTGTTGGTGTCCCTATTTTAATAATAAGGACACCGGGACTCAGAAAAATTAACTAAGTTCAGACAACTAAGTGCTTTATCATCTGGAGGCTTTGAAAACAAAACCTTTATGTTATAGATATTTAAACACATGCAAAATAGAGTAACATAATGAAATATTTTAACTTCCATGTATCTATCACCCAATTTCAATAATTATGAATGGTTTTGGAGGGCTTTTTAAATGCTTTTTTTCGTGTTTGTTTGGTTTGTTTTAAAGTTTTTATTTGAAGGCTTATTTTTTGAGGCAGGATATTTCACATCTGTAAGTAAACCAGACCTAGAAAGGAACAGTTGATTGACAGGCATGTGAAGCAAAAATTTTGTCTTTTAATACTCTTAGATTAAGAAAACTTCCTTAAAAGAGTAATTGATTCTTTTAAAGATAATAGACTTTGGTGTTCTTGAATTACTTCCTTACTGTATTTTAATACAGGATTCAGTACTGTATTCAGCTACTTGGCCAGCAACTGGTTTTTTCCACTGATGTAAAACTAAGCAAATGCCTCTGTAACTAAATATTTGTGGTTTCCACAGGCTACTGGATACTCTGTTTTCCTACAACACTTAGTTTGCAGTGTGGGCCCATTTGCCAAATTTTTCTCAAATTGGCTGCAACCTAAATTCTTTTCCTCTCACCTTATTTTAGCCTCTCATTATCCACTCTTATTGTTTAAAGAGCAAGAAAGCCAAAGCAGCTCTTCCTCATTTAAAAATAAACAAGTTTCTTTTGTTCCTCTTCCCTGGTGAAACTTTTCTACCAATCATTCTACTTACTTTTTCCCTTTTCTCCCCAGGTTTTGAAAGCAAAAATGCCCTTGCTTACAGCTCTTAATTTCTCCATTCAAAACTAAACTAAACACCAAATTGGCAATATAACAATAGTTACTTTTATCTAATCTCTTCTATGCTCCAGGCATGGTGCTAAATTCTTTTCATGTGTTACCTCATTTAAGCATCACAGTAATCCTATGAGGCTCATGTTTCATCCTTATTTTAAAGATAAAGATCAATAAATGAGAGGTTAAGTGTAAGTTAGTAAGTGATACAACTAAATTCAGACCGTGGTCTATCTGACCAAAATCTAAGGTCTTCACCACTATAGTCTAAAGTTTAAACTCATTTCTTCCTAGCTACAAACCCCCGTTTTTTGTCATCTTCCTTCTTTTCAAACGGGCCTCTGTTAATGCCTCCAGACATGAATCTCTCCCCACAAATCTTTCCTGTTCCTTCAAGGATGGTCTCTGTTCTCAGAGGGACATAATTTTAAAAACCAAACCAAAAAAACAAGTGCCATTTCCTACTATTCTAGCTAGTGTATGGTAGCTACTGTGTACGTGCAAAGTCATACTGTGAAATGAGGGAGTGGATGGCTGATGCAGAAGAGAGAATTTCAGTGATAAACTAGGTGACTTTGTAGGAGGATTTTGGAACATTAATTCTATAAAATTATACCATCTGTATTTTAGTCATGAAAATTACTTTTGTGTACTAAATTGCCTAATTATCAAACTGAACATAACATAAAGAGTTTTGTGGCCACTTATTCCCTCATGGGCTGCACAGTCCATCCTGTTCCCCTTGCTGTCCCAGTGGCCTTTTAGGTTGCTTGCACAGTATATGATAAAGGAATAGAAATAAAACCTGACACACAGGTAGGCATACTTTTTCTATTTCTCTCTGTGACGGTACATAAAATCTGCAAGCTATTGTTAAAAATCAGGGCTGTTAGTTTTTCCTTCTTTCGAAGTTTAGAGAAGAAGCAGTAATAGTTGGTGACTTTAGTTATCATGTCTGTGACTGTCTCTCACACTGGCATTTTAACTATTATATTAGGAACCATGGAGAGTTACTTTGCTATACAGACCAACTTGATATTTTTTCCCCCTTGATTGCTGTTTATTCATTCAGCAGATAATCAGAGTATAAGGTAGTGTGTTCATTTTATAAAAATGTAAGTTAAGATAAGCATCAGTTAAAATAAGTACTATCATTTTCAGTTCTGAAAACATCACTAGTATTTACTTCTTTCTGCTAGTAGTTTTGTTTTAATGGGTCCTGTTTTATAAAATGAGAATATACTCAGTCCCAGTTAGCATTGCTTCTCTCTTTTCAAATACATGTTTTACTTGAGCTCTCCAATATCCTTTGGCATTCAATTGTTAATACCCAATTTCTTGATGATTAGAAATAGATCCTGTAATACAGATGACATTGCTAGTCATGAGTCAGAGTAGGAGATAAATATTCCAAAACTCTTTTCATGCCCCTTTTATCTAACAGTATGCCAAGGCTTTTGGCTGGCCTCTTAAAAAGAGCCTGATGCCAGAAAGTTAGTTCAGTTATCTTCTTAAATATATATTTTGTTTGATGATTTAAAAACAAAGTAAAGTAGGAAGACAGTTCAGTAGTTAGAATCACTGGCTTCTGGTGAAGTCCTCACTGTTTGTAGCCTCTCACCCTTGCCATTTGATCCAGGTTTTTACATGGCTTATTATTGAAAGCAGCTGAATATTTTTAGCAGAAAGCACTCTCCCTCGCTCAAGTTCTCTCTCTCTGCCTCCCCCTCTCTTTCTCTCTCACACATTAACATTAGAGGAAGCTGAGTAAAGGGCACATGAGAAGTCTCTGTATTATTAGGGATGGGATTGTGATTGGAGCGGGGCACATGAAGACTTCTGAGATGTTAGCAGTTTCCTGCTAACAGGAACACCTGCATAGGTGTTCACTTGATACTGATTTATTAAACTGTACATAATGTTCCATACATTTTTCTGAATGTATGTTATGTTTCACAGTAAAAGATTAGAAAATGATATGTATCATTTCAGTTTAATAAGTTTGCAAATCAGTAGGGGTAAACATTTGCTCCTAATTGATTTAGAGTTTGTAAAGAATATTTTCTTTGGTGTGGCAGTGAGGTCTCAGCTCTGAAATGTTGCCTCTCTGAGTCATGACTTGTGTAATTTGTTTAGGTGGAAACATTAGAGCACAATGATCCTTTTGCTCCTGGTGGGACGGCTGTGGTTGCAGCCATCGATTTGGGTAAGGATATAATTTATTAGTCTCTTTCAACAGTAAACACCACCCTGTCTTTAAGCATCTTTCTTTTCGTGTCCAAATATATTCATCCTGTTTACTTATTTATGGCGTTAAAATTATCGCATAACTATATCCTGTTGCATTCTACCAATAATAAGAATGGTATTTTTGTATCACTTTCTACTTATCATTCATTATCTCATTTATTGTTCTTATTAAACAGCTTAATATGTACTCTAGCCAATGTCAGTAAAACCAATAAAAACCCTTTTTGCTTTATAAAAGGCAGCATAGCTTGGCAGTTTCAAACTCAGCATTCATTCTTATGGATCTTGACCTAAATTTAAAAATTAATGGCTTCCCATAGGTACTGATATTAGCTTTACAAATAGTACATAGGTCCTGTTAATAAGACAGAGAAGAACTAAATGTTATTCTGGTACCCAGTTTTCATGCGTTATTTATGGAATCTAATTTTCCATTTATCCTTTTTTTTCTTTTTTTTTTACTTGTATATTTATTTACTTATTAACATCTTTATTGGAGTATAATTGCTTTACAATAGTGTGTTAGTTTCTGCAGTATAACAAAGTGAAGCAGCTATACATATACATAAATCCCCATATCTCCTCCCTCTTGGATCTCTCTCCCACCCTCCCTCTCCCACCCCTCTAGGTGGCCACAAAGCACCAAGCTGATCTCCCTGCGCTATGTGGCTGCTTTCCACTAGCTATCTATTTTACATTTGGTAGTGTATATGTGTCAGTTCTACTTCTCTCACTTTGTCCCAGCTTACCCTTCCCCCTCCCCATATCCTGAAGTCCATTCTCTACATCTGTATCTTTATTCCTGTCCTCCCCCTAGGTTTTTCAGGACCTTTTTTTTTTTTCTAGATTCCATATATATGTGTTAGCATATGGTATTTGTCTTTTTCTTTCTGACTTACTTCACTCTGTATGACAGACTCTAGGTCCCTCCACCTCACTACAAATAACTCAATTTTGTTGCTTTTCATGGCTGAGTAATATTCCATTGTATATATGTGTCACACCTTCTTTATCCATTCATCTATCAATGGACACTTAGGTTGCTTCCATGTCCTGGCTGTTGTAAACAGAGCTGCAGTGAACATTGTGGTACCTGACTCTTTTTGAATTACGGTTTTCTCAGGGTATATGCCCAGTAGTGGAACTGCTGGGTTGTATGGTAGTTCTATTTTTAGTTTTTTAAGGAACCTCCGTACTGTTCTCCGTAGTGGCTGTATCAATTTACATTCCCACCAACAGTGCAAGACGGTGCCCTTACCTCCACACCCTCTCCAGCATTTATTGTTTGTAGATTTTTTGATGATGGCCATTCTGACTGGTGTGAGGTGATACCTCATTGTAATTTTGATTTGCATTTCTCTAATGATTACAGATGTTAAGCATCCTTTCATGTGTTTGCTGGCAATCTGTATATCTGCTTTGGAGAAATGTCTATTTAGGTGTTCTGCCCATTTTTGGATTGGGTTCTTTGTTTTTTTGATATTGAGCTGCATGCGCTCCTTGTATATTTCGAAGATTAATCTTTTGTCCATTGATTCGTTTGTAAACATTTTCTCCCATTATGAGGGTTGTTTTTTCATCTTGTTTATGGTTTCCTTTCCTGTGCAAAAGCTTTTAAGTTTCATTAGGTCCCATTTGTTTATATTTGTTTTTATTTCCATTTCTCTAAGAGTTGGGTCAAAAAAGATCTTGCTATGATTTATGTCAAAGTGTTCTTCCTATGTTTTCCTCTAAGAGTTTTATAGTGTCTGGCCTTACATTTAGGTTGTTGATCCATTTTGAGTTTATTTTTGTGTATGGTGTTAGGGAGTGTTCTAATTTCATTCTTTTACATGTAGCTGTCCAGTTTTCCCAGCACCACTTATCAAAGAGGCTGTCTTTTCTCCATTGTATATTCTTGCCTCCTTTATCAAAAATAAGGTGACCATATGTGCATGGGTTTATCTCTATGCTTTCTATCCTGTTCCATTGATCTATATTTCTCTTTTTGTGCCAGTACCATACTGTCTTGATTACTGTAGCTTTATAGTATAGTCTGAAGTCTGGGAGCCTGATTCCTCCAGCTCCATTTTTCTTTCTCCAGATTGCTTTGGCTATTCAGGGTCTTTTGTGTTTCCATACAAATTGTGAAATTTTTTGTTCTAGTTCTGTGAAAAATGCCATCGGTAGTTTGATAGGGATTGCACCGCATCTGTAGATTGCTTTGGACAGTACAGTTATTTTCACAATGTTGATTTTTCCAATCCAAGAACATGGTATTCTCTCTCCATCTGTTTGTATCATCTTTAATTTCTTTCATCAGTGTCTTACAGTTTTCTGCATACAGGTCTTTTGACTCCTAAGGTAGGTTTATTACTAGGAATTTTATTCTTTTTGTTGCAATGGTAAATGGGAATTTTCCTTAATTTCACTTTCAGATTTTTCATCATTAGTGTATAGGAATGCAAGAGATTTCTGTGCATTAATTTTGTATTCTGCTACTTTTCCACATTCAGTGATTAGCTCTAGTAGTTTTCTCGTAACTTCTTTAGGTTTCTCTATGTATAGTATCATGTCAACTGCAAACGGTGACATCTTTACTTCTTCATTTCCAATTTGGATTCCTTTTATTTATTTTCCTTCTCTGCTTGCCATGGCTAAAACTCCCAAAACTATGTTGAATAATAGTGGTGAGAGCGGACAACCTTGTCTTGTTCCTGATCTTAGAGAAAATGGTTTCAGTTTTTCACCATTGAGAAAGGTGTTGTCTGTGGGTTTGTCATATATGGCCTTTATGATGTTGAGGTAAGTTCCCTCTACGCCTACTTTCTGGAGGGTTTTTATCATAAATGGGTGTTGAATTTTGTCAAAAGCTTTTTCTGCATCTAGTGAGATGATAATATGGTTTTTCTCCTTCAATTTGTTAATATGGTTTATCACACTGATTGATTTGTGTACATTGAAGAATCCTCGCTTTCCTGTGATAAACCCCACTTGATCATGGTGTATGACCCTTTTAATGTGTTGTTGGATTCTGTTTGCTAGTATTTTGTTGAGGATTTTTGCATCTATGTTCATCAGTGATATTGGCCTGTAATTTTCCTTCTTTGTGACATCTTTGTCTGGTTTTGGTATCACAGTGATGGTGGCCTCGTAGAATGAGTTTGGGAGTGTTCCTCCCTCTTCTATAGTTTGGAAGAGTTTGAAAAGGAAGGTGTTACGTCTTCTCTAAATGTTTGATAGAATTAGCCTGTGAAGCCATCTGGTCCTGGGCTTTTGTTTGTTGGAAGGTTTTTATCACAGTCTCAATTTCAGTGCTTGTGATTGGTCTGTTTATAATTTCTATTTCTTCTTGGTTTAGTCTCGGAAGGTTGTGCTTTTCTAAGAATTTGTCCATTTCTTCCAGGTTGTCCATTTTATTGGCATAGAGTTGCTTGTAGTAATCTCTCATGATCCTTTGTATTTCTGTAGTGTCAGTTGATACTTCTCCTTTTCCATTTCCAACTCTGTTGATTTGAGTCTTCTCTCTTTTTTTCTTGATGAGTCTGGCTAATGGTTTATCAATTTTGTTTATCTTCTCAAAGAACCTGCTTTTAGTTTTATTGATCTTTGCTATTGTTTCCTTCATTTCTTTTTCATTTATTTCTGATCTGATCTTTATGATTTCTTTCCTTCTGCTAACTTTGGGGTTTTTGTGTTCTTCTTTCGCTGATTGCTTTAGGTGTAAGGTTAGGTTGTTTATTTGAGATGTTTCTTGTTTCTTGAGGTAGGATTGTACTGCTATAAACCTCCCTCTTAGAAATGCTTTTGCTGCATCCCTAGGTTTTGGGTATTCGTGTTTTCATTGTCATTTGTTTCTCGGTACTTTTTGTTTTCCTCTTTGACTTCTTCCGTGATCTCTTGGTTATGTAGTAGTGTATTGTTTAGCCTCCATGTGTTTCTGTTTTTTACAGATTTTTTCCTGTAATTGATATCTACTCTCATAGCGTTGTGGTCAGAAAAGATACTTGATATGACTTCATTTTTCTTATATTTACCAAGGCTTGATTTGTGACCCAAGATATGATCTATCCTGGAGAATGTTCCATGAACACTTGAGAAGAAAGTGTATTCTGTTGGATTTGGATGGAATGTCCTATAAATATCAAGTCCATCTTGTTTAATGTATCACTTAAAGCTTGTGTTTCCTTATTTATTTTCATTTTGGATGATCTGTCCATTGGTGAAAGTGGGGTGTGAAAAGTCCCCTGCTATGATTGTGTTACTGTCAATTTCCCCTTTTATGGCTGTTAGCATTTGCCTTATATATTGTGGTGCTCCTATTTTGGGTGCATAAATATTTACAATTGTTATATCTTCTTCTTGGATTGATCCCTTGGTCATTATGTAGTGTCCTTCTTTGTCTGTTTTACTGGTCTTTATTTAAAGTCTATTTTGTCTTATATGAGAATTGCTACTCCAGCTTTTTTGTGATTTCCATTTGCATAGGATATCTTTTCCCATCCCCTGACTTTCAGTCTGTATGTGTCCCTTGGTCTGAAGTGGATCTCTTGTAGACAGCATATATATGGGTCTTGTTTTTGTATCCATTTAGCCACTCTACTTCTTTTGGTTGGAGCATTTAATCCATTTACATTTAGGTAGTTATTGATATGTATGTTCCTGTTAACATTTTCTTAAATCGTTTGGGTTTGTTATTGTAGGTCTTTTCCTTCTCTTGTGTTTCCTGCCTAGAGAAGTTCCTTCAGCATTTGGTTTGGTGGTTCTGAATTCTCTTAGCTTTTGCTTGTCTGTAAAGGTTTTAATTTCTCGGTCGAATCTGAGTGAGATCCTTGCTGGGTATAGTAATCTGGTGGTAGGTTTTTCCCTTTCATCACTTTAAATATGTCCAGCCACTCCCTTCTGGCTTGCACAGTTTCTGCTGAAAGATCAACTGTTAACCTTATGGGGATTCCCTTGTATGTTATTTGTTGTTTTTCCCTTGCTGCTTTTAATATTTTTTCTTTGTATTTAATTTTTGATAGTTTGATTAATATGTGTCTTGGCATGTTTCTCCTGGATTTAATCCTGTGTGGGACTCTTTGTGCTTCCTGGACTTGATTGACTATTGCCTTTCCCATATTAGGGAAGTTTTCGACTATAATCTCTTCAAATATTTTCTCAGTCCCTTTCTTTTTCTCTTCTTCTTCTGGGACCCCTATAATTCGAACGTTGGTTCATTTAATGTTGTCCCAGAAGTCTCTGAGACTGTCCTCAATTCTTTTCATTCTTTTTTCTTTATTCTGCTCTGCCGTAGTTACTTGAACTATTTTATCTTCCAGGTCATTTATCTGTTCTTCTGCCTCAGCTATTCTGCTATTGATTCCTTCTAGAGAATTTTTAATTTCATTTATTGTGCGGTTCATCATTTGCTCTTTAGTTCTTTAGGTCCTTGTTAAACGTTTCTTGTATTTTCTCCATTCTGTGTCCAACATTTTGGATCATCTTTAGTATCATTACTCTGAATTCTTTTTCAGGTAGACTGCCTATTTCCTCTTCATTTGTTAGGTCTGGTGGGTTTTTATCTTGCCCTTCGTCTGCTGTATGTTTCTCTGTCTTCTCATTTTGCTTAACTTACTGTGGTTGGGGTCTCCTTTTCACAGGCTGCACGTTCGTAGTTCCCATTGTTTTTGGTGTCTGCCTCAGTGGCTAAGGTTGGTTCAGTGGGTTGTTTAGGCTTCCTGGTGGAGGGGACTGGTGCCTGTGTTCTGGTGGATGAGGCTGGATCTTGTCTTTCTGGTTGGCAGAACCGCATCCGGTGATGTGTTTTGGGGTGTCTGTGAACTTATTATGATTTTAGGCAGTCTCTCTGCTGGTGGGTGGGGTTGTGTTCCTGTCTTGCTAGTTGTTTGGCATGTGGTGTCCAGCACTGTAGCTTGCTGGTTGATGAGTGGAGCTGGGTCTTAGCGTTGAGATGGAGATCTCTGGGAGAGCTTTCGCTGTTTGATATTACGTGGAGCCAGGAGGTCTCTGGCGGACCAATGTCCTGAACTCGGCTCTCCCACCTCAGAGGTACAGGTCTGACACTCGGCCAGAGCACCAAGATCCTGTCAGCCACATGGCTCAGAAGAAAAGGGAGGAAAAAAGAACGAAAGAAAGAAAAATAAAATAAAGTTATTAAAATAATAAATTAAAAAATTATTAGTAATAAAAAAATTAAAAAGTAATTTAAAAAAAGAAGGAAGTGAGCCACCAAACGAAAAAACAAATCCTCAACGATAACCAGTGCTAAAAACTATACTAAAAAAAGAAACAGGGCTTCCCTGGTGGTGCAGTGGTTGAGAGTCTGCCTGCCAATGCAGGGGACACGGGTTCGAGCCCTGGTCTGGGAAGATCCCACATGCCGCGGAGCGGCTAGCCCCGTGAGCCGCAACTGCTGAGCCTGTGCGTCTGGAGCCTGTGCTCCGCGGCGGGAGAGGCCGCGATAGTGAGAGGCCCGCGCACCGCGATGAGGAGTGGCCCCCACTTGCCGCAACTAGAGAAAGCCCTCGCACAGAAACGAAGACCCAACACAGCCATAAATAAATAAATAAAATTTAAAAAAAAAAAAAAAAAAAAAGAAACAAACAGAAATCAGACAGAACCCTAGGACAGATGGTAAAAGCAATTCTATACAAACAAAATCACACAAAGAAGCATACACATACACACTCACAAAAAGAGAAAAAGGAAAAATATGTATATATCTATATATATATAAAGAAATAAAAGAAGAGAGCAACCAAATCAATAAACAAATCTACCAATGATAATAAACTCTAAATACTAAACTAAAATAAATATGAAACCAAAAACAAATTAGATGCAGAAAGCAAACCCCAAGTCTGCAGTTGCTCCCAAAGTCCACTGCCTCAATTTTGGGATGATTCGTTGTCTATTCAGGTATTCCAGAGATGCAGGGTACATCAAGTTGACTGTGGAGATTTAATCTGCTGCTCCTGAGGCTGCTGGGAGAAATTTCCCTTTCTCTTCTTTGTTTGCACAACTCCCGGGGCTCAGCTTTGGATTTGGCCCTGCCTCTGTGTGTAGGTCACCTGAGCGTGTCTGTTCTTTGCTCAGACAGGACGGGGTTAAAGTAGCAGCTGATTCGGGGGCTCTGGCTCACTCAGGCCAGGGGGAGGGAGGGGTACGGAATGCAGGGCGAGCCTGCAGCAGCAGAGGCCGGAGTGACATTGCAGCAGCCTGAGGCACGCTGTGTGTTCTGCCGGGGAAGTCGTCCCTGGATCACGGGACCCTGGCAGTGGGGGGCTGCACAGGCTCCCGGGAGGGGAGGTGTGGATAGTTACCTGTGCTTGCACACAGGCTTCTTGGTGGCTGCAGCAGCAGCCTTAGCATCTCATGCCTGTCTCTTGAGTCCGTGCTGATAGCTGCGGCTAGCGCCCGTCTCTGGAGTTCGTTTAGGTGGTGCTCTGAATCCCCTCTCCTCGTGCTCCCCACAACAATGGTCTCTTGCCTCTTAGGCAGGTCCAGACTTTTTCCTGGACTCCCTCTTGGCTAGCTGTTGCCCACTAGCCCCCTTCAGGTGTGTTCACGCAGCCAACCCCAGTCCTCTCCCTGGGATCTGACCCCCAAAGCCCGAGCCTCAGCCCCCAGCCCCGACCTGTCCCGGTGGGTGAGCACACAAGCCTCTCAGGCTGGTGAGTGCTGGTCAGCACCGATCCTCTGTGCGGGAGTCTCTCCACTTTGCCCTCTGCCACCCCTGTTGCTGCGCTCTTCTCGGTGGCTCTGAAGCTTCGCCCCCGACCACCCCCCATCTCTGCCATTGCAGGGGCTTCCTAGTGTGTGGAAACTTTTCCTCTTTCACAGCTCCCTCCCAGAGGTGCAGGTCCCGTCCCTATTCTTTTGTCTGTGTTTTTTCTTCTTTCTTTTGCCCTATCCAGGTATGTGGGGAGTTTCTTGCCTTTTGGGAAGTCTGAAGTCTTCTGCCAGCGTTCAGTGGGTGTTCTGTAGGAGTTGTTCCACATGTAGATGTATTTCTGATGTATTCGTGGGGAGGAAGGTGATCTCCACGTCTTACTCCTCCGCCATCTTGAAGGTCTCCTATCCATTTATCCTTTTAGTAACTTTTAAATAATATTCCCATTTTAAAAATCAGGAAACTGAAGACCAGAACATTAAGTAACTTGATCAAGATTTACAGTTTACTAGATTTGAACCAGGTAAAGCCAAGATTCAAACCTAAATCTGAAAGAGTCTAAAAGCTTTTTCAACTAAGTAACTGTTTCTTTCTCACTATTCATTTGGAAATAAAACAGACCAGCTGTTGGGTAGAAGAGCAGGGAATTAGGGGGAAATAGACTCAAACATGTAAATACTTCAAAAATAATGACTTATTTTTCCAGATGAATATAGAGTGATTTATTCAGTACAGAGATTTGCTGATTGTGACAAATTGAGGATTATGAGTGTAAAGAAAAATAAGTAGAAATGCCTTCACAATTTGGATTTCTTGTGCAAATTGTAACAAGATGAGATTTAACAGTGTGAATTATTTGTTTTCAGTTTGAAAATTAACTTCCAACAGGAGCAGCTAGAAGAAGGAATGTAAAAAAGCAGATATGTAGAAAATAAGATAAGTGCTGGGTTTTGATTTAAACCAAAATTTAGAGTGACAGCAAATAAGATTTCTAAAAGGCTTATTGTAGTAAAAGTAGTTAAGTTATATCTTTTTAAAATACATGTGCTCTTTTAGATTCTCATTATTGAAATGCTGAATTAATATATTGCTAGGGATGTTATATGATTAGAAAGTGTAACCTAAGAGAATAAAATGAGAGGTTAATACATTTTAATTAACTCTTGATTGCCCACAGGAAGGAATGGTAAGTGTCATGAGAATTCATTAAAGCTGCAAAAATTTAAAGGAAAGGGAGATTGCCTCCATTTAGGGCAAATCATGAATGTTTTCAGAGCAGAAGGTGGCCTTTGTGGTTTACCTTGAAAGAATGGGCTACATAAGTAGATATGGAGAGTAGTAAAGAAAGCGAAGCGAGTAACATGAGCAAGGAATGGAGGTAGGACATATAGGGCATGTTCAAAGAAAAACAGACATTTTAATAAAGCTTATTTATAGATAGAGGAATAAGTTAAGGCTGAAATGGTAGATTGCCATCTCACTGTAGGTTTCTATTGCCTTTGTTGGTTTCATCTTTCAGTTCCAGTTCCTAGCTCGTTTCCTGTAAAGTGGTAGAGTAAAGGACTATAATAGCCTGGAAGGGGGCTAAGGTTTGTTGTTGTTTATCACCATAGTAATAGATACCATTTATTGAGCACTTACTTAGTTCCGGCACTCCATGTGCTAACCATTTTCCTGTATTTGGTCTCGTTTAATTCTCAGAGCAACTACCTGAGAAAACTGGTATTATGTTTATTGTACAGATAAGGAAAATCAAGAAATGGAGAGATGAAGCCAGTTCACAAGGTTAAAGAAGTAGTAACAGATTGACTCACATTCAGATGTTGTCTCTGGTTTTCCACCAGCCTCTTTGGTCATTCCTTCTGTCTCCTTTGCTGATTCTTCCTCTTTTCCCCAAATTCTTTATGTTGTGTTGCTCCAGGTGTCAGGCTGTGGACTTCTTTTCTTCTCTGTCTCTACTCCTTGGGGATCTCATCTGGTTTCGTGGTTTTACATACTCTCTATATGCTGATTTTTAACTCTAGCCACATTTTTCCCCTGAACTCTAGACTCATATATACAACTACCTATCCATATCTCCACTCAAATAGCTCACAGATATATCTAACACAACATGTCTAACACCAGACACCTAATCTTCCTCCCCAAACCTGCTTCTCTTGAACCTTTCCCTGTCTTAATTAATGGTAATTTCATCTTTAACACTGCTAAGACCTAAAACCTTAGAATCATCCTTGGTTCTTTTTTTCCTTTTACTCTGTCTCTAATGTATCAGGAAGTCTTCTTGACTTCCTGTCAGGTTCTACCTTTAAATAATGTACAATAAAAACCTTACAATGGCCTAATCCTTTCTAATAATATCTCATCATGATTCCCTTTACTCGCTCTGCTCCAGCCACACTGACCTTCTTACTGTTGCTCAAAAAACAGGCTCGTGAACCTTAGGCCATTTGCTCTTAGCTGTTCCCCATTCCTAGGATGATTTTTCTTCATATAATCACATGATGATCTCCATAACCTCTAACAAATCTTTGCCAAAATGTCACCTTCTCATCTAGCCCAGCACTCCCACCGTATTGTTCCCTACTCTTTCTTATTTTATTTTGGCTTATTACTTTCCAGCGTACTATATAAATTACTTTGTTTTTCTCTTATCTGTCTCCTCCTCCTCCTCCCACTAGATTTTGAGGTCCAGAGGAACTTAACTCTTTTTATTCACTGATGTAGCCCAAGAACTTTAAACCATACCTGGGTACATAGTATTACTTAATGAATGGGTGAATCAATTACTGTCCTCACAGAGCGCATAAAAGGAGCTCAGTGGATGAGAAACTTTGTAGGGGGAGGGACACGTTGTTTATTTTTTCTGATAAGTGGGTTTTTTAACGTGGTAAAATATACATGACATACAATTTACCATTTTAACCATTTTTAAGTATATAGTTAGTGGTATTAAGTACCTTCACATTGTTGTGCAACCATTACATTCATCTATCGCCAGAACTTTTTTCATCTTCTAAAACTGAAACTCTACCAGTTAAACAAGAACTCCCCACCATTTGCTTACTGTGTTTATGAATTTGACTACTCTAGGTACCTCATATAAGTGGAATCATATAGTATTTGTCTTTTTGTGTATTGGGCTTATTTCACTTGGCATAATTTCCTCAAGGTTCATCCATGTTGTAGCATGTACCAGAATTTCCTTTGTTTTTAAGACTGAATAATATTCTATTGTATGAATATACCATGTTTTGTTTGTCTGTTCATCCATCAATAGACACTTGGGTTGCTTCCACATTTTGACTATTGTGAATAATGCTCCTATTCATATGAGTGTACAAATACCTATTCAAGTCCCTGGTTTTAGTTCTTTTGGGTATATACCAAGAATTGCTAGATCATATGGTAATTCTATTTTTAATTTTTTGAGAAGCCACTGTACTGTTTTCCATGCCTTACTATTTTACATTCCCATCAGTAGTGCACAAGGGTTCCAAGTTCTTTACATTCTTGCCAACACTAACTACTTTCTGGTTTTTTGATAATAGCTGTTTTAATGGGTGTGAAGCGGCAGCTCATTAATTTGATTTGCATTTCCCTAATGATTAGTGATTTTAATCTTTTTGTGTGCATATTGGCCATTTGTATATCTTTGAAGAAATGTCTGTTCAGGTACTTGGCACATTTTTAAAAATCAGTTGTTTGCTTTTTTGTTGTTGCATTGTAGGAGTTCTTTATATACTCTGGGTATTAACCCCTTAGGAGACATATGATTTGCAAATATTTTCTCCCATATCATAGGTTGACTTTTCATTCTGTTGATACTGTCTGCTGATGCACGAAACTTTTTAATTTTGATGTAGTCAAGTTTATCTACTTTTTCTTTTGTTGCCTATGCTTTTAGTGTCCTATCCAAGAACGTATTGCTAAATCCAATGCTGTGAAACTTTCACTTAAGTTTTCTTCTAAGAGTTTTTAGTTTTAGGTCTTACATTTAGGTCTCTGACCCATTTTGAGTTAGTTTTACTTCATTCTTTTTCATGTGGATATCTAGTGTTCCCAACACCACTTGTCCTTTCCCCACTGAGTGGTCTTGACATATTTGTAGAAAATCATTTGACTATACATACAGGGGTTTATTTCTGGGCTCTCTGCTCTGTTCCATTGACCTAAATGTCTTAAGGCTAGTACTGTTTTGATTATGATAGCTTTGTAATAAGTTTTGAAATCAGAAAGTTTGCGACCTGTAACTTTGTTATTCTTATTCAAGAATGTTTTTGCTATTCAGGGTCCCCTGAGATTCTATATGAATTTGAGGATGAATTTTCTGTTTCTGCAAACAGAAGTCATAGGGATTTTCACAGTGATTACATTGAATTCTATGGATTGCTTTGGATGGTATTAATGTCTTAACAATATGAAGTCTTCCAATCCATGAATGTGGGCCATTTTTCCATTTATCTGTATCTACATTCTTTCAGAATGTTTTATAGTTGTCAGTATACAAGTTCCTCCTTGGCTAATTCCTAAGTATTTTATTCTTTTTGATGCTATTGTAAATGACATTGTTTTCTTATTTTCCTTTACAGATTGTTCAGATTATCAGTGTATGGAAATGCTATTGATTTTTTGTGCATTGATTTTGTATCCTGCTACCTTGCTCAAGTCATTTATTCTAAACAGGTTTTTTGTTTGTTTGTTTGTAGAATCTTTAGGGTTTTCTGCATGTAAGATCATGTCGTCTGCAAACAGAGATAATTTTACTTCTTCCTTTCCAGTTTGGATGCCCTTTTTTTCCCCCTTGCCTAATTGCTCTGGCTAGGATTTCTATGTTGAAAAGAAGTGGTGAAGGTGAGCATCCTTGTCTTGTTAAAAATTTTAGAGAAAAAGCTTTCAGTCTCTCACCATTGGTATGATGTTCAGTGTTGGCTTTTCGTATATGGTCTTTATTATGTTGAAGTAGTTTTCTTCTTTTCCTAGTTTGCTCAATGTTTTATCGTGAAAGGATTTTGAATTTTGTCAAATGCTTTTTCTGCATCAATTGAGATGATCACGTGGGTTTTTTTCCCCTTCATTCTGTTAATGTGGTGTATTACATTAGTTGATTTTCCTATGTTGAGCCTGTATCTTCCTCACTGGTGATCTGCTGACATCGTGATTTGAATGAGGATCTTAGAACTAAAACTCTTTAGAATTGAATGGGCTTCGTGTTAGTGGTGTCTGGGGCTGAGTTATACAGACTTTCCACAGACTCAGAAATATCAGAGGTCTGAACGTTCTTTCTCTTTCTTTTTTTTTTTCAAAGCTATTATACAAGGTCATCCAAACTTCGTTTTTCTCATTTAATCTTTAAAATGGTTATATGAGACAGGTGCTATTCTTTCTCACTTTAATAATGAGGAAAATGAGACTCTGACCAAGCAGTTTGCCCACGATCACAATAACTGTAGCAATGCTCAGTTTCTAATCCATGTCTTATTTCAGAGCTCATGCTGTTAATCACTTTGTTACCATGACTCTGCCTTATATCTTCTCATCCAGTTCTGACAATACAAAAATTGGCGTAGGGTGATGCCACAGATTTTTTTCTCTCTCACACTTACATTACTGCCTTTGTTAGAGCAGAAGGAACCTTAGACATGCTATGGACCAGAGTTTTCACATTATTTTCCATGAAACCAGCTTCCAGAGAGGTCTTCAGGGAATTGGTAGAATCTAGTTTCATTATTTTTTAAGTGTCTTTGAATTTTTAAAAACTGCAAGTTAATTAGGTATATGCATTCATATCTGTTACAAACCAGATTTTAACATATTGGAATGCACTGGTGCTTTAAAGAACTATCAAGTTAAGTGGTTTTTGTGCAAACCTCTGAATAAACATTTATTTAAACCACCCTGAGATTACGAGACTGTTGTTCAAAACTGTATATTATAGCTACTTTCTTGGATGAATTATGTTTTTCAAATAGAGCAACCAAAACCAAGTACAGAAATAAGTTTGATCCCTGACTTTAAACATTTGTGTTAATCAAAATTGTTTCATTGTTGCTGTGATAAATAAATGTTATAAATTTGAACTTAAAAATGAATTTAGAGGGCTTCCCTGGTGGCGCAGTTGTTACGAATCCACCTGCCAATGCAGGGGACACAGGTTCAAGCCCTGGTCCGGGAAGATCCCACATGCTGCAGAGCATCTAAGCCCGTGCACCACAACTACTGAGCCTGCACTCTAGAGCCCACGAGCCACAACTACTGAAGCACAAGTGCCTAGAGCCCGTGCTCCACAACAAGAGAAGACACCGCATTGAAAAGCCCACGCACCACAAGGAAGAGCAGCCCCTGCTCGCTGGAACTAGGCAAAACCCACGTGCAGCAACGAAGACCCAATGCAGCCAAAAATAAGTAAATAAAATAAATAAATTTAAAAAATGAATTTAGAGTTACCTCTCAAAATCCATCTTACTTGTTTTATATGTTGGAATTCCATTTAAGGTTTGAGAACTATTATCTAGTCTGATTTCTTGATATACGGAAGGGAAGCTGAGCCCCAGGACCACATATCAATTTACTTCTGAATCCGTGTCGATTGATTTTTCCACTATATTATTCCTGTCTCTTTACTTATTTACTATGTAAATGAAAAAATTAAGGTATCTTTGGAACCCAGAATTTGATGAAGGGTACTGAGAGTATGGGGGAAACAAACGAAAAATGTTAGGTAAATAGATGAAAGAATTTTAGTAGGAAACTTATAAAATGTCTATAAAAGGACTCTTTGGGTTTGAGGGAGAAAAATTCAGACTTCAACCTTATTGGGCTCTTATTCCAACAACAACAAAAAATAATTAGGAAAAAATAAGGTTTTTTGAAGCAAACACAGGCAGTGACTTTGGAGATTATCAAGCTTTTTGTTCTCAGGACCCCTTTTAAAAATAAATGAAGACCCTCAAAGAGCTTTTGCTTATATGGGTCTTATTTATTAGTCTTTACTATATTAAAAGTTAAAACTGAGAAATTAAAATATTTTAATTCATTTAAAAGCAAAAACAATAAACCCATTACATATTAACATAAATAACATATTTTTCAAGAAAAATAACTCCAAACCAAAAAAACTGTGAGAAGAGTAGCATTGTTTATACATTTTTGCAAAGCTCTTTGAATGCCTGGCTTGACAGAAAACAGCTGAATCCGCATATCTACTTATGCATTCAGTGTGCTGCACTATGTGTTTTGCTTGAAGCATGTGAAATGAAGAAGATCTACTCACACAGATAGGTAGCTGGAAAAGGGACGAGTATTTTAATAACCTTTTCAGATAATTGTGGATATTCTTCTTTGATACTTTACCAAAATTCAACAAATGTTAAGTTCAAAGTTAGTTACAATATGGAATATGAAACTGTTATCAGTGAACTTTTCATACTGTTAAACTCCATTAGTCTTTCTTCCACATTGAATGAACTTTTTATCCATATATGATTTTGTAACATGCATTGATCATTTGGAATTGGTTCACTGAGTTATGCATGTCTTCCAAATGTTGACACATTTCATTATAAATAGTTTTTTTAAATCATCTTTATTGATATCACCATCCATCTCATGAGCGTCTTTTAAGTATTGGTATAATGTTAAGCTTACAAGGCAGATAAAACTTTCCAAGGTTCCAGTTTTTACTTGAAAGCTTGAATTTTCATCATCCGCAACAAATACTTTCAGTTGTTTTCCTTAAAGTGATAGATTCACTTTATTTAGGAAGAAGTGTTGCCCAATACCTAAATGTGAATAACCATTGTTATCTGTCACTTCTTGCAAGTAAAAATGGTGTTCCATGAAAAAAGCAGCTGGTTCACCTTGTTTCTCAGACCATCATGTAAGTGCTTTTCCTCCTGATAACTGATTATACTTTGGTACTCAGCAGAAGTGCTTTGTGTGTATTTCTAATTTTGTCTTCCATAGTTTTTTAAATAACCTAATGGTCACAATTTATTTTAAATTAATAGTTTTTATTGATTCATCAAGGACAGACGTTCATAAGTGCAACTGGCCTTTTTTTCCCCCTGTGAGTTTGTGAGGGTGAACAGTACAGTTGCTACCAACCAGTACAGTTAGGTGCTGCTGCCTTGATTCCCACTAAAGCACCCACCACTTTTTTTTTTAACCCACCACTGGTTTTGCAACATTGTTGCACATAATACAGTGAGAAAGATAAATAACATCTTCATATTCTGAAAGTAGTTTTGATCTTACAGACCTCCCTTAAGGGGTCTTGGGGGACTTTTGGAGTGTGTGGACCACACTTTGAGAACTGCTGATCTAATATGTTCTAAAACATTTTCCTGTTGCCCTATATTGCACTGGCCTCTGTTCCCTCAGGCCAGTTTGCTCCCAGGAGGTATCTGGGACAGATGTCTCCTTTTATTCAGAACAAGAGCAAGAGAAATAATCTCAATGTTCTGGAGAAAAAACTGAAGAGCAAGGCTATCTTTTTAGTCCCGTATTTAGGCTGGTGCTTCTGCTCTTCTCTTAATACACACTTCCTGTGGTGGTGGTGTCCGGTTCTGTGCCTTCAACTACATCCTGTTTCCTGATGACTCCTAGATTTTGTCCTCTATGCCTGAACTCTCTCCTGAACTTCCAGTACTTTGAAGTTGCCTGCTGGATATTTCTCCTTAGGTATCAAGCTCAACAATGCTTAAAGTTAATAGTCATCTTTTTCAATTAGTTTCTCCTTCAAAGTATAGTATAAACAATAACAAAGAGCCAAGCTTTACCTCCTTCTACATTCTACTTTATGTACTAATGACACTATTATTGGCCCTCAGCCAATCATCCTAGACTTTTTCTCTATCATTCCTCATCTCCGATAAATTGCCAAGTCTTGTTCTTTTACCCTCATTTGGACCCTGATTGTCTGTTCCTCATTATACTCAGCTTTGTTTGGGTCCTCATCATGTTTTACCTGGACTATGATATCAAGTCGCCTCCAGTCTCTTTACCTGCTGATCTTGCATGACTGCCAGAATTGTCTTTGTTAACATTTGATCATATTATTAACCACAAATCTCATCACTAGCCCTGTGCTCCAAATATATGTGTGTGGATATATATATAATTTTTTATTATTTATATGCTATTTATATTGTAAACATTTATATATAATATATTATTATATATTTTAAAATATATTGTCTGTTATATTTATATTATTTACATTATATGTGTGTATATATATATATATATATATACATATATATTTGATGGTATTTTACTTAATGTGTCACAGATATATGTTGAAAGTAAAGTTGTCCACCTTATGAAATGTAAAACAATACTAAACATCTGGATATCCCATCTCTGCTAATAGCGCTACCGTCTACTCAGTTGCCCAAGCAGAGACCTGCGAGTCATCCCAGGTCGCATCCCTACTCTCCCATCCCAGAACTTTCTACACATAGCAAAGGCTTACAGATTGCTGAAAAAATGAATAAATGATTTGTCTCAAATCTGCTATATTGTCATAAGATTTTGAATTCAATGGGAACATAAACAGTCTAGAGAGGAGTTGTCATCAATAGGACATGGGTGCTTGAGTCCAGCTGCCTGAACTTACTCAGATAACATTGCTAGTTCCTTAGGTTTTCTAAGTCTCAGTTTGCTAAACTATAAAGTGAGGTTAATAATTACACCTCAGGCTTTGCTGGGTAGATTAAATGAGATAATGTATGTTAAAGTATTTATTGTGATTCCTGTCGTAGTAAATGGTAGTTGTTGTTATTGCTGCTACTGCTTTTTAGTTTAATAGTTTCCATATGCAGACTAGTTACTTGTAATATACTCTTCATTAGTTCCAAATGAAACAGAGACAAGGGAGAGGGAGAGAGTGAGTGTGTATGTGTGTGTGTGTGTGTTTGTGTGTTTGTGTTGCCAGCTCTTTTCCTGGAAAGGATTCTTTTAGTCTACAATTGTTTTCTCTTCTCTTTAGTTTTTGAAGTTCTTTTTGTTGACAAATGAAAGCTGGACCTTTTTTTTTTTTTAGTTTTCATGGTTAAGTTGGTAAATATGTGTTTTCCCCAAACTTATATATAGGCTCTTAAAATATTTATTTAGTTTACTTGTTCATAAGCTCTCAACATCTGAAAACCATGGAGACTCAGAGAGGTGGCATTACATACCCAAGGTCACAAGCACAGGACATTTACCTTCCTTACTCACACCTCTATACCCCTGTCCTTTTTCACTGGGAAATTTAATCAGCAAAAAGATTAATCCCACAGAACAGGAGAACTGTAAGCTTTCAAAACATAAGGGTAAATTTTTGTTATTAAAAATTAATCACTCTACACCTACCTCTAAAATATTTTAGTTATGATAGTAATAGAAGGACGTTAAAGGTTTTTGTTTTTTTGTTTTTTTGTTTTTGCGGTACACGGGCCTCTCACTGTTGTGGCCTCTCCTGTTGTGGAGCACAGGCTCCGGATGCGCAGGCTCAGTGGCCATTTCTCACAGGCCCAGCCGCTCCGCGGCATGTGGGATCTTCCCAGACCAGGGCACGAACCTGTGTCCCCTGCGTTGGCAGGTGGATTCTCAACCACTGTGCCACCAGGGAAGCCCCCAGGACATTAAATGTTTTTAATATTTTGTCTCAATTATTTTATCATTTCCTCCTGGTGGTAGACACCTTGCAGACTAATAAAGAAAACTAAAGAAAGCAAATTCAGGTCACTCAGTTTCTACATATATTTTATTTTGACTTGTAAATGTTCTTTTTACGCTTCATTATAAATGAGATTAGTTGTGGTACCAGAAAATTTTTGCATGGAATATTTTACTAACTCCTAACTGAGAAAATGCAGAATCTTTCCAATTCATTTTTTAAAAATAATCTTCTGTTATTTGCTACCAGCTACCTGTACAAATGAAAATTGCATTGATGGTGACTATCAAGAATTTGAAGAATTCTTTTTTTTAATTTTAAAAAATTTTTTGGCTGCACTGTGTGGCATGCTGCACTTAGTTCCCTGACCAGGGATCGAACCCACACCCCCTGCAGTGGAAGCGAGGAGTCTAAACCTCTGGACCACCAGGGAAGTCCCTCCAATTCTTAATAAAACCTTTATAACATTCTGAGGATATAGAAGGGAACTCATGGTGTCACCAGAGCATCTTTGACACCAGCATTAGTAAAATGCCAAGTAGGTCTTCATTTTTACAGGCAATGACTCAGACTAAGCATGCAGATGTTCATATATTTTACAATTCTTAGCCTCTGCTTTCTTTCATGTTTCTTATCTAATTTTCTCCATTTCCACAAACCACAGGTCATGAATGTTTCTTCAAGGCCACTTAATTTTTGAATGGAAAAATGTGTGTGCATGAGCAGGTGTATATATGGGTGTAGTGAGTGTATATCTCTGTCTCCTTCCCCCTCCTTTCTGTCCACAAGTAAAAGTGTGAAAGCTTTTTTGTAAAGTCTTTTTTGCCCCTTCCACATAAATCTAGGTGTTATTTCTCCTTTACTCTCTTTGAACTTTAACACTTACTGTGGTAGCAGTTGTGTACATGTATATCACTCAGTTAAATCATGAGTTCCTTGAAGGTAGATGTTGTGTCTTGTTTCCCCATAAATCCCTAGTACCTAGGCTTGAACATAAAAGATGCTTACTAAATATGAATGGATTAGTGGGTCAGTGAGTGAGTGAACTAATTGAAGACCAGCTTGAGAAAGTAGATCCTTTACTAATGACTGATTCACAAGTATCTCTTGAAGGTTTTTTGTGATCTTGAGCTTAATTATTTTATGGATTGTGAATGGGTCATGGAGAAAATAAAGCTTTCTTCTTCCTCCCAGGATTCTCTGGTAGACAGCTGTTCTTTGGGATTATTTGTGAGCCTTAAGGTTTCCCTTATTCCTTGTTGGTCAGCTGGTTGTATTAAGAAATGTTATGGTATCTGTTTGGAATATCCTTAGTAACTAGATTGTTTCTGTCCTTTTTATCCTTTAATATTTTCAACAAATATGAGTGTTCTTGACCTTGAGGATACAGTAGTGAACAAAGCAAAGTTCCTATCTTTTTTAGAGCTTATGTAAACAAATATATAACATGTCAGGTATGATGATTGCTATGAATTAAATGAGGGTAAAGGGGTAAAAAGTGATATGCCTAAAATGTAGCTTTATCATTCACACCTCACAAAAAATCATGTCAGCATAGTATGATCCCAAATATGTAAGGAAAAAAATACCTGGGAAAAAAGCTGGTAAAGAAATATGATAAAATATTGGTACGGGTTCTATCTTTCCTTCTCTCTGTTTCTTTCTTTCCTTTCTTTTAAATTGAAGTGTCATTGACAAGCATTATGTTAATTTCAGGTGTACAACATAATGATTCAACATTTGTGTGCATTGCAAAATGGTCACTTCAATAAGTCTGTTTACCATCTATCACCATACAGAGTTACAAATTTTTTTCCTTGTGATGAGAACTTTTAAGATTTACTTTCTTAGCAACTTCCAACTTTGCAATACAATAGTACTAACTTTAGACCCCATGTTGTAAATTACACACCCATGACTTATTTATTTAATGACTGGCAGTTTGTACCTCTTGACCCTTTCATCCACGTTGCCCATTCCTCAACCCCTCTCCTCAGGATTATTTCTGCTAATCAGATTATAGATGATATTTTAAATTATGCTTTTATGTATTTCTCCAAAGTGATCATTACCTTTATTCTGGGGAGAAGAGGGTGCTAATCAGAATACCTTTGCATTCAAAGTCTGATTCTGCTGACCCATGGCTCCTGTGTGCCTCAAGAAAAAGAAAGCCACCTACTGAGTTCCTCTCCCAGTATTTCTGGGACTCCTCAGCAGGCGTCTCACACATAATGTGAACAAGTTCATCCTCAGTGAGTCCTTCCAGTTTCTGGACAGGTCTCTGCTTCATATCAACCATGATCAATATCTGAGAAAGTACTTTCCAAAGTCTTATTTTCCCAATTTAGGCAAAAGTGCTTTGTCATTCATCTAGAATACATTCCCCAGTGTTTGGACCAATGATGTCATTTCTTATGAAGAAGGACGTATAGAAAAACTCTAAGGAGACCTTCAAGATGGCGAAGGAGTAAGACATGGAGATCACCCTCCTCCCCACAAATACATCAGAAATACATCTACAGGTGGAACAACTCCTACAGATCACCTACTGAACGCTGGCAGAAGCCCACAGACTTCTCAAAAGCTGTGGGGCTGACAGGGTCTTTGTGCTCCGGCCGGGTGTCAGACCTGTGCCTCTAGGTGGGAGAGCCAAGTTCAGGACATTGGTCCACCAGAGACCTCCCAGCTCCAAGTATTATCAAACAACAAAAGCTCTCCCAGAGATCTCCATCTCAACACTAAGACCCAGCTCCACTCAACGACCAGCAAGCTACAGTGCTGGACACCCTATGCCAAACAACTAGCAAGACAGGAACGCAACCACACCCATTAGCCTAAAATCACAGTAAGGTCACAGACACCCAAAAACACACACTGGACGTGGTCCTGCCCTCCAGAAGGACAAGATCCAGCCTTATCCAACAGAACACAGGCACCAGTCCCCTCCACCAGGAAGCCTACACAACCCACTGAACCAACCTTAGCCACTGAGGGCAGACACCAAAAACAATGGGAACTACGAACCTGCAGCCTGTGAAGAGGAGACCACAAACACAGTAAGTTAAGCAAAATGAGAAGACAGAGAAAACACACAGCAGATGAAGGAGCAAGGTAAAAACCCACCAGACCAAACAAATGAAGAGCAAATAGGCAGTCAACCTGAAAAAGAATTCAGAGTAATGATAGTAAAGATGATCCAAAATCGTGGAAATAGAATGGAGAAAATACAAGAAACGTTTAACAAGGACCTAGAAGAACTAAAGAGCAAACAAACAATGATGAACCACACAATAAATGAAATTAAAAATTCTCTTGAAGGAATCAATAGCAGAATAACTGAGGCAGAAGAACGGATAAGTGACCTGGAAGATAAAATAGTGGAAGTAACTACCGCAGAGCAGAATAAAGAAAAAAGAATGAAAAGAATTGAGGACAGTCTCAGAGACCTCTGGGACAACATTAAACGCACCAACATTTGAATTATAGGGGTCCCAGAAGAAGAAGAGAAAAAGAAAGGGACTGAAAAAATATTGGAAGGCATTATAGTTGAAAACTACCCTAATATGGGAAAGGCAGTAGTCAGTCAAGTCCAGGAAATGCAGAGTCCCACACAGGATAAATCCAAGGAGAAACATGCCAAGACACATATTAATCAAACTATCAAAAATTAAATACAAAGAAAAAATATTAAAAGCAGCAAGGGAAAAGCAACAAATAACATACAAGGGAATCCCCATAAGGTTAACAGTTGATCTTTCAGCAGAAACTGTGCAAGCCAGAAGGGAGTGGCTGGACATATTTAAAGTGATGAAAGGGAAAAACCTACCACCAGATTACTATACCCAGCAAGGATCTCACTCAGATTCGACCGAGAAATTAAAACCTTTACAGACAAGCAAAAGCTAAGAGAATTCAGAACCACCAAACCAAATGCTGAAGGAACTTCTCTAGGCAGGAAACACAAGAGAAGGAAAAGACCTACAATAACAAACCCAATGGTAATAGGAACATATATATTGATAACTACCTTAAATGTAAATGGATTAAATGCTCCAACCAAAAGACATAGACTGGCTGAATGGATACAAAAACGAGACCCATATATATATGCTGTCTACAAGAGACCCACTTCAGACCTAGGGACACATACAGACTGAAAGTGAGGGAATGGGAAAAGATATTCCATGCAAATGGAAATCAGAAGAAAGCTGGAGTAGCAATTCTCATATCAGACAAAATAGACTTTAAAAGAAAGACTAGTACAAGAGACAAAGAAGGACACTACATAATGATCAAGGGATCAATCCAAGAAGAAGATATAACAATTGTAAATACTTATGCACCCCACATAGGAGCACCACAATACATAAGGCAAATGCTAACAGCCATAAAAGGGGAAATCGACAGTAACACACTCATAGTAGGGGACTTTAACACCCCACTTTCACCAATGGACAGATCATCCAAAATGAAATTAAATAAGGAAACACAAGCTTTAAATGACACATTAGACAAGATGGACTTAATTGATATTTATAGGACATTCCATCCAAAAACAACAGAATACACTTCCTTCTCAAGTGCTCATGGAACATTCTCCAGGATAGACCATATTGTGGGTCACAAATCAAGCCTAGTAAATTTAAGAAAATTGAAATTGTATCAAGTATATTTTCCAACAACAACGCTGTGAGACTAGTTATCAATTACAGGAAAAAATCTGTAAAAAATACAAGCACATGGAGGCTAAACAATATGCTACTAAATAACCAAGAGATCACTGAAGAAATCAAAGAGGAAATCAAAAAATACCTAGAAACAAATGACAATGAAAAGATGATGACCCAAAATCTATGGGATGTAGCAATAGCAGTTCTAAGAGGGAAGTTTATAGCAGTACAGTCGTACCTCAAGAAAAAAAGAAGCATCACAATTAAACAACCTAACCTTACACCTAAAGCAATTAGAGAAAGAACACAAAAATCCCAAAGTTAGCAGAAGGAAAGAAATCATAAAGATCAGAGCAGAAATAAATGAAAAAGAAATGAAGGGAACGATAGCAAAGATCAATAAAACTAAAAGTTGGTTCTTTGAGAAGATAAATAAAATTGATAAACCATTAGCCAGATTCATCAAGAAAAAGGAGAAGACTCAAATCAATAGAATTACAAATGAAAAGGAGAAGTAAAAACTGACATTGAAGAAATACGAAGGATCATGAGAGATTACTACAAGCAACTCTATGCCAATAAAATGGACAACCTGGAAGAAATGGACAAATTCTTAGAAATGCACAACCTTCCAAGACTGAACCAGGAAGAAATAGAAAATATAAACAGACCAATCACAAGCACTGAAATTGAGCCTGTGATTAAAAATCCTCCCACAAACAAAAGCCCAGGACCAGATGCCTTCACAGGCGAATTCACTCACACATTTAGAGAAGAGCTAACACCTATCCTTCTCAAATTCCTCCAAGATATAGCAGATAGGAACACTCCTAAATGCATTCTACAGGGCCACCATCACCATGATACCAAAACCAGACAAAGATGTCTCAAAGAAAGAAAGCTACAGGCCAATATCACTGATGAACATAGATGCAAAAATCCTCAACAAAATACTAGCAAACAGAATCCAACAACACATTAAAAGGGTCATACACCATGATCAAGTGGGGTTTATCACAGGAAAGCGAGGATTCTTCAATGTACACAAATCAATCAGTGTGATAAACCATATTAACAAATTGAAGGAGAAAAACCATATTATCATCTCACTAGATGCAGAAAAAGCTTTTGACAAAATTCAACACCCATTTATGATAAAAACCCTCCAGAAAGTAGGCATAGAGGGAACTTACCTCAACATCATAAAGGCCATATATGACAAACCCACAGACAACATCATTCTCAATGGTGAAAAACTGAAACCGTTTCCTCTAAGATCAGGAACAAGACAAGATTGTCCACTCTCACCACTATTATTCAACATAGTTTTGGGAGTTTTAGCCACGGCAATCAGAGAAGAAAAAGAAATAAAAGGAATCCCAATCGGAAATGAAGAAGTAAAGATGTCACTGTTTGCAGATGACATGATACTATACATAGAGAATCCTAAAGATGCTACCAGAAAACTACTAGAGCTAATCACTGAATGTGGTAAAGTAGCAGAATACAAAATTAATGCACAGAAATCTCTTGCATTCCTATACACTAATGATGAAAAATTTGAAAGTGAAATTAAGGAAACACTCCCATTTACCATTGCAACAAAAAGAATAAAATTCCTAGTAATAAACCTACCTTAGGAGTCAAAAGACCTGTATGCAGAAGACTATAAGACACTGATGAAAGAAATTAAAGATGATACAAACAGATGGAGAGAGAATACCATGTTCTTGGATTGGAAAAATCAACATTGTGAAAATTACTGTCCAGAGCAATCTACAGATGCGGTGCAATCCCTATCAAACTACCGATGGCATTTTTCACAGAACTAGAACAAAAAATTTCACAATTTGTATGGAAACACAAAAGACCCTGAATAGCCAAAGCAATCTGGAGAAAGAAAAATGGAGCTGGAGGAATCAGGCTCCCAGACTTCAGACTATACTACAAAGCTACAGTAACCTAGACAGTAGGTACTGGCACAAAAAGAGAAATATAGATCAATGGAACAGGATAGAAAGCATAGAGATAAACCCATGCACATATGGTCACCTTATTTTTGATAAAGGAGGCAAGAATATACAATGGAGAAAAGACAGCCTCTTTGATAAGTGGTGCTGGGAAAACTGGACAGCTACATGTAAAAGAATGAAATTAGAACACTCCCTAACACCATACACAAAAATAAACTCAAAATGGATTGAAGACCTAAATGTAAGGCCAGACACTATAAAACTCTTAGAGGAAAACAGAACACTCTATGACATAAATTACAGCAAGATCCTTTTTAACCCACCTCCTAGAGAAAAGGAAATTAAAAAATATAAATAAATGGGACCTAATGAAGCTTAAAAGCTTTTGCACAGCAAAGGAAACCATAAACAAGATGAAAAAATAACCCTCAGAATGGGAGAAAATGTTTGCAAATGAATCAACAGACAAAGGATTAATCTTCAAAATACACAAGCAGCTCATGTAGCTCAATATCAAAAAAACAAACAATCCAATCCAAAAATGGGCAGAAGACCTAAATAGACATTTCTCCAAAGAAGATATACAGATTGCCAGCAAACACACGAAAGGATGCTCAGCATCAGTAATCGTTAGAGAAATGCAAATCAAAATTGTAGTGAGGTATCACCTTATACCAGTCAGAATGGCCATCATCAAAAAGTCTACAAACAATAAATGCTGGAGAGGGTGTGGAGAAAAGGACACCACCTTGCACTGTTGGTGGGAATGTAAATTGATACAGCCACTATGGAGAACAGTATGGAGGTTCCTTATAAAACTACAAATAGAACTACCATACGACCCAGCAGTCCCGCTACTGGGCATATACCCTGAGAAAACCATAATTCAAAAAGAGTCAGGTACCACAATATTCATTGCAGCTCTATTTACAATAACCAGGACATGGAAGCAACCTAAGTGTCCATCGACAGATGAATGGATAAAGAAGGTGTGGCACGTATATACAATGGAAAATTACTCAGCCATAAAAAGAAACGAAATTGAGTTATTTGTAGTGAGGTGGATGGACCTAGAGTCTGTCATACAGAGTGAAGTAAGTCAGAAAGAGAAAAACAAATACCATATGCTAACACATATATATGGATTCTAAAAAAAAAAAAAAAGGTTCTGAAGGACCTAAGGGCAGGACAGGAATACAGATGCAGACATAAAGACTGGACTTGAGGACACGGGGAGGGGGAAGGGTAAGCTGGGACGAAGCAAGAGAGTGGCATTGACATATATACACTACCAGATGTAAAATAGATTGCTAGTGGGAAGCAGCCACATAGCACAGGGAGATCAGCTTTGTGACCACCTAGAGGTGTGGGATAGGGAGGGTGGTAGACACAAGAGGGTGGAGATATGGGGATATATGTATATGTATAGCTGATTCACTTTGTTATAAAGCAGAAACTAACACACCATTGTAAAGCAATTATACTCCAATAAAGATGTTAAAAAAAATACTCTAGTAACCTACATGTAGCGTATTCACATACAAGTGTCATGTTTTTTAATTGGTGTCTTTCACAATGTACACTTCATAATATTTCAGTGAAACCTGACCTAACTCAGCAGTGTTGTCACATGTATTATGACTGCTTGTAAAAGCTGTGGTACCATGGCAGCGCAAAAGCATGAAGCAGATTTTTCAGTCCATCAAGTGAAATGAGCCCAATTCCTTTTCCATCATTACCCTTATACCCATCAGGAGAGCGTCTGCATCCTGCTCAGGCTGTGCCTCAGCTGCCACTGCATCAGGAATTACAGGAAAAGGAGGAGAAAGAAGGGAAAGCCTGAAACAGCACCCGTGACTAGGCAGGGCCTGAGGCTGTGGGACGCAGCAGATACGTAGTAATACAAAACCATCTTTTATGGCTAAAGCTGTAGGATTTCCTGTAACTCTGGACTCTCAACATCCTCTTCACGTTCGGAGTTATTGGTGTGTCCCTAAAGGACTGATTTTCTCTGTGCTTCTACCCACCTCATGACTGTCTTGGTGACAAGACAAAGATAATGTATATCTTCCTTGCCCCTCTTCTGTTTATGTCCATGGTGTACTCACTGTTAGAGGTAAGGGCACGCTTTACACATTTAAATGAGTGGGTGAGCACACTTTGTCCTAAAACTGATTTGATGTAAAGATGAGTTAAGGAAGAACAGGGAGCATTTTTCTGTGCCTCTTTGCTCTGTCTTACCCTCTCTTTTGAGATTCACTTTCTTCTTCCTTTGTTTCTTTCTGCTTTCCTATATCAAGCAGCAATTCCTATAAATATTCTTTGACCTTGTTGGTAGCCTTTATGCCTGAACAGACAAAACCTATCTCAAAGTAAGTCAGTTTGTTCCAGCTGAAAATGTTAGTCTATTTGTTAAGTGCACTATGATGGAACAGATAACTTCTCATGCCTGTGGAGCAGGGATTAAATACTGCTTTTGCAATTACTGTTCCTTCTGCCTGGAATAGATTTCTCTCCCCCACCTCCATCTATTCAGCAGACTCCATCCCTTATTTAAAAGACCTAGGTCAAATGTAATGGCTTATTTTATGCTTTTCCCGATTCTCCCAGACAGTTAATGGCTTCTACTACAGGTTTTTTATACCTCTCTAATAGCTCATTTAAGATTATTTTATTATTGTTTGTGTATATGTCTGTCACTATACTATGAGCTTTTCAGACATAGGAACTCTACTTATTTTCTTCAGTTTTATATATGGCCAATGAATCTTTTTTGACCATTCATTCTTTACTGGATAAGTGTTACTCCTTGTTTTTAAGGACCTTACAATCTAGTAGGGGTGATATATCAATCACAGATAACGATAATACAAACTAGAATGCTGTCAGTGCCACAAAGAAGGAAGAAATCACTTCTTGCTGTGTGAAGTAGAGACACCTAGGTTATTCTAGGCTTTGTGGATATGGTAATATTTGAAATGGACCTTGAAGGGTGTGTGTGAAATGTGGAATTAATGCTGTGTAGTTTTTTTTACTTCATGATGTCTTTATTAGAAATAGTTTAAGCACACGGGAGCTGTATTATTTGATGTGTATTCCAAAGCCTTAAACACTTTACCTAGAGTTAGTTCACCTGGTTTTGATTCTTAATTTATTCATCAGTGTGCTAAACTGTCTTTGTGGACTTAAATTCAGGGACTAATATTTGGCATTAGATATTTTTCATTTGTCTGAATGTTACTAACCAAAAGAGGACATGAAATTTGATGTCTTTCTGTCCTATTGCATTGATTTTCTTTATTCATTTTAGCCACAGACCCCTTTGCTTCTGTTTTTGGAAATGAATCATTTGAAGATGGATTTGCTGACTTCAGCACATTGTCAAAGGTAATCTGCAGTAATTAGTAGGAAAGTAAAATATACTGTGTTTCCACCAAAGGAGTGATCCTTCCTTTCGATTTTATAACCTGACCCTCACAGAGATTGCAACTTGATTTCAGTAAGGCACAGCAAACATTGATTTCAGACAGAAATGAAATATAAGATGTAATCAAAGTAGACATTTCTGTGCACAAAAACAATGGTGATGGTACAGATAATTATAATTTTCTACTGGCAGGTTTGCTCAACAACTTTAAGAGTCTTCGGTCTTTTTAAACATGTTTCTTCCAATTGAACTACATTTTCCCCCTGTTGACTGTCTGGGTCAGTAGCTGTAAAATCTGGGCATTCATTCCATCCTCTCTGTACTGGTTGCTTGATTTTATGTTTTGAGACTGTTAAGGTTAGTATTAAGATAATTAATAGCCCAGCACTATTAGGTAGTGGACTATATGTCCACTACCTGTTTTCCAATGTAGCCCTAGGATTGATTCAGGCCAAAAGAGTAAACTTAGAGTATATGTCACACTGTCTCTATCATTGGTTCTCAACGGGGTGTTATTCCCCCCACCCCCACCCCCCAGGAAACATTTGGCAATGTCTAGAGACATTTTCGGTTGTCACAGCTGAGGAAGAGGGCTGTTCGTATCTAGTGGATAGAGACCAGGGATGTTGTGCAACACCCTGCAACACCCTGTCCAGCGCCACAACACAGAGCTATATCCAGCCCAAAATGTCAGCATGCTCCTTTAGAGAAACACTGGCCTAAACTGTAATATCCAATTCATTATAGAAAAGTGAATCTTTCATTACTCCATGTATTAGAGAGGCCAGGTCTTCAGACCCACAATAAGAGTTATGCCATAGGATCAGTTTGCTTAAAAAAAAAATTGACTTTCAGGTTGTCTTTGATGTTTTTTAAGATGCCATTTTCTTTGACTTTAGTATTAAATCTTTCCTATATTTAAGTGCATTGGCAAGTGTGGAATTGGTATTTTTTCCTTTATCATTTGGATCAGATATTCACTTGAGGAAAAATATATTAGTCCCTTTATAAAGGGCCTCAATGGTTTTGTATCACCTGAATCTTAATAAACCTTTAATCCAGAGCTGGCTTGTTTTGGTACGATCTGTTGCTCTTAATAAGTAGTGATGTTACAATCACTACTCATATAGAAAAATTAAAAATTTTTTTTCCCTTTTTGTTCTGAATGCAAAGGTTAAAATGTTAGTGCTAAAGCTGCGTAATACTGAAGATCACTCTTCCAAATGCTCCATAACCGCGTACAGTTTGGTTGACATAATATATATAACCATGAGTAATTTCTTTTCAAACAAAGGTCAACAATGAAGATCCTTTTAGTTCAGCCACATCAAGCTCCATCAGCAATATGGTCATTACAAAAAATATGCTTGAGGAAACATCCATCAAAAATGAAGATGTACCCCCAGCACTGCCACCAAAGATTGGAACTCCAACAAGACCCTGCCCACCACCACCTGGTATGAGAGTTGATACCTTTCCTAAATCAACTACTTCCTTTTTCTTTCTGAAAAGTATTGTGTGGGTCTTATTTGTAGACTTTATATAAAGGGCCTTAAACAAAACAAGTCCAAAAACACAGCAGAAGCCTGCTGCTATCATCTGTTCTGACCTTAATGCAGAATTACAGATATGTGCCTAAGAAGCCAGCCTGTGTAACTGTCATGAACTATTTTTCTAGCAAGAGCTAATTTCTCTTTAAATCATTTTAGAGAGGCAGTAAATGAAAAAAGGAAAGTACCAATGAAATCTCTTACTTTTTGGAAGCTCATTGATTACCATTTGAACAACAGTTTCCTGCGCTTTGGTATTTTAATAAATTTCTGTAAGCGAAGATTAATTTGAAGTCCCTTTCTTTTTCCTGCTAAATGTGAAGTCTTCCTTAAGTCCTTTAATGTGAGAATATATGGCCTTTTTGGTATCCAGAATTCAGCTTTTCGGTAGCAGAATTTTAAAAGAAAGTATTGTTTTTCTTGAAGGAAAATACTATTTTACTTGACTTAATAAGAGACTGCTTTATTTTATAAAAGTGATGTTTTTGGTCTAGAAACAAATTCTTACTATTCTTGGTTTTTTTGTTTGTTTGTTTAGCACTATACAAAAGAAAGGGGTTTTGTTTGTTTGTTTTTAATGAAGATAATAAAGTTCATGAGAAGTGGTGAAAAGGCAATCCCCTGAATAGTTGTAGTGCTACTTGTGAGAAGGCACATCTGGTACATTATTGTTTTAACCATATATCATTCTGTGGTAAATTTTCAGCCTCAGTAGTTCTAGAATATTATTCTTGCCTTTTCATAATAGCCTCCCTATGGTATTTCTTGGGCAGATTTTTTTTCTTTGATTTAAAGAATTGCAAATAAAATTGTTAATACCCAGCTACCTGTTGAAAAATCAGGTGAACAAGTTATTTTTATCTTTTAAGGAAAAGTAGCGTGTATCATATATCACTAGAGAGTAAGGTTGTCAGAATATATTTTAAAAAATGATAGTTAATTTGCTCATTTAAGTTTTATACCAGTAAGGTGCCAATAGTGAGGTTATTTTTAAAATCCTAAGTAAACTAATATACTAGTGCTGTAACTAAATCTAAGACTTCAGCAAAGTGAGTATATATCACTGTAGAAAAATCAAGGAAAGAAAGATGGTTTGTTGAACTGCAGCTTAAAGATCTGGGTTCTAATTCTGGATATTCTCTGACTAGCTCTATGATCTTGAGTGTGTAACTTCATATGTCTGAACCTCAGCTATCTGAGTTATTAGATGGTGGCATTAATTCTAATGTTGCCTACCTTCACAGGATTGTGGAAAGATCCTTTGAGATATAAGATGTGAACACCTTTTGTAAGCTGCTACAGTGCCAGAAAGAATCTGTTGTTATGATTGCTCTTATCAGCTTAACACATCTTTAGGAAAATATGTATATTTGAAGATATTTTAGCACCTGTTCTTATTATCCTTTCTTCAGGAAGTACTGAGTTTAAGTCTTTAAAATTAGAAAAATTGTTTGAAAATGGTGCTGAATTAATAAGTAACAGTATGCTGTTTGGTAAAAGATTTAGTTGATCAGCAGCCACAAAGATTTAGGGCCTGGGCTTCAAAGCATTCTCTTTATTCTTCAGTTTGAAATATTGTAATAGCAAGAAATAGGTGGGCTTTGCCAAGGTAGTTTTTAATTTCATGCTCCCAGGTGTTACATATAGATCCAGAGGAAAATCAGAAGAATATTAGCATTTTTCAAAGCTCATTTGCCCTTCCTGCCACTAGTGGATAACTGTATCAGGCAGAGGTTATCACAGCAGAGGCCGTTTTTGTCATGATTCTTCGTCATTCTCCTGCTGTTTTGTCCATTCCTCTCTCTTTTCTTGGGAACATGCTGCTTTAGAGAAGAGGTCAACTCTCTGGGCAGATAAGATTCCCGGCCCATTTCCCCCTTTCTTTGCTATTTTTCCATTTAGCTACATAGAGCTAGAATGTATTTGAGAGGTTGTGTGTGAAAATTTGAGGACAGAGTGTTGGTTGTGATAGTTTAAGACCATATTAAGAATGTGTTTGAGGTACTGACCCCCATTCCCCACCCCCAGCTCTTTAATGCTCCCTGTGTTCATGTTCTTGTGTGTTTGTGTTTGCCATATTTGCTGGTTGAGTTAATTGTAATGATTTTGATCCAGGGAAAAGACCCATCAACAAATTGGATTCTTCTGATCCCTTTAAACTGAATGATCCATTTCAGCCTTTGCCAGGCAATGATAGCCCCAAAGAAAAAGATCCTGATATGTTTTGTGATCCATTCACTTCTTCTTCTTCTACTACTACCACTACCAGTAAAGAGGCTGACCCAAGCAATTTTGCTAACTTCAGTGCTGTAAGTACTGTGAATGGGCTGTTTGGGGGGAAATCTTTCCATTTACAGTTTAAAGAGTTTTCAAAGATTATTTTGGAGTTTGCCAAATTTGCATTATTTCAACTAAATTTACCAACATGTTAAAAATGATCTTTATTCTTCCCCCAACCAAAAAAATCTCTGTTTGATTCTGTTTGCTGGTTCTAAAAGTATTTCATTGCTCAAATGATTTTTGTAGTCTTAATTCTTGGGATATATACCAGTTGTTTTGCAAAACCCTTCTCTTGATCTTGGTAAACAATATAAATAAAATTCTCACAGTTATTATTTTGCAAATTGTTATGGATGATGGGCCATTAGAGAGTCATTTGCTCTCTGCCCTCTGGATGAATAATGCCAATAATGAGTTTGTGTATTTGTAACTGTGTTTGTGTGTTTGCGTATAAAGCCTTGATGATTTCTGGAGACCAGTCAACAACTATGAGAGGATAGGGCCAGGAATTCTTTGAATTGAAAATAAAACTCTGGTTTCATATAATAGTGTTCCTAAAAAGTAAATGTTGGTTTTATTAAATAAATATGATTGTTAATAGCTAAACAATCTTTAATTATTTGGGGGGCTCTAATTCACTAGCATTCCATATTTACTCTGCATCCTCCCAGAGCTGACTAACATAGGCAGACCAGTAAAGACAATAAATAGAAGAATGCTGTGACAAGACCATAGGCAGGGTCTATAAGATCACAGAAATGGGACAACCAACTTAAAGTGTCACTCTGGAGGGACGGACATTAAGCAATGACACGTATTCCATCATTATTTACATAAAAACAAGGCTTTTTTTGTTTTGTTTTGTTTTGTTTTTAATTCTTAGAGTAACTAACAGTGTTTCATTTTCCCAGATGTTTTTTCAGGTAGAATGACCTTCATTATCGCTGTCTATTTTATAACAAAGCAATTTTCCTCTACTTAATACCTTAAGCACTTGAGATGATTTTAGAAATAAGAGATCTAGTGGCCAGGTGACTCTGACCACAATCCGCCTAATGTCTCCCTCAGTGTAGCGTTGGGTCCCTCAACCTGTCACTTTATCCCTGCAGCCATTTCTAGTTAGAAAGGAGGTAGGCAGGAATCTGTATGCAACTAAGGCAGACAGAATTAGTCTCAGCTACCCAACTTTTGAATCTGTACTCTTAAGTTTCAGTGGCTTCCTCTGAATGTAAAGGAGCAGAATAGGAATCAGTATTTTGAATACTGGAAAACGGAGAGTGTCAGAATTATACTGCCTTTTATTAGATGGAATTTGAGTTGTTTCAAGCAGAGAATCCAGAATTACTCTTCTTAGTATAATCCTCTTAATATAAAATAACCTTCTGGCAGTTAGTGGCATTTAATATCTTAAATATGATTTCAGCAAGTCAAAACCTGGTTGGAATGAGTCTTGAACAATAGCTAAGGCATTTTGCTTATTTCATATTCCAGAATCTCAGTATAGTATAATATTAAGCAGCTCATAATAAAAATGTCTTCTTTTTTTAATTATGAAAGATTTGTTAAGTATTATAAGTTTCAAAGGCCCTCTAATTCCCTAGGGAAAAAACTACCATTTTCAAAAAGCCTGACAGTTTCTTTCACTTCATCCTATTATGGTATTCATCCTATTATGGTATTCATCCTATTATGGTATTCTTCTATATGACAGGACTTGAAACTGGGTAGAATTTTTTTATTTAGTATCTGCCACGGTTGCTCTTTCGGGTGGATAAGTGTATTTCCTTGACTTAATAATTACCAGCATTAAGGTTTTATTTAGACTACGTCAAAAAGTTCTCAATATCTACTGAAATCTTTATAATACATTAAAAAAATGATTAGGTTCACATCTTATTTAGTATATCCAGTACTCTTATTTTATGTATAACAAAATTTATGTATGTATAGATATTCTTTGCTTCATAATTTTTCTGTACCTGAAGGGCTAGGATAAGGTAGGAAATCACCAGTGGGATTAAGTTGAAAATGATTTATCATGTGAGGATACTCACTGAAGTTGAAGTAGTAAATGTTTCACATTAGATAAAAATGCTAGCCCTCTCCTGTTTTTAAATCTCCTGATTCACCTTAAGAATTTCCACTTTTTAAAGAAAATGATGTTTTAATGTTCAGTTTTATAGACTATCTGTAGACTGCATTAATTTTTAAGATTAAATCATATTTTAATAACTGATTAAATGTGTTTTCAGAAAAAAAATTAATAAGTAACAGGACTATTTACAGAGTCCTTCAGAAGGTGAAACAAATAGTTAAATATCATTTTGCAAAAGTTCTTTTTCCTTCTTGTGTTTGTTCTGCTCATGAATTTATTCGTTTGTTCATTTGTCTTTTAAATGGCAGTATCCCTCTGAAGAAGATATGATTGAGTGGGCCAAGAGGGAAAGTGAGAGAGAGGAAGAGCAGAGGCTTGCCCGACTGAATCAGCAAGAGCAAGAAGACTTAGAACTGGCTATTGCACTCAGCAAATCTGAAATATCAGAAGCATGAAGAATTTTCCTGTTCTTTGTCAATCACACAACACTCTTCTTCCTGAATACTGAAGCTATTTACAGTGTGTATCAAAACTACCTATGAGCATGGGAATACAAAAGGTTTGAGATTCCTGTAAATGTGACAAAAGTTTTTGTTTTTTTTAAACTCCATTTCAGATTTGTCCTTTTTTTCCCCCTGTAAAAGCGGTAATCCAGATAACTTCACCTAGGCCCCCGTTCCGGTGTGCATTTAATGTGAGCTTTTGCCTGCCTGTGCTACTTTTACTTGGAAAGCTAGAGCACCCAAGCTTCTGCCTTCTGGAATACAGAGAAATAGTTTCATCCCTTTGCTACCCTTGTTCTGTAGTTACTCTGATGATAGCCAGTGGGGTTCTTAAAGTTGCCAGTATTCTCCCCTAATTTGAATGGTTGAAAGAGGGGAAGGGAAAGAACATCCTATTTCTTTTATGATAGAGCAAATTGGCTAGTTTAAAGTACATGTTTGTATTTCCTTATAATCAAAATACTGTTCAATTTGATTTTTATAGACAAGAAAAAATATTTTGCATAAATTGACTCCACTATCGAAAAAGGAATGCTTTAGATTGAACCATTATAGCTTCAGACTCAATCTTTTCCTAAATAAAAACTTTAAAGCTTCATGTGTGAAATATATTTAAAATTTTCTTCTCTGGACTTAGGGAATTTTAGATAAACACATACCTCTCCATAATTTTAAGCACTAGAGAGTGGAGAAAAATTACCACTTAAAATATACCCATCAATATAAGGTAAGCAAAAATCTTTACCTGGCAGCCATTCTGCCACTGCCATGGCACTGTCCTCTTTAGTTCATGGTAGGTTTATTTTTCTACTTTTGCAGAAGAAACTTTAGCAAGCTAGAACTGGAAGGTACTTTAACTTTTTGTATACATATATATATTTTTTTCTTTAATGAAGGTTCAGTTACTTGAAATGTAAAAACATTCACTGAATACAACTGAAAAAAGTGACATGTATTAAATCATATTATTGCTTTTTGTCCATTTTTGTGGATTAAAATAGTTTATTCTCTTTGTGTTTTTCACCTAAAAAATTGGCAGGCTAGCAAAAAAATTTTGTGTTTTTTAATTGGGAGAGAAGAGACCTGCCAAATTATCGAAGCTCTTTATGTGTTAAAAGTCTATCTCCTATAAAATTGACCTAGCAGACAAGCTGAATTTAAAATGGACTGTGAAGTAGGCTGTAAATTGTAATCTTAATTTTTTTAACATGAATCAGTGATTTAGATAATGTATTGAAAACCAAGATAAAGGAAAATGCACCTAAAAACTAATTAAATATCTCTGTGGTTACCAAGTCAAGGTGGTATTGATCTGTGTTAATCAGAGTAACTTGTTGCCTAGCCTATGAATAAATTCCAAAGTATCCAGTTCATTTCATCTTGAAATGGTGCTTTTTTTCTCTCCACACACAATTGGATTGCTGCAGTTTAAAATAAATTTGAACCACTTTCTTGCACTGCTAGCTTTTTTCTACTTTTATAGATTAAAACATTTCAGCATAAAAGTCATACATATGAAGTAAGGGCTGAATCATAATCACAAGGGTTTAATTTTGATAAACTAATCCAGTTATAAGGATGTACTGCAAAAGTTGATTGAGAAAGTAGTATTGGGAGTTGTGAATGGTAGTGAGTTTGGGGTTTTTTTCTTCTCCTTACACTTTAGGAACAAGGTAAGTTGACTTGAACAACCTTCTTTTGCACTGGGAAAATGAACAGATGTTTGAAATGGTTTTAAAATATTTTTTTTAATTAAAAGAACACTCTGGAAAGTACTAAATATCTGTAACTTATAAACACCAACTTTCGATGTAATAAGTATACCTTAATCTTATGTGTGTTTAACTGGATTACATAGATTCTTATCTTTTATTAAAATATGTATACTCAGTGGACCAATATAATATTAAAGTATGTATATATTATATACATATATATATATATATATATATATATATATATATATATATATAAATCTCCATGCTCACTTGTGTAGGATGAATGTCTTAGAGTCATTTATGATTATATTTTATGTTGTTGACTCTGGCTCCAGAGCCTGTGCTTGAAAAGGACAGATAAGTATTCCTGAGAGCTAAGTGACACTACTTACGAAGTTTTAACCATCTTCTTCCTACTTGTTCAGGTTTATTTGAGTTCTCTTTATAGAATTTTCTCTTATGTTTCAAACTTCTAAACTGTAGCCTGTAATTATGAGAACAATAAACTTTAAGTTATAATAAACCATACTATCCATACATCCTATCTGAAATGGAGTTTTGCACGGTTCTCTGTTATGTCCATGCTGTGTCCAAGGAGGGGTAGGCATACAATCAGCACAGATTAATATGTGTAAAGTGCTTGAGACAGTACCTGGTATAGAATAAAACACTCAATAAATGTTAACTATTTTTTAGTTGACATGTCCTGTTTTTTTGAAAGAAAGATAGAAAACGGGTATGCATAGAGACAGTGCCTGAAACGTGGGTGGTGTGTATATGTTTGTTGAATGAGGATTTGTGACATGGACTCTAGGAGGGCACTGTGGTGTGAAAAATTCAGACAACCCTGGTCTGCCATTTTTAGGAAAGATGACTTTGACAAAGTTACTTAGCCTCCCTGAGCCTCATTTACCTCTTCTAATGAACATCGTAATACCCAACTCACAGGATTGTTCTGAATGATTTGAGTTTGAAAGCTTTTTAATATTATTTATTTTAATCAAACAAATGCAGCCATGTTATTATTAATAGTGAAAATAGCTATTGGTTATTGAATGCACTGTACCTAAGCACTTTATGTGTGTCTTGTTTAATCTTCACAGAAGCCCTAAGTAGTACTATTATTATCGCCTGTTTTAGAAATAGGAAAAATGAGGCTCAAAAAAGTTAAAATAGGGCTTCCCTGGTGGCGCAGTGGTTGAGAGTCCGCCTGCCGATGCAGGGGACACGGGTTCGTGCCCTGGTCTGGGAAGATCCCACATGCCGCGGAGCGGCTGGGCCCGTGAGCCATGGCCACTTAGCCTGCACGTCCGTAGCCCGTGCTCCGCAACGGAAGAGGCCACAACAGTGAGAGGCCCGCGTACCGCAAAAATAATAACAACAACAACAAAAAAAAAGTTAAAATAATATGCTTCAGATAATACTGCTAATAAGTAGATGAGCCAGGAATTGAACTCTGGTCTCTCTGATTGTAAAACATGATACTCTTTCCAGTTTACCGTGCTTTGTCTCCTTTTGTGTGAAAAAAATATTGCCTATAGGAAATGCTAGGAACAGGGCATGATAAATAATAACAGATAACATATATTGAGCTTCAGGCAGAATCCTTAGTGCTTTACGTATATTATTTCATTTCATCCTTAGAAAAGTAACCCTGTAATGTATAGGTACTATTTTTGTCTCCATTTTACAGAGGAGGTGCCCTAATTAGACCACAGTTATGTAGCTAGTAAGTGACAGAGCTGGAATTTGAACCCAGGAGACTGGCTCTACCATTTTGACGACTGCTTTCTATTCCTGTTAAAGGTGAGAAGCCAGAGGAGAACTATCATAAATAGAATAATCCATGTAATCTCTGCTCTTGAGGATTAATGAAATAAACCTACTACATAGCACGTGGCATCTTATAAAACACTTCCTAATTCATTTTCATATTTAATCTTTACCAGGATTTAGAACAGTTTTTGACACATGAAAGCACTCAACCAGTGTAAGTTACCAATATTATGATAAATGATAAATCGGAACATAGGGGAGATAGCCAACCTTTCTTTTATTAAAGAAATACAAATTTTAAAACCACAAAAGCTGGCAAAAACAAAAAATAATTTATTAGTGCTGGCAAAGCTCTGGAAAGAATACATTAAAAGGTAGGCAAAGGGGCTTCCCTGGTGGCATGGTGGTTGAGAGTCCGCCTGCCAATGCAGGGGACACGGGTTCGTGCCCCGGTCCGGGAGGATCCCACATGCCGTGGAGCGGCTGGGCCCATGAGCCATGGCCGCTGAGCCTGTGCCTCCAGAGCCTGTGCTCCACAACAGGAGAGGCCACAACAGTGAGAGGCCCGCGTACTGCAAAAAAAAAAAAAAAAAAAAAAAAAAGCAAAGAGTAGATTTTGGAGAGTTTGCCACACAGATGCAGGGACAGGGCATTCTAGGCAGAGGCCATGGTTGTATAAAGAAAAAGTGGTAGGACACGACATAGTGTGCTAGCAAACAGCAAGTATTGAAGTAGTTCAGTGTAACTAGGTTTGTGGGCAAAAGAGTGAAATATTTGTGTTTGTGTGTAAGAAAGTTCTCACTGGTAGTGATTTGGAGGATTGCTTTAGAAGGAAACCAGGTAAGGTAGGGAGAGCAGGTGAAGGCTGATGGAGTCATTCAGGTGAGATGGTAGGTACCTAAAATATGGCTGTGGCTGAGGCCCGAGAAAAGGGGATTGATTTAAGAGAATTATCAGGCCTTAGAGTCTGATTAGATATGGGTGGTGAGGGGAAGGGAGTGGTTGCAAACTTCAGCAAGCATCAGGATCACCTGGAGGGCTTGTTAAAGTACAGATTGTGGACCCCATCCCCAAAGTTTGTGATTTCAGTAGGTCTAGAGTGGGACCTAGGAATCTGAATTTCTGACAAGTTCCCAGATAATGCTGATGTTGCTGGCCCGGGGACCTCGCTTTGAGAACCACTAGAATAGGGACTGACTTCCAGGTCTCTCTGTTCTCCTGCACGTCTTATTAGATGTACTCATTTAGTTTGCGGTGCTGTTACACCTTGTCATTCTGTACTTGACCTGTCGCTTCTGCTTCATAGTGTAAAGCACCTCTAATCTTTCTTGTGGATAAAGAGAGTTTTTAAAAATAATAATTACAGGCTAACAGCACTTACTATGTGCCAGTACTATTTGAAACACTTTAATATACAGTCCCCAACTTAATGATGGTTCGACTTATGATTTTTTTACTTTATGATGGTGCAAAAGTAATATATTCAGTAGGAAACATACCTTGACTTTTGAATTTTGCTCTTTTCCCAGGCCAGCAATGTGCTGTACAATCCTCTCTCATGATGCTGGGCAGCAGCCACAGCTCCCAGTTAGCCGCACGATCACAAGGGTGAACATCCAGTACACTTACAGCCACCCAGTACCCAGACAACTGTTCTGTTTTTCACTTTTACTACAATATTCAGTAAGTTACATGAGAGAGTCAACACGTTATTATAAAATAGGCTTCCCATTAGGTGATTTTGCCCACCTGCAGGTTAATGTTAAGTGTTCTGAGTATGTTTAAGGTAGAGTACACTAAGCTCTGATGTGGTAGCTTAGCTGTATTAAATGCATTTCTGACTTATGATATTTTCAATTTATGATGGGTTTATGGGGATATAACCCCATCATAAGTCAAGGAAGATCTATATGCTGATTCATTTTAATGTCCATAACAATCCTTTAAGTTAGTTACTGTTATTTGCAGTTTACAGATGAGAAAGCTGAGGTACAAAAAGGTTAAACAACTTGCCCAAATCACAGAGCTAAAAAGTGTCAGAGCCAGGATTCAAACCCAGGCAGTCTAGATCCAGAACCCATGCTTAATCACTCTGCTCTACTGAAGAAAACTTATATTAAAATACTTTTGATGTATGGCTCAATATTGTACCTCTTACTGCCAGAAAGCCCTTTATCATCTGAGTTGTGGGAATGCACAGAGAAGATCATTATCATTCCGTTCACCTTTGCTAAGGTGTATTGTGTTCTGGGTACTGTGCTGGGTCAGAGACAGAGAAAACTCATATGAGGCCATCAGTGGTATAGTGGGGGAGATAGACATTACTTACAGTTAATTTCACAACACTGCACATTGAAGATTATGATAGGAGTGCTGGGACACCCAGAGGAAGGAGAGAATAGTTCTGGCTGAGAGGACTGGGGAAGGCTTCCCAGACGAGGTGTCCCTAGGACACAGTATTCTGCTCCTAGCATTAGTAAAAGTGTAGATGGAAACTGTCAAAATTAAAACAAAACAATAACCATAAAAACACAGCTTTCACAAGGCCACATCATTTGATGTCAGAGCTCTGTTGACTGAAAAAGGCTGCCAGACAGTCTCCCAGGGAGCCTCATTTAAGTGACATTCATTACTTAGTGAATTCAACCTTATCCAAGGTCTGACCTTCAAGTTTAGAAACCTGATTTTCATCAGTAGAAGAGAGACAAAGCTCCCATTAAGCAAGTTCACAGGGACTGATGTAAAGACCAAAATGTCAGTTTCCAGTAGAAGTTGCTGTAGGGCTTGAAGTGCTCACAATTGGTTGAATAAGACTCCTTCTCCCTGCCAGTGCTTGGATGCCTCCTACCTGTGAGCTTCTTCACTCTCTGCAGCCAGGGCTGCCTGGCCCCTCTGATGAACACATTTTTTAGACTAATATGTTTGATCAGGTTACAGTCTGGTTTGGCTGGTTGGGTAGCTATAAAGTCTCTTAGGGGTGACTCTGCATATCTTTGCTTTCATCATGTATGTAGACTCTGTATTTAACTCCTTCTAAGGCAGACTTTCCCCAGTTTATGAGTTCTTAGAGAAACATCTCACTCCCTGGGCTCTGACTTCACCCTTTCATTGATGATGTCATTTATTGAGTGTATATGTGCCAGGCCTTCTCCCTGACTCATTTTCCGCCAAACCGTCAACATGACCTAACAATTCTGCCTTTTAAGTATCTCTCAAATCTGTCCTCTCCATCCCCAGTGCCACTCCCCCAATTCAGGTCTTCATCATCTCTCTTCAGGCTTTTGCCAAAGCTTCCTAATCTCCTTGCCACCAATCTCTTGTTTTTCTCTCTGCTTCCAGACCATCTTCCGTGTTGCAGTCAGATTCTTCTAGAATCGAAATCTGCCCTATCACTCCTGTAATAAAACATGCCACTGATTCCCATCACATTCAGGTTAAAATCCTAACCCCTTAGAAAGCTTTTCCTTCATAACCTTAATTTCTGATTGATATTTAATCAGTAATGGCTTGAACATGTAAGCTGGGTTTTTTTTTTCCTCTTTAAACGAATCTTGAGAAAATGCTACCTTAAGGAAATAAAGGCACTCTAATATGATTGTAGCATATGGAATTCTTTGGGGATGTGCATAATTTTACTCTCTAACTTGATGTTTTTCAATAAGCAGGTTGTAAATCCTTAGTTGGGTTGTGAAATCAGTTTAGTAAATCAAGCAACATGGAAAAAATGTAACCAGAGTAGTACAGGCGTACCTTGGAGATAGTGCGTGTTCAGTCCCAGACCATCGCAGTAAAGTGAATATCACAATAAAGTGAGTCACACGTTTCCCAGTGCATATAAAAGTTGTGTTTACACTACATTGTAGTCTGTTAAGTGTGCAGTAGCATTATGTCTAAGAAAATAATGTACCTACTTTAATTTAAAAATACTTTATTGCTTTAAAAATGCCAAAATAATTACAGTAGTTACATTGAAGATCCCTGATCACAGATCACCATAACAAGTGTAATAATAATGAAACGTTTGATATTCCAAGAATTACCATATATACTAATATGTCTAAAATGGATAGCTAATAAGAGCCTGCTGTGTAAAAAAATAAAAATTCAAAAATTCAAAAAAAAAATTACCAAACGGTGACACAGAGACATAAAGTGAGCAAATGCTATAGAAAAATTGTGCCAATAGACTTGCTCAATGCAGGGTTGCCACAAACCTTTAATTTGTAAAAAATGCAGTATCTGCAAAGCGCAGTGAAGCAAAGCACAATAAAATGAGGTATGCCTGTAAAGCAGAATGAACACTCATGTACCAATAATCAGCTTCAATAAATACCAGTTCACATCCAATCTTATTTTATCTATATTCCTACACACTTCCCTTTCATGTCATGTTGAAGCAAACCTTGTATTTCATTTGTAGATTTTTCAGTATGTTACTGATCAGCATTTTAAAAATCATGAAACAGAATTTGTTACTGAATACATACTGGGTCACAAGATAAAAGAAAGCCACTGATTTTTTAAATTATCTCTTTTCAAGTAAGAAATGTGGGTCCTACTGTTGTGTATATGGGTTATTAATGTAAAGGATTATCTCGTGGAGGGAAGGTGTGTCTTTGCTGGAAGACCCCACCTATTTTTCTTCCCCACTGCAATAAGTGTATGGAATGTGTTCAGTTGCCCAAGACCTAAGGGCTTAGTTTCAGCCTCTCCTTTCTATTTCCTCTGGAGTCAAAACTTGAGAGGACTGAGTTATTTTGTAAAAAGGAAAAGACAAGGAAAAATAGCTGACACTTGCTGAGGAACTTCTCTGAGCCTGGCACTAAGGCGCTTAGTATACGTTACCCTACTTAACAACACTAAAACAGATAGATAACATGAGGTATATAGAGATGGAAGTGACTTGGCCAAGACCTCAGCCCAGGTGCCTTGGCTCTGAGACCTACTCTTCCAGCACACCAGGCTGCCTTTTGCATCCCTGGCCTTAAAAGCAGCCCTTTGAGCCTAAGCATCAACAGAGATCAAACAGAGCAACCCCAGGCCCTAAGCAAGAACTAATGTTCTCAAAGAAAACCCTGGTGCATCGCAGCTTCCTGAGAAGGTCCCTGGCCTTACTGTTTGCTAGCTGTGTGACTCTGGGTAAATCCCCTAACCTCTCTGATCCTCAGTGGACCAGCGTTGGGGAGCATCAGGTGCGTGAACAGCACTACTGAGGGGAGACGTAGCTGCCCAAACCTGACTCCCAGCCCACCTGAGGTCCAGCTCACCTGAGTTGCCCTCACAGGTGGCTCACAGGTTGCGGTCCTGGTGCTGCCACTGGCCCTCTGTGTGACCCTGAACAAATCCCTGGCTGTCCTGGGTGGGCCTCAGTTTCTCCCTGTGAATACTGATGAGTCTCGACGGCTCTGGACGGTAGTGGTCTTGCCATGATTACTCAGGTCTGCTCGTGGGACACCGACGTCCTTGCCAGGCAGGGTTGTGAGGATTAAAGATGATGGATATAAAGTCTTCATTCCTGTTACGTGGCAGATACTCACCAAGTAAGAGCTGTCATGTCTGTGTTTAAGAAGACAGAAAAGGAAAATATTTTAGGATAATGTCTATATAAGATTAAATTAAGGGAATAAACTTCAGTTATCTTGAAAGTTTATTGATACTAAATGTTCCCCACTGATTCTGGATAAAACTATCACACACACTGTGTGTCCAACACTATTCTCTTTTGTTTGCATTAACTCATTTAGTCCTCACAACAACCCTTGTGATAGGTGTTATTATTATCCTCATTTTACAGATGAGAAAGCTGAAGCACAGACAGGTTAAGTAACTTGCCTGAAGTCACAGGCAGCTATCAAGTGTTGAGGCCAAGATTCTAACCCAGGCAGTCTGGCTCCAGAGCAAGGGAAAGACTAAAACCTGCTGTGCCTTGGGATTGTTGTGAGATTCAAAGTAAGCTAAGCTTTGGGAAAGTGGTTCATAAATGCTGTGTGCATTCTAAGAGCTTGTGTAGCAGGCAGACTGGGGCTGGGGTTAAGATACAGACTCAAGTCTGGCTGCTTGGGTTGAGTTCTAGCTCCTGCCACTTAACTAGCCTTTGCTGTCTTGAGCAGATTGCTTCATCCTCTGCTTCACTTTCTCAACTGTAAAAATTGGGGTTGTAAAAGGACATAGCTGATAGGATTATTTTGAGGATGAAACGAATCGGTACATGTGAAGGGTTTAGAATAATGCCTAACAAAGTTCTAAGCAAATGATGGTGATGAAGATAAAGAAGAACATGATGATGAAGATGTCCAGATGTCAAAGAAAAAGAACAGGAAAGAAGCCTCGAAATTTGAGAACCCTTGGACTGAATCCCAGTCCCTAATTTTTTTTTTTTGGCCGTGCCGCTTAGCTTGCGGGAATCTTAGTTCCCTGACCAGGGATTGAACCCGAACCCCCCAGCAGTGAAAGCACCGAGTCCTAACCGCTGAACCGCCAGAGAATTGCCCCCAGTTCCTAATTCGATCTCAGGAACATTTCTAAACTTCTGACTCAAATATTCTCAAAACAAGAGTTTCCCAGATCAGAGGTAGTGTATGTAAAAGCCCTCAGCATGGTGCCTGCCACTGAGTAGAAGCTTGATAAATATTAGGTCCTTCTTCATTCTCTCTACACCGAACATCTACTATGTGTAACAGTGTGGAAGACACAAATGTGAGACATTCTCTGTACCTTCAGATAGAAATCTGAAGAGTGAGACTAATATGGTCGTTGATAACCAATATAAGGATTAAAAAATATATAGTGCTAAATGCTCTGAGAGAAAAATGTAATCTCTGAGGAAGAGGTAGTCCTCCACTGGGGAGATACATGAGGGCTTTCTGTAGGAAGTGGTGTTAGTTGTGGGCTTGGAGGCTGGGTGGGACTTTAATTCCACCCAGGATTAGACTGGGCTCGGGGCCTATAGGAGACCAGGCTTCTGAGGCCCTGTGGTATTCATGCCTGGGAGCCTAGGAGGAAGTTGGCTATCTGCAGTGCCCAGTGCTGACAAACTGGGCAGAGCTCTGTGAGCTGAGGAGTTTGCGCCCATGCGTGCACTGGAACTGGAATTTCCAGATCTGGAAGCTCTAGCTTTGTGGTCAGGTAGGCAGCATTCGTGGGCCCTTGTTGATCTGCCTAGACCATGACATGAGTGCTCAGAGAGAGGGGGAAAGGTTGTATTTTCTCTGCTGCTTAGCAAGGAAAAGTGAGAGAAACAGCCCAGATGATCCTTGAGGCTTCTGCCCTCTGCTTTGCCCAGGACTCCCACTCCATGCCCTGCCCACCTGCAAACCACAGGCAGGGTTGGGAAGGAGCCGCAGATGGGCAGACAGATCTGGGTGTGAGGCTTGATCTCAGGGAATTCAGTTAACCCCTCTGAACCTCAGTTTCATCAACTGTGAAATGGGGGTGAGTATTTAATAAGGTGAAATTAAATGAGAATTTGTGTAAAACACCAGGCTTAGGGCTTGGCACATTACAATTAGTCACCATTTATTGACACGTGATTTGTGCTGCACAAGACCTAGGATACAGACCCAGCCCAAAAGGAGACAGCAATGGTCCCATTGCCACCCTGTTCCTGATCTGTGTTCAACCCCCATACTCCCTCATGGAGAGAAGTCTCCCGGGATCCCTGAATCCATCCTACACACTGGACCTCGGAGTGATCCTTCTCAAATACCTCCTCAAGGTGCTCCCTTGTTCTTTGCCTTTAGTTGAGCCTCCCATGGAAGCCTGCTAGACTGCACTGGCAGGGGCTCACCTTGCTCCAGAGCTGATTCTTCTACTTGTTAGTTGTTTAAAATAAAAAATAGGGCTTCCCTGGTGGCGCAGTGGTTGAGAGTCCGCCTGCCAATGCAGGGGACATGGGTTCGTGCCCTGGTCCGGGAAGATCCCACATGCCGTGGAGCGGCTGGGCCTGTGAGCCATGGCCGCTGAGCCTGCACGTCCGGAGCAACGGGAGAGGCCACAACAGTGACAGGCCTGCGTACCGCAAAAAAAAATAAAATAAAATAAAAAGTAAAAATGTACATGACCTAAGGCAAAATACGGGGTTTCAAAGAAAGTGTGAACTGGAGACAGGCTCATCCTCCTCTGTCTCCCGTTCTCCGCTGGGAATCAGAGGTCTGTGGACAGGGCCCCTTCCAGTGCCTCGCCTGGTCAGCAGCCTCCACTGCCAGGCCCAAGTAGCTCCTTCCTGTCTGTCCGCCCCCTTGCCTGCCCCTCCTGCTCTGTGCCCTGCACTTGGGAGCAGTCCCAAGCCCCTGAGCCCATCCAGGTACAGCCCTGGCAAGGCAGGTTCTGCACTTAGGCAGGTGAGAAAGGTATCGGTGACACCATCACCCATCGATATGGAGGACGGGCTCTATACTGGAAGTGGAGGGGCCTGGGGTCGGTCCTGGTGCTGCCACTGGCCCTCTGTGTGACCTTGGACAAATCCCTGGCCTTCCTGGGTGGGCCTCAGTTTCTCCTTGTGAATACTGATGCGTCTCGTCGGCTCTGGACAGTAGTGGTCGTGCTCTGGTTCCCCAGGTCCGCTCCCGGGACACCGACGTCCTTGCTATGCAGGGAGGCGCCCGGCCGCGGCGGGGAGGAGCCACGGGTCCCGCCCCGCCCAACGCGTCCAGGTGCTGCCGCCGGAGCCGCCGCTACCGCCACAGCCGCCACGAGGGGCCGCCCGCGCCTCCATCCAAGTCCGGCCCGCGTCCATGGCCTTTCTGACCGCCTGCAAGGGGGCGGCCTCCGGGGAAAGCGACCGCAGGTACCAGGCGGGGGCGGGGACTCGGCGGGAGGCACTGATGGGACTGAGGGGCGTCTGGAGAACAGCCGATGGGACACAGCAGGAGACAGAAGTGTGCGGGCTGCTGGCCGCGGGGTAACGGCCGAAAGGCCCGGGGAGAGGCAGCCCAGCCCCTCTCACCCCAGCCCCACCACGTATCCCTTGCTCGCGTGTTATGGCCCCCAGCAGGGCTGGGCCTGGGGGTGAAAAGATACACCCCCAACACCCCGGTCCCACCCGAGCCCCGCTTCCGGTGCTGCAACCTGTGAGCCACCTGTGAGGGCAACTCAGGTGAGCTGGACCTCGGGCGGGCTGGGAATCAGGTTTGGGCACGTCTCCGTCTCGCCTTAGCAATGTTGCTCACGCTCCTGATCCTCCCCAGCGTTGCATGAGCAGAGATAGGGGTACGTGTGCCCGGACAGGTGAGAGCAGATACACTATCCCCCACCAGGGGTTGTCCACATCTGGGGGCAGCAGTGTGGAGGGAAATCCTGCGTCCCAGTGCCTGTCCATGGTGGAACTGTGTGCACCACAGCTCCTCCAAGGTCAACCCTTCAGGGATGTGTCATTGCCTCCTGTGTGTCACCTCCAACTCCCAGCTGTCCCCACCTCCTGGGTGAGTTGGTATCTCCAGATGTGTTCTCATGAGAAAGGGGAGAGGGGACAGCCCTGACCTCTCTTCTGAGCTGTGACCCCCAATTTCTTTCCTTTATATATTTAAAGTTCACTCTGCTACTCCCTGGAGAAGGACAATCTAACTGCCTTCCCAACACCTCCATCTGACTGTCACATGGGCACATCAAACTCGGCAAGCCCCAAATCAAACTTCACATCTTCACCCCCAAACCTGTTCCTCCTCCTGTGTCCCCATGGCATAGTCATCCACCTAGTTGCCCAAGCCTAGAACCTGGGAGTCATCCCTCTCACCTCCCTCCCTCTCCTCCACCCTGGTCTCCAAGTTCTGCTGATTTTATCTTTTTGATGTCTCTCGAAGCTGTTCATTCCCCCTGGACTATTGCAATAGTCCCTAACTTTTCCATTTCCTCCAGTCTCCCCCTTTCCATGCATCCTTCAGACTTGTCTTTTCTAAAGCACAAACCAGACCATGTCATTTTTTCTGCTTTAAAGTTCTTCTATGGCTCTCTATCACAGAAGTGAAAGGTCAAAGCTATCCAGGGGAGAAGCTGTGACCTGCCCAGGCCCGCCTCCCATCACTCTCTGACCCTCACTCTGGTCCAGTAAGAACGACTGGCTTTGTAGGGCTCTCACAACTGTGCTGGGCTGCTCAGGGCTACCTCTGCCCGGAATGCCATCCTCTACTCCTGACATTCACCCTATAAGATTCAACTTTAGGCGATCTCTTTTCTTATTAAAAAATTTTTTTTTTACTTTTAAAATAAACTTTTAATTCAAGGGTAGCACATATAGAGAAAAGTGCACACATTGTAAGTGTACAACTCAATGACTCTTCACAAAGTAACCAGCACCCATGTAACCAGCACCCAGATTAAGACACAGACTATTACCAGCCCCCAGAGTCTCCCTTGTGCCCCACCCATCCGCAAGCCCCCAAAGGTAACTATTGATACTATCCTGACTTCTAATACCATAGGCTTGATTTGTCTGGGGTTTTTTGTTTTTGTGGGTTTTTTGTTTGTGTGTTTGTTTTAATTGAAGTATAGTTGATTTACAATGTTGTATTAATCAGCAAAGTGATTCAGTTATCCGTATGTATATATATATATGGATATATATATATTCTTTTTCAGGTTCTTTTCCATTATAGGTTATTATAAGATACTGAATATGGTTTCCTATGCTATATAATAGGACCTTGTTGTTTATTTTATATACAGTAGTTTGTATCTGCTAATCCCAAACTCTGAATTTATCCTTCCCCCACCCCTTTCCCCTTTGGTAACCATAAGTTTGTTTTCTATGTCTGTGAATCTATTTCTGTTTTGTAAATAAGTTCATTTGTATCATATTTTAGATTCCACATATAAGTGACATTATATGGTATTTGTCTTTCTCTGTCTTACTTTAGGTGACCTTTTTTAGAGAACCTTTCTGAGCCCACCCTGAGTCAGGCTCAGAGGCTTTCTGAGCTCCAGCATCTTTGCTTTCCTCTCATGGCTCTCATTCAGTTTTTCAGCAAACATTGTTGGGCACGTACCATGTTCCAGGCATTGTACTAGGTGCTGTGGATATGGTGTTACTTACGACATACAAGCCCCTGCTCTCAGGAGACCACGTTCTAGTGGGAAAGACAGATTAAACAGCTAGGCAAATAAGTAAACACCAGAAACAGATGCTGTGTAAGGCTTAAAATAGAGCCATGTGATGGACAGTAAAATCCATCTTTCCCAGAGCATTCCCTGCAGTGAGGATAGCTCCTGTCAAAGCCTGAGATGTGTCTGAGGAGCAGAAAGGTGTGTGTGTTGTTGAGGATCCCTGCCTGTTGGGATCCAGGAGGCAGGCTGCCCAGAAGAGGGCCGAGTTTGGGTTTCATTGTGTGTTGGGAGCCACTAGAGGGCGCTAAAGAGGGGAATCACATATTTAAAGATGATCCAGCTATCCCATGGAGAAAGGATTTTAACGCTGGGGCATGGTCACCCCTTTCTGTCTCCCCACCACATATGGAGAGGGGATGGGGTTCATCTGCCCCGATGTCCCCGAAGCCCAGCACAGAATGCTTCAGTTTTGATGAGAACCTGGGGGAATGATTTCTGAGGAGGGTGAGATCACAGTTGGGGTGCTGAGGAGTGGCTGGGTTTACATGGATTTCTTGCCTGCCTGCCCTCCTGTAAGAACCCAGCTGTGCTCTGTCCTGCAGGCACCCTGCGTGCTGGAGTGTAGGTGAGGGCCTGAACACATGTACCTTTCTACTTCAGCTGGAACTTGCTGGACACAAATACTCAGAGAATTCTGACTCCCAATTGCCCTCACAAGATCTCACACCTGGGGCAACAAACCAGGTCTCCTTTCTCTCAGCTCGGGACTTGTGACTTCTCCACCCTCAGGCCTCACCCACCACGCTGCCTGTCTCCCACAGCCTGGCTGAGGGGTGAAGGGCTTGTGAGGGTGCTCGGCCCCTGCTCTGCCACTTACATACTGGCTCTATGACCCTGATTCAGTCGCCTGACCCATGTGAGCCTTAGTTTACTCAGCTATAAAATAGTAGCTACTTACCAAGTGGCGGAAGACCTGGTGAAGCCACATTGGTAAAGGACCTAACAAAGAGCCACAGAGCATATTCGGTGACCAGTAAATGTGAGTTCACTGGTACGAGGGAATCTTCCTTCTGAGGTATTTGCATTGAACAGAGGGGATTCAGAAAGGTTTGGGAGCCAATGGTGGGCTTCCAGGCACCAGGACTGGGTAGCCAGGGACTGTTAGGAGAGGGAAGTGATGTCTGTGCACTTTAAGATGGGGATGGCCACCTACTCGGCCTACAAACAGGGTCCCTTCCCAGTCATACCAGTAGCCCCTGCCCCCACCCTATGGCTGCTCCCATAAGAGACAGCACCAGGAGCAGGGGGGGAAGTGCAGGCAGGCAGAACGCTTTTTTTAAATTAATTAATTCATTTCTTTATTTATTTTGGCTGTGTTGGGTCTTCGTTGCTGCACGCAGGCTTTCTCTAGTTGTGGTAGAGCGGGGGCTGCTCTTCGTTGCGGTGCGCGGGCTTCTCACTGCGGTGGCTTCTCTTGTTACCGAGCACAGGCTCTAAGTGAGTGGGCTTCAGTATCTGTGGCACGCGGTCTCAGTAGTTGTGGCTCGTGGGCTCTTGAGCGCAGGCTCATTAGTTGTGGCGCATGGGCTTAGTTGCTCCGCGGCATGTGGGATCTTCCCAGACCAGGGCTGGAACCCATGTCCCCTGCATTGGCAGGTGGATTCTCAACCACTGCACCACCAGGGAAGTCCAGGCAGAACGCTCTTGAGAGAATAATTCAGTGGCAGAGCTTGTAGGAGGGAGGGGCCGCCCCAAGAATGGAGGGGCCCTGCTGAAGAGACTGGGGGCCTGCTGGGCTGTTGTTGACAGATTTCTTGCTCTTGGTTTGAGTCTGAGCTCAAGGAGCTCTCAGATGCCTCCAGGTAGGGAGTTTCGAATTTGGTGACTGGAATCATTGGGCAGCTATGGGGTCCCTTCCTTGGGACTGGATGTGGACTCAAGGCCAGTGCTGAGTTTTCACCTCTGGGATTCTAAGATCCTCTGAGCTGAGGCATCTGTGGTCACCAGACTCATGATTTAAAATTCCAAATGTCTACGATGTTGAAGCTACTGACCCCAGGATTCTGATTTACCCCCTGTTGCTGAGGGCAGCTGCATGGGGTAGGAGAGGGCTCTGGTGTGGGAGGCACAATGTGGTCCCTCAGATCCTCAACCCCTGGTGAGGATACCATGGAAAAACTCCAAGTAACCTTTGTCACCCTTTGTCAGTTATGGAGGGATTCTGACTTGGGATATTTTTGGTCCTTTCTTGAGGTCAATGGAAAATAGATTATTTAGGTTGCAATTTCAGTTCTGCCAGCATGCCACATTTCCTGAAATCTCTTCAATCTGTAGCTCTAGTTGCTTTGTCCTTCCCCTGAAAATTTCTGCCTCTCAGCTCAGTTTCTGTCTGTGGTCAGCTCCGTTCTCTCCTAATGCTCACCTACTTCTCTACTCAATGCAAGACATGGCTGTCAGCAGTTTCCAAGCTCACGTCCTGGGACAGTAAGACAAAGCAGTGGAAAGTCCTCTGGAGCCACACAGGTTGATTTTGAATCCTGACTCCAGGCCTTTCTACCCGTGTGACCTTGGACAGGTTGTTTAAGTTCTCTGAGCCTCAGTTTCTTCATCTGTAAAGTGAGGGTAATGGTAGGACTTGCCTCACAGGGTTGTGAGGACTGCATGAATTAGTTTATGCAAAGCACAGAGGACCGTCCTTGACACATAGTCGGTGCTATACCCAGGAGTGTTACTGATTATTATGATTAGTCTCCCCAGGCCAGGAGAGAAAGGGGCTTCTCCACCAGCTCTAATATGAAAAAGCTCAGGGAAGTATTCCAATTGGCTCTTCTTTAACCAACCACTGTGTCCTGAGAGGTGGGGTCAAGGAAGAGAATGCACCTCCCGTTCAGCCACTGGGGCAGGAGAGAGGAGGAGAAACAGTTCTCTAAAAACAAGTGGGTGGCAGGGGAGGGTTCAGGGCGGGGAGGGTTGTAGCATCCATGTGGCCACACGGCAGGCCTTAAAATAAAGCCATAGTTTCATGAAGTACCCAAATTGATTTCCTTGGAGCACCGCTGCCCATCTGTCTCAGTCTTCCAGCTGTTGTTGACCCCCTGGGAGCTGGGAACTAGTCCCTTATGAACCCCTCTTGGGACCTGTGCCACCCACCACCCCCTGCGATTGTGGCTTTGCCAGCCCCAGTCCCATTCTCTCCATGACTACCACCACCTCCCTGGCCTGGAGAGGGTATAGGCTCTTTGCTTTATCACCCCATCCCAAGGGTGGGACAGACCTTTCCCCTAATTCCCTACCACTTGGCTAGGACCAGGCTGTAACTTTTAAGGCCACCTTGGGATGCAAGGAATGAGCAACTGAGTTTTATGATTCTATGGCTCCTCTCAAAGCCAACCATCCTGGAAGGAGCCTTCCTGCAGAACTTCCACTTCTGGGAGGGCCCAATGTATGTCTTCCAGCATCTTCCCTCCCGAGAGAGGAGGAAATTTCTGCCTTAACCAAGACAACCAAGCCTTCCTTTCCTTTCTCAAGATCAGCCCTTTCCCAGGTGAACAGCAGTGCAGAAATCTACTGCTTTCAGGTAAAATCCTTTGCCCAGCCTACTAACTGGCTGGTTATATTATAACCCAGACAATTATATTAGGAATTATGACAGTGGGTGGGACACCAGGCACCCGTCCAGGTAGACCTGGGTCTGGTCTATTCCTCTTTTTTTTTTTTTGATGTTGGGGGTAGGAGTTTATTAATTAATTTATTTATTTTTGCTGTGTTGCGTCTTCGTTTCTGTGCGAGGACTTTCTCTAGTTGTGGCAAGCGGGGGCCACTCTTCATCGCGGTGCGCGGGCCTCTCGCTATCGCGGCCTCTCTTGTTGCGGAGCACAGGCTCCAGACGCGCAGGCTCAGTAGTTGTGGCTCATGGGCCTAGTTGCTCGGCGGCATGTGGGATCCTTCCAGACCAGGGCTCGGACCCGTGTCCCCTGCATGAGCAGGCAGATTCTCAACCACTGCACCACCAGGGAAGCCCTGGTCTATTCCTTTTGATTTCCTTTTTCCCCCATCAGACAAAGTTTGTCCGTGCATGTTCCCTCCCACAGCCTCAAGTGTTCCCCTTACCCCCTCGCAGAGTCGCCCTGCAAGTACCCATCCCCTGTAAAAATTCATCTCCAGCTAAGAAACAGCCTCCCCCAGATAGAGCATCCAAGTGTCAGATTGAAGTAACTCTGCTCTCTTTCCAAGAAAATTGGTGGGTGGGTACTTCCTTTATATCAGTGACTGAAGGGCACACCCAAGCACTGTCCCTGAGTGCAGGCCAGGACAGTCAAAGGGGGATGGCGGCTCCCCAGGCTCTGAGGACAGCACGGCACTCAAATCGTCACTGTTCTCCGCCTGCACTTGCCCCTGTTCCCTCCAGCCACAGCTTCTCTCCCCGACACCCTCTTAACTGGGCCTCTGCCTCCAGAAGACCCTGTGCCCTTCAACTCTGCTGCCACAGTGACCTGTAATAACAGCGAGATCCGCCCTTGGCTGTGCCCTGACTTGACATGCATCGTCATCTTCAATGCACCACCACTCTGACCGGGGGCGCTGTTGTCTCCAATTCTAATAGATGAGGAAATTGAAGGCTCCTCATACTTTCTCAAATGCATAGACATTGGGGTTTTCTTTTTAGTACTGGATGTGTAATTTTGTATTCTGCTTTTCTCATATTTTTCCACCTTTTCAAAAACTCATTCATGCAATAAATATTTATTGAGACCTACTGTGTACCAGGCACTGTTCTGGGCACTGAAAATATGTTAGAGAACAAAGCTGGAAAAAAAACCAAGAACAAACTCTTCTCTTGTGGAGTGTAGAAGTTAGTAGGGAGAGACAGAGACTAAACGAATAAGCAAAATATACAGGATGTCAGATAACAAGTGCTGTGGAAAAAATAATGCAGGGCAAAGGAATTGGGAGAATGAGTGCGATGGTTCCATTTTAAATAGAATGGTCAGGGAAGGCCTCACAGAGAAGGTAACATTTGAGCTAAGTCCTGAAGGAGGTGAGGGACTAATCATGTGAATATCTGCAGGAAGAGCATTCCAGGCATAGGGAACAGGAAGTGCAAAGGCATGCTCCCGAGGTGGGAGCGTGCCTGACATATTTGGAGAAAAGCAAGGAGGCTGGTGTGGCTGAATAAGAGAGTAAAGGGAGATGATATCAGAGAGAGAGAGATGGGGGTGCAGGGCATCCAGGCCTGGTGGCCATGCGAAGACTTTAACTTTTTCACTGAGCACCATGGGAAGCCAGTGCAGAGGTGTGAACAGGAGCATGGCATGATCTGATCAAGTGGGTCTGGTGCCGTGTAGAGAGTAGACAATAAGGGGACAAGGATAAGAGCAGAGGAAACAGTTAGGAGACAATGCAGTAATCCAGGCAAATAAATTCTCTATAAATTTAATATCTGCAGAATAGTTCACCCTACAAATTCACTATAATTCACTGAACTAATTCCTTTTTTTTTTTTAACATATATTTATTTATTTATTTTTGGCTGCGCTGGGTCTTTGTTGCTGCGCACGGGCTTTCTCTAGTTGCGGTGAGCGGGGGCTACTCATCATTGCGGTGCACAGGCTTCTCATTGCAGTGGCTTCTCTTGTTGCAGAGCACAGGCTCTAGGTGCACGGGCTTCAGTAGTTGTGGCTTGCGGGCTCTAGAGTGCAGGCTCAGTAGTTGTGGCACACGGGGACCAGGGCTCGAACCCGTGTCCCCTGCACTGGCAGGCGGATTCTCAACCACTGCGCCACCAGGGGAGTCCCTGAACTAATTCCTTATTGATGGGCATTTAGGTTATTTCCAGCTGTATCTTTATTATAGGAAACACTATGATGAACATCAATGTACAATAAATCCTTGTGTCTGTGATTATTTCTCAAGACATGTTTGCTACCCAGGTGTTACTGGTCATCTTTCTGAGGCTTTCAGCCCATAATTCCAGTTGCCCTTCAGAAAGATGGTGCCACTTTCTACCCCCACCAGCAGTGAGTGAGGTAGCACATTTGCCCTGAGGGCATGTAGTAGGTGTCCAATGGATGCTGCTCTGTCCTTGTGGACCTGGCCAGGTCTGGGTGCACATCATAGGGGAAATGCCTCTTCTCTGGACAGCCTTGCATAGTTCCAAAGCTCTTTTGGGTTCATTTGCTTATTTAGTGCTCACGACAATCTTGTTATCCCTGCTTTATGGGTGAGGAAACTAAAGCTCACAGAATAATGATAAGACCCCATTCCAAGAGCTTTATGTATTTTATCTCATTTCATCCTTACAGCAACCCAGTGAGGTTGGTGCCATCAACATCCCCATTTCAGAGATGAAGTGCAGGGTGTCAGAGGTGGGGTATAAGCCCTGGCTTGCAAACCTGCTCTCTGAACTGCTCCTTGCCCTCCCTCGAGCTAGTAGGGTGACTGACTTGCTTGGAGCTGCGGAGCAAGGACATGGTGGGGCAGGAGTCCAGCCAGATCTTCCTGGTCCTGCAGCCCAAGTTCTAACCTCTGATGCCAGAAACCCTTCATTAGCATTCTGTATCTTCTTTTCATTCAGAATTGCTCTTGGTCCTTTGTGCCTGACTGGAGGCTCCTTTCTTAGACCCACCCTTGGCAGCTCCTGGAGACCAGACTTTCATAAAAGAGCTCAGGTCCCAGAACTGAGAACATCAGAGCGGGGAGGGTCCTTGACTTCCTGGTGCAATCTTCTCTCCCTTTTATATTTGGTGGGGAGAGAGAAACCAAGGGCCAGAGCGAGGCAGTAACTTGTCTGAGGTTCACAGCTAGTAGGGGCCAGAGTCCTTGAGGAGGAAGGGGGCCGGCCCAAGGAGCAGGCCTCGTGCTCCCTAAGGGCCTCTCTCCAGGGAATACTGAAGAACTGTGACTGGTTCAGCCCTCTTCCAGGGCCCTTTGTGGATGGGCCTGTTTACTTGTGAATTATTAACGAGCCCAAGCCTGTAACCTGCTGGGTGGGGCTCATTCACTTTAAGAAAACCTGCTTTACAGTCACCAGCTCAGCTGGGCTGGGAGGGCTCTAGGGTCTGAGGTGGGTAGTTCTGGGCTTTAGAGACAATGGGGGTGGGGCTGGGGGGTGGAGGCTTTCTCCAGGGAGAGGTCTGGAGAAAGGCACTGAGAACAGGGAAGGGGACAAGGGGTCACCCAAGTAATGCTCAGTAAGCATTACTACCAGCATCCCTGAGAGGTTGGCACTATTATCCCAGGTTTACAGATGGAAGACTGAGATTCAGAGAGGAGAACTGACTTCACAGCTTAAGCTCCTTCTACGATGGCATCACTTTTCACATGCTCACACCCCTATTTCTGTGACACACACACACACACACACACATTTCACACATTTTCTCTACAGGATAGAATTGAGACCTGGTTTAAGATATGGCTAGACCTGAGTCCAAGTCACACTTGGTCCAAGCCCCAGTCTTCTCATCTGTAGGATGGGAGATAAAGCTACTATGGAGCTTTCTGGAGCATTCTGAGGAGGTTATACTTATTCAATAAGTATACAGATACTTATTGAAGACCTTCTTCTTTTTATTTTTTTTTTAATTTTTTAAAATTTGGCCACGCTATGCAGCTTTCAGGATATTAGTTCCCTGACCAGGGATCAAACCCGGGCCCCGACAGTGAAAGCACCAAAGTCTTAACCACTGGACCACCAGGGAATTTCCTGAAGGCCTTCTTAAGCTGAGAGATGGTATTGGTGAAAACAGTCTATATTGAGACGTCTCAGGGCCACTGAGAAGTGCAGTGAGCCCAGTGGTTTGTTCTTGCAGGCTGGGGAGAAGATGAGAGAGGAAAACAGGCCTCGCATCTCCCAGGCACAAAGCACCAGAAAAAAAGGTCCCCTGGCAGGGGAGGAGGGAACCCAGGACTCAGGATGCTCTCCTGGTCCCCTGGGAATGAGCAGGAGACCTGAGCAGGGTCACCGGGGTTGGGAGGCAGAAATAATGGTGACTAACACGCTCCCCAGGGGTGGGGCTAGGCAGGAGCTCTTGGGGGCCGGATACTACCCAGGTGGAACCCTCAGGAGGGGTGGGCCACTCTGATGCTCTGACTCACCAGGCGAGTGGCCCCAGCATCACTGCCACCGTTGTGGCATGGGCAGAGTTCTAGCTCTGAAGGCAAAGCTGAGCCTCAGTTTTCATCTGTAAAAGGGGGAGAATAATAGCGTCTACCTTGGCACTGCCACCACCATCGTCAGGGCACTTATGTAACACCGTAAGCACATGCTAGGCACCATTCCGGGTGTTTTACACATATAAATGCTTAATCCTCACAATGACCCTTTGAAGCAGGCAGTACTTCCATCTTACTGGTGAGGAACTGAGGCTCAGAGAGGTGGTTAAAAGTGTGCATTAAACGAGATAATCCACGTTACATACTTAACATGTGTGGCACATAATAAGCCTTCGATGAATTTCAGTCATTGTTGTAATCATTACCTCAGAAGAAAATGGTAAAGTGCTAGGCTCAGTGTTAAAGTTTTTGGTGATTAGTTAGGCACTGATACAGAGATGTCTGACCAGGCCCTACCCTCCAGAAGGTCCCAGTCTGATGGCAGAGACAGTCACATACAAACCTCACTCCACCCCACCATACACAGATGGTGTTCACCCAGGGTGATAGGGGAGGTCAAAGTGGGTTAGAGCAGTGTGTGCCCAGGAAGGCCCTGACCCATCTAGGGAGGGAGGGCTTCCTGGAAGAGGAGGCATCTGAACTGAAACCTGCAGGGTGAGTAGGAGCTTTCACACAGGGCAGGATTTTAATAAATGTTGGTCAAATACAGTAAAGATTTACTTTGAAGCTAATGTAGCATAAACCTTCAGAACTCCTTACTCACCTGGCCCCTCCCAAGGCTCTGGGAGGACCCTGGCAATTTTATATTGGTAAATTTGTATTCTTTTTTTTTAAAAAGAAGCCTTTCAATTGTAAGCTTTTGGATCATCCCTTGGTTAAATGAATGAATAATATGTGACAAGGAAGAAGGTGTGTTCCAGGCAGAGGGAACAGCATGTGCAAATGCCCAGAGACCTGAAAGTGCCTGGCATGTGACAAGACCCCCCACCCCCCCACCGCCAGCCTCCTCACCCAGGATCCTCTTTACACACAGTGCTGGTCTTCTCACCAGCTTCACAAACTCCAGCTGTCCTCAGTGTACCTTTGCCCACTTCCATGCTTTTTCATCCATGTACCCATCTGGTACATCCTTTCTACAACTTCATTGTGTATAAATAATACAAACTTCAAGGCTCAACTCTGTCCACCTTCTCCAGGAAGCCCCCAGCCTATATAGCACTCTCCCTTATCTGGACTTCTGTAGATGACAGTGGATGTTATCATAGCCCACTCCTTGTCGTTAATTATCTTTTCCATGCTTATGTCAGAATCCCAGAGGTGGGATGACCCTTGCTAGTGAGCACCTGGCCTCTGCTCACACATGGACAGCATAAGAACTCACTACCTTTCCAGGCAACCTGTTTAGATTTAAACAGTAATCCCCTAAACCTCTCCCCTCTGCCACCAGGCCCAGTCTGCCTGGCTCTCCCAGGACCTAGTCCAAGCCCTCTTTCTATCATGGCTGCTTCTCCAGACTCCTCCTGTTTCCTTTTCTAACATCCTGGAGCTCAGGGCAGATCCAGGGGTGCTGGAGTCCCTCCTCCTTCTGTCCCCTGCCTTTGTGAAGGGACAGGTCTAATGGCAGCCACGTGCTCTGATGAGTCATGATTAAGAGCATCTGGGCCCCGGACATGGTAGCTGGTTAACTCTTCATGGGCCAGTGGCTCTTCTGCCAGGAGACCAGGTCGGCTTCAACCCTGGTCCTAGACATATACCTTAGGGCTGGGCACACAGTAGGCATCTGAGGAGTGTTATGGGTGACTCCACATAGGCCCTGGGGATTCAGGGGAGAGGGGTCCCAGAGGGCAAGGGTGTGCACTTTGGAGTCAGGAGGGTTGAGTTCCAATCACGACTTCCCATTTTTTAGGTGAGTGGCCTTGGGCAAGTCACGTGAACTCTGTGCCTTAGTTTCCCCATCTGTAAAATGGCAGCTATGGGGACTATTTGAGGAGGCGAGTGTGCACTGCTGGCTAGCAGTGAGTGCTAAACCGCGTTATTTTCTGCCTTCTGGTCTCCTGCAAACACAGTCAAGCTGTGGACAAGTGGGTGGGATTAAAATCCAAGCCTGACTCTGGAGGCCATGTCTTTCTTTGCATGAATGCCCCCCACCGATGCAGTAGGATGATGAAGGGCTCGGGTCGGGGGCGGTGAGAGTGGCAGGGAGGTGGACCTCAGGCCTAGGAGAACTTCCCAGGACCACACTGGTGGGGCTCCTTGAGGAAGGAGCGCGCCCCCGCTCCCGGGGGCATGGGCCGGGCAGACCTTGGGCGCCCCGGGGTCTTACCCGTCAGAGCGGAGGTGGGGCGGGGGCGCCTTCCGCTGGCGGGCCGGCCCCAAGCAGCCCCCGCCCGCTGCTGGGCCCGCGTCTGCGGTCGGCCGCGGGCGGGCGGCGGCCTGGCCCCACTGCGCAGGTGGGCAGACCGAGGCCCGGCCCTGCCCCGCCGCCTTCCACGCCCCCGGCGCGCCCCTCCCCGGCCGCCGCGTCCGCGGCTCGGCGGCACAGCGCCCGCTCGGGGTTCCGGCGGCAGCACCTGGGCCGCGGCTGGCGTCCGCGGGGGTACGCTGTCCGCCCCCCTCGGCGATGACCACGGCCGGCTCCCCGGGCGCCGTGCCGGCAGGGTAAGTGCGCTGCGGAGCGGCCCCGGAGGGCGCGGGCGGGCGGCGGGGGGCGGCGCCGGGCCTGGCCTCCCGCGAGGCCCGCACTGCGGCTTCCAGCCTCTGCGGGGCGGCACTGCGACCCCCGCCCCTCCCGGCCTCCGGGTTCCGCCGCCTCCGCCTCCGGGGAGCGGGGAGGGGGCTGCGCGGGGACGGTGGAGGCCCTGGGCACCCTGGGTCGGTCGGTCACTCCCCGCTGGGTCCCAACTCTGTTAGGAAGCTGTGTCCACGGCCGGGTCAGAGCCTCCTTCCTCCGCTTGTGGCGTTTACACCTCCACACCTGTGGGTGGGCTCTTATTGTCATTTCCCTTACAGGTGAGGAAACTGAGCAGTAGCTCTTAAATGACTTGTCTTAGGTCTCCCAGGAGGTGAGAAGTGGGCCTGGGATTTGAACCCAGCGATGCCAGACAGTACTTCATCTTCGGGGATATTCGGAGGAGTTAAATGACTAAGATAGGAACCGGCCCGGCCCACCGGGCACAACAGGAACAGGAGTAGTAAAGGTGGTGTTGTCACTTTCAACATGGCACTTCTGCTCATCCCCACCCCACCCCGTTGAGGAACCCTGTAGGACCCCTATACCACCCCTGTAGCAGTGCCAGCTGCCAGCTGCTGGGAGACCTGGAGCAACTCTTTGCCATTCCTGGACCCCCGTGGATAGGGGCTGGGAGCCCTGCTGCTGGGAGCTGGCACTGCTAGGAGGTTGCTGGGTGGAGATCCTGCGCAGGTGAGCTGGGAGGGCTGCCATTCTGCCTGGAGCCTCAACACCAGGGACAATGTTTGCCTAGGGCCTCAGGGCTAACACATGAACAGGGAGGTGACTCGGCTGGTGCCAGCTGTCAGCTGGAGGCCTCCACAGGGCCTGTGCGTGTCCCAGGCTGAGGGCTTGGAAGTTGGGTGGCCGGTGGACACCCTGGCCTGGGGGAGGGTTGCCTGGTGAGTCAGGCAGTGTTTTGTATGACATCGACCAAGTCCTTTATCCTCCCTAGACTTCTGGTCCCTCCTTTGGAAAATACAGGGAGGCTGGGCTGGCTACTCCCTTCCTTTTCTGGGCTGGTCTTTGTAAATCTGGAAGCTTCCCTTCTGCCCAGTCCTGAGCACCACCCCATTGAGCCCAGAAAAATGGTTTCCAGGAGAGAAGGCAGGCATGGAGCAGGGCACCTATTAAAGAATCCTGAACTCCCAGACTAGAACCCTCATTCATCCTCCTTCCTTGCACACTCACATCCCTGACTGAGGCCTCTCTACAACCCAGGGCTCCTCTGGCCCCTCCTTGGGCCTCCAGGGCAGTGAGCCTGCCCTTCTAGCACTGGCAGGTCATCCTCACACTAAACCATACCTACCCACCTGCGTGCCCTCCAGGTCCATCTGTCCCTGGCCCTGTTCAGTGCTATTCTGGTGGGGTCTGAGCAGAGCAGGGGCAAAGCAGTTCCACCTTCACCATAGACACTCATTCAGTCAGTCAACAAACACTCCCAGGCCTGCTCTGGGCCCGGCCCCATGTGTGAGGCTCAGTGGTGAAAAGACCAACCTTTAAATCTCCTCCACTTTAAAAATTATGAAATATTTTCAGCCTTCAGAAGAATATCACAAATAATAAAATGAACTCCATGCCCTTGCCAGCAAGCTTTTTCAGATGTTAACATTGTGCCCTGTTTATTTCATATTCTTTGTAAGAAATAAACCATCTCTGTGGACCAGCCCACCCTTCCCTCTACAGAGATAGTCACCATCCTGAATTTTGGTTTTATCATTTCTCTGTTTTTATTCTTTTGCTGAGTATGTATAAGCCTAAAAAATATGTAGTTCTTTAAGTTTTTTCTGTAAATGGAGTCATATAGCACAAATCATTCTGCAGCTTGCTTTTTCTCACTCAGCTTCAGGTTACTGAGATTTAGCTCTCTTGATCCTTGAAGCCCTGGTCCCCACTTGCCTTGAAGTATGATATGCCACCTGATGTAGAGACCATCATTTATTTATTTATCCAGGCTTCTTGGTGAACACTGAGGTGGTTCCCAGTGTCTTGCTATTCAAACACTGAATATTCTTGAATGATTGTCCTTTGCACATATGTGAGTGTTCTTCCACGTTGCCAGGTAGGAGTGGAATTGCTGGGATTTTACAGGATATGTGCACTCAATCTTTTAAAGTTACTTAGTTTCATTATAAAAGTGGTGCTGCTCGGTAAAAGAAATGATGGAAATACATAATCTTAGGAAAGAAAATTTGCTAACGTTTCCTGAATACTTCTTATTGTGCTTTCCACTGTCTCAGTCATTCTTCCCAGCAACCCTGGGAGGTAGGTCATTCCCATTTCATTGATGAGGAAACTGAGGCTCATAGAGGTTAAAGAACCTTCCCACATTTCTCCAACAAGTGATTGCTGAGCTGCAGCTTGAGTCCAGGGTTGACTGCTTTCAAAACTCCATGCTACCTAGGCCACACCACATCACTCCCTGCCACGTGGTACTCGCTTTATGCACAGCTAAGCGGGAGTCTGGGATCAGAGTCACAATCATATTTGCAATTTAGAAAGGTCACTGTGGAAGTGACAGATCCCCATGTACAGGTTGCCTTACCCCCTGAGCCAAAAGTCCCCCCTGAATGCTGTAAGGAAGTAAAAGCCAGCTCTGGTTCCAGTCTGCTCTCTGAATGACTGCCTCGCCCTGCTTCCGCTGCCCCACCCATGTCACCCTGACTGGGATCGGGGTAGGAGGGTTTCCTGTCTCCAGCGGAGAAGAGGGTCCCCCAGCTCTGCCCATCAGACACTAAGGTAGTGGTTTCCAGGCAGACCACCATCGGGACGTGGGAGGAAAGGGGAGTGGGGTGGCCCTCTTCTCACTTTGGCTTCAAGCCCCCTCCCCCACTACGCTAAAGTTCCTGGTGTTAGTAGTCACCAGCCATGCTCCACGCTCCACCCTGCTCAGCATCCTCCCCATACCAGAGTTTCCGCCTGGCACGGTAAAGAGGCCACCATCACCACTTGGGAACCCAGGAATATTTTGGCCAGGGCCCCGGCAGGGTGGCTTGGAGCAGAAAGGCCTTAAAGACATGGGACAGCCTGCAGAGAAGTGGGGACCTCAGTCACAGCCAGGGGAGGGGAATGGTTTGGCAGGTTGCTTTTGCAGAAAGTATTTCTGTCTTCTCCCAGGTTCCTGGGAGGAGGACATCAGGTTCCTGTCTTCACTGTCCTCACTTATCTATCAAGTGCAGATAAGAACATCTGGCTCTTGGGGCTAGTGGGAGGACTGAGTGAAATAATGCAGTCATCAATTTAGATAACTTGAAGTGATATTCTCGTAGTGGTGATAGGTGTTTGTTCATGCTATTATTAGGTCAAATGGGGCCAATGTCCCCAGCCTGCCTGAGCTCCCCAGCCAGCTGGGATGCCCCCATCCCACCCGTCCACTTACAGGCCTTCCAGAGCCTCTGTCTTCTCCACCTGCCCCATGATGGCCTGTGCCCCCTCCTCACTATGGTATCGTGCCTCCAGCCCTTTGCTCACACTCTTTTCCTCTTCTGGGACTTCCTTCTCCATCTTGTCCTCAATTCAGGGCCATCTTATCCAGAAAGCTTCCTTGACGGCACCCCTCTCACTTCCGGGCCTCCCCAGCCCCCCAGTGACTCCCATGATCACGGCCCTGATGGCTCTGGCCGTCACTGTAGCCCTCAAGGGCAGGCCCACGTCTGGGTCCAGTTTCTTTCCCCAGAGTCCAGCCCCAGGCCTGGCCCAGAGCCAGAGATCGGTGGATATTTGTGGCAGGGAAGAAATCAGCTCCAGGACTGCCCCAAAGCAGCTGCCCGTCTGCAGAGGTCACCGCAGACCCACCTCATGACATTTAAGGGGAAGTGGTGCTGGGGCTGCCAGGGGAGGGACTATGCGCTTCTGTGCTGTCTGTCCATTTGTCTGTGCATCTTTCTCTCCAGGTAGACCAAGGAGGCAGAACCTCTTTCTTGATGGGGTTGGAGGTGGGGGTGGGAGCGGGGTGTGCGCAGAAGTGGGAGGTAGGCTCTCGACTCTGGAATTGTTTAGAGATGGGCAGAAGCCAGGACAATGGGCTTGACTTCCTGGGGCTGAGCTGGTGGGCACTGGCTCAGGCAGAAACTTGGGTTAGAACCCACGCTTAGGCGTGTGACTTTGGCCAAGTCACCTCTCTTCTGTGCCTCAGTCTCCTCATCTGCAGTGGAGATAATAACCCCACTCCACAAGGCTTTGTGAGGGCTCACAGAGAGCCAGTTGAATGCCTGGGGCAGTAGGTAGTCACTGCCTTTTCATTGATTCATGCAACAGAGACAGTGGAATGAACACCATTCACTAGGCTAAGCCCTGGGTGCCAAGGAAGTCTCTGTCCCTGCCTCGTGAAGAGGGGGGCGGAGGCTGCTTCCAGTGGGGCCTTTTTGTCCCTGGAAAGGAACTTGATCTTTATCCTAAGAGTAAGACAGTGAAGGATTTCAAATCCAGAAGTGACATGGTCAGATTTCAGTTTTAAAAAGATAATTTTGGCTATTACGAGAGGGACAGAGTAAAGGGAATAATGCTTCCTACATTATCCCTTAAAAAATCTACCTAGAGGCTGGATGAGTTACAACATACATCCTTTAAAATACATTCCTGAGTGCCCGCAGAAGTAACAAATCCTCTCAAGCCAAGAATTAAGAGAGAGCTGAAATCAGGCTGGTAAATAAGATGAAGCCACAGCAACGTGAGGGTATTTACAAATTCCAGAAACCTAGAATCTTGAGTTTTAATGACACTTAAGGAATGGGAAATAAGGACTTGGGGCTACCCAACGACAGTGTGAAGAGTTGGAACTTAGCCTCCCACCACCTCACGTGAATCTGCCACCTTCAAAGGGCATCCTCAGCAAATAGGGGCATTGACTAGAACAAAACACCCACCCACCACAGAGGGAGACGACAGTTCCTGTGGGGACAAAGAGGCTCCCTGGACAGTTATACATGTTGGTCTGCCCTCACACAAATTTCAGGTTTGAATATACACTACCTCTGTGGTCCTGGAAATGCTAAACTAAAAAAAGTAACATAAATGGTCTTGGGGGTGGTAGCACCCCAGGGAACCTGGCTGAAGTCAATGAAAATCCTCTCTGGAGGAATGGATTCTCATTTCAAGATCCCTTTGGGGTCAAATAGGAGCTCATGGTAAAATTACAAAGCGCACAAAGAAACAAGTCACTGTGAGCAATAGATACCAGAAGCAAGAAATAGCAGAATTAAGAGTCTAAGATCCTAGAGTGATAAGATATCGATTATAACTGATTGTGTTTAAAATGTGTAAAGAAATCAAAGGTAGACTTGCAACGATACGCAGGGAACAAAATACTGCCCAAAATGACCAAGCAGATTTGAAAAGGATCCAAGTGGAATTTCTGAGATGAAAAATAAAATCACTGAAATTAAAAACTCAGTAGAGGATAAGTAGCAGATGAGACCCACTTAAAGAGAATTAGCGAAATGAAAGATCTAAAGAAATTACTTAGAATCTAACAGAGAGAGTGAACGAGACGGCAAAGAAGAGAGAGAAGAGGCATGAAAAACAATAAAATGGGATAACAGAGAGAGAGAAGAGTTAGCAATGGACAGGAGTACAGGAGGGGTCTTCCATCAGATGTGGGTACAGATGGTAGTGGCCTGGACTGGGGGGCACTGGGTGTAGAAGGAAGTGGATTAAGAGATGTTCAGGAGGTAGAACTGATAGGGCTTGTTGATGGAGTAGATGACGGAGGCCAGGGGGAGGATGTGTCAAGGATGACTATTTCTGACTTGAGAAACTTGGTCGAGGGGTACTATTTATTGAGATGGCAAATCTGGAGAACAGATTTGGGAGAACAAACAAAAGTTCAGTTCTGACCAAAACATGTTTCATTTTGCCTGGGAAGTTCTGTTGATGCATCACAGAGGAGGAGATATTAGAGCTGGGCCTTAAGATAGGTGTAGAAGTTTACCTGGTGGAGAAAGAACTTTTATTAACTTTGGGGGAAAAGGATCTCCTTTCAGTGAGATCATCGTGACACTTTTTAGAACCTTCTCTACTTAAAAGCGACCCCTTGAGAAGAGACATTCATAAGACCATCAGACAGGACTTTTGGGATCATCTCTCATCTTTCAGATGGGAAGCTGAGGCTCAGAAAGGTCAGGGATTTGCTCTCCTAGCCCAAGACTCTCCATCCATCCATCCATTCATTCATTCATTCACTGACTTAAGCTATATTTATCAAAAGCCCATTTTGTACCAGATACTAGGTGCTGGTGATACAGCAGTGAACAAAACAAAGATTCCTGCCCTCAGGAAGCTTATATTTTAGTGGAGGGAGACAGACAATAAACACAAAAATAAGTAAATGTCAGAGGGTGATAAGAGCTATCAAGAAGTGTAAGGACTGGAAGGAGGTCGGGTGTACTGGAGGTGCCATTGGGAAGGTGGCCCTTGAACATAAAAGGCCCTGGGCAGCTCTTACAGGGTGGCTGCCCACTATGGCCCGTTGTGACAGCGCCTGTAGGGTTCTAGAGTGCAGGCCTGAGGAGGCCAGGAGAAGGCCTAGAGAAGGAAGAGGAAGAAAAGAGCTGAAGTGGGGTTTAGTGGGTAGGCTGTGCCCCCCAGTGGGGGCAGAAAAGTCCAATGGGTCAGAAGGGCCACAAAGACTCCTTTTACCCTTGTGAGAAGTAAGATAAATTTATTCCCGAGGTTTCCTTGCACCAACCCACCACATCCCATCCTCAGCCCCTCCCCACGATCTCAGATGACACCACCCCCTTCTGCTCCCCCTCCCACCTTTAGGAACACTTAGAGGTAGGTCCAAATTGTCCTGTGTCTTAGTACAGAGTGGGCAGCCTGGAGGAGCTCATGACAGGCATTCAAGTGGGCCTTGGAGTTCGAGTGGGCCTTGGACAGCTCTGTTCCAGCCAGGACAGTCGAGCCTCTCAACTGAGGCTCTTTTGAGAGCTCCCAGGTCATGCCTGTGTCTCTCTCATCAGGACTCCTGTGAGCAGCCTCCATGAGTCCCTGGACCAGTGCATGACTGCCCTGGACCTCTTCCTCACCAACCAGTTCTCAGAAGCACTCAGCTACCTCCAGCCCAGGTGAGGCTTAAGCCCAGGTTGTGTGTGCGTGTGTGTGTGTGTGTGTGTGTGTGTGTGTGTGTGTGTGTGTGTGTACACACACATGTAAGTGTAGGGATGGGGATGTCAGATGGAGAACCAGAGGTTTCATGTGAGAGGAACCCTGTGTAACTCAACGCCTTCAGCCTTCTGGGTCACTATGACCCCTGAGAATCCCATAAAAATGGCTCAGGGTCCCCATTCCACAGCCAGGAACAGCCAGGCCCTCCCCAAGGTCACTGTGACTTCCTTCCCCTCAGGTCTTGCAGCTTCTTCCACTTTGATTTCTTGTTCCCACTGAATCCAGCTCTAAAACAGCCCCTTTTTGTTATTTTCCTCCAAAGCGCGGAAGACTTGAGTTGCTTTCTCTCCAGGCTTTCGGGCACTGATGACAGTAGTGTAGCCATCTCTTCTAGCGTTGACTGCCTTATTTCTTGTTTTGGCTGCACTGTGTGCGGGCTTTCTCTAGTTGCGGTGCACGGGCTTCTCATTGCGGTGGCTTCTCTTGTTGCAGAGCACAGGCTCTAGGCACGTGGGCTTCAGTAGTTGCAGCACGTGGGCTCAGTGGTTGTGGCACTCGGCCCCTAGAGAGCGCAGGCTTCAGTAGTTGCGGAGCGTGGGCTCTAGGGTGCACGGGCTTCGGTAGTTGTGGCTCGCGGGCTCTAGAGCGCAGGCTCAGTAGTTGTGGCACACGGGCTTAGTTACTCTGTGTATGTGGGATCTTCCCCGACCAGGAATTGAACCCGGGTCCCCTGCATTGGCAGGCAGATTCTTAACCACTGTGCCACCAGGGAATTCCCTGCCTTATTTCTAAATAATATGCTTAGAGTGCTCTTTCTTTACTTACCACTTTCTTCAATTTTTTAAAAACTGAAATTAAGTTGAGATATAATTCACATACCATAAAATTCACTCTTGTTACTTTTTGCTTTTACACATCACCTGATGGTTGACAAGAATTTAGCTCTCTTATACCCCTGCCTCACCTCCCTTCCCTCCTCCTATCATTATATCACAATATCTGGCTAAATCAGTAATCAGTGTTTTCATTATTATAACTATGTAATTATGCTCATTGCAGAGACAAGTCTTACATTATAAGATTACATTTTCTTTCTGGAGTTAATAATTGTCTTGTTTTTTTTATTTGCCTGATTCGCTATACGTTTATCCTGACCTCTTTATAACTACTCCATCAAGTCATGAGGTTTTCTGTAAATACTCAGATGTATCAGGTAAGCCCTCAGTCCCTCTTTTTCCTGGAAACCTCTCCCCTGGAGGACAGGCCTGTTTACTGGCCACCTTCCAGCTGGCTCCTGGAATCCCCTTTGCTTCTCTCCTGTTTGCTTGGCCTGGCCTTTTCTCTCTCATGTCGGTATCCTCCCTCATTTTACTAGAGCATGTCCTCTAGAAATTTCCAAAGAGAGAGTTGCATGAATATGATCTTTCCCCCTCAGAATTTTGAAGGCGTTGTTTTCTGCCCTGTTTTCTGGCATGTACCGTAGCCGGGAGAATCCTAATTCTTCTTAACGTGGCATGGGGTCTTTTTTCCTTCTCCAGAGATGTTTAGGATCTTCTCTTTTATTCCTGCAAATCTGAAATTTCACAATGATGTGCCAGAATGTAGGTCTTTTTACTTGGCATTTTTTTTTCTTCGTTTGTTTTGGCTGTGCTGGGTCTTCGTTGCTGCACGCAGGCTTCCTCTAGTTGCAGCGAGTGGGGGCTACTCTTCATTACGGTGTGCAGGCTTCTCATTGCAGTGGCTTCTCTTGTTGCCGAGCGCGGGCTCTAGGTGCGCAGGCTTCAGTAATTGCAACACACGGGCTCAGTAGTTGTGGCTCGCGGGCCCTAGAGCGCAGGCTCAGTAGTTGTGGCGCACGGGCTTAGTTACTCCGTGGCATGTGGGATCTTCCCGGACCAGTGCTCGAACCCGTGTCCCTTGGTTAGCAGGCGGATTCCCAACCACTGCGTCAATGGGGAAGTCCCCTTGGTATGTTTTTATTCGGAAACTGAGTTCTAGGAAATCCTCTTGTATGATCCTTCCACGTTCTGTTTCCCTTTCCTGGGCTTTGTTTAAGGCAGGTATTGGACTTCCTGGATCAGTCCTCTTCTAAGATATTTATCCGCACACCACCCCCCTCGCATTTCTTTATCTTTTTTCCTCTGATTTATGGGAGAGTTCCTCAACCTTATCATTAAATCCACTGACTTTTCTTTCTTGTGTGTAATCATATGATTAATTCCCTAGTACTCTTCAGTGTTCTCTGAATGTTCTTTTTTTCCTAAAACATCTTATTCTTTGTTTATGAGTGCACTGTGTTCTTTATATGTATATTTAAAAATATGAGTGTCCTGAGGATAGGACCTGGCATGTAGCAAGCCCTCTAATAAGTATTTATTGTTGTTATTACTATTATCGCAGAATATTATCTCTTTTAAAAATATTTTATTCTTTCCCTGCATAATCTTGGCTTTCTCCAGGTTTCCTTTTTCTGTGTAATGGGGGGAGTACTCTCCTCATGGTAGGGCGGGGGGCGCTACCCTGAAATGCCCGATGGTCCCTGGCTGTCTGTCTGGTCGTATTTAAGAGCACATTCACTCAAAGGCCAACTGGAAAGTCTGGGCCAAGAAGCCTTGTAATTGGTGGGTTCAGCTTTTGGATGATCTGGCAGAGAGCGGGCCCCAGATGTTAGCTTTTCCAGAGAAGAATCCTCCATTCCTCAATCTGGACAGAGAGCCCCTGGCTGCCTGAGTTCTGGGACTGGGATAGGGGTGAGGGGCCAGGGATCTAATCATGTCTGCTGCCTGCTTGCCTGATCCCCTCTTTTCAGCTCTAGGTTGTCCTCTGCCACAACTGGTTCCCCCAGGTCCCCAGGGAAAGCAAGTGCTGGGGTAGGGGTACGGCTTTCCCCAAGCCCCAAGCCAGGCCTGTTCAGTTTCTCTAGACCTGACTGACCCATCCATCTCCTCTCTGGGGTCAGTGGCCCAGCTTCTGAGCGGGGCAGCTCCAGGGCTTGGTGGTCCTGAGTCGTACCATAGTCACTCCGCGAGCAGTCCTCACACCTCATCCCCACCCTCTGGGGGGGATCCGGCTTGAGGTACGGCAGGGCCAGGCCTGCTCAGGAGTGGGGCCGCTGCCTGAGGCAGGCCAGGCCCCATCTTGCCCCATCACCGAACATCCAGGTTCCCCTCCCAGTGCTTTAGGAAGGCTCCCCGGCTCCCCTCCCCTCCTGGTCACTACCCGTCCCAAAGTGGCTCCTCTCTGCCACTGCCCCCTCAGCCCCCTCCTCGCTGAGGGGCTGCCTCACCTTCCCTCACCTCAGGAGGGCCCTCTACTAGGGGTCCCGCAACTCAGGCCCCCAGGAGGCAACGCCTGCCCTGAAGGAAGCACCACAGAGAGAACTGGCTTCCTGTGAGGCCACCTTTCATCTCACACGTGAGGCACTGTAACCTCTTTCTCTTGACTCCTGCCCCATTCCGGAAAAGGGTCTTTGTTTTCTTTTGAGTTGAAGCACTTCCTCCCCAAATAGTGGATGTCATGAGCACACTCCCCACCCCTTCTTGTGACAACCAAATAATGTTTCCAGAAATTGCCAGCTGTCAGGGGAGGGGCAGGCAGATTCAGTAAAAATACCTCCCCATCTCTGTTAAGAACCACTGGTCTAGATAAAATAATTCTTGCTCAAAAATGGTCTCCTCTCCCCATTCACAGCCACTGAAGCTGTGAAGGATGCTGGGGGTCAGTGTCATCCACTGCTCCCCATGGCACGCATGGTGTCTTGTTTCACTGTCACCCACACTTTGCCCTCCGGGAGTAACTGGGCTTTTCAAGCCTCCCCCCCCAACCCCCCAGCTTCTGCTTTCCCTTTTTCACTTCTTTCTTTTTTTTTCCCCCAAACTAACACCGGAACCTGCATGTTATACTACTTTGTTGTTTGTTTGTTTGTTTTACAGCAGGTTCTTATTAGTTATCTGTTTTATACAGATTGGTGTATATATGTCACCATATATACACCATTTGCTTTCCCTTTTTCACTTCTTTGAGTAGCTTCTAGTTTATTTTACTTCATGCTGTGTATGTCCCTGAGCACTGTCTCTGGAACATGGTATCGACACTACTCATTTGATGAAAAAAATGGTCATGGTTGATAAGTAGCAGGACCAGGATGCACATCCAGCCCCACTCAGCTCCACAACCCACACTTTGCCTCCTGGGCCATCCTGGATCTCAAGCAGGTGGAGTTTCCCTGGCACAGAAGGCCTCACACCTGCCGCCTCTTCCAGGAGGGAGGGAAGGAGGTAGAACAGGTGTGTGGGGCCGAGGGAGGGCGGTGTGCCCCTGCACTGTCCCGGATTCCTCTGAGGGAGGAAGCAAAGTCCCCTGCTGAGAGGGAGGGGCCAGGCTGGTGCTTGGCTGGGGAGGTGACAGGGACTGGGCGGAAGTTTATGAGTGGCATGATGGGCCGAGGTTGGGGGCCCCGCTCACAGCATGCCTGTCCGTGTGGCTGGCGGCTTCCTCCTGCCTTGCTCAGTGGCAGCGCTGCGGAGAAAGTAGGCGGTCGCGCGGCTCCTAACCAGTGCAGCGGGAGTTGGCAGGCCAGCAGTGAGGGTTTTGACAAGAGAGTGGCTGGTATGAGGAAGCTCAGCTGGGGGGTCAGGGAGAGAGGACAGGCTGGAGGTGGGGGGATGGTGCAGTGGGAGTGACTGGAGAGATCACACAGGCGGAAGGCGGGGAGTCTGTGGCTGGGAGGGTGGGTGGTATCGTGCAGGACTCCAGAAGCAGAGCTGGCCTGTGGGCTGACGGGGAGGTCAAGGTGTGACCCATGGGATGGGGCAGTTGGGCGCCTGGGGCCGGTTCACTCGGCAGCACCTCAGGAGTGCCCTCATGTGGCCGGCGGCGGGCCAGGTTCTGGGGCCGCAGTACCGAGCAGGGCGTGGGCCCTTCTCAGGGTTCCTCACGGCACCAGTGAAACAAGTAATAATGGCTTTAGGACCAGCCACATACCTTCCGGGGTGCACTGCAACGTGAAAATGTGGAATTCTTTGTCCAAAAATTATTAAGGGTTTCAAGACGGTGACAGCAGAGCATTAAACCAAGCATGGAGCCCTGTGTGACTGCACAGATCGCACACCCGCCAAGCCAGCCCCGGAAGTCTTCCTGGAGGAAGTGACACTTAAGTTGAGAGAGGTTGGATGAGAAGGAGTCAGCCAGATGGAGAGGGCATTTCCAGGCAGAGGAACGGCCGGTGCCAAGGCCTGGCAGTGAACAAGGGTCTAGTGTATTTGAGGAAGACAGATAGTCAGCCTGGCTGGGGTGGGGAGAGCTGGGGAAGGTCCCAGAAGGGAGAGGGCAGGGTGATGGAAGGTGGACTGGGGATATGAGTCCCCCAGAAGGTGGTTGGGCTGGAGAGGAGGGCAGCGAGGTGGTCTGAGAGGCGTGGGGGGATTTCATGAGGGTGAAGGAAAGTGGCTTGGAGGCAGGGGGTCTGTCTCTAAGACAGGCTGCAGGGGGGCATCCTCGCCCAGAGAGGTCCTCGGGAAGTAAGGCCTTAGGCTGCGACTGCAGGGGGGTCCCCAGGAAAGAGCAGTGGGGTTTGGGTCAGAGTCAGTCGTCCTGACGGTGAGGACAGGATGGCTGACGAGTAGCTGACAAGGGCCTGAGCCCTGGCTACTGGCAGAGGAGGGAAGGGCCAGAGGCCGCTGGGCTTAGCAGACCTCCAGGTGGCCAAGGAGTCCCCGGTCCCAACACCCTGCTCTTCTGATGGCTCTTCCAGTGCCCTCCCCATCTTGACAGCTGGTCTAGGCCTGGCAGGTGAAACCCCATTGGGCATCATGTCCTAGAGGTGGGTCTAGCTCAGAGGTGAGGGGATCGTTGCTTCTAGGGGTCTGGTCGCCATATGTACAACAAGGACTTTGTGGAGTGCAGACTAAACTTGGGGTGCCTGAGGTCTGGGGGGTTGTTATACCTCTGTGCCCTGAATCCCAGTCCAGACCAGAGTTGGGGGCTTCCACGTCATGGGCTGGGGAGGGGCTAGGATTCCTAGCTGCAGGTGCCTGTCCGGGCCTTGGGCCTCAGACTAGAAATTCCACTTTGCCTGCCAGCTGCCCAGGAGGGGCTCTCCCTCCTACTGGGCTGGGCAGGTGGAGCTGAGTCCCAGGCCTGGGACCTGGGGGTGAGGAGGGTGAGAGTTGGAGAGGCCTGGGGGGAAGGGGATTATCTGGGAGGTGGATCTGTGTGCTGCCCGGGAAACCCTTCCTCAGGGAGAAAGTTTTTATGTAGGGCAATGACCCTTGACCCTGGCAGGACACAGAGGGACTCAGACTCACATTCATTGAGCATCGGTGTTATGGCCCTGGCCTGAGCACCCTACTTAAGCCACCCAAAGTCCTGGGAGAGAAGGGTTATTGTATCCATTTTACAGAGGAAAAGACTGAGGCTCAGAGAGGCTACAAGACTCACGAGGATCACACAGCTGGGGACTAGCGAGGCCAGGATTCCAACCTGTGTCTGAGAGACTCTGAAGCCTGAGTTCTGTCCCCACTGCAGACTGTGGCCTCCTTTCCACAAGCCGCTGCCCTCAAATAAGCAGTTCTAGCAGAGACCTGGGAGGTGTCCCGACAGCTGCCAGGACTGGTCTCCTTCATGAACCTTTGACTTCCAAGGATAATATCACCTGAGAATCACCCAGAAGTAAAAAAGCAACTTAATTTACAGAGGTGTTTTATGAATGAGGAACGGGTGAAGTCTTACGATAGAATAGATGGTCTATAAACCTTAGTCATCTCTCTCTCCCCTGAAGTTCCCAGCATAAGCCTGGCACTGAGGAGTTTGGAAAATAATTAATAAGGGGGTGTAGGGAAGGGAGCAAAAAATCGCTGCAGCATCTACTGCGTGCCAGGCAAGGGTAATCCCCAGCCAGACCCACATGGACTTGGGTGGGCCAGCATTATTGTCCCCATTTTGCAGAAGCATAAATCAAGGCCCAGATACATTGTGACTTCCCCACGTACAGAGGGGGACTGGCATTGGTCCCATCCTTCCTTGCCTGTTGCTCTCTGCGTGTGTTAGACTAAATGCCACCCCTCTCCCCGCCAACACCCTTTAGATGCGAGGTCTGGGGCTGTGGCGGAGCCGGGAGATAGGACGGGGAGGCTTCCTGAAACCGGCTCGCTCAGCCCTGTCACGTTGGTGCTGAGTCAGAGATAAATCTCACACTAGCGCTGTCCTTGAGGTGCCCACAGTCTGGGAGAGAGCTGAGCCTCGGCTGATATAAGTTCAGTGTGACCTGTGCCTCAGTTATAGACACATGCTCCCTTTGGGAGGGAGCCCTGGATTCCCAGTGGCCTTTGAGCCATTTGAGGGCCTTGACAGATGAGTCAGGGGATGCGGGGGTAGGGGATGGGCATTTCAGGCTGAGGGAACAGCAAGGACAAAGCCCTGCAGGAGGGAAAATGTGGGCTTTTCTCGAGGAGAGTGTGTGTGGTTCAGTGTGGTATAGTCTTGAATGTGACCAGATGGTGGGTCAGAAGCAGAAGTGATAAGAGGCCTGGGCTGGAGAGGTGGGCAGGGCCTGTGAATTGTGGAGCCTCGGGCCCCCAGCATTGTCTCATGGGATGTGGAAGTCACGGGAGGGCTCAGCCAGAGAGCAACAGGATCAGATGATGGGGTGGGGAGAGGCAGGAGGTGGCGAGGTCAGTGAGGTCCAGAGAACAAGGATGGGCAAGCCCGAGGTGGGGCTTGAGGAGAGAAGAGACCCCACAGGCAGGACCTGCGGTAGGTGGGGCAGCAGGGGAGTACCGCCTCAGGCCAGCACACTGCTGAGCTCTTTCGGAGTCCTCACGGCAGCCTTGCTGCTGCCGTCCATATGGAATGGGTGAGAAACCGAGGCTCAGATTGGGAGAGTCACTTAGAGCCACTCAGCAGGAAGAAGAGATGCTGGGATCCGAGGCCTTCTGAGCAGCAATGGGTCAGCCCTTGGCGAGTCCCTTCCCCTTTCTGGATCTGTGTTTCCTCCCATGCGGGATGGGGGAGGGGACGGTGGGTGATGACACAGGGTCAGCTACCTTGGAGTTCTAGGAGTTTATGCTCTCGTGTCCCTTCTGTCTGGCAGAACCAAGGAGAGCATGTACCACTCACTGACGTATGCCACCATCCTGGAGATGCAGGCCATGATGACCTTTGACCCCCAGGACATCCTACTTGCTGGCAACATGTTGAAGGAGGCCCAGTCGCTCTGTCAGAGGTCGCGGCCGGGGGTGTGGACAGGGATGAGGGGTTGTGAGGCCCATCCTTCTGTCACCTTGGCCTATCCCAGTGCCTGACATGCCACTATTAGTCCTACTCCTTTTGGCTAAAAAAAGGTGTCCCCAAGTGCTAAAAGCCGTCCCTGTTAGCACTGCCTCAGGAGCTGTGTTGTCTGAGCCAGTCACGGAGGGCTTCCAGGGGCCAGGCTGGCTTGGGAGGAGACAAATCCTGGCTCTGTCACGTAATAACTCACTGACCTTGGGCAAGCCCCTTTCTGGTCTGAATTTTCCTCATCCATGAAATGGGTGTGATGACAGGGTTGTTGTGGGGACTGAATGAAGACATCCGTTACGGGACCTGGTGCATAGTTTGTGTTCAGTACATGTTAACTGCCTGAACGCGTGAATGAATAGACCCTCAGGGTTCATGCACAGGTGGAGTCGTTATTCACTGGGACACACCCCTGCCTGCCCTAGGCCAGGCCCTGTGCTGGGCACTGGCCACCCAGGGAATCATCAGACCCTGGCCCCTCTGACGCCTGAACTGCCTGATCGGGGAGACAGGCACAGACAGTAACACCCCAGCCCAATGCAGGGAGGCTCATGGGGTCGTGGGGGTCCAGCTGGAGGAACAGGAAAGGCATCCTGGAGGAGGTGATGCCAGAGCTGGGTCCTGTAGGGTGCCTAGGAACTGGCCAGGGTAGAGCAGGCAGGGGAGGGGGCTCCATGCAGAGGCAACAGCAGGGGCAAGGGTGTGAGAAGGCCTGGACTGGGGGGAGTTGCCAGGAGTTTACTGTGTGGAGTCCTACGGGAGGGGCAGGAGATGCTGTTGGAGGCGCCCAGGCCCCTCGCTCACCCTCCCTGAATGACCTGAGACCCCGTTTTCCTCTTCAGGCACCGGAGGAAGTCCACTGTAACAGATTCCTTCAACAGCCTGTTGCACCGCCCCACTATGGACCAGTTCACGGAAGGTGTGGCATCTGGGATGTCCTCTCAACTCTGCTGACACCAGGCAGCCCGGTTCCAGGCCCAGGAAGGGGTGGGAAGGGACAGCTGTCCTCCCAGTTGTCACCCAGGGGGCCGGGCCCTGCCCTAGACACTGGGACACAAATGGGTCAGACCTGGGGCCTTTTGAGGACTGGTCTCAGGTGGCGGGGGTGTGGGGTGGGGTGAGGGCGGGGGTGCAGGTGAGACTCACTTACCTGACAGTATTACCTGCTGGAAATTGGGTAAGAAAATGCTGTCGCAAGGTCCGTGCACTTTGCTCCTCAGGCCAGTGTAGGCTTAGGACTGTGTGTGCAGTTAGGTTTACTGGTTTAATTATCTTAGTGATCTCACGTGCTCCTGAGGGGAATGTGGTCCTAGAGGCTGACACACTGAGATGAAACAGCTGGGGGCCGTGGAAGAGAAGGTCTGGGCTGCCAGAGCCATGTGGCACCTTTGTGCCGTGACCACATGTGGCAGTCCTGGAGACAGCAGCAGCCAACCATGAGCAATTTGGGGCCCTTTAGTGCAGGGGTGAATGGCCCTCCCCACCTCGAGAGCCCTTTGAAGGTCCCAGTGCGAAACAGCGCTTATGATGGTGCCGCTTCCTCCTTCCTACCTTCCATGGCTCCCTGCTGCCCACAGGACCAAATCTGCAAGCCTCCACCAGTGTTTAAGACCCTTTACAGCCAGCCTTCTGCCCCTCATCTTTCCCTGTCCCCTAAATCTCTCCCTGCTCCACCCCATTTCAACCTTCTGTGGCTCAGCTGTCCCCCAGGCACCTGAGTTGTTTGGCTTTCCTGGGCCTCTGCCGAGAAAGCTCTTCCTGCCTCATCCTTCCATCCCACGTTCAACTCAAACAGCCCAGCTCAGGTGTCTTCTTCTGGAAGTCTTTCCTGACTCCTCGGGCTGCGTTAGTTCTCCTTCCTTACTCCTGCAGCCTGTGGCTTCCCTGGGTTGATCCCTTCATCCCAGCACTGTAGGGGTGTTGGTGCACAGCACCTACAGTGACGCCCGGGGGACAAGAGAACAAGGCCCAGGGCCCTGTGCTGACGTTCTCGGGGGTGGGGTCGGGGGTGTGAGCTAATTCAGGGCAATGGTGCGTGCCACCAAGGAGCCTGGTGATGGGGATTCGGGAGGTGGCAGGCAGGTGCTGACTCAGGCTCCCTTTGCCTTTTGGGAAGAGGGATGAGAAGGATTTGGCCCAAGCCTCCTGCCAAGAGTCCCAGGAGGCCGCAGGGCTTTGGTTTTCTCCCTGCAGTGGAAATCCACGCTGAGGTCTGCTACGCAGAGTGCCTGCTGCAGAGAGCAGCCCTGACCTTCCTGCAGGTAGGAACCCTCTTCTTGTACAAGCAGCCTGGGGGTTTCAGAAGATGAATCACCACGTCTTAGCCTGAAGGGTCTAGAGCAGCCGTGCCCAGCCCCCTTGGGGTTGAGGCGAGGACTGAGGCTCCGTCACCCCAACACTCCTGGCCCTGGGCAGGCTCAGTGGCAGAGGTGATGGGCCCTACCCCTCCACACGGAGCACACACGTTCCCACCCACTACCAGGATGTGCTTCCATCTCGTGACTGCTGCTTCCCTGCTGTTTTTATGTCACGGGGGTGACAGAGCCTGCTTTACATTTGATTCATTCAGCAGACTAGTCTGAATGAATCAAACGTGATTCCTTCAAGAACTTGTAGAACCTGCAACATACCAGGCTTTGTATGTACATTACAGGCATGTTGTTTTTACATACCTTATACACATTGCATGTTTGTTTTTACCTACATTTCTATGTATTATTTAATCAGCACCTCACAGGCCTATGATGGGGAGGATTAGTGGGGGAGGAACTGCTTTCCCAGGGTCACATGGTTAGCAAATGGCAGAGCTCGGATTTGAACCAGGTCTGGCCAACTCAGAGCCTATGCTCCTCACCACGGTGGAAATTAGGAGAACCATCACGTCATGATTGTACCAAAAAGCCTGAATTATAATTATAAAATACAATCGTCATGTAAATAGGTGTACTGGGGTTGGGAGGCACATATAAATTTTATTGTTGGGGTACTGTTTATTTTTGTTAGTGATTTTTCTAGCTTTTTGGACCTCAGATGATTAGAATTGGATTAATCTGAATTCTTCGTTAGGATCACTGTAATAATTGCACCATGACTGGCCTTTTATTTCTGTTGTTTGTTTACTCTGTTATTACACATAATAAATAATCGCCCACGAACCCCCCACCCAACCGGAGAACAGAGCCCTGCTGGTACATCTCCTTGCGCTCTGCCTCCCTTCCCCCAGGGGAAACCACTACCTAGAGTTTGTATTTATCATCCCCCGCCCTATTTTTTAAAAATGGTTTTCTCGACTTCCTGTTCATGTCTGAACAGCATATTGTTACGTTTTAGTTGCCTTTGAGCTTCTTAAGGCCTCAAGCTGTGTGGGACTTGCTTTCTTCACCCAACCGTACGTGGCTGTGTAATACTGCCTTCTATGAATATACCAGTTTGTTTATCCAGTATCCTGCTGAAGGATATCTGGGTTGTTTCTGGTTCTTGGCTACTATGAACAGTGATTCTGTGAGCATTCTTGAAGATGTTCATCCATTTCTCTTGGGTGTATACCTGGGAGTGGAACTGTTAGGTGGACTGTAGGTATTGGTGCTTTTTTTTTTTGGCTGCACTGTGTGGCATGCGGGATCTTAGTTCCCCAACCAGGGTTCGAACCCGTGCCCCCTCTAGTGGAAGCATGGAGTCATAATCACTGGACTGCCAGGGAAGTCCCCAGGTACTGGCGCTTTAAATTACAAATGTGATAAATACCTGCTTGTTGTAAAAAAAACACAAGCAATCCAAAAATGAACGTCTCCCTTCCTTCCCCACAGTCCCTCCTCTGTTAACCGGTGGGAGCATCTCCTCCAGGCCTCTCTGCACGCACATAGTATATGTACATGTGAGCCTGCTACAGGAGGTTGTGGTCGAGCCCTGGGCATTGTGGAGGTCTTGTTTGGCAAGCAAGACCCTCATCTCAAGTACCAGGGGTAGAGTGGGGAGGCCTCTGACCCCACCCACGTGGGGCCCCTCATAAAGCTGGGCCCAGGGAGGGCCAGGCAGTATCCAGAGCCTTGTATGATCCCTCTCAAGCCTGTGGCTACCCACCCAGGCCCGGCTCTTAGCATCTCTCCCCCCTGCAGGACGAGAACATGGTGAGCTTCATCAAGGGTGGCATCAAAGTTCGAAACAGCTACCAGACCTACAAGTGAGTGGGGCTGGCCTGGGGGGCCTGAGGCCACAGCATCTACTGCCGTGTGCCCCTCAGGCTGCTTTGTGGGAGGTAGAGGGTACTGGCTGGAGGCAGGAAACCTAGAATGCTGTGTGACCTCAGGTAGATTTCTGCACCCTCAGGACTTCAGTTTTCTGAAATATTATTCCCCTGGGTGTATCCGTTCATTTGGTCCCCCTGAGAGCTGACTCTGTGCCTGACCCTGAGCTAGGGGAAAACAAGGCACGTGTTCTGTACAAACAGCCCAGTCTGGTGGGGGTGGGAGAAAGACACAGGAACAGTCATTTTGAGAATAGCAGCAGGACTCCTACACATCCGTAAAGGCCCCGTCCAAATGCCGCTTTCCCCATAAAGCCTTCCTTGAACCCTCCAGTACACAGGGATGATGCTTACATAATACCACCTCTCCAAACTGGGAGCTCCTCGAGAGCCAGATTATTTCCATTGCTATCTCGGCACTGGGCCACACGTAGGCCATGTTTATGGGGCAAAGAATTAAGACTCAGTCCAGAGCACTTCTGCCCAATGTGGTCCCACAATCCTTATCTACAATTCCAAAATCAGAAAAGCTCTGAAAATAATTAACCCTCCCCCCTGCCCCAAGTTTGGTATTGAAACTCCTTTTCCATTAAAAGTTGACTTGAATTGACTTGAGACTATCATCTTTATTTTCCCCACTTAATGTGACTATTTCCCTGCAGAGAGATGGTGAGTTTGATTTCCAGGTATTACTAGGGTATAGCACACCATGCAGTATATGGACACCACACTGCTTTGTGGGTCCTGCTGGAATTGTTCAGGGAAACCAGACTGTGTTCTGGCCCTTGTAGTCTCCCTACCAGCTGCCAGAGTGATGTTTTCAAAGCACAAACCTTGTCAGGTCAGTCAGTCCCTGCTAACTCCTGAGACCCCCCAGCTCTTGCTCTTAGAATAAAGTCCTGGGTCCTACCGAGTCATTCTTGGGAGGTCCCCCTGTCCTCCTAGCCATAGCTCCCGTCCCACCGTGCCTCAGACATTTGGGCCTTCCCTCAGGTTTTCAAACATGCCAGATTTCTACCTCAGGGCCCCGGGCCACACTGTCCTCTCTGCCAGGAACACTTTGTGCCAGGCTAACTCCTCCTCCCTCAGTTTTCAGCTCAGATGTCAGCTCCTTGAGGAAACCTTCCCAGAACCCCAAACTAGGCCAGGCTCCAGGGTTCCTCCTCATCCTCACAGTGACTCGATAGGGGTCTGTCTCTAAGAGCGGGAGAGTTGTGAGGACAGCAGCTTGATGGCTTTGCTCCCTGCTGTCCTCCAGTGCTTGGCACAGAGAAACCTTAGTCCGTGTTTGCTGAGCGAACGCCCTCGAGATGCTCATGGCCTAGAAGGGAGGCAGGTACATCTTTAAAGCCCCTGTCCTGCCCCAAGCAGACTGGGATATGGACTCTGAGCTATTGGTGACCAGAAGAAAGAGCGTTGGATTCCAACCAAGAGACTCCAGGAAGACTTCCTCAAGGAGGCGGTGTTGGAGTTAACCCAGGGGTTCCCAACTGGGGGCGGTTTTTCCTCCCATGGGACGTCTGGCGATGTCTGGAGACATTTTGATTGTCATACTGGGGGAGGTTGCTCCTGGCGTCTAGTGGGTAGAGGCCAGGGCTGCTGCTTTACATCCTAGGACGCACAGAATGGCCTCCTGCCCCAACCTGAACAAAGAAATTTTCCGGTTATCCAGCCTAAAATACTAGTAGTGCCGAGGTTGAGAAACTGTTGTAGACAGAATGCAGAGCGTGAGCAAATGCCTAGATGTTGGACGAGTCGGGTGTGCTGGGGCTGATATAGCTGGAATTCAAGAGCAAGCGGTATGTCATTATGATGGGAGATGGGGCTAGAAATTCCTCGAATATCAGCTCTCTGGACTGCCAGACGATTACAGATCCACCACCAGGGAGTTCTGAGATCAGCTAGGAGTATAGGGGCAAGTTGGGCCCAGCTGGAAGAGGACCCAGCCCCGCAAATGTGGCTGAAACAGGCTTTGCATCCCTCCGCAGGGAGCTAGACAGCCTCGTGCAGTCCTCACAGTACTGCAAGGGAGAGAACCACAGGCACTTTGAAGGAGGTGTGAAGCTCGGTGTGGGAGCCTTCAACCTGGTGAGTGCGCATGCCCTCCCCACATCCACAGCGTCTGGGCTCAAGATTAATCTCCCCTGCACATCCCTGCCCTACCCATGGCCTCTGCCGAGCTACTATCCCGCGCCCCAGTGATGAAGCAGACACGTGGCCAGCCTGGGGGCTCACAGCTGGGGTGGAGATGGGGGCTGGCTGTGGCTCCAGAGTCCCTTCTGTGCGTTTCTTCCCAAGGCAAGTTGAAAGCTTGAAATCCACTATAGTGGCAGTATTTACAGCACCAGAAACTGACAAACACAATACATCAGGGCCTTTTCCTCCCTGGAGGGCTGGTGGTTAAACATTAACCAGTGGCAGGGAAGGAGACAGGCCTGGAAACAGCTGACGACCCACAGGGAACAGAGAGCCAGGACTCCTTCCTGGGGGAGCCCGGGAAGGTTTCATGGAGGGGATAGTATTTGAGCTGATTCTGGAAGGATCCATAAGCGGGGGAAGTTTTTTTTTTTTTTTTAAAGTTTATTTATTTATTTTTTTAATTAGTTTCTGCTTTATAACAAAGTGAATCAGTCATACATATACATCTGTTCCCACATCCCTTCCCTCATGCATCTCCCTCCCTCCCACCCTCCCCATCCCACCCCTCCAGGCAGTCACAAAGCACCGAGCTGATCTCCCTGTGCTCTGCGGCTGCTTCCCACTATCTATCTACCTTACGTTTGGTAGTGTATACACGTCCATGCCTCTCTTTCGCCTTGTCACAGCCCACCCTTCCCCCTCCCCATATCCTCAAGTCCATTCTCAAGTAGGTCTGCGTCTTCATTCCCGTTTTGCCCCTAGGTTCTTCATGACATTTTTTTTTTAAATTCCGTATATATGTGTTAGCATACGGTATTTGTCTTTCTCTTTCTGACTAACTTCACTCTGTATGACAGACTCTAGGTCTATCCACCTCATTACAAATAGCTCAGTTTCGTTTCTTTTTATGGCTGAGTAATATTCCATTGTATATATGTGCCACATCTTCTTTATCCATTCATCCGATGATGGACACTTAGGTTGTTTCCAGCTCCGGGCTATTGTGAATAGAGCTGCAATGAACATTTTGGTACATGTCTCTTTTTGAATTATGGTTTTCTCAGGGTATATGCCCAGTAGTGGGATTGCTGGGTCATATGGTAGTTCTATTTGTAGTTTTTTAAGGAACCTCCATACCGTTCTCCATAGTGGCTGTACCAATTCACATTCCCACCAGCAGTGCAAGAGTGTTCCCTTTTCTCCACACCCTCTCCAGCATTTATTGTTTCTAGATTTCTTGATGATGGCCATTCTGACTGGTGTGAGATGATATCTCATTGTAGTTTTGATTTGCATTTCTCTAATGATTAATGATGTTGAGCATTCTTTCATGTGTTTGTTGGCAGTCTGTATATCTTCTTTGGAGAAATGCCTATTTAAGTCTTCTGCCCATTTTTGGATTGGGTTGTCTGTTTTTTTGCTATTGAGCTGCATGAGCTGTTTATAAATTTTGGAGATTAATCCTTTGTCAGTTGCTTCATTTGCAAATATTTTCTCCCATTCTGAGGGTTGTCTTTTGGTCTTCTTTATGGTTTCCTTTGCTGTGCAAAAGCTTTGAAGTTTCATTAGGTCCCATTTGTTTATCTTTGTTTTTATTTCCATTTCTCTAGGAGGTGGGTCCAAAAGGATCTTGCTGTGATTTATGTCATAGAGTGTTCTGCCTATGTTTTCCTCTAAGAGTTTGATAGTTTCTGGCCTTACATTTAAGTCTTTAATCCATTTTGAGCTTATTTTTGTGTATGGTGCTAGGGAATGATCTAATCTCAAACTTTTACATGTCCCTGTCCAGTTTTCCCAGCACCACTTATTGAAGAGGCTGTCCTTTCTCCACTGTACATTCCTGCCTCCTTTATCAAAGATAAGTTGGCCATATGTGCGTGGGTTTATCTCTGGGCTTTCTATCCTGATCCACTGATCTATCTTTCTGTTTTTATGCCAGTACCAGACTGTCTTAATTACTGTAGCTTTGTAGTATAGTCTGAAGTCAGGGAGCCTGATTCCTCCAGCTCCGTTTTTCGTTCTCAAGATTGCTTTAGCTATTCGGGGCCTTTTGTTTTTCCAAACAAATTTTGAAATTTTTTGTTCTAGTTCTGTGAAAAATGCCATTGGTAGTTTGATAGGGATTGCATTGAATCTGTAGATTGCTTTGGGTAGTAGAGTCATTTTCACAATATTGATTCTTCCAATCCAGGAGCATGGTATATCTCTCCATCTATTTGTATCATCTTTAATTTCTTTCATCAGTGTCTTATAGTTTTCTGCATACAGGTCTTTTGTCTCCTTAGGTAGGTTTATTCCTAGATATTTTATTCTTTTTGTTGCGATGGTAAATGGGAGTGTTTTCTTGATTTCATTTTCAGATTTTTCGTCATTAGTGTACAGGAATGCCAGAGATTTCTGTACATTAATTTTATATCCTGCTACTTTACCAAATTCATTGATTAGCTCTAGTAGTTTTTCGGTAGCATCTTTAGGATTCTCTATGTATAGTATCATGTCATCTGCAAACAGTGACAGCTTTACTTCTTCTTTTCCAATTTGGATTCCTTTTATTTCCTTTTCTTCTCTGATTGCTGTGGCTAAAACTTCCAAAACTATGTTGAATAAGAGTGGTGAGAGTGGGCAGCCTTGTCTTGTTCCTGATCTTAGTGGAAATGGTTTCAGTTTTTCACCATTGAGGACAATGTTGGCTGTGGGTTTGTCATATATGGCCTTTATTATGTTGAGGAAAGATCCCTCTATACCTACTTTCTGCAGGGTTTTTATCATAAATGGGTGTTGAATTTTGTCGAAAGCTTTCTCTGCATCTATTGAGATGATCATATGGTTTTTCTCCTTCAACTTGTTAATATGGTGTATTACATTGATTGATTTGCGTATATTGAAGAATCCTTGCATTCCTGGGATAAACCCCACTTGATCATGGTGTATGATCCTTTTAATGTGCTCTTGGATTCTGTTTGCTAGTATTTTGTTGAGGATTTTTGCATCTATGTTCATCAGTGATATTGGCCTGTAGTTTTCTTTCTTTGTGACATCCTTGCCTGGTTTTGGTATCAAGGTGATGTCGGCCTCGTAGAATGAGTTTGGGAGTGTTCCTCCCTCTGCTATATTTTGGAAGAGTTTGAGAAGGATAGGTGTTAGCTCTTCTCTAAATGTTTGATAGAATTCACCTGTGAAACCATCTGGTCCTGGGCTTTTGTTTGATGGAAGATTTTTAATCACAGTTTCAATTTCAGTGCTTGTGATTGGTCTATTCATATTTTCTATTTCTTCCTGAGTCAGTCTTGGCAGGTTGTGCATTTCTAAGAATGTGTCCATTTCTTCCAGGTTGTCCATTTTATTGGAATAGAGTTGCTTCTAGTAATCTCTCATAATCTTTTGTATTTCTGCAGTGTCAGTTGTTACTTCTCCTTTTTCATTTCTAATTCTATTGATTTGAGTCTTCTCCCTTTTTTTCTTGATGAGTCTGGCTAATGGTTTGTCAATTTTGTTTATCTTCTCAAAGAACCAGCTTTTAGTTTGGTTGATCTTTGCTATCGTTTCCTTCATTTCTTTTTCATTTATTTCTGATCTGATCTTTATGATTTCTTTCCTTCTGCTAGCTTTGGGGTATTTTTGTTCTTCTTTCTCTAATTGCTTTAGGTGCAGGGTCAGGTTGTTTACTCGAAATGCTTCCTGTTTCTTAAGGTGGGATTGTATTGCTATAAACTTCCCCCTTAGAACTGCTTTTGCTGCGTCCCATAGGTTTTGGGTCGTCGTGTCTCCATTGTCATTTGTTTCTAGGTATTTTTTAATTTCCTCTTTGATTTCTTCAGTGATCACTTCGTTATTGAGTAGTGTATTGTTTAGCCTCCATGTGTTTGTATTTTTTACACATCTTTTCCTGTAATTGATGTCTAGTCTCATAGCATTGTGGTCGGAGAAGATACTTGATACAATTTCAATTTTCTTAAAATTACCGAGGCTTGATTTGTGACCCAAGATATGATCTATCCTGGAGAATGTTCCATGAGCACTTGAGAAAAATGTGTATTCTGTTGTTTTTGGATGGAATGTCCTATAAATATCAACTAAGTCCATCTCGTTTAATGTATCATTTAAAGCTTGTGTTTCCTTATTTATTTTCATTTTGGATGATCTGTCCATTGGTGAAAGTGGGGTGTTAAAGTCCCCTACTATGATTGTGTTACTGTCGATTTCCCCTTTTATGGCTGTTAGTATTTGCCTTATGTATTGAGGTGCTCCTATGTTGGGTGCATAAATATTTACAATTGTTATATCTTCTTCTTGGATCGATCCCTTTATCGTTATGTAGTGTCCTTCCTTGTCTCTTCTAATAGTCTTTATTTTAAAGTCTATTTTGTCTGATATAAGAATTGCTACTCCAGCTTTCTTTTGATTTCCATTTGCATGGAATATCTTTTTCCATCCCTTTACTTTCAATCTGTATGTGTCTCTAGGTCTGAAGTGGGTCTCTTGTAGACAGCATATATATGGGTCTTGTTTTTGTATCCATTCAGCCACTCTGTGTCTTTTGGTGGGAGCATTTAGTCCATTTACATTTAAGGTAATTATTGATATGTATGTTCCTATTCCCATTTCCTTAATTGCTTTGGGTTCGTTATTGTAGGTATATTCCTTCTGTTGTGTTTCTTGCCTAGAGAAGTTCCTTTAGCATTTGTTATAAAGCTGGTTTGGTGGTGCTGAACTCTCTCAGCTTTTGCTTGTCTGTAAAGGTTTTAATTTCTCCATCAAATCTGAATGAGATCCTTGCTGGGTAGAGTAATCTAGGTTGCAGGTTTCTCTCCTTCATCACTTTAATTATGTCCTGCCACTCCCTTCTGGCTTGTAGGGTTTCTGCTGAGAGATCAGCTGTTAACCTGATGGGGATTCCCTTGTGTGTTATTTGTTGTTTTTGCCTTGCTGCTTTTAATATGATTTCTTTGTGTTTAATTTTTGACAGTTTGATTAATATGTGTCTTGGTGTATTTCTCCTTGGATTTATTCTGTATGGGACTCTCTGTGCCTCCTGGACTTGATTAACTATTTCCTTTCCCATATTGGGGAAGTTTTCAACTATAATCTCTTCAAATATTTTCTCAGTCCCTTTCTTTTTCTCTTCTTCTTCTGGAACCCCTATAATTCGAATGTTGGTGCGTTTAATGTTGTCCCAGAGGTCTCTGAGACTCTCCTCTGTTCTTTTCATTCTTTTTTCTTTATTTTGCTCTGCATCAGTTATTTCCACTATTTTATCTTCCACCTCACTTATCCGTTCTTCTGCCTCAGTTATTCTGCTATTGATCCCATCTAGAGTATTTTTCATTTCATTTATTGTGTTTTTTTTTTTTTTTTTTGCGGTAGGCGGGCCTCTCACTGTTGTGGCCTCTCCCCCCGCAGAGCACAGGCTCCGGACGCGCAGGCTCAGCAGCCATGGCTCACGGGCCCAGCCGCTCCGCAGCATGCGGGATCCTCCCAGACCGGGGCACGAACCCGTGTCCCCTGCATTGGCAGGCGGACTCTCAACCACTGCGCCACCAGGGAAGCCCTATTGTGTTTTTAATCGATGCTTGATTCATCTTTAGTTCTTCTAGGTCCTTGTTAACTGTTTCTTGCATGTTGTCTATTCTATTTCCAAGATTATGGATCATGGAAATAGAATCTTGGATCAGCTTTACTATCATTATTCTGAATTCTTTTTCAGGTAGACTGCCTATTACCTCTTCATTTGTTAGGTCTGGTAGGTGTTTATCTTGCTCCTTCACCTGCTGTGTGTTTTTCTGCCTTCTCATTTTGCTTATGTTACTGTGTTTGGGGTCTCCTTTTTGCCGGCTGCAGATTCGTAGTTCCCGTTGTTTTTGGTGTCTGACCCCAGTGGCTAAGGTTGTTTCAGTAGGTTGTGTAGGCTTCCTGGTGGGGGGGACTAATTCCTGTGCTCTGGTGGTTGAGGCTCGATCTTGTCTTTCTGGTGGACAGGTCCACGTCTGGTGGTGTGTTTTGGGGTGCCTATGGCCTTATTATGTTTTTAGGTAGCCTCTCTGCTAATGGGTGGGGTTGTGTTCCTGCCTTGCTAGTTGCTTGGCATAGGGTGACCCGCACTGTAGCTTGCTGGTCGTTGACTGAAGCTGGGTGCTGGTGTTGGGATGGAGATCTCTGGGAGATTTTCGCTGCTTGATATTATGTGGAGCTGGGAGGTCTCTTGTGGACCCGTGTCCTGAAGTTGGCTCTCCCACTTCAGAGGCACAGCACTGGCTCCTGGCTGCAGCACCAAGAGCCTTTCATCCACCCGGCTCAGAGTAACAGGGAGAAAAAGTAGGAAGAAAGAATTAGTAGAAGAAAGAAAGAGAGAGGGAAAGAAAGGAAGAAGGGAAGAAAGGAAGGAAGGAAGGAAGGAAGAAAGAAAGGAGGGAGGGAGGGAGGAAGGATGGAAAGAAAGAAGGAAAGAAAGGAGGGAGGGAGGGAGGAAGGAAAGGAAGAAAGACAGGAGGGAGGGAGGAAGGAAAGAAAAAGAAAGTGGAAAGAAGAAGGGTGGGAGGGAGGAAAGAAAAAGAAAGAAGGAAAGGAGGAGCGGAGGGAGGGAGGGAGGAAGGGAGAGTAGGAAAAAAAGAAAGAGCAGGTAAAGTAAAATAGAATAAAGTATGAAATATAGTAGCGTTATTAAAATTAGAAAGTAATTATTGAAAAAAAAAAAAAACCGGACCGATAGAACCCTGGGACATATGGTGGAAGCAAAGCTATACAGAGAGAATCTTACACAGAAGATTACACATACACATTCACAAAAAGAGAGCAGGGGGAAAAATCAAAAATCTTGCTCTCCAAGTCCACCTCCTCAATTTGGGATAATTCGTTGTAAAAAGAGGAAAAGGGCGAGAAGTCTGAAATCTTGCTCTCTAAGTCCACCTCCTTAATTTGGAATAATTCGTTGTAAAAAGAGGAAAAGGGGGGAAAGTCTTAAATCTTGTCCTCAAAGTCCACTTCCTCAATTTGGGATGATTCGCTGTCCATTCATGCACTCCACAGACGCAGGGCACATCAAATGGACCGTGGAGCTTTAATCCGCTGCCTCCGAGGCTGCACAGAGAGATTTCCCTGCCTCTGCTCTCACAGCTCCCGGGTCTCAGCCTTGGACCTGGCCCCGCCTCTGCGCGTAGGTCGCCGGAGGGCGTCCGTTCTTCGCTCAGACAGGACGGGTTTAAAGGAGCCGCTGATTCGGGGGCTCTGGCTCACTCAGGCAGAGGGGAGGGAGGGGCGCGCAGTGTGGGGCGGGCCTGCGGCGGCAGAGGCCGGCATGACGTTGCAGCAGCCCGTGGCGCTCCGTGCGCTTTCCCGGGAAAGCCGTCCCCGGGTCTCGGGGACCCCGGCAGTGGCGGGGTGCACAGGCCCCCCGGAAGGCGGGGCGGACAGTGACCCGCGCTCGCACACAGGCCCCGCGGCGGCGGCGGCAGCGGCGGCGGCGGCGGGCCGCGGCGGGCGGCGGGCGGCGGCGGCGGCGGGCGGCGGCGGCGGCGGCCCGCGGCGGCGGGCGGCGGCGGCGGCGGCCCACACCCGTCTCCGAGGTCCGTGCCTTACCCGCGGCTCGTGCCTGTCTCCGGCGCTTCCCCAAGCAGCCCTCTTAATGCCCTCTCCTCGCGCACCAGGAAACAAAAGGGAAAAAAGTCTCTTGCCTCTTCAGCAGCTCCAGACCCTTTCCCCGGACTCCCTCCGGGCTAGCCGTGGTGCACTAACCCCTTCAGGCTCTCTTCCTGCCGCCAGCCCCAGTCCTCTCCCTGCGCTCCGACTGAAAGCCGATACCCGAGCCTCAGCTCCCAGCCCCGCCCGCCACGGCGGCCGAGCAGACAAGCCTCTCGGGCTGGTGTGTGCCTGAGGGCACCGGTCCTCTGTGCCAGAATCTCTCCGCTTTGCCCTCCGCACCCCTGTTGCTGTGCTCTCCTCCGCTACTCCGAAGCTTTCCCCCTCCGCCACCTACAGTCTCCGCCCGCGAAGGGGCTTGTAGTGTGTAGAAACCTTCCCCCCTTCACGGCTCCCTCCCACTGGTGCAGGTCCCGTCCCTATCCTATTGTCTCTGTTTATTCTTTTTTTCTTTTGCCCTACCCAGGTATGTGGGGAGCTTCTTGCCTTTTGGGGGGTCTGAGGTCTTCTGTCAGCGTTCAGTAGGTGTTCTGTAGGAGTTGTTCCACGTGTAGATGAATTTCTGATGTATCTGTGGGGAGGAAGGTGATCTCCGCGTCTTACTCTTCCGCCATCTTCCTCCGGGGTCCTGAAGCATGTCCTCGCGGGGGAAGTTTTCCAGGCAGGAAGGGCATTCTAGGCAGAGGGAACAGTGTGAGCTGAGGCAGGGAGGCTCAGAAGCATTGTGCCTGCTCCTGGGAGGAGGAGCTGCTCTCTGACAATTCAGACTCCTGGCCCTGGGTGGCCAGGGACTTACCCAAAAGTGTGAGTGTGGCAGGGGGTGGCTTTCTCCCCTCTAGGCAAAGCCGGTTCTGATAGGGGGTCCCTGCCCCTCTCTGGGTTCCAGATTCCCCATATGTAAAATGGGAGCAGTGATCCTGGCCCAAGTGCTGGGAAATACAAGCTGCCAAGTGCATCAGATACTTTAGCAGGTTATATCTGGACTGTCTGCTGTTCGAGAACTGGCTCCACCTCTGATGAGCTGTGGTGCCTCGGACATATCCTGTCACTTATCTGTGCCTCTGTTTCTCCGTCTGTTGAAAGGGGTTAGTAATGCCTTCTTTGCAGGACTGTTCTGAGGATCAAATGCAATGACAGAGCCCCTGGTACAAAGTAGGGATTCAGTGTAATAATAATAGCTAACTGCTAGGTGCAGGCCCTATTATGTGCTTCACATATATTAATTTGATCCATCTGGTAGGGGCTATTATTATTTCCGTTTTACAGATGAGGAAACTGAGGCAGAGAGAGGAAATGTAACTGTCCGAGCTGGGAGTGGTGAGACTAGGATTTAGACGCAGCCTGCTCCTAACTGTCCCTCTGTAGTGCCTCTCTATCTGGGGAAGTTGGCTTTTGGAAACCTAGGGCCTCCTCATGGGCATTCCAGAGACAGGGCCTGCACCTCTGGGATTACCCCCAGGACTCTGGAGGCTTGGAGATTGGGAGGGTCAGCCCCCACCCCTTCACGTGTCCACCTGCCTCTTCCTGCAGACGCTGTCCATGCTTCCTACCAGGATCCTGCGGCTGCTAGAGTTCGTGGGGTTTTCAGGAAACAAGGTAACCACCTTTCTTCTGGGGATCCCAACCTGCTCAGCCCCAGGGCTGCAGCTCAGCTGGACAGGGTGAGGCTGAGGGACTGCGGGGCCTGAGTGCCAGTCCTGGCTCAGCCCCCCTCAGTGTGTGGCCCTGGACAAGGCTCAGACCTCTCTGGACCTCAGTCTCCTCTCCTGCAAATGGGGCCATTGATCCCTTCCTAGGGTAGAGAGGCTCTAGGGTAAGTAAGGGTGGGTGTGAAGAGCAGCTCCTGGGGTCCTTCAGGGGCCTGGGGCCATATTCTCTGAGCCTGGCAGGTGTCAGGAACCTGGTCCTTCTCCCCTCAGAAGACCTTGAGCAAGTCCCTTACCTTGGGACCATTTTCTGATCTGGGAGATGCCCAAGGGAAGCCCTACTGTGCGCTGGGCCTTGAGGTGGAAACCAGAGGACTCAAGCACCCAGAGGCTTTACTGAGGGCAGGAACCTGAGTGCCAGGTAGCAGATCAGGGAGGGCTCCCTGGTGGAGGAGGCCTGATGCGGTACAAGAAGCATTAACCTGGAAGTCAGGAGCCGTGGGTCAGTCCAGCCTCATCCCCTTCTCCCTGTGAGTCTGAGCAAGGCCCGCCCTCCTCTGGGCCTCTTTTTTTTGTAAAACAAGGGGCTTTTTTTTTTTTTTTTCCACATCAGGTCAATGTTTCTCCAACTTGGACTTTCTCCGTCCCTTCCTGATTTTTGCCATGTCCACACACCTCTGTATTATTACTTATGTATCATTTTTCTCAAATGTGATTCATATTTTTTACTTAAATTTATTTAAAGGAAATATTACTACACAGAAAACCCGTATTATGTGGCACAATAAGAACATAATCATAACAATTAATACTACAGGAACTGAGCAATCTTACGAAAGCCCTGTCTGTGCCCTGAGCCTGTGGTTAGGATTATCTGCCTCCTTGTCATTCCTACTCCCCCACCAGACTTGGGGCTGCTCAGGGCCTTGGTGCCCACCATGGGGACTGAACAAGTGAATAAAGGGGGGAATGGGGAAGGGGCTATTGAGGAGGTAGGGGACACCCACACCTTTGCCCTGGCTGTGGCAGCTGTGTCCCCTGCCCTCAGGAAGATGGCTGAGGCACTGAGAGGGGCAGCCCCTTGTTCAGGGTTGCACAGCCTGGGAGCAGCTGACCTGGCCTCCAGGGCTCCAGACTCGGAGTCCAGCACTCTCTGGTCCCTTCTGTGGCAGTGTTGCCCTCACACCTGTCCAGTGACCTCCCAGGCCCCTCCCCCACTCCCTGGGTCCCGTGGAGGACCCTGGGGAGCTCAGGCCTTGCTGGCCTCAGCCAGTCCCCGTCTTTCCTCCAGGACTACGGGCTGCTGCAGCTGGAGGAGGGGGCATCGGGGCACAGCTTCCGCGCCGTGCTCTGTGTCATGCTGCTGCTGTGCTACCACACCTTCCTCACCTTTGTGCTCGGTAGGAGCGCGCTCGGGGCAAGTGCTGGGGCCTCTGGGCTTTGGTTGGCTCTAAGGGCGGGGGTGAGAGGGCAAGGGGCTGCAGACCCTGCTCGGGCCCCCAGGACTGGGGATGGGGCACTGAAACCAGAAACAGCAGAGCCGAGTCAACTGTCCTGGGGCCTGGCCTGCTGACCACTCGCTTCCTCACAGTGTGACTGGGTTCCAGCCCCAGTTTTCTCATCTGTGAAATGGGAGTGGGTCATGCCCGCCTCAGAGAGGGTGTGAGGATGCTGTAGGCTGTACTGTCTAATTCAATCCTCACATCACCCTGGAGATAGAAGAGTTATCATCCCCATTTCACAGAGGGGAAACGGAGACCCTGAGAAGCCCCTGGTAGGTTGCTGGGAGGAGGCTCACCAGGGAGGATGGTGACGTGTCCTATTGTTCCCCCACCTCCTTCAGGCACTGGGAACGTCAACATCTCGGAGGCAGAGAAGCTCTTGAGACCCTACCTGAAGCGATACCCTAAGGTGAGCCCTACCTCCTGGCAGATACTCCCAGCCCACGTGTGCCTTGCGGACCCACACGGACCCACATGCGTGTTGTTGCAGGGTGCCATCTTCCTGTTCTTTGCGGGGCGGATTGAAGCCATTAAAGGCAATGTTGACGCGGTGAGTAATGGGGGTCGGAGCCGGTGCCGGAGGGCCCTTGGGTCTCCCAGGCCAGCAGGGAAACAGATACACACAGACGAACTCAGGGACAGGGCAGACTGGGAGGAGGGCCCCGAGAGAGGACTTACGGGAGAGCGGGGGCAGGAGAGGCATTTCCGACTGAGACAGTCTGGGAAGACGAGGGAGGAGTTGGCGTTTGTGGTGAGTAGGATTTGACCGGGGGATGGAGGGCTACGGCATCCTTGAGTAAGGCAGAGAGGTGGGAAGACCCACTGTCCAGGGCAGGGCGACAGGCTGGAACCCGGTGCCAGGGGCTGAAGCAGGCACCTTGAGGGTCTGGCTAAGGAGTCTGGGCTCTGTAGGTGGGAGGGAGCCGTCGAAGGGGTGAGAGAGGGGAGGGTCACGGTCCGGGCAGCATCCCCAGCATTAAGCCAAGGCCCAGGACGGACTCCATGACCTGGAGTTCTGGCGTCTCCCACTGGTCCTGGCTGTGGTTCCTCAGGCAGCAGGACAGATGCCCGAGGTCCAGGTCACTTCGTGGGGGCTTCTGGAACCTTTGAAGTTTGCTCTGAGACATAGACGTTATTATTAGATCACTTTAAGATTAGCACATTCCGGGCTTCCATGGTGGCGCAGTGGTTGAGAGTCTGCCTGCTGATGCAGGAGACGCGGGTTCGTGCCCGGTCCGGGAGGATCCCACATGCCGCTCAGCGGCTAGACCCGTGAGCCATGGCCGCTGGGCCTGCACGTCCGGAGCCTGTGCTCCGCAGCGGGAGAGGCCACGACAGTGGGAGGCCCGTATACCGCAAAAAAAAAAAAAAAAAAAAAAAAAGATTAGCACATTCCACTGCCTGTTATCCCTGCATTATAGCTCTGTCCCACCCTTTCATTTTGTGCTGCAAGACCAGAGTCCCCAGGAGGGGCAGTAACTGGGCCCAAGGTCGTGTAAGACTTAGGCGGTAGAACCAGGACTGGAGGCCACAACTCCTGTCTCCCCGATGCTGCCCCTCGCCCCCTGCCCGTGCCTGGCACAGGGCTGGGCCGCTGTGCACGGCAGGAGGCTGGGGCTACTGTGGAGCTGGGCGGGGACAGAGGGTGCAGAGAGCAGGGCGGGGGCGGGCCAGGGGACGCCCACCGAGGCTGACCGGCAGGTGCCCACAGGCCATCCGGCGGTTCGAGGAGTGCTGCGAGGCCCAGCAGCACTGGAAGCAGTTCCACCACATGTGCTACTGGGAGCTGATGTGGTGCTTCACCTACAAGGGCCAGTGGAAGATGGCCTACTTCTACGCAGACCTGCTCAGCAAGGAGAACTCCTGGTCCAAGGTGGGCTGACACCATGTGCTGGGGGCACAGGGGGGACCAGGCCAACCCAGACTGGCCATGAGCCCCCAGAGCAAGGGCCAAACCCCTAACTGAACGCAGATGTCTCAGCTGGTATTTAACCAAAACCACAAATTCTACTAGGCCTCAGGGTTGGAAGAAACTAAAGACCATGAGGAACAGATGACCTTTAGAACTATAGTGTGTCGAGATTTTTAGTCACAAGGGACAGAAGTGTGTTGTGACTCACATGGTCTATATGAGTGTCGCCCAACAGAACTTTCCATTACCGTGGAAATGCTCTATTTCTTTTTTTAAAATTAATTTATTAATTTATTTTTGGCTGCGTTGGGTCTTCGTTGCTATGTGCGGTCTTTCTCTAGCTGCGGCAAGCGGGGGCTACTCTTCGTTGCGGTGTGCGGGCTTCTCTTGTTGCAGAGCATGGGCTCTAGGTGCGCGGGCTTCAGTAGTTGTGGCATGCAGGCTCAGTAGTTGTGGCACGCAGGCTCAGTAGTTGTGGCTCACGGGCTTAGTTGCTCTGCGGCATGTGGGATCTTCCCGGACCTGGGCTCGAACCCGTGTTCCCTGCATTGGCAGGTGGATTCTTAACCACTGCACCACCAGGGAAGTCCTGGAAATGCTCTATTTCTGCATTGTCCAATGTGGTAGTCCCTAGCCACATGTGCACACCGAGCACTCGAAATGTGCCTACTGCAATTGGGAAACTGGATGTCTTCAATTTTATTCCATTTTAACTAATTTAAATGTAAAAAGTTACATGGAGCTAGTGGACATAGTACCTGACTATGCGGGTGTAAACATAAAAGGCTCATTGGTTCATATAACTGAAAATTCTAAGCACATCTGACTTCAGGTAGGGCTGAATTCAGGAATTCATATTATGTCGTCTGGGCTTGTTTTTTCCACCTGGGACTGTGCCCTCCTCTATAACATCTTTGTCGTACAGGCAGGTTCTCTCCATGTGCCAGCAGGGTGGCTATGGGCTGCCTGCCCCTAACTCACATCTTCCCTTTGGTTTCAACCAGAGTCCCTGGATAGAGCCTCACTGGTCTGGCATAGATCACAAGTCAATGCCTGGAAACAGGGGTGGGAGGACCCCTCATGGATTGGGAGTAGGAGATGGGTGGTTCTCCAGAAGAAAAATGAGGTGATGCCCCAGAATAAGTGTGGATGGGGGTGGGCATTAAAGAGATGCCATGTAGGCAAAATGAAGCAAAACAGATGCTCAGCACAGCATCTTATAGCTTATAACATCATGGTAAGTGATGAAATAAGTATCAGGCGTTATCATCATAGTAACGATAGCACAGACTTCCGAACCAAGGGTCTTAGCATCAGCTAGATCATCACAGAGCATCTGGTAGTGTCAAATCCATAGCACTTGTGTCTCAAAGACCTTAAATCCTTATTTCTCATCTCTCCCCCACCTCTGCATGAAAGTCCCTTTTCAGTCCCCCTACCTGGGGCCCAAGCTGAAAGGGAACTCTCTGGGTGTGGGCAGGTGGGGCCCACGGGAGGAGTGGGCTTTCACGGAGCTCTGTGTTCCCAGGCGTTATCTCCTTCAGGCTCAGGAGGGACACTGAGGCTTAGAGAGGGTGTGTGACTTTCCTGGGCCACACAGCTGCTGTGAGGAGCAGAGGGAGGACGAGGCCTCCAGGTGTCAGGGGGTCTGGCTTCCTGAGTCTGGCTCAGCCTCCAGCTCTGTGACTTTGGGGAGGTCAGCCCCTCTTTCTCTGCAACGCTTTCCTCAGAAGGGTTTCCTGTGAAAGTAGGGGTTGTGGCACCCCGAGTTCTGGGGCTTCATTCATCCCTAATCTCCAGCACTTGGCCACCAGAGTCCACCAACTTCCAGCTCTAGGAAGTTGGCCTGTGGCCACTGCCATACGTGCCGGTCCCTCTGCTCAGCATTATTCTCTGTCTGTACTATGCTGAGTCGTCCCTTTGGGCCCGTCACGTTTCCCACAGTGCTCGCAGCTTGGGTGACCAGAAACCAGATGGTGACGACTGTGTGCTCAGTGCCGTAACGGGGGAATCTGAGGGGAGCTCAGAGGCATCCCTGGGCAGCCCAGCCAAGGGGACAAGGAAGGCTTCTGGAAAAGGAGATGTCTGAACTGAACCTTGAAGGAGGAGGAATTAGGATGGCAGAGGGGAGGAAGTGGAAGTTCTCTCCCCAAACCGAGAGAACTGCAGGGGCGTAGGGTTTGTGGGTGGGAGTGCAGAGGGACTGTGGAGGGACCGTCCCCCTCTAAGCCACTCGCTGTAAGCTTCTGGAGGACAAGGACTGTCTGATATCACAGAGCCTGGTAGAATAATCCAGCCAAATAAATATGTGGACTCAATAGGCAAACAGATAACTCTGGGAGACAGGAGTCCCATCAGGGAAGGTGGCTGCAGTTTTCCATCAGTGTGGCCCCAGAACATCCCCTGGTAACTTGGATGTCCATGGGTCTCACAACTCTAGGTCACTGCGTCCACCCTAATTCCTGTGGACTCAGTGAGGGTGTGCTGTCCCGGGGGAGTAAGAGAAGGCTCTTAGAGGAAGCCAGCAGACGAGCCTGGCAGAGAAAGGACAATGGCATCCCAGGCAGAGGGAGAGCACAGGCAAAGGCCTGAGGTGAGTTCCAGGAGTGATGGGGAAGAGTGGCCAGAAGAGGAGGAGCCAGAAAAGTGGGTCACAAGGGCCCTGAGTGGCTGTTTGGGCTTCAGTCTGACAGTCGGGGAGCCCATGCTTGGGGTTTAGATTTGTGCTTTTAAGAAATCCCTCCTGCAGTCGCTGGGCACGCTCACACGCCAGGTCCTGTTCTAGGGCAGGACATACACAAATGAACCAAGCAAAGATCCCCTCAAGGCTCATGTTCTGGTGGGAAGAGAGAGAGACAAGAACCACACGAATAGATGATGGACAGTGTAAGATAACGTCAGGTTCCAGGAAGTGCGATGAAGAAAAATCGGGTAAGGTACGGGTGCAGGGCGTGATGAGCAGTGTGGTCAGGGGAGGCCTTTCTGAGAAGACACCAGAATGGAGTGAAGGAGCAAGCCATGTGGACATCTCCGTGAAGAACAGTCCAGGCAGAGGGCATTGGTGGATATTAGGGCAAGAGGGGGAGGAAGCTGAAGCCGTGAGTTGTGTTCTGGAAGCAGCCCGGAGGCCAGTGTGGCTAGAGTGATACAAGTGAGGGGGCAACAGCGGAGGGGAACTGGAGAGGAAATGGGGTGGACCGCACAGGGTCTCGCAGGCCGTGACAGGGCATTTGGATGTTCTCCTAAGTGCGATGGGATACCGTGAGATGATGTCTAGGAGGGACTGATGTGATCTGCTTCTAAAAGGTCAGAGTGGCAGGTGGTGTGGAAAATGGCTTGCAGGGCCAGGAGGGGGAGCAGGAGATTGGTTAGGAAACCACGTGGACTAGGACAGCAGAAAGACATCCCTGGTGGCCCGGAGCAGGGAGATGCTGTGGAGGCTGGTGCAATAATTGAGGCGAGGGCTAGGGCGAGGCCAGTGGGATTTCAGAGCTATATGGGAGGTAAAATCATGAGGGCTTGGTGGCTCACTACCAGGGCCGGGGAGAGGGAGAAGGCACAGATGACACTGGGAGGTTAAAGATGGGATGGGGAACAGATTTCACAGAGGGGAGCTTCTTCTTAGCACACCCCACAAAGACCAGCTTTTCCTCATGTTGTGAAGGGCAGACTGCGGTGCTGAGGGCAGACCCGAACTGGGAGTAGCCCTGGGCTTCAGCATGGGTGGGGCTCCCAGGTGGAGGTTGCTTCCCACCTTCTCCTAAGACTAGACTCCAGGATGTCCTGCTCCGTTTCCTCCTCCACCCGCTACACTTGTTTGCTGGGTCACTGCCCCAGGTGGCAGGAGCTGTGGTTCAAGACTTGGCCACTGGAGGGCAGCACAGAGCCAGACTCCCTTGGCACTGGACTTCAGGCAAAGGGGAGCGGCTTTTGGGGATGGATTTTTGGCTGGGGGTGGGGGGGTGGTTGTGGCAGCTTTCAGTGGCAGCTGTGGATCCAGTGGACAGACCCTTGAAGCCACACAAACCTGGGGTCACTCCCAGCTCTGCTCCTAGCAGCTCTGCCGTCCCAGGAAGTACAGGTGGGGTACGGATTCTTTTCTGGCATTGTCTTTGGGATCAAGTGAGGTGATGTATGTAGAGTGCCTGGCACACAGCAAGGCAGTTTCACCAAGGGGCCCTGAGCTGAGCCCTGACCCAGGGCCCTGTTTATTCTTCTGGCCTCACACCTCTTCTTGTACACATCCCATGCTTTATGCTAGTGATTTGTATCCTACGTACACACATCTCTGCCCTCCCTGGCTTTGATCAGGCTGTTCCCCTTGCCTGGAAGGTCCTTTTTCTGTCTCTGTGAATCTTCCCATTGGCCTTCAAGGGCCCAGCCTGAAGTGGCTGCTTCCCTGAAGCCTGTCTTTGTGTCTCCATCCTATCCTCAGCGCCACCCCGTGCATCCTCTACTTGCTTGAGTCTGCCCTGCTACTTCAGAGTGGAGAGGGCAGCTGCTTAGACAGGGCCCATCGTGGATTTAACTCCTAGCTCAAATCCTCAAGCTGCTTCGGCTTCCTCACCCAGTTTCTCCCCTGGGGCTTGGGGATAATACAGTGTCAGCTACTATGCTGGGCCATAGTGAGGTTCCAGTAAGGTACTGGTGCCAGTTCAGGACTGTGATTGGAGGGCGGGTTGCTCACGCCTGACTGTTGCTGTGCCTCACACAGGCCACCTACATCTACATGAAGGCCGCCTACCTCAGCATGTTTGGGAAGGAGGACTACAAGCCGTTCGGGGATGACGAAGTGGAGTTGTTCAGGTGGGTCTGACCGTTGCAGCCCACAGCCAGCCTGAGCAGAGGGAGGTGGTGGGGTTGTCGTCTCCCCGACACTCCCCCCCAGTCACCCCACGTGCCTGTCCTTCCCTCCCATCGCCGCCGGGGCCTCCTGTCGCTGCTGGTGAGAGCCCTTGGAATCCGTTCAGAGGTTTTCTTTCACAAAAGTGGTTGTGTCAACATTCTTTCCACTGAACCTCTTTCACCTGGAGTGTAGGACAGATGTGGACACTGAGGTCCAGAGAGGTTCCTTCGGCTGAGTTAACCTGATCCACTCAGAAAAGCAGAGTTGGAATCACATAAACAGGATAAAATCTAGCCTCTGCCATTTGTTAGCTGTGTCACCTTGGACAATTTCAGGATCTGTAAAATGGGAATAACCACCTCTGCCTTTGCAGTGTTGTTTTGCGAATCAAATAGAGAATAGATTTAAAGAGCCTGGGGTAGGGCCTGGAGCCAGTAAATGGCGGCTGTTTTTATTCTTATCTGCACTACTGTGTTTGCCTTCTGCGAAGGGCCTAGAGCAGGGCTCAGCCATGGCAGGCTGAGGATGGAGCCTAGGGCTTTCCTCCAGTCATGGTGAGGGTTGGCCCCAACATGCAACATGCTAGGTAACCCTAGCTGCCTGGGCTGTCACAGTCACAGGGTGTTTATCATTTACTGAGTAACTGTGTCCTCATCTTATGTAACTCTTCCAGAAGATCTGTGAGGGTAAGAATCTGTGGGGGAGGAAGAGTAATTTTTTCTCCATCCTTCTAGGTTCTTGGCTGAGACCCTCATAATAAGATTAGCAGGAGAAAAGCAAACAGAAGTTTAATAACTCCTGTATACATGGGAGAGACTCAGGAAAACTGAGTTAACTCTCTGAAATGGCCCGAGCCATTACCTTAAGTGCCATCTCCAGCTAAAGGACAAAAGAAGATTTGGGGGGATAGGGAGCCAGTTGTGGAAGGTTTTCAGGTAAAAGAGGGTATGTGGTTGTTACGCAGATTTAAGTCTCTGCCTTCTCCACTGATAAGTTTCTAGAGATTTAGTTATCCTCCTCTTCCTGGTACAGAGAGAGAGAACCTTACAAATGGAGATTTCCCTTATAAATGTAAATGTCTCGTACAAAAAGTTAACTTCTACTAGGTTTTCAGAGCTTTTTGTGTGTCTGTTGTTTCTTAAAAATAATCAGCCTAAAATAATCTTTATGCCAAAGAAGCATATTTGGGGGTAACAACTTCTCCCTTTTATATCATTGTCTCCATTTTAGGGATGAGAAAGCAGGCCCAGAGAGGTTCCACAGTGAATAAGCAGGGGAGGTGTTAGGTGGGGGGCCTCACAACCAGGTCCAGCTGTTTGCTGGGCCTGGACAGCTCAGGTTCTGAAGGTCACAGCCATACCCCCATGATTGTGGCAGAGATCGAGGGTAAGGCGGAGCTGGGTGGGTGAGGCCCCAGATGTGGAGGCTTGCCCAGCTGCATACCACATTTTACCGTACCCTTGGGAACAGCTGAGGAGGCCACAACTCACGTGGCCAAAGTTAATGAAAGGTTTGTGCTGTGTGGTCTTGGGCAGGTCCTTCCCTTTATGAGTTTTAATATCCTCTGTGAAAGTAGGGTCAGACTTCCACTGGGCCCTTAGGAAATGGGGGCTGGGAGTAGAGAGAGACAACTAAAAGGCAGAGCAGGCCTGGGGGCTTTGTGCACAGTCTCACCTCTACCTGCGGCTGCTTCTGGAGGAGCCCCTTGCCTAGCCCTACGAAGTGCTCGGGGCTTGGGGCAGGGCTTGTGAAATAAGGCCATAGCCACAGGCTGTGAGTCCAACACTCTCATCATATAGATGGGGAAACCGAGGCCCAGAGAGGGGCCAAGCAGAGGCTGGGCAGGCTGGGGACTCTGTCCTTTCTAGCATTTTCTTGCCCTCTCCCCACCCTCCTCATCTCTTCCACAGAGCTGTGCCGGGCCTGAAACTCAAGATTGCTGGGAAATCTCTACCCACAGAGAAGTTTGCCATCCGGAAGTCCAGACGCTACCTCTCCCCCAAACCTATCTCATTGCCCATCCCTGCTCTGGTGGGTAGGAGGGTCTTGACTGGCTCTGAACTCCAGTTTGGGATTGTGGGGATGAGCTGAGAGCCAGGGATATATATAGCCACTGGCCCTGGGGGAAGTGGATGAGGGAAGAAAACCTCATGCCTCAGGTGCCTGGAGAGGATTTCACAATTCACCTGGTACTGGGTGGGGGACACAGATGAGCTGGAGCCTGCCTCAAGCTCTGAGAAAGCACTGGTCTACTAGGGATGGGGGTGGGGAGACAGGTGAGTCGGCTGCAGGCACCTCAAGGCAGAAAGAGCAGCCCCCCCAGACAGCCCCACACCCCTGTTCCCAGGCAGAGGCATCCCTTGGCTGTTTATGTTTCCACCTGTTTCTATCTTGTCACACGATTAGAATTGTTGTTTACACTGTCCCGCCCTCACTGGACCAAGATTTTCTGAGGCTGGGACCATGTTATATTACAGTCAACTCTGAAATAACAGCAATTGCTGGCACTGTTGTTGGGCACTTGCTGTGTTCAAGGCTCCTTATACCCATTGCCTATGGCCTCATTTGATCCTCACAACAACCTTCTTAGTAGGTGCTGGTGGCATCTCCATTTTACAGAAGGGGATAATAAAGCCTAATAGATAAGGAGGAAGATAAAATATCTAGTAAGTAGATAAGATATAAGTAGAAAAATGAAATAACTTGTCCAAGTCCCATAGCTAGTGAGTTAGCCAGAATTTGAACCCAGGTAGTCTGGTTCCAGAGCCCATATTCTGAACCACGGTTTTGATGCTAATTCCATGCATGATTTGAGCAGGCATCAGAGAAGTTTCTAGTTTGTTAAGAGTCCTTGTTATTCAAATAATAAGGCAGCCAGCAAGGTAGAAAGGGTGCTGCTTCAGAGACCTGGCTCTGCTGTTCACTAATTGTGTGACCCTGTGTAGGGTCCCCTTTCCCTTAATGTAAATAATAATATATATATTCCTTGCCCATTTTATAGGGCAGTTATGAGAATCAGCTGATAAAACATGTTAAACACTTTAGAAATCAAAAAGTTCAATACTTATGTAGAATTTATTTAGCGCTCGTATCCTGAATATCTTTAAATAAAATTTGAGCTATTTTACAGGTTAAAATATACAATAAAGCTATTATCAAATGGGGGCATATGTTGTAAGGAAGGGCAGGGGAAGCAACTATACCAGAAATTTTGGGGAGAATTTCCAAAACTATAATCTGAAAAATGCTATTTGTGCATAAAATGATTTCTGTGATTAAATACATTTGGGAAAGACTGGCCTAAACAAAGTTTATATACTGTAGACCTTCTTGAAGCCTTCGTATGCTAATCTGCATGGTAGGTCTCCAAGGAGAAGCTTGAAGATGCAGTTTTTCCCTAACTTATTTGGCCACAGAACAATCTTTTAATGGAACACTTGCTAACTTGAGACCATATAACAACTTGATAAAACCTTGTCTAAACTTAAAATCCCTCCCTGGAACATAACAAAAGCCATAACAAAAGTCTTTATAGAACTTTATGTATACAAATCACTTTCACATCCATTGCCTGGTTTGATAGTTTAGGAAATGCTAATCTAAGCTAACAGAATTACTAGAATGAAAATTTAATTTAGTATTCTGAACTTCCTGGCAGTTAAGGCAAAAAAAGGCATCAGATATGTTTCATAGATGGATACTCAAGCTCAGTGCCTTGGCGAAATAGGAGAGAAGGTAACATGGTCTTAAGCTCCTGAAGTGCTTAAATTATGGTTCCTCCAATATAGGAGGCCCTATTAGCTGGATCAAGGAGGAGGACTCCCTGGAGAGTGTGGGGCATGACCTGGTCCTCAAAGAATGGGAAGAGTGTGGACACAGAGAGATTGGGAGAGAGCAGAGTAGTGCCCCAGGAAGCCATGAGCAGAAAAGTAACTGAAAACTATCGGCAGCTATGAGCAGAAGAGTGAGAATATGGGTCCATCTTAAATTTTCACTGGGGTAAGGAGAGATCTCAATAGTAAGTAAGAGATAAGACTCCCCATAACTCCCTCAAGTCCACAGCTTCAAAGGCTGGGCTGAGACTTGTCAAGGCTGGGCTGAGACTTCTAGAGTTAGAAGGGCCTTTAGTGATCCTCTGATCTGAGCTACCCATTTTACAGATGGGGAAACTTGAGGCCCCACTGGGGAGGAAACCTGGGACTGACTTGCTCCCCTGCCCCCAGGAAATGATGTACATTTGGAATGGCTATGCTGTGATTGGGAAGCAGCCGGAACTCACAGACGGGATACTTGAGATTATCACCAAGGCTGAAGAGTTGCTGGAAAAGGGCCCAGGTGACTACCCCCAGGCCCTTGAACCTGCCAGGCTGGGTCAGACCACAGGTCTTTACAGTTGAAGATTCCCTCTACCCAAAATGTCCTTCCTCACTTCTCTACCCTGGTAATTGTCCTTTGCCTTTCCAGACTGAGCTTCAGTGGCAGCTCCTCCAAGAAGCTGTCCCTTGTCCCCCAGGTAGGGTCAGGGCCTCTTCTGGGCTCCCACAACCCCCGGGCTTCCTTCAATCAGTCCTGGTATCACTGTATTGTCATCGTCTCAGTATCTGTCTTTCCTCCCCAGATGTGAGCTCCCTGAGGATGGGGACCATGTGTGAGCCGCCTCTGTCTCCCCAGGGCCCAGCACAGAGTAGGGGCTCCATGAGTAACTGCTGAAAAAATGAACAAACCTGTCATCTTCCCTCACTTCCCTATTCTCAGAGAATGAGTACTCAGTGGATGATGAGTGCTTGGTGAAGCTGCTGAAAGGCCTGTGTCTGAAATATCTGGGCCGTGTCCAGGAGGCCGAGGAGAATTTCAGGAGCATCTCTGCCAAGTAAGTGCCTCTGTGGCCGCTCCCGCGCCAGATGGCCTACTGCTGGGCCTGTGGCTCCAGGGCAGCATTTTCTGGGCTTCTCTTTCCTCATGCACACATGCACAGTGCCTGACTCTGGACTACCCCTACTCGCTCCACGTGTACTAGTGTCTATCCTGTGCCAGGACCCTTGCTGGGCACAGATCATTCCCACGTTGTCCTCTAGGGCCACCAGATTGCCCAACTACAGGAGCCCATCCGCAATGAGTTTCAGGTGAATGGTGCCCACTGGAGTTTGTAATTTATCAACTCTGCCCTTGGGGAGTGCAGATGTTAGAGAGAGACAGCTACAGGCAACTCAATCTGGTATGGTGAGGGCTGTGCTAGAGGAAAGCAGAGGACAGCAGGTGCCAGGAGGAGGGACCTAAACCTAATAATGCTAGATACCAGGAAAGGCTTTCCAGGGGTGCCACTTAAATTGGGAAGTTCACCAGGCAGAGAAAGCAAGGAAGGAGGAGTTTTAAGTGGAGTAGGTAGAGCATGTGCAAATGCCTGGACACAGGAAAGACACCTGAGGTTGGGTGACAGTGGTCAGGTCCCTCCCTGCCTGGGTGAGGTTGTAGAGGGAAAGGGTTGCAGATGAAATAAAGGGAGGGTTGGGGACTGAGGTGGGGGTGGGCTAACTAAGGACATTGACATGAGCCATAGGTTGTCAGGGACTTGGGGCCCCAGGTGCAGAGGATCGGAAGGCTTTGCTGTGGATCTTAAGCCTTTCTAGGGCTAGGTAGTGGGAACCCTCCCAAATTGGAATTCAGATCAGAAAACCCCACAAGACCATGAGTTGGATCCTCCCATTGGGGAGAGGCTCAGGAGGAGTCTGAAGGACGTGCCTGAAGGATGTCTCAAGAGCAGAGCCTGTACGCCATGTTCTCCTCTGTCCTGCAGTGAAAAGAGGATTAAATATGACCACTACTTGATCCCAAATGCCCTGCTGGAGCTGGCCCTGCTGTTTATGGAGCAAGGCAGAAATGAAGAGGCTGTCAAACTCTTGGAAACTGCCAAGTAAGGCATGATTGCCCTTGGTCTGTCCTTTGTTCCCCATTGAGTGCAGGGTACGGGCAGAGGCGGCCAGGCAGCAGTGAGGGAGGAGGATGCTGGCAGAGGCAGTATAGGCAGCCCAGAGGCTGGGCCCATGTCCCTGGGGAACCCAGCTCTCACCTGGCATAGGGAGGCCTCTTCCTCAATTTACCAATGAGGAACTGATATCCCAGCATCAGGGACTGAGTTACCCAGGGTCACACCACAAGCCAGCTGCAGGGCTGGTGTGAAGATGCAGGTCTCCTGCCTTCCAGCCCTTGGATGGATCTACCTCTTGAAACCACTCCTTCAAGCACAGGGACCCAACAACAGGACCAAGAGTGGCACCAGAGGGCATGGTAACAGGTAATCCCTATTAGTCAGGGCCCAACTCTTTAGACAGAGGTAGGGATCTAAGCCTCTAAAAATATTCCTTGGCTAGTGGGCTCCCACAGTTCAGACTAAAGGAAAAGCACTTCCTGGAGCAGCCTCATGTGTCTGATTCTCTGGTTTCTTCCAGGCAAAATTATAAGAATTATTCTATGGAATCAAGGACACATTTTCGAATTCAGGCAGCCACGCTCCAAGCCAAGTCTTCCCTAGAGAATGGCAACAGATCCATGGTTTCATCAATGCCCTTGTAGTTTTGTGCAGCATTCCCAGGCTGGAAGACAGAGTCAGCTGGACAGAGCTCCTGGAAACATTTCAAAAAGATCCCCTCCCCCTGCCCTGCCGTTGGGGTCCACAGGTGCTCCAGTGGGATGACACGACATAGGTATCTGTGCAGAAGCGAAGCTGGCATTTTCACCAGTGTGGCCAAGGGCCTTTGCCAAGGACAGAGTAGCTGGAGCCCTCTGCCTGCCCTATCACATATACGGGTACTTGTTTCTCACTGTGATGTTTAAGAGAATGTATAAACAGTTTACATTTTCCTTAGAAATACACTGATGGGATCAAAGTTGGCTTTGGAAAAAACTACCAACCAACCACCTGTAAATCATTGTTTTAACCCATACTGATGTGGAGGTAAATCTATGATGCCAAGGGCCAAAGTGCTTTTCAGACTTGAGCGAGGTCTCAGCTTCCAGGGCTGGAAGGACCCAAAGGAGGATCTGCACCGCAGGCTTTGAGGTTTCTGGGGGTTGGACATAGAGGTTTCACACACTCCCACTACCTTCCTTCTTACACTCCCTTTGTAACAACTTTCCAATGTAAAAAAAATCAAACACGTCTTTTTAGTGAGATAATTTTGAGTCCATCTGTAGGAAAAAAAAAAATCGATCTTCGCCACTAAGGAATAGCGATACCGAGGCCTGAAGGAAGGGGGAGCCCTGTGGCCCTTTCTGTGCCAAAGCCAAGAAGTTTGGCATGTAAAGTTTCTCAGACACCAGTCTGCTATATGCCAAATTGAAACCACTGGGAATGATTTATGAAACATAAAAATCTTCTGTACTTCCCTTCGAGGTACACTTATTTACTGACAGCGTTTTTCTTAGAAACAGAATGGTTATTCTTGGCCTGTTTGTGTTTCAGATTTTTCAGTTAAGAGAAAAGATATATTTAAGTAATAAAACTTATACACTTTAAGAGATCATGCAACATCTATTTCAGTAAAATATGTTGTTGCTTGAATTCTTAGGCTGGGCAGAAAGTTTGAATCAGAAGTCATATGGCTCAGGCATGTTTTATTTAGCCAACAATGTTTTAAAATTTTTAGAATAAGTTACTAACATTTTAAAATGGGGGAGATTTCACAAATAAATCTGGTTTCTGGCATCTTATTTTAATAATCTGGCAACATTGGGCCTCACTCCCACAAGGCAACAATCAGTTGGAGCTGAGTAGAGGCTCTTTTCAACACTTATAATCTTTCTGGCGCCTAAAAGCATCTGCATTTGCACCCAGTGGGACTGTTAAAGCGAGGACTCAAGTTCAGTGACCAACAAACACCAAGTTTTACCATTCACAATCTAACAACAGCATACTTCAACTTAACCATTTTCCTGGTAAAAATATTCATCTGTGAAAATGTGATTCCTCAAAACTGAATGCAGTTTCTGTAAAGGAAGAACCACAAGACAACTTTTCCAGTCTTCCAGCCTGCTGTATTTAGCAAACACTTCTGAGCATTTGCCAGAAGCTAGGTGGTTTAATCTATTACTATACAACCAAGCTTCCTGTGACTGATGCTGAATGCAGTTATGGGTTTTAGGTAAAGCATATTCTCATTAGGAAAACAAAGCCGAAAACCCTCATCCGAGGTCCTCTTTTGCACTTAGTGTACTGTCATAGCAGAAACGCTATGAAAGGAAGATTCCTTATTCATTTTGTTAGAACTAGACAAAAGAATGCTTTCCACAGAGGGCAAGTCCTTTGCAAGCTCTCTCTCCTCCACAGCCTGAATGCTGGGAGCCCAGCCTATTTCCAGGTTGTTGGGCAGGGCAGGTGAAAGGGGTGAACTAGAGCCAGGCTGCTGAATGAAGGTGGCCTGTTGTCCTCCCTCACATATTAGAATGCTACCCATTGCAGTATAAAAGCAGCGCCGGTCACAGGATACCAAACATATAATTTGCAAAACTGCCATTTTCAAAACACTTTCATCTCAGTGTTCATCTTAGGTGCTTTCATTTTTAAATTTTTATGCCAGGATGGTTTCCTAGTTGTTGCTGTTTCCTGATGGGCTTCATTAATTAGCCTCTGTCACCTTTACCTCTGGCTGCAGTCTGGCTATGGGTTCTGTCTCCTTTATTCCTACCTGCAGCTTGAGCTAGTCCATCAAAAACATGTTATGTGAGGGAGTTCCCTGGTGGTCCAGTGATTAGGACTCAGTGCTTTTACTGCCGTGGCCCAGGTTCAGTCCCTGGTGGGGGAACTAAGATCCCGTAAGCCGAGTGGCGTGGCCAAAAACAAACAAAAAATGTATGTGAAGGTGAAAATGCTGGGTGTCTGACACCACCATATCCTTGTGCAGAGGCCTCTGAAGGTGAAAATTCTGTCATGGGCTTCTCACTGCGTCTTGAGCCGTTTCTGGTCACTGCTTCTCTAACACTGCAGACCTTTCCAGCACATCTGCCCTGGAGGGGCACCTCATCAGGTGAGGAGAGTCTTGGCCTAGAAATAAGGAGACCTGAATTCTAGCCCTTGTTTTGCTACTGCCTTTCAGAGTGACCTTGGGAAAGTCATGGACCCTCTAAAAATTAGTAATTTGGACGAGATTAAGGCTCTTTGCTGCTGTCAACAGTTCTGATTCTAATTCTGGTCAAGTCTGTTTCTGGGCTTTCGTCTCCAAAAACAGGCAACAGATATATACCTTCCTACCTTTTGTCAAAGGCTTGTGCCACCAGGCTGCTTACCAGAAGTGATGATAGCCTTCCTCCCAGGACACCCAGAGAGCAAATAATCCTCATGTGGGGAAAGTCTGAATCCTGTGCCACACAGAGGAACTCAGTTGTTAGGAAGCAGCAACTGTGTAACATGCTCTGAATAGGCTCTTTGCAACAGAAAGTCTACCTCTGCCTCTCACTGGTCCCAGGCCTTGGACTGGCAGGGTAGCTTCCAGCACTGTGCTGGTCCCTATCAGCTCTCCCATATGTTGGCAGGATTCCCTATTCCTTATCTCTCAAGTCAGAGTGGGAGTGTTTCCAAGACAGCTGTCGTCATTCACAGCAAAAAAGCCACGACCTGACAGCAAAGCCAGGACCCTAAAAGGCCAACGCCAACCAAACACTAGGCTGAGGTCCAGGTGGGAGATTCCCAGCAACTGAAGGGAGCATCAGGAGGATTTTAAAAAGCCCCAGCCCGCTGAGTGCTTGAATCATTCGACGAGGGAATAAAATCCAAAGACACTTTTCTCTGGAGTTACTCCCAAGTTTATCTCTTCTAAGATGATAGGGAGTGGACAACAGTCTTCTTTCTCTGCTTCAAATTTAAAGCCCAACAGTGTGCCTTTTCAACAGTTTTCTTATGTCCTTAGCACCATCACACTAATTCAGTAATAAGTGAGAGGTGCCTGGATTCTGAAAACCAAGCAGCAGATGGGAACTTCTCACCCTCGCCCTCAGATGCAGCTTTCCAAGGTTGGAAAGTGCCTTTCTTCTTGGGTTAGCACAGCTCTGTGGAAATCTGGTACAAAGTTCATCACTGTCCAACAGGCTAAGTCAGTCCACAAACAAGGAGCCTCATTTAGGGGCCTGAAAAATCCATTTCGAAGTAAGCAAACTATGAGTTGCTTCTACTGTCTAGTCAGCTCTTAAGTGACAAAATATAATAGAGCCCTTATTTTGGTAAGACATGCAATTACAGAAGGTCGCTATGGACTTCTAAAAGCTGACGTTCAAACTTAATCAGACACATCACAGCTAACACCTCACAGATGACTGGATAGGATGGTTTTTTCTTCATGTCCCGAACAAACACTTCATAACACCAGATACCATATGCCCTCGGGGGAATAATACTAGCTAATATTAAGTGCTATTTACCAGTTGTGATTCTAAGTACTTTACATTTGAAGTGGAGCTATTATTGCCATTTTACAGATGAGAAAACTAAGACATAGGTTAAATAACTTGCCTTAAGACCACACAGCTATTATGCATCAGAAATATTTGAAGTCAGGCAGCTGAACTCTAAAGCTCATGCTTTCCTGAACAGCTAGTCAAGCTTTCAAATTATCAGCTTAAAGTCCGATCTGACTTACATTGACTCTTGGGCCACTGTTAAGTATGGAAAAGGTACTGGCTGGTAACTCAAAACACTAGAAATCCTTGGCGTGGAGCACATGGAGCATATGCCTGTGTGGCATGGTTCCCCTGTGGCACTTGGCGTCATGAGGTAGGGACAGGGTCTATCTTGGACAAAGGCAATCCTTAAGCAACCATATTGCTCATAAAACCATCAGGATGTTGAAGGAAAAGGCATGATCTAATCCCCAGCTGGATAGGTAGAGTTCCAGTCAGCTACTCCAGAGATGGGTAGTGAACAGATGCAGAGGCTCAGGCCTGGACTGAGGCTTGAGTCCAAACCATATGCTAGAAGAGGTTTGCTGTAAGGCAGTAAGAGGTAGGAACACTGACAAACTGGGAAGCATATGATGCTGAAGTCAATCTTAAGTCACTCTTAGGATTTTAAGTTTAAGCACCTAAGAGTGCTGGCTGGCCAAACATATCACACCTGTGGGTCTAAGTGATCCATGGGCCAGAAATCTGCCACCCTTGGGCTAAAGGTGACTTTCAGACAACTATCTATGGAAAAGAGGTGGGGAGCAAATTCATAAGAGAAAAGCCTGATGTACTAAAAACAGCAACTTTAAATTCTATTAATTACATGGGATAATAGTGGATAAAAGTACAGACTGAATTCAAATTATTCTGCTGCTTTGAGAATCAGTTTACTCTTCTATGAAAATGGGGCCAATGCCAACTGCTTCACAGGGCTGCTGAGAATAAAAAGAAATCAACTAAGCAAATAGCCCGGCACAGTCCTTAGGATATTAAGAAGGTAAATGTATTGGCCCACACATACTGTGGGAAGGCAGTGGTGAGTTTGGCCTAGGGGATGACTGAATCAATGGCTCTAGTGCATCCATTAGGCCTTCTCCATCTCTTGGCTTTGCTCGTGTTAGACTTATTCTCTCGAACTGACTTCTCTGCGTGGCAGTTCAGACCTTACGTCCTTACAGCTCTGTGACAAGAAAAGGGCTCCTTTTCCTACCTCCAGTATGAAAAATCCCCAGATAAGGACTCTGATTAGTGTGACTTGGCTTGAATGTCCATCCCTTAGACCAGTGGTTCCCCAGATCAGCATTAGGTATCAGGGAATTTGTTGGAAATGCAATTATCAGCCCCCCTCCCCCTGATGCAGGGGTGAGGCCGAACCACCTTAACAAGTCCTCCAGGTGGATCTGATGCACACTGAAGCCTGAGAACCACTGCCCTGGAAAGGGAGTGAGGTACTACAATGGGTCTATCTTGGATTACATGCTCAGTTGGGAGTTATTACTAAAAAAGATGGGGTACTGGGCAGACAAAAACATGTATCCAATATGTCCTTTCTTTCAAAAGTTGATATACAGGAACTATGACCTGCCAACATTCTCAGGTGAAGGGGAGGATGAGGGCAGTACTGGTTAGAGACAAGGCTTATTAGAAAGCTGCCCATTCAGGAAGAGCTTTGCCTCTGTCCTTCTCCTTGCAACCCTCAACAATCTTTGTAAGACCCCAATTTTCCAATGGGAACCTCCTTGATGGTGGCTCCCACTCCATCAGAAATGCTCAGATTCCTTAGGGCTTCTCTTCTTCCCTGCTTTCTCCTTCCCTTCACTTAATAAACATCTGTTGAGCACCTAAATGTCCTGCTCTCATGAAAGTAAACAAATTAGAGCCATGGAGTAAATAAACAGGGGCTGGGGTCCAGAGGGTAAGAAACCAGCCATCAAACAATCTGGGCAAGTGAACTACAGGATGGAACTACAAAAGATCTAAGACAGGAAAGAGCTTGCCATTTTAGAAAGCACACAAAAAAGTCTAGAAAGTAGAGTACTATGAAAGGAGAGGCAGAAAGTCTACTGTCTTCATTAAGAAGCTTGGATTTTATTCTCCACACAATGGGAAGCAATTAAAAGTTCTAAGCTGATGAAAGACATCATCCAATTTACTCAAAACTATTTTAACTGCTGTGTGAAGAAGGTACTATACAGGGTTAAACATGGAAGTTGGGAGGCCAGTGCCATGCCAAAGGCCAACAGCACCAATTGCTTCTGCTTCATGAGAATTGCCATTAAAATACCTCCTCTTCCCTGCACCAGCTACCACACTTAGGGGGAAAAAATACTTTCAATATGCTGCTAAGTGATAATCAGGCTCTAAGAGTCAATGTGAGTTGGCATTTCTTGTTCTTTACTCTTCATGAGAAATCAACCAAACCCATAAACATGATTTCTTACTTAAAAGATATCTTCAATGCCATTAATGCAAAGTTTCAGAAATAAATAATCCTGAGAACAAGGCTTGCAAAAATGCCCAACCTGACAATGCCATTAGCACCCATCTCACTACTGAAAAGAATGGTTATTATTCCTCATATCAAAATAACATCATGGACAGTGATTGTCAAGGGCCATGAGGACAAATGGTTTGTGAAAAACAACTTCCCTTCACTGCATACCCTAAAATTGTAGCCATTAACTTACCTGTCTGCTTGAGTTCAGCTACCCTCATGGAAAGAAGATCATTGTTCTGCACTATCTCAAAGCTGAAGACTGGCTGTGATCCTGGAATTGGCAGAATGTAGCTTATCCCCATACCTCTGGTATGGACAGTGCTGGAAGCCAATCTGATAGCACAGTCCAGGCTTTCCAATTCACACAACACCTAAGACTTGCTTTTGGATCCTGAATGACTAGATTAACTACTATATGGCCCCCCCCAGAGAAAAGCTGGGCCCATCACTTGCTTAGCCAACCACATCTTCTCGTAAGCATTCATCACTATGACCAGACTCTTGAGGTAAACCCTCAGTTACCTTTTTCAACTTCTTTTTCTCAGCATGAAGAAATCTAGTCAATAAGCACTGCTGTTACACACTGATAAGAATGTATTCAAAGTAAACAGGCACTGCTCATCTTTTGATCACAATCAGTTTTAAATGCCTAAAATCTGTACCTTATTGATAATGCTGCTTCATTCATATGCAGAGAAAACCAAACTTCCTGTGGAAAGCATCCAAAGATGACTAAATCTTCCAGTGGACAGTTAGTTTTCTCAAAAAACAAAAATGTAAAAGAAAGTTAGTATCTCTTAAAGTTTCCATAAAAAATTTATGAAATGGTAGATGGTTTCAGTCTATCAGTAACATTAATTAGATGGATCCAGTTATTATCCTAGGCTAATGACCATTGCTTAGCGTGATAAGGCAAACAAGAACAATGTGGACAATTAAGATGTGCAGATAAATCCAAACCCCTTTTGTAAAATTTTACTGAAGCCTCTAACAAAAATTTTATGGATCAGGAAATGGGTTGTAAAGGGATTCATCTGGATTTTCATCCATGCTAAAGAGCAAGGAAACAGCCAAAGGATAAATGGAAAAGCAAAGTCTGGATACTCGTATCAGGACAATCAATATCTGAATAAATAATCACCCAGCACTGCTGTTTTTAGAACCAGAGGCTCTCAGAAAAAGAATTACAAAGTATATTTAAATTAATATTCCCCAGATACATGTGCCTCATCCATTTACTAACTTCTATATGTCATTTTAATATAAAAGTTAATGTGTTACAATGTAACTCTTAGGAGCTTAAAAAAAAGATGTATTTTTCTCTAGTTAAAAATAGTACTTTATGTGAAGAGAGAACCAACAAATAGTCCAGTTAACTTTCCCTAAATATGTAAAATGAACTTACCACATCTTTCAAACCACTCAGAAAAAGTAGTTTTAAGGTGTTTTATATAATGTAATCAAGCACTTACAGTTACTCCTCCCATTAAACCCTTATGTTTCACTTGAATTACTACAAACTAAAGTCCTCTCTAAATCTGAATTATGAGCATTAAACCACTCACTGCCTGGCCATAAGCAAACACCTATTCTGACAATACAGAACTGAGAAAAAATTCTTTCAGAGACCATTTCTTGGTAGCTCTTAGGTAAATCACCTAACAGTGGGTCAATAAGTAATGACATTAAATGCAAAGATGGAAATTTTTGTAGTTGGACGTTTTTACTCCACACTTATTAATTTAATGATGGTAAAATACTTAGAAAGTGGGACCAAGGGGGAAGAAATTATAAGGAATTCAGCTATGTCCTCAAAAGGAATAATATAATGCAGTCAGAATAAGACTGCATAGGACGCTGATGGCTCTCATGCCCATGCCTCACATGATGGGGACATCCGAACCAGGCCTGTGTCTTAGGGAAGTCTAGTTGAGTGTAAGACTAGAACAGGGGGGCTAGATAGGGTATAGAAGGAGGGGTTACAAACTATCTTCACTAACTTTTTCCATACCCAGTAAAAGAATAGATGATCTTTAAATTGGGGTAGGTAAATTTAGTGTTACTTCAGGAGATACTAACCAAAATCCACCTTTTCTCATGTCCACCAATTTCAAAATTAAAGGCTTAAAAAATTAGCTGATTAGCTCTGATGCATTTAACATGCAAGTGTCATCAGCTGACTCTGAGAAACTGATTGCTAGCCAATGCCTTTGTAAGCAAACATGGCCACCAATTGCCTACATTTCCGAATTATGCCAAAGAAACTTACCTTCTTTCCTGTTTGCCATTTTCAGTCTCAAGACCATAGGCAGTTCTGCTTTGGACTCCTTATTGTCATTCCTTTTTTAAAATGCATGCTTCCTTAAGAAGGAGCTTTGTTCACAGAAAATTTGTTACCTCAATGCTCACTATATTCTGTTTTATATTACACAGACACCGAAAGTAGTTGGAGAGTCTTCTAATACCTGAGATGTCTTATAAAGAATACTCATAGCATTTAAAAGGTTTGTGTTAACCAAACTACAAGTATCTGAAAGTATTTCAAATTGTTCAGTTTACATTTAAAAGAGTAAGATTCTTTTATTTTTTCCTGGTCAGGCTTTCCAGACATCTCAAATCCTACAGCCAAGCCTGAACATATCTTGCCCAAATCCAAATATGTTGTACCTATTATTTGGCTTAAGAAAATTTAGAAGCTATCAAGCTTCTAAATTTATGATTAGATGGTATTAAATGCCAAGCCATAAAAAAAATACTTCCCCAAAAGTATATATACCTAGAAATTTTTAAGTAATTAAATTTATACATGTGTTTTAAAGAAAGGATTAGAATATTCTTATGTAATCAATTCTAACTTTAGCCTTTACAACTGTATTATAACTTTATTTAACTTGGTAAAAGCCAAAACTGATGGTTCTTAACATGGTATGTGGAGATCAAAATTAAAGAATACAAAATACCTTAAAAAAAAAGCATTCAGCTCAATCCTGGTTCCTTCAATATTACTGCCAAACTTCTGTGAAAGAAGCCTTGTAATAAAGACTAACAGCAACATAGAAGATGATTAAAAAAAAAAAGTTCATTTACCAATTTTAACAATCTAGAAAAAAAGAAAGTGACTATAATACTTGATGACAGACATCATGTTTAAGTAGAAAACACAAAGATAGAAAAAGTAATACTGCTGAAAATATTGCACAACTTCAGGTGTTTCCTCCAAATTTGCTTTATGTAATTGGATATAAATTAATGAACAAAAACTTAAGCAAGATACATGTAACAATTTAACAGAACCTGATCATCTAATTTCTTTCAATTTTTCTTAAACTCATCATGGGGCTCATAAGAAAATTAACCAACATGGATACTGCTACAGTTGAATGTCAAATCTTTAAGTGCTTATGACATACTAAATTCTTCTATAATGCAATTATGAAGAACCCTTCGAGAGACTTGTGTTTTGTATGTAGAAAAGTGTTAAAGTCAAATATTCAACTCAATATAAAATAAAAAGAAACATTTCTGATTTGTTGGGTTGAGATTGCTTCTCCTTTTGCTAATGAATGATTTTTTAGCTGTAATATCACTGAGTTGAACAAATACGTCACCTTCGAGTACATAAAGAAAAATAAACACATGCTAAATGGATAAAACATTACAACTACAACTTTACTAGACCATCTCTACCTCTAACACTTCAGAAGCTTAGAGATTCAGTGTTCTTATATTAACTGCAAGAAAAAGATAAGAGAAATTCCTTCTTTTTTGAGATCACAACTATGAAGTCATGTGGTTATACAAATTCTGCATTTGTGTGCAAAACATGAAACACATTTATCTTAATTCTCCCTGCTTAGAATTGTCAGTCAACTAGCAGGACTGTCCTTCTAACAGAAACAGAGATGTGTTTTATATAACTTCAGTAACCTCAGCACTACAATAAGAAGAGATGCAGTATCCTTTTGCTATGTTCAAGACAACAGGGAAGGAGGTCACAGGAAAGAATAAATCAAAATTGTTGCAACTGTGAAATTTTCTCAGTTTAACCATGGTGCCACTTTCATTTCTACATAAGCATGGTGGCATAATTCAAGCTCAATAAATCAGAATTCTTAATATTTAAAATTTACCTTGACTTTTAATTATCACCATATTAACAACCAAAATAATTAGGTGAAACACATAAGAAAGGGTAATATTAAACCCCACTTTACTAGAGTTGGTTTCTTGACACATTAACTTATTTTTTTATAGAAAAGGGATAGTGCATCTCAGTTTGCTTACAAGCTAGGAGATCACTTTGAATTCTGCATTTCCTAACTGCAAACAGATATAGCACTTATAACAGGTTATAAATAAACTGGTTTTCAAGCATAGAGCCAGCCCCAACGATAATAATACACTATTTAAAAAGACCTAAGGCAATGAATTCCATTTCCAATGGAAAAAAAGAACTGTGCAAACAAGCTTAAAACTACTTTTTTTGTGCCAGTGTTATAAAATGTAGCTTTTAATAAAACCTTGACCCAAATGCCAGCAACTTGAGAAAAGAATTTGGGTGGGGGGAAGAAGAAAGTTATTTCATTTAGGAAAAACAACCACTATCTTTTTCCTAATCTTCAACATACACAATTTAAACACATACAGCTGCTGTTTAACACTTTACACAATTCCTATGTACTGGAGCAATAACAAGATCTAAATACAATTATATTTTTGAACACTGGGTCAAGGCTTTACATAAAAATACCTTCCTACTTTTCCCCCTAAGTTTCTAAAATATCACATACTTTTTTTCCCCAACATCTGCAGCCATTCAGGAATTCCTGCAGCCATGCAGGAATTTTTAGGAGACTTTTGTGCATGATCTTAATTCCTAATCCCTGGCTCTTTGGGCTCAGTGACAAAAGATCAAAACCACCAAAAATGATGGTTCACTTGAAGTCAGATGAGAGACCCTGGCTCAATTAGTCTCGTAGGACGAAAGCAGTGCTGCATCAACTGGCTCCATGCAGGAGGGGCACGTGAAGGATCTCATCAACCAGTCATCTATACAGTCCAGGTGATAGATGTGCATGCACGGCAGAAATCGAATTGGGTCCCCGTAAACAAAGTCCATCATACAGATCACACACCTGTTGAGGGTGAGGGAGAGAAATAAGAAAGCATTTTTAGAGAAGTGATCCATCTAGAATACTCTTTAAAATCCCCATTACAAAGACAGTGTTAATATGAACAGATGAAAATGGCTTGCCTGTCATCCTACCACCTAAGCATCCAGATTGAATTTTTTCCTAGTAAGTGTTATACAGCCACAATGTCTTATTTCAATCACCTGGGAGGGGCTTCCCTGGTGGCGCAGTGGTTGAGAGTCTGCCTGCTAATGCAGGGGACACGGGTTCGAGCCCTGGGCTGGGAGGATCCCACATGCCGTGGAGCAACTAGGCCCATGAGCCACAACTACTGAGCCTGCGCGTCTGGAGCCTGTGCTCCGCAACAAGAGAGGCCGCGATAGTGAGAGGCCCGCGCGCTGCGATGAAGAGTGGCCCCCGCTTGCCATAACTAGAGAAAGCCCTCGCACAGAAACGAAGACCCAACACAGCAAAAATAAATTAATTAATAAATTAATAAACTCCTACCCCCAACATCTTAAAAAAAAAAATCACCTGGGAATTTGAAGAGTTTGAGAGCAATCAACAGGGCAAAGAGAAAGGTATCACATAGGGATCAAGTCCACTGCTAGAATTTTACTTGTAAAACAGCTATATATTACAGAAGAAACCTTAAGGAGAATGTGAAGCTTTAGTACGTAGGAAACCATGTTAGATTAATTTTATTTGAACTGCTTTTTTAGTGTAAGCCCATATAGTTTTCACTTTAATAACTGTATGTAAATACAGAACCACTAATTTCAGCCTACTTACTAGGCTGCTACAGGCTAAAGTTCTCTTCAATAACCCCAGTTTCAAGCTCACTGCACTCTTCTACAGGTTCAAGAAGCAACCCAATTCAGCAGTCAATATTCTAGATAGGTTATAATCTTAAGTACTAGCCCTAAATGGTGCTACAGCTCAAACAGCCAAACACAACATAGTAAATTACTTTATGTCTGTGTTGGTGAAGACCATTCTCAACCTAAAAGGAGAATGGCTGTCCTCATTAGGGATTCTCAGACAATAATGAGCTCTGAGGACAAAATCTCCCTTATATTTAACTAATCAGGCTTAGTACAATTATTCTACAAGTTAAGAAATGGATAGGATTTTCCTCATATCACTAAAACCCTTAGCAAACCATTTTAATGGCTACATAACCTACCAAAGTATTCCTCTACTGTTATTTTTCACTAAATAAAACTATGGTGACTATCTTTATGCATAAAACTCTAGGGATTGAAGTGAGGTACATATTTTAGGATAGATCTCTAGAATTAACTGTTTCAAAGGGTTTAGATCCTTGATATCCATTTGGCCAGTCCTTGACATCTGGCCAAATGGCTTTCCCAACTGATTAGGCCACCAGCAATGCTGGTACTAGTTCACAGTTATTACACAGGTAAATCATTTTTAACTGACATTAACTGTCATCCAAATGGACAGAGGCAACATATAAAATGGTCAGAATTCACACCATCATTTATTTCTTAGCTATTTTTACATGAAACTTCTTCTTAATTGCTACATCTAAACATTTCCTTGTAAGAACTGATTAAACATCTGACTTCCAAAATGCAGGAGAGTATTTTTAAAAATCAGATCCCTGAAGATAGATCTTTGAAATATGTATAAATTAAAACTTACTCCCGGATCTTTTTTTCTGATCCATCTCTTCCAGGGTCATAAACTCCTTTAGGCAGATGCTGTATAAGGCCTATTCTTTGAGCTATCCTAATTTGTTCCTCTTCAGTCAGCTGAGTTGCTAGGCGAGTCTGGCTAGGTGTTGGATGATAGACCGGAACTGGAACTTGTTCCTAAATTTTTTTAAATGGAGAAAAGAATTATTTTTTAAGAATTTGTTTTCTGGGGTAGTGTTTTCCTTTTGTTTCTTCCTTTTTTGGCTGGGGGAGGGGGCCTTGGGGAGAAGGAGACTGGAAAAGTATGCAGTAGCATGAGATTCTGTTTTACCCTGCCTTAACTTTAGCATATCTGACCTACGTTTACAGGATACTGAAACACAGCTTTACAGAAAAACTGGAATGGAATGTTACTTCAAGTATTTCTACAGGAAAACCATATAACACAGACATATTCATTCCTGATACACAAAAAGATAAATCAATATAACTAATTAATTAACCAAATGGACTGTATTCAATATTCTGTAGGCCACAATGGAGTTTTGTGGCCTCAGTATCATTATTTACATTAGAATTGGCCACTGTAGATTCCTCTTATTTTCAAACTTTTTCTTTCCATACAGACAACAATCTTAACATTAATTTATTATTTATTTGGAAAGACTGGACATTATTGCAATAAACTTCTGTAAAATTTCTTTTAGGCTTTTGGATACATATTTAGATATGATAATCCAGTGAGCCAAATGAGGCCACCTTCCTTCCAAATGGAATACACATCCAAGGACTCAACCAACCATGGATCATGTAGTACTGTAGTATGTATTTGTTGAAAAAAAAATCTGTGTATAAGTGGACCCGTGCAGTCCAAACCTGTGTTGTTCAAGGGTCAACTGTATTGCTTTTTTTTCCTACTCATATTTATGAGATAACTTTATTCACACTCTATACAGTCTTTCAACAGATACTTGAGTATCTATTATGTGCGAGGTGATGGGGAGTGAAGAGTAAACAAAATCAGGTTCCTAGATTGAATGCTACTTTAGGTAAGATACTCAGAAAAAATCTCTCTGATGAGACATTTGGGAAGAGACCTCAATGAATACGAGGGAAACAGTGCATCTCTGACCTAATGATTTCATTGTGGCTAAAACCATTTTTGAGCCACCTAATATGGTGTTTCAGACAACATCTCTACTGCATAAACTGAACCATAACACTTTCAATCCATGTATGATGTTTCCATGGGAAAATTTATGTTAAATCACAACTACCTAATCACATTACATTAGAAAATGTTATTTTCATTCATCCTGTACGATCACTCATAATTTCTACAATTTAAGCACTCATTTACAATGACAGCCAATATTTGCAAGTATGAGATTATGTCTCCAGGAATAATTGATAAATTTGTGTTAAGCTTTAAAAAAAAAATTCTGTGAAATAACCTTCATAAGCATTCAGAACTAGCATCAGTTGAAGCTGTTTTGAGCCAATGGCTTCTGGGGTTCAAAATAAAATAATTAAGAATGCACCCATAAGCTGTGACAAAGCGAGAGAGAGGCATGGACATATATACACTACCAAACGTAAGGTAGATAGATAGTGGGAAGCAGCCACATAGCACAGGGAGATCAGCTCGGTGCTTGGTGACCGCCTGGAGGGGTGGGATAGGGAGGGTGGGAGGGAGGGAGACGCAAGAGGGAAGGGATATGGGAACAGATGTATATGTATAACTGATTCACTTTGTGATAAAGCAGAAACTAATTTAAAAAAAGAAAGAAAAAAGAATGCACCCATAATTAGAGACTTCATAAGGGCTCAAGTATAAATATCCTTTTCAAAGAGAAATTTTAGGGGAAAGTCTTAGATACATATAAAGTAGGCTCAAATACTGAAATATCTAATTCAAGGAAAAAGGCACTTCACTACAATGTCGCTTAAAGATACCATTATGTCCCTTTAAATTAGCCTTATTCTTATAAACCCCTTTTCTGACAGTAGTTATTATTGAGTTTCTTATCAAAGGCAGTTCAACTTAAGACTTTAAATATTTTTCTCTGAGATTCAGAACAAATCTGTAATTAAAGATTTCAAAACACAGTAAATCCTTTATCAAATAATTAAGATTACATTCTCTGGTAAAATGGCAGTAGTTCAAAGTTTCATGTTTTATGAATTTCCACATAAAATCATTAATGGTTACTTTCATACTTCTAGCTCATGATTTAGGAAATAATAACCAAGCATGTGAAGTGCTTATCAGAACTATATTCTTCATCCAAATATTTATTTAGTTCATATTACATGCAAAGAAGATTTATTATTAATATGGTTCTTGGATCCAGATAACCTTGGGTTAAAGTCACCTCTCTGCCACTTCACAGAGTGACCATGTTGACGTGATTTAACCTATCTGGGTTACCCTATCTTATATGGTTGCTATAGGACTTAAATGAGAAAGATGGTGAACCTTGGAATGGCAGGAACTCAATAAACAGTAGCTATTATAACTATTAACACTGCATTCGAAGAGCTGTTTATTACTGCAGCCCAATTAGCTGTTTCCTATGTTTCATGCTTGTCCATCTTATTGGCTTTGTTCTTGCTATCCCCTCTAGTATCCCCTGCAGGTCCCTTGGTCCAAATTCTACCTCGTCTAGCAGCTTGTTGACCTAAAGCTTTCCCCAATCCTCCTCCCTACCACCCAATATTGACAGACTCTGCCTCTAGCCTCAGCTGAATTACATAGGTGTCTACCTATAAAAGAATTAAGACGATTATACAGAATACAGTAAAACTTTAACAAGTGCAGTCATCAAGTGAGAAGAGACTGTCAATAACTAGCTTTCAAAGAGGAAGTGAAGTACAAAACTGGCTGCATTTCAGGACTTCCCTGGTGGTGCAGTGGTTAAGAATCCGCCTGTCAATGCAGGGGACATGGGTTCGAGCCCTGGTCTGGGAAGATCCCACATGCTGCGGAGCAACTAAGCCCATGCGCCACAACTACTGAGCCTGTGCTCTAGAGCCTGAGAGCCACAACTACTGAGCCCGTGTGCCACAATTACTGAAGCCTGCGCACCTAGAGCCCATGTTCCGCAACAAGAGAAGCCACTGCAATGAGAAGCCCATGCACTGCAACGAAGAGTAGCTCCTGCTCACTGCAGCTAGATAGCCCGTGAGCAGCAACGAAGACCCAATGCAGCCAAAAATTAATTAATTAACTAATTAAAAACTGCATTTCTTTTTTTTTTTTTTTGCAGTACGCGAGCCTCTCACTGTTGTGGCCTCTCCCGTTGCGGAGCACAGGCTCCGGACACGCAGGCTCAGCAGCCGTGGCTCACGGGCCCAGTCGCTCCACAGCATGTGGGATCTTCCCGGACCAGGGCACGAACCCGTGTCCCCTGCATCGGCAGGCGGACTCTCAACCACTGCAACACCAGGGAAGCCCAAAACTGCATTTCTTTAGCACAGTATGAAAACTTTCTTTCAGCCCTATATATCTACACCACTGTGACTACAGGCAATTTTTTGCTTTATAAAAAGTTATTTTTTAACAAATATTTCCTTTTAAACAAGTCTGTATATATACAAAAATCTTCAGTTTGTAGGTCAAACTCAGAGAATCTTTTATGCACTAGAAAAATAACTTTGTTGACCAGGCTTTATAGTGCATATAAAAGTTACATGACCCTTCTGTTATTAAAGATCATAAAAATGGCTGTTGCACCTCTGGTTTAGAAATTCACCTCTTTAAGGTTTTATACCTAGGAGGCTAACTTTCGATGCAGAAAAGTTTCATAGTTCAGAGTCAAAAAGGCTGTTCCTGCTCTGGTACTTATCAGTCATAAGAACTTGACCAAGTTATTTACTTAACCTCTATTAGACTCAGTTTCTCTATGTGTAAAGTACCAGGACTACTGTAAGAATTAAAAGAGACTTGTAACTGGTGTCCCAGTACAGCATGAGACACACATACAAAAGCTCATTAAATAAATGTTAGCTAAATAAATGTTAGCTGCTACAATATTATTCTGTCTCTACTAGTATGTGACTATAGAAAAGCATTGCAACGTTTAAGAAATGGACTGAATTTTCAATTTTGTATGTCAATTATAACTCAATAAAGCTGAAAATGAAATAAAACAATTTTTTTAAAAAAAGAAGAAATGGACTAGACTATGACAGAGGTAGTAAAACTTGTCAAAAAAGAATCTTAGAAATTCACTTAAGAACAACTCTCTCATTTTATAGGCCCAGGCTTGGCCTACAGTCACAAAATTACTGACAATGTTGGAATTAGAATTCTGGTCTCCCTTTTAAGCTGGTAATTTCCACTACATCATGCTTGGTTGCTGGATAGGAAGGAGATTCTCCAAGTTAAATGATTTGGACCTTGTCCATTTATATTACATTGAAATGACATTTTAAGAAAGCCATCAAAATAAAGAATTTCTAATAATATAAAGATCTTTCATCTTCAATAAAGGTTTTATCATTTCAAAAACTTCTAAAATTTAAGAATTTCAAAGAACATCAAATCCATTTTGAAACTGCCCCATAAAATATATTCTATTGCTGAAAGAAAAACAGAATCCCACACCCCCACTCCTACCTGGGGTACCTTCTCAGAATCCCAGGAATCAATAGAATACCGTTTTTAAAACACTGCTATTTATGAATATGGAATTTTCAGTCTGAAAAATTAAATTATAAGATTTGAGTCTCTGATACTTCCTGCAGTGAGTAAGTTATTCTAACCCTCTGCTTTCTCTCCAACATCAAATGACTCTGGTTTGCAGACTTGAAGCTAACTACTATTGCCCCTGGCTTTGGTCCTATCTTTCTGGCTTATCTCTGAATACAAGAAACTCTTCGGCCTCTGTTGTAACCCCCAACAGGTCAGATTTCAACCCTTGAATTATGATTTCCAGTCTAGACTACCTTTCATTATTCTCAGTCCCAGACCAACTGACCAGTCTTGATGAGCTGCCATCCACATCAAGATATGACTCATAACGGAAGTCAGCGGAACAATTAGTACAAGACTGTGGGTAATGAGGTACTCCTTAATCCTTGAACATACCTACTACAAACAAAAAGACCTATACTACAAACGAAAAGACTTTAACTGTCTCTAAGCATGTGCTTTTTAAGAGGCTAGATTTCTTTGGTCTTGTGGTTCACATATGGGAACAGGGAACACAGAAAGCAGAACAGAAAAGGAAAGCTCTACCTTACGAAGAAGCATATTAATAGACAGAAAAACAAAACCCCTATCTCTTATTCACATTATGGATGTATTTTCGTTAAATGAAAGAAACCCTCTAGATATTTTAAGTGATTCACCATTCTAATTTCAGTTTATATGCAACTTTTCAGAAACCTGCTATAGGGAAGAAAATGACTAAGAGCTCCTGATATTTTAAAGATAGCCTCACCCTTCTTACCACACACACCTAGTTTTAATTCCCATCATACTTATTAAAAATGACCTTAAGTATGAATTACTATTTAGTAACTAGAGATCCAATGGTAATTTCTAGGTGGCAAAATGTAAACTTGTTTCTCCTGTCAGCTAGAAGACACTGAATGGAAGATTGGACGGGGATATAAAACCAGCACTGTTGAAAAGATCTGGACTCTGGGGCAGTTCTCAACACTCCCTAACTGATGGCTCACTGTGCCTAAATGCTTTGTGTGAACAGTACGATTTGTGCTGAACACCTGCTTTCCCTCTGGGAGTCTAGAATTTTGTTATACGTTAGGCAGTGGCTCAGTACTTTGGGCTTCCCTGGTAGACAACACTTCAAACATGTTGGCACAATTCAGTGCTGGAGAATTAAGCACATTCTGTGTGACTCCACTAGGAGAGAACTCTTAGAAGCCTATGCCTTTCCTATGGACCTATGCACCTTTTCCCTTTACCAATTTTGATTTGTGGTCTTTTGCAGTAATAAATCATAGCTATGATTACAATTATATGCTAAGAACTATGAATCCTCCAATGGAACTGAAGATCATTCTAGATAATGTTAAGAGTGATAGGGGGAATTCCCTGGTGGTCCAGTGGTTAGGGCTCTGCGCTTCCACTGCACGGGGCTCGGGTTTGGCACTTACCCGCCTCCCCCACCCAAAAAAAGAGTGATGGATAGTGCCTGCATTGACTCCTTTGTTTTCAAGCAATTTATTTGGTGATGTTCATTAGAAATGCTCCTTTGTGGACTTCCCTGGCGGTCCAGTGGTTAAGACTCCGCACTTCCACTGCAGAAGGCATGGGTTTGATCCCTGGTCGGGGAACTAAGATCCTACATGCTGTGTGGTGTGGCCACAAAAAAAAAAAAAAAAAAAAAGAAATGCTCCTTTGTGAAAAATGTGTATTTTGACAATGGCAGTTACACAGTACTTCTGTTATTCCTTTTTTCAAAGCAAGTTTGAAGGAACTAATATTTTGAACATTTATTATTTAGCACAGAGAAAAACACCTTTGACATAGAAGGGTTATATGCTGAACTGTGTCCCCCAAAATTCTTATGCTGAAATTCTAATCCCCAGAACCTCATGATGTGATGATATTTGGAGTGTGTGACTGTTTTTGTCCTGGTCTCTTCTACTGCCCTATACTCTTCATCAAAACTATATCCATGTTGACAGCTAAAACTACCACCTAGATATAAATGATTCACAAATTTATATTCCAGTCTAGATCTCGCTTTTAAACTCCAGGCTCTACTTTGACAGTTCTAATTCGATGTCCAAAAATGAACTCCCCTCCAAAACCTGGTCCTCTTCCCTATCTCAGTAAATGACACAACCACCTTTCTAGTTCTGGAAGACAGAAACATCCTTGGTACCTCCCTTCCCTTTACCTTCCTATATTTAATACATCACCGGGTTCTAGTGAATTTATTTTCTATTGAAATGCTGATGGAATCTGTTCATTTCTTTCCATGTCTATTGCCAATACTCCAGTCTAAGTTCCCATTTCTTTCCTGGTGTACAGTATTAGCTAGGAAAATCTCAATTTGTTCTCTACCCAGAAGTTACAGCAATCTTTCCAAAACAAATCCAACCCTATGCCCTCCTCAACATACTTTAAAACTCCTTCAATAGCTTCCCACTGCTCTTAGGATGAAGTCCAAAGTCCTTAATAAGACCTCCAAAGCCCTGCATAGTCTGGACACCTACCTACCTACCACTCACCCTCTCCTTCCTCATCTAACAACTCACTCACTGCTTTCTAGCCCCACTGGCCTTCTTTCAGATATTTAAAGAAGCATGATCTCTCTTATGTGAAGTCATAGCACCTGCTGTATTCTCTGCATGAAACACTCTCCTCCACCATCTCTCTGCTTAAATACCTCTTTTTTTCTTCCTTCTGAGCTCAGTTCAACTTCTATTTTTTCAGAAATCTTCCCTAACTAACCATTCTCCTCTATTATAGGCTCTTACACAACAAGTAACTTTCCTTCATAGCATCTGTCATATTTGTAATTTTATATTTAGTTATAGTAATTTAAATGTTGTCTTTCCCACCAGACTGTAAGATCAATGATAAGAATTGTGTCTGTTTTTGCTCCTCACTGAATGGATAGATGAATAAATGACCTACTAAAAATGTTATCTACTAATAGCTAAAAATAGTCACCCAGGGCCTCCCTGGTGGCGCAGTGGTTGAGAGTCCGCCTGCCGATGCAGGGGATACGGGTTCGTGCCCCGGTCTGGGAGGATCCCATATGCCGCGGAGCGGCTGGGCCCGTGAGCCATGGCCGCTGAGCCTGCGCGTCCAGAGCCTGTGCTCCGCAACGGGACAGGCCACAGCAGTGAGAGGCCCGCATACCGCAAAAAAAAAAAAAAAAAAAAAAAAAAAAGTCACCCATTAACTTACTCCCGTGTTCCTTCTCATTTCAGTGTTTCTATACTTATTAAAGTTAGTATACATGCTATAACACTGGGATTACAGAGTTGTTTTTGCTTTGCTAAGTATATTCTTTAAGAATGACTGATAATAATAGTATCTCCACCAATCCCTCCAAAAAGTGAACACTAAATATGATTTTGAAGACCTGTGGAAAATAACGTTTGCAAATTAATCATTTACAATGTACAAGGGCACTTAGTACAAAATGAATGGGTTTATGAAAATCTAAATCACCAATGTAGTAAATTGCTAATTAATATAAATGCTGGCAACCTTCAAGGGTGGTTCAGTCGGCTGCCCTCACCTCTATCTCTATGTCTATGAATATGATTCATGAAGTATTTTGTCTCTGGGCTAAAAAGGTGATTGCGTGACTATTTTACTAATGTATTCCTTCACCACTAGACTATAAGCTTGATAAAGGTAGGGATTATGTCTGTTTTGCTCACCAATATATACTATTTACCTAGCACAGTATCCTTCACATAGTAGGGATTCAAGCATTACTGGATAACTGAATGATTTAAATCAAAGCACTCATGTTCCTGTAATCCATGTCATATATTCTTATCAGGATTTTGTAAACATGCTATGAAAATTTTGCTAAGGATTTGGATTATGCCACAATAAAACCAAAAAGGAAAACCTGATATAAATTACAACCAACATTCCTTCTCCAAGTGATAACCTGGTTTGTTGCCTCTCTGAAATTTCAACCTACCTTTCTATCCCAGTAACTTCAATTTGTCCAAAATCAAACTAATTATCTCCTTCTACTTCTACAATCCTTCTCAAGCTCAGAATTTCTATGCCCACTATCTAGGTTAATAATAGAAAAGTATAGTGGAAGGAACACAGACATATCATAGAATTTCAGCCTCTGGCACTTATCAGGTATGTGACCATAGGCAAGTTACTTAATACCTCTAAGCCTAAGGTTCCTCATCAGAAAAATGAATAGAATACCTATCTTAGAAGAATGTTATAAGGAATAACTAAGAAAATGTACCAATCACGATAGGGGCTCAAATATCTGGGCCTTCCTATAATGACATCATTAATCATCCAAGGTACACATCTCTTCCCCCTTTCCCTTTATCCCCAGCATCTACTTAAATGCCTTATCTAACTACCATTTTCTCAATGTTGATAGGAGACATACATGTACCTGCCCTGTGAGTTTAAATTTTGAGAAAGAGGGGATTCACAGTAAGAGAAGCAAATATATTTCAAGTAAATTTAAACATTTTTTTCCTCTTTAATGCTTTAATTCTCTACGTCTTCATGCAAAAAACAAAAAAACAAAAAAAAAACCCCAAAGAGAATCCAAGCAAAAGCATTTGCCTTAAAGAAAGGGAAAAATTTAAATTAAAATGTGTTAGGAAAAGAAATGCAGCATCACGGAAAGGGGTAGAAGAGACAAGGAACAAAGGATTACAAAATGTGCTGAGGCAGAGCAAAGGGCAAAGACAGGGTCAGTCACACAAAAAAGCAAGGTTGACCTTCTGATGAGGAAAATCTCTGAAGCGTTCCAACTGTTTGTTAATAAATAATGTATCATCTATAAAATGATGAATGTTGTGAAAAATAAAATGGGCCCCAATCTCAGAACTTACAAGTCAAGAAAGAAACAGATCAAAGTGTGAACTTGTCTATCTGAAAGGCACTGCATTAAAAGTTGGACCCAGGTTAGGGGATATGATATAATTTCAGAAACTAAATAAAACAGTGCAGTGGGGAAGTGCCTAAATAATGTGCTGAGGCTGGAAATAGTACAAGTCTGGTTTGTGGTGAAGGAAAAATAAAGTCACTGCCAAAGAATGCAGCTTGTCACCAAAAGCTGTATCCTTTCCTCCCGAAGAGTCAGCTCTTCTGATTTTCTCCTTACAGCCTTACAAACTGCTGCTGGCACCACCCCCTCCCCAGCTGCAGTTTCCTACTGGGAATGTTTTTTTCTGAATTTTGCCAGACTGAAACATAAGGCCATAAAATGGAGGATTTGGAATAAATGATCTCAATGCATATTCTAACTCTGATGTTCAATGAATCTTGACCAAAAACCCCCAAACCAACCAAACAAACAAAACCCCAAAGACTAGCATTAATGAAATTCCTGAACCATAAAGGATAACAATTATACATAGAGGGGAAAAAAGCCAGCATCCCATCAATGATACTGACAAATGATATGTTTTATTTAATGAGATCAAACCGAAGTGATCTGCATGGAAAAAGAGCATTGCTTCCAGGGAGGCGTTTTGGCATTTATTTGTTTTGTTTGCTTATTTTTTAAAGAAATGAAAAAGTTGGCTTCTTTTATTCATTACATAAATATTCACTGAGCACTTGTCATACAGGGTTATATACAGTATCCTAATTGGTGGAGAGCTGGTAGGCATCATCACCACAGGCACTCAGCATTAGCAAGTCATAAATCCATCTAAAGGTCAAGACAACTGAAATCAAGGTCACATTTTGAGCCTAGGCACAAATTACAGTATTTCTTGAATACTCAACCATATTTCAGATGCTGCTTTAGGCAAAGGAGATACAGTGGTGACCAAGACAGATGAGGTCTGTCCTTACAAAGCCTAAATCCCCTACAGTAGGGGGATACAGAGATATAGCAAACAAGAGAAGATGATTACCTCACCCATGGCTCCTACTATCCCTAAATTGCCCATGACCTGGCAACTCCTGGGACAGGCATACATTCCAGTGGACCCATAGGCTAGTCAACATTTGATGACTTGCAACCTCCTGACTGGTGAAGAGAGGATGAATCAACAGACTGTCTTCTCTGAGAATTAGAATTGGAAAACTGAATTAACTGACCTGAAAGGTCATTGAGCAGGAAATACAAGGTGTGTAAACTGAGGTTTGAGGAAACTGTATTAAAGACAGATTAGAAATGCTGAGTGAAGCAGACATTAGGAAAGCCCACAAATGAAAAATCCTGAAGCCTCTGGGTAAGAAAAATGGGAGAAAGTGGCTGCCTTGATTACTTGACAGCTGTCTGATTCTAATCCATGTGTATATCGTTAAAATAAAGCATGTTTCCTCTGAGTTAATTTTGTCTAAAATAAGAGTCTCCTAAGCACCACCACTATTTTCTTTACTGAATGAGACCTAAATTAGACCACCTTTTCCTTCTCATCAAGCAAACTGGTTTCCAGAGGGGAAATGGTACCCACTTACTAACAAAGAATTGCTTACCAGTGGGGCAGATCTCCAGGGTAGTTGTGGGCCTAGAGATATCCAATCTGACTTAGTGCTTGAGTTATTGTTGGAACCACTTCTTTGCTACAGCCAAAAAATACTGGAATTTTTCTCACTTAAGCATCCTATCTTTGAATTTTACCAGTTCAAAGAATAAGAATATACATTTCAATAACTATCTTTCATCCTTAAATGGAAGATTCAAATATATGACAACTTGAAAGCTAACAGTAATAAGCCCAAGAATTCTTTGCAAAACCAGAGTCAGAATATACACAGCCTTTATGGAGTTAAAAGACGAAAGCTTAAAAAGGTGTTAATTCCAAAAAGAATATGTTTGTCGCAGCCAAGCGTTGTCTTTGGAGCTCAGGAAGTCTGTTATTGCATTTACTGCACTAAGTTCTCTAACAGATACCTTCCCCCCTCTTTTTAAGGGTTATTTTTTGAAGGGCTAACATCATCAAAAAAAAATTAATTCCCTCTGAAAACTGGTGAACTTCAGTTCCAAAAATTTGTTTTTTAATTTTTAAATTTTATTTTATTTTTGGCTACATTGGGTCTTTGTTGCTATGTGTGGGTTTTCTCTAGTTGCGGCGAGCAAGGGCTACCCTTCGTTGTAGTGCGCGGGTCTCCCATTGTGGTGGCTTCTCTTGTTGTGGAGCATGGGCTCTAGGCGCACAGGCTTTAGTCGTTGTGGCTCGGGAGCTCTAGAGCGCAGGCTCAGTAGTTGTGGTGCACTGGCTTAGTTGCTCTGCAGCATGTGGGAACCTTCTGGCCCAGGGCTCGAACCTGTGTCCCCTGCATCGGCAGGCGGACTCTCAAACCACTGCGCCACCAGGGAAGCCCTGTTACTCCTTTTTAAAACTGGGATTTTTATCTTCACTGAGTTGTAAAGAGTTCTGTATATATCCTGAACATAAGTCCTTATCAGATAGATGATTTGCAAATACTTTCTTGCATTCTATGGATTGTCTTTTCACTTTGCTGGTGTCCTTTGAAGCACAAGTGTTTAATTTCATGATATCCACCAAATTTATTTTTTGGTCAGCTGTGCTTTTTGTATCATATCTAAGAAGGCTTTACCTAATCCAAGGTCAAGAAGACATCTATATTTAAGAGTTTCATAGTTTTAGCTCTTACTAAAACTATAGTATAGGTAATATGAACCATTGAGTTTATTTTTGTATATGGTGAGAGGAAGGGGTCCAACCTCATTCTTTGTGAGTATGCAGGTGTCCCAGCACCAACTGTTGAAAATTGTTTTGAAAAGGCCTATATTTTAATGCGAGTTTTCCCAGAAGCCTAGTGAAATATTTCAGGGAGGAGGTTAAAGGAGTAAGGATTTTATGACTGCTTATTTTAAGCAAACGTGGTCCCTTCAGGAGGCATAAAAAAAAAATTACTCTGACCAAGTATGTTTTCTATGTCCTCTAGTCAAATCAGCTGCTGAAGCTTCTACATAGCTGGTTCTTATTTTCTAATGGACTATGCATTCAATACCGTATCCCTGGGACTTCCCTGGTGGTCCAGTGGGTAAGACTCCATGCTCCCAATGCAGAGGACCTGGGTTCGATCCCTGGTCAAGGAACTAGATCCTGCATGCATGCCACAACTAAGAGTCCACATGCCACAACTAAAGATCCTGCATGCCACAACTAAGACCTGGCACAGACTAAATAAGTAAGTAAATAAATAAATAAATAAAATTTTTAAAAAGCATGATCCATAAAAAAATACTGCTCAACCAGTCTTAATGAAAATGAAAATTTAAGAAAAATACCATATCCTTAATACTTGCCTTCTAATTGTTCATGATGTTTCATGTAACATACCCTAACATAGAAAACAAAGAAAAATTATAATTGTCTTTACAGTGATCCTCTTTAAGACACAGACACCTCGGATCTCAACTTTGAGACTGTATTAAATAAATACTGAGATGCTGATACTTGTCCACTAGACTGCTCAGATTATGCTGAGTATCAGCACCTACAAGTCTTAAACTAGAAAATCAGGTTTAGTCTTTAGATTCTCCCTCAAGCTCAATTCCAGGGGTCAGGTCATCAGGAAATCTCTAACTAGTAAGCAGAATATGGAATACAGAGTGCTTAAGTCCTTTTGCTAATGAACCTCAAAAAAAAAAAAAAAGAAGGCTTCCTAATACAAATGTAAGTAAAACGGAAGTTAAGATTACTAGAGAGATACTAATGTTCCCAAATGTAAAGTTGCCCTAAGCAAGGCTATCTACCCATCAGCCAGCTATTTACAACTTATTTTCAAACTGAAACTGTCAACACACTACTTTTTCATAAAAGCTCCCCTGGTACAATTTCTAGATGAGAAACACATCTCAACATCTCCTCTACCCCTACTACCATCAAGAATCAAGAAACTTATCCTGGAATATCAAGAAATAACCTGAATGTATAGAAGAGTAATATGGACTTAATAGATTTATAGATTTAATGGTTTTTTAAAATTGGAGCTTTCAAAACTACAGTAACATGAGAAAATGCTTGTAAAATGACACTGAGTAAAAACTAAAAGTATGCAAAAAATATTAGAGAGTAATATTATACATATTTTAAAATATTTGCATTTGGGATAAAAGTATAAAACTCAGTACCCTTTAGGTAGTTACTACCCATTCCTCCTTTTCCCCAGCCTGTTTCTATGGACTTACCTATTCTAGATATTTCATATAAATGGAATCACAGACTACATACATGACTTTTTTTTGGGTGTCTAGCTTCTTTCACTGAGCATTATATATTTGAGCTTCGTCCATGCTGTAGTATGTATTAAGTCCAATTTTAAGATACAGTGAACCAGTCATACATAATTCTTTTGAGTTTCTTGCATGTAGGGTACTATTAGCTAAACAATATTTGGTTTCAACAATGCAACTTGGAGTGCAAAGGTATACAAATCAGTGGAAATTAACTTTGTTTTTTATACTTAAAATTGTAAAACTACAAAGAAAAAGGATTGTTAAATTGCACAATATCTTTTTAAAGTATACAAACCACTTCTAGTTTAGAATTATGTAATGAAATCCAATGATACATGCTGTGTACCATAAGTCAGGAAAACATGGCTCACTGTGGTGTTACAAAATAGCTGTGTGACCCTATCACACCCATTCAGTCAAATATCCAAGAGTACAGGACATCAAATGTTCTTAAATTTTTGTTCTTTATATTAAATAGCTGGCACTGAGGGATCACTGTTTAATAGGAGACCTGGCAGCAGTAGACAAGATATAATGAAGAAGGCAATGAAAGAAAGTAAGAACAGAAGTTTGAGATGATAGACGAGAGGTTGTTAATTGAGATCTGGGCTTAAGGGGGGTACATAAACCCCTTGAAATTGCATGCAAAATTCTGTGCATCTTCCCAGGAAGAGGACTTATGGTTTTCAGCTTCCCAAGAGTTAATAAATAATGAAAGGGTTAAGAGACACTTCTGTGAACTTGGATGGCTGCCACAGAACAGAAAAACCAGTTGAAGGAATATAAGGAAACATTTCAAACAAAGAGATAAAAGAAATCTTGGTTTTTGACACCTGAACACCCAGTCCTTCAAGAAGCCATCTCACAAAACTGTAACCAAAAGTTAGCTGTCTCACCTCAAGCCTCCTCTAGCACCTGTCACCCGTATGACTTTGTACTGTTTCATATTTGATCTCATACTTGGCCCATGGTACCTAACAGTGAGAGTGACCTCCCAGATCCACGAAAGTTAACTGAAAAAATTATAACCACTTTCAGGTGCCTTAAGTCAGTGCAAACAAATTTATAATTTAGACTTAATGCATTTTCTATTTTACGTTAAAATTACACATTCTGTAACTAAAAAACAACAGTAGAAAACTGAAATTCTTTGGAAATTAGGCAGTAATGCCTTCTCATAGAGCTTCTGAACTCAAAACACAGTCTTTGCCCTAAAAAGGACTCCTTGCCCTTCACTTCAGATGGGCTAGATCTATCTAACCTTGAATGGAGGGTCCTAATTTGAGGCTACCAAAAAATAGTCTTAATTCTTCACTATCAAAAGGTGACTTCTGAAAGTGACTTTTGACTGACAAACATGCAGTTTAAGGAGTTTTCCTGGTTATTGTCTCCAACTTTGGTCTAGTGACTGACTCCCTTACCTCCATCTAGTTTATTGACCTGGCCAGATTTCCCTAGATGTGGTATTTTAATTCCTGCTTATTTGAGCAAGTGAGTCTCCACATATCAGATCTTTAACCCGAATATTAAAGTTCAGTCTGCTGGCCCCAAAATGGACCACCTACCTCTCTGTATCCAGATCATTTGGACCACTTAACTTTTAGAGTCAAACATACAGTCCTGCTCACATGTGCACCTATCTCCAGTTAGTCTTTTCATCTTGTTAAAATAGAGGCACTAACCAAAGAATGGTAATGACCTAAATGTCCATCAAATAGGGAACTGATTAAATAAATAACAGTACACACAATGAATACTATGCAGCCCTAGAGAAGAATGAAGCTTTTTATGTACTGATAGGAAAACAGCTTCAAGATACAGTGTGGGAAAAAAAGCAACATGCAGAATTGTTTTGTACTGCGGGCTACTTTTTGTTTAAAGGGGTCAAGGAGGACTACTTGTATTTGTTTGCATGTGTATGAAATCTCTTGAAGGATATACAAAAAACATTAACTTTAGTTGCCTATTGGATGTGGAACTGAGTGGCTACAGAACAAATAAGATGTCTCATCCATACTTTTCTAGAATTTGACCACATGAATATATTATTTAAAATCATTAAAAAATAAATTTAAAGCTTGTTTTCTTTTGTGTAGGCCAACCCTACTACCTCTGTTTGGATTCCATGTGCTTCCACCTTCTCAGAAACCTTATACTACAGATTTTTGCTGCTCTCCATATTCAACTTCTTTTCACTGCATCCTTCCCATCAGCTTATAAACATAAGTCTTTCTCATTAAAACAAACTAATCCACCGTCGATTCCACATCTAATTATTGCCCTATTCCTATACCCCTCCCCTGCTTCACAGCCGATCTTCTCCCAAAATAATCTGTTCTTGATGTTTCTATATCTTAATCTCCTGGAAAAATTCTTAGCATACAATCCATTACTAAGTTCTGCTGTTTTTGTCTCTCAAATATCAATAGAATTCATGTATAACTCTTCATCTCTATTGCCAACACCCTAGCTAACAATATCTGCTAATGCAGTGGCTTCCTAAATAGTATACATACTCTTTGTTCTCAGAGACCTTCTTTAAAAATACAAATCTAATTTAATTTACATAATACCCCCCCAACCCCACCTAAAATCCTTCACTGGCTAGCTTTCCTCTGTTCTAGTATAAAGTCCAAAATCCTTAATAAAGATAAGAAATGTAAAGAACCTGGCACAAGCATCTTAATGACTATTCCCAGGGTACAAACATGTACCCACTTCTCTAAAATGCTCTTTTTAGAGAGGCAAGTTTGAATTCCTAAGGGATTTTGTTTGAAATGCCAGACATAAAAAATATTTTAAATGTATTTCATAATCTTATCCTTTTGGTACAATATCTTGGAGTCTTTCTCTGGACTGCAGGTCATGACCATTGTGGACTGTAAAATAAGTTTTAGAGGGTCAAAGCTAGGACTTTTCAGAAAATGAAATAGAATATACAGAATATATAATAGTAAGGGTCAATACTGTTTTATGAAACTTGTTTCCGTTTTTACAAACTGAAACATGGTATAAAATGTATTTTTTCTATTTTGAGTTGCCAAAAAAATATCTGAACCCATGGTCTAAGCAATTTGAGATTATGATACTACTGTTTTCCTATGATACAATGTTTTTCATCTATGACTAAGAAATTATACTTCAAGTTAACTTTCAATAGGTTTCAGAATTTCAGCCATTTTAAAATGGCTCTATTTCACACTATCTAATCTTAAATAAGGTCTGATAATTTACCTAACGGTGTTGCAACAGCAAAATTTAACTGAATACCTATACCACACACCTATCAGAACTCTGTGGTTCAAACCCCAAAGGCTTTGCGGTTTCTGGCAGCAGAGATATGAGCTCATTACCTGCAACTCAGAGACTGCCTCTCAGGGATTCTTAACCTTCTTTGTGGCATGGAAACCTTTACCAATCCGATGAAAAGTCATAGATCCCTTCTCAGACAGTGCTTTTGAATGGATACATAAGATTACCAAGGAAATTAGTTACACTGAAATATAGTTCTATTCTTGACCCTATAAGGATCTGTGGACCTAAGGGTAAGTATTCATCAATCTAAAGATTACACTGAGTTTAAATTTTATATGTAAGAAGTCCTAGGTAACTAAAGCACACTTTAAGAAATACAAAGCATTTTTAGAAAAAATATCTAGGAACAAGAGAAAATTCCAGATAATGAATCACAGTGGGGGATGGGAGCTGTATGTGAAAAATGAAATACTGATAAGCTTACCCCAATATTAAGGAAGGTTTCTTCCCTTTCTCTATTTCTCTACTCTCATGTATATATGGACTTCCTGCTAAAATCAACTTTATTTACTTAAGCAAATTTCTGCAATGGAAACTCTTAAAAATAATTTTTTGAACCTTAAAAAAAAGTACAAGGTACCCATATATCCAAATCCCCAAACAGTTTATTCACAAATAAAAATGCTGCTCTACTCATAGGTACTACCTTTGGGCTCTCTTCTACTGGCAGCTGCTAGGTAATATTATGACAAACCTAATTATCTGATTTTCCAATAGGCAGAATATTAGAAGAGTTACTATAAGGGGAGCTGCATTAACAGCAGATGAAGAACCATCAGACAGTGGGAAGACAATGAGAAAAAAAAATTATAAAATGCTGGTACAAGAATTAAAAGCAGAAGGACTTCCCTGGTGGTACAGTGGATAAGACTCCACGCTCCCAATGCAGGGGCCCCGGGTTTGATCCCTGGGCAGGGAACTAGATCCTACGTGCATGCCTCAACTAAGAGTTCACATGACACAACTAAGGAGCTTGAGTGCCGCATCTAAGGAGCTGCTGAGCCACAACTAAGGAACCTGAGAGCCAAAACTAAGGATCCGGCAAGCCACAACTAAGACCTGGTGCAACCAATTAAAAAAAAAAAAAAAGAAAAGAATTAAAAGCAGGATAGATTTCATTCAGTAACACAAATATTCCTACATAATAAGACTCTGGGGCACCATTCTATCACCTACAGAGAATAATAAACTAATCCTTCTAATATGTTTTGAATCAGTAAAATGAGATGAAAATCTGCTCATAAGTCAGAATTTCAGTGATTTATGGGGGAAGGAGTGAGAATGAAAAGGGAGCATTGTGAAGTTTGAAAAGACCCAGCTGCGAATCAGTCTTAGAAAGACCCTGTTACCAAAGACAGTGTTCTGGAATAAAAAAAAAGTTAAAAATGTAAAACATATTTTAGAAGGTTTCTATCCAAAACTTATCTATCCAAAATAAATTGTTTGAATTGGAAAATTTCACTTAAATCTAATTGCAGTTGTACTTTCTACAACTGGATCCATTCAGCTCTCCTGTGTGATTTCAATACCCCATCTTTTTAAGTCTTGTTTTTTAAGTCACCTTGCTCCTTCATTACCCTGAACAGAATACTTATCAGTACCTATGGCTTCAGGGCCCTCTTAAGCTTCAAATCTACTTCTATTACTTCTACGTTTAAAAAAACATCACAGGGCTTCCCTGGTGGCACAGTGAAGAATCCACCTGCCAATGCAGGGGACACAGGTTCAAGCCCTGGTCTGGGAAGATCCCACATGCTGCGGAGCAACTAAGCCCCATGCGCCACAACTACAGAACCTGTGCTCTAGGGCTCGCGAGCCACAACTACTGAGCCTGCATGCCACAACTACTGAAGCCTTGTGCCTAGAGCCCATGCTCTGCAACAAGAGAAGCCACCGCAAGAAGCCAGCACACCGCAACGAAGAGTAGCCCCTGCTCGACACAACTAAAGAAAGCCTGCGTGCAGCAATGAAGACCCAACGCAGCCAAAAAAAAAAAAAAAAAAAATTAAAAAAAAATCACAGTAAAAGGCAAGAAACTAGGATACAAATGACTAGTGGAGATAATGCTAAATAAAACACATTCACACTATACTATAAATTAGCCTCAATCAGGAATTGGTGCCTTAATATCAATTAATGGCAAATGTACAATGTTTGATTTGAGAGAGAAAGGTTAGACAGGGAGCCCTGATCACCTAAGGGAGAAAAGAAAGGTGAAAGGGGAATCACCAATTGAGGATAGAAAGAGGACATTGGAACACCAAAAACACTTTGTTAACTTTAGCATTTTACTGAGTGACAGTGGTGTGTATTTTCAAATGACAAAATAGATGTTACGCACAGGGATGTTTCTGTCAATTTAGCAGAACACTGCTGTGCTATATGAAACTTACCTTTATATGATTTAAGAGATCTTTTTAGAAGACCCACTTTATTATAAAAGGAGTCTCATTACCTCAATTATCACGTATAAACCACTTCATTCCAATATTCCATTCTTCTGACAGATTCACTTTACTGGAAAAGGACTCCCAGGTCCCCATGACTGCCTTTGAGTCAAATCCAGTGTTACCATATCTATTTTTTTGTGTGTGTGTGTGTGGTAAGCGGGCCTCTCACTGTTGTGGCCTATCCCGTTGCGGAGCACAGGCTCTGGACGCGCAGGCTCAGCGGCCATGGCTCACGGGCCCAGCTACTCCACAGCATGTGGGATCCTCCCAGACCGGGGCACGAACCCGTGTCCCCTGCATTGGCAGGCGGGCTCTTAACCACTGCGCCACCAGGGAAGCCCCACCATATCTATTTTGATTCTTCTACTATTCCTCTGCCACGCTGTGCAATTACCTCTACCATCTAAAACTCAATTCTCATAGCTGACTAGCTCTACTGCTAAAACCTATTTCTTCATCTATAAGATGGGAATAACATTCACTTTCATATAATTATTATGAAAATTAAGAACTCCCAGTTTCTGATCTAGCATGTAAGCTTAGAAGTCACCACACCACCCTAACAAAAAAATCAACAACTCTTCTTAGATTGGTCAGAGATGTGGGGTCACAGAGCAAACTGCTGACCCCAAAACTTAAGAGACAGACAGATGGATACAGAAAATCACAACTTACCAGAGCAGAAACCTGTCAGCAGAACCAGTGCTGGGATAGGAACACCTGAACTGTAATTCTTCTGGGGACTGTATGATTACTAGGGGTTCAGTGTGAACAAGTCTGAGTTAAAAACTCCAGGGGGACCCCACAGTCAATTTGTAAGTTTTATTTCCATGAGCTTTACCAGGTGTTCCCAGTGAGTATCAGAGAAAAATTCCCCTCATGCTCCCAAGAGGAGTGCGAAAGGAACCATTTTGATATATGCCAGAGCATTCTATTCTTCTTCACCTAAGGGGGTAGAGGCGGACACTGAGAAGCAATGGGAATTGCAAATTAAAACAAGCAAACAAAAACACCACTTACACCTATTAGAATGGTGAAAATTCAAAACACTTGACAGTATCAAATGCTGGCGAGGATGTGGATGGAGCAACAGGAGCTCTCCCTTACTGCTGGTGGGAATGCAAATGGCACAGCCACTTTGAAAGACAGTCTGGCGGTTTCTTACAAAACCAAACATACTCTTACCATATACAATCCAGCAATTATGCTCCTTGGTATTTACCTAAAGGAGTTGAAAACTTATATCCACCCAAAAACCTGCACATGGATATTAACAGCAGCTTCAATCATAATTCCCAAAACTTGGAAGCAACCAAGATATGCTTTAGTAGGTAAATGGATAAACTTGTGGTGCATCAAGACAATGGAATACTATTCAGTGCTAAAAAGAAATGAGCTATTAAGCCATGGATAAACGTGGAATAAACTTCATTGCATGTTACTAAGTGAAAGAAGCCAATGTGAAAAGGCTACATGCTGTATGATTCTAAATATATGACATTCTGCAAAAGAAAAACTATGGAGACAGTAAAAGATCAGTGGTTGCCAGGGGTTAGGAGGAAGGGATGAACATGTGGAGCACAGAGGATTTTTTAGGCAGGCAAAATATTCTGTATGATACTATACATAACGGAGAATCCATGTCATTGTACATTTGTCCAAACTCATAGAGTATACAACATCAAGAGTGAACCTTAATATAAACTATGGATTTTGGATAATAATGATATTTTAGTGTAGATTCATTTAAAAAAAATCAAATGTGGCCCTATCAAAATCCCAGCTGATTTATTTTCAGAAATTGACATTGATCCTAAAATTCATATGGAATTATAAGGGACTAAGAATAGCCAAAATAATGTTGAATAATAAGAACAAAGTCTGAAGACTCACACCTCATGACTTCAAAACTTACTGCAAAACTAGTGTAGGACTAGCATTAAGAATAGACATGTAGGGCTTCCCTGGTGGTGCAGTGGTTGAGAGTCTGCCTGCTGATGCAGGGGACACGGGTTCCTGCCCCGGTCCGGGAAGATCCCACATGCCGCGGAGCGGCTGGGCCCGTGAGCCATGGCCACTGAGCCTGCGCATCTGGAGCCTGTGCTCCACAACGGGAGAGGCCACAACAGTGAGAGGCCCGCGTACTGCAAAAAAAAATAAAAAGAATAGACATGTAGGGACTTCCCTGCTGCTGCAATGGTTTAAGAATCCACCTGCCAATGCAAGGGACACGGGTTCGATCCCTGCTCTGGGAAGATCCCACATGCCGCAGGGAAACTAAGCCCGTGTGCCACAGCTACTGAGCCTGTGCTCTAGAGCCCGTGAGTCACAGCTACTGAGCCTGTGTGCCACAACTACTGAAGCCCAAGTGCCTAGAGCCCGTGCTCCACAACAAGAGAAGCCACTGCAATGAGAAGCCCGTGCACTGCAACAAAGAGTAGCCCCCACTCACCGCAAATAGAGAAAGCCCGCACACAGCAACGAAGACCCAACGCAGACAAAAATAAACAAATAAAATTTAAATTTAAAAAAAAAGAATAGACATGTAGGGACTTCCCTGGTGGCGTGGTGGTTAGGAATCCGCCTGCCAATGCAGGGGACACGGGTTTGATCCCTGGTCCGGGAAGATCCCACGTGCCGCAAAGCAACTAAGCCCGTGTGCCACAACTACTGAGCCTGCACTCTATAGCCCGCACACCACAACTACTGAAGTCCACATGCCTATAGCCAGTGCTCCACAACAAGAAAAGCCAAGCGTAGACATGTAGATCAATGGAACATAACTGAAAAGTCCAGAAATAACCCCTTAACACTTAACGGACAATTAATGTGGGGCACAACAATGGGGAAATATTGAACAAATGGTGCTCTGACAGGATAGTCACATTCAAAATAATAAATTTGGGCCTTCCTTACGCTACACACAAAAATTAACTCTTAAAAGAAAACACAGGAGTAAATCTTTGTGAATGTGGGTTAGGCAAAATTTTCTTAGACACAACACCAAAAGCTCAAGTGACAAAAGAAAAAATAAATTGGATCCACCAGAATTAGCAATTTTTGTGCTCAAGTAACACCATCAAGAAAGTGAAAAGAGGGCTTCTCTGGTGGCCCAGTGGTTGAGAGTCCGCCTGCCAATGCAGGGGACACGGGTTTGAGCCCTGGTCCGGGGGGATCCCACATGCCGCGGAGCAACTAAGCCCGCGAGCCACAACTACTGAGCCCACGTGCCTAGAAGCCGTGCTAGGGAGAAGCCACTGCAATGAGAGGCCTGCGCACAGCAATGAAGAGCGGTCCCCGCTCGCGGTAACTAGAGAAAGCCCACGCGCAGCAATGAAGACCCAACGCAGCCAAAAATAAATAAATAAATTAAAAAAAAAAAAAGAAAGTGAAAAGACCATAGCAAAGGAAATAAACAAAACAAAAAGACAACCCACAGAATGGGAGAAAATATTTGCAAAGAAAGTGACCAACAGGGATTAATCTCCAAAATATACGAACAGCTCATGCAGCTCAATATCAAAAAAAAAAGCAACCCAATCGAAAAATGGTTGGAATATCTAAATAGACATTTCTCCGAAGGAGATATACAGATGGCCAAAAAGCACATGAAAAGATGCTCAACAGGGCTTCCTTGGTGGCACAGTGGTTAAGAATCCGCCTGCCAATGCAGGGGATGTGGGTTCGAGCCCTGGTCCAGGAAGATCCCACATGCCACAGAGCAACTAAGCCTGTGCACCACAACTACTGAGCCTGCGCTCTAGAGCCTGCAAGCCACAACTACTGAAGCCAGCACACAGAGGCCGTGCTCCGAAACAAGAGAAGCCATCACAATGAGAAGCCCACACACCGCAATGAACACCGCGACTAGAGAAAGCCCACACACAACAAAGACCCAATGCAGCCAAAAATTAATTAATTAATTTTTAAAAAAGATGCTCAACATCACTAATTATTAGAGAGGTGAAAATCAAAACTACAATGAGGTATCACCTCACACCAGTCAGAATGGCCACCACCAAAAAATCTACAAACAATAAATGCTGGAGAGGGTGTGGAGAAAAGGGAATCCTCCTACACTGTTGGTGGGAATGTAAATTGGTATAGCCACTATGGAGAACAGTATGGTGGTTCCTTTTTTTTTTTTTTAACATCTTTATTGGAATATAATGGCTTTACAATGTTGTGTTGGTTTCTGCTGCATAACAAAGTGAATCAGCTATATGTATACATGTATCCCCATATGCCCTCCCTCTTGCATCTCCCTCCCACCCTCCCCATCAGACTCCTCTACCGAGCTGATCTCCCTGTGCAATGCAGCTGCTTCCCACTAGCTATCTATTTTACATTTGGTAGTGTATATATGTCAATGCTACTCTCTCACTTCGTCCCAGCTTACCCCTCCCCCTCCCCATGTCCTCAAGTCCATTCTCTACATCTGCGTCTTTATTCCTGTACTGCCCCTAGGTTTGTCAGAGCCAATTTTTTTTCTTTTAGATTCATTATGGCGGTTCCTTAAAAAACTAAAAATAGAGCTACCATAGGATAAGCAACCCCACTCCTGGGCATATATCCGGAGAAAACCATAACTGGAAAAGATACATGCACCCCCATGTTCACTGCAGCACTATATACAACTGCCAAGACATGGAAGCAACCTAGATGTCCATGAACAGAAGAATTTATAAAGAAAATGTAGTACATATATACAATGGAATATTACTCAGGCATAAAAAAGAATGAAATAATGCCATTTGCAACATGGATGGACCTAGAGATTGTCACACTGAGTGATGTAGGTCAGACAGAGAAAGACAAATATCATATGATAGCGTTTATACGTGGAAGCTAAAAAAATGTTACAAATGAACTTATTTACAAACAGAAATAGAGTCACAGATGTAAAAAACAAACTTATGGTTACCAGGGGGGAAAAGGGGGGAGGGCAACAGGGATTGACATATATACACTACTATATATAAAATAGATAACTAATAGGGACCTACTGTATAGCAAATGGAACTCTACTCAATACTCTGTAATGACCTATATGGAAAAAGAATTTTAAAAAGAGTGGATATATGTATATGTATAACTGATACACTTTGCTCTACAGCAGAAACTAACACAACATTGTAAATCAACTATACTCCCATAAAAATTAAACCACCACCCCCAAACTAGTCTATCTGTAGGAACAAGCAGGAGCAATCACTCACAAAGATCTAATAATGATATTTGAAGGGGTTTTTTTTGCAGAAATGATGGAAAAGTAGAAATAAAACATGAAATTGAACAGGGTATGCTTGTTAGGGTCTCTAGAAGCAGAAAACAGCTTTATAGGGTATAATTACAAAATCTACTGGCTTTTTGTTTGCATTCACTTCCAAAGATTCTGACAACAGTCTTAAAACAGTCTCAGAGTAGATGACTATCGTCTGTCTTTATTTGTCCAAAATTCTGAAATTGTCATCACCAAAACAGCTGTTAGTCTGCTCCCAGTAACATTATGTTCTTCTGAAAAATACCACTTCATACTCTTTCTCTGAGCTCCTTCAATGGAAGGATTATTCATGTCACATATGTTCTCTGTCTGTAATTAACTAAGAGGAAGGGACATAAAGATTTAAAGGAAGGTAAACTCATGGTTACCAAGGAGGAAGGGGGGAGGGGATAAATTAGGAGATTGGGATTGACAATAGATAACTAATAAGGACCTACTGTATAACACAGGGAACTCTACTCAACACTCTGTAATGACCTATATGGGAAAAGAATTTTAAGAAGAGTGGATATATGTATAACTGATTCACTTTGCTGTACAGCAGGAACTAACACAACATTGTTAATCAACTATACTCCAATAAAAATTAATTTTTAAAAAGTGAAAAGACAGTCCACAAAACAGGAGAAAACTTGCAAATCTCATATCTGACAAGGGATCAGAATATATAAAGAACTCTTACAACTCAATAAGGATCTGAATAGACATTTCTCCAAAGATGTACAAATGGCCAAGAAGCACGTGAAAAGATGCTCAACGGGAGCCTTTACGGAAATGCAATCAAAACCACAATGAGGACTTCCCTGGTGGCGCAGTGTTAAGAATCTGCCTGCCAATGCAGGGGATTCGAGCCCTGGTCTGGGAAGATCCCACATGCCACGGAGCAACTAAAGCCTGTGTGCCACAACTACTGAGCCCGTGCTCTAGAGCCTGCGAGCCACAACTACTGAAGCCCGCGTGCCTAGAGGCTGTGTTCTGCGACTCGAAGCCACCGCATCTAGCCACCGCATGAGAAGCCCATGCACTGCAATGAAGAGTAGCCCCCGCTAACCGCAACTAGAGAGAGCCTGAGCGCAGCAACGAAGACCCAACGCAACCAAAAATAAATAAACAAATAAGTTAATTAATTAAAAAAAAAAACCCAAACCACAATGAGATACCACTTCATAGGCACTAGAATGGCTATAATTAAAAAAAAAAAAAAAGATAAGTTTTGGTGATGATGTGCAGAAATTGGAACCCTTGTGCACTGCTAGTGGGAATGTAAAACCATACTACAAGTGTTTTGGAGTTTGGCAGTCCCTCAAAAGGTTAAACATGGAATTATGTGACACAGCAATTCTATTAGGAAGTGTATAACCAAGAGATATGGAAACATATCTTTACAAAAACTTGCACACAAATGTTTATAAAAGCATTCATAAGAGCCAAAAATGGAAGCCCAAATGTTCATCAACGAAGAATGGCTAAACAAAATGTGGTTGATCCACACAATGAAATACTTCACAATAAAAGAAATGAAGTCCTAATACATGCTACAACATAGATGAATCTTGAAAACAGTAAGAGACCATTAGTATGCATACTGGTATGCACTTCTCATTGGGGAAATGCAAATTAAAACCACAATGAAACACTTCTACACACTTATCAGAGTGTCTAAAATAAAAGACTGACAATACCAGGTGCTGGTAAGGATGTAGAGCAAACAGAACTCTCGTATATAGCTGACAGGAGTGTAAAGTGGTGAAACCACTTTGGCAACTTATTTTGAAATGCATCCAAAAATAGGATGGATTGATAAAGGGACTGGATATGTGTTAAAACAAACATAGCAAAATGTTAACTACAGTCTAAGTGGTAGGAATATGGGTATTCAAACAATTCTGTCAACTTCTCTGTTTTTGAAATTTCCATAATAAATTATTGTGGGAAAAACTAAATATATACCTGTTCCATTACCCAGCATTTCCACTCCTGAATATAAACCAAATAGATATTTACGTATATTTTAAAAAATGTTCACAGCACATTCATACAGTCAAAAACTAACACAACCCAAATATGAATTAATAGTAAAATGGATTTTAAAAGTATATTTATACAACTGAATCCTCTACAGCAATGAAAAATAATATGAGCTACTGCCACAAATATGGAACATCATAACCGAATTTCACAAACAACGCTGAACAAATTAAGTTCAAAACTGGGCAAAACAAATAGAAGGTGGTAAGAGGTCAGAACAGTAGTTACCTTTGGGGAAGGGGTATTGACTGTTAGAGGAGATATGAGGGAGCCTTTTGGGGGGTTGGATATTGGCTATATCTTGATGGTGGTTATAATATGTAAAAGGTCACTGGACTATATAGTTAAGATGTTATTTATACTATTAAAGATATACTCTGTATTGTATATAAGCAATAAAAAGGTTTTACACACACACGCACGTATTATACTTTAACTGTACAACATTATACAACTCCCTCTAAATTCATGCTCACCACCTATTGATTATTCTTCCAGCTCCAAGCTCCCCAACTCATAGTTTAATCAGGGCAGTTCTTTTGCTTTTATTATTTTTTACATTTATGTTCATCATTTGATGTCTTCAGAAGCTAAAGAGTTATTTTTTGATTCACTGCCCTATCATAAATTGATCCTCTAACTTAAAAAGCCTCAAGTTTAATACTTGATTATACTGTTTCACACTGAATAAATGCTTCATGTATATACATTAATCTTGTCTCCTTAAAGTGGTAGCTCCTTAAGGGTAAAGGACTCATTTCTCCTTTCACCTTGGTGCCCAACACATACCTGCTGACCGATAGAAGAAACGAAGTATCAAGTGTCCTGGTTTTTATCCTTAAATCCTTGCTATTCAGTTTACGGTAAACTGCTTTTTTTGCCACATATGTAAGAATTAAATTGTTATACAAAATTACATGTAATTTTAACTAAATGGATCAATTATAAAAGTCTCATTCTTCTTAAAGCCATTCAGCTTCATAAGAATTCATAAAGTTTTAATAAATTTAGGAACTAATATATCTGGAGGATTGCTTTCTTCATTCCCACACCTTCATATCCCTTACTTACCTTACTGTATGCTCTCTGGATTAAGTAACAAGATAATTACTCAACTGCCCCTGGGAGCACACTCCATGTTGGCTATTTAATTAAAAGATAGGTATATGTGCATTCATATTAAAATGAACTCAAAGTATTTTCAATTGGTTACAATAAGGAACTCTTCCAAGACTTGAAAAGCAACATACCATAAAGTCAAATTGAATATCAAAACCAAAAGGTCAGGCAGATTCTCCAAGAGCAGAAAATATATTTAGTTCTCCCTTATCACTTTACTTTTCAACTGCATGTAGCAATTTCTTCTGCCATTAAAAACACACACACTTTGGCTATCTATATGCTAGCTTTTCCTCACATCTTTCACTCACATTTCCACTCTGAGTCTTTAGTATCTTTACCACCTCACTCTTGATTTCATTTACATCACAACTGCAAAAATCCTGAATACTGAACAGGTTAACAATGTCATAAATATTTGTTAAATTCAATATTAAAAGTTACTGACGAGGAATCAACTTCTGGAAATTTGTTACAGCCTATTTTTTAATAATCTGTTGATACAGGACAGAAACACATAATCCCTAACTCTTTGCTTTAAGAAAGGTAATACACAGAAGATAATTACATTCAGAAATGGCTTGAGGCAAGATGACAAAGAAATACAACATCTAATTCCAACTGTATTTACAATCATCCTCTTTTCACTTCCTTCCTCATTTCTAGAAATTTTGAACTTGGCTGAGACAGTAAAGACAGAAAGAAGTGGTACAAGTTGAAGGAAAAAAGTCAGGGAAAACCTATAGTAGCCATTCTGTGACAATTTTTCTATGTAGAAGGACCCAAATAAAATTAAGATCTTAAAAAAACAATCCCCTTCTACCTAAAGTATTATATTATGATTTTTAAAAGATCTAAATTTTACAAAAATATATACTAGAAAGTGCTAACTAAAAAATATTTTAAGAAAGTCTCAGACCTTATGTACCAAGTACTCATTACCCCTATCTTCTCAAGTTACCCTATAATTGGCTCTAGAATTAAATTGACACGCAGACTGTCCTACTCTTAAAGGTGCTCATACATTCTTAATAGCAAAGAATCAGCCTTAATTAAAGGACATCCAGAGGGGTAGATCATGCATAAACAAACAAAACCCTTGTAACAATGGTTACAAATAAATAAGCAAAGATATTTGCTTAGTTATTAAAAAAAAAAGAAGAGGCAAGCTGAGCTACACAGAACACAGACTAAACTCAAATGAAAACGAGGTAAACAGATTAACTTTCCCAAAGCTTATGCACATTATAAATTAGAAGTGATAGGACAAAACTGAATATAGTCAGATAAAATAGTTAATGTGGGAGAGAAAAATAGCAGAATCCTTTAAAGTACAAAAGCCTAACACTAAAGCACAGGATTCTGGGAACAATTTATAAATAATCGAACAACCGTAAGACTTCACACTCACAGAAAAACACAATAACTGATTTTCACATTTACTCAAGTATTTGAGTGCCTGCTATGTGAAAAGCACAGTTCTAGCAATGCAAAGATGAATCATCAGACTTGGATTCTAGTAGGATACAGGCAACATTGTTATAAATAAGTTAAATCAAATAGGAAGGGTAAAGAAGTGTATAAAGAGGAGTATTCTGGGCAACAGGAATAGAATGAGCAAAGGCAGAGGCTGGAAAGCAGAAGGCATATACAGAACATAGCAAACTCCAGTCTGACCAGAGTATAGGTTTTATATAAGACTACGAAAAGCTGGAAAAGTATAAAAGAAGCCAGCTCATAACTCTGAATGCTACGACAGATCTTCAGTGATGAGTCGGGAAGAATCATTAAGGATTAAGAGGCAAGGGAATCTGCTTTGGATAGAATTTACTGAACAATAAATGGTTGGGGATGAAATGCATGGAAGAGGAGACATCAAATAGGTAATTGTGAGAGGTCATGAAGACCTCAGTTCCAGTGGTGACAGTGTAAGAGGGAGAAGGCAGAGTTCTAAGTTAGACACCAGGTGTCTACAATGTGTAAGGTACCATTCCACTCCACTGAGAAACTTTTAAAATCTTAACACATCATTCTCACTTTTAAGGAAACAGTAATCTGGAAAAATAATAAATGTTAAAGCACCGAGAGCTAATAAGATAATATATGATTTCCAGATAAATATTACAAACAGAAAATACTGCACTTGAAGAAATCAGGAGAGGGGAAAAAAATGGTCAGTGGAGGCTTTATTAAAGAGGTTGGAGTTGATCTGCACCTCAAAGAAAAGGTAAAATTTCAAGAGGGGAGGGATAAAATTTCACACAAAGGGAGTTTTTTTTAAGTTAAATAATTTGTTTAATAAGAGCAAGATATGTGAGATACATTGAGGTAATTTCCAACAAAATAGTAAACAAAACACTAATACATAAAAAAAAATTCAACTACCTGAACTTAACTTCATAAAGATACCAGAAAAACAAGGTATTATTACTATTACAGCTCTGAATGCTTAAAAATGAGTATTTTCTTATATTCTAGATCTTTAAACGAGAGGGGTTACTTTTAATGAGTTCCATAGGAGAGACCAAGCCTTAAAAAAAAAAAAAAGTAACCTTCAGTCAGTTTGAAATATCCAAAATGTTATGTTTTGTTATTTGTGAAAGAAGTTCTTCAAGACACAACATAATCTGAGAAACTCTTCATATTTTACACGTAAGTGATATGAACTCAGACCCATGTGACTCCAAAACCAGAGCTACACTTGCACTCAGTGCTGTATTACCAATAATTTTTCTTTTGATTTTAAAATCTCAAATGTATTAATCACAAAGTGCACGGCAGAAGGAAGAGACGAGTAAATCTCAAACTACATAACTACTGCAGAAGTGAGAGATACCACTTTATTTATATATGTATATATATATTCAGATTAAAGTACTGTAAAGTGCTTTTTTGTTGTCAATGAATATTAATTTAACAGAGTGCCACTCCCAAATTAGCCATGAGAAATGGGGGTTTTAGAGTGACTAGTTAGTGGTTTCTCAATCTGTTCACTTACACCTTTCAAAGCTGGGCTACCTACCTGGCCCTTTCCTCTTATCAACCTTCATTCCTCAGCCTTTCATGACTTATCCTCCCTCTCACAACCCTTCTAAGACTGCCCTTGATGGGCAGATTTCCTCTGTATTCTTTTTAAACATTCAGGAAGGAAAGAGTAGACGGCATGCCAAATTTCTTTGTTTTTTACCTTCTAATTCAAGAAAAGCTCTAACCTCTTCCCTCCAATTTCTTTAAGGACAAAGATTTAAGTTCTTTCTCACAAAATAAACATTTTGTTATAGAATATAAACAAGGTGGAAAAAACCTATTTTATCAATAATTATTTTAAACCAATTCCTATATTTAGTATTATTGGGATTTGATCTTTAGAATTGATTCCTTAAAAATGATCCATTATAAAGGAAAAAGGCACTAGGAATGTGCATAATTCTTATAAAACATTTTACTGCACTTGCCTCAAAATAAATATATTAATTCATTTAAAAGAAATCCAGTCATTCAACCAACAACTGAGTGCCTAATGTGTGCCAGGCACTATTTAGGCACTTGGGAAACAACAATTTTTTAAAAACTCCCCTTTCCTCAGGGAGTTTACCACCTAGCAGGAGGAGACAGATAATAAACAATAAATATAATAAGTAAAGGTAATGTGTTAGAAAGTGATAAATGCTATGGGAAAAAAAGCAAGAATTCCAGGGTGCCAAGGCAAGTGCACTTTTAAATAGGGTGGTCAGAGAGGGTGTAAGAAGGTGTCATTTGACTAAAAACTTGAAGGTAAGGGAGTCAGCCATGATGATACCTGGGGGAAGAGTGCTCAAGGCACAGAAAAAACCAGAGTAAAGGTCCTGGAGTATCCTAGAAACAAGGAGGCCAGAGGAAGCCAGCAAAGGGCAGAGTAGTAAGAGGTGTCATAAGAGCTATGTATGGGAGCAGAGGGTATAGATCATGTAGGGTTTATGGGACACTAAGGAATTTGCCTTTTACTTTGAACGAAATGAGGATCCACAGAAAGTTGAGTAGAGTGTCATGATCTGTTTTACCATAATCACTCTGGATGATGGGTTAAGCACAGACTAAAGGGAGGGTAAGGGTGAAAGCAGAGAGACCAGTTAGGAGGCTACAAAAGAAACCCAGGAGAGAAATATGTACTTCCCATCAACTTTGATCACAGTAGTGCAGTGCTTACATTTAAGCATAAATAGATAAAACAAATCTCAGACCCTGCTAATAAGAAATAACTGGATGTTACAGAAGTTTTTTATATAGAGCTCTTGGCATATAGATACATTGTACATCTTTTCTTTTAACCACTCACTACAGAGAAATACCAAATGTGTTCCTTTATAATCAGTTATTCCCTCCATGAATTTTTTAAAAATCCTACTGTAACTGAGACTATTCTTTAAGGAAAAAAGCCAATATTTCTGTAGCTCTGTCAATTATACACTATTTTTGAAGAAAAAAATAAGTCACTTCTATCCACTGAAAATATAAATCATTTACCTTGGATTAGTGTTTCTCAGATCACCTGATTTACATTCCTAAAAACTTCAATTCCTTCAGGTAAGACAAATTTCTACAAAAGTACCTCTTTTTATGCTTCTATCTTTAAAGAAATTACTTCTTTCAAATTGATGCAAATTTGCATATCAGTATCTGGGTCGTTCATTTCAGGAAATGGCAACCACAAAAAACTCCCGCTGTCACAAACAACATGTTTCAAAAAACGTTCCTTCATGACACTGAAAAAACCCTCTTATCATCTTATCCTCCTGGAAAAGGCAAATACAATTCCCATAAATTCTAAAGAAGTTATTCTTAACACTGTATTTATCATAAGGATATAAGAGAAAGAGTGTAGAAAGTCAAAGATATCTGACTTGCCTAGAAGGGGGCTAGGGAACATGGAAGGAGATTTTGAAATAAAAACTCATACCTCTAAAAAAATTTGCTTATGAAACTGAAATAAGCACACTGTCCTATAGCATTTATGAAGGAAACCAAGAGTGAAATATAAACTATTTACTTGCTTCAAAGACTCAGAAAAACATCTAGGCTTAGCTTGGATTTTTTAAGAGACTTCCCTTGTGACAATTCTTTGGAAGAAATGGGTGTGTAAATTTACAAAACAACTGAATTCAAATTCATTAATTCACTCAACATTTAAGTGCTTATGTGCCAGAAATTGCACTAAGGGGGCATAGTCCCTGTTCTCAAGGGCTTACAGTCTTCACTCACTCCAGTTACTAAGCATCTACTATGAGCCAGATGTTGCGTATACAACAAACAGGAAACACAGGGTCCCTACCTGCATACAGCTTATACTGGAGAAGGAGGGAAATGCCTCAAGAATGAGACACACATCTAACTAAACAAGGATAACATTCAAGTGTTAAATGGGCTGTTTATGAAAGTGTGGACATTTCCTTCAGGGGGGACACAAAGAAGGGAGTAATGGATTCAGGGTGAGAGGGAGGGGAATGTAGGGAATTCAGATACAGTTGAGTCCTCAAAGAGGATTACGTGTTCACGTGCTGACCTTGGGGGAAGGGCTCCAAACAGAGGGGGCAAATGGAGCTAAGGCAGAGATGTGTGAACAGGCTGTTGTATTTGATAGGCCTGGAATATGAATGTGGGAGAGAAATCATGGAGACTTCTCTACGCCACAATTAAAAGACTAGACTTTACTGGCATATATGAAAGGCCCCTGAAGGGTTTTATTCAGAAAACCAGCATATGTGATCAGGTTTTTCTGGTGTGGTGAGACACTGATTTACATAGGAATGAGAAAAGAATAACACTAGATAATGATGTCACCACATGAAATAACAAAGGAGACTGCCCAGTTTGAAAATTAAACCCCATTCATGAAAAAAATTAAGCCACTTAACTATCCAAGCCCTTCTGGGGAAAAAGTTTTTAATCAGCATCATTTAAAATTGAAAAAGTAGAGGAAAGATTTATATATATTACGGATTATAACATCTGCATATCTATTTTGAGTCTTCTAAAGCAGTCTTTAGCTCTTTATTAATTGTGTAAAGATATCTGGAGCTGCTGATTGCTGTACAAAAAGCAGTGAAGCTATTTAGAAGACAAGTCTTTGATACAAAGAGAGAACCACGAGTAACATAAGGTATTTCTCAAGTAAGGTTTGAAGGTTTCCAAAGTTCAAGATAAGCAAGTTCTCTTAAGTCAGCGCGTTTAAAAGGTGTGTCATAGGGGTGGAGCAAAAGGAGGGATTAAAAATTAATATAAACATATATAAAAACAAGTAACTCGATGTTGCTGGAACCAAAATCTCTACTTGGAAATCTTCTCCCAAGCAGAGGGAGAAATGAACGCCTACCAGATCCAATGAATACAGGCAGACAGGAGGGAGGAGAGGATGATCGCACTTGAAAGTATAAACGGGGGGGAGGGGGTAACCACCTATCCAGAACCCAAAATCCAGCTGCCGATGCGATGAGGAAATCACCTCCAAACCTCACAGTTCAGGCATAAAGGCAGGAAAATATCACTTCCAAACTCCACCATCTAACCACCAGCCACAGGCCAAGGGGATATCACACATACTCGAATACCAGAACTCAAGGACAAGTACCATCCCCACGCAGTGCTTGAGGGGAGGTGAAGGATTCCCCCTATCCTGAGGGTGGGGAGCAATCACCCTCATATCCAGCCCTAAGGGGGTCAGTGCCCCTCAGGCCAGGGGCAGTGACAGCCCCGAAGATCCCACAATCTCAGCCAGAGCTGCCTCTACTCCTCGCACCCCCGTTGCCCAACACACACCCTCCCCTACCTGATATGGCGGCGGCGGCTCCTGATCCGGCTCCGTCCCCTCGCCAAAGCTAGCCCGGTCGGACTGAGACTCGTGAAGCAGGGAGATGTCATCCGAAGTGGGGGACTTGAGGCAGTTCCCCATCTTCCGGGGCTGGGATGTGTGATCTGAGGGAGGAAGAAAGCAGTAGCGGGGTCGTTCGCACGCTCCGCGCTCAGCCTCGGTCAGCGAGGTGGGGTCGGGCGGCAGGCCGGGGCTCAGGCGGCGACGGCTAACCCGCCCCCCGGCGCCGCCGAAGAGCCGCTCATGCCAGCCCCCGGGGTTGGGGGCTTAAGGCTGGGCCGCGGGTTCCCTGGGGTCGCGGCGGTAGCCTCCTACGAGGCGGCGGCGGCGGCGGCGGCGGCGGCGGCGGCGGCGGCGGCGATGGGGGGGGGCGGGGAGACGAAGCACTTCCCCACCCCGCCCCCCCGCGGGGCGGCGGCGGCCACGGAGCTGCTGGGCCTAATCCAGGTCAGGAGGGGGGGGCGCGGCCGTCGCGGCTCCCTCAGCTGCTGCCTCAGCTGCTGCTGCCCCCGCCGACGCCGGAGCTGCAGCCGCGGGCCTCATCCTACTCCGCCTGAAAGCGGCGGCGGCGGCCAGAACGAGGCCAGCTGCGGTCCTGCGTCACGCCGCCGTGCGTGCTCTGGGCCCGCCCCCGGCGCTGGGAGGCGTGGGCGGCTCACAGCTGCGTGTCCCCCCCCACCCCGCCTCTCTTGTCTTCTCCAGTCCCCAGCAGCTGTTCCTGGGCCTGCGTCAGTTTCTGCTTCTCTGACAGTCTGAGACGTGACTCCGAAACCTCTCCTGCCTCTCCCGTGCCTCCCCAGACGCACTGCGCCCACCTCGCTTGTCTCAGCCCTTACCTGTGCGCTGTTTTGACAGTCTTCTCACCACCTTCAGCCAAGTGATCTATTTTTAAACCCGTATCTGAATGGATCACTCCCATGATTAAAATGTTAAAAGGTTTACCATTTATCCCTTCAGAATAGAGTCCAAACTCACTAATGAACCTTCCCTACCTCCCCCAGTCACTTCCTAAACCTCCTACATCACAGCCAGAAAGATTCTTCTACCAATTGTTCTATTTCTTTCCATTCCCACCACCATAGTACAAGTTACCATCATTTCTCTGCTGTAATACTTTGAACTCTTTCCCCTGTATTCACCATTGCTCCCATTCAATCCACTATTTGTACAGTTGAGTTATCTTTTTTAAATGTAAATATGATCATGTCATTCCCCTAGGGGGAATTTAAGCCTTTTAAAACCTTCAATGGCTTCCCAATGCTGTTATGACTAAATATTAATTGTTAGATTGTTTACAAATCTGGCTACCCTTCCGATCTCATTAGCGGCATTGTTCCCTGCATATTCTAAACTCTAGGATGTCTAAATAAAGTAGTTTCAGTTGTCTAGAGGACTATTCCCTCTGGCTGAGGCCTTTACCCATATTTTTTCTCTGACAGAAACTTACTTCTTCCCACTCCTGACCTTATACCGCCCATTAAGCTAAACTTTATCCCCACTTGTCTTCCTGGACTCAACTTTGGTGCCACTGGGAAGCCTCTCCTAACCCTCCAGTCTGGGTTAGTTGCCTCCTCTGTGCTCTCAGTCCCTGAGCTTCTCTCTGTCACAGCCTGATCAAGCTGAATCATCTGTACCTCCTCTGTGCAAGGCCTGGCACATTGCCTAAGGCAGTGTAGGCTTTCTTCTTGGTTGAATGAACAAAGAGCTCAAGAAGCAATGTATGTAAAGGAAGGAAATAAGAAAGATGAGAATGCTCCTAATAGTCATTCATTCAACAAGAGACTAAAATTGGGTCTTGACTCCATTTCTTTCATTCATCATGTACTGATTTTTTTTTCCCTAGACCTTATGCTAGGCACTAGGGAAACCTGACTAGTTCCTGATGGAGCCCAGAATCCAGCTGGGAAGACAAGTAAACAGATGAGTTCTTCAGTCACCCACCACCAAAGGTTTTTAGAGGGCACAGAAGGGAGTGATTAGACCATTGGGTGAGGATCAGATAGGATTTTTGGAAGCAGAACTGTGTCAAACTGGCATGGGCCTAAGTGCTCTAACTTTGGAGTCCCTATTCTATAAAATCACATATTTTATTTAAATGCACTCATATCTCATATTAAATATAACCATTTTTCTATTTACCCTCTTCCAAGACTTGCCTTCCTTCCTATTAATGGCTTCCACCTAAATAGGTGTATCCCTAATGCCATGTTTTTTATCAGAATCTTTTACACATCCCCAAGAATCATTACTTAATTCTCTGGCTTGGACAAATAAAATTATTGGATCATTTGGGAGGAAATTTTCAGGCATTTGCCTCTTTTCTCCTATTGCCATGTTCCTTGTCCCCTCTGAACTATTGCGACAACTTCTGAATGAAGCCCTTGCCTTTGCACCATCAATCCATTCTCCACACTACTGCCATGAAAAATGTAATCAGAGAGCATTCATAGACTCGTGGTTCAGAAATTTAGCATGGCATTAAGGCCTTGAACCATTTGGTCCCATCCTGATCTCCCATATGACTCTGACTCCAACCAGGCATTCTATATTCCAGCCATATCACACTACTTACCATGCCCTCAGTTTTTACCGTGCTTTTCCACTTCTGATCTTTTGCCATGCTGTTCCCTTCTGTTGAAATCCAACTATCTTTAAGACCCTCCTTAAATACTACCTTCTTCATGTAGCTGACCTTTATTTCACTTAGTTGGAATATATATAACTATGTAAAATAAATGGGATCTATTATTGTATTATATTGTGTATATCTATAAAACATATGTGAATATTTTAACATAATTCATATATATAAACAGATATGTATGTATATATGTGAGTGTATGTGTGTGTGTGTATATATATATATATATATATATATATATGTAAAATCATAAATTCCATTTATTAGCCTGAGCCTTGAAAGGTTAATGTTGACATTCCTGTTTTATAGGAATAGAAACATGGCTATTCAGGGGTAAAGCCAAGATTTGAATTATATACCAGTTGCCTTTATTAGGTTGTGGGAGGGAACTACAACTTTTTTTCATCCTGATATTCCTTTCTCAGTGTATAAAAACAAGAAAATGGGGGAAGACTTATCTTGAATGCCTTTAGCATCTACATGTACCTTTGTAAGGAAGTAGTTTTTCAATGATCTTTCTTCCTAATCCAGATTTAGAAAAGAACCCTTGGGAAGTGTCCTGTAGACCAGAGAGTGTGATCTAATCACAAAACATAATTTTAAATAAAACAAGTAACCAAGACTATTGAAGTGACAAAGACTCTCCTAGACCCAACTCTAGTCAGGCTCCTCTAAGCCCTCAAGGCTCTAACCTTGGGTTCTGTGCTTAGCCCACTTATTCCAGTTTTAGCAAGATTCTAGCTGAGTTAGTTTAGCCAGAATCCCCCTCCCTAAGTATCTGACCACCTTGGCCTGCCTTCAGCAGCAATCCTATCAATGGGTTTAGCCAGAATTCCCTTTCAACCCTGATGTTTCCTCTTTGTAATTTTCCACCCACTTTCTCCCACCCTAGTCCTTGCCCATAAATCCCCACTTGTCCTTTTTGTGTAATACAGAGTGAAGTCCAGTTCTATACTGAGGTTTCTCTTCCCCTTTTGCAATAGGTCCTGAATAAAATTTGCCTTCACTGCTTTAACTTGTCTGGTTCTGGTTTTCTCTGACAGCAGGAGATCTAATGCAGAAGCCGATATGAAAATCTAGTACCCTCTGTTGAGCCAGATTTTTAAAAATAGTCTTTATCTTTTTAGACCAGTTTTAGGTTCACATCAAAATTGAGCAAAAGGTACAGAGATTTACTATATACCCCTGCCCCTGTACATGCATAGCCTCTCCCATTTTCAACACCCTGCACCAGAGTGGTACATTTGTTACATTGATAAGCTATCACACAAAATCCTTGCTTAAGTTAGAGTTCACTCTCGGTGTTGTACATTCTATGGGTTTAGACAAATGTATAATGATGTGTATCTACCATTATAGAGTCATACAGAATAGTTACACTGCCCTAAAAATCTTCTGTGCTCAGCCTATTCATTCTTCCCTTGCCCCTAACCCCTGGCAACCACTGATTTCTTAACAGACTCCATAGTTTTACCTTTTCCAAAATGTCATACAGCATGTAGTCTTTTCACATTGGCTTCTTTCACTTAAATGAAAACTAAGGTTCCTCTGTTTCTATCCATGGCTTGATAACTAATTTCCTTTTAGCACTGAATTATATTCCACTCTCTAGATGTCCCACAGTTGATTTATTCATTTATCTACTGAAGGATGTTTTAGTTGCTTCCAAGTTTTGGCAATTATGAATAAAGCTGCTATGAATATCTGCATATAGGGTTTTTTCCCCAATTTTTTAATTGTAGTAAAATACACTTAACATAAAATTTACCACCTTAACCATTTTTAAGTGTATAGTTCAGTATTTAATACGTTCATAATATTTTGCAGCCATTACCACCGTTCATCTCCAGAATGCTTTTCATCTTGTAAAACCAAAACTACCCATTAAACAATAACTATCCTTTTTCCCCTCCCCTCAGCTCCTGGCAATCACCATCCTACTTTCTGTCTCTATGATTTTGACCACTCGAAGTATCTTATATAAATATAATCATACAGCATTTGTCCTTTTGTGACTGGCTTATTTCATTTAGCATAATGTCTTCAAGGTTCATCCATGGTATAGTGTATTGCGAATTTCCTTCCTTTTTAAGGCTGACTGCTGTAATATTCCATTATATGTATATACCACATTTTGCTTATCCATTCATTCATTGATGGACACTTGGATTGCTTCCACATTTTAGCTACTATCATGCTGCTATGAACATGGATGTACAAATATCTCTTCAAGACCCTAATTTCAATTCTTTGATTATACACCCAGAGTGGAATTGCTGTATTATATGGTAATTCTATGTTTAATTTTTTGAGGAACTGTCATACTGTTTTTTCACGGTAGCTGTACCATTTTACATTCCTTCAAACAGTATGTTTGCAGGTTTTTATGTGAGCATAAGTTTTCAACTAATTTGGATAGTACCAAGGAACACAATTGCTGGATTGTATGGTAAAAGTGTGCTTAGTTTTGTAAGAAACTACTAAACTGTCTTCCAAAGTGGCTGTACCATTTTACATCCCCACCAGCTATGAATGAGTGCTCCTGTAGCTCCATATTCTCACCAGCTTTTGATGTTGTCAGTGTTTGGGGTTTGGCTATTCTAATAGGTACATAGTAGTATCTCATTGTTATTTGATTTCCATTTCCCTTAAATTTTCCTTTCATATGCTTATTTGCCATCTGTATATTTTAATTGGTGAGGTGTCTGTTGAGGTTTTGGCCCATTTTTTAAAAGAGTTGTTTATTTTCTTGTTGAGTTATAAGAGTTCTTTATATATTTTAGAGGACAGTCCATTATCAGATATGTCTTTTGCAAATATTTCTTCTCAGTCTGAAGCTTGTATTTTCATTCTTTTGATAGCATCTTCTGCCCAGCAGAAATTTTTAATTTTAATGAAGTCCAGCTTATCAATTCTTTCTTTCATGGATTGTATCTAAAAAATCATCAGCAAACCCAAAATAATCTAGATTTTTCTCCTATGTTATCTTCTAGGAGTTTTATATATTTGTATTTTACATTTAGATGTGATCCATTTTGAGTTAATTTTTGTGAAGTGTGTAAGGCCTGTGTCTAGATCCATTTTTTCACATGTGGGTGCCCAGTTGTTCTAGTACTATTTGTTGAAAAGTTTATCTTTTCTCCATTGTATTGTCTTTGCTCCTTTGTTAAAGATCAGTTGACTATATTTATGTGGGACTATCTGGGCTTTTATTATGTTCCATTAATCTGTTTGTCTATTCTTTCACCAATAACATACTGTCTTCATTATTGTAACTTTATAGTAAGTCTTGAAGTTGGGTAGCATCAATCCTCCAACTTGTTCTTCTTTTTCAATAATCTATTGGCTATTCTGGGTCTTTTTGCCTCTCCATATAAAAATTAGAATCAGTTTGTTGATAACCTCTAAATAACTTGCTGGGATTTTCATTGGAATTGCATTGAATCTATAGATCAAGTTGGGAAGAACTGACATCTTGACAATATTGAGTCTTCCTATCCATGAATATGGACTATCTCTCCATTCACTTAGTTCTTCTTAGATTTCATTATCAACATTTTGTAGTTTTTCTCATATAGTTCTTATACGTATTTTATTAGGTATGTATCTAAGTATTTCATTTTGAGGAGTGCTAATGTTAAGTGACAGTGTGTTTTTAATTTCAAATTCCACTTGTTCATTGCTGGTTATATAGGAAAGCAATTGACTTTTGTATGTTAACACTGTATCCTCCAATCTTACTATAATCACTTATTAGTTCCAGGAGGGGTTTTTTGTTGATTCTTTTGAATTTTCTATAGAGATAATCATGTTTTCTATTAACAAAATCAGTTTGATTTCCTTCTTCTCAATCTGTATAACTTTGATTTCCTTTTCTTTTTTTTAACTTTTTATTTTATATTGGAGTATAGTGATTAACAATGTTGTGATAGTTTCAGGTGCACAGCAAAGGGACTCAGCCATACATATATGTGTGTCCTTTCTCCCCTAATTATTTCTTTTTCTTGTCTTATTGCATTAACTAGGGCTTCCAGGACAATGCTGAAAAGCAGTGGTGAGAGGGTACATCCTTTCCTTGTTCTTTATCTCAGTGGAAAATCTTCTCACTAATGTTGGAATCTCACCATTCAGTATAATGCTACTGCAGGTTTTTTTGTAGATATTCTTTATCCCATTGAGGAAGTTCCCCTCTAGTCCTAGTTTACTGGGAGTATTTATCATATATGGGTGTTGGATTTTGTCAAATGCTTTTCCTACATCTATTAATATAATCATATGATTTTTCTTCTTGAGACTGTTAAGGTTGTGATGTAATGGATTATATTAATTGGTTTTAAAATGTTGAACGAACCTTGCATACCTGGGGTAAATGTCACTTGGTATATAATTCTTTTTATACATTGTTAGATTCTATTTACTAATGTTTTGTTGAGAGCTTTTTACATCTATGTTCATGAGAGAGACGGGTCAGTTTTCTTTTCTTGTAATGTCTTTCTCTGGTTTTGGTAATTATAGTAATGCTGGCCTCATAGGATGAGTTAGAAACTATTCCTGCTGCTCTATCTTCTGAAAAACACTGAGAGAATTGGCATAATTCCTTACTTAAATGTTTATTTTATTTTATTTTTTCAAATTTATTTATTTATTTTTATTTTTGGCTGCATTGGGTCTTTGTTGCTGCTCATGGGCCCTCTCTAGTTGTGGCAAGTGGGGGCTACTCTTGGTTGCAGTGTGTGGGCCTCTCATTGTGGTGGCTTCTCTTGTTGCAGAGCACAGGCTCTAGGCATGCGGGCTTCAGTAGTTGTGGCATGTGGGATCAGTGGTTGTGGCTCACGGGCTCTTAACCATTCTTAAGTGTACAGTTCAGTGGTTTTAAATACCTTCACATTGTTGTACAGCCATCACCACCATCCATTCCCATACCTCTTTTCATCCTGTAAAACTGAAACTTAATAGGTATAGTGATACCTATTTAAAAAATAACTCTCCAGTTATCACTGTGCACAAGCATTCCAATTTCTCCACATCCTTGTCAACACTTTTTGTTTTCTGTTTTTTTGATAGCAGCCATCCTAACTAGTGTGAGGTCATATCACATTATAGGTTTTTTTTAATATTTATTTTTATTTACTTATTTGGTTGTGCTGGACCTTGCTGGCTTCTTTTGCTGTTATTGTTTTTATATTCATTTTTTCTTTTTTTTTAATTTAATTTAATTTAATTTTTTATACAGCAGGTTCTTATTAGTTATCTATTTTATACATATTAGTGTATATATGTCAATCACAATCTCCCAATTCATCCCACAACCCCTCCCCCACCCCGGCTGGCTTCTTTAATTGCGGCACCTGGGCTCCTTAGTTGCGGCTTGCAGGCTGCTTAGCTGCAGTTCGCCAGCTCCTTAGTTGTGGCATGCATGTGGGATCTAGTTCCCTGACCAGCAATTGAACCCAGGCCCCCTACATTGGGAGCGTAGAGTCTTAATCCATGTGCCACCAAGGAGGTCCCCACATTATAGTTTTTTTGTTTGTTTGTTTGTTTTTCTGGTACGCGGGCCTCTCACTGCTGTGGCCTCTCCCGTTGCGGAGCACAGGCTCCAGACGCGCAGGCTCAGCGGCCATGGCTCACGGGCCCAGCCGCTCCGCGGCATGTGGGATCTTCCCGGACCAGGACACGAACCCATGTCCCCTGCATCGGCAGGCGGACTCTCAACCACTGCAACACCAGGGAAGCCCCACATTATAGTTTTGATTTACATTTTCCTAATGATCAGCAATGCTGAGCACCTTTTTGTGTGCTTCTTGGCTATTTGTATATCTTCTTTGGAGAAATGTCTCTTCAAGTATTTTGCCCATTTTTGAATCAGGTTGCTTTTTTATTGTTGAGTTTTAGAAGTTCTCTATGTATTCTATGCATTAATGCCTTATCAGATAAATGATTTGCCGATATTTTCTCCCATTCTGTTGTTTTCTTTTTTACTCTGTTATAGTGCCTTTTGATGCACAAAATTTTAAATTTTTCATAAAGTACAATTTGTCTGATTTTTCTTTTTTTATTTATGTTCTTAATTCATAGCTAAGAAATCATTTCCAAGTTCAATGTTGTGAAGCTTTTGTCCTATGTTTTCTTCTAAGAGTTTTCTTCTTTTAGGTTTTACATTTAGGTCCATGATCCATTTGGAATTTTTTTTTTTATATTATGTTAGCTAAAAGTCCAACTTCATTATTTTGCATATGTATATCCATTTTTCCCAGAATTATTTGTTGAAAAGACTGTTCTTTCCCCATTGAATGATCTAGGGACTCTTGTCAAAAATCATTTGACCATATATGTGATAGTTTATTTCTGGGCTCTCTATTCTATTCCATTGGTCTATATGTCTGTATTTATGACAGTACCACACTGTTTTGGTTACTGTAGCTTTTTAGTAAGTTTTGAAATCAAGAAGTGTGAGTCCTCCAGTTTTGTTCTTCTTTTTCAAGGTTGTTTTGACTATTTGTGGTCTCTTGAGATGTCATGTGAATTTTAATATGCTTTTTTTCTATTTTTGCAAAAAAAAAAAGTAGTTGAAATTTTGGTAGGGATTACATTCAATCTGTAAATTGCTTTGGGTAATATTGACATTTAAACAATATTAAATCTTCCATTCCATAAATACGAGATGTGTTTCCATTTATTTATGTCTTATTTAATTTCTTTCAGCAATGTTTTATAGTTTTCATTATACTCAACCTCCTTGGTTAATTCTTAAGTAATTTACTCTTTTTGATGCTACTGTAAGAGGATTTTCTTTGTAACTTCCTTTTCAAATTGTTCATTCTTAGTATGTAGAAATCCAACTGATTTTTGTGTTGACTTTGTATCCTGCTTTTTTGCTGAATTAATTAATTAGTTCTAACAAGTTTTTTTGGGGGGAGGAATCTTTAGGATGCTCTACATATAAGATTATACCATCTGAAAATAGAGATACTTTTACTGCATTCTTTCCAATTTGGATGCTTCTATTTCTTTTTCCTTGCCTAATTGCTCTGGCTGCCACTTCTAGTACTATGTTGAATAGAAGTGGTGAAAGTGGGCATCCATCCTTACCTTGTTCCTGATCTTAGATGAAAAGCTTTCAGTTTTTCACCATTGAATATGATGTTAGCTGTGGGTTTTCATATACAGCTTTTGTTATATTGGGGTCATTTCCTTATATTCTTAAGTTTGAGTGTTCTTTATCATGAAAGGGTGTTGACTTTGACAAATGCTTTCTCTGTGCCACTTGATATGGTCATGTGGGTTTCTCCCCCTTCATTCTGTTAATGTGATGTATTGTACTGATTGGTTTTCATATAATGAAACATCCTTGCATTTCAGGAATAAATTGCACCTAGTCATGGTGTATAATCCTTTTAACATGTTGCTGAATTTGCTTTGCCAGTGTTTTGTTGAGGATTTTTGCATCAATGCTCGTAAGGGATATTGATCTTTAGTTTTCTAATAGTATCTTTGTCTGGCTCTGGTATCAGGGTAATGCTGGCCTCACAGAATGAGCTAAGAAGTGTTCCCTCCTCTTCAATTTTTTGCAAAAGTTTGGGAAGGATTGGTGTTTGTTCTTTTTAAAATGTTTGGTAGAATTCACCAATGAAGGCATCAGGAAGGGAGTTTTCCTTTGTAGGGAGATTTTTTGGTTGTGAATTCAATCTCTTTACTTGTTATACATCTATTCAGATTTTCTGTTTCTTTGTGATTTAGTCATGGGTTATTTTTCTAGTAATTTAACCATTTCATCTTGGTAATCCAATTTGTTGCTATATACTTGTTGATAGTAATCTCTTATAATACTTGTTATTTCTGTAGAATCTGTAGTTATGTCCCCACTTTCATTTCTGATTTTAGTAATTTTAGTCTTTTCTCTTCCTTTTTGGTCTCTCTAGCTAGAGGTTTGTCAATTTTGTTAATTTTTTGAAGAAGCAACTTTTTGTTTCCTTGATTTTTTTCCCATTGTTTGTATGTTCTGTTTCATTTATCTCTGCTTTATCTTTATTATTTCCTTTTTTTTTTCCTGCTAGCTTTGGGTTTAATTTGTTCTTCTTTTTCTAGTTCCTTAAGTTGTACAGTTAAATTGTTGATTTGAGATCTTTATTTTTTTAATGTGTTTATAGCTATAAATTTTCCCCTTAAAACTGATTTCACTGATCCCTATAAGTTTTGGTATGTGTGTTTTGCCAACTATTGTTGTAGAACGTACTATTTTTTTTTAATAAGCTGTTTCTCTTTCCACTGTTTATTATTAATGTACAAAATATACAAAATGAAAAGAAAAAGAAAATACTCATCCTCAAATTCTTTGTGGCTCTAGCCCAAGACTGTGCACAAAATCCAAACAATGCACTGTTTTCTTAGAAAACAACTGATGCTGAGACAAGTGAAGGAGAGGGCTGTGAGAAGGCAAGTCATCTTATTGAATCCACCCAGGAAAGCACTTGGTGGGGATTCAGAGATGGCTGACAGGGCAAGGGAGCTGGAGGCCTCACACTGACAAGGTTCCAGGTGGAGGCCAGGAGCAAGCTAACTCCCAGAGGAGTGCAAGTAGTGTGACTGTCAGGTCCAGCACACTGGGCTTCAGCTGATAGAAAGCTGGTCTCATTGAAGTGTTTTACAGTTTCCAGAATGAGCTGTAGACCACCATCAATGGCCTCACCTATGCAAGCTGAAACTTTCACTGGATGCCAGTATGAATTTGCCATTATTGAACCTAGCAGATCCATGATGCAAACTTGGGTATTCACAGAAGATTGCAAAGTCTTACTTGAGAAAGGACTCAGAATGTAAAGCTTGTGTCAGAGGAGGGGTGGACATGATGTGTACTCCAGAACTCAAATCCAGCTGGATTGAGCCTTCTCAGTGCAGTAGGATACACAATGCCCCTTTTGCCGTCTCCTCACCCCATAAGGAAGAATGAACTTGACTGGGACGATTTCATAAGTGCAGTTGATCTTGCATCAGAGTTCTGTGTGCATGAGGAGGACCCACAATAGGAGAGTAGAGGTATTCTCCAGGATAACCAGCTTTAGGTTCTCAGGCATCAAGGGTAATACCAGAAAGGAGCTTGGGATACAGGGCAAATCTCCTCAAAAAGTGAAGGCAACTGAGTCTCCTCTTAAGCAGTCCAAGGTACAGAATGTGTCCAGTCTCTCTCCTCCCCAGATTGGAGGAAAATATGTATATCAATGTGCACCAGTGATCAGAAAACCCACAGGAACCCAGGCAGGTGGGCCCTGAGGGGGCCAGCTCATCAGCTGGGGAAAGGGGAAAATGGGCCTCACAGAAGCCATAAAAGTGTGGAAGGAGAAAGGCTACAGTACATAAGGGTGTGTGTGGATGGGGCAGGCAGTTGATTCCCTAGGACAGGAGAGGCCATTGACACTCGGGTGGTAGAAGGCACAGTTGTTCTCATAGCAGCAGTTGCTATGAGAACATCATGATATGTCAACAAACAGGGCAGTTTGACATGTTTCCTCCATGGCTGTGGCCTCCATCATGCCCTTGGTGACCCCCTCCTCCATGGCCAGGGCCATCATAGCCACAGTACTTATGAGGGGGTGGCCTTCGATGGTCATGGCCTCAGTGACCAGGGACATAATGAGGCAGTGGCCATGGGGCCCCCCATATACAGGGCCTTCATGGGGCTGATGTCCATCACCAGCACCCATTCCTCCACCAGGGCCTTCATGGATACCATGCCCACCGCCTCCAACCATGCCCCCATCAGGGCCCCCTCATCCATTTGGGGGTCCTCCTCCAGAGCAGCCTCTTCTGGTCCCTCAGAACGGAAGAGGAGGAAGAGGTTCATTTCCTCCTTGGCCACCACGGACTCTATGGGATGGTCCAGGGCCTGGTCCTGGTACCTCCAGCATCAGGCCACACTGAATGGGGAAACCTGGGTCACCCTAGAAGGGATTGCACTGCCTCCAGGGAGGGGGTGGGGGACCCAGGAGATGTGGACCACTGGCTCACCAGGGCCCCCAGGGCCTCCATGGGGACCTGGCATAGGTCCCCTAGGTCCGGGGGGGGAGGTGCTGTATGCCCTTGGGGGCTCCTGGGGCCTCCTGGTAGAAAACCACTGGCTATCAGATCAGGGCCTAAGAGTATGTGTGGCACCGGCATCTGCTTGACCTTGTCTGAATAGTCTGTTTGCTTCAGCAGTTCCTCTGCGGTATGACTGTTAGGTCTACGCATGATGGAGGGAGGATCTCCTGCACATCGATGCCTCCTCCTCCAGAACCCGGGGGGCTCTTCCCGGCACCTATGTTTTCCATAAGATCGTCCAGAACAGAAGGCAACTTGGAAACACTTACCCTGTCGGGTGAACCACAGCCCACCCAACCTAATAGGCTCCAGGGTATCAACATATGGGGTCTTATCCATGGAATATTCCTCATCTAGGGGCATGAATTTTGGAGGGATAGGATCATAGGGCTCAGGATCAGGATTGTGAGGACTTTCCTTTCTCAGGAAGAGCTCCTGAAGCATCCCCTTCTTCTACTCAGCCTGGATGTACTGATCCTGGCTACTGCTTCCAGGGGTGATGAGAGGCGAGAGCAGCACCGGGAGCCGGGGGCACACCCAGGACACATTCTCCTCCATGTTGTTGTTGCTCAGACACCGGGCTACCTCAAATGCGTGTTGGCCTGACAGTATCTCTCACTTAGCTGACTTGCCAAAGTCCTTGATCTTATTCACATTTACTCGTTCAGTTTCATTCAGTTCAAAATAGAAATACTCTCTGTTTGCCCTCCTCAGGTCACGTCACAGTTTTCCTCTTCCTGCCTTTCCCGGTCAGCTGGCTAAGATCTCCACTGGCTTTGCATCCCAAGCTCCTGGTTCCAAAGAGGCGGTATCCATGAGTTCTGGGACTTCAACAGGGGGAACTGGGGTCCCTGGACATTCTGTGTCCATAGCCGCAGAAGGAGGTGCTGGCTCTGGGGAAGAAGGTTTCCTGTGCTTGGTTCTGTGCTTGTTTTCCATTCAAACGGGCTTGACTTGGCAGCTGTGGGTGACAGCACCTTCTTCTTAATTTTGATGCCTGGAACAGGTGCTGAATTTAGCGCATCCAGAAAGCCCAGGCCCTCCATAGGCTATGGTGGGATGATCTTCACTTTGATCTCTTTGGTGGCATTGGGTGTCATGTTGAGTGGCTTGTATTTCTTCTCTGCAGGGGGTGCAGCATCTCCTGGGGCAGCTGTGGAACTCTGACACTTGAGGGAGATGGGTTTAAGGTTGTACTTGTCAGAAACCACCACTGCACTGGCATTCTTCTTTAAAGGCACCAAAGACGGAGTCTCCAGCTCTAGCCTAGTGGAAAGGAATGTGACGTGACGGGGCACCATGGTTCAGAGAGACCTGGGCTTCTCCCTCTTCTTCTCTGGGGCCTCCTCAGTCTGAGTTTCAGCCTTCACGTCAGTCAAAGTTCACTCAGGAGGGGTGGTTCAACTCTTTCCCTCTTCTTTCCATTTCTTCTTATCTTTCTCAGCAGGCTGGGTACTGCTCTGGGAGTGGATGACAGTCATTCAGTCGCTGATAAGGACTGAGGCCAATTTCCAGAGCTCTTCATCCTTACTTGACTTGCTCAGTTGCTTCACCAGTTTGGCTGTGTTGTGCTGCTTGAGATGGTCAACAGTGAGTGGTAGATGCTGCAGCATCAGCAGAATTTGCTTCAAGGGGGGAATGTTGTTGGTTGTCTTTGAATACGTCAGCCAATTGTTAAGAAACTTGTAACTACCAACATCAGTAAACTTGACCAATATTTCTAGTGAACAGGTCTGCAGGAGAGTGTTCAAGTAAATACATCGACTCACTATCTTTCGTGCTTCCTTTATCATACTGAAGATCTTCGAAATCCCATCCACACTCTTGATTTCCCCATCTCAGTTAAGGAAGCTATCCAGCTTCCTTAAGCTTAAGGAGGCTCTTTGGGGTCTATGGGACCTGAACCCATGATCGAGGTTTTATCGGGCTTGGGGTGGAGGGGGTTAAAATTTGGGGAAAAAAAAAAAAACTACCAACCAGAACCCCAAACTCAATTATTTGGGGGGCCTCATTGGCTCAAAAAGTCTCTTTAAAAAAAACTAAGGCTAGCTCAGTATTCATCCCCCCACCCCAACCAACTCCATTTAGGGAGGGGGGTTGTAGAAAAAAGTTCTGAGTGGATTCAAAAAAGTGAATGCTGGATGAGTGAATTTGGATGTGTTTGGGAAGGGAGGGTTGTTAATTATTTTTGAAGCTACGTGGTGATGGTCCTTCAGCCACAGATTTCAAGTCCCAGGCAGAGTGGGCTGGTGGGGTGGGCAAGATAGGTGGCAAGGGGTAGAAGACACAAGTGCTTGGGCTTGTGGCTGCTGTTTTCCCTCCCCTGACACCCTCAAGTTCCTTTCAAGGTCTTCGATGTTGCTGCCATTTGTTTCTTTTTTCCTCATGGCCGTCCTTTCTCTGAGAAAATTCAAACCTCTAAAAGAACCCCAGAATCGAGCCTTCTATTTCTCCCTTCAATTCCATCAGAAGGAAAAGAGAAAAATGGGGGTGGGGAGGAAATAGGGGTGCCAGCCCTTTAAATCCCCTGGAATTTAGCTATATGGGTAGGAGCTTGCAACAGGGTGGGATTTGCAGCAACAACTGCCTGCCTCTTTGTCTGCAGCTCTGTGATCAGAAGCAAGTCTTCCCCTGGAAGTTGTAAGCAAACCTTCAATAGACTCCAGAATTCCAAATAGTTACATGAGGCAGATTCTGCTAGTGAAGTTGTTGTCTAGGTGGGGAGATAGAATACTGGTGCTTTCTACTTTGCCGTCTTCCCAGAATCCTCTCTTGCTAACGTTTTGTGCTCTGAAGATGAATTGTGGTGATTACAATCTTACAGTAAAACCAGGAGCTGAAACTGCCAGTAGTCCTCTTTTGGAGTTTCATTCTAAAGGAAAATTTAAAATAAAAAATAAATACATAGGGCTTCCCTGGTGGCGCGGTGGATAAGAATCCACCTGCCGATGCAGGGGACACGGGTTTGAGCCCTGGCCCGGGAAGATCCCACATGCCACGGAGCAACTAAGCCCGTGTGCTACAACTACTGAACCTGCGCCCTAGAGCCCGTGAGCCACAACTACTGAACCCTCATGACACAACTACTGAAGCCTGCACTCCTAGAGCCAGTGCTCTACAAGAGAAGTCACTGCAATGAGAAGCCCACACACCGCAACGAAGAGTAATCCCCACTCGCCACAGCTAGAGAAAGCCTGAGCAGCAATGAAGACCCAACACAGCCAAAAATATAAATAAATAAATAAATAAATAAATATATATATATATATATATATATATTTCACTGACAGCTAATCTCAGAAACAACGATCTAAATGTTTGATCATAGGGAAATATTAAGTAATTGTGTATTTACTACAAGAGGTATTTTCTAAAATGGTCACTCTCTACATTACTTTCTGTTCCATTGCCTTGCTTTAATTTGCTTTATAGCACTTGACATTTGCATTGTTTGTTGTATGTCTCTCTCACTGACATTAAGTCCTCAGGGTAAGAGCTTTGGCATATTCATTACTGAATCCTTGTCATCTAAAATAGAACCTGGCAAATTATAAGAACTAAGCAAATATTTGTTGGGTATATGCATGAAGGAAACATGAAATTTTGGGGGTCATACTATTTAGTAAAAAGTGCAGAAAATGAAATGTATTCTTCCATTAAAACAATAAAAAATGACACACATTGACAGAGTTTGGAATTTAGGAACTTGGAGACAATGGTCACCAAGGTTATGTGGAGAAATGAAAACAGTTTATACGATAGGAGACAGGATTGTCGGCAATGTTTTCTCCCCCTCTTTCTCTTTATTCCTGGTATTAGTGATTCAAAATTGTCTGTACACTGAAAAAAAACAACTTTAAAAAAAAGTCATTTTCCTGAGGCAGATGAAAGTATGGATAGAATATTATGCTTACCAAACTTATTCCTGACAAATTGGGCTCTATATTCCAGGTAGGAAGGAACAGTCCCTGGAACTTTCAGAGAGGACAATAAAGACAAAGAAGGGGAATGATTTGCTTAGTGTTTGAACAGTAAGTCACAGAATACTTTATAATTAAAGAATGTGAGGAGCAGGGGACAGAAACTAGCTTCTCTGGTCTGTTTCCACAGGCTCTATTCTGCATTTAACAATAGAACACCAATAACTAGCCAAAGCCAGAACATTAGAGTCACACATTCTGTACATGTCACAAAGGTGCCAGAGGCAGGAAACAAATGGCAGCTGATATTCAGACCCCGCTCTACTCTCCAAGCCACTGAAACCTGGTGTGAGCCTGTATCTGCCCAGAGAATATACATTTTTCTAATTTTCACACAGGCATTGCAGGGGACAGGTATTGGAATGGGTCTTTGACTTAGCATGTTGGAGTCTGTTGCTGAGTAAAATACCTCTTTGTTGAACCACGCCAATCTCCACTCCACTAAGGACTAAGGTCAGGCTTAATATGTAGCCTTCAAATAACCATATGAAAAGGCAGGATGAATATTTATGACACACAGTTACCCAGACTTGCACACATGTTGGAAAACCGAAGTTTATATGCTGGATGTAAATATAGAATATTAAATGACCTTATCTTCCTCTGATCCTATTGCCATGATTTAATGAAGAAACAGGGTGGGAGGGTTGCAAATAGAAACAGAGAAAGAAAAGCTTTGGAGTCACAACTCTTAGAATCAATAGGAAAAACATTAGGTTGAAATGAAGTCTCCAATCACCTTCTCCCTATACCTCTCTGACTACCTCAGGAAAAAAACATTAAAATAATTTCAGGTTTGTACTCCTCACATTCTCCACATCAATCACGTGAACTCCTCAATGTTTCCCAAACATACCATGCTCTCTCACCCCGCATCTTCTTGACCCATGCCTAGAAAGTCTTTCACTGTCTTCTCTTCTCAGCAAATTCTCTTCAGCTTTTAAATCTCAGCTCTAAGATCATTTCTCAAGCAAGCCTTCCCGATATTCCCTCTTTCCCAGTGTAGATATTCCCTCATCTTCGGTGTTCCCCCAGCATTTGGCATAACTCTCTATTAGTATCTAGCATTATCTGTGAACATATCTACTAACCTCATTAGACTGTGGGCTATCTTAGAATAGAAGATAATGTTTATATCCTGCTCAGCATCTAACATGGTACCTAACAGACAGCGGCATTTCAGAAATGTTTCTTGGATCATGAATGAAAGAAAGAATGAATGAGTGCTATGACCCATGCATGCATCTGAAGGCAGAAGATCTGGGTTCAACTCTTTGTTTTACTGCTAACTTTCTTTATGTGGCAGATTAAATATGGCCACAAATTCTTTGATGCTCCTTCTATTAAGAGATGATGTCCATATACTTTCCCCTTGAATCTGAGCAGAGTCTGTAACTGCTTTAGCTAATAAATAAAATATGGCAGAAATGACATTGCCAGTTTCCAAGCCCAGGACTTAAAAAACTGGAAGCTTCCATTTCTTATCTCTTGGAACACTGCCTCCTGGATCCCTTGGGTGTCACATAAGATGTTTGACATCCCTTCTGGACACACTTCATGAGCAGGCTTTGAGACTACATGCAGAAGAGAAGGGCCTGACTGAGCCCAGCCTTCAAGAGAGAGAAAAAGAGAAGGCCTTCAAGAGAAGGCTGAATCTAGCCTTCCAGTTGTCCTTGCCAATGTCTCAGTCATGTGAGTGAAGCTATCCTGGATCCTTCAGACCAGCCCAACCGCCAACTGAATATCAAAACTGACCCCAGTTCACTTCATGTGGAGCTGAAGAACTGGTCATTCAAGGCTTACCTCAAATATTGACACACAAAATCGAGACATATAATGATTTTGTTTTTAAAGCTACTAAGTTTTGGGGTGGTTTGTTAGGCAACAACTGATAACCACAACAGAAGTTGATAACTGGGAATTGGGCACTTCTATAACCCAAAACCCCAAACATGTGACATTGGCTTTGAGACCGGGCAATGTGTAGGGACTTGAAGGGCCTTGAGGCGTCTGTCAGTGAAAGCTAGAAAGACTTGGAGGAGGTGTTGGTGATCACTTTCAGAACAGTAAAGGAATTGTTACTGGAAGCTAGACAAAGGTTTGGCAACAAGGTTACTTGTGGTAACAGGGAAAATAGAAAGGTACCTAATGAATTTGAGGATCTGTTTGGCGAGTTTCCAGGCAGAAAGTCCAAAGTGTCAGCTGGCTTTTTCTAGCTATTTATAATGAAATATGAGAAGAGAGAGGTAAACTAAAAAAGGACCCAGGATAGTATTTCCAGGCAGCACAAGAATCTCAGTGGAAAAAAATGGCCTCATAGTAAAGATCAGCTCTAAGGTGTTGCTAGCAAAATGAGATCACAGGGTAAAGACAAGTCGAGGATGCAACCGTAAAGTCCTTTGTTAAGACCTCAGAAAGATTTTTTTAATTGAGGTAACATTGGTTGATAACAGTCATGTGTATAACATTATATTTAGACTTCTATATACACTACAGCATACTTACCACCAGAAGTTTAGTTTCCATTCACCACATACAGTTGATCCCCTTTACTCATTTCACCCTCCCCCCATACCTCTTCCGCTCTGGAAGCCACTACTTTGTTCTCTGTATCTATGTGCTTGTTTTTATTTTACTTTTTTAAAATATTCCATATATGAATGAAATCATAAGTTGTTTGTCTTTCTCTCTGACTTATTTCACTTAGCCTAATACTCAACGTCCATGCATGTTGTGGCAAATGGCAAGATTTCATCTCTTTTATGACTGAGTAGTATTCCACTGGTGTGTGTGTGTGTGTGTGTGTGTGTGTGTGTGTGTGTGTATAGCACATCTTCTTTATCCATTCTTCTGTTGATGGGTACTTAAGTTGTTTATATATCTTAGCTATCATACATAATGCTGTAATGAACATAGGGGTATATGTACCTTTTCTAATTAGTGTTTTCATATTCTTTGGATAAATACCCAGTAGTAGAATAACTGGATCATATCATAGTTATATTCTTAATTGTTTGAGGAAACCCAATACTGTTTTCCATATGGCTGTACCAGTTTACATTCTCACCAGCAGTGTAGGTCAGAAAGATTTAAGGCAGTGTCTGATAGATGCTTTCAAAGTTATTCCTAGTGGAAAAAAATTCTTTCTGTGGATCTTAATGCTGTGCCTCATGGACCCTCTATGTTAAACAACAGGATTTCTAAGAGTCTTAAGGGTGTTGTTCCACAACAGGTTCATAGGGGGCCCAAGGTCGAGAAAGGCTACCTGAAAGATTTGTGGGTGTGTTTTTTGGATAATGGAGTAGAGTATAATTTGATACACAGGAAACCCCCCCAAATTTTAAAAGGATTACGTTAGCTTGGCCTGAAGCTCACAGAGACAGTATGAAATGAAAAGAGGTCTTTGGACTCCCAGTCTACTATGGGCAGAGAGCAGGCTGAAAAAACTACTCAACTATAAAAATGGGCTATTTCTTATGGAAAAAGAATGGTGACTCAGAGGGCAGAACCAAAAGTCACAGAGTCTCATTCCCAGGGAGCAGAACTAGCCCTTAATTAAAGCACTGGCATCATGTGTTTGGCTAGATTTCAGGATTTCTAAGCACCAGTGATTGCTTTGTGCTTCCATTCCTTCTACCCACCACCACCACCCCACCCTCTTTTGAACAGGAGTGTCTACAGCAGTTACCTTATGCCTGTCTCACTATTGTAGTTGGGTATATATGGGGAAGATAACTTTTCTCTTTTGTTCAGAGATTTTCAATGGAAAGGAACAGTGCTCAAGAAACTACACCTTAGGAACTACATCTGAGGAAACTCATCCACATCTGGAACTTATTCAGATGATGAGATCATGGACCTTGATCCTGAGCCTAACACTGTAATAGGTTGAGTTTGGAGGGGTAGGTCCTTTGAGGAAGTGAATGTATTTTGCTGTGGGAAGAATGTAAATGATTTGTGGCCAGAGGGCAGACGGTGACAAATTAAAGATGGCTGTAAATTCTTAGATCCTCCTCCCATTGACAGTGGGGTCTATGTCTCCTCCTCTGGAGTCTGGATGGGCTCTATGATTGTTTTGACCAATAGAATACTGTAGAGATGACACTGTGCTAGTTTCCAAGCCCAGGTCTTAAGAGATTGGTAACTTCCACTTCCTGTCTCCTGGGAATATTTTCTCTTTGAGCCCTGAGATGCCATACACTCTGCTGGAGATATCACATTGAGACACTCTGGAAGGGGAGAGGAGGCCAAATGAAGCCAAGGCTCAAGGCATTGGGTGAAGCCAAACGAATACCATGGAGAGATCTCATTTGACTCTACGTGGAGCAGAAGAAGCAACTAGCCTAGCCTTGACTAGATTCCTGACTCATAAAATTGTGAGAAATAATATAGTGGTTGTTGATCTAAGCTGCTGAACTTTGGGATACTTTGTTACACAACAGTAGGTAACTGAGATCTCCATGACCTTGGGTCAGTCTCTTCTCTCTAGAACTACTTCTTCAACTTGGGCAGTGTTGGGCTAGGTTAGCTGAACTCTAAGGATCTTAATAGCTCTGATTTTCCGTCCCAATGCAGTTGAAGGCAGTTGAACTACACCAGATGACATTTGGACATCTGTTGAATGACCAGCAGGACATAGAACATATATTATTAGGTATCCAATAAATATTTTAATGAATTTTGAAGGACGAAGAAGAACTGGGTAAGTAGAAGTCAAGGGAGGGACATTTCAGGCAGAATGAACAGCATGTACAAAAATGCAAAAACCTGGACAGCTTAGGAAACTGAAAGCATTTCAGAATTGTTGAAGTAGCAAGTACAAGGGAGAATGGGGGAGATGAAGCTGGAAAGATAGACAAGGGCCAGATGATGGAGGGACTTGTGTGCCTGGCCAAGTGTTTTAGGCTTTTCTACAGACCCAGAGAGACCTCTGAAGGAAAATTATCACTGAATCCTCAGTCAGATAAATGATGTATTTCTTCTTTTTATACATATAGAAACTGAGGTTTTGTCACTTGCCGAAGATCACATTATTAATAGGTGGTTGATCCAGGATTTGAATCCATGTCTAACAGCTTTGAAACGATATTTTAAAAGACTTCAGAAGTTAATATAACTTTATTTTAAAAGTTATTTTGAACATATTCTACATGACTGAAATTGTATAAAGTAGAAGAAATGTGAAAGTAAATGTCACAAGCAATATGAATTACTTATGATTTATTTTCCTTCTGGGAAATAGAAGGAATGATTAATTTTCCTTGGAGAAGTGAATAAAGCTTCCTAGAAAAGAGGACATTTGTTTATTCGTTATTCATTTATTATTATTTTAAACCAGAGCTAACATTCACTGAGCTCAAACTACGTACCTGCCATTGTTCTAAGCATTTTACGCATGTTATTGATATCTCACAACAACCCTGTGAAACAGGTACTGTTATTTTCTACTTTTATTTCTAAAGCAAAGAGAGCTTAGGTAACTTGTTCAAGTCACACATTTAGTAATCCTGGGTTGGATCCTAGTGAGTCAGACATCATGTTTTAGCCATAAGTAGGGACATTTAAACTGGGCCTTAAGACAGGGAGATTTGTGGACCAAAGGGCATTTAAGAGAGAAAAACAAATGCAGATACTTGATGGTATGAAAGTTCACTGTGTTCTAAGAATAGGATTTCAGGGAAGTTTAGGGAAATTTAGAGAAAGAACATTGTGTGTGTGTGTGTGTGTGTGTGTGTGTGTGTGGTAGGAAGTGGAGAGAGAGGGTTACAGAAGAATGATAGAAGAGGGTGCTAGAAATGTATTGGGTTGCACAAAAAGTTCCTTTGGTTTTAAAATAAAAATAAAAGACACATTTTTCATTTTCACCAAGAACTTTATTGAACAACGTATTCACCATTTTGTTCCACTAACTTCTGTCATTTTTCAGGCAACTTCACAATTCCATCTTCCCAAAACTTTTTATCTTTTTGAGCAAAGAACTGTTCCAGGTGCCTTTTACAGTTTCCAGGGAATTGAAATTTTTTTCATTAAGAAAATTTTTTAAAGACCGAAATAAATGGAAATCTGAAGGTGCAATGTCTGGTGAATACAGTGGATGAATCAGAACTTCCCAGCCAAGCTGTAACAGTTTTTGCCTGGTCATCAAAGAAACATGTAGGCTTGCATATCCTGATGGAAGATTATGCGTTTTCTGTTGACTAATTCTGGACACTTTTCGTCGAGCATTGCTTTCAGTTGGTCTAACTGGGAGCAGTACTTGTTGGAATTAATTGTTTGGTTTTCCAGAAGGAGTTCATAGAGGACTCCCTTCCAATCCCACCATATATACAACATTACCTTCTTTGGATGAAGACCGGCCTTTGGTGTGGTTGGTGGTGGTTCATTTCACTTGCCCCACGATCTCTTCCATTCCATATTATTGTACAATATCCACTTTTCATCATCTGTCACAATTTGTTTTAAAAATGGAACTTTTTTTTTTTTTTTTTTTTTTTTGCGGTACACGGGCCTCTCACTGTTGTGGCCTCTCCCGTTGTGAAGCACAGGCTCCAGACGCGCAGGCTCAGCGGCCATGGCTCACGGGCCCAGCCGCTCCGCGGCATGTGGGATCTTCCCAGACCGGGGCACGAACCCGTGTTCCCTGCACCGGCAGGCGGACTCTCAACCACTGTGACACCAGGGAAGACCAAAAAATGGAACATTTTTGTTACATTTAAGTAGAGAATCGAATGCGGAAATATGGGTTTTTTTCGCTTAAGGTTTTTTTCGCTTAACTTACGTGGAACCCAAACCTCAAAGTGCTTAACATAACCAAGCTGGTGCAAATTATTTTCACTGCTTGATTTGGCTATTTTGAGTATGTCAGCTATCTCCTGCGTGGTATAGTGTTGATTGTTCTCAATTAATGTCTCGACTTGATCACAATCAACTTCGACTGGTCTACACGACTGTGGAGCAACGTCCAGCGAGAAATCTCCATCACGAAACTTTGCAAACCACTTTTGACACGTTCAATAAGTCACAGCACCTTCTCCATACACTGCATAAATCTTTTTTTGCGTTTCAGTTGTGTTTTTACTTTTCTTGAAATAGTAAAGCATAAAATGCCGAAATGTTGTTTTTCTCCCTCCATCTTCAATATTTAAATGGCTACACAAAAATTCACCAATTTTGATAAGTTTTTTCAAAATGCATGCTGAGATGAGAGATGTCACAATACTATCTAACAAAATTGTTTAGAATGAAGTTAAAGACAACTAAGTGTTACTAGAGACATCTTATGGAAAAAACCGAATGAACCTTTTGGCTAACCCAGTAGTTTGTGGCCAGGTAAGAAGGCCTGGATGCTAGACAAAAGAATTTGGACTTGATCTTGTAGGCTATGTGGAGGCATTGAAGTTGCTTTTCTTCTTTTTTTTTTTTTAATAAATTTTATTTATTTATTTATTTATTTTTGGCTGAGTTGGATCTTCGTTGCTGTATGTGGGCTTTCTCTAGTTGCAGTGAGCGGGGACTACTCTTCGTTGTGGTGCATGAGCTTCTCACTGCAGTGGCCTCTCTTGTTGTGGAGCATGTGCTCTAAGCATGTGGGCTTCAGTAGTTGTGGTGCGTGGGCTCAGCAGTTGTGGCTCCCGGGCTCTAGAGCGCAGGCCCAGCAGTTGTGGTGCATGGGCTTAGTTGCTCTGCAGCATGTGGGATCTTCCCGGACCAGGGATGGAACCCGTGTCCCCTGCATTGGCAGGCTGATTCTTAACCACAGTGCCACCAGGGAAGCCCTCTTTTGTTTGTTTGTTTGTTTGTTTGTTTTGCTGTACGCGGGCCTCTCACTGTTGTGGCCTCTCCCGTTGCAGAGCACAGGCTCCGAATGCACAGGCTCAGCGGCCATGGCTCACGGGCCCAGCCACTCCGCGGCATGTGGGATCCTCCCGGACCGGGGCACGAGCCCGTGTCCCCTGCATTGGCAGGCGGACTCTCAACCACTGCGCCACCAGGGAGGCCCTCTTTTGTTCTTTTTTAATCAAAGGAATGCAATGATTATGTCTGTGTTTTAGAAAGAGTAATCTGATGGCAAGGAAAAATGGACTGAATGGAAGAGGCTGGAGGCATACAGAAGGGAGTCAGGACTCAGTTGCAGTGTCTGATATCAAGGCCTGAACTAGGATGATGGTAGCGAGGATGGAGGAAAGGGAACCGAGGACCATGTGGACTAGAGCTTATTTTCATAGCCGATGTCTATTTCCCTTTGGGCATAATATTTTGAAAGATGAATAATGCTGCTGGTTTTGCTTGGAGAGAGTATTTGGAAAGTCAGGAACTCTGCTTACAACTCAGTGGTCTTCCACACAGGGCAAATCAGACACACTGAGACCGTAAGAGGATACACATACCAAAAAAGTTTGGACACTTTAGTGTTTTCCTGGCCATCCCATTTGTGAAACTATGCCATGTATAGCTGTGTGCCTTCTTTCTACCTCAGACAGGATGCCAGCTGCATTTTAATAACAGGTACCTTTCTGAGATTTGAAAATGTCCACAGAAAGCCACAAAACTTGACCTGACCCAAATAAAACTAAACAAAAGCTGAGGCAAGCTCACATTCTGCATGTCCTACCTTCTAGCCTTAACAAACATGACAAAGGAAACTTGCTGACACCTCCAACCCTTTTCACATGAATTCCGTTTGCCTGGAAAGCTCCCCCTTCCATTATCCTCCTCTGTGAAGCAGCTCAGATCCACCTCTCCCAAGGCAAAGCTAGATATGCACTGCTTTCTGCTAGTGCCCTTCATATTTCTCTGTTATAGCACTTGTCATCTATTTAATAGCTACTTGGTTATTTATCTTTCTCCCTCACCTGTGCTGTGAGCTATTTCTTTAAAGGTAAATCTTTAACTTTCCTCATGTATTTATCTCCAGTGCCAGGTAAGACACCAAATATATACATAAATGTTTGTTGAGTAACTTGCAGTCAGCACATAAACACATGATAAAAAGACTTCAGTTAGGAAATTTAAATGAAAATATGTTTAAAAAATATTTAAAATTTTAAAAAAGTAATAAAAATAATATATTCACATTGTTTATAAGGTCAAAAAATGCTGTAATGCTTATTATGAAAACTCCCAATCTCCAGTTCCACCCATTCTTAACCTCAAACTCCCTGCTCAAACTCTTTTAGCTATTTCTTCTAGTATTTACTTCCATTAAAAAATAATATAGTTATACTGATTCTTTTTGATTTATCAGTTTTAGACATTATCTTTTGAATTCCTATTTTGGAAGATGAGGATTCATCTCTTCCATCACCGTAGGCCCCTATTTCCTCTCCCTTATGTAGTTAAAATAAGACTTTTGACTAATTCAAAATTCATTTTTTGAATTAGTGTTAAGCATTGGTTGCTGCTAAGCTAAGTTCTGTACTATAATTATATTTCCTTTCTTGTACATACTTTTCTCACTGGAGACATTAATAATTTTATTTTTTAATTTGCTTAGTTCTCTATGTCACTATTTTCTACATTATCAAATATATCAGATAATGTATCTGTTCCATTTATTTTCCTGAAGACATAAGTCCTGGAGCCCTCTATTCTCCTGTTCCAATCTTTTTACGTGCTAAACAGTGGTTATCCTAGGAATCCCTTTTAAAATCATCATGGGGATTCTCTTTGCCTCTCTCCTGTGTTATACTTCCTGTTTCTTTTTTTTTACAAATCCCATGTTTCTCTCTCTCTCTCTCTCTCTCTTTTATTTTTAAACTCCCTCATTTTGGTGGCACATATCCCGTAGTAGCTTTCTGGAAAAGAGGTATGGGAAGTAATATTTTTTTAAGACTTTGCAAGTCTCAATGTGCCTTAATTTTACCTTCACACTTGATTGGTAGTTCTCTGGATATAGAATTCTAGGTTGAAAAAAGTTTTTGCACAGAACTTTTAAGGCATTGCTACTTTGTATCCTAGTTTCTAGTATTTGTTGTTGAGAAATTTAATATCATTCAACCTCTCTCAGTCCCTTGCATGATACCATTATTTTCCCCTGGAAGTCTGAGCATATTTTTTTTAATCTCCTAGTGCTCTGAAATTTCTTAATGATGCACCTTGACATAGTTTTTGTTTTTGTTATTTAAAACCATTGTGCTCAGCCCTTGATAAGCCTTTACAAACTGGAAATATGTATTCTTTAGTCTGGAAATTTTTTCTTGTATTCTTTCTTTAATAATTTTTCTCTTTTTTTTTTCTTTAACATCTTTATTGGAGTATAATTGCTTTACAATGGTGTGTTAGTTTCTGCTTTATAACAAAGTGAATAAGTTATACATATACATAGGTTCCCATATCTCTTCCCTCTTGCGTCTCCCTCCCTCCCACCCTCCCATTCTGACCCCTCGAAGGTGGTCACAAAGCACCAAGCTGATCTCCCTGTGCTATGTGGCTGCTTCCCAGTAGCTATCTATTTTACGTTTGGTAGTGTATATATGTCCATGCCACTCTCTCACTTTGTCACACCTTACCCACCCCCCCATATCCTCAAGTCAATTCTCTAGTAATTGACTCTGTATCTTTATTCCCGTCTTACCCCTAGGTTCTTCATGACATTTTTTTTTCTTAGATTCCATATATATGTGTTAGCATATGGCATTTGTCTTTCTCTTTCTGACTTACTTCATTCTGTATGACAGACTCTAGTTCCATCCACCTCACTACAAATAACTCAATTTCGTTTCTTTTTATGGTTGAGTAATATTCCATTGTATATATGTGCCACATCTTCTTTACCCATTCATCCGATGATGGACAATTAGGTTGCTTCCATCTCCTGGCTATTGTAAATAGAGCTGCAATGAACATTTTGGTACATGACTCTTTTTGAATTATGGTTTTCTCAGGGTATATGCCCAGTAGTGGGATTGCTGGGTCATATGGTAGTTCTATTTGTAGTTTTTTAAGGAACCTCCATACTGTTCTCCATAGTGGCTGTACCAATTCACATTCCCACCAGCAGTGCAAGAGTGTTCCCTTTTCTCCACACCCTCTCCAGCATTTATTGTTTCTAGATTTTTTGATGATGGCCATTCTGACCGGTGTGAGGTGACATCTCATTGTAGTTTTGATTTGCATTTCTCTAATGATTAATGATGTTGAGCATTCTTTCATTTGTTTCTTGGCAATCTGTATATCTTCTTTGGAGAAATGTCTATTTAGGTCTTCTGCCCATTTTTGGATTGGGTTGTTTGTGTTTTTGTTATTGAGCTGCATGAGCTGCATGTAAATTTTGGAGATTAATCCTTTGTCAGTTGCTCCATTTGCAAATATTTCCTCCCATTCTGAGGGTTGTCTTTTGGTCTTCTTTATGGTTTCCTTTGCTGTGCAAAAGCTTTGCAGTTTCATTAGGTCCCATTTGTTTATTTTTGTTTTTATTTCCATTTCTCTAGGAGGTTGGTCAAAAATGATCTTGCTGTGATTTATGTCAGAGTGTTCTGCCTATGTTTTCCTCTAAGAGCTTGATAGTTTCTGGCCTTACATTTAGGTCTTTAATCCATTTTGAGCTTATTTGTGTGTATGGTGTTAGGGAGTGTTCTAATCTCATACTTTTATATATACCTGTCCAGTTTTCCCAGCACCACTTATTGAAGAGGCTGTCTTTTATCCACTGTACATTCCTGCCTCCTTTATCAAAGATAAGAGGACCATATGTGCGTGGGTTTATCTCTGGGCTTTCTATCCTATTCCATTGATCTATCTTTCTGTTTTTGTGCCAGTACCACACTGTCTTGATTACTGTAGCTTTGTAGTATAGTCTGAAGTCAGGGAGCCTGATTCCTCCAACTCCATTTTTCGTTCTCAAGATTGCTTTGGCTACTCGGGGTCTTTTGTGTTTCCATACAAATTGTGAAATTTTTTGTTTTAGTTCTGTGAAAAATGCCAGTGGTAGTTTGACAGGGATTGCATTGAATCTGTAGATTGCTTTGGGTAGTATAGTCATTTTCACAATGTTGATTCTCCCAACCCAAGAACATGGCATACCTCTCCATCTATTTGTATTGTCTTTAATTTCTTTCATCAGTGTCTTATAATTTTCTGCATATAGGACTTTTGTCACCTTAGGTAGGTTTATTCCTAGATATTTTATTCTTTTTGTTGCAATGGTAAATGGGAGTGTTTTCTTGATTTCACTTTCAGATTTTTCATCATTAGTGTATAGGAATGCCAGACATTTCTGTGCATTAATTTTGTATCCTGCTACTTTACCAAATTCATTGATTAGCTCTAGTAGTTTTCTGGTAGCATCTTTAGGATTCTCTATGTATAGTATCATGTCATCTGCAAACAGTGACAGCTTTACTTCTTCTTTTCCATTTTGGATTCCTTTTATTTCCTTTTCTTCTCTGATTGCTGTGGCTAAAACTTCCAAAACTAGGTTGAATAAGAGTGGAGAGAGTGGGCAACATTGTCTTGTTCCTGATCTTAGTGGAAATGGCTTCAGTATTTCACCATTGAGGATGATATTGACTGTGGATTTGTCATATGTGGCCTTTATTATTTTGAGGTATGTTCCCTGTATGCCTACTTTCTGCAGGTTTTTTTTTAAATCATAAATGGGTGTTAAATTTTGTCAAAAGATTTCTCTGCATCTATTGAGATGATCATATGGTTTTTCTCCTTCAATTTGTTAATGTGGTTTATCACATTGATTGTTTGTGTATATTGAAGAATACTTGCATTCTTGGGATAAACCCCACTTGATCATGGTGTATGATCTTTTTAATGTGCTCTTGGATTCTGTTTGCTAGTATTTTGTTGAAGATTTTTACATCTATGTTCATCAGTGATATTGGCCTGTAGTTTTCTTTTTTTGTGACATCTTTGACTGATTTTGGTATCAGGGTCATGGTGGCCTCACAGAATGAGCCTGGGAATGTTCCTCCCTCTCTATGTTTTGGAAGAGTTTGAGAAGGATAGTTGTTAGCTCCTCTCCAAAAGCGATAAAATTTGCCCGTGAAGCCATCTGGTCCTGGGTTTTTGCCTGCCAGAAGATTTTTAATCACAGTTTGAATTTCAGTGCTTATGATTGGTGTGTTTATATTTTCCACCTCTCCCTGGTTCAGTCTTGGAAGGTTGTGCCCCTCCAAGAACACGTCCATTTCTTCCAGGTTGTCCATTCTACTGGCACATAGTTGCCTGTCATAATCACTCACGATCCTTTGTATCTCTGCAGTGTCAGTTGTTACTTCTCCTTTTTCATCTCTAATTCCATTGATCTGAGTCCCTCCCCTTTTTTCTTGATGAGTCTAGCTAATGGTCTATCAATTCCGTTTATCTTCTCAAAGAAGCTGCCACTAGTTTCATTGATCTTTGCCAATGTTTCCTTCATTTCTTTTTCATTTATTTAGGATCTCTTCCTTATGATTTCTTTCCTTCCATCAACCCTGGGTTTTTTTGGTTCTTCTTTCTCTAATTGCTTCAGGTGTATGGCTAGGTTGTTTAATTGAGATGTTTCTTGTTTCTTGAGGCAGGATTGCATTGCCACAAACCTCCCTCCCAGAACTGCTTTTACTGCATCCCACAGGCCCTGGGTCATCGCGTTTTCATTGTCATCCATTTCCAGGTATTTCTTGACCTCCTCCTTGATTTCCTCAGTGATCTCTTGGTCATTCAGCAGTGCCCTGTTAGCCTCCATGTGTTTGTATTTTTTACAGATCTTTTCCTGTAATTGACATCTAGTCTCATAGCATTGTGGTCAGAAAAGATACTTGATATGATTTCAACCTTCTTAAATTTACCAAGGCTTGATTTGCCACAGAAGATATGGTCTATCCTGTAGAATGCTCCGTGAGCACTGGAGAAGAAAGTGTATTCTGTTGTTTTGAGATGGAATGTCCTATAAATATCAATCAAGTCCATCTTGTTTAATGTATCATTTAAAGCTTGTGTTTCCTTATTTATTTTCATTTTTAATGATCTGTTCATTGGTGAAAGTGGGGTGTTAAAGACCCCTACTATTTTTGTGTTACTATTGATTTCCTCTTCCATGGCCATTAGCATTGGCCTCATGTACCATGGTGCTCCTATGTTGGGTGCACAAATATTTACAATTGTTATATCTTCTTCTGTGACTGATCCCTTGATCATCATGTAGTGTCCTTCCTTGTCTCTTGTGGTAGTCTTTATCTTAAAGTCTATTTTTTTCTGATATGAGAATTGCTACACCAGCTTTCCTTTGATTTCCATTTGCATGGAATATCTTTTTCCATCCCCTCACTTTCAGTCTTCATATGTCCCCAGGTGTAAAGTGGGTTTCTTGTAGACAGCATATACATGGGTCTTATTTTTGTATCCATTCAGCCAGTCTATGTCTCTTGGTTGGAGCATTTAATCCATTTACATTTAAGGTAGTTATCGATATGTATGTTCCTATTACCATTTTCTTAACGTTTGGTGTTTTTTATTGTAGGTCTTTTCCTTCTCTTGTGTCTCCTACCTAGAGAAGCCCCTTTAGCATTTGTTGTAAAGCTGGTTTGGTGGTGCCAAATTCTCTTAGCTTTTGCTTGTCTGTAAAGGTTTTAATTTTTCCATCAAATCTGAATGAGATCCTTGCTGGGTAGAGTAATCTTGGTTGTAGGTTTTTCTCCTTCATCACTTTAAATATGTTCTGACACTCCCCTCTGGCCTGCAGAGTCTCCATCGAAAGACCAGCTCTCAACCCCATGGGGATTCCCTGGTATGTTATTTGTTGCTTTTCCCTTGCTGCTTTCAATATTCTTTCTCTGTATTCAGTTTTTGATAGTTTGATTAATATGTGTCTTGGTGCATTTCTCCTTGGATTTATCCTGCATGGGGCTTTGTGCTTCCTGGACCTGATTATTTCCTTTCTCATATTAGGAAGCTTTCAACTATAATCTCCTCAAATATTTTCTAGTATCTTTTTTTTCTCTTCTTCCTCTGGGACCGCCATAAGTCAAATGTTGCATTTAATGTTGTCCCAGAGTTCTCTGAGACTGTCCTCAATTCTTTTCATTCTTTTTTCTTTATTCTGTTCTGTCATAGTTATTTCCACTATTTTATCTTCCAGGTCACTTATCCGTTCTTCTGCCTCAGTTACTCTGCTATTGATTCCTTCCAGAGAATCTTTAACTTCATTTATTGTGCTGTTCATCATTGTTTATTTGCTCTTTCGTTCTTCTAGGTCCTGCCTAAATGTTTCTTGTATTTTCTCCATTCTGTTTCCTAGATTTTGTATCATCTTTACTATCATTACTCTGAATTCTTTTTCAGGTAGGCTGCCTATCTCCTCTTCATTTGTTTGGTCTGGTAGTCTGGTTTTTACCTTGCTCCTTCATCTGCTGCATATTTCTCTGTCTTCTCATTTTGCTTAACTTACTGTGTTTGGGGTCTCTTTTTCACAGGCTGCAGGTTTGTAGTTCCCGTTGTTTTTGGTGTCTGTCCCCAGTGGGTAAAGCTTGTTCAGTGGGTTGTGTAGTCTTCCTGGTGGAGGGGGTTAGTGCCTGTGTTCTGGTGGATGAGGCTGGATCTGGTCTTTCTGGTGGGCAGGTACACATCTGGCGGTGTGTTTTTGGGTGTCTGTGGCCTTATTATGATTTTAGGCAACCTCTCTGCTAATGGGTGGGGTTGTGTTCCTGTCTTGCTAGTTGTTTGGCATAGGGCGTCCAGCACTGTAGCTTGCTGGTCATTGAGTGGAGTTGGGCCTTAGCATTGAGATGGAGATCTCTGGGAGAGCTTTCGCCATTTGATATTACGTGGAGCTGGGAGGTCTCTGATGGACCAGTGTCCTGAACTTGGCTCTCCCACCTCAGAGGCTCAGGCCTGACACCTGGCTGGACCACCAAGATCCTGTCAGCCACACAGCTCAGAAGAAAAGGGAGGAAAAAAGAAAGAAAGAAAAATAAATAAATAAAATAAAATAACGTTAATAAAATAAAAAATTTAAAAAATTATTAAAAATAAAAAAATTAAAACGTAATTTAAAAAAGAAAGAAAGAAGAGAGCAACCAAACCAAAAAACAAATCCACCAATGATAACAAACGCTAAAAACTATACTAAAAACCCCCCCCCAAAAAACAAAAAAACAAAACCCAGACAGACAGAACCCTAGGACAAATGGTAAAAGCAAAGCTACACAGACAAAATCACACAAAGAAGCATACACATACAAACTCACAAAAAGAGAAAAAGGAAAAAAATATATATATATTAAAAAAAGGAAGAGAGCAACCAAATCAATAAAGAAATCTACCAGTGATAATAAGCTCTAAATACTAAATTAAGATAAACATAAAACCAGAAACAAATTAAACACAGAAAGCAAACCCAAGTCTACAGTTGCTCCCAAAGTCCACTGCCTCAATTTTGGGATGATTCGTTGTCTATACAGGTATTCCAGAGATGCAGGGTACATCAAGTTGATTGTGGAGATTTAATCTGCTGCTCCTGAGGCTGCTGGGAGAGATTTCCCTTTCTCTTCTTTGTTCGCACAGCTTCTGGGGTTCAGCTTCGGATTTGGCCCCACCTCTGCATGTAGGTCACCTGAGGATGTCTGTTCTTTGCTCAGACAGGATGGGGTTAAAGTAGCAGCTGATTCGGGGGCTCTGGCTCACTCAGGCTGGGGGGGAGGGAGAGGCATGGAATGCGGGGTGAGCCTGCAGCGGCAGAGACCAACATGGCATTACAACAGCCTGAGGCATGCCATGTATTCTCCCAGGGAAGCTGTCCCTGGATCATGGGACCATGCAGTGGTGGGCTGCACAGGCTCCCAGTAGGGGAGGTGTGGATAGTGACCTGTGCTTGCACACAGGCTTCTTGGTGGCTACAGCAGCAGCCTTAGCATTTCATACCCATCTCTGGTGTCCGTGCTGATAGCTGCAACTCGTACCTGTCTCTGGAGCTCGTTTAAGTGGTGCTCTGAATCTCCTCTCCTCATTTACCCCGAAACAATGGTCTCTTGCCTCTTAGGCAGGTCCAGACATCTTCCCGTACTCCCTCTCGGCTAGCTGTGGTGCACCAGCCCCCTTCAGGCTGTGTTCACACAGCCAACCCCAATCCTCTTCCTGGGATCTGTCCTCCAAAGCCCGAGCCTCAGCTCCCATCCCCCACCTGTCCCGGTGGCTGAGCAGACAAGCCTCTCTGGCCAGTGAGTGCTGGTTGGCACCGATCCTCTGTGGGGGAATCTCTCTGCTTTGCCCTCTGCATCCCCTTTGCTGTGCTCTCCTCCGTGGCTCTGAAGCTTCCCCCCCGCCCCCCACTCACCCTCATCTTCACCAGTGAAGGGGCTTCCTAGTGTGTGGAAACTCTTCCTCCTTCACAGCTCCCTCCCAGAGGTGCAGGTCCTGTCTCTATTCTTTTGTCTCTGTTTTTTCTTTTTTCTTTTGCCCTTGCCAGGTACGAGGGGAGTTTCTTGCCTTTTGGGAAGTCTGAGGTCTTCTGCCAGCGTTCAGTAGGTGTTCTGTAGGAGTTGTTCCACATGTAGATGTATTTCTGATGTCTTTGTGGGGAGGAAGGTGACCTCCACGTCTCACTCCTCTGCCATCTTGAAGGTCCCCCTCATTCATTATTGTTATCAACATAAATTAATATAATTCCTTTGGAATATAGAAATCTATATTGAGTCATAAAAATACTTTGACCTTTAACTAATTATCCTATGAAATTTTTAGGGGAAAAATTTAATCAACAAAAATGTTATTAATTTTAACGAAAAATTAAAGGCAATGAAAATTTCTAACAATCTTAAGATGTTAAAATTCAGTAGATGTCTAGTTTGAGATGCTAGTATTATATAGTAATTATTTTCCAACATGGATTACATTAACAGTTAAATATTATAATATAACACTAAGTGCAAAGAAAATACAAACATATGTTCACTGGGGGTAAGCAATGTAAACTTTATATGCTATAAAGGGAATATACAAAAATAGAACCAGTTGTTTTAGCAAGGTAGAATTAGGAAGGTTTTGTTTTTCTTTTAAAAAAATTCCTTTTATGTTGCAATAAAAATGTTTTTATAATTAAAAAAAAAACTTCTCAAGCCTAAAGCTGACAAAAATCATAGTGATTGTGTCTACCAGACCCCTTAGATGAAGATGAAAACTAAACCATTCAGTCAAACATCTGAAAGTTTCAGAACAGCCAGGTCTTTGATGTTGGGTAGACTAAACAACCAGATGTTTGACTGAAGTTTTCTATTTTCATCTGAAGGCTGACATCATGTAACTATAGCCTGAGTGCATTACTGTTGTCAGTCACCATAAAGTTCAATGAGTTGTTAACATGGCCCCATGCAGCTCTCCTGGCCTTCCTCATTTGGTACTCAAAAATATGATCTTTAACTTTCTTTTTGCTTTAAGGTGTTATATAACTCTGATTATTCTTCATTGTCTAAAGAATAAAGGTTTAACAATTCATAATGTGGCCCCAACTGGCATCACCAGCCCCATCTCTCATCATTTCCTTCCCTCACAAGGTCTATATGCTCTAGATGCTAGAAATATAGACCCTGCCCCTCAAGATACTCATATTTGTATTATTATTATTATCTTTGGCTAGAGAACATTAGTGTTATCATTCATTGAGCTATTATGCTCCAGAGTGCTAGGGCTTAGTATACACTATTGAGTTTAACCTTCACCATATCTTTCTGTGGCATTATTTCCATTTTAGCAGTAGAGAAAGAGAAGCTACAGAGGTTAAGGATCTTGCCCCAAATTATATAACCAGTAAATTACAGAGCCAGGACTCAGTCTATTGGACTCCAAAGCTTATGCTCTTAATCACAACACCACTGAGACATGTTTACTAATAAATTTACTAAGGTATTATGGTGGCTGTGTGGTAGTATGGAGAGAATGAGGTCTATAAAATGGCAGTAAATAAAGTAGAAATAGGCAAAGGTTTAGTCCAAGTACCATTTATAGAAGACCTAGTATGTTCTGGGCCCTATCCTAAGTACTAGGGACACAAAAAAGTCAAATATCATCTTTGCCCTGAAGGAGAAATCAGTTTAATAAGGGTGTTAAGAACCCAAAATTAGGTGGAAAATTCAGGTGGTTCTAGAAATGGAACCCAAAGAAGTGATGGTGTCATATATGCCCAGGGCTGGGCTGGGGTAAAGAGTCATGAGGTAAAAGCTCCAGGAAGAGGAGAAAGGAAATAGAGAGCTCCCCAGATACCAAGGAATCTGGGAAGAAGTGCCCAGAGCGGTCTGAAACACATGACAGGCACAACTGTTTAAAACAATAATGAAACACTGAAACACGTGACAGCCACAACTGTTTAAAACAACAACGAAGATTTATTTATTTTACTAGTTCCTGTTGTTGCCTCTACTGGTCACCAGGGATTTGGATTAGAGTCAGACACAGTCCCTACCAGTAGTGGTCATTGGGGTTGGCTCATTCTTTCTACAAATAAGTATGGAGAAGATATTATGATTGAGGCTTTGTTCTAGGCACTGGGGATACAACAGTAAACAAAACAGACATGGCTTCATGGAGCTTACGTTCTATTAGGGAGAGACAGACAAATAAATATGTAAAATATATAGTATTTTAGAAGGTGATGAGAATCAGGAAGAAAACTAAAGAAGAGAAGGGGGCAGGAAGTATCAATGAGATAGCAAGATCAGGAAAGGCCCCTCTAGGAAGGTGATATTTGAGCAAAGACCTTGCATTTTCACAAAAAGGAGAGCATTCTAGGTAGAGGAAAGAGTAAGTACAAAGGGCCTGAGTCTGAAGAGTGCTTGGCGTGATCCAAAAACAGCAAAAAGGCCAGCGTAACTGGGAAAGATTAAGTATTATAAGAATTTTGACTCTTATTCTGAGAGAGATTGGTAGCCATTGGATGGTTTTTGAACAAAGAAGTGTTATGATCTGCTTTATGATGTCACATTTTTATTCTGGTTGCTATGTTGATAATAGACTGAAGAAGGATAAGGGTGGAGGTAGGGAAACCAGTTAGCTGGTATTGTAGGGGAGAGATGATGGTGGCTAGGATCAGGATGATAGCAGTAGAGGTACTGAGTGGTCTGATTCTGAATATACTGTATTTTAAAGGAAGAGCTTGTAAAGTTTGCTGATGGATCAAATTGAGGTGTGAAAGAGTGGAGTCAAGGATGACACCAAGGTTTTACCCTAAGGAAATGTAAAGGTGGAATTGTAATTCACTTTGTTGAATAAGACTGAGGAAGAAGCAGGTTTTAAGGGAAAAATCTGGAGCTTAGTTTGGACATGTATATTAAATATTCAGGTGGAGATGATGAGTAAGCAATTGGATTATATGGGTCTGGAGTTAGGGGAGAGGTCCAGGCTAGAGATAAAAATTTGGGATTCATCAGCACGTAGATGATTATTTGAAGCTACATGAAGTCACCAAGGGAGTGTATACAAGAAAAACGACCAAGGACTGAGCTCTTGGCACTCCAAGATTTAGAGGTCAGGACATAAGAAACCAGAATAGAAGACTGAGGAAGAATTATTAAAATTAGAAAGAAAACTAGGAGAGGGTAGATTTTAAGAATCAAAAGAAGGCAATGTTCCTGGGAAAGGGAGTGATCAACTCAGTTATGTGCTGCTGAGAATTGACTGTTGGGCTTAACAATATGGAGGTCATTGGTGACCTTGAAGAGAAATTCCTATGGAATGTTGGGGGCATAGCCAGACTGGAAAGTTTAAATGAGATTTAGAGGAAAAGAAGAGACAAAGTGAGATTAGATAAGACTTTTGAGGACTCTCTCAGTAAAGCAGAAAATAGGGTTGAAGTTGGAAGGGGATATGGAGTTAGGACAGGGATAGGAGTTTAATATGGGAGAAATATCAGCATCTATGTGTGTGCTTATAGGAATGTTCTAGTTTAGGGTTTCTCAACTTTGGCACTACTGACATTTTGGGCTGAATAATTTTTTGTTGTGGAGGGCTGTCTTTTGAATTGTAAGATTCTAAGTATAACATCCCTGGCATTCTATCCACTTGATGCCAGTAGCATCCCCCCATCTCCCCAGTTGTGATAACCATTAGGGTCTCTATGCATTGCCAAATGTTCCCCGAGAGATGGAGGGAAGGAAATGGGCAAAATCACCCATAGCTGAGAACCAGTGACTTAGTAGAAAATAAAAATATTGGTGATGCTGGATAGAAAATTGGAGAATTGCTGGGGCAATATCCTTGAGTTAATGAGAAGGTATGGGACCTATGGCACAAGAAGAGGGATGGGTCCACTAGTTTTATAGACTGTGAATCCACATTAACAGAGAAAGCAGAGGTTATGGGCACAGATGCAGCTGGGTGGCTAGATGTGGTGGTAGAAATCTAAGGAAGTTCTCTTCTAGTCAACTTTGCTCTTTCTCAATAAAATAAGCAGCAGAGTAGGCAGCTAAAATTGAGCACATGAAAGGTGTTGGAGGTTTTAAGAGATGGAAGATCATCTAGGAGAATGAAAGACAAAACAGACTAGTGAAATGTATTGTGATTGCTGAGCAGCTTTACTGTTCAGCAGTAAAGACCCATTAAGAGTAGAGTAGGGCTAGTTGACTTTGCAATGTTTTTTTCTCCAGCCACACTTAAAGGTCTTGATGCACAGAATAAGCTAAGTTGGGTATGGGCACGGTTGTAGCCTTACCAAAAAAGTATCATGAAATGAAGTGGGGCAAGGGAGTTGATAGAATATGCAAGGGAGTGATTATAATCATGGACCATGAAATTTAAGCTGGGTAGGGAGGGAAATGAGGACATGAAAGGGGTGAAGGACAGTGAAAAGGTGGTAGGAACATCAATGGAACATGTCAGTCATCAGTGGAATATAAGTGGGACTGAAAGATTGCTGGAGTTGGAGTATTAAAGAAAATAAGCTGGAAATAGAGTCAGCCAGAGATTGAGATGATTGAAAGTGAAATTATGGAGGGGTGTATTTATTGGTAAGGATAGGGTCTATGGTATGACCATGTCGGTGAGATTTGGGCTGAGGTGGAAAATGGAGTCACAAAAGCAGATGCACAGAACCATAGAGTATCAGAGTTCAGGAGATGAGGACTAACAGCAAGGCCTTACTGTAGTAATTTACATAAACATTTACCAATTTCCACCCAGCCTTTGATGATTAGCTTAAACTCTTTGTGATAACATTATTTCCCTTCCCAGTGTCTGATATAGGGGTGGCTGAGAAGATGAGGGCAAGTCTGGGATATGTTTCCTTTCTTTCTTTAAAGTTTTTTAAAAAATATTTGTTTATTTATTTATTTTTAATTAAAAAATTTTTTTTGGCTGCGTCAGGTCTTAGCTGTGGCACGAGGGATCTTTGTTGAGTCATGTGGGATCTTTTGTTTTGGAGCATGGGCTTCTCTCTAGTGTGGCGTGTGGGTTTTCTCTTCTCTAGCTGTGGTGCACAGGCTCCAGAGCACGTGGGCTCTGTAGTTTGTGGCATGCAGGCTCTCTAGCTGAGGCACACGAGCTCAGTAGTTGTGGCATGCGGGCTTAGTCGCCCCGTGGCATGTGGGATCTTAGTTCCCTGACTAGGGATTGAACCCTTGTCTCCTGCATTGGAAGGCAGATTCTTTACCACTGGAACACCAGGGAAGTCTCTGGGATATGTTTCCTTATTCTGAAGAAATAGAAAGTTCCTCTTCTTTCTCTGGATTATGTGATGCCTGAAACTTTTTAGCCATCCTGTTAACAGCCCGAGGATGAAGTTAACACTAAAGATGGCAGAGAGAGGGAAAAAACATGGGTTCTTGATGATACCATTGAACCACTATATCAACCAATTCTGGAGCCTGCCCTACCCAAAGCCTTTCTATTTTGAGAAATAATAAATTCTCTTATTGTTTAAGTCAGTTTGCATTAGGTTTCTGTTATTTGCAGCCAAAGCATCTGACAACACTATCCTTGAGGAGAACCCTGCCTGTGGGAGAGCCAGACATAGAAACAAACAAACACATCTCAGTATGTCAAGTGCTGCCCTGGAGGAAAACCAGGGGACCGTGAGAGCCTTGTGTCAATGCCTAACCAGATTGAGAGTCAGAGAAACCTTTCCAAGGAAGAATAGTTCTTAAAGGTCAATAAGAGTTTTCTGGGCAAAAGGGGGTTCCTGAGGAGAGAGAGATGAATATGTAATGGGGCAATGATAAAAGAAAGTTCAGACCTGTTTGTAGTTTTACAACCAGCAGGAATTCCAGTTGACCTCAACAAAAATACTAGCAATAGTTGATACATACTTACCAATCAAAAAGATAACACATTAGAGATTCTCATTAGTTGACTATCCAGCATCTACCTTCCCTCTCCTCTTCCTAATCATACTCATATTTTCCTCTGGGAGCTACTCCTTCCTCCTTGTGTGGTTAACTACAATCCCAGCTCTAGAGGTGACTCTGACTGACAGAAGCCAAGTAGACTAATCTTAAGCCCCTTGACACAGTGATTTGTTCTGGTAAATCAGGTATAAATCAGTCAAATCTGGCAGTTTCTGGCTACAGAAACTGTAGTTTGGGACTTTGATTCATTAGTTTTGAGAAGCAATGCTCTCTCCCTCTGCATGTGGGCAAGAAAGGATTACAGGCTACGTGCATGGAGGTCAGAGATGAGACAACTGAAGAACAATTGAGGAAAAGCCCTGACTGTACTGCCCTGGAGTCCACCCTATTGTTCGACTTTCAGTTACATTTGTCAATAAATCTTTTCACTAGGTTAAGCCAATTTGAATTGGATTTTCTATTACTTGAAACTGAATTGATTTCAATTTGAAACACATATACACAGAATCAGTATGTTCATTTATAACTTACATTATATTTTATGTTAGCTGGTACATGAACAATTCATACCATAATATATTTTGTATTTTTTATTTCTCAGACAGATAGATGAAATACAGGATGTCCAGTTCCATGTCAGATGTCTGCAGACCCTAATGGCTTGGAATGGGATACATGGATATAACTCTGGAGAAGAGGACAGGAGACAGTATTTTATCCTAAAGATAAAGGAGAGTCAAGAGTAAACAAAAGGTAATAATCATGGTTTTGAAGATAAGCCTTTTCAAAAGGGAAATTCTTTTCCATTGCTTTTTTTGTCATTAAAATTCTTATTGATTTCAAGATCAACCCATTCATTCAATAGCTATTTATTAAGCATTTACTATGTGCCAGTCACAGTTGTAGGAACTTAGGATATAACAGTGAACAAAACAGAAAAATAACTCTGCCATCATGGAGCTTATGTCCTTTTTAGGCCAAATGGTATCCTCTCTAAGATGTCTGCCTGAATTTTCTAAATCATAGTTAATATCTCCTTCTGCTTTTATGGCATGTTGTACCACTGTAATTATCCTTAAGTTCTGCTGCAAGGTAGATGTATTTTTCAGATATCAAATATCTCCCTCCCTATACCAAGGGAATCTTGGGATCAGGGTCTATGTTATAATCTGTCTCCCAAGCACAGAGCTGGTTTGGAGCAAGTGCCATTGGGTATTTGTTAAATAACTCTGTCTATAGTCCTATAGGGGAAGCCCACATGGTGCATCTCTCACTGCAGCCTCTGCCAGGTATTTGGAGCTGCTGGACTTAGGCAATCTGGGAGTTGTATAGAAATGACTTTCTTAATGAGCGATTATTACTGATAAGTGATAATAATAAAGGTCATTTGTATGACTATGGGCATAATAGGAATTGAAAGTCTAGATAATTCTATTATGAAATTCAAATAGCTGGGACTTCCCTGGTAGCACAATGGTTAAGAATTCACCTGCCGATGCAGGGGACATGGGTTTGATCCCTGGTCTGGGAAGATTCCTCATGCTGCAGAGCGACTAAGCCCATGGGCACTCTACTGAGCCTGTGCCCTAGAGACCATGAGCCACAACTACTGAAGCCCGCATGCAGCAACTACCGAAGCCCACGTGCCTAAAGCCCATGCTCCACAACAGGAGAAGCCACCAGAATGAGAAGCCCTTGCACAGCAATGAAGACCCAGTGCAGCCAAAAATAAATACATTATTTAATTAATTTTAAAAAAGATATATCTTAAAAAAAAGAATTTCAAATAGCTGTCCAGCTTAATAAGTGTAAATGGTTCTTTGATGAAAAAGTGGAACAATGGCAGTGAAAACAGTGAGTGCAAGTATGAAAATACTTCTTTGTTTAAAACTTAAACAACCCAGGATTGGTTCAAGATGGCGGAGTAGAAGGACATGCGCTTACTCCCTATTGAGAGAGCACTGGAATCACAACTAACTGTTGAGCAATCATTGACAGGAAGACACTGGAACTCAACAAAAAAGATACCCCACATCCAAAGACAAAGGAGAAGTCACAGTGAGATGGTAGGAGGGGTGCAATCACAATAAAATCAAATCCCATAACTGCTGCATGGGTGACTCACAAACTGGAGAACAATTATACCACAGAAGTCCACCCACTAGAGTGAAGGTCCTGAGCCCCACGTCAGGCTTCCCAACCTGGGGGTCCGGCAATGAAAGGGGGAATTCCCAGAGAATCAAACTTTGAAGGCTACTGGGATTTGATTGCAGAACTTAAACAGGACTGGGGGAAACAGAGACTCCACTCTTGGAGGTCACACACAAGGCTTCAGGACCCAGGGGGAATGAGCAGTGACCCCTAGGAGACTGAACCAGACCTACCTGTTAGTGTTGGAGGGCCTCCTGCAGAGGCGGGCGGGGGGCAGCTGTGGCTCACCACAGGGACAAGGGCACTGGCAGAACAAGTCTGAGAAGTACTCCTTGGAGTGAGCCCTCCCAGAGTCTGCCATTAGACCCACCAAAGGGCATGTAGGCTCCAGGGCTGGGTTGTCTCAGGCCAAACAACCAACAGGGAGGGAACTCAGCCCCACACATCAGCAGATGAGTGGATTAAAGTTTTACTGTGCTCTGACCACCAGAGCAACACCCAGGTCTACCTACCACCAGTCCCTCCCATGAAGAAGCCTGCACAAGCCTCTTAGAGAGCCTCATACACCAGAGGGCAGACAGCAAAAGCAAGAAGAACTACAATCCTGCAGCCGACTAAATGAAAACCACATTCACAGAAAGATAGACAGCATGAAAAGGCAGAGGTCTATGTACAAGATAGAACAAGATAAAACCCCAGAAAAACAAGATAAATCCCCAGAGAAAACATTAAATGAAGTGTAGATAGGCAACATTCCAGAAACAGAATTCAGAATAATGATAGTGAAGATGATCCAGGACCTTGGAAACGAATGGAGGCAAAGATCGAGAAGATGCAAGAAATATTTAACAAAAACCTAGAAGAATTAGAGAACAAACACCTAGAAGAATTAAAGAACAAACAAACAGAGATGAACAATACAATAACTGAAATGAAACATACACTGGAAGAAATCAATAGCAGAATAACTGAGGAAGAAGAACGGATAAGTGACCTGGAAGACAGAATGCTGGAATTCACTGCCAAGGAACAGAATAAAGAAAAAAGAATGAAGAGAAATGAAGACAGCCTAAGAGACTTCTGGGACAGCATTAAATGCACCAACATTCGTCCTATTGGGGTCCCAGAAGGAGAAGAGAGAGAGAAAGGACCCAAGAATTTATTTGAAGAGATTATAGTCGAAAACTTCCCTAACATGGAAAAGGAAATAGCCACCCAAGTCCAGGAAGCACAGAGAGTCCCAGGCGGGATAAACCCAAGGAGAAACATGCTGAGACACATAGTAATCAAATTGAAAAAAAATAAAGACAAAGAAAAATTATTAAAATCAACAAGGGAAAATGACAAATAATATACAAGGGAACCCCCATAAGGTTAACAGCTGATTTCTTAGCAGAAACGCTAGAAGCCAGATGGGAGTGGCACAATATATTTAAAGTGATGAAAGGGAAAAACCTACAACCAAGATTACTCTACCCAGCAAGGATCTCATTCAGATTTGACAGAGAAATCAAAACCTTTACAGACAAGCAAAAGCTAAGAGACTTCAGCACCACCAAACCAGCTCTAAAACAAATGCTAAAGGAACTTCTCTAAGTGGGAAACACAAGAGAAGAAAAGGAACTACAAAAACAAACCCAAAACAATTAAGAAAAGTGTCATAGGAATATATATATCAATAATTACCTTAAATGTGAATGGATTAAATGCCACAACCAAAATACACAGGTTCGCTGAATGGATACAAAAACAAGACCCATATATATGCTGTCTACAAGAAACCCACTTCACAGTTAGAGACACATACAGACTGAAAGTGATGGGATGGAAAAAGATATTCCATGCAAAAGGAAATCACAAGAAAGCTGGAGTAGCAATACTCATATCAGATAAAATAGACTTTAAAATAAAGACTGCTGTAAGAGATAAGGAAGGACACTACATAATGATCAAGGGATAATCCAAGAAGAAGATATAACAATTATAAATATTTATGCACACAACATAGGAGCACCTCAATACATAAGGCAAATGCTAACAGCCATAAAAGGGGAAATGGACAGTAACACAATAATAGTGGGTGACTTTAACACCCCACTTATACCAAAAGACAGATCATCCAGATGGAAAATAAGGAAATACAAGCTTTAAATGACACAATAGACCAGACAGATTTAATTGATATTTATAGGACATTCCATCCCAAACCAGCAGATTACATTTTCTTCTCAAGTGCACAGGGAACATTCTCCAGGATAGTTCACATCTTGGGTCACAAAACAAGCCTCGGTAAATTTAAGAAAATTGAAATCATATCAAGCATCTTTTCTGACCACAACACTATGAGATCAGAAATAAATTATAGGGGAAAAAAACCATAAAAAACACAAACACATGGAGGCTAAACAATACACGACTAAATAACCAACAGATCACTGAAGAAATCAAAGAGGAAATTTAAAAATACCTAGGGACAAATGACAATGAAAACACGACAATCCGAAACCTATGGTATGCAGCAAAAGCAGTTCTAAGAGGGAAGTTTATAGCAATACAATCCTATTTCAAGAAACAAGAAAAACCTCAAATAAACAATCTAACCTTATACCTAAAGCAACTAGAGAAAGAAGAACTAAGAGAATGCAAAGTCAGTAGAAGGAAAGAAATCATAAAGATCAGAGGAGAAATAAATGACATAGTAACAAAGAAAACAATAGCAAAGATCAATAAAACTAAAAGCTGGTTCTTTGAGAAGATAAACAAAATTGATAAACCTATAGCCAGACTCATCAAGAAAAAGAGGGAGAGGACTCAAATCAATAAAATTAGAAATGAAAAAGGAGAAATCACAACTGATAATTGCAAAAATACAAGGATTATAAGAGATTACTACAGGCAACTCTATGCCAATAAAATGGACAACCTGGAAGAAATGGACAAATTCTTAGAAAAGTATAACCCTCCAAGACTGAACCAGGAAGAAACAGAAAATATGAATAGACCAATCACAAGCAATGAAATTGAAACTGTGATTAAAAAGCTTCCAATAAACAAAAGTGCAGACCAAATGGCTTCACAGGTGAATTCTATCAAACATTTAGAGAAGAGATAACACCCGTCCTTCTCAAACTCTTCCGTAAAATTTCAGAGGGAGGAGCACTCCCAAACTCATTCTATGAGGCCACCATCACCATCACCTTGATATGAAAATGAGACAAAGATACTACAAGAAAAGAAAATTACAGACCAATGTCACTGATGAATATAGATGCAAAGAACCTCAACAAAATATTAGCAAACAGAATCCAACAACAAATTCAAAGGATCATACACCATGATCAAGTGGGATTTATGCCAGGGATGCATGGATTCTTCAATATATGCAAATCAGTCAATGTGATACACCATATCAACAAAATGAAGAATAAAAACCATATGATCAACTGAATAAATGCAGAAAAAGATCTGACAAATTTCAACACCAATTTATGATAAAAACTCTCCAGAAAGTGGGCATAGAAGGAATCTACATCAACGTAATAAAGGCTGTATACAACAAACTTAGAGCAAACATCATTCTCAGTGGTGAAAAACTGAAAGCATTCCTCAAAGATCAGGAACTGGAGAAGGATGTCCACTCTCACCACTCTTATGCAACATAGTTTTGCAACTCTTAGCCACGGCAATCAGAGAAGAAAAGGAATAAAAGGACTACAAATTAGAAAAGAAGTAAAGCTGTAACTGTTTGCAGATGGCAATGATACTATACATAGATAATCCTAAAGACGCTACCAGAAAACCACTAGAGCTAATCAATGAATTTGGTAAAGTTGTAGGACACAAAATTAATGCACAGAAATCCCTTGCATTCCTATACACTAACAACAAAAGATCAGAAAGAGAAATTAAGGAAACAATCCCATTCACCATTGCAACAAAAAGAAAAAATAGCTAGGAATAAACCTACCTAAGGAGGTAGAAGACCTGTACTCAGAAAACTATAAGACACTGATGAAAGAAATTAAAGATGACACAAACAGATGGTGAGATATACCATGTTCTTGCATTGGAAGAATCAATATTGTGAAAATGACTATAGTACCCAAAGCAGTCTGCAGATTCAATGCAATCCCTTTCAAATTACCAACGGCATTTTTTTACAGAACTAGAACAAAAAATCTTAAAATTTGTATGGAGACACAAAAGACCCTGAATTACCAAAGCAATCTTGATGGAAGAAATGGGCTGGAGGTATCAGACTCCCTGACTTCAGACTATACTACAAAACTACAGTAATAAAGACAATATGGTACTGGCACAAAAACAGAAATATCAATCAATGGGACAGGATAGAAAGCCCAGAGATAAACCCATGCAACTATGGTCAACTAATCTATGACAAAGGAGGCAATGATATGCAGTGGAGAAAAAACAGTCTCTTCAATAAGTGGTGCTGGGAAAACTGGACAGCTACATGTAAAAGAATGAAATTAGAACACTCCCTAACACCATACACAAAAATAAAGTCAAAATGGATTAAAGATCTAAATGTAAGGCCAGACACTATAAAACATAGGAAGAACACTCTTTGACATAAATCACAGAAAGAACTTTTTTGACCCACCTCCTAGAGTAATGGAAATAAAAACAAAAATAAACAAATGGGACCTAATGAAATGTAAAATCTTTTTCATAGCAAAGGAAACCATAAACAAGACAAAAAGACAACCCTCAGAATGGGAGAAAATATTTGCAAATGAATCAAAAGACAAAGGATTAATCTCCAAAATATATAAACAGCTCATGCAGCTCAGTATTAAGAAAACAAACAACCCAATCCAAAAATGGGCAGAAGACCTAAATAGACATTTCTCCAAAGAAGACATACAGATGGCCAAAAGGCACATGAAAAGCTGCTCAAAATCACTAATTACTAGAGAACTGAAAATCAAAACTACAATGAGGTATCAACTCACACCTGTTAGAATGGACATCATCAGAAAATCTACAAACAACAAATGCTGGAGAGGGTGTGGAGAAAAGGGAACACTTGCACTGTTGGTGGGAATGTGAATTGGTACAGTCACTATGGAGAACAGTATGGAGGTTCCTTAAAAAACTACAAATAGAACTACCATATGACCCAGCAATCAATCCCACTACTGGGCATATACCCTGAGAAAACCATAATTCAAAAAGACACATACACCCCAGTGTTCATTGCAGCTCTATTTACAATAGCCAGGTCATGGAAACAACCTAAATGCCCATTGACAGACGAATAGATATAGAAGATGTGGTACATATATATAATGGAATATTACTCAGCCATAAAAAGAATGAAACTGGGTCATTTGTAGACACCTGGGTGGACCTAGAGACTGTCATACAGAGTGAAATATGTCAGAAAGGGAAAAACAAGTATCGTATATAACACATATATGTGGCATCTAGAAAAATGGTATAGATGAACCAGTTTGCAAGGCAGAAATGAGACACAGACGTTGAGAACAAACGTATGGACACTGGGAAAGTGGGGAGGGGTGGTGGTGGGATGAATTGGGAGATTGGGATTGACATAATATACACTAATATGTATAAAATAGATAACTAAAAAGAACCTGCTGTATAAAATATAAATAAATAAATAAAAACTAAAATTACCCAATAACTGGGTCATATATGCACTTGAATACTTTATAAATTATTGTAATTTAGGGGCAAAGACCTCTGATTTTTCTAAAAACAAACAAAAAAAGAATTACGGTAAAGATACAAAGCAATTGTTTCTGCTGGATGTCAAATGGTTGCTGTTTATTGCTACACGGTCAACAGAGGGAGCCCATGTTACAAAACCTAATAACATAATTTCCTTATAGAATGTTTTAGAAAGCCAATAGAAGAAACAGAAAGAAAAAGAAGAAATAGAATAGAGGAGTTAAGGTATTGGACAATATGATTTTAAACTTTAACTGGAATCTGGAATCTCTCTTACAAAACTGAGTTTGGGGAATGATGTTAATTACAGGTATTTCCAAATAGCATATATATAGTAGTTTTTTTTTTTAACATCTTTATTGGAGTATAATTGCTTTACAATGGTGTGTTAGTTTCTGCTTTATAACAAAGTGAATCAGTTATACATGTACATATGTTCTCATATATCCTCCCTCTTGTGTCTCCCTTCCTCACACCCTTCCTATCCCACCCATGGAGGTGGTCACAAACCACCGAGCTGATCACCCTGTGCTATGCAGCTGCTTCCCACTAGCTATCTATTTTATGTTTGGTAGTGTATATATGTCCATGCCACTCTCTCACTTTGTCACACCTTACCCTTCCCCCTCCCCATATCCTCAAGTCCATTCTCAAGTAGGTCTGTATCTTTATTCCCATCTTACCCCTAGGTTATTCATGACTTTTTTTTTCTTAGATTCCATATATATGTGTTAGCCTATGGTATTTGTCTTTCTCTTTCTGACTTACTTCACTCTGTATGACAGACTCTAGATCCATCCACCTCACTACAAATAACTCAATTTCATTTCTTTTTAGGGCTGAGTAATATTCCATTGTACATATGTGCCACATCTTCTTTATCCATTCATCCAATGATGGACACTTAGGTTGTTTCCATCTTCTGGCTATTGTAAATAGAGCTGCAATGAACATTTTGGTACATGACTCTATTTGAATTATGGTTTTCTTAGGGTATGTGCCCAGTAGTGGGATTGCTGGGTCATATGGTAGTTCTATTTGTAGATTTTTATGGAACCCCCATACTGTTCTCTGTAGTGGCTGTACCAATTCACATTCCCACCAGCAGTGCAAGAGTGTTCCCTTTTCTCCACACCCTCTCCAGCATTTATAGTTTCTAGATATTTTTTGATGATGGCCATTCTGACCGGTGTGAGATGATATCTCATTGTAGTTTTGATTTGCATTTCTCTAATGATTAATGATGTTGAGCATTCTTTCATTTATTTCTTGGCAATCTGTATATCTTCTTTGGAGAAATGTCTATTTAGGTCTTCTGCCCATTTTTGGATTGGGTTGTTTGTGTTTTTGTTATTGAGCTGCATGAGCTGCATGTAAATTTTGGAGACTAATCCTTTGTCAGTTGCTTCATTTGCAAATATTTTCTCCCATTCTGAGGGTTGTCTTTTGGTCTTGTTTATGGTTTCCTTTGCTGTGCAAAAGCTTTGCAGTTTCATTAGGTCCCATTTGTTTATTTTTGTTTTTATTTCCATTTCTCTAGGAGGTTGGTCAAAAAGGATCTTGCTGTGATTTATGTCATAGAGTGTTCTGCCTATGTTTTCCTCTAAGAGTTTGATAGTTTCTGGCCTTACATTTAGGTCTTTAATCCATTTTGAGCTTATTTGTGTGTATGGTGTTAGGGAGTGTTCTAATCTCATACTTTTATATATACCTGTCCAGTTTTCCCAGCACCACTTATTGAAGAGGCTGTCTTTTCTCCACTGTACATTCCTGCCTCCTTTATCAAAGACAAGGGGACCATATGTGTGTGGGTTTATCTCTGGGCTTTCTATCCTGTTCCATTGATCTATCTTTCTGTTTTTGTTCCAGTACCATACTGTCTTGATTACTGTAGCTTTGTAGTATAGTCTGAAGTCAGGGAGCCTGATTCCTCCAACTCCATTTCTCGTTCTCAAGATTGCTTTGGCTACTCGGGGTCTTTTGTGTTTCCATACAAATTGTGAAATTTTTTGTTTTAGTTCTGTGAAAAATGCCAGTGGTAGTTTGACAGGGATTGCAATGAATTTGTAGATTGCTTTGGGTAGTATAGTCATTTTCACAATGTTGATTCTCCTAATCCAAGAACATGGTATATCTCTCCATCTATTTGTATCATCTTTAATTTCTTTCATCAGTGTCTTATAATTTTCTGCATATAGGTCTTTTGTCACCTTAGGTAGGTTTATTCCTAGATATTTTATTCTTTTTGTTGCAATGGTAAATGGGAGTGTTTTCTTGATTTCACTTTCAGATTTTTCATCATTAGTGTATAGGAATGCCAGAGATTTCTGTGCATTAATTTTGTAACCTGCTACTTTACCAAATTCATTGATTAGCTCTAGTAGTTTTCTGGTAGCATCTTTAGGATTCTCTATATATAGTATCATGTCATCTCCAAAGAGTGACAGCTTTACTTCTTCTTTTCCGTTTTGGATTCCTTTTATTTCCTTTTCTTCTCTGATTGCTGTAGCTAAAACTTCCAAAACTATGTTGAATAAGAGTGGTGAGAGTGGGCAACCTTGTCTTGTTCCTGATCTTAGTGAAAATGCTTTCAGGTTTTCACCATTGAGGACGATGTTGGCTGTGGGTTTGTCATATATGGCCTTTATTATGTTGAGGAAAGTTCCCTCTATGCCTACTTTCTGCAGGGTTTTTATCATAAATGGGTGTTGAATTTTGTTGAAAGCTTTCTCTGCACCTATTGAGATGACCATATGGTTTTTCTCCTTAAATGTGTTAATATGGTGTATCACATTGATTGATTTGCATATATTGAAGAATGCTTGCATTCCTGGAATAAACCCCACTTGATCATGGTGTATGATCCTTTTAATGTGCTGTTGCAGTCTGTTTGCTAGTATTTTGTTGAGGATTTTTGCATCTATGTTCATCAGCGATACTGGCCTGTAGTTTTCTTTCTTTGTGTCATCCTTGTCTGGTTTTGGTATCAGGGTGATGGTGGCCTCATAGAATGAGTTTAGGAGTGTTCCTCCCTCTGCTATATTTTGGAAGAGTTTGAGAAGGATAGGTGTTACCTCTTCTCTAAATGTTTGATAGAATTCGCCTATGAAGCCATCTGGTCCTGGGCCTTCCTTTGTTGGAAGCTTTTAAATCACAGTTTCAATTTCACTGCTTGTGATTGTTCTGTTTATATTTTCAATTTCTTCCTGATTCAGTCTTGGCAGGTTGTGCATTTCTAAGAATTTGTTCATTTCTTCCAGGTTGTCCATTTTATTGGCATAGAGTTGCTTGTAGTAATCTCTCATGATCTTTTGTATTTCTGCAGTGTCAGTTGTTACTTCATCTTTTTCATTTCTAATTCTATTGATTTGAGTCTTCTCCCTTTTTTTCTTGATGAGTCTGGCTAATGGTTTATCAATTTTGTTTATCTTCTCAAAGAACCAGCTTTTAGTTTTATTGATCTTTGCTATCATTTCCTTCATTTCTTTTTCATTTATTTCTGATCTGATCTTTATGATTTCTTTCCTTCTGATAACTTTGGGTTTTTTTGTTCTTCTTTCTCTAATTGCTTTAGGTGCAAGTTTAGGTTGTTTATTCGAGATGTATCCTGTTTCTTAAGGTAGGATTGTATTGTTATATACTTCCCTCTTAGAACTGCTTTTGCTGCATCCCATAGATTTTGGGTCATCGTGCGCCCATTGTCATTTGTTTCTAGGTATTTTTTGATTTCCTCAGTGATCACTTCGTTAACAAGTAGTGTATTGTTTAGCCTCCATGTGTTTGTATTTTTTACAGATCTTTTCCTGTAATTGATATCTAGTCTCATAGCGTTGTGGTCGGAAAAGATACTTGATACGATTTCAATTTTCTTAAATTTACCAAGGCTTGATTTGTGACCCAATATATGATCTATCCTGGAGAATGTTCCATGAGCAGTTGAGAAAAATGTGTATTCTCCTGTTTTTGGATGGACTGTCCTATAAATATCAATTAAGTCCATCTTGTTTAATGTATCATTTAAAGCTTGTGTTTCCTTATTTTTTTCCATTTTGGATGATCTGCCCATTGGTGAAAGTGGGGTGTTAAAGTCCCCTACTATGAATGTATTACTGTCGATTTCCCCTTTTATGGCTGTTAGTACTTGCCTTATGTATTAAGGTGCTCCTATGTTGCGTGCATAAATATTTACAATTGTTATATCTTCTTCTTGGATCGATCCCTTGATCATTAAGTAGTGTCCTTCTTTGTCTAATAGTCTTTATTTTAAAGTTTATCTTGTCTGATATGAGAATTGCTACTCCACCTTTCTTTTGGTTTCCATTTGCATGGAATATCTTTTTCCATCCCCTTTCTTTCAGTCTGTATGTGTCTCTAGGTCTGAAGTTGGTCTCTTGTAGACAGCATATATATGGGTCTTGTTTTTGTATCCATTCAGCCAGTCTGTGTCTTTTGGTGGGAGCATTCAATCCATTTACATTTAAGGTAATTATCGATATGTATGTTCCTATTCCCATTTTCTTAATTGTTTTGGTTTCGTTATTGTAGGTTTTTTCCTTCTCTTCTGTTTCCTGCCTAGAGAAGTTCCTTTACCATTTGTTGTAAAGCTGGTTTGGTGGTGCTGAACTCTCTCAGCTTTTGCTTGTCTGTAAACATTTTAATTTCTCCATCAAATCTGAATGAGATCCTTGCTGGGTAGAGCAATCTTGGTTGTAGGTTTTTCTCCTTCATCACTTTAAATATGTTCTGCCACTCCCTTCTGGCTTGCAGAGTTTCTGTTGAAAGATCAGCTTATGGGTATCCCCTTAAACTTATGGGGATTCCCTTGTGTGTTTGTTGTTTTTCCATTGCTGCTTTTATTTTATTATTATTATTTTTTTGCCGTACACGGGCCTCTCACTGTTGTGGCCTCTCCCATTATGGAGCACAGCCTCCGGACGTGCAGGCTCAGCGGCCATGGCTCACAGGCCCAGTCACTCCATGGCATGTGGGATCTTCCCAGATCGGGGCACGAACCCGTGTCCCCTGCATTGGCAGGTGGACTCTCAACCACTGCGCCACCAGGGAAGCCCCCTTGCTGCTTTTAATATATTTTCTTTGTATTTAATTTTTGATAGTTTGATTAATATGTGTCTTGGCGTATTTCTCCTTGGATTTATCCTGTATGGGACTCTCTGTGCTTCCTGGACTTGATTAACTATTTCCTTTCCCATATTAGGGAAGTTTTCAAGTATAATCTCTTCAAATATTTTCTCAGTCCGTTTCTTTTACTCTTCTTCTTCTGGAACCCCTATAATTCGAATGTTGGTGAGTTTAATGTTGTCCCAGAGGTCTCTGAGACTGTCCTCAGTTCTTTTCATTCTTTTTTCTTTATTCTGCTCTGCAGTAGTTATTTCCACTATTTTATCTTCCAGGTCACTTATCTGTTCTCCTGCCTCAGTTATTTTGCTTTTGATCCCATCTAGAATATTTTTAATTTCATTTATTGTGTTGTTCATCATTGCTTGTTTCATCTTTAGTTATTCTAGTTCCTTGTTAAATGTTTCTTGCATTTTCTCTATTCTATTTCCAAGATTTTGGATCATCTTTACTATCATTATTCTGAATTCTTTTTCAGGTAGACTGCCTATTTCCTCTTCATTTGTTAGCCCTGGTGGGTTTTTATCTTGCTCCTTCATCTGTTGTGTGTTTTTCTGTCTTCTCATTTTGCTTATCTTACTGTGTTTTGTGTCTCCTTTTTGCAGGCTGCTGGTTCGTAGTTTCCATTGTTTTTGGTGTCTGTCCCCAGTGGCTTAAGTTGCTTCAGTGTGTTGTGTAGGCTTCCTGGTGGAGGGGACTAGTGCCTGTGTTCTGGTGGATAAGGCTGGATCTTGTCTTTCTGGTGGGCAGGTCCACATCTGGTGGTGTGTTTTGGGGTGTCTGTGTACTTATTATGATTTTAGGCAGCCTTTCTGGTAATGGGTAGGGTTGTGTTCCTGTCTTGCTAGTTGTTTGGCATAGGGTGTCCAGCACTGTAGCTTGCTGGTCTTTGAATGAAGCTGGGTGCTGGTGTTGAGATGGGGATCTCTGGAGATTTTTGCCATTTGATATTACGTGGAGCTGGGAGGTCTCTTGTGGACCAGTGTATTGAAGTTGGCTCTCCCACCTCAGAGGTACAGCACTGACTCCTGGCTGCAGACCAAGAGCCTTTCATCCACACGGCTCAGAATAAAAGGGAGAAAAAGAAGAAAGAAAGAAAGAAAGAAAGAAAGAAAGAAAGAAAGAAAGAAGAAAGAAAGAAGAAAGAGAGAGAGAAAGAAAGAAAGGAAGGAAGGAAGAAAGAGAATAAAATAAAGTTATTAAAATAAAAAATAATTATTAAGAAAAAAAAATTTTTAAGAAAAAAAACAAAAAATGGCCTGATAGAACCCTAGGACAAATGGTGAAAGCAAAGCTATACAGACAAAATCTCACACAGAAGCATACACATACACAATCACAAAAAGAGGAAAAGGGGAAAAAATAGTAAATCTTGCTCTCAAAGTCCACCTCCTCAGTTTGGGATGATTCGTCGTCTATTCATGTATTCCACAGATGCAGGGTACATCAAGTTGATTGTGGGGCTTTAATCCGCTGCTTCTGAGGCTGCTGGGAGAGATTTCCCTTTCTCTTCTTTGTTCGCACAGCTCCCGGGGCTCAACTTTGGATTTGGCCCCACCTCTGCATGTAGGTTGCCAGAGGGCGTCTGTTCTTCGCTCAGACAGCACGGGGTTAAAAGAGCAGCTGCTTCAGGGGCTGTGGCTCACTCAGGCCGTGGGGAGGGAGGGGTGCGGATGCAGGGCGAGCCTGCGGCGGCAGAGGCCAGCGTGATGTTGCACGAGCCTGAGGCACGCCATGCGTTCTCCTGGGAAAGTTGTCCCTGGACCCCGGGACCCTGGCAGTGGCGGGCTGCACAGGCTCCCAGGAAGGGAGGCGTGGATAGTGACCTGTGCTCCCACACAGGCTTCTTGGTGGCTGCAGCGGCAGCCTTAGCATCTCATGCCCGTCTCTGGGGTCCGCGCTGTTAGCCGCGGCTCGCGCCCGTCTCTGGAGCTCCTTTAAGCAGCGCTCTTAATCCCCTCTCTCGCGCACCAGGAAACAGAGGTAAGAAAAAGTCTCTTGCCTCTTCGGCGGGGCCAGACTTTTCCCCGGCCTCCCTCCCGGCCAGTCGTGGCGCACTAACCCCTTCAGGCTGTGTTCATGCAGCCAACCCCAGTCCTTTCCCTGCGCTCCGACCGAAGCCCGAGCCTCAGCTCCCAGCCCCACCCCGCCCCCGGCGGGTGAGCAGACAAGCCTCTTGAGTTGATGAGTGCCGGTCGGCACCGATCCTCTGTGCGGAAATCTCTCTGCTTTGCCCTCCGCACCCCTGTTGCTGCGCTCTCCTCTGCTACTCCGAAGCTTTACCCCTCCGCCACCTGCAGTCTCCGCCCGCGAAGGGGCTTCTAGTGTGTGGAAACCTTTCTTCCTTCACAGCTCCCTCCCACTGGTGCAGGTTCCCTCCCTATTCTTTTATCTCTGTTTATTCTTTTTTCTTTTGCCCTACCCAGGTACGTGGGGAGTTTCTTGCCTTTTGGGAGGTCTGAGGTCTTCTGCCAGCATTCAGTAGGTGTTCTGTAGGAGTTGTTCCACGTGTAGATGTATTTCTGGTGTATCTGTGGGGAGGAAGGTGATCTCCACGTCTTACTCTTCCACCATCTTCCCCCTCTCCTGTAGTAGTTTTTTTAAAAAAGCAGTTTACATACTGCCAGAGTGATCCTTTATCTTAAAGTACACAATTATATTACTCTCCTGCTTAAAACCCTCCAATGGCATCTTTATCATTCCTTTGACAAATCTAATCTTATGGGATTGTGAAGATTAAAGGAGATGATAAATAGCATAGTGCCTGGTACAATAAATTCTCATTAAATTTTTGGTATTATTTTTCACTACTGTGTCTTTTATTGTAGTGATCCTTCAGACTAGAATGTTTTCTGAACTGTCCTATTCCTACTCTAGATTTTGTCTTGTTAACTCCCTTCTTATCCTATAGGTTTCAGGATCCCAGTCGTCTTGCCTCATTCACAGTCTGAATGCTCTTCTGTTACTTATCACACCATATTGTAGTAACCTGTTCACAAAGGTGTCTTTCTGACTTGAGAGCAGAGGTCAGATCTCATAAATTGTTCTGTCTCTAATGCATAGCAATAAGGTGTCCAACATTCTAGGTTTCCCTGGGACTGCTCCAGTTTTAACACTGAAAGCCCCATGTCTGCGGAACCCCACATTTCCAGGCAAACTGAACAATTAGTCACTTTGCCACAGATCCTGAAACATAATGATATTCAATCAATTAATTTGTTTACCTAAGCAATTATCTTTGGTGAGTCACTTTTGCTTCATGGGCTTAAATTTCTCCAAATATAACTAAAAAGTTTAAACAAAATAATATTTAAGGCCCTTTTAAACGCTGACATTTTAGAATTGGATGTCACATTTATGGCCTGCCTACCTTCATCATTTTACGTTATTTACAATACTAAGGAAGTATTAACTAGGTACCCTCTATTTTTTTTTAAAGCACTGCTAAAAATACTCATGATAAATTAAATGAAAAGAGTAAGATATGTATGTTTTATACATGGTGTGATCCCAATTTTGTAAAATGTGTATATTTTTATGTTTTAGAGAAGAAAAGGGAATAGAATTATGAATGCATTTTTTATTGTGGAAAATTTTTCATACTTTTTGAATTTTCAAACATCTCTACAATGATCATTTGATTTTACAGTCAGCAAACAGTACATACAAAACACCGGTGTTTTTGCTGATGGGGCAGTGGGTATACTTTAAATAATTATTTTTCAGAAAATTGTTACCTTTGTGTGAAGTTGTTGGCAAAAGTTAGGTAACTGATTACATGATTTCTTTAGGACAGTGCTTCTCAAACCTTAATGTAGGTCTGGGACGGGCCTGCGATTCTGCATTTCTAACAAACTTCCAGACGATGCCAGTGCTTCTGGTCTGTGGACCACATTTTCAGTAGCAGGCTCTAGTGTACATGAATTCTAATCCACATTTGACCATTAATTACAAAATTTTTATCATCCTGTGCCTTTGGTAGTGCTTCCCAAAATGATACACTGGGGTAAATATAGAAGGCTTCTCCTAATTCAGCTTTCTGAGAACTGGGGAAATCAATACTTTGGGAACCTCTGTGAACTCTGAAGTACAGTATAGTGGTTGGGAATTCCAGCCTGAGAGTTAGTTGTCTTTTGTAAACAAGAAGTCAAATGCAGCAAAACATATCAGACCAACCAAAATACCAGAGCACTATGTTGATAGATGCTACATTATTCAAAATAGATTAACTGCCCCCTCCTCTATGTCCCTCACGGAGCTCCTAGTACAGTTGTATTTGAAGGCAGAAATGAGTTTAAATATATAATAATAGCTAACATTTGAGTACTTTCTGTAGGTTTAAAGCACTGGTTCTCAAGTTTCAGTGTGTGTGAGACTTATCTGGAGAAGTAGCTGAAATGTAGATTCCTGAACTGTATCCTCAGAAATTCTGATTCTGGGCAGTGGAGTTGAAGAATCTGCATTTTTAACAGGCATCCTGATGATTCTAATGTAGATGTCTCTGGACAATATGTTAAGCAGCACCAGTTTTAAACGTAAGAAAAAAATACTACAACCTATAGTAAGAAATACACTTTACAGCATGATTTAGTCCACACACACATTTATATACATATATATCTGAAAAAAAATTTCATAATATAATACTAACCCTCACTATGTGTTATATAGCTTGATATTTTCTACTTTATTCAATTTCATTACTAAAACATTGCCCATGACCAACTACATTGATTTCACATCATTTATCTCATTTGATCCTCACATCAGTGCTGTAAGGTAAACACCCTTAACTGCATATTTTTTTTATCTGGAAACTTACTGTGCCCAATGTTACACATCGGGTATATGGCAAAGGTGGAATTCAAATTCAGAATGCCTGGCCTTAAATGGCCCTGACCTACCCTCACCCTCACACAGACATTCTGAAAAAGCCCAGCAACCCTCTAATTTGGGAGTACATTCAGATAACCTCAGGTTTCCCTAGTTGAATCCTATCACCTTTGAATACAAACTTGAAATTTCTATGAGAAAAAGAATTTGTCTCAACTTGGACCAGGTGTGAACTCTGATCTGTTCTGCTGTAGTCAAAAGGATGCTGAGGAGGGGTCACCTAATACAGCCATTGCCAACAAACCCCTAAAGAAAGGGCTGAAGCTGGGTGAGATTTCAAAGAAGGGGCAAAGGGCTTGGCAGTCACATAGAAACACATTTACTGTACCTGCATTTCTCCTCCTTTGAAAAGGGGGATTTTCTGTCTCCCTCCCCAGAAAGGTCCTCACTGCAGTACCATACCACTATAATCCATGTCTCTGCCATCTCACAACCTCCTGCCAGATGTCTGCCCTCTTCACCTCCCCATACACAGCAGGGATAATACTGAAAGTTCTCACCTGAGGCAAAGGAGAATGTCAAAATGAAAAGGGCATCTTCTTCAGTCTTTGTGACTGAGGACAGTGATTGACTTTCTGTGTCAATAAATATCTTAGGATAATTCAACAGTAGCTGATTCCTCTCCATGTTTGAGATTGTCACTGTTGTCCCCTTCATATCTGGATCCAGCAGCAGGTTTTTGCCTAAGATTCTGAAAACTTGATACTGTTGACTACATCATTCAAACTTTGCATCCAAGACACTATTTTAACCTTTTGAAAAATGAAAAATTGCAAAATTTCTCTCAAAAGTTGTTGGATAAAGAAAAGAAACATTATTAGCCTTCTTAAAAAGTATTCAAAATGGAAAATTAATGTGGCAGTTCTTTAACACATGTTCCTTTCTTCTGTTAATGTAGACACACACCTCTTATGAAGACCAGCTATGGAAGTTTGAACTATGAAACTAGAAACATAAGACTAAATAAATCAAAAGGTTATAGAAGCATATGGAATTTTTAAATGCCTAAATCCTTTTTGGACAAATCAAAGAGTGCTTTCATCTCAATCCTTTGTTTTCTTCCCACCCTGAAAGCTCGACAGTTTCTTTGATTAAAAGAATTGATTGTTTTTTAAAAGAATATTTTAAAGATTTTACTTTCTGTTATTTTCAGTATTCTTAAAAGTTTTAAAATATTTTCTGTCTTTAACATGGCAAAATAGAGATTGATCTTTAACTTGCCTTATAAATAGAATGTTAATAATGGTTATTTCTAATTAAACTCTAAAATTTTTTTAGAAATAAAAACGATCTCTAAATCCTAATTCAGCAAGTATTTTCCTTTTCTTCCCAATCTTTTCAAGGCTTTATATGCTATAATTTTGTATAATGATAATCCTGGTGAATATAAAATGTTAGATTGTATCTTTCCCCCTTGATGACAACAATAACAAAAACAATAATCGTGCTTTCTTTTGCAGAAGTTTATTTGCTTGGGGACAATCATTATAAATATTATTTCTAAGTGTTTCAGGTATTGCTATCATGACTCATACTCTTTCATATGGAAGCATTTTGATTTGTATTATTTAAGGTGAGTATTATTTTAACAAACATTCTTTTGTTCATTATTATTCATATTTCCGTGAGTGAAGATAGCATCTCATGCTGCCAAAGTAATGCCAAAAGTCAACCCACAGTATTACTGTTACTTTAATAAATAAAAACTGGCATTTCTCTTAGGAAATAAATGCCTCAGGAAATAAAAGTTTCACACAAAAAATTAACAAATGAAACTCTTTTAGGAAGAAAGAGGTAAATATACATTTGAATCCTATCTTAATGGTAGATGTGGAGAGGGAATAATTGTATTTAAGGTTAAGCCTAAGCCAAAAATTGAATGTACTCAAAATTACCCTTTAAAATGCCAAGTCAAGTACTGTATACACCACTCTTTTTTTGTATACAATCCTATAGAATATCAATGTATATGACACATATCAAATATGAAGAATATAATTCCAACAGGACTTGGAAATTTAAAAATTTAGGTACTCCACTGTTTGGAAGACTGCAAGTTAGTGAAGATTCCAACTTGTTGTTCTTCCTATAACTGATTTTATCAGTTCCTCTTTTCATCATCCAGGAAAGCATACAACTTATTTTCTTCTCTTTTTTAAAAAAATTATTTTATTTATTTTATTTTTGGCTGCGTTGGATCTTCGTTGCTGCGCGCAGGCTCTTCTCTGGTTGCGGCGAGCGGGGGCTACTCTTTGTTGCGGTGCACAGGCTTCTCATTGCAGTGGCTTCTCTTGTTGTGGAGCATGGGCTCTAGGCATGTGGGCTTCAGTAGTTGTGGCACACGGACTCAGTAGTTGTGGCTCGCGGGCTCCAGAACACAGGCTCAGTAGTTGTGGTGCATAAGCTAGTTGCTCCGCGGCATGTGGGATCTTCCCGGACCAGGGCTCAAACCCGTGTCCCCTGCATTGGCAGGCGGATTCTTAACCACTGCACCGCCAGGGAAGCCCACAACTTATTTTCAATGCAACTGCATATGCTACTATTTTGTTTGATTTCTATGGAAAAATTTGTTTTGTTACGTTTCAAAATCTCTTGTTTGCTTAATTTAGTAAGTTAAATGCCACTTTCATTGTATTTTTGTTGGTCTAGCTTTTGTATGTGTGTGTGTAAGAATAACACCAGAAAAGAGAGAAGCATGTTGGTAAAATCCTAATAAGAATAGTGTTGCCAAGACTGGAACAAAGACTCTTTTGTGTTTTTGAATAGAAGAGCTAAAAAATAAGAATCTAAAACAATAATTATTTTCCCTCGGAAATTAGAAACTCTGCAAATGAAGCATAATTCTAAAAATGCAGGAGTTACAAAAATAATCAGATGTAACACTCAAAAATACATCTTTAGCAGTTTCCAAGAAAGGAACAAAATATTTTAATACTTGATAAACCTATCTGAGGAGACATAAACCAACGGGCAAGTTTAGATCTCCTTAAGAATATTGGCTTCCTGGGATTTTCTTTGTCACTTTGTTTTGTTAAAGCACACAATGTCATTTATGACAATCTAAATTTAGGAAAAGTGACAGGGAAATAGTATTTATCCTTTAAAATGAAAACTTTCTATATCTTGAATTTTAAAAATTTCAATTTTGACTTTGGGTATAGAAAAACTAGAAAAACATTTCAATACTCTTCTATTGTTTTCTTTCCAAAACACCTTTCTCTTTAAAAAAATATTTTATGTCACCTATTGCCTATAGAATCTTAGCATTCAAAGCTCTCCACAGTGTGGCTGCAATCTATTTTTCCAGTCTTATCTCCCATCATTCTGTCCCTTACCATACTCCGGCTCATGCCACATTAGACTACAACTTAATCTTCAAACAAGTTCCTGTTCCCTTTGCTGCGTAATGTTGACTCTTCTGCCTGTGTTGCTCTTCTCCTACTTCACTGCCAAGTAAAACACTGGTCATAGATCAAGATTCAGCTCAGATTGCTTCTATTATACTAGAGCAAGTTCTTAAACGATTTCCCTGCAGTCCATCTTGCATATCACTTTTAAGCCAATCTTATTAAAACTATTGTTTTATTTTATTTATTTATTTATTTTTTTTGTGGTATGCGGGCCTCTCACCATTGTGGCCTCTCCCGCTGCGGAGCACAGGCTCCGGACGCGCAGGCTCAGCGGCCATGGCTCACGGGCCCAGCTGCTCCGCAGCATGTAGGATCTTCCCGGGCTGGGGCACGAACCTGTGTCCCCTGCATAGGCAGGCAGACTCTCAACCACTGCGCCACCAGGGAAGCCCTGTTCCATCCTTTTATTATCAGCTACCAACTGGGGCTTCTAGTTCAAGATGGTAAACTAAACAATTATGTTATAGATGTGGGAAATACAGCATTCCTAAATACTTCAACATGTGACTCTTAAGCATGAGGACATTCTCTTACATTATCACAATAAAGTTATCACACATGAAATTTAACATTGATACAATATTATTATCTTATAGTTTATATTCAAATTTCCCCAACCGTCCTGATAATATTCTTTATAGCTCTGTGTATGTGTTTATGTGTGTGTGATATGTGTGTGTGTGCATATGTGTGTGTGTGTGTGTGTGTGTGTGTGTGTGAGAGGGAGAGAGAGAGAGAGATCCAGGATCCAATCAAGTATCACGTTAGTTGACATGTTTCTTTATTCTCATTTAATAAAGAACAATTCCCTAGCCTTTCACTAGTCTTTCACGACATTGCCATTCTTGAAGAATACAGGCCAATTGTATTATAGACTATCCTTTAATTTGGATTTATTTTATTGTCTTCTCATGATTACACTCAGATTATTTTGGAGGGGCGTCAAGAATACTAAATAGGAATTGTTGTGTCCTCCTCTGTACAAACCTATCTGGAGGCAAACAATGTCAATTGGTCCCATTTTGGGTGATATAATTTTGATTACTTCGTTTGCTCATTTTTAGATTTTTTTCATTGTAAAAGCACTTTCTTCCCTTTTTATACATAATCTGTGAGTGATTCTTTGAGACTGCAAATCTCATGTTCTCAACGATCTTAAACCTAATGTTTTAGTGTACATTGACTTGCTGCATAAATCAATTATTGCTAAAAAGTTTGCAAAATGGTGATGTCCTAAGTTTATCATTCTTTCTGCATTTATTACTTGGCTTTCTGTCATGATCTCCTTTAAATTTTTAAAAAGTTATCAGTATGGACTCATGGATTCTTTTTTATTCAATATGTTATAGTCTATTATTATTCATTTTGATTTCAATTTTTCTTGAATTTGACCAGTGGGAGCCCCTACAAGATGGCTCATGTATCCATTTGTCCTGGTCCCAACAATTTATGAGTACTTCATTACTTTAGGCACAAGAAAATGTTCCAGGTTCAGTTTTTACTTTCCTTGCCCCAGCCCTAGAATTAGCCACTTCTTCAAGGAATGTTGTTTCCATTGAGTGAGGAATAGTTTTTAGAAACCAATATCTGGGCATTAACTGTGCTCGCTGTGCTTGGAATGAGGTATCAGTATTAACATATACAGTATGAACATATATAGTATGAATATGCTAATACTAATAATAGTGTTAGAGGTATCAGTGTAAATAAATAAATACCCACACAAACACACAATACATATACATACATACAGATACCTCTAATTCTAACCCAATACCACACAACATGTTTTTTTAAATTTTCTTCTGTGGTCCTAACTTGTATGAAGATTAGCTAAGGTCCCACTAAAGAAGTGATATTTGAAATGAAATCAGAATAATATTTAGAAGCCAGCCATGCAAAACTCTAGAAGCAGATCATTAAAAGCAGAGGGAACAACACAAAGGCCTTAGGCAGAAATAAGTGTGATATATTTGAGAAGCAGAATAGCCAGAGTGGCTGGAACATACTGAGCTACAGGAAGGTGGTTTGAAATGAAGTCAATGAGGTAGGCAGTAATAGTTGCTTCATATAAAGCCTTAAAGGATATGGTAAGGAGTTGGGAATTAATTTCAGCACAATTGAAAGACACCGAAAGTTTTTGAGAAGGTGATTGCAATAATCTGATTTATGTTTCAAAATATTACTCTGGATGTTGTATAGAGAATAAATTGTTCAAGGACAAGGGAAATAAAGCAGGGAGATATTTATAAGACTTGCAGTAATGTAGGCAAGATGAAATGATGAATTAGAGTAGCAACAGATTAGATAGAAGAGAATATCTTGAGATAAACTTTGAAGGTAGAACTAATTGGACTAATTCTGTATTCTCAAATGGTTATTATACATCTACTATGTGCTATGCATTGTGCTAAGTCCTGGGGATAGAAACCCTAAATAAGATAAGCCCTACTTTTAATGAACTCATAATTTAGCAGTGGGGATAGATACACAAATAAATTGTTTGTATATGTGATAAGAGATCAATTTTAGTTCTAGAACCTGAAGCCATACAAGGGTACACTTTATAAATGTCATGGGACTGTTGTACATGTTCAATAAAGTGACAGCTGTGCAATAACACTTAGTATCTCAAATCAGGAACATACTTTTGAATTGCCTAAATACAATCTGTAGAATTAAAAACAAAATAATAAGCCATCCACAGTTAAATTGTCAAAAGTTTTACACTTACTACTTGATACAACAGTAAATATCTAGAATGGGATATTGAAAGTGATTTCAGACTCTCATCCTGTTGTACTCTATTGGGAAGGTTTCTTGAGTAGTAGGTGACTGGCCAAATGTGGGTACAACCAGGACCAGAATAGCAAGTAAAGTTCTATCACAGTTTCTGTAGTTTTCACTTTTTTGTCTTTGTCAGTTAAAAATGAACAGTGGGAATTAAATATTTATATTTACATATACACAAGGTATGCTGTGAAAACATATTTGTTTACAAACATAAAAATACTTGTTAACTAGTTTAATAAGAAAATAATCTATAAAAGTATATAGCAAAAATATTAATAACCTCTGACCCTGGAAAGATCAATTCCATATTTAATATTACAAACAAAACCAGTTTTGGGTTTTTTGAATTCCTTATCTAGAAATGGTTGAAAAGAAAGGCAGAAAAAATTACTTTTAGTCTCAACATGGCTTTGAAAACATTAAATTAAAAAAACAACGGGACTTCCGTGGTGGGGCAGTGGTTAAGAATATGCCTGCTAACACAGGGGACACAGGTTTGATCCCTAGTCTGGGAAGATCCCACATGCCGCAGAGCAACTAAGCCCATGTGCCACAACTACTGAAGCCCATGTGCCTAGAGCCCGTGGTCTGCAACAAGAGAAGCCACCGCAATGAGAAGCCCGTGCACCACAATGAAGAGTGGCCCCTGCTCGCCGCAACTAGAGAAAGCCTGTGTGCAGCAACTAAGACCCAACGCAGCCAAAAATAAATAAATAAATAAATAAATTTATTTAAAAAAAACAAGAACATTGAAACACCCAAGTCCAGAATGAGTCCAAATACTTGACCACACAGAATATTATCATCTTTAGGAGTAGGAGTAATAATAAAGGCCTTACAAGCAGTTTTTCATCTGCAAATACAGTAGACATTTTGGTATTTTGGCAACTGGCAAACAAAGGCTATAGCATCAGTGAAGTTTTGAGTCGCCTCACTTTTGTGGATTCAATTCGTGTATTTAAGGTTAACTAAAGTTGACATCAAAACTTTCAGACAGGCAAAAATTCATATTTTATTTTTTTATTGGGATATGGTTGTTTTACAATGCTGGGTTAGTTTCTATTGTACAGAGAAGTGGAGTTCCCTGTGCTATACAGCAGGTTCTCATTAGTTATCTATTTTATACATATTAGTGTATATATGTCAATCCCAATCTCCCAATTCATCTCACCCCCCACTTTCCCCACTTAATGTCCATATGTTTGTTCTCTACATCTGTGTCTCTATTTCTGCCTTGCAAACCGGTTTACCTGCACCATTTTTCTATATTCCATATATATGCGTTAATATATGATATTTGTTTTTCTCTTTCTGACTTACAAAAAATCACATTTTAAATAAACTCCCTATGATTCTATTTAGAATAACAGTAGGCAATGATTTTAGAAGATAAAAGTTATTTCACAACCTATGACTTCAGCTTGGCAAACAGCTTAGGTTCCAAAACTGATCCATTTCTACTAAAATAAAAGCCCTTACAAAAGAATATGTTTGTGTATATAGAAACATATTTAAAAGGAATCAGATAACTTTAAAAATATTTTATATATATATTTATTTATTTTAATCAAGTTATATGTGACATACAATAATATATTAGTTTCAGATATAAAACAGTGTTTCAATATTTTTATACATTATGAAATAATCACCACAATAAGCCCAGTTACCATCTGTCACCATGCAAAGTTGTTACAATATTATTACCTATATTCCCTATGTGTACATTACATACTGTGACTTATTTATTTTATAGCTGGAATTTTGTACCTCTTAATATCCTTCACCTATTTCACCCATCCTTCCACTCCCTTCCCCTCTGGCAACCACCAGTTTTTCCTCTGTATCTATGAGTCTGTTTCTGTTTTGTTTCATTTGTTCATCTGTTTCATTTTTTAGATTCCACATATGAGTGAAATCATACAGTATCTGTCTTTCTCTGACTTATTTCACTAAACATAATACCCTCTAGGTCCATCCATATAGTCACAAATGGCAAGATTTCATTCTTTTTTATGGCTGAGTAGTATTCTATTACATATATATATATGCATGCCATATCTTCTTTACCTATTCATCTATTGATGTGCACTTAAGTTGCTTCTATATCTTCGCTATTGTAAATAATGTTGCAATGAACACTGCAGTGCATGTATTTTGAATTGGCGTTTTTGTTTTCTTCAGATATATATCCAGGAGTGGAATTGCCGGATCATATGGTAGTTCTTTTCTTCGTTTTTTGAGAATCCTCCACTCTGTTTTCCATAGTGGTTACTCCAATTTACATTCCTACCAACCTTGCATGAGGGTGCCCTTTTCTCCACATCTTCACCAACACTTGTTGTTTCTTGTCCTTTTGATAACAGCCATTCTGATAGGTGTGAGGTGGTGTCTCATTGTGGTTTTGATTTGCATTTCCTGGATGATTAGTTTACCACTTTTTCAGGTGCTTGTTGGCCTTCTGTATGTCTCCTTTGAAAAATGCCTATTCAGGTCTTCTGCCCATTTTTTAATCAAATTGTTTGGGCTTCTTTGATACTGAGTTGCATGAGCTCTTTGCATATCAACCCCTTATGGGACATATCTTTTGAAAATATCTTCTCCTATTCATTAGGTTGCCTTTTCACTTTGTTGGTGGTTTCCTTTGATATGCAAAAGCTTTTTAGTTTGATGTAGTCCCACTTGTTTATTTTTGCTTTTGTTTCCCTTGCCTAAGGAGACATATCCAAAAAAAATATTGCTAAGACTGATGTCAAAGAGTGTACCACCTATATTTTCTTCTAGGACTTTTATGGTTTCAGGTCTTACATTTAAGTCTTCAATTCATTTGAGTTCATTTTATATATGGAATCAGGTAATTTTTGAAGCATCCTTAGTGTTTCCTTTAAATTTGTCTTGAAATGACCATAAGATTAGCTTCATGGAAAGGATTAACCAGCTTCTTGGTCTAAGGCTACCAGGATCATTTGTCTAAGGCTAGAAAGGTACCAACATGATGTAAACTGTAAGGAGAGAAGGAGAAGATGCAGGTTTTCCTGGCAGTGGGTATCTAAAACTCAAATAATTCTTAGAAAATGACACGATGGCAGCTTTTCTTGTCATTTTCTTTCCTCGTTGGTGAAGAAAGACATTCCCACTCTTGAAATTTCCTTATAACCCAGACAAGTTCATGGAAACCTTTATCTACATTCATCCTAATCTTTGCTGACACCTCCACAGTATGTTACCTTAAGTTGTGGGCTAACTGCTATTCTTCCTATGTTACCTGTCTATGATGATCCAGGTCTGCTTTATTACCAATTAAAATCATTGGAACTCATCATGATCCTTTACTCTGAAAGTCTGTCTTTGAAACTCACAGATTTCTTCAAAACTGCCTCTATGCATGTCTGAAAAGAGCAATAGGAAACCCTCATCAGTTCTCAGGAACTATTCTCTTATAGCTCCAAACTCCTTGTCCTATTGTACCCAGAACATCTAGTTGGGCTGCTCTGTCATCTATCACACACACACAAAGCAGATTGTTGGCTCACATCTGTTACAAAAGAGGACTGTATGAGTCGGATGGGGAGCGCCAACTTGCCCAAGCCACCCCACCATCCACCACCAACTGGTACTTCTGGCCAGAGCCGTTAGGTCAGTGCGCCACTGCCACCAGGATGCTCAGAGTCCAGCCTGGCCACTGAGCTGCCGCCTGACCTAGGTCTAGCTCTGGGGACATGTGGGGCCCGCAGGTGTCCAGGGTCTGGTGGCATTGCAGCACTCCTGGGGCTGGCCAGTCAGGCCCAAGAGGTGGAGAAGCGGGGTGACCTCAGGGGCCAGGAGCGTCAGGGGCCAGGGTCTCACTCCTCTACACCTCTCTGTAGCATCCGCCCACAACTAATTTCAATATATGTGTGATGAACAGATAATAATAGAGTTAACAATAATAACAAGAACTGAATTCAGTACTAGATAAAATGTCGGTACAAAGGAAGAAGGAATTGACAGTGCCAGATGCAGGGAGTGGTTATTGAAGTATTCATAAAGGGTACAGAGAGCTGTCCCTTTCTTTTTCCCATTGAGATATAATTGACATATTACATTGTGTAATATTAAGGTGTACAACATGTTGACTTGATACACTTCTATATTTCAAAATGATTACCACCATGGCATTAGCTAATACCTCTGTCATCTCACATACTATCATTTCTTTCTTTCTTTCTTTCTTTCTTTCTTTCTTTCTTTCTTTCTTTCTTTCTTTCTTTCTTTCTTTCTCTCTCTCTCTCTCTCTCTCTCTCTCTCTCTCTCTCTCTTCTTTCTTTCTTTCTTTCTGGCTGCGTTGGGTCTTTGTTGCTGCACACGGGCTTTCTCTCCTTGCCGGGAGCGGGGACTGCTCTTTGTTGTGGTGCACGGGCTTCTCATTGCCATGGCTTTTCCTGTTGTGGAGCTTGGGCTATAGGTGCACAGGCTTCAGTAGTTGTGGCACTTCGACTTCAGTAGTTGTGGCTCGCAGGCTCAGTAGTTGTGGCGCACTGGTTTAGTTGCTTTGCGGCATGTGGGATCTTCCCGGACCAGGGATCGAACCCGTGTCCCCTGCATTGGCAGGCAGATTCTTAACCACTGCGCCACCAGGGGAGTCCCTACCATTTCTTTTTTATGGTGAGAATGTTGACAATCTCTCTTAGCAACTTTCTTTTAATTTTTATTAATATGTTTATTAGAAATAAGTTTACATAATGCTAACTATGAACATGGGATTGATACATGAATTTTTTTTATTAGTTTCTGCTTTATAACAAAGTGAATCAGTCATACATATACATCTGATCCCACATCCCTTCCCTCTTGCGTTTCCCTCCCTCCCACCCTCCCTATCCCACCCCTCCAGGCGGTCACTCTTAGCAACTTTCAAGTATATAATACAAATTATTAACTATAATCATGTACATTAGATCCCCCAAACTTATTCTTCTAACTGGAAGTTTTTACCCTCTGACCACAGACAGCTATCTTTTTTTTTTTTCGGTACGTGGGCCTCTCACTGTTGTGGCCTCTCCCGTTGCGGAGCACAGGCTCCGGACGCGCAGGCTCAGAGACCATGGCTCACGGGCCTGGCCGCTCCGCGGCATGTGGGATCTTCCTGGACCAGGGCATGAACCCGTATCCCCTGCATCGGTAGGCAGACTCTCAACCACTGCGCCACCAGGGAAGCCCGAGAGCTATCTTTTAAAGGCTAAAGGAGTGGGGAGTAAAATAAGCACAGGTGCATGAAACAGCCTGATGAATTCCAGGACTGCTTAGCATGACAGGAACCTAGAGTTTAAGAATGGGATTAGTGTCAGGTGGAAGCAATTGAGGACTTTTAAGTGAGGAGAGATAATGTTATATTTGCATTTATGAAATTTCACTCTGGCTTTATAAGGAAGAAGATAGATTTGAGGAATGCAAAACCAGAGTTAGGAGGGAGTTAACACTTTTAGCCCTGAGGCAGTAACAGGGACTAGATTTACCTTTCCACTTAACTAGAAAACCAGACAAAATATGTGAAACTATGTTTCAGACATTGGGCAACAGGCCTTGCAAGACTGTGAACCCTGAGAAATGGGAAATTAATGAAGCAAACCCCTTGATTTCCTCAACTTATTCCCTGGAGGAAGTTTCTACACTGCAGTGGAGGGAAGGGAAATTCAGAGTCTGGTGGTCTTGCTGAGTTGAGGAGATAGATACTGGAGTTTTTGGAGGTGAAGGCAGCTATTATTAGCCAAGCAGAGTGCCAGAGAGGAGGGAACTGCAGAAAGAAAGAGCTTTGGAGATCTGCAGAGCGTTCCCCCTGAGTCTTTTGATGAGCATTAATTTGTGAATGCAAATGAGGACACTATCTGAGGCTGGGGAAAGTCTGTTAGAAAGCAGTAGGCCAAACAATTCCCACATTCATCTAGGGCTGGGAATATTTTGTGTGCAAAGCTGGAGTGGGGAGGCATCATAAAACACAAGGCATCAGATAGAGTTCTCAGAAGAAGAATGTCTTAGTTGTGGAGCTTTATTAGGACTACAGTAAAGGCTCATCTGGATGCAACCTAACAAATCTTTTTTTTTTTTTTTTTTGAGAAAATATCAATATTTGTTTACTCTGGGAATTCACATATGACTTTTTATTATAATTTTTATGGTACTTTTCTGTATTTTAAAATACAAAAACAAGCAAACCAGATGAGATTGTTTTTCCCAAAGAACACAAGTTTGTTATCTTTTTTATTTTTTTAAATCTATAGGTTGCTGATGAAGATATTATCATGATATTCAATGAGCATCTAACAGTTTCTTGAAGCCATAGAATTTAATGGAACAGCTTTGGGAGATGTTTTGTTTTGTTTCCAGCTTTATTGAATTGAATATATTATATATCATATTCAAATATAATAGAATATATTATAATTGAATAATTATTGAATATAATTATTGAAAACAATTTTAATATAATAAAATTGCATGTATTTAACAAAGCGCTTATGGAGCTCAATATCAAAAAAACAAGCACTCCCAACTAAAAAATGGGTGGAAGACCTAAATAGACATTTTACCAAAGAAGACATACAGATGGCCAACAAACACATGAAAAGTTGCTCAACATCACCAATTATTAGAGAAATGAAAATCAAAACTACAATGAGATATCACCTAACACTGGTCAGAATGGCCATTATCAAAAAATCTAGAAACAATAAATGCTGGAAAGGGTGTGGTGAAAAGGGAAACCTCCTGCACTGTTGGTGGGAATGTAAATTGATACAACCACTATGGAGAACAGTATGGAGGTTCCTTAAAAATTTAAAAATAGAACTACCATATGACCCAGCAATCTCACTACTGGGCATATACTCTGAGAAAACCATAACTCTAAAAGAGAGACATGTACCACTATGGTCATTGCAGCACTATTTACAATAGCCGGGAGATGGAAGCAACCTAAATGTCCATCGACAGATGAATGGATAAAGTAGATGTGGCACATATATATAATGGAATATTACTCAGCCATAAAAAGAAATGAAACTGAGTTATTTGCAGGGAGATGGATGGACCTAGAGTCTGTCATACAGAGTGAAGTAAGTCAGAAAGAGAAAAACAAATACCATATGCTAACACATATATATGAAATCTAAAAAAAAAATGGCACTGATGAACATAATGACAGGGCAGGAATAAAGACGTAGACATAGAGAATGGACTTGAGGACACAGGGTGGGGAGGGGGAAGCTGGGGTGAAGTGAGAGTAGCATCGACATATATACACGACCAAATGTAAAATAGCTAGTGGGAAGCAGCAGCATAGCACAGGGAGATCAGATTGGTGCTTTGTGACCGCCTAGAGGGTTGGGATAGGGAGGGTGGGAGCGAGGCTCAAGAGGGAGAGGATATGGGGATATATGTATGCATATGGTTGATTCACTTTGTTGTAGAAACTAACACAGTATTGTGAAGCAATTATACTCCAGTAAAGATCTATTAGAAAACTGTATATATTTAAAGTGTATATGATAGATTTGACATATAAATATTGATACATTGTGAAATATTTACCACAATTAATTTAATCAACATGTCCATCACCTTAATAGTTACCCATTTTTGAGTGTGTATGGTGAGAAAGCTTAAGATCTTCTCTCTTAGCAAATTTCAAGTATACAATACAGTATTATTAACTACAGTCACCATGCTGTACATTAGATTTTTAGAGCTTATTCACCTTATAACATAAGTTTGTACCTTTTGACCAACATCTCACCATTTCCCCAATCCTTGGCAACTGCCATTCTACTCTCTCTTTCTATAAATGTGACTTTTTTTTCTCTAGAGTCCAAGTATAAGTGATACCACATAGTAATTGGACTTCTCTACCTGGCTTATTTCACTTAGCATAATGGCCTCCAGGTTCATCCATGTTGTGGCAAATGGCAAGATTTTCTTATTTTTTGTAACTGAATAATATTCCATTATTGTGTGTGTGTGTGTGTGTGTGTGTGTGTGTATATATGTATATATACACCATATTTTCTTTGTCCATTCATTCATTAATGAGTACTTAGGTTGTTGCCATATCTTGGCTATTGTAAATAATGCTGCAATGAACATGGAGGCACAGATAGCTCTTCAAGACATTTATTTTTAGATATATATCCAGAATTGGGGTTGTTGGATCATGTGGTAGTTCTATTTTTAATTTTTTGAGGAAACTACATGCTGCTTTCCATAATGGCTGTAATAATTTACATTATTATTACTCTACCAACAGTGTACGAGTTCTCTATTCTCCATATCTTCACCAACATTTGTTTTGTGTTGTTTTTTTGATAATAGCCCTTCTAATAGGAGTGGGGTGATATCTCACTGTGGTTTTGACTTGCATTTTCCTGATGATAAGTTTTGCTGAGCATCTTTTCATGTAAGATTGGCCACTTGTGTGTCTTCCATTCCACAGGTTGCCTTTTCATTTTGTTATTGGTTTCTTTTGCTGTGCAAAATCCTGTTCGTTTGATGTAGTGTCACTTGTTTGCTTTTGCTTTTGTTGCCTGTGCTTTTGGTGTCAAATACAAAATACCATTGCCAAGACCAACATCAAGGAATTTTTTCCCTGTGTTTTCTTCTAGGAGTTTTGACAGTTTCCAGTCTTACATTAAGTCTTTAATCTTTGTGAGTGGTGTAAGATAGAGGTCTGGTTTCATTCTTTTGCATGTGAATATCCAGTTTTCCCAACACTATTCATTAAAGAGACTATCCTTTCCCCATTGTATGTTCTTTGTGCCCTTGTCAATGATTAGTTGGTGGGCTCATTTGTGGCTTCTCTATTCCATTCCATTGTTCTAAGTGTCTGTTTTTCTGCCAGTACCATAGTGTCTTGATTACTATAGCCTTGTAATATAATTTGACATCAGGAAGTGTGATACCTCCACCTTTGTTTTCTTTCTTAAGATTGATTTGGTTATTTAGAGTCTTTTGTGGTTCCATATAAATTTTAGGGTTTTTTTTTCTGTGTCTGTGAAAAATGCCGTTGGAATTTTAATAAAGATTACATTGAATCTATAGATCACTTTGGGGAGCATGGGTGTTTTATTGATATTAATTCTTCCAATCCATTTGTGTCTTGTTCAGTTTTTTTCATCAGTGTCTTACAGTTTTCAGTGTACAAGTCTTTCACCTCCTTGGTCACGTTTATTCCTAAGTATTTTATTGTCTTTAATGTGACTGTAAATGGAACTGCTTTCTTAATGTCTCTTTCAGATAGTTTGTCATTAGCATATCAAAATGCAAGTGACTTTTGTATGTTGATTTTATATCCTGCAACTTTACTGAATCTGTTTATTAGTTCTAACAGTTTTTTTTGGTAGTCTTTAGGGTTTTCTATATATAATATCATGTCATCTACAAATAGAGAAAATTTCACTCTTCCTTCCCCATTTGGATAACTTTATTTCTTTTTCTTGCCTAATTTCTCTGGCCAGGACTTCTAGACCTATGCTGAATAAAAGTGGTGAGAGTGGGCATCATTGTGTTATTCCTGATCTTACAGTAAAAGCTTTCAGCTTTTCACCATTGAGTACGATGTTAGCTGTGAGCTTGTAGTATATGGTCTTTATTATGTTGAGGTACATTCCCTCAATACTCACTTTGGTGACAATTTTTATCATGAATGGATGTTGAATTTTATTAAATGCTTCTTCTGCATCGATTGAGATGATCATATGATTTTTATCCTTAATTTTGTTAATGTGATGTATCACGTTTACTGATTTGTGGATATTGAACCATCTTTGCATCCCCAGAATAAATTCCATTTGATTATGGTTTATGATTATTTTAATGTATTGTTGAATTTGGTTGGCAAATATTTTGCTGAGGATTTTTGCATCTATGTGCATCAGAGATGTTGGTCTGTAATTTTCTTTTCTTGTAATATCCTTGTCTGGCTTTGGTAACAGGGTGATGCTGGCCTTGAAAGTTGACTATGGAAGTGTTCCATCTACTTTAAATTTTTTGGAAGAGTTTGAGAAGGATTGGCATTAATTTCTCTGTAAATGTTTGGTACAATTTACCAGGTATACCAACTTGTCCTGGACTTTTCCTTTTTTGGGAGACTTTTGATTACTAATTTAATCTTCTTACTAGTTACAGGTCTATTCATACTTTCTATTTCTTCATGATTCAGTCTTTTCAAAAATTAAATAAAATTTTATTTTATTTAAAAATTTTTATTGAGGCATAGTTGATTTATAATATTATTATATTAGTTTCAGGTGTACAACATAGTGATTAAAAATTTTTATCTATTTGATGTTGGCATGTTATATTTCTAGGAATTTATCTGTTTCTGTTAGGTTGTCCAATTTGTTGTCATATAATTGTTCATAATGGTCTTTTATGCTCCTTTGTATTTCTGCAGTATCAGTAGTAATGTCTTCTCTTTCATTTTCGATTTTATTGATTTGAATCTTCTCTTTTTTCTTAGTTAGTCAAGATGAAAGTTTGTCAATTTTGTTTGTTCTTTAAAACGGCTCCGTTTCATTGATTTTTTTTCCTACTATTTTTCTGGTCCATATATTGATAGTTTTTCTATGCTGATCTTTGTTATTTTCTTTCTTCTGCTATCTTTGGCCTTAGTTTGTTCTTTTTCTAGTTCCTTGAGGTGTAAAATTAGCTAAATAAACTAAAATATGTATTCCTCTGATGATGGATGGATAATTTCAAATGACGTCTTTGAATTCACAGATTTTTTTTCAGCTTGATTAAGTCTATTGTTGATGCTCTCTATCACATTTTTTATTTTATTCATTCTATTCTTCAGCTGCAGAATTTAAAAAATAATTTCTCTTTCTTTGCTAAACCTCTTATTTTGTTCACATACTGTTTTCCTGATTTCATTGAGTTGTGTGATCTCTTGTAGCTGAGTTTCCTTAAAACAATTATTTTGAGGGACTTCCCTGGAGGTCCAGTGATTAAGACTCCATTCTTCCACTTCAGGGGGCACAGGTTTGATCCCTGGTCAGGGAATTAAGGTTCTACATGCCATGCAGCTTGGCCAAAAAACAAACATAAATAATTATTTTGAATTATTTGCCAGGCAAGTTGTTGATCTCCATTTCTTTGGGGCTGGTTACTAGAAAATTATTGTGTTCCTTTGGTGGTATACTATTTCTTTGATTTTTTCATATTTCTTGAAGTCTTGCATTGTTTTCTTCACATTTGAAGAAGTCAGCTCCTCCAATATTTACTGACTGGCTTCAGGAGGGAGATACCTTCATTTGTTAGTCCAGCAAGGAATTCTGAGGCTTTTACAGATCTTTTCTATGGATGTGCCCAGTCTACACTTCTTGCTCTCTCTTAGGGGAGAATTCTTAAGACTGCATGACTTTTCTCAATCTTGCGAAGATAGACTGGGTGCTGAGGGCCTCCTTTTTTTCCCCCTTGGGCAGTGCCCTGAAATACTCAAGTTTATGAGCATTCTCCCAGTCCCACAGAGCTGGGATCACTTTCTGTGCTTGTTTGCTAGACATCTGCAAGGGCTAGCTCTCACTGTCCATAGGAGCTCATGCTGGGAACCAGCCATGGGGAGGTCGTGAGTATAGGGGAGATGCACAGAGAGTTGAGGGTTCTCATGAGTCAGTTAAGATAAGGCATTCCCAGTGTCTCATGGTTGGCCTTTTAGATAGAATCCAAAGATCAGTTGGTAGGAAGAAGTGTGAAGCTGTTAGTTGTGTCCCTTTGATATATTCCAAGTACATCAAAGGGACACAACTGTGTCCCTGTGCTCCCCTCCTCTCCCAATCACACAGCCTTGCAGATCACCTCAGTAACCTGAGTTAGGCAAGAAAGAAGTGGACCCCTTGGGCAGCATCCAGAACAGCTGGGAGAGGCAGGCACTCACTCACATGCTCTCCCTTTCTCCTGCGGGAAAAATTACAGGCTGTGGGGGTCTTCCTGACACCAAGTCCTGCCACCTTGAGGTAGAGGTGACATGGGCAAAATGAAACTCTTTCTCTAACCCTCTTCAATATATTTATTTTCAGACATTTTTTTCTTTGATGGTGTTTTGGAACTTCTCCACTGAATTCCTGGACTCTCACAAATGTACCTTCATCTGTGGGTGATTGCTTAAATTGATGTGGAGCCCCAAATCTGCAAATAAATGCCCCTGCAATCCAGGGCGCAATATTTTTTAAAATTTATTTTTATTTATTTAAAATTTTTTTTCTAGTTTTATTGAAATGTAATTGACATATTAGTTTAAGGTGTACAGCATAATGATTTCATACATGTATGTATTGCAAAACGGTTGCCACAATAAGTAACATCCATCAGCACACAGTGTTACAGTTTTTTTTTCTTGTGATGAGAACTTTTAAGGCCTACTCTCTTAGCAACATTCAGATATATAATACAGTGTTGTTAACTAAAGTCACCATGTTGTACACTATATCCCAGAAATTATTTATCTCATAAGTGCAAGTTTGTACCTTTTGACCAATTTCACCCATTTCCTCCACCCCTCATCCCTAGCCTCTGGCAACCACTAATCTGTCCTTTGTTTCTATGAGTTTCGCTTTTTGAAATTCCACATATAAGTGAGATCATACAGTATTTGCCTTTCTCTGACTTATTTCTCTTAGCGTGATGCTCTTGAGGTCCATCTATGTTGTCACAAACGGCTAGATGTCCACTATAGTCCTATACACTATTCCATTTTGTATATATACCAAATTTTCCTTTTCCATTCATCTGTTGATGGACACTTGTTTCAGTGTCTTAGCTACTGTAAATAATGCTACAATGAATATAAGGATGCAAATACCTCTTTGAGATAGTGTTTCCATTTCCTTTGGATATGTACCCAGAAGAATTGCTGGACCACATGGTAGTTCTACTTTTAATTTTTTGAGGAATCTCCATACTGTTTTCCATAATGGCTGCACCTATTTACATTCCCTCCAACAGTGCACAAGTGTTCCTTTTTCTCCACATCCTTGCTAACACCTGTTATCTCTTGTTTTTTTGATGACAACCATTCTAAAAGGTGTGAGGTGACATCTCATTGTGGTTTTGATTTCAGTTTCTCTGATGATTAGTTATACTGAGGAACTATTCATGTGTCTGTTGGCCATTTGTATGTCTTCTTTGGGAAAATATTTGTTTTGGTCCTCTGCCACAGCTCACTCTTGAACTGTTACATAGGTGAAAATCCAAGTTATCCAGGGGCAAAACAAGAGCTGAAAGAGCAAAACAGACACTTCAGCTGTTGTCTACCACAGTGGAGACAGATTTAACCTATAAAGACTAACTTGATCTGAATAAGAGGAAAAGCTCTAGCTCGATAAATAGGTCTAATTTGAATCACTACAATATAATTGAGTGGTGGCTCCTCAACCACATCCCAGATTTAAGCTTGTTCTCAGACCCAGAGCCCTTTGGATAAAAGATGGCCTTTGACGAAGGACCTTGCTGCTCTCCTAAAAAGTGACACTGTAAATCTTCCTCCTAGGCTTCCCCCCAAAATATTTGCAATCATTTGCCAGTGTGACGGTGCATTAGGCTAAGGGAAATAACCAGATTTTAAAAAGATTACTAGATAATTTTTGTGAACTGACACTAATTACTGGAGTTCTAAAATGTCACAGTAGTCCACTATTCAAATAGGGGTTTATGGAGCTCAGGTCACTAATGTAGTGGTGGTTTGGGTCCATGTCAATGGCTCCAGTAAATTCCAAACCAAATCCATGGTTCTCTCTCCAGTTCCAGAAAGCATAATTGGAATAGACATACTTAACAAAATCTCCATATAGGTTCTCTAACCCATGGAATGAGAGCTATTATGGTAGCAAAAGCCAAGTGAAAAGCACTAGAGGTGCTTCCCCATACCAAAATAATAAACCAAAAGCAATAGCACATAGAGACATTGGAGAGATTAATGTTGCTTGAAGGATGCAGGGATGGTGATCCTTGCCACATCTTCTTTCAGCTTGCCTATTTGGCCTGTGCAGAAGACAGATAGATCCTAGAAAATGAAAGTGGATTGTTCCAAACGACTTATTCACGTAGTCCCTCTAATTACAGCTGTTTGGGTGTTGTTTCATTGCTGCAAAAAATCAACACTTTCCCTTGTATCTGGTATCTGGCATTCCTTTGGCAAATACTTTTCCCCCCCTTTATTCCTGTTAGTATGACCACACGATGTAGTTTTGTTTAATCTGGAAGGATCAGCACTACACCTTCACTGTTCCACCCCAGGGTTAGATTATTTTTCTAACCTCCTGTCATAATCTAGTCCAAATGGGTCTTGATCTTCTTCATTACACAAGAATGGACACCACAGGATATTTGTGGTACCATGCTGACTGGACATAGTGAATAAGAATTAGTAACTATTCTAGATAATTTGATAAGATATATGCACATCAGAGGGCAGAAAGAAGTTCCACAAAATTCAAGGGCCTGTTGTCTCAGTAAATTCTAGGCATCCAGTGGTCTGGAGCATGTCCAGATGCTCCAAGATGAAAAACTAGTTGCTGCATCTGACTCCTCCAACCACTAAGAAAGAGGCACAATGGATATTGGAGGCAACATAAACCTCATTTGGGTGTGCTTTGACTCACTGAATAACTTGGAAGAGTTCCAATTCTGAGTATTGCCCATAAGAATAGAAGGCTCTGCAGCAGGTACAGGTTACCAAGTTAGTTTTTCTGTCCCTTGGGCCATATGGTCCAGCAGATCCATGTTACTTGAAGTGTCTGGCAGATAGGGATACTGTATGAAGACTTTAGCAGGCAAATATAGGTTGATCAGAGTTTATAGCATTCCAAACAAAGCTATGTTATCACCTGCCAATAATTATTCCCCTTTTGGAAACACCACCTAGCTTGCCATTAGACTAGTAGAGACTTACCATATGACCATGGCCACCAAGTTACCTTTGAGTTGAGCTGCTCACCATGAACTGAATGTTCTCTGATTCACTAATATGTAAAGTTAGGCATACAGATCTACACTAGATCAAAAATGGCATTAAAACATATAAAATTGAATTTGAGTGGATTCTGAAGGCACAAAGGAATTGTATGAGGAAATGGTTAATATACTTGTGGCTCTTACTGCTGCTGCATGGTCTTCTCTCTTTCAACATATATCTATGACTTGTCACCAATTGACTGAAGAAGAAAATCCTTGACCCTGGTTCACAGATAGTTCTGCATGGTATGCCAGCATCAGCTAAAAATTCACAGCTGGAGTACCATAGCCCTGCTCATGTATGGCTCTGATGGGCAGTAGTGAAAGACAGTCTCAGTAGGCATAACTCTGAGCAGTGACCTATCTGTATAGCTTGGAAGAACAAATGTTCAGACTGTATAGATTTTCACTGATTCATTGGCAGTGGCTAATGATTTGGCTGGATGGTTGCAGACTTGTAAGGAGTACAAGGAGTCTAAGGAAGATATATGTAGGTAAATTTCTCTGAATGGGCACAGAATGTGAAGATAAATTTGAGTCCCTTGTAAATGCTCCCCAAAGGGCAATATCAGAAAAAGACGTTAATAATCAAGTGGACAAGATGATCTGTTCCATGGGTGTTAGTCATCCTCTTCCAACAGCTACCCTTGTCTTTGCCCAATGGACTCATGAATAAACTTGCCATGTTGGAAGGGATGAAAGTTACTCATGGACTTAGGAACATGGACTTCCACTCACTAAGGCTGACATGACTACAGCCACTTCTGAGAGCCCCATCTGCCAACAGCAGAGACTAACACTGATTTCCCATTCCCTGGGGGGAGTATGAGTCAGCCACTTGATAACAGGTTGATTACATCAGACCGCTTCTACCAAGAGAAAGACATCACCTGTGTTCTCACTGGAATATACACTCACTTTGGATATGGATTTGCCTTTCTAGACTACTGTGCTTCTCCCATTACCACCATCCCTGGATTTCAGGGTACCACATTCACCATAATGGTATCTGAAAAGATTGTTTCTGACCAGAAAATAATTTTACTTAACATCAAATGAGGTATGTCAGTAGGGTCATGCTCATGGAATTAACTCTTCTTACCATTTTCCCCATTACCCAAAGCAAGAGCCGATAGAATGGTGTGGAGGTTGGTGGGGGGCACTTTTTGAAGATCCAGTTTTAGTGGCAATACTTTTCATGGCCCAGACAGATAATATCCTCCAGGATGTGGTATATGTTCAGGTACTAAGATATGGTGCTGTTTGTCTCTTGGCTAGGATTCTCAGGTCCAAGAGAGAAAGGGTGAAAATGAGAGTGACTCTTCTATTACTCCTGGTCATCCAGTAGTGAATACTTTACTTTCTGTCTCAGCTGTGACCATGTGACAAGTTACAAAAATGATGGTAGTAGTTACAGGCATTTCACTCCTACTTTGAAATGAATATATATCAGTTCTTTTTCTTTTCTTCCCCTATCTCATTCCCCTGCTAGCACATGTGAATTGTGGCTAACCTTGTATTTCATTATTTAGGTTACAGAGTATCCATGGAGATCTGTCTCACTAGAAGAGAAACATCACTCAAAGATGGATAAAGTGACATAGGGGGCTTTGTATCCTCCACTGGGGAGAGTGTTGGTGTATTGTTTATTATAGGAGGGATCTTGCATCATGGAACGTAAGAACATGATTGATATTTTGTTATACAGAAGTTTTAAATATTGTTAAAGTGTAAATGAATGCCAAACTGATGAGTGAACTGAGGTGATTTGTACTCTGTTAACTCATTAAGCTCGAATTATGTTACCCAGTATCCTTTTCCCTGTATGATTCCAGGTTAGAGTTGGCCAAGAGAGGAATCTGTGCAACATCTGGAAGGCAGAATTTAAGCAGAAGCCATTTCTCTGTGAAGGTCATCATGCTTAGATGTGGCAACAACAGAGAGGACAGTGGTTTCCAAGTTGCCCTCACTCTGTTGTGTTTCCAGTCCTTCTTCCCAATGTCCAGCTTTTCCTCCTAACTGCTGACCCTATTGACAAACTATGGCCCCAGGGCCACCACCAGAGAGCTGGCAAAATACTGTCAAGGCAGTAGCTACTCAGAGGCACATCTTCCTGTAGATATTCTCACAAGCCTTTCCCCCACCCCTCTCCCCCCACTCCACAGTCTCACTGTGGCAGTTGGACAAGTGGCTTCTCAGATCATCTGACTGGTGACTTCTCTGATTCTCCGACTTCTAAACTTACTTCACTTCCCCAGCTTCTCCTACAACATGTAAGATATAATTCCTGTAATAAATCCCTTTTCTCATATATGATAGTGGTTCATTTTCCCCCATCAAAACTTGACTGGTATGAATAGAGAAATTCCTGATGGACTTTGAGCCTGTTCTGTCTGTTCCTGAGGCCCAGTTACAACCTTGTGTTTCTTGTATTTAGTTGCTTAACCATTATTTGATTCTATTTACAAAATAAAAATTTTTCCTAAGATAATTTGCGTTTGTTTCCAGGTATTTGTGATAAAAAAAACCTGTAACCAACACCCTATGGCAATGTTAATTACGGATCTCTTGTATTTCTTCATGCCTGTGAGCAGACACACAGACTGCCAAACTCTTTTCAAGGGTGTTTATGTAGTAAAGAGTTTTGGAATATATTGTGGCTTCCTATGGTACAAAGGGCACGTATGCTTACTGCCCATTATAAAATATGTTTCCCTCACTCAGTGTTCCTTTCCCGTTATGCAATCCACTGTACAGGTATTATTTGGGCCTCTTCCTACTGCCCGGTGGGAACTGGGGCTCAGGAAATGAGGCAAAAATGATGATACTTTGGCTATTGCTATTGCTATGACTGTCCTTTGTCGCTGACCTAAGAGACATGAAACTGTTGCAGGTTAACTTGTCAGATGGTATGGATGGTGAAATCTCAGATCCTTCATAGTTCTTGAAAATAAGATTATTTTAGACTGGTGTAATTTCATATGAACTGCTCATTAGGCTTTTCGAATAGAACAATGTATATACCTATGATACAAAGTAACATTTTAATAAACAAGTAAATGTATTAGGTTTTGAAGAAATAAACTCAGTTTATTCTATCACTACAGTGTAACAATTACTTGAAAAGCATAGATCTCTTTCTCATTTGTAATGACAAGAATTTGGTTAGGATGCTTTGGTTATAGTAACAGAAACAAAATTCTACTTTATGCAAAAGAGGTAATTTATTTAAAAATTACAAGGGTATCTTACCAAAGCTAAGAAAAACAGTTAAAAACAGGGCTCAGGGATGGTGGCTAGAAATCAAATCTTGTTAGCTTAAGCAAAAAGGGGAACTTATAATGAGGATACAAGGTTGCCTTACTAAGCCAAGGGCGGGGAACATGAAGGGCTGGAACAAGGGAATGGAGCACTGTTAGAAAGCCAGGAATCACATTCTCCTGATCTCTCATCTCTATTCTTCACTTTGCAAATATTTCACTGCTCTCTCACTGCAGATTTCCTGTTTTTTTTCTTTTTAAACCACAGGGTGGGACATGGCAACTCATAGCTACCTAATTTATGTTTCCTCTATTCCAGAGATGAGTCAGACCAAGGCTAGAATTTCTTGTCTTCAACCCCAAATTCCTAGGGAAGTTTTAGAATCTTACCTGATTTAGAGATGACTTTCTTCTCTGAGGTAGTAAGACAGAAGTTGGTAGAACACCAAGAGACAGAGACCAATTCAAAATACTTTTTATCACTCCTTACAAACCTTGAGCTGAAATAGCTTATTTTGATTTAGGAATGGATATAGAGAGATGTTCTCACAACCCATGAGACGTTCTCACAACTATAACCAGTAGAAATGACCAGGTGCTTCAACAGAGAGAGGTGTTCTAATACTTTTTAATATTTCCCCTAGGAGGGACGTGATCGGCCTGGATAATGCTACTACCATATTTGAGACAAGTTTCTTTTCATTTATTGTAATAGGCATGATTTATCTCTTGGGAAGATATGCACAGGTCCTGGTATGAGTATTTTAAGCACAAAAGGTAATATTATATTTTGTTAATTGTTTTTCCCAAGAGAAAGAAAAACAGAGACTAATTACATGAAGAGTATTTGTGAGAAAGAGATGAAAAGAGATTAATTACAGGGTGGGTGTCAGAAATCCCTCAGCACCATAAATAGAAATTTGACCAAGGGTCTCTCAAATTAGAGAGGAATTCTGGTTCATCTAGCTTGCGTCACATGTCTATGAACATAACTGCTCACATCTTCATCATTGTGGGGTAAGGGCTGGAGGTCTATTCTGAGAAACAGACATGGGAAAGGGCAAAGAAAATTATTTTCTGTATTCTTCACAGTGTTCCAGGCTCCCCTAGAGAAGCAAAGTTATATTGCTTACGAAAGTCATGGCATAATAAGATTTAAACGGTAGGTGATTTATGTATTTAAAATTCAGAATAGCTGACAGAAGTATTCTGCCCAGCCTTACCCACATTGAAATAAAACTGAAAATGTCAAAGTATAAAGAAATGTTGCAAATGTTTTATTAAAAATGTATTTGTGCTGAAGATTTCTTAAAGTATTTCTCCTATGTGTTGAAATACATTCCTATTATTTATTATGTCCTTTGATGAGATACAAGGAGTTAAACTTAATGTTTATGATATTGCTTTAGTTCTTCCTGTAATTTTGTTTCTAGAAGTAATTGGTAAGGGAAGTAGGACCACTCTATGGTAAAGATCAAGAAAAGCAATATTAGCATGGACATGTTAAGAGACTCAGAAGCTGGTAATTCAGTTTTAACTTTACGTGATTTCAGTGTACACAAAGTTTCAAAAGAAAAAAGTCATTCAATATTATGTTGAAGGTTTTGTATTTCAACCTCTGTATTTCTTCGTGTAAATCTTCCCTTAATGTTGTCACCTTTTTGATCATCATAAAGTGTCATATTTAGTACATTTCCAGTACATTCTTCTAATGGAATGGTTGACAAGTATGAAAATATTTTCTCCATTACAGGCTCCCCGAGAAAAGGCATTGGAGGGCTCTTTTTCACTAGGGAATCATCAGAAAACCAGTCATCAGCTACTTCTATACTTTGGCTGTAATAAGAATCAGATGGTAACGTTGATAAGCTTAAGGTAGCACTGCTGGGATTTGTTGCCGAGGTAGTCTCTGAGGGGTCACAAATGACCTTTTTTGTTGCAAGGCAGAATTCATCTTTAGAATAACCTTTAATTGCTGTAAAAAAATTAGATTTACTATGAATATTACATATTCATGAGCCAAATCTTAATTATAAGGATAATGTTACTTTCTAAAATTCAAACTCTTCTTAGGGTTTTAATGAACAGGATGATGCAACAGTGAAAATGCTAAGTTGCTGTCATCATCCATACAATGTTAAGTATGTAATGGGGAATCAGCAATATTTTCATGATAATCAAGAGTACAAAAATCTATTCTAAATAAAATCAACCTGTTTTAACAGGAGACGATTCTAAACAGGCTAGAAAGCTCAGTTCTGGAATGTCCCTTAAAATCAGAGATGGCAGACAGTTTCTTAACTATTTATAGCTAAATATTATCTTATTTAAAAAATAAATTTTAAAATGCCTCCTTAAGCAGGTAGATTACAACATGTTTGATCCACAGTGGGAAGGGCCTATGGGTTGGCTTTATACCAATTAAAGTAACAACTAACATTCATATAGTGCCTTACAATTTACAAAGCAGTTCAATATACTTCCAGATCTCATTTATCCTCTCATTTATTCTTCAAGGTAGTTATTAGCCCTACTTCACAAAAGATATGACTGAGACTGAGACTTAAAGGAATGTCACCAAAATCAGATACAAAATGGACTTCAATCTAGATTTGTGTTACTTTAAGTCCCATGCTTCTCCCACTACATTAGTTATGCTGCACAGTTGTAAATAAAAAATGTTAAGTTTTAGAAAAGATCACATTTACACAATATCCTAAAATATCCTTTATAATATTTTACATGTTAATTTTTGATATGAATATATAACATTAATTGTTAAAGCTGTTTTAAATACCTTATTACATTTTATATTCAGCACTTCTAAAATTATGTAGGAGGGTAATGATTTGAGGTACTAAGTCAATATCTAAAGGGTTACAAAACACTCATGTCTTTTAACTCTCCATCATTACTATATGGCATTGACTGTGATACCTTTATATAAAGAAGGGACAAAAATTAAAATTTCACATTTTAATTTAAGACAAGACATTATAAATTTTGTTTTCTAAAAAATATATGCCCATTCATATATTAATAAATGTTTCCCTTGAATTTTTATGATTTCTAAAAATATTTAGATATTTAGGATATATTTAGGATAGCCTCTTGATTCTTTAAAATGTGAATTGCTGGAAGTTGATTACAATTTATTCTAATAAATTGTTGAGGGAAAGTACCTTTTATATGTGCTGTTTCCTTTTTTCTTTGCTCCTCCTACATAAAAAAAAACGTTATTTGTTTTAAAAAATAAGTTTTTAAACAATTTGATATATATTTATATGATAATAATATATTTTAACATCATAATAAATTTTTGATAGAATCATATTTTCCACAATATGAATTTATTTTACCAAACTATATAGACAGGAAAGAAAAAGTGTTGAGGTATCATCTGAAAAGAATGTGAATTGGTTCAAGAAGGCAGTCTCCAGGATAGGGAATGAAGGGTGAAATAGAGTTCAACAGGATTATTTCTCTCCATTCTCACTAACTTAGAGTCACTTGGTTAAAACTAGAGAGGGCTAAAAAGTAATTACAATTCCTAGACTTGCTCATTCTATTAACTAATAACAACAAAAAAGTGAATTCTGGCAGAAGGCTTTTATAAAAATGCGACTATTCTTTTGAAGCAAGTAAAACATTTGATCAAACAATACATTCCAGATGTGTTCTGGGAAGTGTGGTGGTGTAGTCGTTCTCAAGCAGGGCATCAGAATCACCTGATGTGTTTATTAAAATGCTGATTCTTGGACATAATATCAGACCCTACTAAAACAGATTTTCTGGCAGTAGGGTTTAGGAGTATGCAGTGTAACACACTCCTCAAGCGGTTCTGATTCAGTTTTTCCTTAGACCACTAGATAAACAATGAGCTAGTGCATAGGGTGTTTGGTATGCGGTGGGTGAAGACAGAGAGATAACACTGTCTCTTGTGTTATAGGGGAACAGTGTGGGTATTCTATGCTGATTTTCATTGTCTTGTTCACCGAAAAAGGCTTGCTTAGGATATACATATATATAGGGTATACATTTATATGAGATATACATATATATAGGATAACACATAAGTACTTTTTCTTTTACAAGTTACTTTACTTTTTGATCATTTTCAACTTTTATTAATATAAATGCCAGTATAGGCTCCTGACTTACCTTGCCTGGATTTAGGACCAATTCAATTTGTGACTCCTGTACAAATTATATTAGAACATTGCTTCTCACACTTTCATGTGCCTATGTATCACCTGGGGGAGCTTGTTAAAATGCATATTCTAACTCAGTAGGTTTGGGGTGGGGTCTGAGATTTTGCATTTCTAAAAGGCTCCCAGGTAATGCTGATATTGTTGGTCTGGGAACCACAGAGTAAGGTCCTAGACTGATTAAAATTCTACCCAAAGTAAGGGAATGACAAAATGGGCATTCTTATATATTGCTATATATAAATAGGTATACTTTTTCTGGAGGGCAACTTAACAAATCCATTTCTAGAAATTTATTATGCCAGGTAAATAATTTTGGATTTGTATAAATATTCAGTTACCAGAATGTTCCTCACAACACTGTTTAGCATTTTTAAAACCTACAATTTAAAATTCTAAAAGTAAGGAAATCTTTAAATATGTTAGGATATGTGGATATTAATACAATGAGTATTCTTTCAAAATGATACTATAGTATCAGAAGTAAGTAAAGACTCAAAAAATGATGGGGACATATAAAAAAGACAGAGGAATAATCTTAAACAAGTGGCTCACTGGTTAAATTTAGGAAAATTTGAGCATCAAAATAATGATAGTAATGGATTATAATCTGCTGAATAAAATAGAAATCCATGAGTCTATACTAATAATAAATAAATAAAATAAGGAAGAGGGTAGGGCTTCTTTCTCACAGTAGAAAGCCAAGTGACAAATATGGATGGGAGTGGCAGAATTAGAAAATCATCATATTGTTACAGTTTTGTAAAGATTATCTCAAGTAATAATAATTTATATAGCTAATAAGTAGAGTTTGATGAAGAGGAGGATAGTTACATGTTTTCAAAGTGTCACCACACAGCTTGTTTATTAACTGTAAGGGTAAAAACAGAAATAATTCAGTGAAGAAAGAACAGACATCATCTTGATTATGTGATCAACTAAAATCACCAGTGAAGAGCAGATGTACACTGTATGCCTTCAGATGTGATAAACTGCAAGGAAAAGTCACACTGAGGAACAGTCTATGATCTATAAAATAACTGGCTTGTATTCTTCAAAAGTGTCAATATCATTGAAAGACAAAGAAAGGAAATTTTAAAATATTTTGAACTAAATAATTATGAAAACAAACATAAAATTTGTGGGATGTAACAAAAGAAGGCCTTAGAGGAAAATTTAAATATTAAATGTTTATATTATAAAAGAACAAAAGTCTAAGAATAATAAAGCATAAAACTCCAGGCAAGACTGATTCAGGAAAAGAGAAATATTATCAGGAATAAAAAGAGTACCATCACTAAAGATACTATAGATTTTAGAAGCATAATAAGAAGAAACTACTAAAAACTTTCTGCCAATAAACTAAACAATTTAGGTACAATGGACAAATTTACTGAAAAAAATTTCTAAACATACAAAATAGAAATATTTTGTATGTTCCACATCTGTTAAAGGAGTTAAATTCATAGTCAAAAATTTTTTCGGGCTTCCCTGGTGGCGCAGTGGTTGAGAGTCCACCTGCCGATGCAGGGGACACGGGTTCGTGCCCCGGTCCGGGAAGATCCCACATGCCGCGGAATGGCTGGGCCCGTGAGCCATGGCTGCTGAGCCTGGGCGTCTGGAGCCTGTACTCCGCAACGGGAGAGGCCACAACAGTGAGAGGCCCGCATACCGCAAAAAAAAAAAAAAAAAAAAAAAAAAATTTCTCTTGAAGAAAATTCCAGACCTTGATGACTTCATTGGTGAATTCTAGAAAAAAGTTTCAGAAAGCAAAATAGCCCATTCTACACAAAAATTTTTCAGAAAGTAGAGGAGCAGGAACCATTTCCCTATTGCTTTGTGACGAGAAAGAACTGTGATACTGAAATCTAACCAGATATTACAAAATAAGAAAATTATAAAATAATATCCCTCGTTAACATAGGTGCAAAAGTTATTTAAAATATATTAGTAAATCAAACCCAGTGGGGTTTATTCCAGGAATACAGGGTTGATTTAACATTTGAAATTCAATGTAATTCACATTAACAAAATAAAAGAGAAAACCCATGTGAACAATTTTAAAAGATGCAGGAAAAGCATTTGGCAATTATCAGCAACCCTTCATGGCAAAACAAACAGACAAACCTCTCAGGAAACTAGGAATAGAAGGGAATTTCCTCAATCTGACTATATGCATCTACAAAAATTCTATAGCTAATTTCCTATTTAATGATGAAAAGCTGAATGTATTCTAAGATCAGAATAGAAAAAGGATATCTGTTCTCAGTACTTCTGTTCATCATTATACTGGAGGTCCTATCCAATGCAGTAAGATGAGAAAATAAAATAAAAGCATAAACATTGGAAAAGAAATAAAACTGATGTTTTTCACAAATCTCATGCTTGTACATGAAAAAAACTTTTGTGGTCCTCAAAAAAACTACTAGAAGTAATAAATAAATTTATTTATAAAGGTCATAGAACACAGGTCAACTGTAGTAAAGATGGCAATTCATTACAAACTAATGTATAAACTAAATGTAACTCTTGGGACTTCCCTGGCATTCCAGCGGTTAAGACTGCACGCTTCCACTGCAGAGGGCACGGGTTCGATCCCTGGTCGGGAAACTAAGACCCCCATGTGGTGTGGGGTATGCTGCGTGGTGCAGCCAAAAAAGAAGGAAAAAAAAGGTAATTTTCATCATGATCTCAACAAGATTTTTTCCAGCTAAAGTTCACGTTAAAACGTATATGGACACGCAAAAGAATAAGAAAACCTAAAACAATGTTGAAAAAGAAGAATGAAATTGGAGAAATCATACTGCTCAATTTTATAATTTACTATACAGCTAGAGTGTGATATTGGTAGAGATAGACACACAGGTCAATAAACCAGATAGAGAATGCAGAAACAGACTAACACATATATGCCCAACAGATTTTTCACAAAAGTTGCAAAAACAATTCAATGGAAGAGGATAGCCTTTTCAATAAATAGTGCTGGAATAATATGACATCAATAGCTCCCCCAAATGAACTTTGATTTAAACCTCACACTTTATACAAAAATTAACTAAAAATGGATCAGAGATAGAAATATAAAATGTAAAACGATAATAGCCAAAAAAATCTTGAAAAAGAAGAACAAAGTTGGAGAACTTACTGATATCAAAACTTACTACAAAGCTATAGCAATGAAGACAGTGTGGTATTTGTATAAGGATAGATATATAGATCAATGGAATAGAACTGAGATTCCAGAAATAAATGCTCATATTTACAATCAGTTGATTTTTGACACAAGTGCTAAGACAATTTCATAGGAAAAGAATACTCTTTTCAACAAATGGTGTTGGGACAACTAGGTTTATACATGCAAATAAGTGAAGTTGGACCCATACCTCATACTATATACAAAAAACTAACTCAAAATGGATCAAACACTTAAATACCAGAGCTAAAACTATTAAATTCTTAGAAGAAAACAGAGGTGTAAATCTTTATGACCTCAATTAAGGAATGATTATAGATATGACACCAAAGACACAAGCAACAAAAGAAAAAAATAGGTAAACTGGACTCAAGAAAATTAAAAACATTGGTTCTTCAAACAACACCATAAGAAGAAAAGACAACCCATGAAATGGGAGGAAATTTTTACAAATCATATATCTGATATAGGATATGTATCTAGAATATATAAAGAATACTTAAAACTCAACAACAAAAAGACAAATAGCCCAAATAAAAAAAATGGACAAAGCTTTGAATAGATATTTCTCTAAAGAAGATATACAAATATCCAATAAGCACATGAAAGTATTTTCAACGTCATTAGGCTTTAAGGAAATGCATATCAAAACCATGACAAGATACCATTTGATGCCCACTAGGATAACTATAATAAAAAAAGACAGGTTAAAAACAAGGGTTAGGGCTTCCCTGGTGGCGCAGTGGTTGAGAGTCCGCCTGCCGATGCAGGGCATACGGGTTCGTGCCCCGGTCCGGGAAGATCCCACATGCCGCGGATAGGCTAGGCCCGTGAGCCATGGCTGCTGAGCCTGCGCGTCCAGAGCCTGTGCTCCGCAACAGGAGAGGCCACAACAGTGAGAAGCCCGCGTACCGCAAAAAAAAAAAAAAAAAAAAAAAAAAAAACAAGGGTTAACAAGGGTGCCACAAAATATAATCTTCATATACTGCCTGTGGGGATATAAAATGGTGCAGGCACTTTGGAAAACAGTCTGGCAATTCTTCAAAGATTAAACATAGAGTTACCATATGACACAGCATTTCCATTCCTTGGTATATACCCAAGAGAAATGAAAACATATACCTGCACAAAAACTTGTATACAAATATACATAGTAACATTATTCATAATAGTCAAGAAGTGGAAACAACTCAAATGTCCTTCAACTGATAAATGGATAAACAAAATGTGATATATCCACACACAATGGAAAATTATTCATCCATGAAAAAGAATAAAATATTGATATATGCAATAACACAGATGGCCCTTGAAAACATTATGCTAAATGAAAAGGCAGATACAAGAGACCTTATATTGTATATTTCTATTTATAAGAAATTCCAGAATAGGCAAATCTATAGGTACAGAAAGTATAGATTAGTGGTTGTCTAGGCCTAGGAGGGTTGGAGGAAAATGGAGGGGCAGTGATTACTAAACATACAGGGTTTCTTTTTGAGGTGATAAAGGTGTCCTAAACTTATTGTGAAGATGGTTCTATAACTCTGTGAATATCTATCTAAAAACTACTGAATTAGACACTTTAAAAAGGCAAATTGTATGGTATGTGAACTATATCTCAATAAAGCTATTAAATATAAAACAAAGCAACCTAAAACTAAGAAACTTTTGGAAGAGAACTTAGAAACAAATCCTTGTGACCTAGGGTTAGACTAAGAGTTATTGGACATGACACTTAAAGTATGATTCAAAAAGGAAAAATATACAACTCAACAACAAGGAAGCAAACAACCCAATGAAAAACGGGCAGAAGGCCTAAACAGAAATTTCTCCAAAGAAGAAATACAGATGGCTAATAGGAACATGAAAGATGCTCAACAGTGCTAATATTAGAGAAATGCAAATCATTTACAATGAGGTACCACCTCTCACCAGTCAGAATGACCATCATTTAAAAGTCTACAAATAACAAATGCTGGAGAGGGTATGGAGAAAAGGGAACCTTCCTACACTGTTGGTGGGAATGTAAGTCGGTACAGCCAATATGGAGAACAGTATGGAGGTTCCTCAGAAAACTAAAAATAGAATTACCATATGATCCAGCAATCCCACTCCTGGGCATGTATCTGGGCAAAACTATGATTCAAAAAAATACATGTACCCCTATGTTCATAGCAGTACTATTCACAATAGCCAAGACATGGAAACAACCTAAATGTCCATTGACAGATGAATAGATAAAGAAAATGTGGTATATATATATACACAATGGAATACTAGTCAGCCATAAAAAAGAACAAAATATAAAGCCATTTGCAGCAACATGGATGCAACTAGAGATTATCATACTAAGTGAAGTAGTCAGAAAGAGAAAGACAAATACCATATGATATCACTTATATGTGGAATGTAAAATATGACACAAATGAACCTATCTATGAAACAGAAACAGAATCACAGACATAGAGAACAGACTAGTGGTTACCAAGGGGGAGGGGATTGGGGGAGGGGTGGAGTGAGAGGTTGAGGTTAGCAGATGTAAGCTTTCATATGTAGAATGGATTAACAACAAGGTCCTACTGTACAGCACAGAGAAGTATATTCAATATGTTATGGTAAACTGTAACGGAAAAGAATATATAAAAAAAGAATGTCTATATATGTATAAATGAATCACTTTGCTGTACAGCAGATTAATACAACATTGTAAATCAACCATCTTCAATAAAAACAAAACAAAACAAAAAGGTAAAATGGATAAATTGGACTTTACCAAAATTAAAACTTATGCTGTTTTTCATTTTGAGAGGATGAAAACACAAGTCATCAAATGGGAGAAAATATTTGTAAATCACATATCTGACAAAAAGACTTGTATCCAGAATATACTCTCTAAATTAAATAGAAAGATAATCCAAGTAGAAAATGCACAAGAGACTTGAAGAGACTCTTCACCAAAGAAGATATATGGATGGCAAAAAATTAAAAATATGAAAAGCTGTTCAACATCACTACCCGTTAAAGAAATGCAAATTAAAATCACTAAACACATTTAAATGGCTAAAGTTTAAAATGCTGCTAAGTACCTACCCAGTGATAAAGAGGATGCAAAAACATGATTCTCTTATACGTTACTGGTGGATATGTAATATGGTACAATCTGGAAATCAATCTGGAAATTTCTTTAAAAATTAAACATATTTACCACATGATCCAGAAACTGCATTCCTGGACATTTATTTTAGAGAAAGTAAAACTAATGTTTTCCAAAAAGCCTATACACAAACGATCATGGCATCCTTATTTTGTAATAGCTCCTAAATGGAAACAACCCAAATATTCCTCAATGGATAAATGGTTAAACAAACTGTGATATCTCCACACAATGTTACACTACTCAGTAATAAAAAAGGAAAAAACTATTGATACATGCAGTGATATGGAGGGATCTTAAGGGCATTATGCTAAGTGAAAAAAAGCCAAGCTCAAAAGGCCATATGCTATAAGATTCCATTTATATAACATTCTAGAAATGAAGAAATTATAGCAATGGAGAACAGATCAGTGGTTGCCAGAGGTTAGGGAAAGGGAGTGGGGGAGTGACTATAAAGGGTAGTATGAGGGAGTTCCTTTATGGTGATGGAACAATTCTTCTGTATGTTGATTGTCGTGGTGGTTATACAAACCTATACATATGATAAAATGTCATAGAATTATATATAAAAACAACAAAAAGTGAGTACATGCATAAACTGGTAATCTTTGAGTTAGGTCTGTAGCCTAAATTTCCTGGTTTTGATAATGTATACTCATAATAAAGTATACAGTATACTTTTCATAAAGTATACTTATATAACATGTCATTGGGGGAAGCGGGTGATAGGCATACAGGACATCTTTGTAATTTTTCTGCAACTTTTTCGTCTGTAATTCAGAATAAGATAAATCAATTGTATTTATATTTACTAACAACAAACAGTTGGGAAATAAAATTTTTAAATCAATACTATTTACCATAGCATAAAAATAACTATAAATAAAACTAAAACAAATGTGAAGGACTTCTATACTGAAAACCACAAACTAAAAAGAACACCTCAACAAATTAAATTAATAAATTTAAATTGAAGAAGTCAATAAAAGTAGAGTGGGACTTTCCTGGTGGCACAGTGGTTAAGAATCTGCCTGCCAATGCAGGGGACACGGGTTTGATCCCTTGTCCGGGAAGATCCCACATGCTGCAGAGCAACTAAGCCTGTGTGCCACAACTACTGAGCCTGCGCTCTACAGCCTGCGAGCTGCAACTACTGAGCCCACGTGCCACAACTACTGAAGCCCGCGTGCTCTAGAGCCCACGTGCCACAACTACTGAGCCCGCATACTGCAACTACTGAAGCCCACACGCCTAGAGCCCGTGCTCCGCAACGAGAAGCCACCGCAATGAGAAGCCCATGCACTGCAATGAAGCATAGTCCCCGCTCACTACAACTAAAGAAAGCCTGTGCGCAGCAACAAAGACCCAATGCAGCAAAAAAAAAAAAATCACTAGAAAAAAAAAGTAGAGGAATATTATCCTCATAGAAAAATCAATATTAATATATCCATTCTCCCTAAATTGATTTATAGATTCAATGGCAGTTCAATAAAAATTCAAGCAGGCCGTTTTGAAAAACTAAACAAGCTGCTTTCTAAATTATATGGAAAAACAAAGCACCTAGAATAGCCAAAATATTCTTTTTTTTTTTTTCTTTTTGCGGTATGCGGGCCTCTCACTGTTGCGGCCTCTCCCGTTGCGGAGCACAGGCTCCGGATGCGCAGGCCCAGCGGCCATGGCTCACGGGCCCAGCCGCTCCGCGGCATATGGGATCCTCCCAGACCGGGGCACGAACCCGTATCCCCTGCATCGGCAGGCGGACTCTCAACCACTGCGCCACCAGGGAGGCCCTAGCCAAAATATTCTTGAACAAAGAAGAATAAAGTTGATTCCATGACATAAAGCTACAATAATCAAGACAGTATAGTATTGTTTAAGGACAAATAGTTCACTGAAAAAAAAAATATAGAGTTCAGCAAATAAACCAACACATATACAATAGACTGATTTTCATTCAAAGTGACTAATTGGTTCAATGGGGAAAGAATGTCTTTTCAACAGAATTTTCTGGAACAACTGGATATCATCATAGAAAATGATGAAACTTTACTTCTACCTTATAGACCTAAACATAGAACTCAACACTATATAGCAAAGATAAAAGAAAATATAGAATATTTTTTCAAACTTAGATAAATATTTGTTAGGATACAAATTTCTTTTAAAAGAAAAAAATCATAGATTGTTCTTTATCAACATTAAAAATTTCTGCCTAACAACTGATACCATTATAAAAATGAACAGACAAGCCATGGTCTGGAAAAAAACATTCACAACATATATATCTTACAATAGACTAATTCCAAATTGTATTAAGAACTCCTACAAGTCATTAAGTTAAAAAACAAACAAAACAAAACCACTAAAAAAATTTTAAAAATAAGCAAAAACTTGAAAAGGCAGGTCACAAAAAAATATGCAACTGGCCAATGAACACATGAAAAGGTGCTCAACATCTTTCGTTATCAGAAAAATGTAAATTTAAAGCATACTGAAATGCCATTACACACCCATTAAAATGGCTAAAATGTAAAAAAACTAATAACACCAAATGTTGGCAAGGATGTGAAGCAAGTGGAACACTCATTTATTGTTGACAGGAGTGAAATAAGGTATAACCACTTTGGAAACTTGTTTGGCAGTTTCTTATAAGAATACACATATGTCTACCCAAGCCCCACCAATTCCACGGTCAGGTATTTTTCCAAGAAAAATAAAAATATATGTTTACTAAAAGTACATAAATATTTACAGCAGTCTTATTCATACTAGTCAAAAACTGGAAACAACACTAATGTCCATCAATAAGAGAATATATAAACATGTTATTGTATATTCATACAATGGAATACTACTTATTAATAGAAAGAACAAAGTTTTAGCACATACAGTAACATGGGTGAATCCCCAAAATATGTATTAAGTGAAAGCCATATGTAAAAGATATATATCATACAATTCCATTTGTATGAAATCTAGGAACAGATTAAAACTAAACTTTGTTGATATAAATCAGAAAGTGCTTACACGGGATGGTTAGAGGAATTGACTGGAAGGGGACATGAGGGAACTTTTTTAGATGATAAAAATATTCTGTATCTTGTTTTTGGTGTTGTTTAAATGTATATATCATTGTCAGGATTTACTGAGTGGAACATTTAAGGTCTTGCATTCTATTGTAGGCAATTATACATCAATAAAATATTTTAAAAATCATATCAATTTCACTTCAGTGTTATTCTTCCCCCAAATCCATAACCCCAGTATAATAATGAGAAAAACATCAGATAAATTCAAATTGAGGAATATTTTACAAAATATATGTCCAGTACTCCTCAAAACTGTAAAGCTCAGGTAAAACAAGGAGACAGATACAGTCACAGAGCAGAAGAAATTAGAGACAAATGCAATGTGGTATCCTGGATTAGGTCTTGAAAGAGCAAAAGTAAATTCATGTAAGAACTGGTGAATGCAAATAAAGTCTGAAGGTTGGTTAATAGTGATGTAACGATGTTGGTTTCTTAGTTTTGACAAATGTATCATGGTAAAATGATTTTTAACGTCAGGGAAAAATGGGTAAAGTACAAGATAATTCTATACTGTATTACCTTTGCAACTTTCCTGTAAATCAAAAACCATTCCAAAATACTTTACTTAAAAATCATATCATAGGGCTTCCCTGGTGACGCAGTGGTTGAGAGTCCACCTGCTGATGCGGGGGACACGGGTTCGTGCCCCGGTCCGGGAAGATCCCACATGCTGTGGAGCGGCTGGGCCCGTGAGCCATGGCCGCTGAGCCTGTGCGTCCAGAGCCTGTGCTCCGCAGCGGGAGAGGCCACAACAGTGAGAGGCCAGTGTACCGCAAAAACATCATATCATAAAAGCATAAACATATAAAATTTCCTGTAATAAAAGCTAGCATAGTGTAGAAGGAGGTTGGATTGGGAGTTTGGAATTAGCAGATGCAAACTGGTATATATAGAATGGATAAACAGGTCCTACTGTATAGCAGAGGGAACTATAATCAATATCCTGAGATAAACCATAATGGAAAAGAATATGAAAAAGAATATATATATATATATATATATATATGTATAACTGAGTCACTTTGCTATATAGCAGAAATTAACACAACACTGTAATTCAACTATACTTCAATAAAATATAAAATTTTTAAAAAGCTAGTATAAGTTGTACAAGGCTTTTATAAAGGTAATTGTAAAGCTTCATTGAAAGATATTAAAGATAACATATGTAAATACAGAGAAACAACATGTTCATGGATTAGAAAACTTAATATAGAGAATCAGCTTTTCCCAAATTGATCTAAAACTGCACTGCAGTTCCCCTCAAAATTCCAAAAGAATTTCAGTAAATGCTACTAGGCAGTTGGGCAAACATGGAAAAGAAGTGAAATTGGCTTGCTATTTACACCAAACACAGACATCAATTCTAGATTGATTAAAGATCTATGTAGTCAAAACTATAAAACTCTTAGATGGCAACATAGAAGAGTATCTTTATGACTTTGGAGTAGGGAAGGAAATAAATATTAAAGGAAAAGGCTGAGAAATTAGGTTACCTTAAAAATTAAAGAATGTTTTGTTCATCAAAACACACCATAAACCGGTGAAACAAAAACAGAAACAGATTCACAGACATAGAAAACAAACTTATGACTACCAAAGGGGAAAATTGGGGGTGGGGAGGGATAAATTAAGAGTATGGGGTTAACAGATGTACACCACTATATATAAAATAGATAGACAACAAGGATTTAATGAATAGCAGAGGGAACTATATTCAATATCTTCTAATAACCTATAATGGAAAAGAATCTGGAAAATAATACATATATTATATACATACATTATATATGTAAAAGCTGAATCACTTTGCTGTACACCTGAAACTAACACAATATTGTAAATCAACTATACTTCAATATTAAAAAATAGTGAAAATAAAAGCCACAAAATGAAGATATCAAAATGAACATAACTGACAAAGGATTAGGTATCCATGTTAATATAATCCATTTATATTAATATAAAACATTTAACGTTTTATAATAAAAAGACTAATAGAAAAAGAGGTAAAAGATTTGAACAGACATTTTAAATAAGAGAAAACCATAATGGCCAATGAACTCTAGAAAAGAAAATCACCTAATTTTTTAGCAGGAAAATATAAATTAAAACTAAAGTGAGATATTAAGAGAATGAGAAGACAAGCCACAGGCTGGGTAAAAGTGTTTGCAAAAGACATATATGATAAAAGACTGTTATTAAAAATATACAAAGAACTCTTAAAACTCAACAATAAGAAAACAAACAACACAATTAAAAAATAAGCAAAAGATCTGAACAGACACCTCACCTAAGAAGATATACAGATGGCAAGTAAACATATGAAAAGATTATCAGCATCATATATTATTAGGGAAAGGGAAAATTAAAACAACAAAAAACTACTATATGCCTATTTTAATGGCAAAAATCCAAAACACTGACATCACCAAGTGCTGGTGAGGATGTGGAGCAACAGGAACTCTCAGTCGTTGCTGGGGATGCAAAATGGTACAGCCATTTTGGCAGTTTGGCAACAGAACTAAACACCTCTTACCATTTGATCCAGCAGTCATGCTCTTGGTAGTTACCCAAATGAGTTGAAAATATATGTCCACACAAAAACCTGCACATGAATGTTTATAGCAGCTTTATTCATAATTGCCAAAACTTGAAAGCAACCAAGATGTCCTTCAGTAAGTGAATGGATAAATAAATTGAAGTAGATCCATACAAAGGAATATTATTCAGCACCAAAAAGAAATGTGCTATCAAGCCTTGAAAAGACAGAGAGAACTTTAAATGCATATTAATAAGAGAAAGAAGCTCCAAAAGGCTACATACTGTATGATTCCAACTATATGACATTCTGGAAAAGGCAAAACTATGGAAACAGCTAAACAATCACTGGTTGGAGGGAAGGATGAACAGGGATGGAACAAGATTTTTAGGGTAGTAAAACTATTGTGTCTGATACTATGATGGTGCATACATCTCTGTCTCTCTGTCTTTCCGTCTCTTTGTTCCTGTTTCTCTCTGTGTGTATGTGTGTGTGTGCCTGTCTGTCTGTCTGACTCTCTCTCTCTCTCTATAGATATGTCAAAACCCATAGAATGTAGGATTCAAGAGTGAATACTAATGTAAACAATGGACTTTAGGTGATGATGTGTCAGTGTAGGTTCATTAGTTGTAACAAATGTACCACTCTGGAGCACGATGTTGATAGTGGAGGAGGCTGCACTTGTATGGGGGCAAGGAGTATATGAGAACTCTATTTTTTTCTCAATTTTGTTGTGAACCTAAAACTGCTTGGAAAAATTAAGTCTATTAAGAAAAACTACAGTGAGATACTATTACACATCCATCAGATTGTTAAAAATTTAGGAGCTTAAAAACATCAGTATTTGTTGATATGGAGCAATCCTAGCAACTATGCATGCCTGAGGGGAATGTATATTGACAGAACTACTTTGGAAAATAATTTGAAGTTATCTAATAATATTAAACATGCACAAACCCCATGAGCCAGTGATTCTACTGTTAGGCACATTCCCTAGGGAAATTTCCTTCAAAAAAACCAACTGAAAACAATTCAAATGTCCATAACATAAAATTTGATATATTAATACAATGGAATATGATATAACAATAAAAAATGATGACCGATGGGTATATGCACCAACCTGGATGAGTCTCAGAAATGTAATAGAAAAAGGGAAGACTATATTAGACATGGAGTCCAAAACATATAAAATTTAATAATGCATTGATTAGCTATATCATAGTTTTAAATTTCTACTGGTGTCTCCCTTGTTTTACTTTCTCCATACAACTCTTTTGATGCCATATAACAGGAAGTTAATTATGTGTCTGCCTTTCCCACCTGTACTACACCAGCACTTTTAAGGTAGGGTTTGTATCTTACTATCCTCAATAGGTAGGGCCCAGAGCTCAGAATGTAATGAAGCCTTAATAAACCCTTATGAATTTCAATTAATATTTTGTAGTTAATTTCAATTAGTTGGTTTGGTTAGGTTATTTGGTTATCTGAGTATCCTCTTATCTCCAAATCTCTTTCTTCTGATAGGCTTGGCAATTTTTGCTTTGTTTTTTTTATGCCATTTATCTTCATCCCTGTAACAATTCCAATGTGGGGAATACAAGTTCTCAGGCTAGAGATACAGAGAAGCAACTGTAGAAGGAGACATTTTCATTTAGTCTTTCAGTTTCCTGTAATATAAACTCTAACTAGTTTGGGTAATTTAAATTTAGTTCCTTGTTAGTGTACCTCAAATTTAAAAATAATAGTGGATAATTTAAATAATTTAAAGACAACAATGCTAATGACATGGTGTCAAAAGAAATTATTTGAAAACATTGCTATAAAATATTACACATTACCTGTAATTGGAAATTTCCAGTATGAAAATTTTGAGAAATAAAAACACATGGAGAATGAGATTTAATCTTTGCCTTTGATGGTCTTTGTCTGCATCTCTCATCAATTGTTTTAAATTTGGAATCTTGAAATATTTCTCTGAAAAATATTTTATAGAGAATATTATTAAACATGAATTATAAAACAAAATTATTCTGTTTCCAACAGTTCTACAAAAACGTTTTAAAATCAGAATATATTATATATTTATTTTTAAAAGCACAAATCAACTTATATATTCCCTTTTCATATGTTACTGATTTCATTACACCTATTTTGTCCATAGAACATAAATTAAGCTACTTCTTCGCAGGGTTAATATTTCCAGTTTGAAGATTAACCATCAGTCTTTGATAACCTTCTCTCTGGTTGTGAGATAATTAATCGACTTTAATGTCAATTAGTCTTTTCATAGATTTGCTTTTAATGGCAAAGGAAATTAAATGAAATGGAACTCAGTGGCCAATTTTATATTTAATAATGTCTCTGGCAAAAGTGAGTAGAAGGAAACTGAATTGAAACTAATGACTTACAAGGGAAGAGTACCTGTGATCTTTATGCATGCAGCCACAAGTAATTTTGAGAGAGGGTTAGAAATAATGAAGCAGCAAGTAAACTGATCAAAGCGGATCAGACAGTTAAGTATAAAGGAATGTAGTTTCTAATAGTAATGCTAAACTTAACAATTTAAAAAATAATGCTGATTGCCTTTTCTTCTTTCCTAGAAAATTTCCAAATTAATTCAAGAAATCATATTATGTTACTTATTGCATTATTAACAATTAAAATTCATTCATTTATTGAATTCAATTGACTTAACAAATATTTACTGAGTACTTACTATGCGCCATGCATTATGCTGGATGTTGTATATACAGTGGCAGGGGAAAAAAAAGCACAGCCACTATACTCATGGAACTGTCATTGTTTAAGCTCTCATGGAGCTTAAATACTAGCAAGGAAGACAGGTATGAATAAAACAATCACAAGAAAATGAAAAATTACAACTGTGGAAAGTGTTATCAAGGAAAGCTACCTGCTACTCTGTGAGTTTATAAGAAAGGGAATTGACTTGGTTAGAGAGGTCAGGGAAGGCTTTTCTGAGGATGAGATGATTGAATTAGGCATCTGAAGAAATGGGAGTAGTTATTAGATAGAATGTAGTGGAGGAGGGGAGTTGTAGGAGTAAGAATATTCTAGTCAGAGAGAATATCAAGTGCAAAGACCTAGTGCCCAGGACCCCAGCAGGCTTGCTGGGGCCTGAGTGGTGGTGGGGGACACTAGTCCCATTCCCCCGATCTTCAGATCCCCTAGGGTCCCTCCCTGTTCACCTCTACTCTTCCCCCTTCTCTTGTTCCCACGTCCCCAGGACCCATGTGGATGGAGGGTCCTCAGAAGGTGGAGGACCAGACCTGGGACCCCAGCATGCTCCCCGGGGTCCAAGTGGGCAGGGGAAATGCTGGCCGCATTCCCCTCTGATCCTCCAAACCCCTGAGGGTCTCTCCCTGTCCCTGTTAACCCCCTTGCTGTGAATGGGTCTCTCCAGGCATGGGAACCCCTTCCTTCTCCCAGCCACCCCTCAGGGGTGCCAGTACCATCTCACCTCCACTTCTCTTCCTCCCTCGCTCCCCCCATCGTCCTACCTAGTCACTTGGGGGTTCCTCCCATCCCCTTGAGTGTCAAGGCCACCCACCAGCGTATGGTAGGTGCCCTAGTTGTGAGGAGATGCAAACTCCATGTCCTCCTACTCCACCATCTTGACTCCATGCCCCCCAGTTGTATGATTTTATATACCCTCTATACATTGATAACCTAAATCTTCAGGCCTGATTTCTCCCCTGAAGTTCACACATGTATATCTGACTGTCTAACATTTTTACTTGGATGTTTCGTAGGCTTTCAAACTTACATCCAAAATACAACTCCTAGTTTACCACCACTCCCTCAACTTGTTTCCCTCCCAATCACCTCCTCATCTCAATAAATGGCATGATTAACTAGTCAGTTGCTCATGATAAAAATGTGGGTATTAGCATTAACTCTGCCATTTCACTTATCTTTCCTTACCTCATCCAATCCATCAATAAGACCTGCTAAGTTTACCTGCAAAACTACCCCAATTCCAGCCCCTTCCCTTCATCTCCTCTACTTCCATATTAGTCTAAGACACAATCATCCTTAACATGGACTGTGCAGTAGCATCCTAACTTGCCTCTCCGCTTTTACTCTTGTTCCATTAACATACAGGATTCATAAAGACATAAGAAAATTCTTTTAAAAATATGAATCAGAACTCTCATACATTGCTGACGGGAATGTACATACATCTTGGAAAACTGTTTAGCAGTTTCTTATAAAGCTAATCATACTATCCACCAATTCCACTCTTACCCAAGGGGAGTGAAAGCACATGTACAAAAAGATTAGAATGTTCACAGCAGCCTTATTTCCTAAGGACTAAATGTTGGAAATGACCTAAATGTCCATTAACAGAAAAATGGATAAACAAACTGAGGTAAATTCATACAATGTAATACTGCTCATTAATCAAAAGAATGAACAGATAAATGCAACAGCATAAATGAATCTCAAAAATATTACATTAAGTGAAAAAAGCAGACATAAAAAGTCCATTTATATGAAGTTCAAGAATAGGTAAAATTAATCTATGGTGATAAAAATCAGAATAATGACTGCCTCTGGGTAGGAGGTGGGGAGAAATTGCTGGAAAGCAGGATGAGGGATCCTTACAGGATGATAGAAAATGTCTATATCTTGACTGGGGTTGTGATTACATGGGAATATATTTGTTGAAATTCAACATCATATATTTAAAATCTGTATCTCAAATTTTTAAGTGTTATTAAAATGTAAATCATCTATAGGTGGCATGGTAGTCTTTAAAATGGGGATAATATTACTGCAACTTCATGGGGCAGTTATGAGGTCTAAATGAGATAACTACATATAAAGCACTTAGAACAGCGTGCAGTAAACACTTGATTTTAGCTATTATTATGATGATAATGTCATTCCCTTGCTTAAAACCTTCTGATGGCAGAAATAATAAAATCTAAACTCCATGTTTTAGCCTACAAATTCCTGTGTGATTTGACCCTTATCTCCCTCTTTAATCACATCATTATTTCCCTCTCACTTCAGTCTACTCACACTGACTTTCTGTTTACTGAACAATACCAAGATCATTCCTACTTGGAGTTTCTGTACTTGCTATCCCATTAGCTTAGAAAAAAGCTCTTCCACAGGGCTGTCACATGTCTGGCTTCTTTTTTTTAACTTAAGTCTCAGATTAAATACTACCCACTTGAAGAGACATTCCCTGACCACTTTATTTGTTAATTATCTGTCTCCTCCCAGTGGCACTGCAAGTCTGTGAAAGAATGAATTAGTGAATAATTTCTGGTTTTCTGACTTGTGCAAGTGGATAGTATGTATTCATTTGCTGAAATAGGGAATACTGGAAGAGTGTGTGGGAAGATCGTATTACAATTTAAATATTTTAACATGAGCCAAAGCAAATACTGAACCAATTAAATAATAAAAAAACACCAAATTTTAGGGTTGAAAGGAACTGAGGTATCAAGTATCTTTTCCATCTCTGGTAAAAGACTACATTTAGACCATACCAGAGATTCTGTCAGCTCTCTTCTTAAATATCTCCTAAAGAGAGTCTTTTTCTCTCAGTAATGTTTTTAACCTCTAAGTTAGTAGTCAAAATTTTAAAAGTTTTCTAGCCTTCTATTATAATTCAAACCCATGTCTTCTACGGAATAAAATAGATCTCGTTATTCCTTAAAATTTTAATGCATGAAGATTGCTATTATACTGCTCGGACTATTATACTACTAGGACTTCTCTTTTCAGGCTACTCTAAACATGTAAAGTTTTCTCTCCCCAATCAAATTACAGAATGAATATCATTATAGTTTTTTAAATTTAATACCATTTGAGAAAATCTTTCACTGAATTTTTAAAAGAAAAAAAGTCAAATGTTCTAATAAATCTTACCTTCGTTTGCAAATCAGGAACCACAAAGCTGATGCCAAAGCCAAGAAACCAATTCCCAAAGTAACAGCACCAGCAGCCAGAAAATAGGTTAAGTGGCTTAAAAAACCTATACAAATAAATTATAAAAGATTATTTCAGGCATATACCTTCATTCTCTATGTAAAATTAAATGACATAATAGCTTAACACATAATGTAGTGTTAATAACACATAATGTGTGTTAATACACATTAACACCCATAAAAACACACATAATGTGCATTAATAACACATAATAACCCATAATGTAGTGTTTAAGACATTAATGAGGAGGTTGGGAGACCTGAATTCTGGTCCTTTGTAATTCTAATAAATTTCAAGACCCTGAGTTTGAGAATTACTCGGGGCCTCATCCTCATTAGGGCCCAGGGCACATTTCTTTGACCCTATCAAAATTTGAGACCTAGGTTTTGCTTGTTTTTATACAGCTGTCACCTCTTTGCTTCTTATCTAGCTGTCTCCCTTTCCAGTCCAGCTGTGAATTTTATGCTACTTTTCCAGTATCATTCTTTGCAGTCCTTCAACATAAGAGGATTTCCATTTTAAGATTTTTATTATCAGTCACTACAAGGAGGTAGATGAGGGTACTAAAGAACAAATATGAGGAATTTTTAAAGATCTTAGAAATCTTTAAACATTTTATCTCTACTTTTTCTCAGGAACAGTAAAAGATCATAGCCAAAAGCTAAATAAAAACAATGTAAATAATGATACATCACAGGTTTATAACTGGAAAAGCCTACAGGAATTATATGGTATAACTCCTTCATTTTCCAGGTGATAAAACTGAGGCCCAGGTGAAAGCAGTAAGTGAAGTAAGGTCATGCAGCAAATTAAGGGCAATCCTCTGTTTTTTTCTATTATCGTATCCCTGCTACCAAACATCTTAATACTGGTATGTATTAAAAAGAATTAAGAATAAAGAAAGCATGAGATATTTATAGTTAGGTTGGTCAAGTATTCATTAAGATTCTGAAATCTGCTACCTAAGCATAAAGCAAGCTGTAGAAAGCTTTCACAGAAGGCTGTATAGAATTTGAAGGGCCTTAAGACAACTTAGGAGTATATTATTTGGGGGAAAAGGGGTTTAAAGTATAAAACTAATAGAAGATCTTTATGTGTGAACATATTATAAGTTCCACTAAGGGTATGACATGATAAAGACTTTGTTGTTCCCATACTTTTGTTGTTTTCTAAGTAATTTCCAACTTTCTAGATGGTGCCTCTCAAATCTTAGTTTTCTTTGGGTTCAGAAATATCTACATTTGGAAATTAATTAATGGTACAAAAAAGTAACATAAGGCTATTTATCAAAGTGATACAATATGAAAAAACACCTCCAATTTTCATTTTTATATATGAAACAATATTGATATTTTGGACCAGATAATTTGTTGTGAGGGACTGTCCTGTGCATTGTGCCAAAGATATCTCCAGGCATTACCAAATGCATTCTGAGGGGCAGAACTGTCCTCAGTTGAGGATCACAGGCATAGTGGTATAAGGAAATATCAGATAGTATTAAATGATAAAAGCAAGATAGATAAAACACATATTTTTTAAAAATTTAAAGATATAGTTGTACTCAAATATAAGATAAATATTTCTATGGACAAAAGAAGAAAAACAACACACAGAAATAAGTAGGAGCTAAAACTACAAGCATGCTAGGCACCGAGATCTGGAAGCAGGAATTAACTAGAAGAAGCAGAGAATATCAGTGAGAGAATTCCCAGACCAAGCCATCCTCTGGCGTGGTGAATGACCAACTCAAAAAAGAACCAAGGAGGAATCCTGGAAATTATAAATTTAAAAATTTTAAGATGGAGTACATGCTTCTTTAAATACAAAGAATTAATGAAATGAAAGATAATACTGAGAGATTCACTCAATTACATAAAAAAGTGAAAAATATGATAAATTATGAGACTTGGAAAAGATTAAGAGCATATAGCATAAAACTAATAGGGGTCCCAAAAGAGAATAGAGAAGTAGCAGAGAAGCAATATTAAGAGATACAGCCTAAAAATGTTTTTTCTTTTCCTTTTCAAAAATTAATTAATTTATTTTTGGCTGCGTTGGGTCTTCGTTGCTGCATGCGGGCTTTCTCTAGTTGCGGTGAGTGGGGGCTACTCTTTGTTGCGGTGCGTGGGCTTCTCATTGCGGTGGCTTCTCTTGTTGCGAAGCATGGGTCCTAGGCACACAGGCTTCAGTAGTTGTGGCACGCAGGCTCAGTAGTTGTGGCTCGTGGGCTCTAGAGCACAGGCTTAGTAGTTGTGGCGCACGGGCTTAGTTGCTCCGCAGCATGCGGGATCTTCCCGGACTGGAGATTGAACCCATGTCTCCTGCATTGGCAGGTGGATTCTTAACCACTGTGCCACCAGGGAAGCCCAGAAGGTTTTTTCTTTAAAAAACTTTTTTTCAATTTACACATACTAAAATTCACTTGTGTGTGTGTGTGTGCAGTTCTGTAAGTTTTGACAAATATAAAAAGTATTTAATCACCACCACAACCAAGTTACAGAAAACTTCCATCAGGCATACAACCAATAAATGAAGGAACAATAGTAATTAAAAAATTGCTAAAGTCCTTCTTTCCCTAGTATAGACAATGAATATCTTTAGATTTTGTTAGAAAAACAGTTAAGTATAAATGCTAATGGGCTTCCCTGGTGGCGCAGTGGTTGAGAGTCCGCCTGCTGATGCAGGGGACACAGATTCGCGCCCTGGTCTGGGAAGATCCCACATGCCACGGAGCAGCTAGGCCCGTGAGCCATGGTCGCTGAGCCTGCGTGTCTGGAGCCTGTGCTCCGCAACGGGAGAGGCCACAACAGTGAGAGGCCCGCATACCGCAAAAAAAAAAGCTAAATATTTAAGGGTATCATAAAAGAGGATATCTAAATGGCCAATAAATATATGAAAACTTCATTAATAATCACAGAAATGCAAATTAAACCACAATGAGTCAATACGACAACCCTGTACGATGCCTAAAATGAAAAAGATGGAAAATATCAAGTGCTGTCAAGGTGGCAGAGTAACATGAATTCTCACTCATTGTTGGTGGGAATGTAATTTTCTATAATACTTTGGAAAACTGTTTGGCACTATTATTAAAGCTGAACATATACATGCCCTATGACCCAGCAACTCTTAGACATATACCAAACTGAAGTACATATATATTTTCTTAAAAATATATGCTAGGGGGCTTCCCTGGTGGCGCAGTGGTTGAGAGTCCGCCTGCCGATGCAGGGGACACGGGTTCGTGCCCCGGTCTGGGAAGATCCCACATGCCGCGGAGCGGCTGGGCCCGTGAGCCATGGCCGCTGGGCCTGTGCGTCCGGAGCCTGTGCTCCGCAACGGGAGAGGCCACAACAGTGAGAGGCCCACATACCGCAAAAAAAAAAAAAAAAAAAATATATGCTAGAATGTTGACAGCATCACTTTTATGTGTGTACGTTGATAGAGACACAAACTGGAAACTACCCAAAGGCCCACTGATAGTTAAACGGATAAATTTTAAAAGTTTAATTGATTTAAGGAAGCAAAATGTCCTATAACAATGGGAAAGAAGAGAGTACAACTATGCACAACAAAGTGGATAAATTTCATAAATAATGTTGGGCAAAAGAAGGCAAACAAAGACATCAGGGGGGAGTCCAGGGATGCTGGTAATTAATGTACTGTTTCTTGAACAGGGTGCTGGTTATAGAGATGTGTTCAGTGAAAATTCAAGCTTAACACTTATGACTTATGATTAAACTAGATCTATATGTATCATCATAAACAGAACTGAAAAACCTAGTGTTCAGTGAATAAAGCAATTTCCATAAATTTATATTCAATTATTCTAATCACATACTGATACCATTTATGCACATTAAAAGAAAACACAAAATGATACTTTTTAAAAAACAATGTGACAGAAGTATTAAAATATACCATACTCATGATATTAGTTGTGTCTGGGGAGGAAATGAGGGGAATGGGACTATGGATTGAATATAAACTTAAGACTTTACCTGTAATGTTTTCTTTAAAAAATTTAAAATCTGAAGTTTATATGACCAAAAAATATTTATTTAGTAGAAGATTACATGAATGTTTGTTATTCTTTGTCCTTTTCTTTTTACTTTTCTGGTTTTCTCAAATATAAAAACAATAGGATCTCAATTTTGTAAAAAAAAAAAAAAAAAAAGAAAGGAAAAAAAAGAAAAAGGGAGAAACATACTTTTACAAGGAAAATAATCAATATTGGCTACTCCTGGGGTGAGGGCTTAGTTATAATTTTCCACTCCAGACCTTTCTGTATATTCAGATTTTCTAGCATGAGAATCTTAGAAAAATCAGGAACAAAAATTTTTAATCTTCATATGTGATTATTGACTCCTTTACTTAGTACAAGTCTCATTGCAGCAACTTCTCTATTGTTATCACTGTGTTTACAGCCTACTTAGCTTTCTCCTCCTTAAGATCTCTGCCCTCCTCTTTATCCTTTTTGTAATTCTCCATTAGGGAAGAAAATAGGTGTGATTAGTAAAACACCATTCTAGTCCCTGGCTTAAATGGGCCATTTATATCTCAGGGGAATTCCAGTGAGCTATAGAGAATATGAACGTTCCCAAACCACTTTACCAAGAGAAAGACAAATTACATATTTTCTAATACCTCCAACAAATCACACTTTATCTATAAATCAATCTGTAAAATGAAAAGGCTTGACTCTGTGATTATTAAGATCCCCTCTCACTTTGAAGATTTAGTCAATATATAAGTTAAAGAAACACTATATACAGAGGTAGGATTTTTACTTTCTTGACTCTGCCCTTAAGTATGCTATCTAAAGTAATGACTCCTCACTTTCAACAGTCACTTTATTATGTGATGCTGTTTCTTCGTCTTTAATAATTGCTATAATAAATAGTCTTCTTTACTTATTGGTTTACTGTCTATTGTCTGTCTTCTTCTACAAGAAGATAAATCTTTTTCACTCTGGTATTCTTAGAGTTTAGAATAATGACTGGTTACTCAAAAATGATTGACTATTCAATGAATAAACGATAGGCACTGTGCTACATGTTAGTATTAGAAAAATGAATAATAAAGGTATGTGGGTTTTTCTTGTTTTTTGTTTTGTTTTGTTTTTTGGCTGTTCCACTCAGCATGCAAGACCTTAGTTCCTCGACCAGAGATCAAATCTGCACCCCCAGCAGTAGAAGTGTGGAGTCTTAACCACTGGACCACCAGGGAAGTCCCTAGGTATGTGGTTTAGTAGGAAGTTCATATATGTGAAAAAGAATAAGTGCAATTAAAAAGGTATTATAGGCATTATAATGGAAGAAATAAATAGAAAATACAGATACAGGAAGATCTGTAAAAAGATAGGAGAAAAATTTTTTTAAACTCCATAGTCTAGTTAAACTTGGTTTGAGAACTTTCTATGGCCAAACCCTTGCCAAGAATTGGTGACTGAGGACTTCTTTGGTGGCACAGTGTTTGAGAGTCCGCCTGTCAGTGCAGGGGACACAGGTTCGATCCCTGTTCCAGGAGGATACCACATGTTGCAGAGCAACTAAGCCCATGCGACACAACTACTGAGCCTGAGCTCTAGAGCCCATGAGCCACAACTACTGAGCCCATGTGCCACAACTACTGAGCCTGTGCACTACAATTACTGAGCCCATGCACCACAACTATTGAAGCCCACATGCCCTAGAGCCTGTGCTTTGCAACAAGAGAAGCCACTGCAATGAGAAGCCCGCACGCCGTAACAGAGTAGTCCCTGCTCGTCACAACTAGAGAAAGCCCACATACAGCAATGAAGACCCAACGCAGCCAATAAATAAATAAATAAACGAACAACAAAAAAAAGAATTGGTGACTAAAAGATAAGTAACACATGGTCATAGAGTTTAAAATCTGGAGGGTACAACATTTAAACAGAATATTTGTTACAATATTCTAATTACTATGATAATGACCTGTTGACAGCACTAAGACAACAGAGACACTTTGACTAAGTGCAGGAACAGTTTCTTAGAGAACACCTGAGCTAAATCTTACAGAATGAGTAAGAGATAGCTAGCCAAAGATATTAAATCCTAAACCAGGGTATGACCATTTCACCTTAAGATAAACAAAACTTTCTCTCTATGCACAGTAACCTCCAGCTTACAGTTGATCCTTTTCTTACCATTTGCAGCCAAAACTCTTAAAATGAGAATTTCTACTTCACAACTTCTATTCCCAAGGTCATTAATAACTTCATTAATGTAAAATTGAAAGGTCACTATTGACCATTCTCTCTCTCTCTTACCTTGGCGTAAGTAAAATAAATTCACTTGGTTTTTTCCCATTTCTCTGTCTATAATGTTATTGCCTTTATAGGTTCCTCTTCCCCAGTCTGTCTATCCTTTAACCTATCTATCTATAGCTAGATATATACATATCCTTTAACATATCTACATATGGATATATATAGATATATAAAGGATATAGATAAATATAGACATGGATATAGAGGTTATTTATCTGTATCTATGCCTATATCTTTAACCAGAATTACTATATATTTGTGTCAGGAGTAGTTTCAGATTATCTTTTGTAGTGATTCCAGAACTGAATGTTCGGTTTTATTTTTTGAGTATTCAATAACTTTTTATTATATTCTCTTGGGGTTTTGCCAGATTTCGTCTCAGGTTTACTCCAGTTCAACAAATGCTTATTGAACACCAAATATGTGTGAGATACTGTTTGAGACACCAAGGGAGGGATAAAAGGCCATTGAAGTAAGAATGAATCCTTACCCTGAGGTTTAAAACTCTATAATGAAATATAAGCAGGGCTCATATACAACTGGTATAAAAAGTTGACCACACTGATTTTTTTTTAGTTGGTGGCTCCTCTGATTGAATACAAAGCTAACTAGGAAGAACTTGTACTTGGAAGAGATACTTATGCTGGTTGGATTTTAATGTTATTATTTGAAAAATGGGAGTCATATTACCTGTCTCACATAATTAGAATAAGGAATAAATAAGATAATGTTGCAAGGAATTACTAAAATAGTAAAGAAGATGACATCTCAAACAGCATGCCTATACCAGGCCATAAAGCAAGACTCAACAGTTTTATAGGATTATTACAGATACCACATTCTCTGACAATAATAAAATTAATTTTAAACTAGTAACCTAATACATACTCTAGGAAAAGCTTCCATACTTGGAAATTTTTAATCTCACTGTAAATAACTCTTGCATTAAAGAAGAAATCAATGGAAATTTGGAAATTACATAAAACTAATCAATAATGAAGCACTATGTATAAATGCTTGCAGCAACAAAGCTGAAGACAAATTCAAGGGGAAAAAAAAAGCTGAAAAAAAATGAGCTTAGCATTCAGATTGCAAGTTGAAAAAGACAAGCAAAGTGAGTCCAAATAATGTGGAGGAAGGAAATAAAAAAGAACAGAAATTAGTGAAAAATATAAAGATTTTAGGTAAACAGTAACAAGATTAACAAATCTCTAGTAAGAGTAACCAAATTTTAAAAAAGAAGGCACAGGTAAACAATTTCAAAGATAAAGAAAGAACATAATTACAGTTACAGCAGAAATTAAAATAAGAAAATACTTTCAACAAATTATGCTAGTATATTCTAAAACTTATACTAAATTATATATACCTAAAAAGTGACTTACAAAAAGTGACTCAAGAATAGAAAACCTAAATGAACATGTATCCATTAAACTTAATCAACAGTTACAAAATTTCCCCGAAAGAAAACAGCAGGCCCCAATAACTTTACAATTTCTACTGTATACCCATGATTCAAGTATTTCGTATCTAATACAAGCCCTTCCAGAGAATAGAAAGAGGTTTCTGGCTGTTTGTCCAAATGTATTTTCCTCTTCTTCCCAGGCAAAAAGCTAGACTACATGTCCCAGCTTCCCATACCATTAGGTGAAGCCATGCGACTGAGTTCTAACCAATGGAATTTGAATGGAAGTGATGTCATAAAAACCTCCCAAGCACCTTTCTCCGTGTTCTTTCTCCCTTTAGGTTTGACTGGGATGGAGATGAACCCCAGGGAACTTTGGAAGCCATGTATCATCATGGATGTAATTGACATTTACAGAACACTCAACCCAAATGAAATGAAACACAACATATCAGGATTTGTGGGATGCCACCAAAGCAGTATGTAGGGGAAAATCAATACCAAAAAACTGCAGTATTAGGGAAAAAATGTGTGAATAACCTTAAAAACTAAAATAAGTAGAGCAAATTAAGCCCAAAGTAAAGAAAAGAAAAAAAATCTAAAGACCAAGTGAAAACCAATGAAATAGAAAACAGAAAAACAATAAAGAAAATCAATGAAACAAAAACCTGATTCTCTGAGATCTATATAATTGATAAACTTCTAGCTAGACTGACCAATAAAAAGAAAAAAGGCACAAATTATCAATATCAGAAATGAGAGGGCTTCTGTGGTGGTGCAGTGGTTAAGAATCTGCCTGCCAATGCAGGGGACATGGGTTTGAGCCCTGGTCCAGGAAGATCCCACATGCTGTAGAGCAACTAAGTCCATGCTCCACAACTACTGAGCCTGCACTCTAGAGCCCACAAGCCACAACTACTGAGCCTGCATGCTACAACCACTGAAGCCCACACGCCTAGAGCCTGTGTTCTGCAACAAGAGAAGCCACTGCAATGAGAAGCCCATGCACCACAACAAACAGTAGCCCCTGCTTGCCACAACTAAAGAAAGCCCGAGCCCAGCAACAGAGACCCAATGCAGCCAAAAATAAATAAGTAAATTTATATAAAAAAAAGAAATGAGAGATGTGACATTACTATAGATTCTACAGATATTAAAAGAATAATAAGGCAATATTATTAACAATTTTATGCTAATAAATCTAACAACTTAGAAGAAAGGGAAAATTCCTTAAAATATATAACTTTCAAAGTTCACTCAAGAAGAAATAGATAACATAGATAGACACACATCTATTAAATAAATTGAAATTGTAGTTAAAATTCTTAAAAAGAAACTCCATGTCCAGGTGCTTCACTGGTAAATTCTACCAAACACTTTAAGGGAAAAAATAGTATTAATTCTACACAAATGCTTCCAAAAATTTGAAGACAAGAGAATTCTTTTTTTATTTATCCTATGAGGCTGACATTACCCTGATACCAAAGCCAGGGAAAAAAAGAGGGAGAGAGAGAGAGAGAGACAGAGACAGAGAGAGAGAGAGACAGAGAGAAGTGAGAGAGAGAGAGGAAATTACAAACTGAACAGATATGCAAAATGCATCTGTGGACACAGATGCAAAATTCTAAACAATATTTTAGCAAATTAAGTCCAACATTATATTAAAAGAATAATACATCATGACCAAGTGGCATTTATCACAAGAAAACAAGGTTGGTTTACCATGAAAAAACCAATCAATGCAATTCACCATATTAAGAAGTTAGAAAAGAAAACCCATGTGATCAATATGGATCTGTGTCAATGGACATGAAAAATTTTGAAACATCCATTCCTGATTTTTTTTAAAAAAAGCTCTCAGAACCTAGGATAGAAGGGAATCTCTATCCTAGTTATCAGGTTCCCCAACCTGAGAAAAGTCATTTATTGAAAACATCAGACTTAATGGTGAAAGATTGAATGCTTTCCTCCTAAAATCAGTAACAATACAGGGATGTCCACTCTTACAACTTCTGTTCAACACTGCACTGAAGGGTCTAGCCAGTGCAACCAGGTATGAAAAAGAAATAAAAAGCATCTAGAGTAAAATGGAAAAAATAAGAGTTATATTCTCAGTGCTTTGGTCTGAATGTTTCTGTGCCCCCCAAATTCATATGTTGAAATGCTAATGCCCAATGTGATGGTTTTAGGAGGTGGGGCCTTCAAGAAGTGGTTAGGTCATGAGAGTGGAGACCTTGTGAAAGGGATTAGTGCTCTTATGAAAAAAGATCCCACAGAGCTCCCTAGCCCCTTCCACCACTTGAGAACACATCAAGAAGCAAGAAGAGGGCTCTTATCAGACACAAAACTTGATCATTTTGGCCCCCTGATATCAGATTTACAGCTTCCAGAACTGTGAGAAATAAATTTCTGTTGCTTATAATACATCCAGTTTGCGGTATTATGATATAGCAGCTCGAATTGACTAAGACACACAGAGAACATGATCATCTATGTAGAAAACCCTGTGGAATTTTAAATAAACTAGTACAAAAATTAAGTGAGTTTAATAAGATTGCAGGATACAAGAACAATATACAAAAAAAATTTGTCTTCTGGTACTGTTAACTCCTAGAAGAAAACAAAAAAAATGTTTCATGACATTAGTCTTTGCAATTATTTCATGAATATGATACCAAAAGCATAGATAAAAAAGCAAAAATAGACAAGTGGGACTATATCAAACTAAAAAGTTTCTGAACAGCAAAGGAAACAATCAACAGAGTGATAAGGCAAAATACAGAATGGAAAAAATATTTACAAACCATAAGAGGTCACTTTCCAAAATATAAAAGCTACAACTCGATGGCAAAAAACGAATAACTCAACTTAAAAATGGGCTAAAGACTTGAATGGACATTTCTCCAAAGAAGACACATAAATGGCCAATAGGCATATGAAAAGATGTTCAACATCTCTAACGCTTAGGGAAATGTAAATCAAAACCATAATGAGATATAACCTCACACCAGTTAGAATGACAATTTTCAACAACAACAACAACACAAAAGAGGATACAGATAAATTGGAACTCTTGTACACTGTTGGTGGAAATGCAAAGTGGTGCAGCTCCTATGGAAAACAGTATTGAGATTCCTTATAAAATTAAAATTAGAACTACCATATGATTCAGCAATCCCACTATGGGTATTTATCCAAAAGAAATAAAAACAAGATCTCAAAGACACATTAGCACTCCAATGTTCAGTACAGCACTGTTGACAGTAGCTAAAATGTGTAAAAAAAACTAAACATCCACCAGTGTATGAATGGATAAAGAAAATGTAGTATATACATACAGCCTTAAAAAAGAATGAAATCCTGCAAAATATGACAACATGGATGAACCTGAAGGACTGAAATAAGTCAGTCACATTAGGACAAATACTGTGTAATTCCATTTACATGAGGTACAATCAAACTCATAGAAACAGAGTGGTGGGTGCCTGGGGCTGGAGGAAGGAAGGAAATGAAGAGTTGCTAATCAATGGGCATAAAGTCTTAACTATGCAAGATGGATAAGTTCTAGAGATCTGCTGTACAACACTGTTCCTATAGTTAACAGTACTGTATTACACACGTAAAAATTTATGAGGGTAGATTTCATAATTTTTTAAGTGTTCTTACCACAATAAAATAAAAAATTTTAAAAAGACAAAACAAAAAGAAAAGTCTTTCTATATACTATCAAAAACAATTGGAAGGGCAGAAGTTGAGACACAGAGGTAGAGAACAAATGTATGGACACCAAGGGGGGAAAGCCGCGGGTGGGTGGGGATGGTGATGTGATGAATTAGGTGATTGGGATTGACATGTATACACTGATGTGTATAAAATTGATGACTAATAAGAACCTGCTGCATAAAAAAATAAATAAAATAAAATTCAAAAATTCAAAAAAAAAGTGCCATAATATTTGCCTTCCTTCTGTTTAGGATAAGAAAAAAACAAAAAAAAACAAAAAACAATTGGAAACTGAAATGTTCAAAAATTACCATTTGCAACAGCATAAAAATATGAAATACTTAGGGATAAATCTGATAAAAGATGTGAAAAGCCTGTACATAAGCAACTACAAAATATTGCTAAGAGGAATTAAGGATGAACTAAATAAAAAGAGACACATACCTTGCTCATGGGTTGAGAGACATACTACTGTTCTGATATTAATTCTCCTTAAATTGATCTATAGTTTCAATGCAATCCCAATCAAAATTCCAGTAGGCTTTTTTATAAAAATTGATAAGGTGGTTCTAAAATTCAGATGGAAATGCAAAAGACCAAGAATAGTTAAAACACCTCTAAAAAAAGAAGAAAAAGTTGGAGGGATAACTACATGATTTAAAGGCTTATTATAATTAAAATAGTAATCAAAACAGCATGGTATTGACAACCAGGGCACCTACCAGGCGCTGGTGGGGGACCTCGGAGACCTAAAGCGATGGGAGTAATCCCCATGCAACTGGGTGGGATGTTGGGGGGAAGGAAGGGGGAAGGAAAAGTGGAGGCAGGATGGGACTGGTGCCACTGAGGGGCAGCTGGGGAAGAGGAGGGGTTCCAACTCACAGTGAGGGAATCAGCTGGGACAGAGAGAGACCTTTGGGAGATTGGGGGATTGGAGGGGAATGTGGTCAGCATTTCCCATGCCAGCTCAGGCTCCGGCGAGCCTGCTGAGGTCCTGGGCCTGAACCTCTGCCCTCTGGGGACCCATCAACCCATGCAGGTCTTGAGACTAAGCATGGCCCCCCAAGGCATTTTATAGCCATGCAGCTCCTGAGCCTAAGCCCGCCCCCACCAACTCCCCCCATCCCCACTACCAAGGATTTTTCTGGCTTTTTTTCCCCCCTGTTTTCCTTTGTTCTGTTTTCCTTTGTTCTTGTTTGCTTTGTTGTTCATTCAGTTTTATTTTTTCTAATATATTTTTTATTTCTCTAAATTAATTTATTTTTTATTCTTTGTTATTGTTCTGCTCCTTTTTCCTTGTTACCTTTTTTTTTTTTTTTGCAGGGCTGTTTGACTTGGGGGCCTTGGTTCCCAGGCTGGGGGACAGGCCAGAGATCCTGTGGTGGGAGCAAGAAGTCCAAACTGGTGGACTAACAGAAAAACTCAGACCCCAGGGAATATTAATTGGAATGAGGTCTCCCGGAGGTCCTCAACTCAGCACCACGACACAGCTCTATCCCACTGCCTGCAAACTCCAGTGTTGGACGTCTCAGGCCAAACAACCAACAAGACAAGAACACAGCTCTACTCATCAAAAAAATGAGACAACAAAAAAATATGTTACAGACAAAGGAGCAAGGTAAAAACCTACAAGATCAAATAAATGAAAAGGAAATAGGCAACCTACCTTGAACAGAATTCAGAGTAATGATAATAAAGAAAATCCAAAATCTCAGAAATAGAATTGAGGCACAGATTGAGAAAATACAAGAGATGTTTAACAAGGACTTAGAAGAACTAAAGAACAAACAAACAGTGATAAACAACACAATAACTGAAATGAAAAATACACTAGAAGGAATCAATAGCGGAATAACTGAAGCAGAAGAACGAAAAGTGAGCTGGAAGACAGAATGGTGGAAATAACTGCCAAGGAGCAGAATAAAGAAAAAATAATGAAAAAAATTGAAGACAATCTCAGAGACCACTGGGACAACACAAAATGCACCAACATTTGAATTATAGGGGTCCCAAAAGAAGAACAGAAAGAGAAAGAGTCTGAGAAAACATATGAAGAGATTATAGTTGAAAACTTCCCTAACACGGGAAAGGAAATAGCTGCCCAAGTCCAGGAAACACAAAGAGTCCCATATAGGATAAACCATAGGAGACAAACCAAGATGCATATTAATCAAACGAACAAAAATTAAATTAAAAGAAAAAATATTAAAAGCAGCAAGGGAAAATCAACACATAACATACAAGGGAATCCCCATAAGGTTATAAGCTGATTTTTCAGCAGAAACTCTGAAGGTCAGAAGCGAGTGGCAGGATATATTTAAAGTGATGAAAGGGAAAAAGCTACAACCAAGATTACTCTACCCAACAAGGATCTCATTCAAATTTAACAGAAAAATCAAAAGCTTTACAAACAAGCAGAAGCTAAGAGAATACAGCACCACCAAACCAGCTTTACAATAAACACTAAAGGAATTTCTCTAGGCAGGAAACACAAGAGAAGAAAAAGACCCACAAAAACAAACCCAAGGGCTTCCCTGGTGGCACACTGGTTGAGAGTCCACCTGCCGAAGCAGGGGACATGGGTTCGTGCCCCGGTCCGGGAAGATCCCACATGCCGCAGAGCGGCTGGGCCTGTGAGCCATGGCCACTGAGCCTGCGCGTCCGGAGCCTGTGCTCCGCAACGGGAGGGGCCACAACAGTGAGAGGCCCGCGTACTGCAAAAAATAAAAAATAAAAAAATTGTTAAAAAAAAAAAAACAAAAAACCCAAAACAATTAAGAAAATGGTAATGGGAACATACATGTTGCTAATTACCTTAAATGTAAATGGATTAAATGCTCCAACCAAAAGGCACAGACTGGCTTAATGGATATAAAAACAAGACCCATATTTATGCAGCATATAAGAGATCCACTTCAGCCCTAGGGACATATACAGACTGAAAGTGAGGAGATGGAAAAGATATTCTATGCAAATGGAAATCACAAGACAGCTAGAGTAGCAATACTCACATCAGATAAAATAGACTTTAAAATAAAGACTGCTACAAGAGACAAGGAGGGATGCTACATAATGATCAAGAGATCAATCCAAGAAGATATAACAATTATAAATATTTATGCACCCAACATAGGAGCACCTCAATACATAAGGCAAATATTAACAGCAATAAAAGGGGAAATCAACAGTAACACAGTAACAGTGGGGAGCTTTAACACCCCACTTACACCAGTGGACAGATCATCCAGACAGAAAATAAATAAGGAAACACAAGCTTTAAATGACACAACAGACCAGATAGATTTAACCGATATTTATAGGACATTCCACCTGAAAGTGGCAGAATTCACTTTCTTCTCAAGTGCACATGGAACATTCTCCAGGATAGATCACATCTTGGGTCACAAATCAAACCTTGGAAAATTTAAGAAAATTGAAATCATATCAAGCATCTGTTCCAACCACAGTGCTATGATATTAGAAATCGATTACAGGAAAAAAACTGTAAAAACATAAACAAATGGAGGCTAAACAGTGCTAAATAAAAAATGATCACTGAAGAAATCAAAGAGGAAATTTTAAAAATACACAGAAACAAATGATAATGAAAACATGATGATCCAAACCTATGTGACTCAGCAAAAGCAGTTCTAAGTTTATAGTAATTCAATCTCTCCTCAAGAAACAAGAAAAATCTCAAATAAAAAACATAACCTTACACCTAAAGAAACTAGAGTAAAAAGAACAAACATAAAACCCAAAGTCAGTAGAAGGAAAGATATCATAAAGATTAGAGCAGAAATAAATGAAATAGAAATGAAGAAAACAATAGCAAAGAACACTAAAACTAAAATTTGGTTCTTTGAGAAGATAAAACAACTGATAAACCTTTAGCTAGACTCATCAAAAAAAAAAAAAAAAAACAAAGGGAGAGGACTCAAATCAATGAAATTAGAAATGGAAAAGGAGAAATTATACCTGACACTGCTGAAATACAAAGGATCATAACAGACTACTACAAGCAACTATATGCCAATAAAATGGACAACCTGGAAGAAATGGACAAATTCTTGGAAAGGTACAACTTTCCAAGACTGAACCAGGAAGAATTAGAAAATATAAACAGACTAATCACAAGTAATGAAATTGAAACCATAATTAAAAATCTTCCAGGGCTTCCCTGGTGGCGCAGTGGTTGAGGGTCCGCCTGCCGATGCAGGGGACACGGGTTCGTGCCCCGGTCTGGGAGGATCCCACATGCCGCGGAGCGGCTGGGCCCGTGAGCCATGGCTGCTGAGCCTGCGCGTCCGGAGCCTGTGCTCTGCAGGGGGAGAGGCCGCAACAGTGAGAGGCCCGCCTACCGCAAAAAAAAAAAAAAAAAAAAAATCTTCCAACAAACAGAAGTGCAGGACCAGATGGCTTCACAGGTGAATTGCATCAAACATTTAGAGAAGAGCTAACACCTATCCTTCTTAAACTCTTCCAAAAAACTGAAGAGGGTGGAGCACTCCCAAGTTCATTCTACAAGGCCACCATCACCCTGATACCAAAACCAGACAAAGATATCACAGAAAAAGAAAATTACAGATCAGTATCACTGATAAATATAGACCCCAAAATCCTCAACAAAATATTAGCAAACAGAATCCAACAACATATTCAAAGGATCATACATCATGCTCAAGTGGGATTTATCCCAGGGATGCAAGGATTCTTCAATATATGCAAATCAACCAATGTGATACACCATATTAACAAATTAAAGAGTAAAAACTATATGATCATCTCAATAGATGCAGAAAAAGCTTTGGCAAAATTCAACACCCATTTATAATAAAAACTCTCCAGAAAGTGGGCATAGAGGGAACCTACGTCAATGTAATAAAGGCTGTATATGACAAACCCACAGCAAACATCATTCACAATGGTGAAGAACTGAAAGCATTTCCTCGAAGATCAGGAACAAGACAAGGATGTCCACTCTCACCGCTCTTATTGAACATAGTTTTGGAAGTCAGCCATGACAATCAGAGAAGAAAAGAAATAAAAGGACTACAAATTGGAAAAGAAGTAAAACTGTCACTGTTTGCAGATGACAATGATACTACACATAGAAAATCCTAAAGATGTCACCAGAAAACTACCAGAACTAATCAATGAATTTGGTAAGGTTGCAGGATACAAAATTAATGCACAGAAATCTCTTGCATTCCTATACACTAACAACAAAAGATCACAAAGAGAATTGAAGGAAGCAATCCCACTTACCATTGCAATAAAAAGAATGAACTACCTAGGAATAAACCTACCTAAGGAGTCAAAAGACCTGTATGCAGAAAACTATAAAACACTGATGAAAGAAATCAAAGATGACACAAATGGGTGGAGAAATATACCATGTTCTTGGATTGGAATAATCAATATTGTGAAAATGACTATACTACCCAAAGCAATCTACAGATTCAATGCAATCCCTATCAAATTACCAAGGGCATTCTTCACAGAACTAGAACAAAAAACATTACAATTTGTATGGAAACACAAAAGATCCTGAATAGCCAAAGCAATTTTGAGAAAGAAAAACAGAGCTGGAGGAATCAGGCTCCCTGACTTCAGACTATACTACAAAGCTACAGTAATCAAGACAGTATAGTACTGGCACAAAAACAGAAATATAGATCAATGGTACAGGATAGAAAGTCCAGAGATAAACCCATGCACCTATGGTCACCTGATCTTTGACAAAGTAGACAGGAATATACAATGGAGAAAAGACAGTCACTTCAATAAGTGGTGCTGGGAAAACTGGACAGCTACATGTAAAAGAATGAAATTAGAACACTCCCTAACACCATACACAAAAATAAACTCAAAATGGATTAAACACCTAAATGTAAGACTGGACACTATAAAACTCTTAGAGGAAAACATAGGAGAAACACACTTCGACGTAAATCACAGCAAGATCTTTTTTGAACCACCTCCTAGAGTAATAAAAATAAAAACAAAAATAAATAAACGGGACCTAATTAAACTTAGTAGCAAAGGAAACCATAAACAAGAGGAAAAGACAACCCTCAGAATGGGAGAAAACATTTTCAAATGAATCAATGGACAAAGGATTAATCTCCAAAACATACAAACAGCTCACGTAGCTCAATATCAAAAAAAACAAACAACTCAATCAAAAAATGGGCAGAAGACCTAAATAGATATCTCTCCAAAGAAAACATACAGATGGCCAAGAGGCACATGAAAAGATACTCAACATCACTAATTATTAGAGAAATGCAAATCAAAACTACAATGAGGTATCACCTCACACTGGTCAGAATGGCCATCATCAAAAAATCTACAAACAATAAATGCTGGAGAGGGCGTGGAGAAAAGAGAACCCTCTTGCCCTCTTGGTAGGAATGTAAATTGATACAGCCACTGTGGAGAACAGTATGATGGTTCCTTTAAAAACTAAAAATAGAACTACCATATGACCCAGCAATCCCACTACTGGGACATACCCTGAGTAAACCATAATTCAAAAGGACACATGTACCCCTGTGTTCATTGTAGCACTATTTACAATAGCCAGGACATGGAAACAACCTAAATGTCCATTGACAGACAAATAGATAAAGAAGATGTGGTACATATATACAATGTAATATTACTCAGTCATAAAAAGGAATGAAACTGAGTCATTTGAAGAGGTGTGGAAGGACCTAGAGTCTCTCATACATTGTGAAGTGGGTCAGAAAGAGAAAAAAGAAATATCGTATATTAACGCATGTGTTGAATCTAGAAAAATGTTATAGATGAACCTATTTTTAGGGCAGGAATAGAGACGCAGACACAGAGAAGAGACGGGTGGACACAGGGGAAGGGAAACGTGGATGAAATGAGAGATTAGGATTGACATATATACACTACCATGTGTAAAATAGGTAGCTAGTGGCACCTGCTGTATAGCACAGGGAGCTCAGCTCGGTGCTCTGTGATGACCCAGATGGGTGGGATGGTCCATGAGAGAGGGGATATCGGTATACATACAGCTGATTGATTTTGTTGTACAGCAGAAACTAACATAACATTGTAAAGCAATTATACTCCAATTTAAAAAACACAACAAAACAAAACAACAACAACAATACAACAGCATGGTGTTGGCATGAAGACAGACAGATGATCAATGGTACAAAATAGAGATTGCAGAAATAAACCCACATATAGGAAGACAACTGAGTTTTGACCAAGTGTCAAAGACAATACAGTAGTGCTGGAACAACTGGATAACCATATGCAAAAAATAAACAGAACTATATCTCACAAAAATCTCATATAAATTTAAACTCAAAATTAATCAAAACCTAAGCATACCTAAAACTATAAATTTCTAGTAGAAAACATAGGGGAAATAACTTTGTGACACAGAGCTAGGCAAAGATTTCTTAGATATGACACCAAAAGCACAATTCAAAAAGAACAGATGGACAAATCAAATTTTAAAACATCTGCTCTTCAAAAGACATTACTAAGAGAATGAAAAGACAATCCACAGACTGGGAGATAATCTTAGTAAAGCACATATCTGATTAAGAAGTTGCATCCATAATTGGGTGATTGGGATTAACATATACACACTACTATATATCAAATAGATAACTAATAAGAACCTACTGTATAGCACAGGGATCTCTACTCAATACTCTGTAATGACCTATATGGGAAAAGAATCTAAAAAAGAGTGGATACATGTATATGTATAACTGATTCACTTTGCTGTACGGCAGAAACTAACACAACATTGTATATCGAGTATAATCCAATAAAAATTAAATTTAAAAAAGAATTTGCATCCAGAATATATAAAGAAATCTCAAAACTCAACAGTAAAAAAAAAGAAAAACTCAACAGTGACAAAATGAACAACCCAATAAAAATAAGCAAATTTTATGAACATACCCTTTACCAAACAAGATACATATATGACAAATAAGTGTATGAGAAAGTTCCCCACATAATTAGGACAGCTAAAATTAAGGATTGACCATACCAAAGATTGACAAGGAATTGGAACTCTCATACCTTGCTGGTGGGAATGTAGAATGATACAACCACTTTGGAAATAGTTTGACAGTTTCATGAAAAGTTAAACATATGCCTACCATGTGACTCAGCCATTCTATTCCTATATATTTATCCAAGAGAAAAAGAAATATACATCCATACAATTTTCATAGCAGCTTTATTTGTAACAGTCAAAAACTGTGTGTTAGGCAGAATTCTAAGTTGGTTCCAAGATTCCTGCATGTACTCTCCTGGTATAAATGCACCTACCTTCTCCCAGTTATTAAAAAAGTACTACTAATCCAGGTACTACTTTGAAAAGATTGTGCAGATGTTATTAAGGTCCCAACTCAGTTGAGTTTAAGATAGGGGGATGACCTGAGGGGCCTGGCCTAATCACCTGAGCCCTTTAAATCTGGGTCTAGCGGTCAGACTAGTAAAGTCAGGGATTTGAAGCATGAGGGGGATTCATGTATGAAAAATTCTCTGCTACTGGTCTGAAGATGGAGGGAGCCATGTGACAAAGAATGAAGACAGCTTCTAGCAGCTGAGAGAGACCCCTAACTGACAGTCAGCAAGAAAATGGGGACCACTGTTCTACAGCTAGAAGAAACTAAATTTAGTGAACAACATAAATGAGCTCGGAAGTGGCTTTTTCCCCAGAGCCACAAAAAAGAAATGCAGCCTGGCAGACACCTTGATTTCAGCCTTATAATACCGTAAGCAGAGAAGTTTGGCTATAGTGTGCCTGGACTTTTGCCCTACATAACTAAAAACTAATAAATGGGTGTTGTTTTAAGCAGCTAAGATTGTAGTAACTTGTTATGCAGCAATAGAAAACTACTACAAACTAGAAACAACTCAAGTGACAATCAGCAGATAAATGGATAAACAAGTTGTAATATATTCATACAATGTAAAATTCTCATCAATAAAGAGAAATAAACTATTGATACATGCAACATGAATAAATTTTAAAATTCTGCTGAGAGAAAAAAGCCAAAAAAAGTCTACATATTATATGATATCGTTTTCATAAAATTTTAAAAAGTGCAAACTAATGTACAGTGACAGAAAGCAGACGAGTGATTGCTTGGAGATGGGGGACAGAGAAGGGTGGGAAGTGGGGATTAAAAAAGGGTACACAGATACTTTTGGGGTAATGAATAGGCTCATTATCTTGATTGTGATGATGTATATTTATACATATGTCAAAACTTTGTCAAAAGTGTCAAAAATGTGTTTCAATTATTCCTCAAGGAGTTTTTTAAGTAAAAATTAAATTATAATATTTTAAAAGAAGAGATGAAAGAAAATTTGAACACAATGAAAATGAAATAAATGCTACATGTTAAAAAATAAATAAATAGAAGAGTCTCTGGGAACTTTCTTTTTGTTTGTTTTTAGAACCATTTAAATTCTACAATGAAAGATGGATATGAAAACTTGCTAAAGTAATTATACTGGATATTCATTATTTGTGGATTCTGTATTTGTGAATTCATTACACACTAACATTTATTTGTAATACAAAAATAAACACTCACAGTGTTTTTGTGGTTGTTTACAGACCTGCATATGGGCAGTGGTGAAAATTTTGAGTTGAAGTGCATGTTTTTAACTGAGCTCAAAAAGGCAACATTCTGCCTTTTTGCTGCAGCTCTCATACTATAAACAATAGTTCTTTTTGTGATTTATTTACTGCCATGATTTTTGCATTTTTGTAATTTTTGTTGGTGAGTTCGCTGTTTAAAATGGTCCCCAAGCATAATGCAGAACACTGTCCAGTGTTCCTAAGTGCGAGATGGCTGTGATATGCCTTAAAGAGAAAATGTGTGTGCTAGATAAATTTTGCTCAGCTATGAGTTATATTGCTGCTGTCGGCTGTGAGTTCAATGTTAATGAATCAGCACTATACCTTATGAAGTGTCTTTAAACAAAAGCACACACAGAATAATATAATACATTCATTGTTTGATGAAAATGTTGTAATCAGAGGCTTGCAGGAACCTAACCCTGTATTTTCCCCTAGGAGTAATGTTTAAGTATTTGTTAATTCAGTTTTCACAGCAACTTTATAGAACCTAACTACCATGAATAAGGAGAAGTTTGTTTTCAATGAACTATAGATCTAGATCCTATAATCTAGGCTTATATGGATAGTCAGAGGCTTTAGAAATAATTATTTCTCTGATAACTTCTGCTTTGCCTATTTTTTATTTCAGTAAATTAAATACAATAAATTATATAGATTTTCCCACTTATTCTCCACTGTAGATACTCTAATTTTCCTCCTTTACACTTAAGTTTAAAATCCTATCTACTATCCTTAATTTCAGATGACCTCTGTCCATTTCATGCTTTAAAGCATGAATTTCCTCTTACTTAAAAGCATTTTAAAATGTTATAAACCTCCTATGTTTTCCTCTAAGAGTTTGATAGTGTCTGGCCTTACATTTAGGTCTTTAATCCATTTTGAGCTTATTTTTGTGTATGGTGTTAGGGAGTAATCTAATCTCATACTTTTACATGTACCTGTCCAGTTTTCCCAGCACCACTTATTGAAGAGGCTGTCCTTTCTCCACTGTACATTCCTGCCCCCTTTATCAAAGATAAGGTGACCATATGTGTGTGGGTTTATCTCTGGGCTTTCTATCCTGTTCCATTGATCAATATTTCTGTCTTTGTGCCAGTACCATACTGTCTTGATTACTGTAGCTTTGTAGTATAGTCTGAAGTCAGGGAGCCTGATTCCTCCAGCTCAGTTTTTCGTTCTCAAGATTGCTTTGACTATTCAGGGTCTTTTGTGATTCCATACAAATTATGAAATTTTTTGTTCCAGTTCTATGAAAAATGCCAGTGGTAGTTTGATAGGGATTGCATTGAATCTGTAGATTGCTTTGGGTAGTAGAGTCATGACATAAATCACAACAAGATCCTTTTTGACCCACCTCCTAGAGAAATGGAAATAAAAACAAAAATAAACAAATGGGACCTAACAAAACTGCAAAGCTTTTTCAGAGCAAAGGAAACCATAAACAAGACCAAATGACAACTCTCAGAATGGGAGAAAATATTTGCAAATGAAGCAACTGACAAAGGATTAATCTCCAAAATTTACAAGCAGCTCATGCACCTCAATAACAAAAAAACAAACAACCCAATCCAAAAATGGGCAGAAGCGTCCAGAGCCTGTGCTCCGCAATGGGAGAGGCCACAACAGTGAGAGGCCCGCGTATCGCAAAAAAAAAAAAAAAAAAAAAAAAAAAGGGCAGAAGACCTAAATAGACATTTCTCCAAAGAAGATATACAGATTGCCAAGAAACACATGAAAGAATACTCAACATCATTAATCATTAGAGAGATGCAAATCAAAACTACAATGAGATATCATCTCACACCAGTCAGAATGGCCATCATCAAAAAATCTAGAAACAATAAATGCTGGAGAGGGTGTGGAGAAAAGGGAACACTCTTGCACTGCTGGTGGGAATGTGAATTGGGACAGCCACTATGGAGAACAGTATGCAGGTTTCTTAAAAAACTACAAATAGAACTACCATATGACCCAGCAATCCCACTACTGGGCATATACCCTGAGAAAACCATAATTCAAAAAGAGTCATGTACCACAATGTTCATTGCAGCTCTATCTACAATAGCCAGGAGATGGAAACAACCTAAGTGTCCATCATCGGATGAATGGATAAAGAAGATGTGGGGGCTTCCCTGGTGGCGCAGTGGTTGAGAGTCCGCCTGCCGATGCAGGGGACACGGGTTCGTGCCCCGGTCCGGGAGGATCCCGCATGCTGCGGAGCAGCTGGGCCCGTGAGCCATGGCCGCTGAGCCTGCGCGTCTGGAGCCTGTGCTCCGCAACGGGAGAGGCCACAACAGTGAGAGGTCCCCGTAACACACACACAAAAAAAAGAAGATGTGGCACATATGTACAATGGAATATTACTCAGCCATAAAAAGAAACGAAATTGAGCTATTTGTAATGAGGTAGATGGACCTAGAGTCTGTCATACAGGGTGAAGTAAGTCAGAAAGAGAAAGACAAATACTGTATTCTATCACATATATATGGAATTTAAGAAAAATAAAAAAAGGTCATGAAGAACCTAGGGGTAAGACGGGAATAAAGACACAGACCTACTAGAGAATGGACTTGAGGATATGGGGAGGGGGAAGGGTAAGCTGGGACAAAGTGAGAGAGTGGCATGGACATATATACACTACCAAGCGTAAAGTAGATAGCTAGTGGGAAGCAGCCGCATAGCACAGGGAGATCAGCTCGGTGCTTTGTGACCACCTAGAGGGGTAGGATAGGGAGGGTGGGAGGGAGGGAGACGCAAGAGGGAAGAGATATGGGAACATATGTATATGTATAACTGATTCACTTTGTTATAAAGCAGAAACTAACACACCATTGTAAAGCAATTATACTCCAATAAAGATGTAAAAAGAAGAAAAAGAGAAAATCTTTTTTTAAAACATAAAAGTTATAAACCTTATAGTTACAGGAATTGCATAAAACTCTTTCCTTATATAAAACAAGATGATATTTCAACTTTCCTTCTTAAATTTACTTTTAAATAACTTGATTCAGTTTTTACATGAATTGACAAGAAACGTTATTGTATTTGCTATAAAATGTTTATTGGGGATGCAATTTGCCATATCACCAAATAGACTGTTAATAAAAATCCTATGTGAGAAATAGGATTTTCAACGGCAACAAAAGCAAAAATAAACAAGTGGGACTACATCAAACCAAAAAGCTTCTGCACAGCAAAGGAAACCATCAACAAAATGAAAAGACTTGTAAAAATTGGGAGAAAATATTTGCAAATACGATAAGGGGTTAATATCCAAAATATATAAAGCACTCATACAACTCAACAGCAAAGAACCACAATTTGGGCTTCTCTGGTGGTGCAGAGGTTGGGAGTCCACCTGCCGATGCAGGGGACGCGGGTTCGTGCCCCGGTCTGGTAGGATCCCATGTGCCGCGGAGCGGCTGGGCCCGTGAGCCATGGCCGCTGAGCCTGTGCGTCCGGAGCCTGTGCTGCACAATGGGAGAGGCCATGACAGTGAGAGGCCCGCGTACCACAAAAAAAAAAAAAACAACCAAACAAACCACAATTTGATCAAAAAATGGGCAGATGATCTGAATGATGGACAACAGGTACATCAATAATTGTTCAACATCACTAATCATCAAGGAAATGCAAATCAAAACCACAATGGGGATATCACCTCACACCTGTCAGAATGGCTATTATCAAAAAGACAAGAAATAACAAGTGTTGGTGAGGATGTGGAGAAAAGGGAACCCTTGTGCACTGTTTTGGGGAGTGTAAATTGGTGCAGTCAGTATGAAAAACAGTATGGAGTTTCCTCAAAAAGTTAAAAATAGAACTGTCATATGATCCAGCTATTCCACTTCTGGGTATTATCCAAAGGAAACAAAAAAAATAACTCAAAAACATATATGCACCTCTCTGCTCACTGCAGCATTATTTACAATAGCCAAGACATGGAAGTAACCTAATTATCCATTAATGAATAAATGGATAAAGAAAATACTGCATATATACACACACACACACGCACACACACACACACACACGATGGAATATTATTCAGCCATAAAAGAAGGAAATCTTTCCGTTTGTGCCAACATGGACAGCACTTGAGGGTTGAGGATATTATGTGAAATGAGATAAGTCGAAGATAAATACCATATAATATCACTTACATGTAAAATCTAAACAAAACAAAACAAACAAAAGCAAAAACCAGAACTCACAGATACAGAGAACAGATTGGTGGTTGCCAGAGGTGGGGGGTGGGGTGGAGGGTGGGTGAAATGGATGAAGGTGGTCATAAGGTACAAAATTCCAGTTATAAAATAAATAAGTCCTGGGGATGTAATATATAGCATGGTAACTATAGTTAATTATACTGTCTTGTATATTTGAAAGTTACTAAGAGTAAATCTTAAAAAGTTCTCATCATAAGAAAAATATCTGTGCCTCAAAAAAATTATTTTTCTTTTTGTCAAGGAGAATAATGTAGCTGACCATGTTTCCTTTTACATTTTGTCTTCTAGGAAGCTCAGACTTAAATTTTAGGTTAAATATAGTTAATATGAAGACTTTCTATTTCAAAAAAATATTTTGCCAATTCTGAATCTTTACTCCTTATTTCTATTATATTATTGAATGTGTTCTTGCTATAAGACCTTGTGGGAAGTTGTGCTGCATTCTTGACATAAAAGACCAGTACATGACTTTGGGCTTCCCTGGTGGCACAGTGGTTAAGAATCCACCTGCCAGGGGACACTGGTTCGAGCCCTGGTCCAGGAAGATCCCACATGCCGTGGAACAACTAAACCCGTGTGCCACAACTATTGAGCCTGCGTTCTAAAGTCCGTGAGCCACAACAACTGAAGCCCGAGTGCCTAGAGCGTGTGCTCTGCAACAAAAGAAGCCACCGCAATGAGAAGCCTGACACCTCAACGAAGAGTAGCCCCCACTCACAACTACAGAAGGCCCACGAGCAGCAACAAAGACCCAATGCAGCCAAAAATAAATAAATAAAATTTAAAAATTAAAAGAAAAAAAAAGGCCAGTACATGACTTAAAGCTAATGCCCTAGCCTTACCATCACAAACCAGGAAGAACAGTTTAATATCAAATATGACAAAATTAATATTTCTACTTAGGGAAAATGCTTTCCACTTTCCAGTGGATAATACTAACTAATTTTATTCATTAGATCTGTAACTTTTGCATTGGGTGGGTAAGTTTTACAGCTAGCTCATCCTGAAGGTTTATCTGGACATAATATTAAAAATCAGATGGGCAGAAATTATAAGCAAGTCTTTAATGACTGATGCCAATTATAACAACAATTCTTTCAGAAAAGAGTTCAGCCCAAAACAATCTATTCCATGTTCAATAACAAAACAACAGCAACAAGCAAACAAAAAAAACAAATAAAAACCCCTTGATACTTCAATAAAGAAAGTGTAGTCATCATTGTAGACATTCTTGGGGCTCATCTGTTTTTGAAGATGGGCTAGCCCTAAGGGGAAAAGTACCAGATTTCAAAGCAGAAATTCTGAGCTAAATTCCGATTCTGCTTCTTGATGTCTACCTTGGGTGGGGTTGGGGGAAAGGTTGGAATGATTAAATTAGCTAATAAAATTAAAAACACATTTTTGGACTTACTTCACTTCAGTATTATATTCTCTAGGTCCATCCATGTTGTTGCAAGTGGCAATATTCTTTTTTATGTCTGAGTAATATTCCATTATGTATATATATATACCATTTCTACTTAAACCAATCATCTGCTGATGGGCACTTGGGTTGTTTCCATGTCTTGGCTATTGCATATAGTGCTGCTATGAGCATTCGGATGCATGTATCTTTTTGAACTAGAGTTTTCATATTTTCAGTCTGCCCAGGAGTGAGATTGCTGGATCTACTTTAGTTTTTTAAGGAAACTCCATACTGTTTTCCACAGTGGTTGCACCAATCTACATTCCCATGAACAGTATAGGAGGGTTCCCTTTTATCCATACCCTCTCCAGCTTATATCATTTGTAGACTTTTTGATGATAGCCATTCTGACAGATGGGAGATGATACCTCATTGTGGTTTTGATTTTCTTATCTCTAATAATTAGTGATGTTGAGCATTTTTTCATGTGCCGTTGGCCATCTGTATGTCTTCTTTGGAGAGAGGTCCATTTAGGTCTTCTACCTGTTTTTTACTTGGATAGTTTGTTTATTGAGTTGAATGAGTTGTTTGCATATTTAGGATATTGACTCCCTGTCTGTCACATCATTTGCAAATGTTTTTTTCCCATTCCATAGGAGGTCTTTGTTTTGTTGATAGTTTCCTTTGCTGTGCAAAGGCTTTTAAGTTTCATTAGGTCTCATTTGTTTATTTTTGTTTTTATTTCTTTTGCCTTGGGACACTGATGTAAGAAAATATTGCTATGGTTTATGTCAGATAATGTTTTGCTCATGTTCTCTTCTAGAAGTTTAATGGTGTCATGTCTTATATTTAAGTCTTTAAACCACTTGGAGTTTATTTTTGTGTATGGTGTGAGGGAGTGTTCTAACTTCATTGATTTACATGTGGCTGTCCAGCTTTCCCAACACCACTTGCTGAAGAGACTACCTTTTCTCCATTGTATATTTTTGCCTCCTTTGTCATAGATTGATTGACCTTAGGTGTGTGGGTTTATTTTGGGGCTTTCCATTCTGTTCCATTGAGCTGTATGTCAGCCAATAACCAGCTGTTTTGATTATGCAGCTTTGTAGTATTAAGTGTGGAAGGGTTATGCCTCCAGCTTTGTTCTTTTTCCCCCAGGATTGCTTTGGCAATTCTGGGTCTTTTGTGGTTCCATATAAATTTTAGGATTATTTGTTTTAGTTCTGCGAAAAAATGTCATAGGTATTTTGATAGAGATCATGTCAAATCTGTAGATTGCTTTGGGAAGTCTGGCCATTTTAACAACGTTGATTTTCTTTTTTTTTTTTTTTTAAGAAAGCACATTAAGCTTTAATATAGAAATATTTAGGTTACACTTGTGCTCAAGTAATAATAAAACATTTGTTCTTCTCGATCTCATACATTCTCTCCTCAGGAATGGCCCATCTCCTGCACGCTTGGAGCAACCTTTGGCTACGTGGCTGGCCTTGTTACTTCACCACTCTGGATATACTGGAATAGAAAGAAACTTCTAGTTGAAATAAAGTATTTATAATAGATTGTGGCTTCAGATGCTGTTTGTTGCTTCTTGGACCTTTAAGAAACATTCTTAATCAACTTTATAGAATTCTGAGGACAGGGTTTTGTTTTGTTTTTTTTCCTTTCAAGTTTTAAACTGCTTCATTATTTTTAAGAGGTCTGGGTATAGCTTTAGCATTTCATATGCTTTCTGAGAAATGGACAGTTTACTTGGCCACTGAAGACGTTTCTCACGTAATTAAACAACAGTTTATACATCTTGATCCTATTCTTTTTTTTACTGTGTGTTTCTTTGGAGTTAAAATGGCTATGATAGCCTCATCAAAAACAGTCTTCAATCCCTTCTGGGTTAAAGCTGAACATTCTACATAGCAGCACGCACCTATCTCTTTTGCTAGTTTCTGTCCTTGTTCCACACATATAGGTTTTTCCTTCATATCATTCAGTCTTGCTAAAGTTTTGGGGTCATCTCGGAGATCAATCTGAGTTCCTATTAATAAAAAGGGTACATTTGGTGCGTATTCCTTAAGTTCTGGTACCCACTCTTCTTTCACATTTTGAAATGAGGCTGGATTTACCACAGAGAAGCATATAAGGAAGACATCAGTCATTGGATAAGATAAAGGCCTCAGACGATCATAGTCTTCCTGTCCGGCTGTGTCATAGAGTCCCAGGAGGTACTGCTTGCCCCCTACGGTGACGCTGACTGCGTAGTGGTCGAAGACGGTGGGCACGTACTCCTCCGGGAAGGCGTCGTTGGCATAGCTCATGAGTAGGCACGTCTTGCCCACCGCCCCGTCGCCGACCACCACGCACTTGAGCATCAGTGCGCCGGGCCCGTGAGCCACGCTGCTGCCGGCCAGCCTCCGGGCATGGTCCCCCCGGAGCCCTCGCCCCGGCCCCGGGCTCAGCCCCAGCCCGCCTGGGGGGTCCGCCGCCGCCGCCGCTCAGCGCAGCACGGCCGACCCCCCGGCACCATGCAGCGACTCCCCCCGCCCGAGGGGAGGGGGCGGCGGGCCCGGGGCGCTGCCGCCGCCTCGGTCGCTGCCCGGATCCTCGCCCGGGCCCCGGTCGCCGCGCCCGCCCGCTTCCCCCGCCGCTCGGCGCCCGCGCCCTCTCCCCGGCCCGGCCTCCCCAGGAGGATCCTCTGGATCATCAACAACGTTGATTTTCTAATCCATAAGCATGGGATATTTTTCCATTTCTTTGAATCATCTTCAATTTCCTTATCATGTTTTTATAGTTTTCAGCACATAGATCTTTCACTTCCTTGATTAACTTTCTTCCTAGGTATTTTATTTTTTTGACGCCTTTTTTTTTTTTTTTTTTGCTGCATTGGGTCTTCCATTGCTGTGTGCGGGATTTCTCTAGTTGCAGTGAGCAGGGACTACTCTTCGTTGCGGTGCGAGGGCTTCTTACTGCGGTGGCTTCTCTTGTTGTGGAGCACAGGCTCTAGGCACACAGGCTTCAGTAGTTGTGGCACATGGGCTTCAGTACTTATGGCTTGCAGGCTCTAGAGCGCAGGCTCACAGTTCTGGCTCACAGGCTTGGTTGCTCCACGGCATGTGGGATTGTCCCAGACCAGGGCTCGAACTCATGTCCCCTGCATTGGCAGGCAGGCTGTTAACCACTGCACTACCAGGGAAGCCCTTTGATGCAATTTTAAGTGGGGTTGGTTTTTTTGCTTTCTCCTTCTGATATTTCATTGGTAAAGAAATGCCACAGATATCTGTATATTATTATTGTAGCCTGCTACCTTGCTCAATTAATTTATTAGTTGTAATAGTTTTTGTGGGGAGAATATAGGGTTCTCTCTATAGAGTATCATGTCATCTGAAAACAGTGACAGTTTTACCTCTTCCCTTCCAATTTGGATACCTTTTATTTCTTTTTCTTGTCTGATTGCTGTGGCTAGGACTTCCAATACTATGTTGAATAGAATTCATAAGAGTGGGCATCCTTGTCTTGTTCCTGGTTTTAAAGGAAAGGCTTTCAGCTTTTTGTTGTTGAGTATTATGTTGCCTGTGGGTTTGTCATAAATGGCTTTTAATGTGTTGAGATATGTTCCCTTATACCCACTTTGGTAAGAGGTTTTTTTTGTTTGTTTGTTTTTTGTAAAGACCCAAACTACCTGATGGCTTTCAGAGGAAGGGTTTTTATTATTTATTTATTTATTTGGCTGTGTTGAGTCTTCATTGTTGCATGCAGCCTTTCTCTAATTGCAGCGAGTGGGGGCTAATATTTGTTGTGGTGCATGGGCTGCTCATTGCAGTGGCTCCTCTTATTGTGCAGCACAGGCTCTAGGCACACAGGCTTCAATAGTTGTGGTACGTGGGCTCAGTAGTTGCGCATGGGCTTAGTTGCTCTGTGGCATCTTCCTGGACCAGGGATTGAATGCAGTGTCCCCTGCATTGGCAGGTGAATTCTTAACAACTGCGCCACCAGGGAAGTCCCTTGGTAAAAGTTTTTATCATGAATGGATGTTGAATTTTGTCACGTTTTTTGTCTATTGAGATGACCTAGTGGTTTTTGTCTTTCCTTTTGTTAAGGGGGTGTATCATACTGATTGATCTGTGTTATGTTGAACCATCCTTGAGACCCTGGAATAAGTCCAACTTGATCATGGTGTATGATCCTTTTTGTGTATCATTGGATTCAGTTTGCTAACATTTTTTTGAAAACTTTTGCATCTGTATTCATCAGAGATATTGGCTTGTAATTTCCTTTTTTGTAGTGTCTTTGTCTGGTTTTATTATCAGGGTGGTTGTGGCTTCATAGAATGAATTTGGGAGTGTTCCCTCCTCTTCAATCTTTTGGAATAGTTTGAGGAGGTCAGGTATAAATTCTTTTTATGTTTGGTAGAATTCCCCAGTGAAGCCATCCAGTCCTGGACTTTGTTTTCAGGGAGTTTTTGTTTTTTTACAGATTCTATTTCACTTCTAGTGTTTCTTCTTGACTCAATTTTGGCAGGCTGTATGTTTCTAGAAATTTGTCCATTTTTTCTAGGTTGCCCAATTTGTTGGCATATAACTGTTCATAGTACTCTCTTTTGATTTTTTGTATTTCTGTGGTATTGGTTGTTATTTCTCCTCTTTCATTTCTTATTTTGTTTATTTGGGTCCTCTCTCTTTTCTTCTTCTCTTTACTTCTTTTAGAATTCAATATCAAGAAACAGTCTTTTTTTTTTTTTTTTTTTTTTGCGGTACGGGGGCCTCTCACTGTTGTGGCCTCTCCCGTTGCGGAGCACAGGCTCCGGATGCGCAGGCTCAGTGGCCATGGCTCACGGGCCCAGCCGCTCCGCGGCATGTGGGATCCTCCTGGACCAGGGCACGAACCCGTGTCCCCTGCATTGGCAGGCGGACTCTCAACCACTGCGCCACCAGGGAAGCCCAAGAAACAGTCTTTTTAGACCAACTGACAATGTGTTCATTTGTCAGATATAAGAATTATATAACCAGTGTTTCCTTGCCTTGAATACAAGAAAGTTCAAACTAAAATTTATGCTTGATTATGGGAATTATGTTAACTAAAAATTTAAAATTATGACTCTTCTATTTCTCCTTCCATTTTTAACTTTTATATCTTAGTCAGTTCTACTATAAAACTTTTACTGAAAGCTACTTTAAATCCTTTCTGAAAGTAAGAAAGTTATACATTTCTTAAATTTGTTAGAACTTTGTTAGTACTTCAAAGAAAAGGGCCCCATACTATTCACTTTTGTGTCCCTGGGCACTTTAAAATTTATCCTTAAATTTTGCTTGCAGCATAGTACACAATAGAAATTGAACTATGAATGGCTCATATTATCATTTGAAGAATTGCTACACAATGGGAATGGAATTCATTAATTCCATAATTATTTACTGAGCACCTACCATGTGCCAGACACCATTTTGAAGCCAGTGATACTGTGATGAACAAGATGACGGTCCTGGGACTCATATTTTAGTAGGAGAGGACAAATAATAAACACATAAGCAAATAAGATACTTTCAGAGAGTAATAAAGGTCTTGAAGAAATCACCTGAGAACCTGGTGGAAGTTGGAAAGGATACCTCAAGATAATGTGTATTTTCATACTACCATCCATGAAAAGATCTGAATTGTCAATTTGAAAGGGATACTGCCTATATCACCAGTTCAATCTTTGGGGGCACTTTTTTTAAAACAATGCTAAGGAGTCTCATTTAAGGATTTAGAAGTAGAAGATGTTGAACACTGTATCATTAGAGCATCAAAATAACACAAGCAATTATGTTATTTAAGCTCATTATATGAACAATAGAACAGTCTTTTGACTTTCACTAAGGTAGTCTTCTATTTTTATCTCTTAAGTTTCCTCTGCATTTTCCTAGGTTCTCTTCACTGTAACCTTTCTTCCAAAAGATGAGTGGATCATAAGCCAAAAGATAAACATATATCACCAGCTAGGATAAGTACTTAAGTTTTAGTTTCCCTGATGTGAATTAGATAGGTGTAATATCATTGAGGCCATTGTTTTCTCTTCTTCATGCAATTGCAGCATCCTCTGGTGGGCATTATTTTATTTAATAGCTTTTGAGAAAAGCTTTTACAGTTTTTGAGAAATAGCTTTTATGACATTTAGCACAGAAATAAAGTGCTTCATTATTTTCACTAAGTTACCAACTTCACAAAGTATTATGTTAGTGCTTAGTGTCAAATTTAAACAAGCATCTGAGAGATATGCAATTACATAAGTACAAATAATAATGACACTACTACAGATAAATGGTAATACATTATTCTGGAAAATCTTCAGTTGAATTTTGAGGGAAAAACAAAAATTTATCATGAGATTTAAATTCTCTAATTGTACCCTATCCTTTTACATATTTTGACTTCTATCCCATGGTACATTTATTAGCTATTCAGAAAAACTAAAAAGCACAACTGAAAAGGGTAAAATAAGTTATTTAATATAATTTTTTAGCCAATGGGACAAAAATTTATTGTTTCTAATGAGTAATACAAAATTAATGAAATAAAACAGCATAATTTATAAAACAAATAGCAAAGATTCTTAGTTTTTATAGGATGATTTACAACTCAATCTCATAAATAGGTACTGATAATCTATAATAGAACATATAAGAAAAGTTGGAGATTAGTGCTTTTTCATTTCTGTAATCTATTTCCTTCTAGTTATAGATGTTGCTGCTTTCCAAGGAGAACCTGTAATAAGGAAAAAGGTCTCAAGAGAACAAAGACAAAGTTGTGATAGTGGGATTAATTGGAAACCCATCCCAGAGCCCTGAGATTCCAATATCAGAGACAGGGATAGAATGCCAGGAGAGTAAATTATGCGTGGTTAACACATCATAAATGCTTATTATAACAAATAACTGAAGAGAAGATGGCACTTAAGTCAGAACTTAATGGATGCATAAGCTAAGAGTAAGTATAAAAGAAAGAGGGACTCAAATGCTTATGAATCAAGAGGGGTACTCTAGAGTTGCCAAATTCTAACCAGAGGCGCAATTACAGCTGCTATCTGGGCACAGAAAACAAAACCACGAGTATAAGATAAGTGGTTAGCCAGCCTAGAAGAATCACTAGGGCATTTTTTTTCTTTAACTGAAGTATAGTTGACATAGAATATCATGTTAGTCTCAGGTATACAACAGAGTGATTCAACATTTATACAGTATGAATTTATCACCACAATAACTCTAGTATCTATCTGTCACCATACAAAGTTACTGCAATATTATTGACTATATTCTCTATGCTGTACATTACATCTCTGTGACTTATTTTATAACTAGAAGTTTGTACCTTTTTTTTTTTTTTTTTTGCTGTACGTGGGCCTCTCACTGTTGTGGCCTCTCCCGTTGCGGAGCACAGGCTCCGGACGTGCAGGCTCAGTGGCCATGACTCATGGGCCTAGCCGCTCCACGGCATGTAGGATCTTCCCAGACCGGGGCACAAACCCATGTCCCCTGCATCGGCAAGCAGACTCTCAACGACTGCACCACCAGGGAAGCCCAGAAGATTGTACCTCTTAATCCCCTTCACCTATTTCACCCAACCACCTCCCCCCACTCCCCTCTGGGGACCACCAATTTGTTCTCTGTATTTATAAGTCTGTTTCTGTCTTGCTTTGTGTGTTCATTTCTTTTCTTTTTTAGATTCCACATATAAGTGAAATCATATGGTATTTGTCTTTCTATCTGACTTATATATATCACTTAGCATAATACCCTCTAGATCCATCCATGTTGTTGTAAATGACAAGATTTCACTCTTTTTTATGGTTGAGTAATATTCCACTTTAAATATATACATATATATTATATACACACACACACACACACACACACACACACACACACCACATCTTATCCATTCATTTATTAATGGGCTCTTAGGTTGCTTCCATATCTTGGCTATTATAAATAATGCTGCATGCAATGAATATAGATGTACATATATTTTTTGAATTGGGTTTTTATTTTCTTAACCAGGGCATTCTTATGTTACTTTTAAGATCTCTCAAATGGCTGCTAGTGTTTGGCATTTTCAAGTTTATAAATCTCTGCTATCCTAAGCTGACACTTTATCTAAGATTGGTGCTCTGATTGCCACCTAAAATGTGACTGTTTACTTTCCTGAAGTTTCTATTCTAAACTGTTACTGAACTGACTGAACTCCACTTTCACAATTCCATGAAATTTTATCACTGAAAGTACTACTACTTTTTTTCCCCATTCCTTTCTAATCCTGATAAGAAACTCTGAAATAAAATAAGCATATATGTTAAGCTCATTATACATTATGAACTTATCAAATATATGACTATAAATTAATTTAACCTCCTCAAAAGTACAAAAGAATAAAAAGGAAAAAATAAAGTAGACTAATCTTTTCTACAGCAGAAACTTCCAAGCCTTAGAGAATCAGGTCAGTACAATCAGCAAACCACATCGCAAGCAACCATATAGATATAACTGTTTATAGTAAATATGTTTTATATAATTCCATTCATGAAAATATGTATGTGAAAGATTTCCTTATAGTCACTGTTGTAATATAGTTTTTATAAAGACTATTTTAACTCAGTTTTGAGGCCCTGGCTAGAGGCTGGTCAGTTCCCTTTCTTGAGAAGCCAAAGAAATTCATACCCCCAACAACCTCCGTTACAGAGCTCTCACACTTCAAATCACTGTACACTCACCCTAACTGCTCCAGGGCCAGGTAACAGACAACCAAGAACAGCCCCTATGTTCCAAAGCCTATGAAATTACTCAGACCAGCCCACCTTAAGCCTCCTTACCCTGTCTCACCCTATTCCTTCTCACAGAAATCAAAACAGAGGCACTTGCCTACTGTCCCCAACTCTCCCTCTGCCTTGTGATCTACCCTGGTACTTCCCCTGAGTGGGCCTGTGTGGCATACTGCTTCTTTCTAGGGAGCTGTGAGTATAATAAACTGTAAAAGTCTTTCTGGTTTCTCTCTTTTGATCTGAATCTGGCCTCACATACCTCATTCAAGGTAATATGGATAAAACAAGTGTCAATAGGGAATTCCCTGGTGGTCCAGTGTTAGGAATGAGCACTTTCACTGCTGGGCCCGGGTTCAACCCCTGGTCAGGGAACTAAGATCCCACAAGCCGGCTGCATGGCGTGGCCAAACAGACAAAAAACAAGTGTCAGTAATAGTTGTCAATAGGGTCTATGGCTCTATCATAGACAACTATGTCCTGTTACTTGGGAGCTGCCACAAATCAGCTAAAGTGACTGTATGTTACCCCAGTAACTACCGTTTTATTTTAGCACAGTTCCAGTGATGCATGTATTAACCTAATAATGCTGAACCTGAAACTTTACCATTTGATCTTTTATTATCAAAAAATTCGATCCTTAAGTTTGATTTTTTAAATGGCAATATTAATAAACAAAGAAAAATCTTTCAAACAATTTAAACTATCTTTTGAAGAAATTGTTACAAAGAAATAATCATGTTGGATAAGCAAGGCAACAAGGTAGAAGGACTAACTGAAATCTAACAAAAAATAAGCACAAATGAAGAAAAACTTCCTACCATCCCTTGCACTGGAACAAAATCTTTTGGTATTGAGAGATGACTGTATGCACATTATGCAGAAGTTGACCTATATGCAAGAAAACTTGAAACATTGCATACGTCAAGCCAGGAAATGTTAAATTAAACAATTTAATAAATTGAACCGCCAGCATAGTTATAATACTTGATCTTTTCTTTTTCCGGTTATCCTGCGATCCCCATCAGGAGATGTAATAGCTAATGAGCTGGGCTGCTAGAGCTGAAGTTACTTTTTAAATATGCTATTTTCACAAGTATACTATTACTTGTACTAGAAGTAAATCTAGGTGTAGAATAACAAAAACAGTCTGGGAAATACTAAGTAGGGTTGGTCACACACTCACTTAATGTATTTCACTTTGCTTTGTTGATGTTCTTCATCTCATCCCCAAAAAAGACCTCTAAAATAATTACAACTTGAAAGGGAAGAGACTTTAGCCATTATCTTTTTAGTGTTCCTATTAATAATATTCCAGTGCCATCCTACCTTATCTACATGTAAAGTAAATTGAAGATTGACAGCAAGTTGTGGTTTACTTCCTACTCAGAGTTGTAAGTGTCTACAACCAGACTAAGTTTTCATCATAAAATAGTTTTATGTCCATCAACAGAGGAATGGATAAAGAAGATGTGGTACATATATACAGTGGAATATTAGTCATAAAAAAGGAGCAAAATAGTGCCATTTGCAGAGACGTGGATAGACCTAGAGACTGCCATACAGAGTGAAGTTAAGTCAGAAAGAGAAAAACAAACATCATATAATGTCGCTTATATGTGAAATCTAGAAAAATGGTACAGATGAACTTATTTGCAAAGCAGAAATAGAGACACAGATGTAGAGAACAAACTTATGGACACCAAGGGGGGCAGGGTGGTGGAATGAATTGGGATACTGGGATTTACATATATACACTACTATGTATAAAATAAATAACTAATGAGAACTTACTGTATAGCACAGGGAACTCTATTCAGTGCTCTGTGTTGAGCTAAATGGGAAGGAAATCTAAAAAAAGGGGGATATATGTATATGTATAACTGACTCACTTTGCTGTACAGCAGAAACTAAACAAAACTGTAAAGCAACTGTATTCCAATAAAAATTAATTTTAAAAATAAATAGTTTTAGAGAAAACAAGAAAAAGCTTCTGCTTGACACACATACTTCTTTTTTCCCCCTCCCTTCACCAGTTTTTTAGGCATAGATAATTTTTTTCATTGACTTTGATCTATACTCCAAAGCCCCCAGCCTCACTCATTACATTCTGACTGTTAGTTTTTGTCACCTTATTAATCTTTTTTGTTTGTTTGTTTGTTTTGTTTTGTTTTGTTTTTTTGCGGTACACGGGCCTCTCACAGTTGTGGCCTCTCCCGTTGCGGAGCACAGGCTCTGGACGCGCAGGCTCAGCAGCCATGGCTCACGGGCCCAGCTGCTCCACGGCATGTGGGATCTTCCCGGACCAGGGCACGAACCCGTGTCCCCTGCATCGGCAGGCGGACTCTCAACCATTGCGCCACCGGGGATCTCTTCATTTTTGAAGTTTTCCAGATATAAAAATTAAATGCTGTTTCTTAAACATTATAAACTGAAGCCAATATTAAAAAAATAGATATCTACCTTGTCTGAGAAAAGATAGAAATTATAGATAGCAAAAATTCTTAGTGACACTAAATTTTAAAAATTGTGTTAATTTCAAGGACTTAATATTCAGTCAAAATGTTAAATCTCCCAGTTTTCTGGTTTTTTATACTTTAGTTATAAATTCCACTAAAATTCTTAGTTGTCCTGCCCAGATCTGGGTGGGTTAAAAATAATGACCAATAATGTCCACAGATCATCAACTAAAAACTGCTAAAGATAATTAAATGGTTTGAGAAGTTTCCTACTTCTTGTACTACATCACAAAACTGCTATTTCATAAATTTAATCACGACTCTCACAGCTTACACTATGCATAATTGTGAATGACTTTCATCTTATTAAATATACTTTTACTCATTTTCTTCTGATTAGCAGATTAGATTACATTCTGAATACATTCCTACCTTGAAGTTAAAATAAAGGACTTTATTGACTGGGGGGTGATGCCAACAAAATGGTGAAATAACAGTTTTCTACCATCTTCCCCTCAAAGAACACCAATTTTGACAACCACCCATGGATGAGAATGCCTTTGTGGAAGTCTGGAAGTCCAGTTGAGAACTTCCAGCACGTCATTGGAGGGAAAAAAGAAATCTGAGATTGGATGCATTGAAGAAGGTAAAAGGAACAGTTTTACTTTACCCCCAAGGCGGCACAGTTCAGTCCCAAGAGATCTTCTTGGTCCATGATTTCTCCCATGGGAAAAAGTGAGAGTATGTGAGTAAGCACCCAGATTTCCCTAATTGTTCAGGATGCTGCCAAAGAGGCCCATTTCTCCCTTGAATACTGTCACGAACTGTACAACAGAGGGTCAGAGAGGGGCTGAAAGAATGGAACCCAGGGCTCAGAATACAACATAACAAAGGGACACAGATCCTACTAACCACTTCATGAACTCCATCAGGAAGCCCACGCACAATCCAGTGGTGATGCCATTTCTGAGGATACAAGAGCTGGCCCATGGACAGCCCAAACACTCTGCAGCCCTCATCCACACCCTGACACCTCAAAGCCGGTTCCCTGTGCACGCCCTCAGAAGTGAGAGCAGGTCCTTGCAGATGGCTAGTGAGCATATGCAGAATGCTGGCCTGACTCTGTAGAATTGAAACAAAGCACACAAACAAGCATTCAACATTGCCCTAAGGAAAGAAAATGGAAAGTTGTCAGTACCCGACCCGACTTTGCAGGATTAAGAAAAGACGCACAGACTTAAGAATTCCCCACCAGAAGGGAAAAAGAAGTGTGGAACATAGAGAAGGACTGAGAAAGCCACAGAATCCCTAATAGGTCAGACAGAAGGTATTTATCTCTTGAGGCCAGTCAGTTAAGACTAGAAGAGGCAATTGTTTCTTCAAATGTAAAGACAGCAACACAAAACTTCCAGGAATAAGAAAAAATGAAGAAAACATGACACAATCAAAAGAATGCAATAATTTCTAGTAACCAACCCAAAGAAATGGAGCTATGCAATTTGCATGAGAAAGGATCCAAAATTCTAACATCCAGTTACACCAATGGACAGATAATACAGACAGAAAATAAATAAGGAAATACAAGCTTTAAATGACACAATAGATAAGATACTTTCATTGATATTTATAGGACATTCCAACCGAAAGTGGCAGAATACACTTTCTTCTCAAGTGCACATGGAACATTCTCCAGGATACATCACATTTTGGGTCACAAATCAAGCCTCGGAAAATTGAAGAAAATTAAAATTGTATCAAGCATCTTTTCTGACCACAATGCTATGAGATTAAAAATCAAATACAGGAAAAAAACTGTAAAAACACAAACACATGGAGGCTAAACAGTGTGCTACTAAATAACCAAGAGATCACTGAAAAAATCAAAGACGAACTCAAAAAATACACAGAAACAAATGACAACAAAAACACGATGACCCAAAACCTATGGGATGCAACAAAAGCAGTTGCAAGAGGGAAGTTTATAGCAATTCAATCTCATCTCAAGAAACAAGAAAAATCTCAAATAAACAATCTAAACTTACACCTAAAGCAACATGAGAAAGAAGAACTAAGAAAACCCAAAGTCAGTAGAAGGAAAGAAATCATAAAGATCAGATAAGAAATAAATGAAATAGAAGTGAAGAAAACAAGAGTGAAGATCAATAAAATGAAGAGCTATTTCTTCAAGAAAATAAACAAAATTGATAAACATTTAGCCAGACTCATCAAGAAAAAAAGGGAAAGGACACAAATCAATAAAATTAGAAAAGAAAAAGGAAAAATCACAACTGACACTGCAGAAATACAAAGGATTATAAGAGACTACTACAAACAACTATATGCCAATAAAATGGACAACCTGGAAAAAATGGAAAAGTCCTTGGAATGGTAAAATTTTCCAAAACTGAACCAGGAATAATTAGAAAACATAAATAGAGCAATCACAAGTAATGAAATTGAAACTGTAATTAAAAATCTTCCAACAAATGGCCAGGACCAGATGGCTTCACAGGTGAATTGTATCAAACATTTACAGAACAGCTAACACCCATCCTTCTCAGGCTCTTCCAAAAAACTTCAGAGGGAGGAACACTCCCAAATTCATTCTACGAGGCCATCATCACCCTGATACCAAAACCAAAGATATAAAAAAAAGAAAATTATAGATCAACATCACTGATGAACATAGATGCAAAAATCCTCAACAAATTACTAGCAAACAGAATCCAACAACACATTCAAAGGATCATACACCACGCTCAAATGGGATTTATCCCCAGGATGCAAGAATTCTTCAATATATGCAAATCAATCAATGTGATACACCACTTAAAAATTAAAGAATAAAAACCATATCAACATCTCAATAGATGCAGAAAAAGCTTTTGAAAAAATTCAACACCCATTTATGATAAAAACTCTCCAGAAAATGGGCATAGAAGGAACCTACATCAACGTAATAAAGGCAGTATACGACAAACCCAAGCAAACATCATTCTCAATGGTGAAAACCTGGAAGCATTTCCTCTAAGATCAGGAAAAACACAAGGATGTCCACTCTCACCACTCTTTTGCAACACAGTTTTGGAAATTTTAGCCACGGCAATCAGAGAAGAAAAGAAATAAAAGGACTACAAGTTGGAAAAGAAGAAGTAAAACTGTCACTGTTTGCAGATGACAATGATACTATACATAGAAAATCTTAAAGATGCCACCAGAAAAGTGCTAGAACTAATCAATGAATTTGGTAAGGTTGCAAGATACAAAATTAATGCACAGAAATTTCTTGCATTCCTATACACTAACAATGAAAGATCACAGGAGAATTTAAGGAAGCAATCCCATTTACCACTGCAACAAAAAGAATAAAATACCTAGGAATAAACCTACTTAAGGAGTCAAAAGACCTGTATGCAGAAAACTATAAAACACTGATGAAAGAAATCAAAGATGACACAATCAGATGGAGAAATATACCATGTTCTTGGATTGGAAGAATCAATATTGTGAAAATGACTACCCAAAGCAATCTACAGATTCAGTGCAATCCCTATCAAATTGCCAATGGCGATCTTCACAGAATTAGGACAAAAAATATTACAATTTGTATGGAAACACAAAAGACCCTGAATAGCCCAAGCAATTCTGAGACAGAAAAACGGAGCTGGAGGAATCAGACTCCCTGACTTCAGACTGTACTACAAAGCTTTAGTAATCAAGACAGTATAGTACTGGCACAAAAACAGAAATATAGATCAATAGTACAGGATAGAAACCTCAGAGATAAACCCACACACCTATGGTCACCTAATCTATGACAAAGGAGACAGGAATATACAATGGTGAAATGACAGCCTCTTCAATAAGTGGTGCTGGGAAAACAGGACTGCTACATGTAAAAGAATGAAATTAGAACACTATCTAACACCATACACAAAAAATAAACTCAAAATGGATTAAAGACCTAAATGTAAGACCTACTAGACACTATAAAACTCTTAGAGGAAAACACAGGGAGAACACCCTTTGACATAAATTACAACAATATTTTTTTGGATCTGTCTCCTAGAGTAATGGAAATAAAAACAAAAATACAAATGGGACCTCTTTAAACTTAAAACCTTTTGCACAGCAACGAAAACTGTAAACAAAAAAAAAAGACAACCCACAGTATGGGAGAAAATATTTGCAAACAAATCAATGGACAAAGGATTAATCTCCAAAATATACAAACAGCTCATGTAGCTCAATATTGAAAAAACAAACAACCCAATCAAAAACTGGGCAGGAGACCTAAACAGACATTTCTCCAAAGAAGACAACAGATGGCCAAGAGGCATATAGAAAGATGCTCAACATCGCTAATCATTAGAGAAATGCAAATCAAAACTACAGTGGGGTATCACCTCACAACAGTCAGAATGGCCACCATCAAAAAATCTACAAACAATAAATGCTGGAGAGGGTGTGGAGAAAAGGGAACCCTCTTGCCCTCTTGGTGGGAATGTAAATTGATACAGCCACTGTGGAGAACAGTATGGAGGTTCCTTAAAAAACTAAAAATAGAACTACCACATACCCAGCAATCCCACTACTGGGCATATATCCTGAGAAAACCATAATTCAAAAAGTTACATGTACCCCAATGTTCATTGCAGCACTATTTACAATAGTAGGACATGGAAGCAGCCTAAATGTCCATTGACAGATGAATGGATAAAGAAGATGTGGCACATATATACAATGGAATATTACTCAGCCATAAAAAGGAACGAAACTGAGTTATTTGTAGTGAGGTGGATGTAGCTATAGACTGTCATACAGCGTGAAGTAAGTCAGAAAGAGAAAAACAAATACTGTATGCTAATGCATATATATGGAATCTAAAAAAAAATGGTACTGATGAACCTAGTGCCAGGGCAGGAATAAAGATGCAGATGTAAAGAACAGACTTGAGGACACGCAGTGGGGGGAGGGGGAAGCTGGAACCAAGTGAGAGATTAGCATTGACATATATACACTAACAAATGTAAAATAGATATCTAGTAGGAAGATGCTGCATAGCACACGGGGATCAGCTCAATCCTTTGTGATGACCTAGAGTTGTGGGATAGGAAGGATGGGAGGGAGGCTCAAAGGGAGGGGATATGGGGATATATGTATACATATAGCTGATTCAGTTTGTTGTACAGCATAAACTAACACAACATTGTAAAGCAATTATACTCTAAAAAAGATGTGGTACATATATACAATGGAATATTACTCAGCCATAAAAAGGAACAAAATTGGGTCCTCTGTAGAGGTGTGGATGGACCTAGAGTCTGTCATATAGAGTGAAGTAAGCCAGAAGGAGAAAAACAAATATTGTATTATAACACATATATGTGGAATCTAGAGAAATGGTACAGATGAACCTATTTGCAGGGCAGAAATATAGATGAAGATGTAGAGAACAGACATGTCGACACCAGGGGGGAAGGGGAGGGTGGGATGAATTGGAGATTAGGGTGGAAATATATACACTACCATGCGTAAAATAGACAGCTAGTGGGAACATGGTATAAAGCACAGGAAGCTCAGCTCCATGCTCTGTGACAACCTAGACATGTGGGATGGGTGTCATGGGAGGGAGATCCAAGACAGGGGGATATTGGTATACATATAGCTGATTTACTTCATTGTACAGCAGAAACTAACATAATATTATAAAGCAATTATACTTCAATAATAATAAAAAAAACTAGAAGAGGCAATTGTTTCTTAAAATGTGAAAACAGCAACACAAAACTTCAAGGAACATGAAAGAATAAAGAAAACATGACACCATCAAAAGAACACAATAATTTCTAGTAACCACCCCAAAGAAATGGAGCTTTGCAATTTGCATTATAAAGAATTCAAAATGTTGTTTTAAGGAAGTTCAATGAGTTACAAAAAACACAGAAAGACAATTCAATGAAATCAGGAAAACAATACATAAACAAAATGGGAAGTTTAACAGAGAGATAGAAATCATAAAACAAAACCAAGAACTCTGGAGTTGAAGAACACAATGAGCAAAATGCAAAATGCACTAGAGAACATTAAGGGCATACTTGATCAAGCAGAAGAAAAAATATATGAAGTAGAAGACAGGTCATTTGAAATTATCCAGTCAGAATAGAACAAAGAAAAAAAATGAAAAGGAGTGAAGATAGCCTACATGAACTTGAGATACCATTAAGAGAAACAATCTATGAATTACTGGATTCTCAGAAAGAGAAGAAAGGGAGAAAGGGGTAGGAAACTTATTTAAAGAAATAATGGATGAGAACTTCCCATATCTGGGGAGAGACTCAGATATCCAAGTTCATGAAGCTTATAGGTCCCAAACTGAAATCAACTCAACTCAAAAATACCTTCTCCAAGTCACATTATAATTAAACTGTCTGAAATAAAAAAATAGGTGAGAGAATTTTAAAAGCAGCAAGAGAAAAAATTTCTCACCTACAAGGGCCCATAAAGCTATTAGTGAATTTCCCAGCAGAAACTTTGCAAGCTAGGAGAGAGTGGGATGATATAGTCAAAGTACTGAAAGAAAAAACTACCTACCAAGAATAATTTACTTGACAAAATTGTCTTTCAGAAATAAAGAACAAATAAAAACTTTCTCAAACAAACAAAAGCTGAGGGAATTCATCACCACTAGACCTGACGTACAAGTAATGCTGAAAGGAGTTCAAGCTGAAATGAAAGGACACTATAGAATAACATGAAAACATATGGTAAAGGTAAGTATATAGTCACAATCAGAATATTCCAATACTGTAATATAGTGGTGTGTTAATTATTCAACTCTAGCAAAAAGGTTAAAATAAAAGTACTAAAAGTAATTAATAATGCTTAATGAATACACAATATAAAAAGACGTAAGTTGTGACAACAAGAACATAAAATGTGGGAGGGAGAGAAAATGTGTAGAGTTGTTGTACACAACTGAAGTTAAGTTCATATCAACTTAAAATAAATTGTTATATCTTTAACATGTTTTATGTAAGTCACATGGTAACCACAAAGGAAAGACCTACAGTAGTAGCAAGAAAAGAAGAAAGGAACAAGGGAACTAAAAAATAGCCAGAAAACGATAAGATGACATTTGTAAATCCATACCAATCAGTAATTACTTTAAAGTAAATGGATTAACTTCCCCATTCAAAAGGCAAAGCATGACTCAATGGATAAAAAAAAAAAGACCCAATTATATGCTACCTAAAAGAAACACTTCAGGGACTTCCCTGGCAGTCCAGTGGTTGGGACTCCGCACTTCCAGTGCAGGGGGCAGAGGTTCGATCCCTGGTCAGGGAACTAGGATCCCGCATGTCACATGGTGCAGCCAAAAAATAATAATAAGGAAAAAGAAACACTTAAGCTTCAAGGACATTCACCAAAGTGAAGGGATAGAAAAATATACTCCAAGCAAATGGAAACCAAAAGAGATAACCCTTGCTCTCTTTTTCAAGCTACACTTACATCAGACAAAATAGACTTTAAGACTTTAAGTCAAAAACTGTAACAAGAGACAAAATAAGTCATTATATCAATTCATCAATAGGATATAACAATTGTATACATGCATGCACTCAACATGGCAGCACCTAAATATATTAAGCAAATACTAAGAGAGAAATGGACAACAATACAATAATAGTTAAGGGACATCAAACCCCCATTTCCAACAATGGATAGATCATCCAAACTAAAAAACAATTGCAAAAACATGGAAAGTGAACTGTACATTAGACCAAATAAACCTGACAGACATAGAAATAACATTTCATCCAACTACAGAAAAATACATATTTTTCTGAATAGCACATGGAATATTCTCCAGGATAAAAAATATATTAGGCCACAAACAGATCTTAATGAATTCAATACTAAAATCATACCAAGTATCTTATCCAACTATAAGAGCATGAAACTAGAAATCAGTAAGAGGAAGAAAACTGGAAAGTTCACAAATACATGGAAATTAAACAACACAAACCTGAACAACAAATGGGTCAAAGAAGAAATAAAAAGGGGAAATAAAAAATAGTTTGAAACAAATGAAATGGAAACATAACATATCAAAACTTATGGAATGCAGGAAAAGCAATTTTAAGAGGGAAGTTTATAGTGATAAATGCCTACATTAAGAAAAAAAAGAAAGACCTCAAATAAACAGCCTAAGTTTGCAATGGAACTAGAAAAAGAAGGAAAAACTAGAGCCAAAGTTAGCAGAAGGGAGGAGATAACAAAGATTAGAGCAGAAATAAATGAAATAAAGATGAGAAACACAATAGAAAAGACCCAAAAAACTAAGAACTGGATTATTTTAAGATAACTAAAATTAACAAACTTTTAGGTAGACTAAGGAAAAAGAGAGAGAGAGTACTCAAATAAAATCAGAAATGAAAAACAAGACACAGAAATACTAAGGATCATAAGAGACTACTATGAACAATTATACACCAACAAATTAGATAGACAAGAAGAAATGGATAAGTTCCTAGACACATACAACCTACCAAGACTGAAACATGAAGAAACAGAAAATCTGAACAGACCAAGAATGAGCAAGGAGTTGAATCAGTAATCAAAACTCTCCCAACAAAGAAAAGCCCAAGGACCAGATAATTTCCCTAGTGAGTTCCAACAAAGATTTACTGAAGAATTAATGCCAGTCCTGCTCAAACTCAAAAAAAAAAAAAACACCCAAAAGAGAAGGAAACACTCCCAAACTCTCTTTATGAGACCAGCATTATTACCCTGATACCAAATCCAGATAAGGACACTACAAGAAAAGAAAATTACAGGCCAATATATCAGATGAATGATCCTAAAATTCTCAATGAAATACCAGCAAACTGAATTCAGCATGTTAAAAGGACCATAAACCATAATCAAGTGAGATTTACCCCTGGGATGCAAAGATGGCTCAAAATACGCAAGTCAATAAATGTGATACACCACATTAATAGAATGAAAGATAAACATCATATGCTGGGTGAAGGAGGTCAAAAGGTTAAAAAAAGCAGAACTTCTCTCCTACCATTTACAACAGCATGGATGGACCTAGAGGGTATTATGCTTAATGAAACAGAGAATGACAAATATTCTATTCTCTCACTTATATATAGAATCTAAAAAATAAATGAATGAACGTAACAAAACAGAAACAGATGTACAGATATAGAGAACAAACTAGTGGTTACCAGTGGAGAGAAAAAAGAGGGAAGGGGCAAGATAGGAGTAGGAGATTAAGAGAAACAGACTACTATGTATAAAATAGATAAACAACAAGGATATGTTATACAGCACAGGGAATTACAGCCATTATTTTGTAGTAACATTAAATGGAGTATAATGTATAAAAATATTAAAGCACTAAGCTATATACCTGAGACTAATATAATATTGTAAATCAACTATACTTCAATAAAGAAAAGAATACTGCCAAAAAAGTAGAATTTCTCGTTGATTTTTAGATTGATAACATACTTCAGATACATTGGTTGAAATAAAACATATTACCTGTTTATTTAAGTAACAGAATTAATTTCACCTAAAAAAACCATATGATCATCTCCATAGATGCAGAAAAAGCATTTGACAAACTCAGTGTCTTTTCATGATAATAACTCTCAACAAATTGGTTATAGAAGTAATGAACCTCAACATAATAAAGACTATATATGACTAGCCCAGAGCTAACATCTTACTCAGTGGTGTAAGGTTGAAAGCTCTTCCTCTAAGACCAGAAACAAGACAAGGGTGCCCACTCTCATCACTCCTATTCAACATAGTACTGGAAGTTGTTGCAAGAGCAATTAGGGAAGCAAAAGAAATAAAACACATCAAAATCTGAAAGGAAAAAGTAAAGTAGTCTCTGTGTGAAAATATTATCTTATTTGTTAGAAAGTGCTGAAGATTCCATGCCAAAAAAACAAAAAACAGAAAAACGTTAGAAATAACACAAAAATTCAGTAAAGTTTCAGGATACAAAATCATTTGCATTTGGTACACTAACAACAAACTTCCTGAAAAAAGAAATAAAGGTAATAACCCCATTTACAATAGCATCAAAAACAATAAAATACTTATGAATAAATTTAACCAAGGAGGTGAAAGATCTGTACACTGAAAAGTACAAAACACTGATGAAAGAAACTGGATAAGACATAAATAAATGAAAAGATATTCTGTGTAAATTAGAAAAATTAATGTTAAACTGTTCATACTCCACAAAATTAATGTAATCCCTATCAAGATTCCAGAGGAATTTTTTATAGAAATAGAAAAAAAATCCTAAAATTTGTGTGGAACCACAAGGACCCTGAATAATCTAAGTTATGCTGAAAAAGAAGGACAAACCTGGAAGCATCACACATCCTGATGTCAAATGATACCACAAAGCTATAGTAATAAAAACAATATGGCAGGATCTGCCTGTGGACCTGGCTCCCCCAGGTAGCTGACACGAACCCGGTCTCCTCAGGACCCATGGGGGCTTTGGCTTCTGGAACACATGGGGCTGAGTCCATGCTGACAGCGTGGGGCCTTCGGGACAACACAGGGTCAAGTTTATGCTAATGGGAGCCAAGTCTCCTCAGGAGCTGCTGACGCTTCGGCTTTGGGACGTTCTGGAGTCCAGTTCACACTGACGGGAGCCCCGTCTCCTCAGGACCTGCTGGGAGGTGGTGTGGCTGACGGAAAAGAATGTCATATAAATGAGGTCATAGAGTGTGTAGCACTTCAGATTGGATTCTTTCACTTAGCAACGTAATCCACAGGACCCAAGATATGGTAGCTACTAATATACTCTTCCCATGGTGCCCCTTAATATCATGTGGACTCCTACAAGGGAAATAAGTATCACAACTTTGGTTGAACGTGGTCTGGCCATGTGGATGAAAGGCTCTTCGTACTCCAGCCAGGTGTCAGGGCTGTGCCTCTGAGGTGGGAGAGCCAACTTCACGACACTGGTCCACAAGAGACCTCCCAGCTCCACATAATATAAAACGGCAAAAATCTCCCAGAGATCTCCATCTCAAAGCCAAGACCCAGCTTCACTCAACGACCAGCAAGCTACAGTGTTGGACACTATAGGCCAAACAACTATCAAGACAGGAATACAACCTCATGCATCAGCAGAGAGGCTGCCTAAAATCATAATAAGGCCACAGACACCCCAAAACACACCACCAAACGTGGACCTGCCCACCAGAAAGACAACATCCAGCCTCATCCACCAGAACACAGGCACTAGTCCCCTCCACCAGGAAGACTACACAACACACTGAACAAACCTTAGCCACTGGGGACAGACACCAAAAGCAATGGGAACTACGAACCTGCAGCCTGTGAAAAGGAGACCCCCAAACACAGTAAGTTAAGCAAAATGAGAAGACAGAAAAACACACAGCAGATGAAGAAGCAAGGTAAAAACCCACCAGACCTAACAAATGAAGAGGAAATAGGTAGTCTACCTGAAAAAGAATTCAGAATAATGATAGTAAAGATGATCCAAAATCTTGGAAATAGAATAGAGAAAATACAAGAAATGTTTAAAAAGGACCTAGAAGAACTAAAGAGCAAACAAACATGATGAACAACACAATAAACGAAATTAAAAATACTCTAGAAGGGATCAATAGCAGAATAACTGAGGCAGAAGAACGGATAAGTGACCTGGAAGATAAAATAGTGGAAATAACTACTGCAGAACAAAATAAAGAAAACAGAATGAAAAGAACTGAGGACAGTATCAGAGACCTCTGGGACAACAATAAATACATGAACATTCGAATTATAGGGGTCCCAGAAGAAGAAGAGAAAAAGAAACGGACTGAGAAAATATTGGAAGACATTAGAGTTGAAAACTTCCCTAATTTGGGAAAGGAAATAGTTAATCAAGTCCAGGAAGCACAGAGAGTCCCATACAGGACAAATCCAAGCAGAAACATGCCAAGACACATATGAATCAAACTATCAAAAATTAAATACAAAGAAAACATATTAAAAGCAGCAAGGGAAAAATAACACACAAGGGAATCCCCATAAGGTTAACAGGTGAACTTTCAGCAGAAACTCTGCAATGCAGAAGGGAGTGGCAGGACATATTTAAAGTGATGGAGGAGAAAAACCTACAACCAAGATTACTCTATGCAGCAACAATCTCATTCAGACTTGATGGAGAAATTAAAACCTTGAGAGACAAGCAAAAGCTAACAGAATTCAGCACCACCAAACCAGCTTTACAACAAATTCTAAAGGAACTTCTCTAGGCAGGAAACACAAGAGGAGGAAAAGACCTACATTAAAAAACCCAAAACAATTAAGAGAATGGGAATAGGAACATACATATTGATAATTACCTTAAATGTAAATGGACAAAATGGTCCAACCAAAAGACATAGACTGGCTGAATGGATATAAAAACAAGACCCGTATATATACTGTCTACAGGAGACACACTTCAGACCTAGGGACACACACAGACTGCAAGTGAGGGGATGGAAAAAGATATTCCATGCAAATGGAAATCACGAGAAAGCTGGAGTAGCAATTCTCATATCAGACAAAATAGACTTTAAAATAAAGACTATTAGAAGAGACAAAGAAGGACACTACATAATGATCAAGGGATCAATGCAAGAAGAAGATATAACAATTGTAAATATTTATGCACCCAACATAGGAGCACCTCAATACATAAGGCAAGTACAAACAGCCATAAAAGGGAAAATCGGCAGTAACATAATCATAGTAGGGGACTTTAACACTCCACTTTCACCAATGGACAGATCATCCAAAATGAAAATAAATAAGGAAACACAAGCTTTAAATGATACATTAAACAAGATGGACTTAATTGATATTTATAGGACATTCCATCCAAAAACAACAGAATACACATTCTTCTCAAGTGCCCATGGAAGATTCTGCAGGATAGATTATATCTTGGGTCACAAAACGAGCCCTAGTAAATTTAAGAAAATTGAAATCGTATGAAGTATCTTTTCCGACCACAATGCTACGAGACTAGATATCAATTTCAGGAAAAAATCTGTAAAAAATAAAGGCACATGGAAGCTAAACAATACACTACTTAATAACCATGAGATCACCGAAGAAATCAAAGAGGAAATCAAAAAACACCTAGAAACAAATGACAATGAAAACACGATGACCCAAAACCTATGGGATGCAGCAAAAGCAGCTCTAAGAGGGATGTTTATAGCAATAAAATCCTACCTTAAGAAAAAAGAAACATCTCAAATAAACAACCTAACTTTACACCTAAAGCAATTAGAGAAAGAAGAACAAAAAAACCCCCAATGTTAGCAGAAGGAAAGAAATCATAAAGATCACATCAGAAATAAATGAAAAAGAAAGGTAGGAAATGATAGCAAAGATCAATAAAACTAAAAGCTGGTTCTTTGAGGAGATAAACAAAATTAATAAACCATTACCAGACTCATCAAGAAAAAAAGGGAGAACACTCAAATCAATAGAATTAGAAATGAAAAAGGAGAAGTAACTACTGACACTGCAGAAATACAAAGGATCATGAGAGATTACTACAAGCAACTCTATGCCAATAAAATGGACAACCTGGAAGAAATGGACAAATTCTTAGAAATGCACAACCTTCTGAGACTGAAGCAGGAAGAAACAGAAAATATGAACAGACCAATCACAAGCAGTGAAATTGAAACTATGAATAAAAATCTTCCAACAAAGAAAAGCCCAGGACCAGATGGCTTCACAGGTGAATTCTATCAAACATTTAGAGAAGAGTGAACAACTAACCTTCTCAAACTCTTCCAAAATATAGCAGAGGGAGGAACGCTCCCAAACTCATTCTACGAGGCCACCATCACCCTGATGCCAAAACCAGACAAAGATGTCACAAAGAAAGAAAACTAGAGGCCAATATCACTCATGAAAAGAGATGCAAAAATCCTCAAAAAAATACTAGCAAACAGAATCCAACAGCACATTAAAAGGATCACACACCATTATCAAATGGGTTTTATCCCAGGAATGCAAGGATTCTTCAATATACGCAAATCAATCAATGTGATACACCATATTAACAAAGTGAAGGAGAACAACCATATGATCATCTCAGTCGATGTAGAGAAAGCTTTTGACAAAATTCAACACCCATTTATGATAAAAGCTGTTCAGAAAGTAGGCATAGAGGGAACTTTCCTCAACATCATAAAGGCCATATATAACAAACCCACAGCCAACATCATTCTTAATGGTGAAAAATTGAAACCATTTCCACTAAGATCAGGAAGAAGACAAGGTTGCCCATTCTCACCACTAGTATTCAACATAGTTTTCAAAGTTTTAGCCACCGCAATCAGAGAAGAAAAAGAAATAAAAGGAATCCAAATCGGAAAAGAAATAAAGCTGTCACTGTTTGCAGATGACATGATACTATACATTGAGAGTCCTAAAGATGCTACCAGAAAACTACTAGAGCTAATCAATGAATTTGGTAAAGTAGCAGGATACAAAATTAATGCACAGAAATTTCTAGCATTCCTATACACTAATGATGAAAAATCTGCAAGTGAAATTCAGAATACACTCCCATTTACCATTGCAGCAAAAAGAATAAAATATCTAGGAATAAACCTACCTAAGGAGACAAAAGACTTATATGCAGAAAATTATAACACACTGATGAAAGAAATTAAAGATGATACAAATAGATGGAGAGATATACCATGTTCTTGGATTGGGAGAATCAACATTTTGAAAATGACTCTACTACCCAAAGCAATCTACAGATTCAATGCAATCCCTATCAAACTACCACTGGCATTTTTCACAGAACTAGAACAAAAAATTTCACAATTTGTACGGAAACACAAAAGACCCTGAATAGCCAAAGCAGTCTTGAGAACGAAAAACGGAGCTGGAGGAATCAGGCTCCCTGACTTCAGTCTATACTACAAAGCTACAGTAATCAAGACAGTATGGTACTGGCACAAAGACAGAAATATGGATCAAAGGAACAGGATAGAAAGCCATGCACATATGGTTACCTTATCTTTGATAAAGGAGGCAAGAATATACAGTGGAGAAAAGACAGCCTCTTCAATAAGTGGTGCTGGGAAAACTGGACAGGTACATGTAAAAGTATGAAATCAGAACACTCCCTAACACCATACACAAAAATAAGCTCAAAATAGATTAAAGACCTAAATGTAAGGCCAGATACTATCAAACTCTTAGAGGAAAATATAGGCGGAACACTCTATGACATAAATCACAGCAAGATCCTTTTTGACCCACCTCCTATAGAAATGGAAGTAAAAACAAAAATAAACAAATGGGACCTAATGAAACTTAAAAGCTTTTTCACAGCAAAGGAAACCATAAACAAGGTGAAAAGACAACCCTCAGAATGGGAGAAAATATTGGCAAATGAAGCAACTGACAAAGGATTAATCTCCAAAATTTACAAGTGTTCATGCAGCTCAATGTCAAAAAACCAAACAACCCAATCCAAAAATGGGCAGAAGACTTAAATAGACATTTCTCCAAAGAAGATATACAGACTGCCAACAAACACATGAAAGAATGCTCAACATCAGTAATCATTAGAGAAATGCAAATCAAAATTACAATGAGATATCATCTCACACCGGTCAGAATGGCCATCATCAAAAAATCTAGAAACAATAAATGCTGGAGAGGGTGTGGAGAAATGGGAACCTTCTTACACTGTTGGTGGGAATGTAAATTGATACAGCCACTATGGAGAACAGAATGGAGGTTCCTTAAAAAACTACAAGTAGAACTACCATACGACCCAGCAATCCCAGTGCTGGGCATATACCCTGAGAAGACCATAATTCAAAAAGAGTCATGTACCAAAATGTTCATTGCAGCTCTATTTACAATAGCCAGGACATAGAAACAACCTAAGTGTCCATCAACCGATTAATAGATAAAGAAGTTGTGGCACATATATACAATGGAATATTACTGAGCCATAAAAATAAATGAAATTGAGTTATTTGTAGTGAGGTGGATGGACTTAGAGTCTGTCATACATTGTGAAGTAAGTCAGAAAGAGAAAAACAAATACCGTATGCTAGCACATATATATGGAATCTAAGAAAAAAAAAGGTCATGAAGAACATAGGGGCAAGACGGGAATAAAGACACAGACCTACTAGAGAATGGACTTGAGGATATGGGGAGGGGGAAGGGTAAGCTGTGACAAAGTGAGAGAGTGTCATGGACATATATATGCTACCAAACGTAAAATAGATAGCTAGTGGGAAGCAGCCACAAAGCACAGGGAGATCAGCTCGGTGCTTTGTGACCACCTAGAGGTGGGATAGGGAGGGTGGGAGGGCGGGAGATGCAAGAGTTAAGAGATATGGGAACATATGTATATGTATAACTGATTCAGTTTGTTATAAAGCAGAAATTAACACACCATTGTAAAGCAATTATACTCCAATAAAGATGTTAAAAAAGAACAAGCAAACAATATGGCACTTGGAGACTAAACAGCATGTTAGTAAAACACCACTGAGTCAATGAAGAATTCAAAGAGAAAATCAGAAAATACCTCAAGACAGATGAAAATGGAAACACAACTTTCCAAAATGTATAGGATGCAGTGAAACCAGTTGTAAGAGGGAAGTTTACAGTGATACAAGCTTACATCAAGAAAGAAGAAAAATCTCAAATAACAACCTAACGTACAATCTAAAGGAATTAGAAAAAGAACAAAGAAAGCTGAAAGTCTGCAGAAGAAAGGGAATAATAAAGATCAGAGAGGGAATAAATCAGATACAAAAAAGAAAAAAAAACAGATGATTGAAACCAAGAGGTGGTTTTTCAAAAAGATAAACAAAATGGATAAACCTGTAGCCAAGCTCAAGAAGAGAAGAGAGTAAGCCCAAATAAACAATAAGAAATGAAACAGGAGAAATACCAACCAATACCACAGAGATACAAAAAATCATAAGAAACTACTACAAGCAATTATATGCTATTTGGACAATAGATCATAGGAGATTACTATGAACAGCTATATGCCAATAAAATGGACAACCTAGAAGTAATGGACAAATTTCTAGAAACATACAACCTGCCAAGATTGAATCAAGAAGAAATAACTATCTGAAGAGACCAATCACTAGTAGTGAAATTGAATATGTAATTAAAAAAAAAAGCTCCCAGCAAATAAAAGTCTAGAACCAGACAGCTTCACACTGGAGTTCTACCATACATATAAACAAAGGTAATACCTATCCTGCTCAAACTATTCCAAAAAATTGAAGAAGAGAGAATGCTCCCAAATTCATTCTATGAAGCCACTATCACCCTGATACCAAAGTCAGACAAAGAGATTAGAAAAAAAAAGAAAAAAGAAAATTATAAGCCAATATCTCTGATGAATATAAATGCAAAAATCCTCAACAAAATATTAACAAACTGAATTCAACAATATATAAAAAGGATCATATGCCATGATGAAGTGGGATTTATTCCAGGGATGCAAGGATGGTTCTATATTTGCAAATCAATCAATGAGATACACCACAGCAATGAAAGAAAAAATAAAAATCACATGATCATCTCAATAGACACAGACAAAGCATCTGACAAAATTCAACATCCATTCATGATAAAAATTCTCATTGAAGTTGGTACAGAGGAAATATATGTCAACATAATAAAGGCCATTTATGACAAAGCCACAGCTAACATATTCAATGGTGAAAAGCTGAAAGTCTTTCCTTTAAAATCAGGAAGAAGACCAGGATGCCCACTCTCACCACTTCTATTTAACATAGTATTAGAAGTCCTAGCCACAGCAATAAGACAAGAAAAAGAAATAAAAAGCATTCAAGTTATAAGGGAAGAAGTAAAACTGTCACTATTTGCAGATGACAAGATACTATATATACAAAGCCCTAAAGTCTCCACACAGAATCTATTAGAACTAATAAACGAATTCAGTAAAGTGGCAGGATACAAGATTAATATCATAAATCTTTTCCTTTTCTACACACTAATAATGAACTATCAGAAAGAGAAAGAAAACAATCTTGTTTAAAATCTCAACAAAAGAATAAAATATCTAGGAATAAACTTAGACATAAATGTGAAAAACCTATACTTTAAAAACTATAAAACACTGATGTGGGAAACTGAAGATGATACAAAGAAATGTAAAGATATCCCATGTTCATGGACTGGAAGAATTAATATTGTTAAAATGGCCATATTGCCCAAAGCAATCTGCAGGTTTAATGCAATCTGTATCAAAATACCCATGACATTTTTCACAGAACTAGAACAAATAATCCTAAAATTTATATGGAACCACAAAAGACTCAAATTACCAAAACAATCTTGAGAGGAAAGAACAAAGATGGAGGTATCATGCTCCCTGACTTCAGACTTCAGACTTCAGACACTGCAAAGCTACAGTCATCAAAATATCATACTATTGTGCCAGCTTGATACTGGCACACTAACAGACATATAGATGAATGGAACAGAATAGAGAGCCCAGAAATAAACACACACACCTATGGTCAATTAATCTATGACAAAGGAGGCAAGGATATACAATGGACAAAAGACAGCCTCTTCAATAAGTGGTGCTGGGAAAACTGGACAGCTACATGTTAAAGAATGAGATTAGACATTTTCTCATACCATATACAAAAATAAACTCAAAATGTATTAAGACCTAAACATAAGACCTGAAACCATAAAACTCCTAGAAGAGAAGACAGAACACTCCTTTTTTTTTTTTATTGTGGTACGTGGGCCTCTCACTGTTGTGGCCTCTCCCGTTGCAGAGCACAGGCTCCAGACACGCAGGCTCAGTGGCCATGGCTCACGGGCCTAGCCACTCCGTGGCATGTGGGATCTTCCCAGACCGGGGCATGAACCTGTGTCCCCTGCATCGGCAGGCGAACTCTCAACCACTGCGCCACCAAGGAAGCCCCACAGAACACTCTTTAATATAAATTGTAGCAGTATTTTTTAGGACCTGTCTCTTAAGGCAAAAGAAATAAAAGCAAAAATAAACAAATGGGACCTAATTAAACTCCAAAGCTTTTGCACAGCAAAGGAAACCATCAATGAATGAAACAACAACCTACAGAATAGGAGAAAATATTTGCAAATGATATGACTGACAAGGGATTAATATCCAAAATATATAAACAGCTCACACAACTCAATATCAAAAAAAACCAACCCAATTAAAAAATGGGCAGAAGACCTGAAGAGAGATTTTTCCAATGAAGACATACAAATGGCCAATAAGCACATGAAAAGATGCTCAACACTGCTAATTGATAGTGAAATGCAAACCAAAACCACAGTGAGATATCATCTCACACCTATCCAAATGGCTATCATCAAAGACAACAAATAACAAATGCTGGTGAGGATTTTGAGAAAAGGCAACCCTTATACACTGTTGGTAGAATGTAAATTGGTGCAGCTACTATGGAAAACATTATGGAGGTTCCTCAAAAAAACTAAAACTAGAACTACCATAAAATCCAGAAATTCCAACCCTGAGTATATATCCAAAGAAAACAAAAACAATAATTCAAAAAAATACATGCACTCTTATATTCAGCATTATTTACAATAACCGAGGTATGGATGCAACCTAAGTGTCCATCAACAGGGGAATGGAAAAAGAAGATGTGATATAGTCATACAATGGAATAATATTCAGCCATAAAAAAATGAAATCCGTCCATTTGAAACAATGGGGATGGACCTAGAGGGTATTATGCTTAGTGATATAAGTCAAATGAGACAAATACTCTATGTTATCAGTTATATATGGGATCCAAATAATAAAACAAATATAAGTATATAACAAAACAGAAACAGATACAGAGGCAAACTACTAGTTACCAGTAGGGAGAGGGAAGAAGGGAGGGGAAAGATAGGGGTATGAGATTAAGAGGTACAAACTATTATGTATAAAATAGATAAGCAACAAGGATATATTGTACAGTACAGGGAAATATAGCCCTTATTTTGTAATAACTTTAAATAGAGTATAATCTACAAAAATATTGAATTACTGTTGTACATCTGAAACTAATATAATATTGTAAATCAACTATACTTCAAATAAAAAAAACAGTATAGCACTGGCATAAAAACAGACACATAGACCAATGGAACGGAATTGAGAGCCCAGAAATAAACCCATGCATATATGGTAAACAAATACCTGACAAGTGAGCCAAAAATACTCAAAGAGGAAAGGACAGTCTCTTCAATAAATAGTGTTGGAAAGCTGGATATTCACATGGAAAGGAATGAAATTGGATCCCTATCTTATACCTGTTACAAAAATTAACTTGAAATGGATTAAAAACTTAAATGTAAGACCTGAAGCCATAAAATTAGTAGAAGAAAACAGGGGAAAACCTCCCTGAAATTGACCTTGATGATTATCAAAAGCAAAAATAAACAAGTGGGACCACATCATACTAAAAAACCTTCTGCATAGCAAAAGAAACAATGAACAAAATGAAAAGGCAACCTACAATGAGAGAAAATATTCTCTTATCACTTACATGATACGAGATTAATATCCAAAATATATAAGGAACCCATAGAACTCAATAGCATAAAACAAATAATCTGATTTTTAAAGTGGGCAGAGGATCTGAATAGACGTTTTGCCAGAGAAGGTATACAAATGGCCAACAAGTACATGAAAAGATGCTCAAAATCACTAATCATAAGGGAAAGGAAAATTAAAACCACAATACACCTGCAGAATGGGTATTACCAAAAAGACAAGCAATAACAAGTGTTGGTGAGGATGTAGAGAAAAGCTGACCCTTGTGCATTCTTAGTGGGAATGTAAATTGGTACATCCACTGGAAAACAGTATAGAAGTTCCTTAAAAAATTAAAAAGAGATCTATCATATGATCCAGCAATCCCACTTCTTGGTATTTAACTGAAGGAAATGAAATCACTATCTTGAAGAAATATCTGCATCCCCCATGTTCACTGCAGCATTATTTACAATATCCACAAGGTGGAAACAACTGAAGCACTCATCAATGGAATAATGGATAAAGGAAATGTTGTATATATACACAATGGAGTATTATTCAGCTATAAAAAAAGGAAATCTTGACATTTGTGACAACATAGATAGAACTTGAGGGCATTATGCTACGGGAAGTAAGTCAGTCAGAGAAAGAAAATACTGTATGATTTCACTTGTATGTGGAATCTAGAAATTCCAGTCTCATAGAAACAGAGTAGAATAGTGGTTGACAGGGGCTGGTGGCTGGGGGAGATGGGGATATGCTGGTCAAGGGTACAAATTTTCAGTTATAAGATGAATAAGTCTGGGGATCTAACGTACAACATGGTGATGAGAGTTAAAAATAGTGTTAAATATTAGAAGGTTGTTAACAGAATAGATTATAAATATTCTGACCACACAACAAAAAGGATATTATGTGAGGTGACAGAAGTGTTGACTAACTGTACTGTGGTAGTCATTTCACAATACATACATGTATCAGTCATCATGTTTGTATACCTTAAGTTTATGTAATATTATATGTCAATTGTATCTCAATAAACCAAATGTAAAAGACATTTTTTAAAATTTAACATCTTTATTGGGGTATAATTGCTTTACAATGTTGTTAGTTTCTGCTGTATAACAAAGTAAATCATCTATATGTATACATATATCCCCATATCCCCTCCATCTTGTGTCTCCCTCCAACCCTCCCTATCCCACCCCTCTAGGTGATCACAAAGCACTGAGCTGATCTCCTTGTGCTATGCAGCTGCTTCCCACTAGCCATCTATTTTACATTTGGTAGTGTATATATGTCAATTCTACTTCTTTTACTTCGTCCCAGCTTACGCTTCTCCTCCACATATCCTCAAATCCATTCTCTACGTCTGCTTCCTTATTCCTGTCCTGTTCATCTAGGTTCCTATATATGTGTTAGCATATGGTATTTCTTTTTCTCTTTCTGACTTACTTCACTCTGTATGACAGACTGTAGGGCCATCCACCTCACTACAAATAACTCAATTTAGTTTCCTTTTATGACTGCGTAATATTCCATTGTATATATGTGTCACATCTTCTTTACCCATTCATCTGTTGGACACTTAGGTTGCTTCCATGTCCTGGCTATTGTAAATAGTGCTGCAATGAACATTGTGGTACATGTCTCTCTTTGAATTATGGTTTTCTCAGAGTGTATGTCCAGTAGTGGTATTGCTGGGTCAAGTGGTAGTTCTATTTTGAGTGTTATAAGGAACCTCCATACTGTTCTCCAAACTGGCTGTATCAATTTACATTCCCACCAAGAGGGTTCCCTTTTCTCCACACCCTCTCCAGCATTTATTGTTTGTGGATGTTTTGATGATAGCCATTCTGACCAGTATGACGTGGTACCTCATTGTAGTTTTGATTTGCATTTCTCTAATAATTAGTGACATTGAGCATCCTTTCATGTGCCTCTTGGCCATCTGTATGTCTTCTTTGGAGAAATGTCTATTTAGGTCTTCTGCCCATTTTATGATAGGGTTGTTAGTTTTTTTGATATTGAGCTGCATGAGTTGCCTTGTATATTTTGGAGATTAATCCTTTGTCAGTTGCTTCGGTTGCAAATATTTTTTCCAACTTTGCGGGTTGTCTTTTAGTCTTGTTTATGGTTTCCTTTGCTGTGCAAAAGATTTTAAGTTTCGTTAGGCCCCATTTTGTTTATTTTTGTTTTATTTCCATTTCATAGGAGGTGGGTCAAAAAGGATCTTGCTGTGATATATGTCAAAGAGTGTTCTTCCTGTGTTTTGCTCTACAAGTTTTATAGTGTCTGGCTTTACATTTAGGTCTTTAATCCATTTTG